>NC_060066.1:120950163-122219954 GCF_922984935.1 Meles meles
CACAGACAGAATATTATCTCTAAGTAAGAACTGTGTTTGAATTGCCTTATACCTATATTCTAAAAATCTTTTACCTGCAACATTTTTTTTTCCTTTTTATTAATTTTTTCAGCGTAACAGTATTCATTCTTTTTGCACAACACCCAGTGCTCCATGCAAAACGTGCCCTCCCCATCACCCACCACCTGTTCCCCCAACCTCCCACCCCTGACCCTTCAAAACCCTCAGGTTGTTTTTCAGAGTCCATAGTCTCTTATGGTTCACCTCCCCTCCCCAATGTCCATAGCCCGCTCCCCCTCTCCCAATCCCACCTCCCCCCAGCAACCCCCAGTTTGTTTTGTGAGATTAAGAGTCATTTATGGTTTGTCTCCCTCACTTATCTCAAAAGATCAGTTTATTTTATCAGACTATAATGTGAATTAAGGATATTTATTATTAATAGACCTAAATACTGCTCAAAGTAGGAGTGATTACAACTCAAGCTCATTTTTCCATGACTTTCTACATTTTTGACAAAGCTCATATCTTAACACATTAGCAACTTTAATTACTGAGTGAATTTAAACTTTTTTTTTTTTTTGCTTGCCAAGAGTACATAATTTCCAAGAGGCCAATCAGGAAAGTGTACATAATTGAATGAGAAATTTTTCTAGTCCTTGGGCTAATGCATTACCATTTTGTTGGCAGAAATGATAGAGGTTGTTGGTGTGCAGCCAACTCTAAGCTGTTTAATAGATGTCGAAGTACAGACACATCAAAACAAAGTTCCCATAAAACTCCATGTTGTGGAATGATTGTAACCCCTTCCCTCACCAAATACGAAGTTAAGTAAGCTGGGTGTCTGTACCTCTTTTGCTCAGGCCTTGGCGGAGGTGCCACTTACTTCTTCACAAGCTTCATAATTACAGAATTTTGACCGTTCTTATGCTCTTTTCTTGCTTCATATGTTAGAAAATGTATTTGGTCAAATATCTTCAATTATAGGTCTCACCATTTTCTATTACACTTCACCCTCTGTTTTTGTAGAGTTGATTTCCAAACTTAAGTCAGTGTCCATTCTTCTAAGCCCTTCAGCTCGTTTCCTAACCGCTAATATAAACATTATGATTACCATTCAGATGTCACTTTGATTTCTTGTTTTGTTAAACTGCAACTCCCTCCACACCCACAGTCCATTAGGATGCCGAGCTCTACCATACTTATTTAATAGTCCCAAGAGCCTTGAGGCAGGGGCTGACACACAAGGTTTAAAAAAAGGCTCAGCTTCTTATAGAAGAAGGATGTAATAGTAGCAAGAGAAGGACAGCTTAATAAAACCATCTCAAGATAACCAAAGCTACAGTAGCACTGAGCAGCAGCTAGGCACTTAGGAAATGAAATGGGTGCCAGATCATTCATGTTACTTGTAATTTCTTGTAATCGGTAGTCATTACTAGCTACTCGACCACTGTAACTTTCAAATTCTCATAATGAAAATTCAGAACACTGTGATGCAAAAGTATACCCCTGCTGTATTAGTGTTAAGAAGTTGTATCTTTCATAAAGGACGATCAAGTATCCTCCAGGCCAATAAGGAAAACTTTTTACTAGATGATTGCCCAGCAAACAGTAGGGATACAACATTAGGTTTAGTAAGTGGATGATTCTTCTACAAAAAGCACATTCAAGTTCCAGATCACCACCGGTAGACATTTACCACTGAATTTCAGATACCTGCCAAAACCAGAACTGTATAGGAAACAGTCTTCTCTATGTATTATGATGGATAGTATTCACATCTTGAAACCTGGAACTGAGTTTAGCATTTGCTATTTGTGTATTTAGAAGTCTCCTTTCTACTACTGTTAGTAAATCTCTAAAATACATTAATCTGATTTTTACATATCTGCTTATTCACTCAGTGGATATTTACTGAGTACTTGCTATGTGTCAGTCATGGTGCACAGTGACAGGGATGTATTCATTCATTCAACGTACAGATTGTCTACTCTGTCCAGCCACTATTCTAGACTCTAGACATGGTAGTGAAACAAGATAGTCATAGTTGACAGAGGAAAGCATCAAGCCTTGAACTTTTATTTCTTGGTTCTCCACAGACCCTGGTTAAGCAGTTACTATCTTAATTTGTGATTTCTTGAAGTGGTGCATAACTATGCAGAGTTTATATTTTAAAGGACCAACTGATTGAATGTTATTTGTGTAATGACAAGATAAAGTACAGGCATGATAACTAAAATACAGTTTTCACCATATTCATTTTGAGACTGTTTCTCCCTCTCTCTCACTCTCTCTCTTTTTGCCCCTCTCCTTCACTCCCCACCCCCGCCCCTGTGCCCACCCACCACTCCTTCCCTCTCCACTTCTCCATAACACTTATCTGAGCATGGGATTTCTGTTCACTTCAAAAGAGTTCTCATCTTAAGTCACCACGGTGGGATGTACTGCCAGGAAAGAAATCAGCCCTTGGAAATACATTGAGAAGATTAACACACATATCTATCTAAAAAACAATACACACTCAGAATGTTTCAGATGGTTCTAAAGGTGAAGATAAAGTTTTATGTTCAAAAAGCAATCACATTGGTTTGGACTACATTTGGAAGTGGGTATTAATAAGGACAAAAAGTTCATACTTTAAGCATACTCAGAAACTTTTTCTAATTTATAAAACTAAGAGCTTTGATATGTGGCTGATAAGCTCAGAAAATTAAATTGGTTGAACTTTCAGGGTACCAGTAAAAAAAAAAAACCCAAAGTTATGAAAAGTATAGTGACTAGAATATTTTATATTGACATGAAGTCTACAATTTTTTAAAATGCTAAATATATAGTAAATTACTGTGCTTTGCCCAACAGATACCTGAAGAATCCCACATAGAGAACTGTAGAGCTGCACTGACAAGTAGGATTCTCATTTTCAGATTGCCTCCATCAAGAATGCAGTGTTGGTTCTATTGCTGACGAGTGGTGATCTGTCTGCCTGCACATGTTTTGTTTTAGCTGACATTAAACCTGTCTCTGATAAATGCTTTATATAAAGGAAACGGCTCTAAAGCTCGAGGATTCTCTTCAACTTGTATGCAGTATTAAAGATAATGATAAAGAGATAAAGAAGAATATCAAAAAATATGAAGGGATCATTTCAGCCTTTTGACATCTTGATGAAATCATTTCACTCAAAAACTAATCAGTACTGCCGATAAAGAAAACCTAAATGTCTGTTTGTAACAAGCCAACTGGTACTGTTTTCCTCTTTAAGTTAATCACTGGACTATGTTGAATCCTGAGATACAGCAAAGTTATCTTCTGTGTTCTGGGTTATGTGCAACCTTATTTGTGAAGGTGTGTTTTGTACCAAAGGCTCTCCTGCATAGATTGGCCCATTTTACACGTAAATAAGTGAAGTCTACACTGTGCCCAGATGAATGGTATTAAACAGACTGGCCTAAAAGAAATGTGCCTTGCTTGATTAAACATCCTTTTATTTTTTGATTCAAAATGATAGATTTGCAATTAGTCTCATAGGTAGCTTTTAGCTTGAACATAAATTTAAAGATACGTTAGTTCTTATATGTTTATCTATTTTAACTGAAATTTTAATATTTAGTTATAGTTTTCAGCAGTTCATGTATAATATACTCATTCAAGTTAGTTTTCATGTGATGTTTGGTGTGGTGAGACAAAGCACATTCTTAAAGATAGAATATTTCATCTAATGTTTATAGAATTTCCTTCAGATTATATCTGTAAATGTTTCTTGACTCATTTTCTATTTTTGTATTTTATTCCTTTAGAAATGGAACTTTTTCAATAAAAAAAGCAAAGTTTTAGTTGGAAAAGAGATTTAGGAGGTCATGAAGATGATTTCCCATTTGGGGATATTTCACTTCTGTGCCATTATTAATGTATTTACTGTGACATTTCAGCAGAATGGTAGCTATTTGTATATTATTTAATAAGCCTTATGGAAAGTCAAACTGTGAACATTTGGTATACTGAAGACTTTTTTTCATTTTCATATTTTATTTTTGAAACATACCTGAACAAATGCATAAATAACCAATTTCCTGTTATTCAAGTGCATAAGGATGCTAAGTTATAATAAGAGGGCTTGTAGAATTTCCATTACCACTGAAGTATTCCAGTAGCAAAGCCAAGATTATAATACTTTCTGATGCCATGTAGAAGGAAATATGGTGATGAATTACATTGTTAATAGGAAAGAATAGGTAACTGAAACAGTTTTATAGCTATTAGCAGCAACAGATGGGTAGGAGATATAATCCAGGTAACTTTCTTTGAGGCAATGTCTACAATGAATTCTGTAAAATCTGCTGGTATTTTTCCTATGGTCAAAATTTCGAGACCAGATCTCTCTAGGAAAAAGTGAAGTAAAAGAGTGGTAAGTATCTCAGATTTGAGCTATGTGAACCTCCCATCTGGGTGATTTGTGATTCAAGTGAAAACATAGCCAAAGCCACCATCATGTTTTTGTTCTGTGTTAGCCCACGTACGAGAGACACTGGCCCAGAGAATTGTCAATCCATTCTAGCCACCTAATACTCATAACTGATGATCCCAGACTGGTCAACAGTAAAGTAATTCACATCAGCTATTGGCATGATTGAAACAAACCAATTAACTGTCCTATAAGAGGTCTTTGACATTCAGATGTTTCAGTAAGGATCAGTAGGCATTACAAATATAGACATAAGTACCACCTTCAGGAAACACCAATGACACAACTTTAAGCATTATGTATACTTCATGTCTGCATTATTATTATTATTACAGGCCACAGTTTCAAACAAAGACAAAGCCTGGACTTTGCAATAAAAGCACAGAATGGCACCAGATGAGTAGACTGTCATATCCAGTATGGTTCACCCGAATGTGTAGCAAAAATATAGCATTGGTCTAGATATCATGAGACCAGAGTACTTACCCACTTTCTACCCGTGGGATGCTAGATAAGTCACTCACCTTTGCTAGGCTACAGTTTCCTGAATTGCAAGGTGGGTGTGCTGGGTTAAATAATCCCCAAAGCCCTTTCCCAGCCTCCAAATCCTCATTTATATACATTTGAAAAGGCTTTGAAGAATACTTAAAGTACTCAGATTTTCTTATGCATCTCAGAAGGAAAGACTACATTGAAATGAGATTTAAACCTTGAAACTGTCATAAATACACCATCCTTCAAATTGAGTGTGAGAAGAGTCTTTTTCCTCCTCCGAGAATTGTCACTGGCCTCTAATGGGATCACGAAAAAGTAGAAAGTCCACTCAGCAGAATAGAAACAGATTAATGAAATTGCTGGAAAGGAGGGGAGATTATTTGTTGAATTTAATTAGATGTCAATATGATTTGAAATTGTATATGAAATGCTAAAATCAGTGCCAGAGCTTTACTACACACTCAACATAACCCCAGAGCAGAAGCGTGGGGAAAGGTTAGAGGGATGGGAGTGTTTACCTTATGATCTCTTGATTTTTTTTTTGCACGAGAGGCAGTTTGTTAGAGTTTAAGCAGGTGCCTGTGCCTTAGTGCTCACTCTGCTGATAACTCAGGTGTCCTAGGGAAAGTCCCTTTGACCTCTCTGACCCCTAGTTTCTTTATCTGTACAATGAAGACTTTAGTAATTTGTCTGTTTCTCTACATCTTTGAAAATTCTGTAACATTTTCAGAATGTCCTGATATACATATATGTGGACATGTTGCTCCTCTCCAGGCACTAAGATGCCACAGATCTCTGCTTACATGACGGAACAGACTGCAAATCCAGCTGTTCCTATTTCTAATGGACCCTCAGCAAGACATAAAAAAAGTAACTTCTAATTTTGACCGTGGCTTACCTATTATGACTTACCATTTCATCTTTGCATGTTGAGTTAATTGAAACAAAATTTCTGTTCCAGTGAACCTTCCGTTTAAATTTTTGTAGTTTAATAAACACTTAGCAAACCAGAATTAAGTATATTAGGCTTGCCAATGAACTGTAGCCGATTGCAAGGTGCATTTTTGTCACATTAAGAAGGTAATGCTGTTTTAGTCCCAGAATCAATGGCTATAATTTGAAATAACATTCACAAAATTTTGTAAATTTTCATGAATACAAAAGAGGCCTGATAGAGCCATATTGTAATTAATTTTGCTCAGGAGTGAGAAACAAAATTCAGGGATAACCCAAACACTTCTGTTTGGCTTTTGTGGACAGTTGGGAAAAGAACGGTTATAGCTTTTGTACAACATAGATAAGAGATAATTATACCCATTGAAAAACAAGAGTATATTCTGGTTGCTGGTTTTATGGTAGAAAGAGATAAGGATAGAAAGATGCTAAAATATGGACACTAGGGAAATTGTTAAAATGATCGTCCATTTGAGTAATACAGAAATATTTTGTCATAATGAGATTATTTGTCCAGAGGTTTTAGTCTTATATCCTTCCATTCAGAAAAGGGGGCAGCTTTTAAAGGCCTCTATCATAATAGGAAATGTATATTTTAACTAGCCGAGAAGTTCATTAAAACATTTAATCTGATGATTTTTGGTTTTGTGAATTCAGTTTAGGTGTAATTGAGTCTCTTATATATTCGTGTTAGTGATATTTGTGAAAAGTAGTTATCTATTTTTTTAAAGTTGATGAAATTTGCTCAATGGTGATTCTAGCAAATTGTGTTAATATTGTATCTTGCAACAGTTTGTGAACTGACCGTACAGAAACAAACCACAGTAGTATCTCTTCCAGTAAACTGTATCCATGATGTGATCTCTTAATACTGGGTTTGGGTGGGAAGGTTAAGTAGTTTATTTAAAACTAATTGTCCAAGTGTTTTTCCTATATGCCAGAAAATTGTATGATTATAAACCAAATAGTAATATACTCTTCGTTTTTTTCAGTATAGGCCATTTTTGGAACTACCCCATAATATGGTATAATTTCAGTTAAAAGTTCCTACAAGGGAAAGCAAACAGTGTATGTAGTATTTCTATGTCGTATGTTAATGTAATAAGAACAGTAGTCCATTTTTGAGATCTTAGATAGTAATTATGCAGATATCCAAATACAGTTTTTTTCAATAGCGGTGTCTTACATTTGTTTATTATGTCAGACTTTGTAAAGATCCTCCATATCTTATTTAATCTTTAAATAGGCATATAAAGTGATAATACGATCTGAGGTTTAGAAATTAAACAACAGATAGAAAGATCAAGTGACTTGCCCAAGATCATATGGCCAACAAATGGCTCCAAATCTCATTTTTTTACCCTGTTCTCCTTCTGTCATATTCTTTTGCCCCCATAACTGCCATATCTTTAAAACTTTAACTAAAATCTATTCTAAATGATATGTTGGGAAATTTCAGGTTTGGAGGACAAGGTATTTTTTGCTCTTGTCAGCCCTTCTTAGATACTTCCAGAAGACAGGACATATTAAGTCCGCAAACCCTGACCACAGACACCAAAGCCATGTGATGTCAAAATTCTAGACTGAAAAGTTATCTTCGTCACTGATGTTAACTTCCTTTTTATAAAACCTACCCTAATGACGGAACAGTTGAAAGAAGCAATAACCCAAGAAACAGCACACATTCTGACCAGTGGCTCCGACTCTCAGCTTGTTGTTGCCCATCCCACGTGTTCTGTAATGAGCAGAGGACAGGTGGGGGTGGAGCGGGCAGAAAAACTGTCCTCATTTTTAATAAACTCCTTATTTCTTAAAACTATTAAAAAAGAATTGGTTATCAAATATTAGATAACTGTATTAGTACCATTTAGCCATAGTTCGAATATGCAGTAAAGTTCATCCACATATTTAAAAATTAGGTAATTTCCCAGATAAAATTAAAATCTGACGACTGCTCAGTTTGAACGTGGAGAAGGTTCATGTGTTAAGTCGTGACAGAATACCACAGTTCAATTCTTTTTTTTAAACAACAGAGAGGCACTGTTGCTGCTTTCCCTTGTAAATCAACAGTCTGTGATACGTTCTGTACCCTTACTGATTAGCAATGCAGTGTTACTGTGCATAATTAAGTGGAGCATATGGTATATGATGTCGGAATTTACAATTTTCTCACCTTAAATTTAGTTCTCTTTATCAAACAGTTAAGTCAAACAAGTATTATTTTGTATGGAATGAAATAATAGTCATTCTCAAATAATGGCATAATAAATAATGGAATTCTGAATAAAATGTAAAATCAAACACTTTTTTCTATATTCTTTCAATATTGACTTATGTTAGTTTATCACTTATTAATGTAAAGCTTAAGTAAGTTCTTATGCCGTGTTCTCTAATGTTCTTGTCATAATAAATTTGAGCCTTCTGTTAAGTAAATATAGTAAATATCTGTGAGTTGATTATGTGATATTTTTATCTGATCCATTTTAAAAACTTGTCATTGGCTTTAAAGTGTTTTCATTGCAAATGTTATGTGCAGAATTCAATAAAATTTAAAAAAAATCCCATCATTCCTATGAATTAGTTCCAAACTCTTTCTTTTCTCTCTCTGTCTGCCTATCTGCCTTTTCCCGTTTTACTTTTGCAAAAGAGGAAACATCAAAATGGAGACTACTGTCAGTAGCGTAAGCATCACCAGTCTCTTCGGACTGTTCTGTGTCTTCCCCCGTGAGTCTTGGGAGGACTTCTGGGCATTACACCTACCGAGTCTTGGGGATGCCAACATTGCCTGGGTTTCTTCCCTTGCTCCCTATCATATACATTGTTGGGGTCCCAGAGGAATCTCATGGAAGAAAAAAAGTATTTGTAATAAGCCTGTACCTTCATACTTTGTGTCTGTTATATGAGAAAATTGAAGCAAAGCAAATGTATGAAGGTAGATACAGCAGTGCCCCTGCTCTCAGACAGCTTCGAGTCTGATAGGTGACGTATGGACATATTTCTATGCCCGTAGGTTAGGATTCTCACTATTAGATCGAGAACAGTCTCGATGAGACAATGAGAAAGTGTTAAATAAGGACATGTTGTTTGCGATGTGTATTCGCTATCATGTCCGGTATTTTTTTGCACCGTGACAGACTATAATTTCTACTAATCAGCCTGTGCATACCCATTGTTCTTATTTTGTGCTTAGCAATGTGGATCTTAATTCTTTTTCCTAATAGCAGCTAGTTACTCAAACGTGTTTGTGCTTTCGGAATGTCAACACACGCTACATCACCAAAACAGAGGCTCTCTTGTTTCCATCTGGAATCTTACTTTGTCTTTAAAAAAAAAAAAAAAAAGTGCAGATTTAGGCTGCCTTACACATGTAGTAATTAGCTATTAAAGAGCAAAGCATATTTTTCTAAGCCTCTGGTTAATACAAGAAAGAACTGTTTTTAAGCTTTCTGGTCGTGCAGTTTTGTTGGTGGACTCCATGAGCCATAATTTGTATTTCATGTTAAGGAACTAAATGTTTAAATCCTTCGCCAACATTTATGGGGTGAATTAAGAGATGTAGGATTACAAATACCCTCTTTGAACTATGCCTTCCTCCAAGAGAATTGTCACTTTTCTATTGGACTTAGCAGGAGCAAATTACTACGTAATTATTACTGCTGCATACCTTCTGTGGTTTAGGGCCCACTCAGTCCTCAGTTCCCTTTCCTGTACTTTCTTTTGTATTATAACCTTTATAAATATTGTGCCTTTCTCTCCCTTAGGCCCATTTATCAGGCACTTATAAGTTCATTTATCACAGCCAAATGGTTCACATTATTTTTTTTTTCAATCCTTCTTCATTCTCTCTAAATGGTACCTGATGACTTGAGTCATGGCAGAAGAGAAAAAGCCAAATGAAGATCTAAACCTTCTGGGAATGACACTGTCTTTTAAAATTTAAGGTCAGTGAAATCACTGTTTTGGAAATGAAGACACAAGAGGAGAAACAAGGCAAGTAACCCAGAAATCTGATTTCAAAGCATACCACTGACAAGGAAATGAGTGTATGTAAATAGTCTCTCACCCATGTCTGGTCCAATTTGGCAAAATAAATGCTTTTCGATGAAGATGGAGAATACGAGTTGATTCCTAGGCACATCTCATTAACCTTTACAATGTTGGTGAGAAGTAGATGCCAGGTTCTACTGGTTTAATTTATACCTATTATGCCTGCTACAAAAACAATCATTTCCACATGACCTGAATCTGAAAGCAATCAGGAACTGTGAGAGGGAAGTTAATCTGAGGGCCCAATAGGAATCTGGAAGCCAGGCTCGATGATAAGCATACCTGATGTCTTTAGCTTTCATGTGTCTCTCCAGAGATGCTGAGGAGCTCCTCAGAGGACAATGCTTGTACTGCCTTTTGGTTTCTGGTGATGGAGATGGATATCATTAGGAGAGAGGAGGAAGTGACGTTTGTAACGCAGATGCAAATTTTTGAGGCCGAGTTATTTGCCTTAGAATCTCTGGAAGCAATTTATAAAGCTGTTTAAACTTTATGTGTCTGCTCTTGAGAAAGTAATGAGTTTGTGATTTTAATATACTTCTCCCTCCAGGCACTCTCTACACCCAAAGAGAGGAAGGCACTGCACTCTGGCCGAGCTCTCAACACGTGTAGTCTCCCGGAAGGAACATGGCAAATGGTACTCCGAGGCCATGCTCCACATGTATGTGGAGCTACCGTTAGACAGCTCGCCGCACAGGCAACCCACATTTGCATGCCTGGAGTATAAAGTAATGGGGCCTTCCTGAGGTTCTGGGCTTTACAATATTCGTATCTTAAGTAGATATAGGTCGATTTATGTTTAAAAGCAATCTACAAAATCCGTAATCCGTAAAATAAGCAGAGAAGGTACTGTCGCACTTCTTACAAATGAGGAAACTAGATGCATAGTTATGCAATTTGTCTAAAGTCACGTGATCTGTACATTTCAGAAAGTGACTGGAACCCGAAGTTTTCCGACTCCTGATCCAAGGTGCTTTCATGCACAGCCACATTCCCCATCCCTCGCCACCCCTGCTGGCTCAGATTCTGGCTGCCCTGAGAGTGAGGCAGCTGAAGGGGTCATCATCAGGGTATCTGAAGGAAGGCTTTCCACTGTATTTGTCCTACATGCATTCCAGCTGGCAAGCCTCATGCTGCCCAGCGTGCTCTCCAGACCCAGTCCTCTTGCCTGAAAGTGAGACCACCAAGGGAAGTAGAACCCTAAGCTCTGCAAACCAGCTAGACCACCACTCCATGAGTCTGTTCATTTATGATGCAGGCATATTTATTCAGTGCCTTTTCTATGCCATTTTCCCCTCTCACTTCAGTGAAAATGGTGTCTCGAACTCTGGAGCTCTGGCTCATGCCCTGTTCAACTGCATCCCAGACTTGCCTGCATCGAATGTTGTCTGGCTTGGCCGTGGACTCAGTATCTCTGCACGCTGGGATGTGGGATTACTACAAAAATGCTTCCTAGGCCATGTGTCCATCCTCAGCTCTATTTGCCCCCTTTCCATTCAAAGTCAATCTTTTTAGACAGAACTTGCCTCTGCTCCCCACCCCACATTTCTTTGACATTCTACTATCATGTCATCCCCTGTCATCTGGCTTCTGTCTCCACCTCCTCGCTGGATAGCCCCTCTCTCCAGTTTCCTTGTCGGCGTTTAGTTCTCATCCTACCTGATCCCTGCAGAATTTGATGCCTTTGGCCCCTACCTCCTTCAGGTTTGTGACACTGTCCTTCTTCTTACTTCTCTTTCCATCTCCTCCTAGTCACGTTCACTGACCAGTCTTTCTCTTATCACTTCTCAAATCCTGCTACTCCCCAAAGTTCTGATCTCAGCTCTGAACTATCAGAGTCTAAACTCTCCCCCAGGATATCTCAACCAATCCCTTAGTTTTAACTGCTTCCCCAAATCCTTCTCTCCAGCCCAGATCTCGCTCCCGAGTCCTATCCCTACTGTATCCAGGTATCGGTTGCTTTCCCAGCCAGTCATTTTCTCCCTGTCCAAATTCCCTACTTTGAGAACCCGCCACCCACAGTCTACAAGGGACAGCCCTGGAACCCACATAAACCCATTCTCTGTCCACCAGTGATCACCTAACCCACACTGAGCCAGTAGATTTTCTCTCCCTGGAATTTGTAATTGAGTCTTGAAGACTTAGAAGCAATTAAGCAGAGATCTAGATCTTGTGAAGTTGAGCCAAGGTCAGTCTCTTGACAACCCTAAATCCATGTAATCCACATTCTAGCGAAGCAGTACTAAGCCTAGTAGAGAAGCAAAGAGAATGAAATGGAGAGAGCATAATGATCGGACTGTCTCAGGGAAAGATACATAGTAGCTACAGACAAATTTCCAGTCTGTGGGAGCCCGACTCTAGCCACTGTCCCTGGGTTCAGAGATTCTTTTACAACCTTCCCACAGACAATATTTTGTTTGCCAGCCTTATGCGGTTTGCTGACCCACACAATTTCTCTTTTGTACACCAATCTCTTTGCTAAAAATATCTTATTGGGTGGTCTCCAGGCTATCCAATGTACCTCACTGTCAACATGCCCAACCCAGAGTGACTCACTCCCCACACTCAGCACCGCATTGTTCCCTAACTGTATTTCATAATCCGGGGAATGGAACCACTTCTCCTTAATACTATTATTTAGAACTCTGAGATCATCTAATCTCAGACTTCTCCTTCTCACTCTTTATAGTCACTCTTTACAGCCAATAAATTCTTGCCACAACTTTCTCCACCCCCTCCATCTCTGAGTTGCTTCTGTGTCTTGTAATTTCTTGCCCATTTTGTTCCCATAGCCTTGTACATTTTTCATACTATAGCCCAAGTGATCTCTGGAAACCAAAAATATGCTGATGACTCTCTTGGCTAAAACACAGTGACTTGTCCCTTAGCCTTTTAGGAGAAAGCACAAACTTTTTACCATGACATCAAAGACCCTTCATCGTCTAGCTGCTGTTGACCTTTCTCACCTCATCCTTTCTCACTGTGTGACAGGTGCTCTCTGCTTCAGTCACCCCAAGTTACTGGGAATTCCTTGTGTGCAATATGCCCTCTCTTCTATATACCCTCATATCTGCAGCTCCCTCTGCCCACATGTTTTTCTGCCCCACACCACCCATCCACGCTGTTTTCCTCAGCAGGGCAAACGCTACTTACCTTTCAAGACTGACTAAGTGATAACTCCTCTGGAAGACCTGGTGCAAGTGTCTTTCTGATGTACCTTCAACTGACCCCTGTCAAAGAACCTAACACAAACTATAACTGTCCTCTCTTCTGTCTGCTTCTCAAAACTGCAAGCCCCTGGAAAGACAACTCTGTGTCCCAGTCATCACTGTATATCCAGTGACTGCTTAATAAACATTTGTTGAGAAGATGGAATTTTTGTCCTCAAAGACCTCACAGTATTAGTGGGAAATGAGAAAGCCTATGATTAAGGCATGGTGACAAGTTCTATACCAGGTAGGCTCTGGGTACTAGGAGAAAGAAGAAAAGGACCATTAGCTCAGCTCCCGGGCTTTCTGGAAAACAGAAGTTCAGGGCTGATAAGTAAGTGGAAAGAACTGAGTGAAGCAAATGAAGAGGGGGAAGTGTGTTCAGGTCCTTGCAGCCCTGGTCAAGTTACTTGTCCTGTGCATGTTGCAAAAGCTGCTACACATCGATAGACCGCTGTTGAGAGGCTCTCAACTCCAGATTCGTAAGACAAATGCACCCCGAGGAAATGAGATTGTTGTCTTAGCAGTGAAAAAAACCTTAAAAAACATGTCAAACTTTTGCAGTACTTAAAAATATTTTGGATTCAATGTAACTCCAAATACGTCTCTCTCTTGGAAATTTTCCCTCTTAATTTTGAAACACATGAGTCGTGTTGAGGAACTTAATCTGTACTTTCAAGTCAGCCACACTTACCTCATCCTGTTGCTGTTTTAGAAGATCTGTTTATTATTCCAGGAACCTTCAAGGTCCTTATTGTAAGCTTTTAGACTAAGAAACAGGAAATCAGATTTTATCGCTAGGGTAATTTTAACCTTAGCACTTAAACATTTCCAGTAGTTTCTAGACTTCATGAGAGGGCTACTTCAATCTCCGAGCCTTTGAAGTATTCCACTTAGACAAGAGCTCTTGTGTTTAAACTGTACAGAATTTGCCTGTTGATATCTCTATAAACCCTCAGTCAGAAATTATTCCCAGTTCAAAAAGATATACACATTCTCTTATTCATGTGGAATCTGCTGGAAACAAGCCTACAGAAGGCACCAAACTTCAGATCATTACAATCACTAAGCACCATTCACTTAAAGCAAGAGTTTAGTTACTGATAATCCCAAGCAAACTTCTTAACAAAACTTTAAAATATGGATTTTCCTGCTTGCGATAAAAGAGAAAGGCTATAGATTTACTGGAAAGGAAAAACTAACTCTAAAGGTTGCAAATGGGTCCCAATCCATATTATTCATTGCAACTCCTTCAGGCCTATTAAAGAGGAATTTAGGGAACCAAAGAGTAAGATATAATTAATGTTACTTGGTGTTGGTGATTTATTCACTGACAAATTATAAGGCTGCTACAGTAACAGGTTCCCTCTAGCTCAGAAGGAACAAAGCTCTTCTGTTTTAAAGATGGGTCATAATAGCAATTCTCAGATAAATCTCATTTCATTTTTCCCGGTGGTTATATGCAACTGAGGAGACTTTAATCTGGAATTCCTATTTGTGTGGTTTCTGTTTGAAAAGACTTAACATTTAATGCTGAAAAAAAAAAACCCTTTGTATTTTGAAATATATATTATTGTCCATTTCTGCCATATTTGCCCATCTCCTGACCGGGTTGGCACTTGCAAGAGTTACATCTGACATCAAAGGAACAATTTGTCCTTGGTTGGCATCAACATCTCTTGATCTGTGGGATTTTTTTAAAAGATTTATTTATTTGTTTTAGAGAGGGATAGGTAAATGGAGAGAGGCAGAGGAAGAGGGAGAGAGAAACTCAAGCAGACTCCCTGCTGAGTGCAGAGCCTGATGCAGGGCTCAATATTACCACCCTGAGATTATGACCTGAGCCAAAACCAAGAGTCTGGCACTCAACCAACTGCATCACCAGAGGCCCCACTCTGTGGGCTTTTGGAGAGATGAGGCAGACCTTGTTTAATGACCTAGTAGGGGTAGATCACATGGCTAAAAGCCTACATCTGGTTAAGATGAATTTTATAATGAAAGGAGCATATGTAGTCTTACCATGATCTTTTGAATTATGGTCAATCTTGAATTTAAAGTATACTTCACATTTCTTTCCCTAATGTCACGTATTTCTTCAAAGATTGCCCATCTCCAAAGGGAAGCTCACAGCTACTGGGATTTTTAAATCACACAACGGGTAATTGTGAGTCACTGGCTGATTCATCTTATAAAGTAGCTAAACCTCTCATCTTATACGACGGACCTTTAATTCCTCCACTGGTAATTCAGAAGCCAGCTTGCAGCTGTTACATATCACCATTATTGTTACTTGTTACAAGCATGTCAAGAGTTTTGTTTTGAGGTGTTGTTTTTTTTTTTAAATAAAGCTTAAACTGAAATAACAGATTGCTAGAGATTTATAGTAGGAAAGCTGTGCTTTTAAGCAGGAGTCAAAATTTCAAGTTAATGTTTTAATAATTATGTTTTTATTTGACTCAATTTCACTTGGGTTTCAGTCCAACAATCATCTCTTCAAAATATTCTGAATCAAGCTGGTGGTGGGTATTACGGAGACACGTATTGCATGGAGCACTGGTGTGGTGCTTAAACAATGAATTCTGGAACTCTGAAAAGAAATAGAAAAAAATAAAAAATAAAATAAAATCTAAAATATCAAGCAATGCCCCCTCCATCCTAAAATGTCACCCTAAAAAATGATGGGCTTTATTGGATTCTGAAAAGACTTCAAGAACAAAACGAAGGGAGTCATCACACTTGTAACACAAGAGGAAAGCACTTAAACAATGCAGTCCAGGGCACCTCTGAGCTTTCTGGCCAAAAAGCCAGATAATTGCACACAGCTTTACTTGACTTCTTTTGTCAAAAAGATCTCAGTTTAAAATGAGCTTTCCTATGACCCTGTAATTGCACTGCTGGGTATTTACCCCAAAGATACAGATGTAGTGAAAAGAAGAGCCATCTGTACCCCAATGTTTATTGCAGCAATGGCCATGGTCGCCAAACTGTGGAAAGAACAGAGATGCCCTTCAACGGATGAATGGATAAGGAAGATGTGGTACATATACAGAATGGAGTATTATGCCTCCATCAGAAAGGATGAATACCCAACTTTTGTAGCAACATGGACGGGACTGGAAGAGATT
Source organism: Meles meles (assembly GCF_922984935.1). NCBI lineage: Eukaryota > Metazoa > Chordata > Mammalia > Carnivora > Mustelidae > Meles > Meles meles. The sequence continues at coordinate 120,966,453 of NC_060066.1, forward strand.
ATGCTGAGCGAAATAATTCAAGCAGAGAGAGTCAAGTATCATATGGTCTCACTTATTTGTGGAGCATAACAAAGAACACGGTGGACATGGGGAGGTGGAGAGGAGAGGGAGTTGAGGGAAACTGGAGGGGAGATGAATCATGAGAGACTATGGACTCTGAAAAACAACCAGAGGGTTTTGAAGGGGCGGGGGGGGGGGGGGTTGTGGGAGGTTGAGGAACCAGGTGGTGGGTAATAGGGAGGGTACGTACTGCAGGGAGCACTGGGTGTGGTGCAAAAACAATGAACACTGTTACGCTGAAAATAAACAAATAAAAATAAATAAATAAAACGTATAGTCGCTCTTAAAAAAAATAAAAAATAAAAAAAAGAGACTTCTAGCTTCTACTGGTCATTCTTAATCTCATTCCTTCATGAGATTTTATGAAGAAATCTAGAAATATGGGGTGATTTCAGCTTTGTATGTTAGATAAGAAAAGGGAGGAATCCCTTCCTTTAAACCTACACCTCTGTTTAAAGTCATCTTTGGGGAAAGAAAATTTTAAAAAGTCATCTTTGGGAAGAGCTGGACTCAAAAACCTCATCATCTCAGTACTAAATGGTCCCCGAAGACCAGTGGCATCAGCATCACCGAAGAGCTTGTTGGAAATGCAGAATCTCAGACTCCACCCCAAACCTACTGAATTAGAATTAGAATTTTAATAAAATCATAGGCACCTGAGAGTTTAAGAAGCACTACTCTCAGAGTGCTTCTACAACACCTCGCTCGGAGACTTTCCACCTGTGAGCCATCAGAGTGGTTGAACAATATCTTAAATTCAAATCAGATTTAAGCTAAAATAATCCACCTTGCTTCTATATAAATTTGCTTTTAGCAAGTCCAGAAACACCAGGGTGAAGAATGATATTTTCATTTGTGAATACTCGGAGTAGAAAAGCTACCATATTTTTCCACTTATGATCAGATTCTTCTTAATGCAGTCTACATGTTTCATTTCATAATGAAATGGTCCTCTGCCAAACCTATCCCTCAACAGATAGGTAAAGGGTTTACCCTTGGTAAAGTCCTGGGTTTCAAGAGTGTTGATAAACTGGTAAAACAGTAGTTCTTGTGTAGCAAATGCCAATAATCAACAGTAGACACTTTACCAGGTAGTGTTCCAAGTCTTTACTGTATTAACTTAGTGAATTCTCAAAACAACCCTAAAAGACAGATTCTATGATTAGTGTCCCTATATGAGAGATAAGGAAGTTGATTGATGGACAGGGTAAGTAACTTGCCTCATGTCATAAAGCGAGAGGTTGGCAGAGCTGGAATCAGAAGCCCACTCCAGAGCCCTGATGCTTAACCACACAGTCCTATAATCACCAAATGCCTGGGGTAGGAGATCTCTGTCCCTCATAGCTGTCCTACAAGGTAGATAGTATACAGTAGAGAACATTGAGGTTTTAGAGCTGGTAAATGATGAAGTCTCTGTGTTCCCCTCCCTCATGTTTCCACTCTAGCTTTGAACCACCTTTCATTCTGCAAATCCCAAGCATTCCTAAACAAGCTGGCTCTGTGTCAGCTTGGTGCAATTAGACCCCAAGACTTCAGTTCCCTCTGTCAGTGTAACAATGTGTATATTTTATATGCATCTAGCATGGTATATTTCACAAGCCTGAGTGTTCAGCCCTGTCCCACCCATGGTTCTTCCTGTATACAGGTCAAACCCTGGTGCAGAACACTCATATCTACCAAAGTGCTTACCCAGGAGGGCCCCTTCGCTGCCTCACTAGAAAGCCATGTTTTAGTCATTAGTATTCTGGTCAGACAGGAGACCTCACTTGCAGAACTGCGGTGGAGGGGAATGAAGATTTGCGCACTATAAATAGTGATTTTATTAAAATGCGGCAAAGTTGTTGAGAAACAGAAAAGAGGTGGGGGTAAGGGGTTGCCACGGCAACTCAACCCCCCTCAGTTTTCAAAGAGCAAGGAAGACTAAGGAATAGTAAATAGAGAAAAGGAACTAGAGGAAGTCTGGGGGGCACGTGATCACAAGCGGAATGAGACAGATTGGGAGAGACAGAGACGAGTTTCAGACTGAGAGATGAGCTGGGAAGCAGAGGGTGAGCCTCACAAGGGGATCCCCTTCCTTGATGTACAAGGAGGCCAGCAGAGGTAAATCTGTGTTATCAGCTTTACCACACGGCTCGGCCACACAGGTCAGCAAGCAACACGGCCCTAGATAGATGATTTATGGATAAGCGAATAGATCTTAGAAGCAGGAATTCTCCTGCCATCCTTCAGAGAACTATCCCCTATGAATTCTGTGCATACTTTTAGATACTGGCTCTGGAACCACCATGCCTCATCCCCACCACTTAGTTCTAGATCACTGATTGACTCCAGGCAGATCAAGACTGCCCAGGACTCCACTCATTCATTAGACATTAGATAAATCCACTTATAATGCATCCAAAATATATTATTGCAGGAAATTAGAAGAAAGGAATGACTTTGATTCAGCACTGTACAGGTTACCGAGGACTCCCACATTCGTTTGATGCATGGGAGAGCAACCCCAGCAATCTGGGATTCTTCAACCCTACAGTAGCCCATGGAATTTGGTGTGCAGCACAGGCTGAAATAAAGTGGTTACACTCTCTTGCATGCAAGAATTTCCCATATCTCCAAGAGAATGGAATTAATGCTGATGGCTTACATCATCTTCTGTCTTCATCGCACACTGTGACAACTTGAACCAGCTTGAACCATGAACCACCAATTAACCCTTCCGCTTTGGAGGATGGTGGGGTTGGGGCTGGAATGGGTCAGCAGAGAGAGAGAGAGATGTCCATGTAGATACATACGAGCAGTTCCTGGAGAGGAGCAATGCTGGAGATAAACAAAAGATTGTCCAAAAGTCATTTTTAAGACTTCAAAATATATTGAAATATATTGTAGTGGAGGCTACCAGCAGATGTTTGAGTTAATTTATAAGTGAGATTGCATCCCCCTCCCCCACCCTCAGGCACTCTGAAAGAGATAGCAAGAGGAAGCTGGTTAAGGGGAGAGTGCTCTGGGATTAAAAGCTGGGCCCAGATACCCCACAGATTGCCTTACAGAGCAGCGAGCCATGCCACATACCACTGGGGTACAGTATTCATTCTACCACCTTCTCATTGGTCAGCCCGTGCATGCATGGGGCAGGGCTCAGGAACTTCAATATTGTGACTGAAGGGAGGAAGGTTGCGGGACGGTAAAGCTGTCTCCCCAGACAGAGTAAGGGATCCTCAGACTGGAAAAAATGATGCACTGGTGTAAGGTGGTATCTTAATGTGATTTTAATTTGAATCTCCCTGATGGCTAGTGATGATGAACATTTTTTCATGTGTCTGATAGCCATTTGTAGTCTTCATTGGAAAAGTGTCTGTTCATATCTTCTGCCCATTTTTTGATATGATTATCTGTTTTGTGTGTGTTGAGTTTGAGGAGTTCTTTATAGATCCTGGATATCCACCTTTTGTCTGTACTGTCATTTGCAAATATCTTCTCCCATTCTATGGGTTGCCTTTTTGTTTTGTTGACTGTTTCCTTTGCTGTGCAGAAGCTTTTGATCTTGATGAAGTCCCAAAAGTTCATTTTTGCTTTTGTTTCCTTGGCCTTTGGAGACATATCTTGAGAGAAGTTGCTGTGGCTGATATCGAAGAGGTTACTGCCTATGTTCTCCTCTAGGATTCTGATAGATTCCTGTCTCACGTTGAGGTCTTTTATCCATTTCGAGTTTATCTTTGTGTACGGTATAAGAGAATGGTCGAGTTTCATTCTTCTACATATCGCTGTCCAGTTTTCCCAGCACCATTTATTGAAGAGACTGTCTTTTTTCCATTGCATATTTTTTCCTGTTTTGTCGAAGATTATTTCACCATAGAGTTGAGGGTCCATATCTGGGCTCTCTACTCTGTTCCACTGGTCTATGTGTCTGTTTTTATGCCAGTACCATACTGTCTTGGTGATCACAGCTTTGTAGTAAAGCTTGAAATCAGGTAACGTGATGCCACCAGTTTTGTTTTTGTTTTTCAACATTTCCTTAGCAATTCGGAGTCTCTTCTGATTCCATACAAATTTTAGGATTATTTGCTCCAGCTCTTTGAAAAATACCAGTGGAATTTTGATCAGAATCACATTAAAAGTATAGATTGCTCTAGGCAGTATAGACATTTTAACAATGTTTATTCTTCCAATCCAAGAGCATGGAATGGCCTTCCATTTTTTGTGTCTTCTTCAATTTCTTTCATGAGTGTTCTGTAGTTCCTTGAGTACAGATCCTTTACCTCTTTGGTTAGGTTTATTCCCAGGTATCTTATGGTTCTTGGTGCTATAGTAAATGGAATCGATTCTCTAATTTCCCTTTCTGTGTTTTCATTGTTAGTGTATAAGAAAGCCACTGATTTCTGTACATTGACTTTGTATCCTGCCACGTTACTGAATTGCTGTATGAGTTCTAGTAGTTTGGGGGTGGAGTCCTTTGGGTTTTCCATATAAAGAATCATGTCATCAGCGAAGAGAGATAGTTTGACTTCTTCATTGCCAATTTGGATACATTGAGATACCACCTTACACCAGTTAGAATAGCCAAAATTAGCAAGACAGGAAACAACATGTGTTGGAGAGGATGTGGGGAAAGGGGAACCCTCTTACACTGTTGGTGGGAATGCAAGTTGGTGCAGCCACTTTGGAGAACAGTGTGGAGATTCCTTAAGAAATTAAAAATAGAGCTTCCCTATGACCCTGCAATTGCACTGCTGGGTATTTACCCCAAAGATACAGATGTAGTGAAAAGAAGGACCATCTGTACCCCAATGTTTATAGCAGCAATGGCCACGGTTGCCAAACTGTGGAAAGAACCAAGATGCCCTTCAACGGATGAATGGATAAGGAAGATGTGGTCCATAAACATGATGGAGTATTATGCCTCCATCAGAAAGGATGAATACCCAACTTTTGTAGCAACATGGAAGGGACTGGAAAAGATTATGCTGAGTGAAATAAGTCAAGCAGACAGAGTCAAGTATCATATAGTTTCACTTATTTGTGGAGCATAACAAATGACATGGAGGACATTGTGAGATGGAGAGGAGAAGGAAGTTGAGGGAAATTGGAAGGGGAGGTGAACCATGAGAGACTATGGACTCTGAAAAAGAACCTGAGAGTTTTGAAGGGGCGGGGGGTGGGAGGTTGGGGGAACCAGGTGGTGGGTAACAGGGAGGGCACGTATTGCATGGAGCACTGGGTGTTGTGCAAAAACAATAAATACTGTTATGTTGAATAAATAAATAAATAAATAAATAAATAGAAATTTTTTAAAAAAGAAAAAATGATGCATGAAAGCGAAGGTTCTAGGTGACATCAATGCACACTTGAGCACCATATCCTAGAAGAGCACCCACCTGAACCAAATACTTGGAGACTTAAGTGTTGTTAAGTTCATAGACATTCAAAATGGTGCATAGTAGGCCATCATCAGAGAGGAGACCCAAATCTTTGGGTCTGATACTCTCAGTAGTCCTTTCATTTCTTACGGTAGGGACTGGGGAGGAGGGAAATAGATAATCATTGATAAGAACAGCATTGCTACAAAGTCAAAATGAGAGAACCCTGTAGCTCTGGACCATAAATTTGCAGGCTTGGCTGGGGAGTTGAAAAGGGGCACCAATATTCACAAGTGCAAACTGGGAAGCCCCACTTGATGAGTTGCCTGTACTAAATTCAGGCATGCAGTGGTGCAGTGGAATCCATTTCTACCAGTCATGAAATGCTGCCTGTCCCTAGTTTTGTCATCTCTATCTAAACACACACACACACACACACACACACACACACACACACACACACACGTGTACTTCTGTTATTTCCCCAATCTCCCCCTTCTCTTCCTTCTGTGAAGTCACATGCAATCTTTCCCCTCTACATCAGCTGCATTTATCTACCCAGGGCAAGTGTTAGCATCTGTCCAGCTAAACCCCAGGATCCCGACTGCCCAACTATTCCCTACAAGACTGCCAAGAAAAGCTTACAGTAATGATAACCGGTATTTATGGAGCACCTGCTCACAATGTGGAAAGCACGGGGGTAATAGCTCTCACACATTTGGATTCCTGAATATCTCATCCAGTCCTTACAACAATGCAACGACCTTGGGGAATGTTACCTTCTCTATTATACGGATGAAAATCTGTTTCAACCTTGGCTTTGCATTTCCTCTCTCCATAGGTAGCCCAAAATTACAGCGCTGGTCAAGGACAGGGTTGGAGAAACATGAAATGCTTCCCCTTTGCCTGTCTGTCATTCTAAATATATTTGATATCATCTAAGTTGTGTTCCTTCAGAATAAATGTTTATATTAAAGTATTCTAACTGATTCAATATTCAGTTCATAATTGGGCAATTCTATTTTGTACGTAATCTCTATTTTCGCAATGATGAGTTTGTAAACGCAGTCTCCCACTCTCCATTTCTGCCACTCACATCAATTTCTTCATAGTCTGGTGTCCAGCAATCATCAAGCCATCTTCTCTTTTTTCTTTCCTGATCTTAATTTCCTGTATTAGAAAGGTAGGTGGGACAGGGTGAGCTCAGCAGTGCATTTCTTCCTTGAGTCTACAAAGCCTCTCAGGTTTCCCACAACGCCTTGAACCGACTCTTCCTTGCACTACCTTACTCTCTCACTCCTCACTTTCCCTTCCTCTTAAATGTTCGGTCCTCACAGAGTCTGTTCTTTTTCAATAACCAACAATTATTCGGACCCTGTCAATATGGCCCCTTCCCAGAACTGTATGTAGATGGCTCTCAGAGGTCAGCAGCAGCCTCCAATGAGCATTTTCTCTGGTCTTATCCCCTTGACTTCTCCATTTTTGTTTGTTTGTTTGTTTCCATACACCGAACCACTTTGCTTCTCCTCATTAGGATTATCCCTCTGCAGTCTTCCTCATGGCTTCTCTTCATCCACCTGTCCCATCAGTGTTCTGTCATCAAGGTCCAGCCTTAGTCCTCTCCTTGTCCTATAGTCCTTTCCTGGGCCATAATTCATTCCCATGGGTGTGACTCTCTTTGGAGCTAGCTCCCAAATCCATCTCCCTATCCTTAGGCTCTCTCTTCAGTGCCTCCATTTCCAGGGTTCTGGAGGTCACTGCCACTGGGGTGACTCACCAGCACTTCCAACCCAAACTGTCTATGCAGAGCCATTTCTGCCTTTTACTAAACCGGCGCCTTCTTCTGACTTCCCCATTTCTAGCATATATCGCCATGCCCTTCAGTCACCCGGGTAGAAAATTATGCTGTAATCTTTGATTCTTTCATCTTCCTGACCCACTATATGCTATTAGTTTTAAAATAGAGAAAGACTCGACCTCCAATATCTCTTATTACTGCCCTGTCGAATGGCCCTCTGTTGCCTGTTGACAAAGTGCCTAGTCTCAACCGCGGCTTTGCATTTTCTCTCTCCATGGGTAGCCCAAACCAACCCTTCTTATTCCAGAACCAAATTCGATTCTGCCCTGTTCTTAAATACATGTCAAATTTTCCTGCCTCCTCTGATCTCTGCTGTTCTTAACACCTGCAGCAGCTTTCTCCAATACAAACAAGTCTTTCCTGACCTCCCTCCCCACCACTTAAGGAGTCTTCCTAAGTTTCTGCGGAATTTTTCATGGCCTACTCTTTGTTTTCGTTTTTGTTTTTTTTTAAAGATTTTATTTATTTGACAGACAAAGATCACAATTAGGCAGAGAGGCAGTCAGAGAAAGGAGGAAGCGGCTCCCCAAGGAGCAGAGAGCCCAATGCGGGGCTCGATCCCAGTACCCTGGGATCATGACCTGAGTCGAAGGCAGAGGCTTTAACCCACTGAGCCACCCAGGTGCCCCCTACTCTTTGTTTTTACCTGTTTGTTTGTTTCACGTCCTAAAGTAGACTGTGGATTCCACGCCTCAACTATCTCTGTTTTCCCACAACCCTACATAACATATGCATGGGAGGTTCCCATATAGGTTGGATGAGTGGAACTGAGTTGGGACTCAGTGTCTATGTGGAAAGCACCAAGTTGCCAGAACCCTCTCCTCTCCTAAAACAAGGCAAATATTCTCTGAGTTGTCCCCATCCTAGAAATGAACCTCCTTTTTCCCCACCATGGCCTGAGCACTGCTCATGTGTCTCCTGCTTTTCTAAGCATGCTCCTGTTTTCCCTCCTTTAACCTTCTGAGCAGCCCTGTGAGTAGACGCTGGAATCTCTATTTTACAGACAAGGAACCTGAAGCAGAGAGAGGTTGTGTGGTGTGTCTAAATTCAAACAGCTAGCATGGAGGGAGCCAGATTCTCATCCAAACCCTCTGTCTCCAGAGCCCATCTCAGACCACAACCCTATAATGAAATGCCGATTTGGAAGGGAGACAAACCATAAATGACTCTTAATCTCACAAAACAAACTGGGGGTTGCTGGGGGGAGGTGGGATTGGGAGAGGGGGAGCGGGCTATGGACATTGGGGAGGGGAGGCAAACCATAAGAGACTATGGACTCTGAAAAACAACCTGAGGGTTTTGAAGGGTCAGGGGTGGGAGGTTGGGGGAACAGGTGGTGGGTAATGGGGAGGGCACGTTTTGCATGGAGCACTGGGTGTTGTGCAAAAAGAATGAATACTGTTACGCTGAAAAAATAAATAAAATGGAAAAAAAAAACAAAAAAAAAAAAAAAAAGGGGAGATTTTGCTTGTAGGTTTTGATGGTCCAAATCTCAAAATCCACAGCCGGGGGAGGTCTTCCCATGTGTGGCCCAATATGTACAGATGTGTAGCTGATTATGAGTGTGTGTGCACTGGAAGGAGGGCTATGTCTGTCCTCATATTCTGCTTTCGGCTGATGCCTGTGTATTTGCTATTGTATGTCCCACAGAAACTTCCTAAGAGAAGAGAGTCCCATCCGTGTCTTTATTCTGCCACTGGAGTCTAATCTAGGGCTTGTCATATAGTAGGTGACCCAAAATTTTAGGGCCAAATTGTATTTTTAGGTATCAAATGCTCACGTCATGCATCTCTGTTAAAGCTTCTGTTGTCTGCCCCCATTTCTCCCAGCCTCCTGACACACAGCCTCTCGACAGAGCAGGTGCCCTTCAGCAGAATGCAAGCAAATCAGCTCTGGATGTCCAAACAGGAGTTTACACAATTATTTCTTTGGGAGAACCAGGAGAACAGCAAACAAATACCCCAATGAGGTCATGCTATGAAGTATGTGAAACCCTCTCAGATCTAATACGTAATTTAGACTCTACTGTCTGAACAAATTTTCACCTTTCAATTTCAAGCCAGAGGCCATCAGATGTGGCTTAGAATGATAACTCAGCAGCTATGGAGGCCCAGTGCAAAGGCCAAGGTGGAATGAGGGACAGCTTCCCTGTGTGCCCAGAGGGCAGAGTCTGAAATGTTTCTCCAACCAGACCGATTAGCTCAAGCACAGGAACCAGAGTCTGAGTCCTGACACCGGGATAAGTCGGGCTGCAGGTCAGGGCTTGGCCTAAAGATTCTGCAGGTGGCCAGGCTCTGGACCAGCATCAGTCTCCTGCTGCTCCCTGCCCTTCAGGCCAGCCAGAAGGGAGATCCTAGCACAGGAAGGGCCCCCTAGGGCTGAAGCAAGTTGGCAGGTTCCCAACGGCTACTCTCTGGCTGTAACAATCTGTAGGTTTTGAGGCCACCATGAGTGCTGAAGAGGAGAGGGGAAGAAGAATGGAGGAGCGGAGAAGCAATGGAGGAAAGAGATTCAGAGACTGAATGCCCCACTCCTTCAACTCAGCCCACTTCACCTGCCATCCCTGGCACCCAGGTCTGCAGCCGCCGTCCTCTAATTCTGACAGGCTGACTTCCTGTGTGCTCCAGACCTGGAGGTCCCTCCCCATCTCTCCCAAGCTCCTGCCCAGACGTATGGGGTACACGTGGGATGTCTCCCTTGTACTTCTGTGCTCCTGAACTGTAGTGTTTAGGCGCAACCCGGAGGCAGAACCAGGTCCCAGGCAGGTCCTGATGTCCTGAAAGCTCCGTGACAGAGCTAAGGGATATGGATGGGTTTGGCTGTTCTGGGACAGCTCAGTCTGCAGAGCTGACTGAGGAGCCTGTGCCAGCTACTGAGGGAGGAAATGCTGCCAGTGAATACAAAGTAATTCTGCAGCAGAAAAGGAAGTGGCAGCCAAGGCCGGAACCCTGCCTCACTCGGAGCATTCCGCAGCCGCCCGAGCAGGTGCAAGTTTCTCAAGGTAGCACATTTTTTTTTCTAAAGAATTTATTTATTTATTTGTCAGAGAGAGAGAGAGAGAAAGAGCAGGAGGAGCAGCAGGCAGAGGGAGAAGCAGGCTCCCTGCCAAGCAAGGAGCCCGATCCCAGGACGCTGGGACCATGACCTGTGCCGAAGGCAGACGCTTAACCGACTGAGTCACCCAGGCGTCCCAAGGTAACACATTCTTTCCTGCTCCTCGAAGTTCCTTTCAGACAAAATCTGATTTGAATGAGCGTCAAAGGCAGCCCTAAACCAATGTTTCTGACTCGGTCTTTGGGGAGGGCCGAAGGAGAGAACTGACGCATGACCCATTTATTCCAGAGATCTTTGGTGGCTTTCCCCTCCCGCAGTCCTTGGTTTCTGCAGGCCTGGTGTTGGGGATGGAGCCCCAAGGCTTTATGAGACTGTCCCCTCCATGGCTGGAGAGGTCCCAGGCAACTAAGTGTTGGCAAGCTCTCACCAAGGGTCCCACTGTGTTAGCCACTGTGTTAGTCCACGTCCCTAACTCCATGTCTCTAACTCGGCCAGGTCAGTATCGCTATGACTCCCATATTCAGAAAAGGAAATGGTGGTTTGGAGAGGTTGGCTCACTTGTTTAAGATCACGAATGCTTGAAAATGGCAAAGGCAGGATTCAAACCCTGAGCTCTCAACTAGAACAGGGTTAAGTCCCTCCAAGGGGCTGGGCCCCAGTGGATCAGTGAAGCCATACAGGTGTAAGGAAGGTGGGAGCAGGTGGCACCTATGATGAGCTGGAGTGCAACCGCCTTATTCCAGTTTATTGTTCCAGGACAAAATATGGGGGATTAGCCCTTCAGCTTTTTCAAGAGAGGTTATAAATGTAGATTTATAAGCACAAGTTCCCACTTTGTATTGGTTACCAATGCAACTTTTTAAAAATCACGGTGCAGTTCAACACTGAATGGATCCTGTAACCACATTTGTGAGCATGTTCATGACCATGCCCATTGAGCCCAGGGTCTTAACCCCTGGGCTTTACTGTGTTAAAATGATTAAATTGGTCTATTCCTGGTGATTTGCAGCATTTCATCCTGTTATTTCCATCTGCTGGCCTCAGTTCTGCCATCTGAAGCAACAGGGATTCCTTTTGGTTTGCACTCTTCTCCTGTCCTCCTCTCTAGACTAAATGTCCCCCAAAGCTTCAAGCATTCCCCTCCCGGTTGGTTTGCAGGATCTTTGCACGCTGGCTGCTCCTCCAGGCATGCCCCAGGGCCATTCCCACCCCCTCACACGACTCCCCAGATCCACTGCTTGGAACCGAGCCCTGTGTTTGAGGTCTATGTGTGCCCTGTAGAGCAAGGCAGGCTCCTTACCCCATGAAGACTCATCCAAGAATGGAACCCAAGGCCCCTTGGCTTGTTGGGAGCTAAGGATTTGCCTCAAGTGAAGAGACTCCGGTCCTCATGCCTGTGAAGGGATTCTCAGTCTCCCAGATGACAGGGGATTAACCAGGTCCTAAACAAGACCTCAGTCCTTGCAGGGTCTGCTCCAGGGTTGCCAAGCTAACGCCTCTGGCTGTCGGGCCCACACCAGGATGACTTTCCTTTCAGCGAAAACTGTGCACGGCACCAAGAATCCATCCCTCTGTGTTGTGATGCAAACCTCCCCCTCCTTCCCAGTTCCTCTCCCCTGATATCTGGGGGGACTTTTGCATGACTCAGCATGCCCACCCCAAGATGCACCCCCATTTCCTGACACTCACTGTCCAGAACATACCACATGCAGTCAGAAACAAGTGGGTGAGTCCACGGTGAGAAGCCCGTGGGTCCGAGGAATAATTCCAACAGCTCTGCCCAAACCCTCCTCCCTCAATAGCTGTGGGCTTTCCCATCCACCACAGGGTGGGGGGCCTCTTTGCTTCTAGTCCCACCTCCCAACTTCCCTTCTGAGATCGGGAAATGCAAATCCGGCAGTCTGCTGAGAAAACTGAGGAAAGCAAAGGGGCCCATCTTCTACTCTTGCTCTGCCTGCTGGCCCTTCCCCATGGCCACTGGGGCCGGAACTGAAGAGAGCAGCTGGGTTCCCCCCACCTCCCCCGAGCAGTGACTCAGATGTCATTTGTCTGGCACAGACTCTCGCAAAGGTCCCAGCTGGGAAGTTTTCCTGGTGGCCAAGTGATCCCTCACAGCTGCCAGCTTGGCGACAAGGGATTCCAGCTGGTGCTAGGTGACGAAGAACAGGTCCAGGCTTTGTCCCTTGGCTATGGGACCTGTCTGTCCCACTTGCTCGACTCAGGATGTAATTCATCATCGAGCTTACTGTGAAGCTCTCAAGCCCTCAGGCCAACACAAATACTTTAGTAAAACCAGATTTCTGGAAGGGCATCACGACCACCGAAGAAGAGCACTGGCTTTTCAGTGAGCTCGGTGCAGAGGTCAAGGAGCTGCCCAGTTGCCCACCACTCAAACTGACAATGGCCCCAAGATAAGGGTACATGACCAAGGACATGCCCTACAGCACCAGACTGTGAAAGGTTCCTGCAGGGTAAGGCCCAAGTGAGATCATGGATCTTAACATGATTTTGCACAGCTGAATCCTCACTCTGAACAAAATCTCATGCAAGAACCACAGTATTCAGGCAGATCCATGGTTAACTGCATGGTTGGACACCAGGGTAGAGCCCATCCCCACTCAGACTCCCTGCAATCCTGTGCCTGGGGGCCCCTCAGCCTCCTCCACTGAGTCACTGGGGCTCCACATGACATAGCTGAGAACCCGTGGTTCAAGCCCTCATTGTACAGAGGTCCACAGAGCATGTCATGCATTTCCCAAGGTCACATGGTAGATCCATGTTACAAATTCAGCCAGACCACGCTTTCAGTGAATCAAAACAGCTGTACAAATGGACCGCTCGTGCGGGTGGGAAAAGTAAGTGAATACACACATCATTTTAGGTTCATTTTAATTTTGTCTCAGCCACTTTCTAGCTGCCTGTCCTCAGGCAAGACACTGCATCTCAGCAGGCCTGAGGCTGCGGCTAGATCCAGCGCTGCCTGCACTCCTCACCTGAAGGAAACCTCACTCTCCCCTGTGGCCACGTAGTCTGCAGCCCTTTCAGATAGCGATGGTTCATTGTCCCCCATGCCCCTCTTCTCAAAGCCACTACCCCTACCCTTCTATAAAATCCCTGCTCTATGAGGATCCTAGGACCTGACTGCAGCACCAGTTTCCCCTCCTCATTGGTGTCTGTCAACAACATGGCCCCTCTCCTTGACATCAGCCTCCTGTGCTCTGTCCATCCAGCTCCTCTCCCTCTTCCACTCCAAGATCCCACATCCTGATTCCACTTGGGTTCCCACCCAGGGTCACATCCAGGACTTTGGTGAGACCTGCTACTTCTTGGGAATTTTAAACTCTCACACCTCATCTCACCCAGGCTTCAAGCTCTCCCGACTCCCTCTGCTTGGCTTGGACACCTCACCCGCACCTCCCACCTTTGATCACTCTCTTTTCCCCCATCCTACCCACCTCCTCCTGTCTTCACTCCCACCAAGAGGTGGCCCAGAGCCCTTGATCATTGCTTTAAGTACTTTCTTGCTGAACTGTCAACTCTAAGCACCCTCATTGTACTGCTCTCGCCCTCCCTCCCCAGCAAATCACACGCTGGAACTGAATGGAGGCCACGGAGGCTTCCTGACTCCTTTCCCCAGACTAAAAGATGTCACCATGAGGGTAGAGGACTTCCCTCCAACCATGCTATGGACAGAACTGAGTCTGCCTCAGTGAACAGCTTTCAGCTCCAGGCTCCAGATCCTGACTCCATCCAGCCTGCCTCTCAACAAAGCCCACCGCCCTCTCTCTCTCAGCAAGTGCCCCCGGCCTCACCTGATGGCTCTCCCTCCCCTTGGCCTCCCTCTGGGAATTTTCTCTCCTTATTCTCCTGCACTCCTAACTGCTCATTCTGTAGCCATTTCCCTCCATACATTTCTTCCATCCCAACCCAAAAGCCTCAAACAAACAAGACTCCTCTTGACTCTGACATCCCCTTCTACCACTGCCATTTAAATTTTTTCTTTTATATTCAGGTTTCTTGCAAGGGTAGCTCTGAGTCCTTTTCCCTGCCTCCACATAGCCCACTCAGCCCCTGGCCCACCGCCGAGGCCTCTGCCCCACACGGTCCCACTGAAACCACCACCTCTGTGTTACTGTCTCCAAATGACTCAGCTCAGCCGCTTTTGACTTTGCTGTCCAAATTTCCATGCCTGTCTTCTCCATCATCACTGCCCCCAACTTACCTTCCGAATCTCTGGACCTGCCTTCTCCATTCCCCCGGCAGCTCCTCTTCCAGATCTCTGAATGTCCCTGCTTCCCTCGCTAGGGCACCACTGCTCCTAATGTCTTCTCATCCATACCGGAGGCCTCATCCGTGAAGACTCCAGATCTCTGGGGATCCGGCCCCCAAGCTCCAGCCAACCTCTAAATCCCACTGCAAGCCCCACTCCGGCCTGCCATGGACCCCTCAGACTCGGCAAGGTCCACCCAGGTCACTGAGCCAGTGACCCACCTCTGCACCTGTCAGTTCATGCCCACATGGTGTCTGTGGGGATAAGCAGTAGCTTCCCCACTGACCTCCCCACCCCTGCACCACTCATTCCCGTCTGTCTGTCTGCAGCCAGAGCGAATGTCCTTAACAGGAAAATCCAATCGTGTCACCCCTCCGCTTAAAATCCCTCCAGGCTATCTACCTCCAATGAAAAGTCCCAATGGCCTTTGCAGAGCCTTCCAGACAGACACAGTGAGATCTGGCTCCTGCTACCCTCTCCGTGCGCCTCTCTGTGATTTCCTGCATGGGATAGTCTGGTCATAATGAATTGCTTATAGATCCCTGGCCCTTCCGTATTGTCTCCCCTCGTGGTTTCCCAAGTGCTGATTCATCTTCCTGATTCTTCCCCTGGCTAACTAGCTCCTACTAGCCCTTTGGTGCTCAACGCCTAGTCACTGAACCTTCCATGGCCTCACCCAGCCCCTCACTTTCTGTGCTCCCACAGCACCCTGCACTTTCTTCCCTCAAGGCACTTCTGCTCCACAGTAATTCGCTGTTCACTAGCCTGTGTCCCCCTTAGTCTTTGAGAGTTTTCAGGACAGTCACTGGGTCTTATCTGTGTGTTCCTAGTACCTACAGGCCAGTCCGTGCACAACACGTTGTTCTGAATAAATGAATCAATGAACGAGGAGATGGCATTTTCTCAGTGAGCCTCAGAAGGTACTAGATTTCCAAGAAGAAAAAAATCCAGTTTCCCTGGGATTCTTTGCTTCTACAGTGTCCTTCCCATCCTGTTCACCAAGGAGCTTTGGGATCCCAGGGGATCTGGATGGTTTCCCCAAAGCTTCTTTCCAGGGTACCCTCTGCTCTCATCTCCCACACATCATTCACAGACCTCCTTCTTTCTCTCATCAGCTCATCTGTGATGATTAAGGGCTTGATGAATGCAGGGAACAGGCCAGAGGAGGGTAAAAGGACTTGTTTTCCTTTGAGGAGAATGACTTACTCTTGCCCTCCAGGTGACAGGAAACACCTGGAGATTGTTGGTAAAATATCATGCAACCGGGTCAAACCACCAAACCTGAAACCCAGAGGGCACTTACCAAGAAAGGAAATGCTGATGGGGCAGCAAATATGAGCATGACAGGTGCGTATTAACAAACAAGGAACGATATGAGCAAGTACAGAGAGGATGGGAGAGGCCTCAGGAGCCATATTGAAGAGCGAAAGGCATAAGATAACGAACTTTGACGGGGACACATCTTCAGGGCCAAAAAGGGTTTTCTGAGCCTTCATGAAAATCATTATGTGGACTTGTAGTGGAATGAAGGTGAAAGGAATGAGCTCTGGGAGGGGTTCTGAATAAAGATCCTACAGATAAAAGGTGACCTCAGGGCAATAGGCTGGGATTTGGGGATTGAAAATTGAAAGGAAGAGGCCAATACCACAGCCTCGATTGTAACTCCCAAACAGAGCGGCAAGAACAGAGGGGCAAGGGTTAGTCCCCTCCTTCTCCGGGGTTTCAGAAGGAGACCATGTGCAGGCGTGGACCCATACCTGGCCTGCCTTGGGCCCAGCAGTCAGTGGGTTTTGTGCTGCCATCTGGTGGTGGTGGAGTGGAAGAACAGTCTCCGTGGTTCCTGGAGTCGGGGGGCGGGGGGGGGGGGGCGGGGGGGGGGGGCGGGGGGGGGGCGGGGGGGGGGCCAGGGAAGGTGTTGATGCTGGAGTTTGCTGATGTTCTTTGAGCTATGAAGGTGGTGACATAGGGGTCCTCAAATCCTTACTCTTTCTAAAAGGTGCAATTGCTTTGCTCTTTGAGTTATCTCTTTCTGGCCATTATTTAGCACAGTGGCTGGCACAGAGTAGGCATTTTCTATTTCTTAATAATAATTATGAATTAACAATTATGGAATTCTACCATGCACCAGACACTTAGATATATTATTATCTTAATGATTCCTTTTAACAATCCTGAGGTGAGTATATTATGATTTTTTTAATAGAAGAAAGAACTGAAGCCATGACCAATCTGCTGAGTCACTTGGTAAATATTTACTGAGCACCGCCGTAGTCATACTGAGCTAGGCACTGGGGACACGGGGTTGAGTGCCATGTGTAAGGTCTGCCTTCCTGAAGTTAACAGCCTGGAGGAGGAAAAAGACATTATGCAAATAGCACCATAGTAATTAATAGATGTTACTGTGATTAATAGACTAAAAAGGAGAAAAAGTACAGAGTACTTTCAGATGGTAACTAACTTTTGAGTCCATTTGATTAAAAAATGTAAGCGTCTTCACGCCTGGCTTGCAGGCTGCTGCGTTACATGAATGAATGCTCTTTTCTTCTTTCTTCTTTGGCTCTTGCTCCCCTACTCCTCATGGAATCTGTATTGTTTTCTCTCTCCCTTCCTAATTAAATCCACTTCTCTGCCCATGCTATACCTTCTGTCTGTCATTATTACCATTTGGTGACTGTGTGCCTGCATAAATGAATGAATTAGTCAATGAATTAATGAATGAGCTCAAGGACATGATGATTGCACAAACACGTTTCACTCATCCAACACGGGTCAGGCGCTTGGTGTGCTTATAAAGACATGGGTCCTGCTCTCGAGTTGCTCACGATCGAGTGACAGCAAAAACATGGCAAGAAACAATCACAGGACTAAATAAGAACGCAGGAAAAAGAGAGCAGCTGAGGTGCCTGAGCCTTCTCTAGTGATCTGTAATTTCTGGCTGTCATAGCAGATGCTTTCCTCTTTGATAAATGTCCTAGGATGGTTACCCATTTATGTTGTGCCAGAGGTCTGGGTGTCCTTCTTAATTTAACTTTCTACTTTACAGAAATACCTCCCAAACAAGTGGTTCCAAAATTTAGAGGCACTTGAGATCACCTGGGAATCTTTAAAAATCACTGATGCCAGACTCTTACCCATCCCAAACATTCTTTTTTTTTTTTTTAAGATTTTATTTATTGGGGCGCCTGGGTGGCTCAGTGGGTTAAGCCACTGCCTTTGGCTCAGGTCATGATCTTAGGGGTCCTGGGATCGAGTCCCACATCGGGCTCTCTGCTCGGCAGGGAGCCTGCTTCCCTCTCTCTCTCTCTCTCTCTGCCTGCCTCTCTGCCTACTTGTGATCTCTCTCTCTCTGGCTGTCAAATAAATAAATAAATAAAATCTTTTAAAAAAAAGATTTTATTTATTTATTTGACAGAGATCACAAGTAGGCAGAGAGGCAGGCAGAGAGAGGAGGATGCAGGCTTCCTATTGAGCAGAGAGCCTGACGTGGGGCTCGATCCCAGGACCCTGAGATCATGACCTAAGCCAAAGGCAGAGGCTTTAACCCACTGAGCCACCCAGGTGCCCCCATCCCAAACATTCTTATTTAGTTGATCTGAAATGCAGCTGAGATACCAGGAATTTTTAAAACTCCCCCAGGAGGTTCCAGTACACAAGTTTGGGAACCACTCTTGCAGGTCGACATGGATCTGGCCTGGAAGGTGGATGAAATGAGATGGGAGTCTGAGGAGAGCCAGTGAGGTCCTGCTGCCAGGGACTCATTCCTGGGTTGAAGGGCAGGACCACGACTCCCAGAGGAAGCGGCTCTGCTGGGCTCTAAGTCATTGGATGTCCAACATTGAGCAATCATTCAACGGTCATTCTTCACTCACCTGGTGCTGCCTTGAGCCCAAGCCAGTCCATCTCTGCTCTCAAGGATCTGGTGTGGGGACATGGCTCTAAAACATACAAGAGAATCTTGTATGATTGCTGAAAAGATCCTGGATGTCCAGGGTGCCACAGGGATACTATGGTGGGGCATCTAATCTGGGCTCCCTGTCCTTTACATCATCCGCTATTTTCCAGCCCTCTACAGAGAGAACTCGACCCATACAAATATACAGGGGATGCCAGGCAGGGGATGAGGTCCCTGAGGCAGTACAAGGATGAAGAGGATAGATTCCTCCCCTCAAAGTGTTCACAGACGAGAGAGAAAAGTCTTTCTCTTTCATTCCTCTCACAGGAAACAGTTTGGGGTAAACCCTGTCACAGAGTAGAAAAACAAGCTGTGGAACATGGAGGATGGCCAGGTCAGCTCCGACATCTTGAAGGATCCTTTGCAGCAAACTTTAAAAGGTGGGTGGGGCCGGAGGTGCCTGGGTGTCTCAGTGGGTTAAAGCCTCTGCCTTCAGCTCGGATCATGATTCCAGGGTCCTAGGATGGAGCCCCACATTGGGCTCTCTGCTCAGCAGGGAGCCTGCTTCCTCCTCTCTCTCTGCCTGCCTCTCTGCCTGCTTATGACCTCTCTCTGTCAAATAAATAAATAAAATCTTTTTAAAAATAAATAAATAAAAGATGGGTGGGATTTCCGAGGGTGAACATGGAAGAAGTGGAAAGCAATTCACTCCTCCTTGCCTATTTTGCTAGATTCAGGACATGCCCAGGGTGGAGGACAGAGTTGGGGATTGCTTCTTGGCCTGGCACAACCCATGCCCACTAATATCCCCGCTGCACACTGCCTTCTCCTGCCCATCAGGGCACACAAGTAGCCCGTGATTAGTGAAAAGCCCCATCAACCACCACCATCGCCTGGAAACAATAAGGTTTCACTGAGTCAGGCACATGGGTAGTAGCAGTGACTTTTGAATCTCATTTCAATCATCCATATTGTACTGAATTCAAGAAAAGGGGAAACTCAGCATTGCCCAGGAGAAGCCCCTCTAAATATAAATGTTTCCTCAAGGCACGGCACTGCTTTCAACACCTCTTTTCCCCATTCCTGTCCTTGCTGTTTCACTTCCCGTCCACCCCAGAGGGCTCCTGCCTCTCTCACTTCCTCCTGAAACCAAATCTGGCACCAACGCTTTCTATAATTAAACTGTATTTTAAACCTTAAGATATCTCTAGTTTTATTTCAATTTTCTTCTCCTACTTTTTCTCCCCTTCCTGTTATCTTTCTTCAGATTTCACTAATCATCAAATTTTCAATGAACATCTATTTCGTGCCAGGTCTGATCATGGAGGGTCCATACAGAGAAATGCAGAGCTAGTCCTGGTTCTGATCCCTTACAACCCAACTGAAAAGGGCACACGGAAGTGGGTAGAGATAACAAGGCATTAGCTGGCGTGATGTTGTTGGTGATAAGAGAGGGCTCAGGTGGTTAGGACTTCACATTTCAAGGGAGGGAGGCTTCTACATGGGGTAGTAGCTGAAGTCTGGAACTACAGACACTTTGTGACTTGACATTAACTGAACACTTTTTTTTTTTTAAAGATTTTATTTATTTATTTGACAGAGAGAGATCACAAGTAGGCAGAGAGGCAAGCAGAGAGAGTGAGAGGGAAGCAGGCTCCCTGCCGAGCAGAGAGCCCGATGCGGGACTCGATCCCAAGACCCTGAGATCATGACCTGAGCCGAAGGCAGTGGCCTAAACCACTGCACCAAGGATTGTGTGGAATGTTTTCTTCCCAGTGTCTCATGTAATCTTCAACAACTTCTTCAAGTAGGAACTTTTTATTATTCACATTTTACTGATGATTAAATTAAAGTTTCTGTAGATGATGTAGCTTTCCAAAAATCACAGAGCCAGGAAGGAGCTGAGCTTGGAGTCTAGCCCAGGCCCATGTGACCCCGGACATTAAGAGTAAGATTCAGGTCACCGTGCGGAGCCATCGCTGGCTCGAGTTTCCTGTGTGTGATGTAACAATTCCTCCTTCCTTGGTGGGAAGATGCAAAGAGGTGCAAAAGAAGGGTGCTGGGATGGCTCAGTGGGTTAAGCATCTGCCTTTGGCTTGGGTCATGATCCCAGCATCCTGGGATTGAGCCCCACATGGGCGGGAAGCCTGTTTCTCCCTCTCCCATTCTTCCTGATTGTGTTCCTGCTCTTGTTGTCTCTCTCTGTCAAATAAATAAATAAAATCTTAAAAAAAAAAAAAAACAAAAAAACGGGTACAGAAGAACACCTACCACAGTGCCCACACAGAAGGCTCCTGGTAAGTAGTGGTTAGAACCAACACCATCATCATCACCACCATCATTATCATTGCCATCCTTGTCACATTCTTCGTATTAAGAAAGCCTCCCAGGGAAGCAGGAGAGAGCGCAAGGCATTGCTGCTTAAGAGGAAGGGTATGGCACTCCATGCAGGGAGGTCAAAGGAAAAGATTCAGGCCCTAGAGCACGCGGTGATCTCAGGGATTCAGGACCAACCTTGTTTGGCTGGAGCCTGAGGTCCGGGCAAGGTGGAGGCAGAGATGAAGCTGGGAAACGGAGACTCCAGAGTGTGGGTTTAGGAGCCGTGCCTGATCCCGTGGACCATGGCAATGGCGTCTCAAAGCAATGTGTGTATGTGTTTTTTAACACCCACTAATGGCGACCTTTAAAAATGGGATGTGTTGTTGTTTTGAAGGTTAACATTCCATATAGATCAAAATCGAAATAATAAAGATACACATTGAGAAGTCTCATTCGCACTCTGCCCTGACCACCCCGTTTTATAACGCTTGGCGGTACCCACTTCATTTTACATCCTTCCAATACTTCTTTGTGCAGATATGAACAAATACAAATGTATGTTTTTATTCCCCCGACTTTTGTATTCAAATGGTAGTGCACTAAATATCCTGTTTCCCCTGGCTTTTTTTTCTTCACTTTATATGACATTCTGATGATATACACAGGTATACTTGTAGGATAAACTCCTAGGATGGGGTTGCTGGCTCAAGGAGTAAATGCATTTGTAATTTGAAAAAAAACTATTGCCAAATTGCCCTCCATGGGGGGTCGAACCGATTAGCACTGCTATCAACAAACTACGGATGAGAGCCCCAGCTTCTTCAGAGCCCAGAAAACAAAGTGAATAGTCAAACTTGAATTCTGGCCAAATTGATGTGGGGAAAAAATGATGTCTCAGTGTAGTATTAATACGCAATTCCTCTTAATTATGAGTGAGAGGGTGTATCCTTTCACTACTGTTTACTATTTCCTATTGCATTAATTTCCATCCTACTCTTTTTTCCTTTCCTTTTGCTTATTTTGGGCTTCATTTGTTCCCCTTTTTCTAGTTTCTTAAGGTGGAAACTCAGGTCAATGATTTGAGACTTTTTCTAATATTGGCCTATGATGCCCTTAATTTCCCCTAATTACTGCTTTTACGGCATCCCACAAATTTGGATGCGTTAGGTTTTCCTTTTTTAATTTATCTTTTTTATATTATTCTTTTTTAAAAGATTTTATTTATTTGACAGAGATCACAAGTAGGCAGAGAGGCAGGCAGAAGGGGGTGGTGGGGGGGAGGAAGCAGACTCCCTGCTGAGCAGAGAGCCAGATGCGGGGCTCAATCCCAGGACCCTGGGATCATGACCTGAGCTGAAGACAGAGGCTTTAACCCACTGAGCCACCCAGGCACCCCTGTATTATTCTTTTAAAATAATATTCTTAGTTACATTTGACTTCATTTTTGAAGGATGTGGAGTGGATGTAGAATTCCTATTTGACTCCCTTGCTCCGTACTTTCAATATTATCATTCCACTGCCTGGTACACCCATTGCTTCAGGAGAAGTCAGTTCCTGCCCATGTGCTTTTTCCCCTGAACGTGACGAAGTGTATTCTCCTGCTTTCAAAACTTTCTCTTCATTTTAGCTGTCAAAAATTTGACTATCCTGTATCTGGGTGTGGGTCTCTTCATGTTTACCCTGTTTGAGGTTTGTTGAGCTTGTCGGATCTGTAGATTAAGGTTTCTTTTAAAATTTGAGAGGTTTTCGGGCACTTTATTCACGCTTTTTTTTTCCTGTTCTTTTCTCTCTTTCCTTTCCTTCTGAGAGTCTCATTACACATTTGGGGGCACATTTCCTATTGCCCCAAAGATATCATAGTTCTCTGTTCACTTTTCTTCCATTTTTTTGTCTTTGTTCCTTATAGTGAATGATTTCTACTGATCTTCATTTATGTTAACCACTTTTCAGACGTCTCAAATATGCTGTTAAGCCTATTTATTGAAACACGTGGTCCTTTTTTAGAATTTCTCTTTATTTATTTAGATTCCTTACTTGTTGAACAATTTTTATAATATTTTCCTATAATTCTTTTTTTTAATGGAGCTAAAGATTTATTTATTTATTTGACAGACAGAGATCACAAGTAGGCAGAGAGGCAGGCAGAGAGAGAGAAAGGAGAAGAAGGCTCCCTGCTGAGCAGAGAGCCCAATGCGGGACTCGATTCAAGGACTCTGGGATCATGACCTGAGCTGAAGGCAGAGGCTTAACCCACTGAGCCACACAGGTGTCCTTTTCCTATAATTCTTTACACATGCTTAATTCTTTAAACACTGATAACAGCTACTTTGAAATCTTTTTCTGCTACGTCCAAAATCTGGGCCCAATGAGGACCATTTTAACTGCTTTTTTTCCTGAGTATGGAGCATATTTTCTCATGTCTTTGAATGTCTTGTAATTTGTTGAAAACTGGAAATTCTTAGATAATATTTTGTAGCAACTCTGGGTTCTGACTTTTTTTTTTCCCTCTGAGAATTTTTACTGATTCGGTGTGGTTTGCTATTGTCTTTTGAGTAACTTGCCTGGCTTTAATCTGTGGTTATTTGTCTCTCTACAACGTACCTCACTGATGGGTCTGTTCTGGTTCTCTTTTTCTTTCTTTTTTTTCCCCCTTATTCCCGGTTTTGTTTTTTGTTTTTTTTTTTTCTTTTAAGCCTGCCTTTAGAAGGGCTCCCCGTGGTCTGCATAGCTTAATGGTCAGTCAATGATTGGTCATTGACTGTACTCAAGCACCTGAGCCAGTTAAACTTCCAGCCCTTACCTGTGGGTCTAAGTGTGGGCTGAGGAGAGAATTCCAAGCTCAGGCTTTGAATTCTTAAGTCAGCTTTTATTTTCGATTGGATCCTTCCGGAACTTGTCTGTGCGTGAGCACAGCCTCCTAGTCAGACAGAGACGTGTGGAGTGTTTATCTAGTCCTTCTGTGACTATCTCATTTCCAGAATTTCCTGTTAAATTTCTGAGTACTCTACTGGTCTGCTGCCCACCCCAGGCAGCATGAAGCTTCAAGCAAACAGGGCTGTGGGCGTTCCCATAGGTTTCATTCCACATTTACTACTTCTACTGAAAACTCCGCTGAACATGGGACTTTTGCCCTCCTCTCCAAATCAAGAGAGCCTCCCCCAGCGATGACACTGTCGGTTTTCACAGCTAGTCACACTCTGGAATCTCTCTCTCTCCCAACCTTGGGGGAAGGAGGGCAGATCTGAGCAGGAACTCCACAACCTCCCATTGCTCTGACCAGGAGTTCAACAATTTGTGTGTGTGTGTGTATGTGAATAAACAATTTTCAATGTGTTACTTTCTATTTGATCAATTTTCAGAGCAGATGGTTTCTGACAGTGTTGTCCAGTTTAACATTATTTTTGGATGAGAGGATTTGCCAATCTTTTCACTCCGCCACAGCTGGGAATCTTACCAGTTGTTGTTTTTAACGGAGTTCTACTTTTATGTTCCTGAGACCCTCGTCTGTTACTGAACTAAGGCATTATGCCACCTGGGAGGGCTAGAGTTAAAATTAGCCCACTCATCCACTTTTTAATGGAAGCTTGTGAAAAATTAGCTAACAGACCCTTACTTGTCCACCAAAGAGCAGCATCCTAAGGAGAGGGGCTTTGAAGGACGAATCACGTCAGCCGCCAAAGCCAGGGGCCATACTCAGGAATCACTAGAGACTTGGTGTCCAAGGAGATAATACTGCAGCCCTCTGGTTATTTTAGAATTTCAAAAAGCCGGAGGAAAAGTCACACCTTTCCTTGTAACAAGCCTGCCCAGGCAAAACAGAATGTCAAGAGGCTTTACTTGGGGCTGAATTCTCACACTGGAGCGAGGCAGTCGGCAGCCTCTGATGCTGGCCAGAAGCTTTGTTGGTTGTTATAAATGTTCCAATGCTTACAGTGGATAGACACACTCATCGTTACATAATACAAGCAGTTTGTTTTGCAGGCAGAATAATCCCACACATGGGGTTCCTGAGGGTGGGTGGGGAAGATATTTTAAAAGGAGTTTTCAGTGGGAATGACCAAAAAGCAGAGCTCTGAAGGATGGGAGCAGCTGGGAGCCTGACTAAGCCCACTTCAGGAGCTGCGTGGCCCCGATCCCGCAGTCGACCCCCGCCCACATCCTCACCTCTGGACCTTGTTTGGCAAGACCCACAGTTCACCCCCTAACTCCCTGCCCCGTCCTGCCTGCCCACTCCCACTCTCTGGCCCTCTGAGAAGTGAAGACCCCAGTCTCACTGGCACAACGTTCAGCCCCTGGGAAGGAGCAGCAGGACAGACAGGTGAGAGAGATCATGGGCAGTTGTGCCTGGGAGAGAGAGTATGCTTACCATCAGGAAGATGTTCCACCGATTCCAGTGAGCCAAACCACACCTGAGGACCTAGGTTGGGGTTGGGGGTAGTGAACAGCGGGTTTCCAGTATGCTGGAGGGGCCCAAGAAGTGGTGAGTTACCTCTAAGACACTACTGTCCTGCGGGCTCACCTGCCTGCGCAGGACTCACCCAGAGGAGATGAGAGGGGTTGGGGGACGGACAGTAAGTGTGAGGACAGGGTGTGAGTCTGGATGCTAGGTCTGGTGGCCAAGAAGTCGGAGAGCCTCCTGGCCCTGGGTAACTCACCAAGTGAGTGCTTAACCTCTCTCTGCCTCTTGTCTCTTGTCTCCCTGTCTCTCTCCTTCTTGTCTCTTTGCGAGTTACACATTATCATTCAGAGAAGCACTGGTCTCCTAGGAGGTTAGACCCAAGTCACCCTGGAGAGGCTGGGAATGCTGCTCCAGGAGGGGTGGAGGCTTAAATGGGTTTATTGGGCAGAGGGTTTGTGTTCCTTAACTACACTAAGGCTCCAGCTTCTGGACATTATTTGCAGGATGAGAAGTAGGGGGGATTGCAGTCAGTAACATGACTTCAGGTGACTGGAGCTGCCAGGGTTTGGGGTTTGACAAAATAAGAGGCGGAAAAACCAAAAGTCCCGTCGGACCTCCTTCCTGTCATAAACCTCACCCCTAAAGGTAACCATGGTCAACCACTTGCCAATAAAGGAAATCCCGATTCAAAATGAATAAAATAACATAAATAAGTGGGGAAGAACATTTTTAACCTTCAAAATCTCACCTGCCTCTTTTCAAGTAGCCCTCAGTTAGCAGGTATGCAGGGAGCAAGTGTTGGTTCAGAATGTCTACTTCCCATCTCTCCCGTGCTGGGGGTGGGTGGCTTGGGCGGGGGGCGGGGGGGCGCGGCGGTCAGGCAGGGGCATTCTAAGGTCCCCAGGCTGCCACAGACTCGGCCTGGGCGGCAGGGTGCCGTTACCGCTGCGTATGGCGCCCTCTGGTGGCCATTCCCAGTACACGCATCTGGTCCTTCCGCAGAGCTGATTTCTACCTCTGTGTAGGTTGGGAGCAGATTTGGTAGCCAAGACAAGAGAGCTTAGGCCAGGCTATTATTCCATGCCAAGATTTAAGCCCTTCCTGTGTGCCAGGCACGGGGCTAATACATTCATTCATTCATTCATTCATGTATACCTTCAATATGTGCCAGGCACTTCCTAGGAAATCATATGTAACCAGTGACCCCATAAAGGAAAAAAATCCTGAGAATGTTTGGGGTAAGAGTCTTCCAGAAAGGGGGGACAGCCAACGCACAGGCCCTGCGGTGGGGATATGCTCGCTGGGGTTGGGGACAGGCGAGGAGGCAGCTGGCCCAGCCGAACGAACACAGGAGGTGGTTGGAAATGAGGTCGGAAAGGTATCCAGGGCACAGATGGTACAGAGCTTTCCAGGCCACAGAAAGCTGTAGTTTAGTTCTAAGGCCAGTAAACAACCATTGGATTTTGAACAAAGGCATGACACAACCTGATTTACATTTTTAAAAAATTCACTCTGGCTTCTCTGCAAGTAGGGGTGGAAGCAGAGAGGCCTGTTGGGAGCCCAGGTGAGACATGGGAGTGTCGGGCACGTGCCTTGCTCCTTGCGGGAGCAGAGACATCAGAGTCAGAATATATTTTGAAGGTAGAGACAATAGGATTTGCTGACAGCTTAGTAAAAGCCTGTCTCCAGGGTTTGGGCCTGAACAACTGAATGGGTAATGGTAATGACAGGGGGGAGGGTCGGGTTTAGGGGCGAGGGAGCAGAAAGGAGAATTCCATTTGGGACAAGCCAAGTTTGAGTTGCCTATTGGAAGTTTTGGTCATGACATCAAGTACATCTGAGCAGGGCTCGCTATCCTTTTCCTCCTTTTGTTATGTCTCTTTCAGAGCCCCCTGGGTCTCTTTCCCATGGGAGGGCCACACATCCTCCATCCCTCCTCCCAGAAGGAAAGTCCACCCAGAGCAGTTATTCCAAACAGAAAGAGCAGAGAGCATCCCTGACCTTCCAGGACCACACCTCAGCTAAATGGCAAAGCCAGAGTAAACATTGAGATTCTGGGCCCCTCAGACCCTCCAAAAGATAATTAGAAGATAATTAGAAGAGGAGCAAACCCTTTATCCCAAGCTGGCAGTTCTCTCTTCATGTGGCTGAGCCCATCCTACTAGGGAGTGTGGACCCATGTACCCCAGCAGGAGCAGGTGGGACACTCGTTCCAAGGCCAAGTCCTGAGTCCTCTCTGTGTCTCCACTCCCATAGCCACACGGCAGAGTGACTCAAGCTCCCATGGTTTCCAACCACCTCCTGCAAGGATTTGCACCCATCACCTGATTTCTGCAACTCTGTCTCCCCTACCCATCAGCAAGCCATGTGAAGGAGGCGGCCACAGCCTCTCCCTGAAGGCACAGTGCCCAGCACTGCCCAGACCCCCCCCCCCCAATTTATCCTCTATGAGCTCAGGTATTTCCAGGTCACAAACCCTATTCAAAACTCATCTGGGCTTCCCTTTCCCCAAACCAACATCTGGACCCTGGGTCCCATCTCGAGATGGCAGTCCACCCTTCCACAAGAATGAATGAGAAGGATGGGGCTACTTTAGAAAACCCTAATGAGACCTTTCCAGTTTTTCTTTCTTTTTTTTTTTTAAAGATTTTATTTATTTATTTGGCAGAGAGATCACAAGTAAGCAGAGAGAGGGGGGAAGCAGGCTCCCTGCTGAGCAGAGAACCCAATGCGGGGCTTGATCCCAAAACCCTGAGATCTTGGCCTGAGCCGAAGGCAGAGGCTTAACCCACTGAGCCACCCAGGTGCCCTAGACTTCGTCAGTTTTTCAACATGCATTAGGGTTACCTCCACAGATGCCACTAATAAATGATTTCTTCCTCCTGGAGCAGAAGTGTTGCCCCCAAAGTGGCACAAACATTGACCCGACGAAGGGACACAGTGATGTCAGACCCTGCAATGCCCTACACTTCAGTGTTGGAACAAGGGAGCGAGCCATGGGGCTCAGAAGCCAAGGCTGTCGAGTCCATGGGGGGGGGGGTGTTGGTGGTGAGCATGTCAGGGAGCCCCTGGCCCATGGGTAGCTCTCTGGGCCACTGTTCTCTCCCTACCCTCTGACCACAACTCTAGGGACTCCTCCCCCCTCCTCTCTCTTCCTTTCCCCTAATGCAGGTGTTCTTCTCTTCTCATTCCATCTACTCTCACCCTGGAGGATCTCCTTCTCCTCCCCCTGTCCCCAACAACAGCTCCAAATACCCTGGCCCCAGCCCCTGGCCTCTCTCCTGAGCACCAGGCCAGCATTGTCATCTGTCTCATTGCCAAGGACAGGCCAGCTATAGCTGCCCCACAACCCCCACGTGTGCCAGACTGCCCCGGCCATGGGCTCCCTCCAGCAACACCCACATGAGCTGACACATACCCTCGCTTGACCAAAGGCCCTGCCACTCTCCCTCCCCCTCTCCCATCTCACTGACCCTAGTCCTGTTGACTCCCCTGTAGTGGCTCCCCGTTGATCTTTTCTTTCTACTCCCCTGGCCACCACCCAGTCCCTCCCTCCCTGTCACCTCACACCAGCAGGAGCACTCTCCTCACCGGGTTCCTGCTTTTGCTCTCAGATCAGCCCACACACATCTTCATGACAAATTTCATTATGAATTCTATTACATTCCTAAGTTATCTTCCTAAAATCCAGCTGGATCCTGTCGCTCTCCTACACAAAACCCTCCAAGGTTCACTCTCATCTACAGGACAAAATAAATCAGACTTCTCAGTGTGGCACTCAAGGCCTTCCCCAGTCTTTCCAAAGGACCCTTCGGGTCTCACCGTGTCCTTCCACGCTGCTCGCTCCGGTCCTACTGTATGACTCGGTATTCCTGGGACATGCGACCCTGCTTCCGCGCTCTGTCCCTCTTGTCCCCTTATCCTGGAGTCTACTCATCTGTTTAGGCATGGATTTAACAAAGTTGTATCTCGTGCTTCAGCATCCCAGGCACTGGGAATACGAGAACGAGAAAAACGAGAAAAAAAAAATCACTCCTCACAGAATGTGTATTCTAGCAGCAGGGAATAAGACAAAATAAATGAATGCATAAATAGCTAATCGACAGGTAGAGATGAGTGCTATGGGGAGAAATACAGCACCATAAGGTGCAGGGCAGGGGGTGGCTGTTTGAGACAGGCTGGTCCAGGGAGCATTTCTGCAGGCAGTGAGTGCAGGGGTGAAGTGTGCAGGTGTTCCTATGAAGAAAGCCCCATCCCACCCCTCAACACCCCTTTCAAGGCCTTTGGACTTGAAGACACCTGTCAAACACCAATCTTTTATGGCGGCCTTCCTGGTCTTATACACTTTGGTACTTCACTCTTCAGCTGAAGCCAATCCATTCTGTCCTGAGTCAGTCCGTTGCCAACAAGGTGCTTTCCTCTCCAGTTCTAGGGAAGGATCTACTTCTCCTAATGTTTGCTGAGCACCTCCTACAGGTAAAGCCCCGAGTCTTCTCCAGCTGTGCTGGGGCTGGAGCCTGGTTCAGAGCTGGGGCTGGTGAGTCAGGCAGACCACAACCCATCTCCTTGCTCTCTCACCTGCTTACCGGCTGTGTGGCCGCTGGCAAGTTACACAAACTCTCAAAGCTTCGGTTTCTGTATTTGTAGAATGGGAATGAACATAGGACCCACCTCTGTTAGGTATTATCCTTAACACAATCCTGGACAGAAGGGTTCCTTTGAGACCCTCACTCCCAGGTTCTATTGTGTTTTTCTTAGGAACCATGCTACCTTCTTTACGATCAAACTCTGGGGTCCGGCCTTTCTTAGAGGAAGAGCTTTGCTTCTTTCCTCAGAGCTCATGAACCTCAGAAAAGCTGAGAAGAAGAGAAATGGTATGCAGTCCATTGTGAACTGCCTTTCAGCAGCCCCCCACCCCACAACTGCTCGCCCAGAGACCCCACTGTCCTAACCTCACTTCAACCATGACCTTGACTATGACCAGATCAACCCAGGGGGAGGACCAGCTGGCAGCTCCATTCTCATCCCTTCATCACCTGAGAAAGGGGAGTCCTGGGGAAGGGGCTGCAGACACCCTTGTCTCTCCAGGTCCATGGCCGGGGTGGGGGGGGGGGCTGGGGACCTCTGGGTTAGGGGAGTGCTGGCTTAACCCAGCAGCTTCTAAATTCCAGAGTTGAGAGAAGAGAGGAAGTCCTTCAGGGTGTGTGCACCATGACAGGACAGCTCTGCCTAGAACCAGAAACCTGTGGGGAGTCCTGTGCCACATCCTCAAGGGAGGAAGAAACACAGCTTTCTATTTTTCTGGGAGCCTGGTACTTTTCCTTTCTCCCATCTAATAATTTCGTCTTTCCTCCGCATCTCTCTGCACCTCTCCCGCATGGCCACTGGGTGGCACTGTTGGACAATCCCGGAATTTCCGGAGACCAGAAGGAAAGCCGGACCTGGGCAGGGAGTTTGCAGGGGCAGGGAAAAACACCTTTTCCAACTCCCTGTCCCTCGGTCTAGCCTTCTCTCACCTCCCTAGCCCTTTGTGCACTTCCCTTCATTTTTCTGGGTGCGTCCTGGCTCTGCAACACCAGCAAAGTTGCTGAGATGGCTCCATCACCTGCATTCTCCGTCTTCCCTTTCCCCTAATTCAAAGCTGGCTCAGGGAGGATGAGGCATCCAGAACCTCAGCTCTGAGCTCCGTGGACAAGGCCTGGCTGCCTCTCCAGACCAGAGCTCATTCCATTCAACAAACAAACATATTTGCCACCTGATACTCTCCTATCCGATCTTTTACTCCCCCGACGCTACCTCTTCAGCACTAGTAGGAAGGCCACACCTGACTGTGTGGCAGTCAGACCCCTGCCTTGTTCTTTATGATTTCCTTGGGTCCCTTGGTCTGTCAAACGTCCCATAGGGCCGGTCGTCATCCCCCAGCTACCTGACCTCACTCCCAGCAGGGTCAGCCCCATTTTCTCACGGTAGGGCCTCAAAGCTGAAGGATCCCTGAGTTCCCCTGGTAATGACCCTTCTTGGATTTAGAGAACATCATTAAGATGCACTGAGCATCAGGTTTGCACTGTTTTGAATTTTTTCAGGACTCATTTCAAAGTGATTTAGCATCTCCAGAATTCCTTCCTCCCTTTTTAAGCAGGCAGTGAGATGTGATGTGGGCTGCTGACTTGGGGGTCAGAGGGTCCTGGGCGTGAAGCCTATCTAGAGTGAGCCTTGTGACCTTGAGCAGGTCACATGCCTGTCTGAGCCCACTGTCCTCTTGGCAAAATAGTTATCCGAGGAGCACGTACGATCCCAGTTCCTGACATATGCCCATTTGTTTGCACAGGGCTCCCATTCCTTAGCTGGGATGCGGTTGAAGAACTAGTCCTAGCACAAGAAGGGGGTCGTAGATATCATGCTGTCCAGCTTTCCCATTTGACAGGTGAGGAGGTGGAGGCCCAAAGAAAGGAAGTGACTTACCCAAGGTCGAAAAGCCAAGGTCACCCAGGCAACGGCAGAGCTGGGGCTGCAGCCAGGCCAGCGGATTTTCCCTAGTAAGCCGCTTCTTGCTTGTCTGCTCTATTCCCCCTTGGTCCACGGACAAAGGCCGTATAGAGGTGGAAAGGAGGACATAGGGGTCAGAGTAACAATCAGGCCCAGATGAACCACCCATGGGACATGGACACTAAGGAATCAGTGGGTGCCAGGCTGAATTCGTGCGGCAAAAGGAGTGCTAGCCTCTCGCACCTCCTGCTCCTCCCAACCCCACTCTGGGCTGGTTGGGCCACACCTGGGTCAAAAGGCTCTTCCCCGGGGACCTCAGGGTGAGGTACACTTGAAACTTAGAATAGTTTTCAGAGAATGGCAAGGCCGAAAGAGAACAGCCCCAGAGGCAGAGCCCTAAGCTATGGAGTGTTAAGGGGAATAGGGGACCTGGGGATGATGGCTTCAAAGACGAGAAGCTGTAGGACTCCTGGCCACTCTCTTCAGCTGCGGGAATGCTGATGTGTGCTGGGGGGGATGGATGGGAAGGGAGGAGCATTGCGTTTTAGCCACGGGTGGAATGAAGACCCCTGTGTAAAGGCTTGGGGGGAAGATTCCAAGTCCACATAAGGCCCTAAAAAGTCTGAATGACACACAGTGGGAAGCCAGAGCGCTGGTCCCTGAAGGCATGTCGGAGCCAGAAGGTGGAAAAGCGTGAGTCAAAGGGTCCTGAGGAACACTTGTCAAGCTTCTGGCACAGCATGACAGGTGGACGAGATCCACGAGGACCTCCAGGAGGCAGGAATTGCCAAGCCCTTGGAAGAGCAGGGCAGTGTGGCTAAGAGCAGGATTCCTGGAGCCTGAGTTCAAACCCGGGCTCTTACCGGGACTAGCTGTGTGACCTGAGCACGTTGCCTGCCCTCTCTGTGAGACAGCTGGAGGGCCACCTCCCGCCGGGGAACTGTTGTTCCACCTCGGCCTTCCTCGGACAGATGGGGGGTGGCTCAGGTGTGTTCCCCCGGGGTGGGGGCTGCTGGAAGGCCAGCCCTCTCCTTGACCCCTCTCAGCGGATGTGGCCAGAGTCAGCTCCTGGCTGGCCCTGTGGCACCTGAGGGTTCTTCAGAAGCAGGGGCCTTCCAGAGATGCCAGTCTGGGGGCTAACAGGCAGAGGGGATGGCTAAGCTCCGGGGTGCCACAGAGTCTGGCTGCTTCACAAACACGGCTGGGTCAATGGCTCTGTGCCCGGCCTCGGCCAGACACACAGAAGTAGTCAGAAGATGCATGCGCCTGACCTCAGGATGCTCCCTGCCCAGGAGAACAGAGCGTGCAGGTGGTGACCGGCCCCCAGAATTCGATGTGATGGGTCTGTGCCCTGGGCAGCCAGTGGGCCTTGCACTGGTGGATGGAGACCAGGGAATGGGTTCAGAAAGGCGTCATGGAGGGTGTGACATGAGGTAAATATTACAAAAGGAGTCACCGGGGCGGGGGCGACTTGATTTTAGCTCAGGTCATGGTCTCAGGGTCCTGAAATTGAGCTCCATACTCAAAAGGGAGTCTGCTCAAGGATTCTCTTTCCTTCCTCTCCTCCCCCCCACCCCCATGCTGTGCCCTTGCTCTCTCTCTTAAAAAGAAAGAAAAGAAGGAAGGAAGGAAGGAAGGAAGGAAGGAAGGGGAAAAGGAAAGAAGGGGGGCACCTGCCTGGCTCAGTCGTTAAGCATCTGCCTTTGGCTCAGGTCATGATCCCAGAGTCCTGGGATGGAGTTCCCCATCAGGTTCCCTGCTGAGTAGGGAGTCTGTTTCTCCCTCTCCCACTCCCCCGCTTGTGTTCCCTCTCCCACTGTCTGTCTGTCTGTCTCTCTCTCTCTCTGTAAATAAATAAAAATATCTTAAAAAAAAAAAAGAAAGAAAAGGAAAGAAGGAAGGGAGGGAGGAAGAAAGAAAAGTAGTCATTGGGGTGATGAGGGTTGGGGAACCACAGTGTTCTAGGTGAGAGGCTGCTAGCCAAACCAGGAAGACCTGGAACCATCTGGAAGCTCTTATTTCTTGAGCCCATCCTGCAAGTGAGGCCCTGAGAAACACTCTCTGCACACTATCTCCTTTGGTCCTCAGAACAAGCATTAGGCATTAGTCCCATTTTACAGGTTGGAGCTCAGAGAGGAAAAAGACCTCACTTTGGGGTCACTTGAGGGGCGAGGAGCAGAGCCAGGACTCAACCCCAGGTCTGTCTGCCTGTAGAACTTGATTTAATATGTCTGTTTGAAGCCAGGTAGAGCCGTCATGGTAGTTTAATTTAACGCCAGTATAGACTTTAAAAATGGGGACCTCAGGGAAGGGACGGAGGGGAACACCAGATCATGAAGGGCTCTGCCTGTGTTTTACAACGTGTAGTCTGGGTCACAGCAATAGGGAGCCAGCGAGGAGTTGGGGGTGAGTGACATGATTGGATTTGCACTTTGGGAAGATCACTATGGCAACTGTGGGGAGAAAGGACCAGGGGGAGTTGGTCTGAACAGAAGTGGCTCAGACCCAGCCTGCTGGTGGCTGAAACCAGGATAGCAGAGTAGGGGGAGGGAATCAGAGAGAAGCGAACAGTTACCAAGGCCACGTGATGGACTGAGTGCAGAGGATGTCGGAGTGGGGTAAGCAAAGAGAGCTGATAGGGACCCCAGGTTTCTGATTTGGGCAATGGGAGAAAGGGGGGGTCTTTCTCCCAACCAGGGGCAGGTGAGGGAGACGCAGTCCTGGGAAGCGAGGCTGGCGAGTCTACAGTTCTGGAGACAGGCCTGAGAGCCAGCTCTGCTGCCTGGAGCTCAGGGGCAAGGAGTTGGCTGAGAAAACTTGGACCAGGACCTTGACCTGATCCAAGCTCAATCACGTGACCAGCTGGCTCACGTGATTGAGCTGATCACCTCTGAGCCACCGGGGCTCCATACAGATGGGGGCCATCGGAGGAAATGTCCCTTTTACAGATGGCAGGCTGGGAAATTCAGAGGTGCACCACCCCCAACCCTCACCAACATCCAGGCCTGTGCCATTCTGCCTTTGCCTGTTATCAGCAGGGACTAGAGATGGGACCACCAGCATGGTGCCAGAATAGTGGCTCCAAAAGGTAAAGGAAGGTCCACCCCTTTCAATCATTCCTTAATATCCTCTTTTTGGGGCGAGGGGCGGGGCAAGACTTGCAGTACAGGATCCAAGGCCCAGACCTCCACAGAGGAGTTCCTTGGAGACAGCAGGAGTTAATCTCAGGCTTCCTGCAGGAAGCCCTCAGGTAAGCATGGGGCTGGGGTGCTCTTTCCACTTCCAGGGGAAATCCTCAGACATCGGACAGGATGCACGCTGGCAGGGCACAATCAGGACAGCAGCAACAACGGTCACAGACCAGGGGACTCTCCCACACTGACCAGGCTTCCCGCTTTCCCAAGTGCATTCACATGAATTCTTCTCTTCAGTGAGAACAGATGAGATTTTAATACACACTAACAATGAATGTTAGTGTCTTTCCTTCTTCTCTTCCTTCCTTCCACTCTCTCTTTACATCCCGAGAAGCAAGGGGAGCCAGGGGACAAATGCTATCCTTTCTGTCTTACGAGTAGACTGAGGCACAGAGAGGTCGAGCAAGTGACTTTAGGTCACACAGCTCTGCATGCTAAGACAAAAGCCCCAGGGTGAGGGATGCTCAGCCCCAGGCGCTGCGGATGTGCCAAGCATCAGCAGAGCTGTTTCAGGCAAGGACACAGAATGGAGACTTCCAGGTCCCGAGTCTTGACTCCACCACCCCTCAGCTTCTAAAACAAGAACTCCCGGGGCGCCTGGGTGGCTCAGTGGGTTAAAGCCTCTGCCTTTCGCTCAGGTCATGATCCCAGGGTCCTGGGATCGAGCCCCGCACTGGGCTCTCTGCTTGGCAGGGAGCCTGCTTCCTCCTCTCTCTATTCCTGCCTCTCTCCCTACTGGTGATCTCTATCTGTCAAATAAATGAATAAAATCTTAAAAAAAAAAAATTAAAAAAAAAAAAATAAAACAAGAACTCCCATCAGGTTGGGCCGCCTCCACAGCATGCTCTCCAGGTCTGGAAGGGCCCCTGGACCAAAGCCATGATCCTCAGACCAGGAACTGGTGCCCAGAGGACTGGCACCCACTACCGGTCGAAGTGGGCAGCCGAATGGAACAGAGATTTGTAGAGTCAGACCTCTTGAGTTCCGTCCCAGCCTCACCAATTACCGGCTAAATTACCCTGGACAGCGACTTGTCCTCTCTGAGTATCTTCATCTATAAAATAGAGATCATGGCATCTTTCCCCCTGATGTAGTGCCAGGGGTTCAATCAGATGACCTATGGACAGCTGTCGGCCCGGAGCTTGGACCCACATTCCGTGCCTCCCTGACCTGCTTCCTGTGGACCAGGGCACCATCGGGTTGGTGGGGGACCAAGCATCAGCAGCAATGACAGTCATGCAAGGAAGGAGAGCCACTCCTCTGGGAGGGACACCCGAGAAGGGAGCTCATGGAGTCCTCTATGCTCATGAATTGTGGTGGGAAAAACTGGGGGACCCCCTCTTCCTGTACCTGCAGTACCTCAGTGTGTGTGTTGGGGGCTGGGGGGAGGGCATGGACACACCCTGTCATAAACTCTTCCTTCCAGTGACTGTAATCACAGAGCGCAGGAAGCAACAACTTCAGTCACTCCGAGGAAGACAAGGCAGGGCCCCCAAGCAGGAAGCCCGACTGAAGGGCAAAGGAGTGGTCTTTATGGGTTTGATCCCAGGGAGGGATCAAGGGGGCAGTCCAGCTGTTCTTTTGTGTCCAAAAATAAGAAATGGTGGAGGGAGGGCTGGAGGGAGCTAGCAGTGCTGAAACAGCTAGGTGAAGCTAGCTGGCTGTCCACTAAAACTCATTTACTTCTGACTGCCCTGTGAGTAGTTCTTCTGTCCCACACACCAAACTAGGAACGGAGGCTCAGAGGGTTCAAATAACTTGGCCAAGTTTACACAGCTAGCAAGTGTCAGAGGTGGGAATTGGGCCCATGATCTTTTTCTCACACACACCATGGAACCAGGAGAGAGCTCTCAGGGCGAGACCCACACCCTGCGCCCTCGCTGAGCGGGTGTTAGGTTTCCTTTTCTTTCTTTCCTTCTCTCCTTAATTTCTCTCCAGTCATTGCTCACACTTAGATCAGGCCTTAAAGCGGGGTAAGTAGGATGACACAGCCCTGAGGCCCATCAGACAGGACAGGGGTCAGGAGTCGGGGGAAGATTCCCAAAGATGGAAATGAAACTGAGGGGCTGCTCGCTGAACCCTAGCAGTGTGGCGTGGGGGCTAAGGGTGTCTGTCCTGGAGTCATAGACACCTGATTCATGTCTCAGAGCCA
Source organism: Meles meles (assembly GCF_922984935.1). Taxonomy (NCBI): domain Eukaryota; kingdom Metazoa; phylum Chordata; class Mammalia; order Carnivora; family Mustelidae; genus Meles; species Meles meles. The sequence continues at coordinate 121,003,491 of NC_060066.1, forward strand.
CGGCTCAGTGACCTCAGGCAGGTTGCTTCCCCTGTCTCTGCCGCAGTTTTCTTTCCCCCGAAATGGTACTGATGTAGAAACTAGCTTGCAGAGCTGTCAGGATCGAGTTTCCCGCTGGGCTAGAGGTGCTTAGCACACAGTAGGCACCTGTTACCAATTAGCACGTTATTCATTCTCCCCCAAGAGCTTTTCTCTGTCCATGACTTTCATTTTAACAAAGGAGGGTAGGGAAAGTGTAGAGGTGTTACCAGATGGATGTCCGTTGTGCTCCTGTTGACATGAGGACCGGATGTAGCCAGAAGAAGAAACAGAGCCTTGCAGAGCTGGGCAAGGGAGGCTTCCAGAAGGCGTGTGGAGCAGGGACTGGGGGACAGTTTGCCGAAGGCAGTAGGAAAGGCTGTGAGGGCCGTGCCAGGGCAAGTAAGGAGTCAGGTACACTGGGAGGCAGAAAAGGCAAGCCAAACCTGCTGATCGGGCTCTTAGAGAAGCAGCCAGAAGCTAAGCTCGAGGCTGGGAGTCACACAGACTTTCACAGGGAAGCAGAGCAGAGAAACCATCATTTGTGGAGTGCCTGCCGGGGACTAAACTCTTCCCATGAACAACGAAGTAGCCTCACTTTGCAGACGAGGACACAGAGGTCCAGAGACTTGAATTAATTCACCTAGAACTCCAAAACACCCAGACCATGCTCAGGCTAGGACACTAAGAGGCTAGCTTCTAGAAGCCCTAGACTAAACAAGTTCTGCTTTATAGTCATCTGTCATCCCCAGAGCTCAATACGGTCACTGTCCTCCTGGACTGCCCCTGCGGCTCTGACTAGGCCCCCAGTTTTAAACCATACCCAGCAGACTAGCCTGATGAAATGCAGAATTCCACAGAGCTGGACCCTGTAGGCTCTCAGAACTTCCATCGGAAGCTACAGGCCTCGAGAGGAAGGGTCTCAGCAAGGAGGGCCCAGCAGAAGTCTCCCTGGGACTGGAGCCCCTGGGCATCTAGGCTCTGTGTCTGGGGCACTCTGGGCTCAAGGAATCACTGTTTGGAACTGAGATTTGGACAGAGATCTGGAGATCAGAACTCCCAGGGGCAGGGAGCTGTCATGGGGCTCCCAAGAGCACCCTGGACCCTCTTAGATCCACCGTCTGAGCAGAGGGCAGATCGGGCTTCCCACGCACTTTCTTCCAAAAGCAAAGGACATCCGCCTCTGCCCACTCCGTGGTGCCAGGCAGGGCACCAGAAGCTACACTCCTAATTTCTGAGCCCCGTGGACCAGTGGGCTCTGTTGAGGTCTGTGAGGGGACCGGCTCTTCCCCAGGGCAGCTGCCCGCCCTGGGGTGTGGGGGGAGCCCAGAGGGCCGACTCCGCAGTTCTGCCCCTTCCTGTGGCTCCTTGGCAGGAAACCAGCCGCGAGTTTCAGCCACACTGCGGGCCATACCTGCTGCATTCCCTTGCGAAGCCGGAGCTTTGGCTGGGTAAGAGAGAGCTGGGGAGGCAGAGCAGGAGGAGGGGGCGAGCCGGCGCGAGAGAGGGTCTGCCGATTGTGTCTGGCCGCATCGTAATAATGGCAACACATCTCCCGCGGGGGCCGGAGCCCTCCTCGGGCTTGGGATAGCGCCTATCGATTGTTTCCTCCTCGCCTACTTCATTATGTTGGCAGGAGCCGCTCAGGACCTCCCCTCAACTTCTGTCCCCGGTTCCCCGGCCCCGGCGGCACCCAGCTGAGCTCTCCACGAGGTTCTGGTTAGTAAGCTGGGCTCTGCCAAAGCATGGGTGTTCTCTTCGTAGGGTGGGGGCCCAGGCCCGGGGGGCCCAACTCAGCGGCCACCTGCTCGCTCTGGTCCCCGCCGGCCCCTTTAATTCGAGTTCGCAGCCGGGCCAGGTGCGGCGCTGCGTGGCGCGGTGCGGCGCGGTGCGGCTGCGGGCGGCGGCCGGGCGCTCCGTACGCGCCGCCCGCGGGACTGCAGAGCCGGCTCCCGGCTGGCCGCCCGCACCCCTGCCGCCCGCCGCCCGCCGCCGCCGTTCCGCCGGCCCTAGCGGTCACCCAGGAACATGGAGGCCCCGGGTGCCCAACAGGAAGGGTAAATCGGTGTCGGGGCGTGGGGCTGCGCGTGCCGCTTCCCTTGCTCGGGCTGCGGCGCGTGGAGGGGCTGCGGGGCACCGGGCGGCGCAGCCTGCAGCGCGGCAGGCTCCGGCTGAGACCCAGCCGGGAGAAGGGGGCTGGCGCCCTGCGGAGGGAGAGGGCACGGAACAGGCTCGGGACCCTTGGGCTGCGCACGGCGCGGGCGGAGGGCGCAGCGAGGCGCTGGCGGGTGATGGGAAATGCAGCTGACGGCAGAACCGGGTCCGGTGAATAGCGCCGAACCACTTGGGACGCCGGCCTGCATCCCCCTCTTCGGCTCCGATTCAAAACCGCTTTGCGGCGGAGCAGGGCTTTTCCGCTTCCCCGGGGCTGTGCGCTGCGGCGGAGCCCAGGCGCTTAGGAGGAATCGGGGATCTGGGGCAGCACCCTCCTCCCCAACCCCAGAGTTCGGGCTCCCGGGTTTTTGTTGGGGTGTGGGGGTGGAGGAGATGGGCCCCCAAGGGCGAGAGAGCCGGGCTGCCCTCGGGCCCGCGGCGGCCGGGCAGGAAGGGGTTAAGGCGGCGCTTGCCCGCGGCGGCCAGCTGCTGGTGGGTCCGGTCCGCCGACGCGGAACCGAGCGCGGAGTGCGCCTGGTGGAATCCCGGCCGGAGTCGGGGCGATGGGGAGAGGACCCGGACCCCTCCCCGCCTTGCGGCCGGCGGGATTGGGCCGGCAGGGGGCCAGCCCGGAAGCCGGCTTCCTCCAGGCTCCCCCTCTCGCGGCTGCTGAGCCGCCTGCAGCCAGGGTGGCCGAGCGTTTGTTCTGCGCTCCCTGCGGAGGAGATGTGAGGGTTTTTCTCTTGGGGAAGAAATCGGTGGTCGAGCCCCTGCCCAAATCACATGCCACCCTGCTCAGAGGGAAGCCTCCACCCCAGGGATCCCCGGAGGAGAGTAAGTCTTGGGACCAAGCCAGCCAGCTTTTGTAGAGTCGACCTTTCCGTGTGAGGAGTCTTCCTAGAAGGGCTCCGAAGGAGTGTGCGTCTGGGAGGTTGCTGGGGAGGGTGTCTTCCTCCTCCGGGACCCTGCCGGGGTCAGAGCGTCTAGTCGGCTGCAGTGCAGGAAGCCCTCCCCTAGGGAGTTGCCGCGTCCTGACCTGGGGGCTGGAGGTCTTTGCCCAGCGTCCCTCCTGAGGGCTGCTGGGGACCAAGGGAGATCTGGCTCAGCCCTGGAAGGCCCCTGGAGGAGACAGGCCCAGCCCAGCCTGAAGGCTCCTTGCCTGGGAGAAATTGCTTCCAGCTGATGGAAGCCTGCCCAGAGGAGGCGGGGAGGCTGAGGGGTGGTTCTCAGGTGTGACACCAGCATGGAAGGTGGGCATGGAAGGAAAGCCACAAGAGCCCTTCTAAATCTTAGCACCTGCCACCCGAAAGCCCTGGTTCCACCTTGCTGCTGTTTTTTCCAGGCAACGTCACACCTCCTGAGGACAGCCAGGAGGACTCCGGCATCTGCTGAGCTTCGCATCTTGCATCCTTCCTTCCAAAGGCTCCAGACCCAAGCTCCACGTCCTCGAGTCCCACGTGCCCCCTGGCCAGACGCTCCACGGCCCCTCCCCGCCAGCCCAGTTCTGGAGCTCACCTCTAGGACCTGGAGCCTGCCCTTCTGCCCAGAATGACTCACCATTATTTCTTGCTCAAGTGAGAAGACGTGATGGGCAGTCGGGCTGCCTATTTGTGTATCTAGGATTCCCACGGTATCTGATCAGCTCTTCGAGGAAGAGAGCTTCTGGTTCCTGCCTTGCCAGGTAAATCAATCTATTTTTAATAACAGCCATGTGTAGAGTCACCAGAGGAGGGGCAGTGAGGGAGACCCAAGCCCAAGATCCACCCCTGTGAATACCTCCCTGGGGGCAGGTATTCGGAGACATTCCTCCAAGCCAGGAGAGGACTCACTTTCAGCCTCTAGTATGGGGGTTGTGCTCCTTGAAGCCTGTGCCCTGCAGAGGGGGCCTGTACCAGCTCTCTTCCCCCAGGGCAGGGCCATCTGGAACTTTCTAGAGAGACTGGCACCTGCTTGCCTCTGATCCCCAGCCAGGTTATAAGGTGAAAGTAAGTTTTTTTATTTTGTTTTGGTTTGGTTTGGTTTGGTTTGGTTTTGGTGGTGGTGGTGGTGGTGTTTCTGAGCTCTTGGCTCAAAGATAGGAGACAAGGAGCAGTAACGCAGGTCAGGCTGCCGGTGGGGAGGGGTCTCATGCCCTTAACTGCCTCTGTCTTTCAGCCAAGGGAGGCTGTCTCTCTGGTCCTCAGAGAGCCCTCGGGGCTCTCCTGCAGGAATCCAGGCCAATGCTTCTGTGTTTCCTGGGGCCGTAAGCAGCACCCTGAGTTCCCTGCTGCCGGGCAGCTGGAAGGCAGAGTGTGAGGCCCTTCTCTCAGCCCCCATTATGACAGTGGCCACCGGAGAGCCAGCGGACGAGGCCGCCGCCCTCCCCGGGCACCCGCAGGACACCTACGACCCCGAGGCCGACCACGAGTGCTGTGAGAGGGTGGTCATCAACATCTCGGGGCTGCGCTTTGAGACCCAGCTCAAGACCTTAGCCCAGTTTCCAGAGACCCTCTTAGGGGACCCAAAGAAGCGGATGAGGTATTTTGACCCCCTCCGAAATGAGTACTTTTTCGATCGGAACCGGCCCAGCTTTGACGCCATTTTGTACTATTACCAGTCGGGTGGCCGCTTGAGACGGCCCGTGAACGTGCCCTTGGACATCTTCTCTGAAGAAATTCGGTTTTATGAGCTGGGAGAAGAAGCGATGGAGATGTTTCGGGAAGACGAAGGCTACATCAAGGAGGAAGAGCGTCCTCTGCCCGAAAATGAGTTTCAGAGGCAGGTGTGGCTTCTCTTTGAATACCCAGAGAGCTCAGGGCCTGCTAGGATTATAGCTATCGTATCCGTCATGGTCATCTTGATTTCCATCGTCAGCTTCTGCCTAGAGACCCTGCCCATCTTCCGGGATGAGAACGAGGACATGCATGGGAGCGGGATGACTTTCCACACTTACTCCAACAGCACCATCGGGTACCAGCAGTCGACCTCCTTCACTGACCCTTTCTTCATTGTCGAGACTCTTTGCATCATCTGGTTCTCGTTCGAATTCTTGGTGCGGTTCTTTGCCTGCCCCAGCAAAGCCGGCTTCTTCACCAACATCATGAACATCATTGACATTGTGGCCATCATCCCCTACTTCATCACCCTGGGGACAGAGCTGGCCGAGAAGCCAGAGGACGCCCAGCAAGGCCAGCAGGCCATGTCGCTGGCCATCCTCCGTGTCATCCGGTTGGTAAGAGTCTTTAGGATTTTCAAGTTGTCTCGACACTCCAAAGGTCTCCAGATCCTAGGGCAGACCCTCAAAGCCAGCATGAGAGAATTGGGCCTCCTGATATTCTTCCTCTTCATCGGGGTCATCCTTTTCTCTAGTGCTGTCTATTTTGCAGAGGCCGATGAGCGAGAGTCCCAGTTTCCCAGCATCCCGGATGCCTTCTGGTGGGCAGTCGTCTCCATGACAACTGTAGGCTATGGAGACATGGTTCCAACTACCATTGGGGGAAAGATCGTGGGGTCCCTCTGTGCAATTGCAGGTGTGTTAACCATTGCCTTACCAGTCCCCGTCATAGTGTCCAACTTCAACTACTTCTACCACCGGGAGACAGAGGGAGAGGAGCAGGCTCAGTACCTGCAAGTGACAAGCTGTCCAAAGATCCCATCCTCCCCTGACCTGAAGAAAAGTCGAAGTGCCTCTACCATTAGTAAGTCTGATTACATGGAGATCCAGGAGGGGGTCAACAACAGTAACGAGGACTTTAGAGAGGAAAACTTGAAAACGGCCAACTGCACTTTGGCTAATACAAACTATGTGAATATTACCAAAATGTTAACTGATGTCTGATCGAAACCTATAAACATACCCGCAGCTCCATGGAACTCCTGCAGAAACAACATAAGTAGCCTGCATTGTAGTCAGTGTGTTCTACAGTGTACATCTGGTTCTGCATGGGAAGCAGTAGTCGTGCAAGTGACTTTCGATCTTTTGATTTTTGATTTAGAACACAGAATATCTATCCCTGGCTTTCATGCAAATAAATCTTCATCACTGGCCTAGGGGTTTCCAAACAGAGGAGTCCCCTATGGAGCCAGAATTTCAGAAAGACACACTGGGGTCACCTCATAGTGGACACATAACCCGCCCCCTCGGTGTCACCTTCCTTTCTGAATTAAATGCGCACACCCTGCCCTCCTCCCTAGGAGATGCACCCCACCCTCCCCAGCCTTTGGGGCCCTGAACCCCCTGGGCCCATAGGAGCCCCACCTCCCGCTTCACAGAGGAAAACCACGGTTGCTTAGCTTGAAAGCACGGGGAATTATTCAAAAGGTCATTTCCCATTTTTGCATTGAGAAGAACACGCAGGCCTGCTGTATTGGAATTAGACTCTCTGTGTCACGGGTTGGGGTTTGTGAATTGCACTTGCCAAGTAGATGCTTCGGAGGCTTGTGTTTCGTAACGGAAAATGCTGCATTTGGTTTTTCTCTGCAGTGTGGCTGTGAGGGAACCCCAGGGGGAGGGACAGTCGGGATGACCGAACATGAGTGGTCGAGTTGCACGCTGGCTCTCAGGCCGCTGGGGAGAAGCTAACCAACCCAGGGACCTCTCGGCTTCCGATCTCTCCATTTTTGCAGGCTTCAGGGTCACAAAACGTCTGACTCCCGCGTGCCGCTGGAGTTTGCAGACATCTGCTTTCCTCGCTCCGTGCCCGCGGTGCTGACCCCTGCAGTGCGATTACCAGTAATGAGCTAGAGCTGCATGGGTGTTTGTTGCATGAATCTCGATATTTAAACCACAGGAGATAACCTATTTTCTTAGTAGCCTACACAGTATTCATATCTAGAGTATTAAGAGCCCCGGAGTGGCACTGAGCTAGGGGGTGATTTGGTTGGTTTTGGTTTTCTCTCCCCCCGCCCCAATCAGAGGACAAAAAGCCCTCAGTCAGGAGAATAAAAAAAAAAGACTGTTTGGCATGGGGAACCCCAACTTCCGGCTCCCCAGCCCACCCCATCCCTGTTCTTCCACGTGGGGGCACAGACCTTTGCAAAGCCCAGACTGGGGAGCAGGGGAAGCCACGCTCGGACACCTCAGATCACCGCACCTTACGACTGAACCTAGTTATGGGGATGACTCTCTAGCTGACCCAGGCATCTGGGCCTGAGGATAGGCGGATTTGAGGATCCAGTGTATATAAGCATATATTGAGTATCCCTCTCACGAGTTCCTCTACCTAGCTCGCTATAGAAGAAATTGCATTTGAACCTTGTATAAGCTTATGCAATATTTCTGACACAGGGCAACTTACGCATGTGTTTGACTATGTGCACTAGCGTATGTATGTATATGTACTATATGCATACATACATGTGTGTATATGATGTACACGCATACATACCTGTGTGTATGTGTCACATACATGCATACATATGCGTGTGTGTGTATGTGCACACACTTATATATATATATATACATATATACATATATATATATTCATTCTATGGAGTTCAGGTTCAGGAGCAAATCCACTGCTTGGTGGGTTGGTTGTCTGAGAGACCTAATGGGTTAACTTATCTCATCGATAAACCCACTGGGACTGGGTTTGCTGCCATTGCCTCAGACACTCCAGTCTTCATGGATTCCTAGATGTTAGAATTGTCTTTCTGCCCTCCACGTGCTGCAGCTTCAGTTCCCCGTGGCTGAAGCTTGTCTCACCCAGTGCACAAGGGCCTGTGGCCCCCACGGCTCCCGCTGCCCTGGGCCACACTCGCCCCAGGCTTCTCTCTACAGCCCATCTTGTTAATCGTCTCCTTTCTCATCTTCACCCACCCTCTTCGGGTTTTCTTGGGTTTTTCTTGTCGTCTGGCTCTGCATCAGTCACTTTAACAGCCCTTTCCCAAAAGAGCCAGAATGGATCTCCTGCTTGGAACCAGGGACCCAGTGTTGCAGGTCTAGGCTTGAAGGGGGCTTCCCTGGGGCGGAAGCCTCAGAAGTCCCGGGCCAAGGGATGGAGACGCTAGGTGACCTACACGCATCCTTTCCATGGCCAGGCTCAAACACTCTCCCCATGGCACTGGCCAACAGAGCTGCTTAAAGAAACCCAAGGCTGGACAGAAAATCATTCCCCGCCCTGGGACAGACTGAAAGGGAATGAGTGCTGTGTCGCCTGTGGGTGGAGTTCAGGCTGGCCCTGGAATGGGTTGAGGTGGGGACACCGTTGCCTCCCAGACTGGGCTTCCACTTCCCAAACACAGTGAGTTGTGTGCTTAGGCCGCCCAGCCTTGGCTCCAGCCCGAGCCTTACCATTGGCTGTTTAGCACCTACAGTTACCTAGGGGGGTGGGGCACCAGCTCAGGGTGCTAGGCCCAGGGTGCTCATTAGTTCCTGGTCACCCACATCCCCAGGGATCTGCAGGACACCCCATGCCCAGTGCGAAGCCTCTGCGCTTCTCTTCCTCTCCTTCGCGGGAGGTGGTGCTGAATTTCCAAGACATGGGGTGGGAAGGGCACAGACCTTGGGCAACAGATGGTAAAACAACCCATACCCAAGGCCTGCGTCAGTGGGGAGATCTCTTATCCCTGTGGCCTTGACCTAGGATAATAAAATACCCACAGGTGCAGGCACGATGCCTGCATGCCCACTGCAAAATAGATACCCCGTTGTCCCACACAAATACAAAACGAGCAACGCAAATGCACAGAGGCCAGTTAATGAAAAGGGCATGCACAGATGATATGTAACTACACTGGTGTCCAAAATACGCACATTCATCACGGACCGAGAACACAGCAATACAGAACAGATCACAGAAGACCTACACACACCACCCAAGGACACAACCACCACTCAGATGCAAAATGAATAAAAACCCCACGAAGGCGATGGGTCTGTATACACAGTACAGCAAGGATTCTTTACATCTTTTCTGCCCACCAAACACACACACACTCCATTTATACACACAATGCATTTACTCGCTGGAGGCACGCAACAACCGAGCACACACACCCAAACACATACACACAGCACCTACACTCAGATCGAGCTCTCTGTCCCCAAAGCTATAAATCAGCACTAACAAAAAATGAGATTTCATCACCTTTCCCCAGTCTGCATCTGTACTCCCCCAATAGCCTTCAAGAAGCCTCTTCTTCTACCCTCTTCTCTTTCTCCCACCTCCAGATTTCAGAGAGGTAACCCCTGAGGTTTAAAGCAAAAAGATGGGCTACCGCTGTTAAGCAGATCTCTGATTAAAACTGGGAATCTCGTAGGACTTCTACTTACTCACTTTTCTCCACCAGAAGTGTGGGTGTGGAAGGACCTGGGACAGCCTGCGGCCTTTTAACCCATGCCTCCTTGCCATGCCCTAGCCTTCGGAGCAAGCCCACATAGACAGCCCCCCGCCCAGGCACCCCTTCTCCCAAACCCTGGGATCTCTAGATTTGGCCCCATTCTCTTGAAAGCAGGGAAAGCTCAAGAAACTGTAGGGCCCTGAGCCCAAAACCAGAGTGAAGTTGGCCCCAATGTTCCATCAGTCCTCAGACCTCACTGCCCTTCCATCCTCAATGGCTTTGTCAAGGGTGGGTCAGAGACAGTCAAGACCACATGTAGACTCGTCTCTTCAAATGAGCCACCTTTCCTTGCATGCGACATCTCACTTGCTCTTGGGCATAAGCCCAGCGGGGTCAACTCCTGAGTCCCCTTTTTGGGGGCTCAATCCCAGCGTGCCCCTCTCCTTTGCCGGGTCTCTAACTGGATGCCCTCCCTCCTATCCAACGGCTGGGTCTTGAGGAAATGTGCGCTAATTCAGCTTCCGAGAAACACAATTAAGGATGTGAACCTCATGCCATACCAGCAAGCAACAACTGTTTAGAAGGCCCAATTTTATCCTGTATTCTAAGGCCAGATTTAAATACTTTGTAAGAGTCCCCACTGTTCTGAATGGCGCACAGAACCGCTTCTTCCCACGGGTGGGACTAGCTGAGACCTGGGTGCTCATTGGCCAAGGCGTCCCTGCAGAAGGAAGTTGGGAAGTGAAGTCAGGCATCAGCTCAGGCACGTCGGTCTTTACTCCTGTGGCCTTCCCAGATGTGTCCCTCCTGACCATGGCCACAGCTCCCCGTCCCCACGGAGGAAGCAACAGCAGCAGGGAATGGACACGAGGGGTCCAAGTTTCATGTTCAGAGCAAGACGCCCCGCCTTCCACGCGCTTCCTAGTCAAGGGAGCAATTTTCCCTTCAGCTTAAGCAGATGTCTCCATGAGCTCCAACTTTCAAGTAAGTGGGACTTTTCAGGAGGCTAAAGAGAAAGAAGTCCAGGAAAGGCAGGGAGATGATCAGGAAGAGAGGGGTCCAATTGCAGTGTAAACTTTGCAGGAGCTGAAACCTAGCTGAGGACAGAATGAAGACTCTGTGCTTCTTGAGCCTTCCGTGGTGTCTGACACACTGTCTTCCTCCCTCTCTTCTTCCCTCTGTCCCTCGCAGCTGGGCTTCTGGGGATGGCATAGGCATGTCACCGGGAGAGAAGGCTTTTGGAAGGAGCCCCCAGGGAGTGTGCCTCCACTCCATTGTCTCGATGTGGAAAGGACTCCATGAGAGCTTTATGGGCCTGCGTGCCCTTGTGGCTGCCCCAGGTGGGGAGGGTTGCAGGACTGGCTTGTCCTATCTGCTGTCCCTGGATCTCTCATTCCATCGTAGTGAAGACTTTGCCCATCTCACTTCCTCAGAGTCAGTCTAAAATACTAGTGCTAACCCATGTTGAGAGAGGGCAGTGCCACCTGAAGAGCCTCTGGCTGGCGGGTTAGTGCGGCCCACAGCAGGGGCGGAAGGAGGTGGAGGCTGACTTTCCTCAAAGGAGACTCTAGGACAGTTTGCAAATTGCATGTGAGGGTGGCACCCCAACTCCCAAGGCAGGCAGGAGGAGCACAGGCTTGGAGTGTTTTACCCAGGAGTGGGGATGGTGAGCTCTGCTCCCGCTCTGGCTCTCCTGGGGGCCGTTATCCCAACAACCTCCATCTGGGTGATGGCTACGTGGTCCGAGAGGCTGGTCCACATAGGCTGTAATGCCTGGGCTGGTCCTTGGCTACACAGTGGAGGTCCCCCAGCCTCGGCAAAGTGTCCATTGCCAGGTTCGAATGCACAATCTTAACCTCTACCATCGTTAGCCACCTGAGCCAACTAGCAGGGTGCTGGATGCTGGGAGGTGTCCTTGTGGCTAGTGGGACCATCACTGGTAGCTTTCAGAGTCTGCCCTCGTTGAAACCAGCCCCATTCCCTTGTCAAAGTCGCAAGCAGGATTCGGTTGAGGGGAAGGGCCCTCTGCAAGCTGGGCTGGGTCTCTTCCTCAAACTCATCTAGTTCACTTTTCCTTTCTTTCTGCTTCCCTTCCCACCGAAGCTCCATTCCATCTCTCCTAGTTTGTGTTTGAATTTTTTTAACGAGGAAACGTGCAATAAACTAAATAGTGACTGTTTTCTTTAGCAATAGCTATTTCAAAACCAAGTTCTCAGGACTGAAATGTGAGAGCACCGGGATTCTCAGATAATGCCCTTGGATCTGGGCGTTAGCCCCCTGTCTGTGGTTCCCTCTTCTCCCCACGTGTTCACAGGGCTCCTGGCCTCCGAGGCTCTGACCCTCCCCAGGACGGTAAACCTCGGTAGAGGTGCAACGTATGCTCGAGGAATGTCCACAGGAAGGCTTTCTTTGTCACTCTCTTTCCCATGTGTACTGTGCTCTGTCCCTGTGTGCACCTCAGTCCCTCTCTCCCTCCCACCTGCCCCTCTCCGCCAGCTCTCAAAGGGCATTCTCACAACCCATAGGCACGGCAACCTTGAGTTTGGGTGACCTCACGCCAGCGCATCTCGTTGACTCTCAGTCAATCTGGCAGGGTGTAATGGAACCCTGCAGAAAAGCACTTACCAATAGATAAGAATAAAGCATCCTGAGCCATTACAGAAGATCATTTCCATGCACTAAAAGCCATTACTTGATCCATTTGTTTCCCTCCCCCTTCCCCCAGGGAGATGGATGCTGGGGGAACGAGGCCTGGAGGTTCATACCTGGGATGGGTAGCCCGGGCAGACAAGCTGACTTGCTTTACCAAAAGGGACTCCGGGAGAGCTGTGGAGGGAAGCAAGTTACTGGGAGGAGAGGTCTACAGGGACAGAAAGTGGGTGGTTAGGGCATGGCATGGGAGCAACAAAGACCCCACCACCCACTACTGTGTGCACTTGCACAAGTATTTGCACACGTAACTGGGGGGTTCAGAAGACTCGCCCTCTCCTGAAAAAAAATCTGTAAGGTTAGATACTCAGACAGGACAATCCGGGAAGGCTGACAACCCCAGGGTCCTAGTCCACTCCTCAATCTACCTTGCTCTATACACATGTACAGCAAAACCTCAGTTAACTGACGGGGAAATCCTCAGGGAAGGGAACATCCTGATTGCTTTACAATTAGGGTGGTTTGAGTGGGAATGGGACATCATGTCTGGGTTCAACCTTTGCTATTGAAAAACAAAACAAAACAAAACAAAAACCCACTTCCCAAGTAGGTTAGTATAAACTTTCCTGCCTTAGCAAGTAGAGTGTTTGAAGACGACAGAAGACCTTGCGTGGCTCAGGGTCAACACTGTAAACCTCAGTGCTCATCGTACAGAAGTACAGACGGAGGAGACCAAAGAGATAGGCTGAATGTACGCCGGCCGCAAGGCTTACCGGAGGTTGGCCGTTTGGGCACATGATGGTTCATCAGATAATGCCCTTGCTGTCATTTGCCTCTTTCTACGGAAAGTAGAGTAAGAGAACGTAATGCCTGCGTTAATCGCGGTTTGGGTTCGTGGGTCCTGAGTTATCAGAGGTTTCCCATATATACATATACCTGTGTATATATGTGTATAGTGTATGTATATACGTATACCGTTGTTTCAGAAATTATACAGTGACCGACCCCCTTAGCTTCGCTAAATGTGGAATAAATTTGGCAATCCGAGGAATAAACTGCATTTATTTGAATTTTTAAATGACCTTTCTTTGCATTCTTAACCCCCTCTCCAGTTCAGTTCTCTTGCTTCTACGGAGGTACCTCTCTAGAAGGCTGTTCTTTCATAACAGACGATCGATTGGGCTCGAGGATTACCTCTCTCCTCTCTCTCCCAGGTGGCTGCCTGACTCAGGGATAAAAGGGAAGTTGGATCTAAGGGCCAGGTGCTTTATCCTTTGTTCTGTCTGCCCTGGTTGGCTATAACCTCATCACTGAAGCCAAAAAAGCTATTCCAAATTTTGGTTCCGGTCGGGGTGGGGGGGATGGGCGCATGAGAGTAGGAGGGGGGAGGATGGAAAGCTTGAAGACATCTCCAGGCCCAGGACTATTCTGTTAGGCTTTCTCTTTGTCATGGGTGGTGTCCTAGGCTTGAATTTCAGGAGAGCTCCAAGTAAAGCTTCTGATGAACTAGAGACCACCTCTGCCCTGGGGAAGGCAAGATGTGTGATAACCAATGAAAGCAACCAGCCTACCCTATTATTGTCCTGACCGAAGGTAGCTTGTGGGTCTGGGCAGGAGAGCAGCTCAAAGGCACTGGCCTCTGGAGAAGCAGCTATCTCCGAGCTGCACCGCACTCTCACTCTCCATCTTCCCCAGCAGCGAGCTCCCTGCTCACGTCCTGCATGCGACTCTGTGCAGTCCACCTGGACGAGGGTGGGAGGGATTCCTCACTGCTGTCCGGGGTAACTGGGGCACTGCAGGGGTGCCTGTTACCTCCCACCACCCGCGGCGGCCCTCCAGCGTCGCCAAGCTGGCTGGGACCCGGTGGGAGAAGCCCGTTACCCAGACTTAGCATGAGCAGCAGTCAAACTGGGGCAGCCGAGGCTGCCTGTCTGGATGGCCGCTTCTGACACTGCATGAACCTCGGCGTGGAAAGAGATAGAACTCTTTGCTCCTCTGCACTCCTAAAATAGTCAGATATGTTCCAGATGAGTTTGCAGCTGAGAACTCCCTGCATCGTTCCCGTGACGGATGCACGGGCAGGTGTGGTTACGTAATAACGTGGACAGCTGCTGCATCATCTAGATAATTGAGGGCAGCGTAGACGCGGCTGTGTGCTAGGACCTTCGGTAGCTACCCAGAGGACTCAGTCCTGTGTTTCTTCTCAGCCCTCGGGAGAGGCTCGAAGCCCTGCTTCTCCCTAAAAAGGATTCCCTAGACACTGGCTGCCTTGTTTGTACAAGGCCTGCTAGAGAGAGAGAGGCAGAGCTGGGAGGAAGGGAATATCCAGCGGCCCACTTTGCTTCCAAGCCCTTTCCATGTCTGCGGCGGACGTTACTGCCTTTTCGCTTGTGAAGTACAGGGCAAGGATCGTGCCCTGCCAGGTAGAGCTGCGAAGGAGCAAAGAGCCGCAGGCTAGGACACGGGGGAGAAGAGCAGGAGCGGCTCCAGCTGGCGTTGGCGAGGGTGAACATTGGCTCCGGAGGGTCTGAACACGCTCTGTGCCTGCCCCAGTTCCGCCTTCACGTGGGATCTGGCGACCCAGTTTCCTTTTGTTGTCGTGCTTGGATGATTCCTTCATTTGAAGGGCCCCAGGAAGCTGGAAAGTCCCATGATCGAGCTCCAGCCTGCTGAGTCAACAGTGCCCAGGCCAAACTGGCCTCTGCCTGGGTTTCTGCATCTCTGCACCCCTCTGTCCACTAAGGGCAACTGGGACCAGTCGGAATGAAGGGTACCAGCCATCAAGGAGGAGTCTCCACTTTCCAGCAGGGACGCAGCTGGAAAGCTCCCGAGGGCGGGATGCTATTTCCCTCTCTAGACCTGTGTGCTTATGTGCTGATACAGGCTGTCTCTGGAGATTTTATACATTGCACACATATATATAAAATGTGGAAATGGCCGCTCAGGTAGGCTCGTGCAGCACAGACTCTAATTAGGGCTTGCACCGGCTTTCTTGCTGCTCATGCATGACTCCGCAGCTGCCCTCCCGCGCCCTGTCTCTCATAATTGCTGAAAACTCAAAAAGCTGAGGCAGATAAATAAGTCTCCCTGGGATCAATAGGAGAAGGAACTCCAAGACTGATGGTAAAGCTTCGTAAAGATGATGCCGAAAGGGAACCAGGGTCTCCATGGTGATAAGAGGCTGGGGACCAATGGGAGCAGAAGGTGGGGCGGGACTTGCGGGGGAAGACTCCTGGGAGTCGGGGAGGAGTTTAACTCTTTGTTTGCTCCGCGAAAATTGAGACACCAGCTTTTAAGTGCATTGCACCGGGTGTGTAAGTATGATCATTCTTGCTGATGTATTCTGGAAGCTTTCAGCCCCACCAACACTGCCCCATCCAGGACTTCTGCTGCTGAGAGTTCCTGTGTCCGTAGGGTCTGACATTTGTACATAGGTTATACATATGTATACATATTATACATGTATGTGTATAATATATGGTTATACATATGTGTGTACATACATGCCTCCATGAACATCGCCTGTCCACCAGATCATGGATGTACATAGACTTCCTAGAGCTCCACAGTCTTTTGTAAATATCAACACAAGTACATAGGTATATAAATATATATATTACTGAGGATTTATTTTAACATCATTCTGTGTGAAATGAAAAAAATAAAATTTTTGACAGATGCGGATAGTCTCCGCCTTCTTGCTTTCTTGACCGGATTATCGTGCCTACAACATGACCCTGAGGCTTGCCTTGCCTTCACTCTGGTTTCTGCAGCTGCGAGGCCCAGCCAGGGACTCGGACAGGGACGGGAGGGGGCTCCCCTGGTTGCATCCAGGGCCACCTCAGCCAGTGACCCCTGCCCCTTGCTTGAGGGCCCGACACGCACCAAGCAGAGAATGTGGATGGGACAGTGGGTGGGTGAGTCTGAGCTCCCTCCCCACGTTAGATCAGTCCTTCTTGCATTTTCTGCAGAGCTGGGGAAGGGGGCATCTGGTTTGAAGACCAAAGGCTGTCAGACCCCTGGGACTCATTTAACTCCAGCGCACCCACCTCTGCCCATTCCTACTGGAGCCCAGGGGTCTGGATCAACCATACTCTCAGCACACAAGTGAGGAGGACCTTTGCCTCCCCGGGAGGAGGGGCCTGGATCTCCAGCCACAAAGTGATGCAGTGGCTCCTCCTTAGAAAAGATTCTGATGTTCACACACACAGAGACACACACACAGACACACACTGCTGGGGCGCATCTGTCTGATTTCTTCTGAGGGCTCATCTAGTCGCTCGCTGGACTCCCCAGCATTCAGATAGCTCAAAGGTAGCCATGGCGTGGGGTATGACAACAGAAAAATCTTGGCCCTCGGCCACTAGCAAGCACATTCCACCCTGCCCTTAGTGTCTTGTCCATGATGTCCCCTTCGCTATCTGCCATACCCTGCCTCTAGGAAACTGACCAGCTGAAGCACCTGGTTCCCCGCTCCCCCCATCTCGCTTGCAGAAGGTGCTGTTTCTGGGCAGCAGGTCCTACGGTGACAGGGGAGAGGGTGATAAACAGATGAGAGCCGTTGGGGACAACGGCTGCAGCATGGGCATTTCTCTGGGCATGGAGCAGGAATCCAGAGGTACCCAAAAGAGCTCTAGAGCCATCAGAACAGCCCCAAACATACCAGTGGTGCCTAATAGAGCTCCTGGCCCCCAAAGAAATGGGAAACTGAATCAGGCTCCCAAGGTCTGGTCTCTCCTGCCAGTTTTTACTGCAAGACATGGAATTCTTGCCTTTGAAGAGTGGGCAAGGCAGGGGGAATGGGAGCTGGGGAGAGTTTTGTCTGACCCTGACTGTTCAGATTTTGTTAGGTAGATACGTCAAGGGGAGAAGGAAAGGGAGTAGGGATGTGTGGAAGCTACAATGCCAGGGTTCCCTCTTCTTTTCTCCATTGGTGGAAGGGTGGCTCAGCTAGTTCCAGTGTAGACTTGAGTACATTGGACCCTTCCCTGCCTGGCCGGGATGCTTTCCCTTTGCATGGTGCACCCCAAAGTCTTAGACTCTGGGCTTTGCCCACCTCGTTCCTCCCAGTGAAGAGAGTCACTTAATGGGATGGGGTGCGAGCTCACCTTGTCCTGGGGCCAGTGCGCTGGGCAGGAGGAGCGGAGCTGTATAGGAACAAGTGAGAAACACAGCTAACCTTAGAGAAAGAGAAAGGGTCTGAAGCCAGAGGCTTGGGTTTGAATCCCAGCTCCAGAGAAACCATTTCATTCTCTTTGAGTCTCAGGTGCTTCTTCTCTATAAAAGGAACCATGTTGCCTGCCTTGTCTTGTGAGGATTAAATGAGCACCTGGCACCTAGTAGGAACCCAGTAAAAATAGTAAATGCATCTTCTCTCTTAGATTCCCATGCCTGAGAGATCCACGCGGGCCACGATATTTACAAATCTACGATGTAAAAGGCAAAGGATTTTCAAACTCTTCTGGTCCAGGGGTTCCCAATTTGGGCTAAGAGATACAAGAATTGACTTCAGAGGGTCTAGAAAACTTGCAAAATTATATGACATGTTGTGGTATGGTCTTTTTTCCAGGGATGGTGTCCACAGCTGCCCAGGACCCCAAAAGTCAAAACCATTAATCAAAGTTACATCCCACACCTTCTCCCCAGTGCCCAGGAAGAAAAAATAATTGTCCCAAAGTGATTGTCATTGGTTCAGAAAAAATTCATTTATTCAGAAAATATTTTTCTACTCGGTGCTTGGGATACTCTTCCAAGGGAAGACAAAACTTTTTTTTTAAGGTCTTATTTGTTTATTTGACAGACAGAGATCACAAGTATGCAGAGAGAGAGAGAGGAGGAAGCAGGCTCCCTGCTCAGCAGGGAGCCTGATGCTGGGCTCTATTCCAGGACCCCAGGATTACGACTTGAGCCAAAGGCAGAGGCTTTAACCCACTGAACCACACAGGCGCCCCAAACGAAACTTTACCCACAGGGAATTAGTGGCCAACACAGAGATAGACCAGACCCACTCTTAGGACATCTCTTTCTAGCGGTGCTTAGACCTCAGATCTGAAGTTTCCCTAGCTGGAATAGCACAGCAGTGGGGAAAAGACCTCATATTCTGATATGAATCAGTGCTATTTAAATGATATGCAAATGAGGCAAGTCTGCCTCTCTTTGACAGGAAGAGGCCTGGACATTACTGAATCTGTCAGTTCTGATTATCTCTCCCTTTTGTTCTCTGAGGCCAACCCTCACACCCGCCTCTCACATAGGCCGGTAAGCAGCACTTCCACAAGTGATTGGCTTATCAAAAGAAGATCAAGGTTTTTTGGCTCCATACCTACCTATTCCAATCTGAACACTAGCCAGGGCTCCATGCTTAATAATTTGTAGTGAAGTTAGAAGGGAAATCTTCCCGCTGTGCGGCTTTCCATACCAACAAGATCAGCCTCTTCCCATGTCCGCTCTGATGAAGATTTATATTCTTTCACTGATCATTTGAGGCGCTACCGACAACCATGTGAGAATTAAAACCACAGCCATTTTGTGTCTCTGGTTTGTGGTGCCTTCTCTCTCCCAGCTTAAACCAGGTTTCTTGAAGTATGTCGTTAATCTCTGAATTCCCAGCTTCTGAGACAGTGCCAGGCACAATAAACATGCATTGAATCAAAGACTATTTACATCACTTCATCATAGTGGTGGCCAAGATATCCGTGTCATTGGGACAACAAAGATATGGCCGTGTTTAGGACTTGTTACTTCTGTATTTCTTTCTGGTCCTGCAGGAAACCTCCAATCTCCACTTCTGGGGTCGGGCTGGTCTTTACATACAGGTGGTCTGAACCCCTGGAGGCAAATGGTCCAAGGTCAGGGTGCCCTGCCACTCCTAATGCTTTGTCCATTGCACACAAAGCCACAGGTCCCAGAGTTGTCCTCCAAAGCCTGCCCACCCCACAGCAGGGACAAACCTTTCCCATTTCCCAGGGGAGTAGAATCTCAAGCGTTCCAACAGGCTTCCCAAAATCCAAGGCTGAAGAGCTCTTGGTGCTTTAGAAAGTGCTGGGTCTTAACAGACACATGAAAAAATGCTCAGAATCAGTCTTCATCAGGGAAATATTAATCAAAACCACAAAGAGATACCACCTCACATGGGTCAGAATGGCTAAAATTAACAAGTCAAGAAACAGCAGGTGTTGGTGAGGATGCAGAGAAAAGGAGACCCTCCTACACTGTTGGTGGGAATGCAAGCTGGTGCAGCCACTCTGGAAAACAGCATGGAGGTTCCTCAAGAAGTTAAAAATAGAGCTACCCTATGACCCAGCAATTGCACTACTGGGTATTTACCCTAAAGATACAAATGTAGTGATCCAAAGGGGCACATGCACCCCAGGGTTTACAGTAGCAATGTCCACAATAGCCAAACTATGGAAAGAGCCCAGATGTCCACCGACAGATGAATGGATACACACACACACACACACACACACACACACACACACACACACCCCACAATGGAATACTATGCAGCCATCAAAAGAAATGAGATCTTGCCATTTGCAACGATGTGGATGGAACTAGAGGGTATTAAGCTGAGCGAAATAAGTCAATCAGAGAAAGACAATTATCATATGATCTCCCTGGTAGGTGGAATTTAAGAGACAAAACAGATGAACATGGGGGAAGGGAAGGAGAAATAAGACAAAATCCGAGAGGGAAGAAAACCATCAGAGACTCTTAATCACGGAACAAACTGAGGGTTGCTGGAGGGGCAGTGGTGGGGGATGGGGTAACTGGGTGATGGATATTAAGTAGGGCACATGACGTGATGAGCACTGGGGGCTATATGCAACTGACGAATCACCAAATTCTACCGCTGAAGCTGATATACACTCTAGGTTAATTACATTTAATTGAAATAAATAAAAAATGTTCAAAAAGGAAGACACTGGGCCTTGGAGTCAGGGTTGGATTTTACACACACACACACACACACACACACACACACACACACACAGGTATAGTCAGACAAATCCCTTACAAAGTCCTAGGGCCCGCATTGATCATTCTCAGCTTAACCTAAGGCCTTGACCCTGAATGCTATCAGATCAAGACAAAGAAGGGCTCCGCAAAGTGGATATTCAGTAAATATGCTGACTCAATAAACGATACAAATCTCTCCAAAATGTAAGGCGCTCACGCATAGACATTCTGCTGGAGACACTGTCTGCCTCATCGCGTTTAATCCTTACAATAATGCGAGTCTTTATCACTATCTCAATTATCAGGTGAGGAAGTTGAGGCTCAGAGAGGCAAAGGAATTGCCCAAACTCAAAAGGGACCCAACAGGACTCAGATCTGGGAGAGCTGGAAGCCACGGGAACCAAGTCTTGTGGTCCCGCTAGGACACTACAGCGCCCCTGGTGGGGTCAACTCCAGCTGGGGTCTCACAAAGACACTGCGGCAAAAACTACCCAGGACGGCAGCGCCGCTGTCCCCTGAGCCCTCTGGTCTTGGGGAGGCTCCAGGAAAATACAGGAACGAAGCACTTTGGGGGAGTCTAGGGATTAGGAGGTGCAATGGCATCTGTTCACCGTCCTCAGGTGTTTTGTCAACGGGATTCACGAGGCTGGGAGGTGTGAATGAGCAATCGCCATATTAAAAGTTCCTGAAAAAGCCTTCTTCCCTGGAGCCTCAGCTCCTGATCTAGAGAAAGGAGGCGGTCTAGGGGGTTCTGTACCCTTCCCCCAGCCTCTTCCTCCCTCCCGCAACCTGACCCCAGCTCCTCATTGATAAAGCAGAGATGGGGGTCAGGGGGTAACTGCTCTTCACAGGAGGATGAAACGTGTATTGGAAGGCACCTGGCGCAATGCCTAGTATACAGTAAGTGCTCACTAAGTAGTACCTTCCCCTCCGGGGGAAGAAGTGGCCCAGGAAGCAAGGAGCCTCAGTGCTGGGCCACCAGGTCTGCCTCGGAGTCCCAGCGCTCATTTCTGTCCCAGCAACTGGGCTCATGGAGTCCCAACTTGCTCATCGACAAGGTGGGACGGTAGCCCTCGCCTGGTGGAACAGCTGTTGTTCTCAGGGAGACTGACAGGTGACCAGGATTTAACCAAGGCTCCCGGGGCTGGGGCCTCCCCACCTCATGTTCCCTCGGCCAGTGTTTGCAGAGCACCTCTACGTGCCCGGTACTGTGAGAGGCTCTGGGCAACCAAGGGAAATAAGACTCCCTCCTTGTGCGAAAAGATCTCAGGATAAGACCACTCCTCCCCGCAGAAGGGAAAGGGGGAGGAAAGCGTTCAGCTGGGGAAGGGATGGACATGAACCTTGAACCAGGAATAGCACATGAAGAAGCTCTTGATAAACGATTACAGAAGGAATGAATGATTCCACGAATGGGTAATAAAAGCGAATGTTTATAGGGCACTTACTCTGTGCCAGACCCTGCTCTAAGCACTTCACCTATAGTAACTAATCTCATCCCTGGGACTCCCCTATGTGGTGGACGCTAATTATCCCCATTTTATAGACAAGGGAACTGAGGCACTGGGAAGCTTTTATAACTTGCTGTGGCAGGATTTGAACCCGGGCCATGGAGCCCCGAAGCCCATGCTGCTAAGTCTCCCTCTTACTCATGACCCAGACCCCACAGCAGTTTCTCATCTATTGAGCCTCGTGATACATGTATGGGGTAGCCAGCCCGGCAGGCGTCTTTGTTTACAGAAGAGGAAACCAAGGCGTTGAAAAGATGGTAACTTGTCAAGAACACCCAGTGGGATGCCAAAACAGAACTCACGTGTGTTGTCACGAAGAGTGAGGTGAGGGGTGGGGAGGTCAAGGGTAATAAAATCCTGGATGGTCAGATCTAGACAGGGACAAGACCTACTGCTTTATTTTACAGATGAGAAGATTGAGGCCAGAGAGAGACAGCGTTTCGCTTAAGGCTACACAGCAAATCAGTCATTGGAATGCTCGTCTGTCAATGGTCAATCAAGCCCAGTGCATCCCATTTTTCTACAAAAGAAGTCAGGAGCCGTAGCATTTGGCAAGGGAGACACACACAGAGTCACGCAACATGGATGAAATCTCTATCCTGTTCCAACACCTCCCTTGATTTTATGAGGAACGCAAAGAACTGAACCCCTTTCCTTGCTAGTCTGGGAATACACATCAATAAACGAAATGGAGAGAGCTCCTGCTCTCATGGGGCTTGAGGAGACAGAAAACAATGGCAGGGGGCTTTTGTGTGCTGGGTAGGCAGGGAGGGTTTTCTTGGATAAGGCGGTTTCTAAGCAGAGACCTCAAGGAAGCATGCAGACTGATGTGGAGTGCTGCAGGCAGGAGAGAGCCCGCCTGGGAGGCCAAGGTTGAACGGGCAGAGGAAGGCAGCACCAAACAAAACCACAAAGCTTGGGAATGGGTAGGATAGTGAAGCTCCAGAAAGGACTCTGGATTTCATGCTGAGTAAGGTGGAAAGCCACAGGAGGCTTCTCAGGGAGAAGAGAGTTGATTGGACATGCTTTTCTGTGATCACACCGGCTGCTGTGTGTAGCATAGTCCATAGCAGGCAAGGATGGAGACAGGAGGACCAGCAAGAAGGTGCCTGAGATAAAGCAGGCAAGAGAGGATGGCAGCATGGAGGGTGAGGCGGCGGAGGGGCTGGGGAGAAGCAGGTGGATTCTGGAACTAACCCTACGTGTCCCTTATATGAAGATGGAGCCAATGGGATTTGCTAGTGGACTGAGAAAAACAAAGGTGTGCAGGATGACTCCAAGCTTTTGGCCTGAGCATCTGGCTTCCCAGAGCTGCCCTCTCTCGTGACAGAGAAATCCATACAAGCAATCAAGACACCACATGCCAAGGTTGCTCATCTCAGGTCTTCACCTTCCGGCCGGCCTCCCCCACACTCCTAGCTATGGACAAAGGGGCACCATTGAAGGGCCTTCCCAAGCCACGGATGGAATCACGGCAGCCCTCTCGTAAGATGCCCCATGGCCCATCCCCACCCAGCCATAAACCCTCTGCCTTCTTAGAGGCAAACCCTGGCCTGTCCTGGGAGCCAAGGGCCAGAGCCCAAGTAGGGTCGGAGCCCAGACGGTCAGCCAGACCTGGACCTGATTTAATTACGAGATCAACCCGACCAGCTACCCTGCCAGCAGGAGTGTCCCTGGGCCTCAGCTTGGCCAGCCCCTGGGACGCAGCTCCTGGGCTTGTCAGAGGGAGTTAGCTTCACTCGCCACTCCCTGGGTCCCATCCAGCAGGCCCAGCTGGCTCTGCCACTGGCCATCCAGAGTCTGGGAAGAGTGCAGGCCAGGCCAGTGCTAGGCCATGGGCTTTGGGGCACAGGGACTGTTGGGGCTTGAACAGCTTGGGCTCCTGGGAAAGGAGGAGGATCACAAATAGTGGACCTGCCTCCTGGGCCCCCGACGGAGGTGCTGGGTGGGGTGGGGGAATGCTGAGTGCTAGTCCCGAATCTCAAGCAGAGTCCCTTACCATGACTAGGGACTGTGGGGTTACCGGAGAAAGCCATACCCCTGAAGGCATAGAAGTAAGACAACACAAGGGGTTTCAAAGGCTGTGTAGGGTCATCCCTACGGGGCCCGGAGAAGCTCGGCTCTTCCTCCTGGGATCAGAAAGGCTCCAGTCTGTGGGGTGAGGTGCTGACCTTTAGTCCCCTCTGAGCTCCTCCTTGCTATTCTCTGAATGGGCTTATTGAGACATTGGTGTCTTTCCGCGTCTCTAAAATGGGGCTGCACACTGTCCACAGGCCCCCCCCAGGGATGGATATACATGGAGATTTTCCAGCCAGAGCCTCCCCACCAGACCCACAGGTGCCTCCCTCCAGGGCGGCCCCAAAATGACACAGCTTTTGTTTCTACCCAGATATAAAACTATGCTTGGGGCTCAGGTGAGCTGCCTCAGCCACGAAGAAATAAAAAAATCAGGCCAAGCGTAGACCTGGGAGATCAGACATGGGAAGGGACTCATTAAAGGGCACCAAGTGAGTGGTTGATAAAACCAAAAGCCAGGGACACCTGACTTCCAGTCCAGCCCTATCTCCATGACCCATCATTATTCAAGAGAGCCATAGAACCTTCTCCCCCCCCCCCCCCCCCCCCCCCCGCTAGTCACCCTTGGGGAGCTCAGGAGCTTCCCTGAGGGACCCCGTCCCCTCCAGCGCTTCCCTTCAGCAACATTCCCTTCTTCCCGCTCCTTCCCCCAGGGTCTCTGCTCAGCCACTAAGCTGATGGAGCGAGCAGGAGAGCCATGAGCCCCTATCACTCACCCCTCACAGGCAATGCAGCTATGAAGGGCCTTGGGTCCGTCCTCTCTTTATACTTCTCTTCCACACACAGCAGCTCATCCGAACTGGAGGTCCACCACCTACCTCACCTGTAAGGTAGAAATTAGGGTCCTGTTTTAATAGATGGAGAAACAAAGGCTCAAAGAAGTCCCCCTTGCTAGGAAAGTGCTGCATGGGGCTCAGACCCAGATATGAGCTGTGAGCTGTGTTTTCTCTGGGAAGCACCACCCTTCTGTGGTGGGGGTTTCAGGTGGGAAAGCCTGTTAGTCACGTCTGCTCCTTCTTCTGGAAGATGAAGGGCTTCAGTGAGGTGATTTCCTCTAGGCCCAGCGTGTGGCTCCTTAGGGATTTCTATGAGCAACGGTAAGGTCATGGTATTTTCCAAGTTTATAGAGAAGCTTCTAGGGTCCTCACTTGCATGGGCCCTCCCAAGGCCCCTTCTTTCTTCTTTTTATTCTAGACGATTATTCACTTTCTTACCACTCTGTTGTGTTCTTATAAAACGTCTGTCTTCAAGACCCCCCTCTGCCATCACCCCTCACCTCCTGTCCCCTCCCCACCACCCTTCCTCACCCAAAATGGAATAAGCTTCAGGCTCCACAAAATACGATCAGCCTTTGGGAGTCAGACAGAACTAGATTCCCATTCATTTACAGGCTGTATGATTCTGGGCAAGTTGCTTAACCTCTCTGAACCTGAGCCATCTTCTATGTGAACTTTGTGAGGGTTCACTGGCTTACAACGTGGGCCCCAAGACGGCTGGATTTCCTCTGTTCCTTCTGGTTGTTCAGAGATAGGTACAGACCTAAGTTCCCTCGGCCTCAGGATGAACCACATAGGACACTGACTTCAACCAGTCACTTACACATCAATGGGGAACTCGCTCGCTGTCTCTGGTGAGACTCAGTCCTTGCCCTCACTTCAAGAGCAGCTCCAGTTCAGCTCCACAGCCAACATGCCCTCTCTCTGGGAGGTGGGGGGGAGTGCAACATGAGCTCAAGCTAGGCTGCATAGCGCTTGGAGTACGGGGGTCCCCCCTTATCCACAGGGGATGCCTTCCCAGACTCGCAGCGAATGCCTGAAACTGCCAATATACGAACCCCACATAAACTATTTTTTCCTATATGTATGCGTCTGTGATAAAATTTAATTCTTAAATTAGGTTCAGTGAGAGGTTAACCACCATCACCAGTGATAAAATTGAACAACTATAAGAACATACTGCAGCGCAAGTTATATGAACGTCATCCGTCTCCCTCTCTCTCAAAATACCCTATTGTGCTGTCCTCATCCTTCTTCTTGTGATGCTGCGGATGGCAAAATACTGACAGGAGGGTGATGACAGGGGCCTGGGGACATAGCCTTAGGCTACCGTTGACCTTCTCAAGATCTGTCAGGAGGATCACCTGCTTCCAGACCATTGCTGACCAAGGGTAACTAAAACCATGGAGACCTGGCCACGTGGGTGCCTCAGTCAGTTAAGTGTCTGTATTTGACTCAGGTCGTGAACCTGGGGTCCTGGGATCAAGCTTCGCAGCGGGCTCCCTGCGCTGCGGGCAGTCTGCTTCTCCCTCTCTCTCTGCCTACAGCTCCCCTCCCTTGCTCATGCATGCTCTCTATCTCTCTTTCTGTCAAATAAATAAAATCTTTTTTAAAAAAAATAAAATAAAACCACAGAGAACAAAATCATGAATAAGGGAGGGGCCATCATACTGTCATATTCTACATCCCATCTTCACCTCATGATGACCCCAAGGTAGGTATTCTCATACCCCTTTGGCAGATGTGAGAAAACCAGGGCCCAGAGACAAGGAACTTGTCAAGGTCATGCAGCTGAGAACTGGAGAGAGAGAGCTGGATTGAGGCAGAGCTGCTCAAAGCACTTTATACCCTGATGAGGCACAGCCATCCTGGGAGGGGTAAGGAGACTCATGGAGATCTCATGTGTTCCCTGACCTGACCTGCCAAGGTCACCAAGCAGCAGGCATAAGAGCCAGGCCTGGAACCAGGACCCCGATTCCTGGTCTGTTTCCCATATCTGCCCCACCAGGCTGGATGGTCTTTGGGGTTAGCCCTTGAGGGCTTCAATCCCACAGCCTCACGCCAAGAGTGATGCAGGCCCCAGGCCCGGACTGGAAACTACAGTGAAAATCGCAGTAATAGCGGTGTCTTTCCCATGCCAGACTGCGGGGTGGGTGCTTTATACCCACTGTTAGGATTCTCTGTGAATCCTCTCCACAGGAGAGTCCCCCTCTCCACAGAGGCATCGTCACTTCCTGTTCACAGACGAGAGCTGGAAGGTTGGACACAGCGAGCGACTGGCCCAAGGTGGCGCAGCCGACACATGCCGAGACAGGATCCCAGAGCCTCTGGCTCAGCCTTCACCACGGGCATCGTTCTCAACTTCGATGGTACCTTCTCAGGTGGGTCCTTTCTAAGCAGCCCCCTTCCAGGCCTGGCTCCTGGCATTCTTGGTGTCCTCACTCTGTTACCTTCTAAGCATCCATCAGCCTGTAATTCGTTTCATTTATTTATCCCCGTTTATGTTCCCGTACTCCTGCTAGAAGGTAAGCTCCCCGTCCATCCTATTTACTGCAGAATTGCTAGAATGGAACATAGCACCCAGCAGACGCCAGCCGTGCATTGATTGAATGAATGAATGAATGAATGAATGAAGACTCTCATCTCGGGCCCACAAGAGCACAGCCAAAGTGCAGGGAGTCTGGCTGAGTTGGGCGTGTGAAGAGGAAGCCTTGCACGGCCTAGTGTGGTAGAGAACACAGGGACGCTGGAGCAGCCAGACCTGGATTCTAACCTCCACATGACATTTAATCTCTAGGTGACCTTGGGCAAGGCTTGAGTTTTGGGCGTTCTCGTTGATTAAATGGGAACAGTAACACTCCCTTTCGAGGGCAGCTCTGAGGATTCAGTAAGGTCATAGAGAAGGAGAACCGAGAGTAGATCCTGGCCGATCTAGGCTCCAATAAGAGCAGCGCCCTTCCGCCACCCTGCTAACTATGGGACTCGGGACTCCAGGCTGGGAACCGTCCAGAACTCAGCTTGCATGAAGAGCCAGGCCTCAGAGCCCGATACTGTGCCCACCCCATGCATGCAGCAGCCAATTCCAAACTATGTAAATGCGCCAGACTGCCTCCTCAGCAAGGAAACAGCTATACTTAGTGCAATTTGCATGTATTTTAAGCCGACTTGTTCCAGGCAAAGAAGCCGATTCATGAATTTAATAACATTCATAGATTCCCAGAATGACAGCACCAGGAAAGACGTCAGAGACCACACAGCCCAGCCCCTCCCGGGCAGAGGATGCCTAGGGCAGCGGCGTGTTCAAGGTCATGCCGCTGGGATGGCACCGGCCCTTCGGCCTCGGATTCCAAGTCCAGGGCCACGTCTGTGTTTCACTCAGACCCCATCCAGCATGTGTCTGAGCAAGGTATGAATTTGCAGCCTTCAGCCCCTCAAGCCACTGGGACCATCTAAGCCCAAGGGGAGCAGTCAGCCCTCCAAGACTGCCTTGCAGGCAGGGGTGTGGGTGTGGCTGTGGTCTGGTGCAAGCTGGGGGACTGGCTGTGTGCAGAGGACAGAGAGCCCAGTGGGCGCCCAGTCCAGGGTTCCTTCCCTGCCAGGACAGCGAGGATCTGTGAGTGTTCCCACTCCCCTTCACAGCCCATTAAGACAATGCATTAGGTCATCCGGGCATTTACCTAGAGCTGACTTTTTACTCTAATCAGCAGTGATTGCATCTGCCTGCCCAGCCAGCCCTCTCGCTTCTGGTAACTGCGCACGTCTTTGCTTTATGGGAATGGCGCCCCCTCCACGGATTCCAGTGCGCCTGTCAGACAAAAGGTCCTCAGGCCTTGCCACAGGGCTGGGCATGTGATCCAGCCCCAATCTGGTCAGGGACTGGTGGTGGTGGTGGTGGTGGTGGTGGTGAGGCGGTCACGTGACCCAAAGTGTCGTTTTGAAGGAGTGTGATGCTTGCTCAGGGCGAGGCAGTGTAGCTCTTTCCTCCGAAGCAAGCCTATCCGGCACCCAAGTCAGCTAGCTTTGCCACCATGAGGAGAAAACCTGCCTGAGAAAGACATCAACACAATGGAAAGGGCTCAAGGAGGACAGGCGGTAGGCTGATGCCATTGTTGGAGTGCCTGGATCAAGTGCTGTCTGAAGCCCAGCTCAATTCCCTGGTCTTCCCTGTTTTTCAAGCTAATTTGGGTTGGATTTCTTGACCTGCACCTGAAACACTCCTGACTCAGTACCTATCATCTCCTGGGGTGATAAATCTCATGAGGTGACCCCTGCCCTGGAAAATTGTACCTCTCTGGGGAGAGAGGGTCCTAAACAGACCTTAAGGTTGATGAGGGTATCCTCATTCTAAGCCAATGTCTTTGGAGCCCGTCTTGTGCCAGCTGCTTTTAAATTAAGTCATTTAGTTACCCCAACAATTTTCTGAAAAGTATTATTATTGTTGTTGTTGTTGTTATTAATTAGCCCTATTGTACAGATTAGGGAGCCCAGGCTCAGAGTGGTCAAGAAGCTTCACCAGGCTCACGAAGTAACTAAACACTGGACGTAGTCTCCAACTGAAGAAGTGTGACTCCAAATGCACTAATAAAAATGTCTGATGATGATGATGATAAAGACTGCTCCCCATTTGGACCACTCACTGTGTGTGCTAGCCACTACGCTGAGCTCTTTCCCTCTGTCAGATACTCCCCCCAACAACCTTGGACTTTTACAGCTGAGGAAACTGAGGCTCAGAGCCCTCACACAACTTGCCCAGCTAGTAAGGGGGAGGTGGACTGGTCCCCACGTCAGCACTGTGTACCACCTCTCATTCCAGTATTCTAGATGACATGGTGAAGTCTCAAACTCTTCCTGAGTTTCTTGCTTGACTCTCATCCTCTCAGGTTGTGTCTTTCTGGGCCAAGGTTGTGTCTTTCTTGTGCCTTAGAGATGGCCCCAGTTCCTCTTCAGCTGTCCGCCTGCCCCTCCAGACACCTGGGCTGGTCAGGTTCACACAGACACTGCCCACCCAGATCCTCACCTCCAACTCCAGAGCCCAAAGCCAGGTGCCAGACCCCTCCCTGACCACTGCTGTCCATGAGGGGCCAACAAGGGGCTGAACGAGGGTTGGAACCCCCAGCTGGGACCACCTAGAAGTTGACCATGGGTAGACTCCAGGTCTCTGTCTCCCTGACCCCCACATCTCTGGGAGCCCTGCTTAGAGGCACTCTGGGCTGCCAGTCCCTGGGCGTGCTGGGCCATGGCTCCACTGCATTTATTTACAGAGCGAGAACAGTGCCCGCCTGGAACACTGGCACGTTGCCTACCTTCCAGGAATAGCTCAGTGACCTAGGCCAAAGAGTTCCCATATTTGGCAGAAGGAAGAAAACCTTTCCACAGCACAACAGAATGGTCCAGAATCGCTGCCCTTTGCCAGGGATGCCTCTCCCCAGACTTTAGGTCCCACTTTCCCAGGAGGGATACCTCCTGCTCCCTGGTGAGCCCTCTAGGTACCCCTTGCAGTGACAGCCAATGATGGGCATGGTCTCTGTTGGTAGTGTTCCACATGAAATGCCAAGGGGAGCTAGAGTTACCCATCAGGCAGGCAGGAATTTGGTTTTTCATCACCTAGTCATCCAGAGAGCTTCTCGGGCTGAGACTGGGTAAAAATGCCAAGTCAGCCTTGAGAGGAAGCCTCCAGGACAGCAGACACAGATGGCTCCATCAGGGCCACCTCAATACAGTTCTCCATCAGAGGCCACCAGGCCCATTTGTCCAGTCCTCAGCCAGCCTCCTCTTCCTCCATGGATGAGAACTGTAAACTCTGTTTTAGAAAACATCATGGGGAGAACAACTCCATGGATTCTCTCTGCCCTAGCCCAAGAGTTGGTTATCCTTTGGCCTCATGGAAATCTACCTTTGATCAACCTCCAGCCTTCTTCCCTCCTGGCCCATCATCTACTTCCATCCAGTGTTCCCTGAGTCCTGAATCAGAGGACATTGCTTTTTGGAGAAGACAGAGCACCCACTTCAGTGTCCAGTCAAGGCTTGAAATCTCACCCTTCTGCTCAATAGCTGTGTGGCCCTGAGCAGAAAACTTAATTTCTCTGAACTTTGGTTCCCTCATCTGTACAGAAGAATAACTCCCTGCTTACCTGGTGGCTGTGTGCATTAGAAAGTATGTACATGAAATACCTAGCACAGAATAACTGTTTCATACAATACAGTCAGTACGTTTTTGCTGTTATTTTTTTTATTGTTTTTCCCCCAGAAGCCCAGTTCTTTCTTGCCACCAGATCCCTTAGCCCAGCAGCTTTCCTAGATGTACAGTTTCTAGAGTCCCCGTCTCATGCCCATTCAAGCTCTGTCTTCCCTGAGGTTTTCTGGAGACCATGTCCTAGTACCAGATGTCATATCCTACAGTGAGAGGTTTAAGGTCATTCTCACCTTTCAGAATGCTGGGCATGAAGACCTAGTTTCTTCTCTCTTGCCATCCTTAGACCCCTTGAAAAGCCCCATGCCTCAGGAAGGGACTGCTATCTCTGTCCTAGCGAACACTCCCCAAACACAGAATATGCAAAAGTTAATTCAAAATGGATCATAGCCTTAAAGCTAAAACACAAAATTATAAACTTTAAAGAGAAAATCAGGGAGAAAGATCTTTATGATTTGGGGTTAGGCAAAGAGTTCTTAAGAGATGACCCCACAAGCAGAATCTATTTTTTTTTAAGATTTTATTTATTTATTTGACAGACATCACAAGTAAGCAGAAAAGCAGGCAGAGAGAGAGGGGGAAGCAGTCTCCCTGCTGAGCAGAGAGCCCCACGCGGGGATCGATCCCAGGACCCTGGGATCATGACCTGAGCTGAAGGCAGAGGCTTTAACCCACTGAGCCACCCAGGCGCCCCAAAGAATCTATTTTTTTTTTTAAAAACGACAAGTTTAACCTTCTCAGAATTAAAAACCTTTGTGAAGGAGACTGAAAGGAGAATGAAAAGACAATTCACAGGCTGGAAGAAAATATTTGCAAATGATGCATCTGACAACAAAGGACTTATATCCAGTATACATAAAGAACTTCCAAAACTCAACATTGAGGAAATGCAAACAACCTCATCCCAAAATAGGCAAGAGATTTGAACAGGTGTTTTACTTAAAAAGACATGTGGATTTTTTTTGTTCATTTCTTTTGTTTTTTAGATTCTGCACAGAGGTAAATCATATGGTGTTTGTCTTTCTCTGTCTGACTAATTTCACCAAGCACGATACCCTCTAGTTCCACCCATGCTGCCGCAAATGGCAAGCTTCCATTCTTCTTTTATGACCGAGTAATGTATAGAATTCTTGAATCACTATGTTGCACATCTGAAACTAACCTAACGTGATATGCTAATCCTACTTCAATAAACAATGAGTGAATAAATAGGCTTGGAATTATTGGTCTTCATGAAGACATATTTGGAAATATTTGTCTTCATGAAGACAAAGAAAAGATACACAGATGGAAAATAAGCACGTGAAAAGGTGGGAAACATAATTAGTCATAAAAGAAATGCAAATGAAAACCACAGTATGTGCAGTTTTTGTGGATACCACTATGTACTGTTAGAATCGCTAAAATAAAAAGTCCTGACAATAGTGAGTACTGGGAATGGGCCATAACTAGACTCAATACATCACCGGCTGTAAATTGCTACCACCCCCTTATTTTTTTTTTAATCTTATTTATTTTATTTGACAGAGAGAGACATAGCGAGAGAGGGAACACAAGCAGGGGGAATGGGAGAGGGAGAAGCAGGCTTCTGTCTGAGCAGGGAGCCTGATGTGGGGCTCAATCCCAGGACCCTGGATGATGACCTGAGCTGAAGTCAGACACTTAACGACTGAGCCACCCAAGCGCCCCTGCTACCCACCCTTTAGAAAACAGCTTAGTGTGTCTTACAAAGCCACATATATACTTTATGTATAACCTACCAATCCTACCCCTAGCTATTGAACCAAGAAATGAAAAGTACGTTAAAGTAAAAACCACTATGTGAATGTTTATAGCCGATTTAGTCCTAATAAAAACTGGGAACGCGCCAAATATCCTCCAGCCAGTTACTGGATAAACAAAGGGCGTATCTAAACAGCAGAGTACTATTTAGCAACAAAATGTAATTAACTCTCTATACATACGACGACCTGGATAAATCCCAATACAGTTCACTAAGTGAAAGAAGCCAGGCCCAAAGGACTATGTAACGTACACCTTTATTTATATGATTTTAGTGGAAAAAGCAAAGCGAAGTGGTTGGAGAACCGATCAGTGGTTTCCAGGGGTTAGAGGGTGGGTGGGGGAGTTGACTGCAAAAGGACAACACATGGGAATTATTTGGGGTGATGGAACTAGTCTGTATCTTGACATGGTGGTGGATATACAGCTCTATGCGTTTGCCAAACCCATAGACCTAAATACCATAAAGAGGGAATTTTACTGTATGTAAACTGTAACAACAAAATCTAATAAAATGCTTTGAAAAACAAAAAATGGGGATTATAAGTAATACCAGAAAAACAAAGTTGGGGCACCTGAGTGTCTCCATTGGTTAAGTGTCTGACTTCAGCTCAGATCATGACTTCAGGGTCCTGGGATGGAGCCCCAAGTGGCAGGCAGGCTCCTCGCTCAGCAGGGAGTCTGTCTGTCCTCCTGCCCCTTTCCACACCTGCTCCATCCCTGACTCCACTCGCATACACACTCTCTCAAATAAATAAATAAAATCTTAAAAAAAGAAAGAAAGAAAAAGAAAACCTAAGTGGACAGAACCAAGGAAAGAAATTAAAGAGTCAAAAACACCACAGGTGTGAAACCCACATTAACAAAATACAAATACAAATATAAATACATTTATATTTGTATTTGTATATATACAAATAAAAAATAAAATACACATAACTGAAATGGGGTGGGAGAGGACAGGACGGGATAGAGCAGAAGCAAGACGTCAGTTAGGACGTAAGCACAATAGTGCCACGGGGATTTGTGGCTGACTTACACCAGGAGGGAGGCAGTGACGGAAACGTGAAGTGGTCAGAATCTGGGTACACTGTGGAGGTAGAGTTACCCTTTTTGCTTCAGGACCGGAAATGAGGTACCAGAGAATGACTCCAAGGGAAGGGTGTTGCCTGGACCCAACCCAGTTGGGTTATGTTAACTTTGCACAACCTATTAGCTACCCGAGAGGACATGCCTCAGACATCACCTTAACAACACTCAATACTCAAGACAGGGAAGTAATGCCTAGAACACTCTGAGAAAAGAAATACATAACTTCAAGTATAAAGCCAGCAGACAGACATCAACCCACATGCACAATAAGAACCCTCCCTCAGAAAAGCTACTTGACAATAAATCTAGTCAACCAGACAGTGAACCAAAATAATCCAAAGAGAGAAAATTTATGGTTAAAAAACTGACAAGGGGCAGGTGAGCATTCCATAGTAGTCTATGGTCCATAGAGTAAGGAACCAGAAATTGTAGTTATAGAACAGAAAGTAAGCACTACTTCTTTGGACAATAGGAAAACTGCATTTCATAAGCACCTTGTGTTCTGGGAGAGCAAGGGCAAAGAGTAATGTGCTAATTTTCATGTTTCTCGAAACAGAGTCACTGGATAGTTTCTCCAATTGAAATTTTGTTTAGAACTTACTTTACTCTCCTAGTATTTATGATACTCGCTCTTAATTTTGAAGGCTATTTTAAGAACTAATGTTTTTGTGGGGAAAATCATTGATCTGATGTCCAGAAATTCTGTGTCAGTTCATTGAGTTTCTTATTGTGCTATTAAACATTTCAGTTCAATTAAATTTAATGCATGTTTAGTAAAAATGCCCTGCCCTGCGCAGTATGATTCCATCTTGGCCAAATTATTTCTCTAACGACCTAAGTGCCCATTCATCTACTCCTCTCCCTCCATATAGGCAGAAAGACTTGACCAAAATGGTTATCACAGATTGCTAATGAGGATTCTTTTTGGTACTATGAGAGGGGTGACATTTTCCTCAGTCAAATATTTTCTCTCACTACCAACCATTTACATGTAAATACAAAAGATGATTAATTCTTAAAGCTAGAATTGTAGCAAGAACAAACTCAGCTGGGTAGTAAAAGACAAGATTTGAAGGTTCT
This sequence comes from Meles meles, assembly GCF_922984935.1. NCBI lineage: Eukaryota > Metazoa > Chordata > Mammalia > Carnivora > Mustelidae > Meles > Meles meles. The sequence continues at coordinate 121,038,041 of NC_060066.1, forward strand.
AAGAGAAAAATCAGTTGAACAGTCCTGTGGCCATAGTCTGGTTTCAGCTGCCCTGGGCATTTGTATCAGCCTCAAATGGAGAAGTCGGTCATAGCCAAAAGACATGTCATAGTCGTAGTCAAGGACATGACACACAGGGCTCCCCACACTAGGGGCATCTGGTAGTACTGACCTTCGAGACAGGGATTAGATGTGTGTCCAGGACAGTGTGTGTGTTGGGATGGGCAGGGGGAGAGAGGGAGGAAAGGAGCTCTGTCTGTATTTTTCTGTTTCTAAGCTCATTATGGATGATCCCCAGTTCTCAAGAGAGTAGGTCAAAGCAGAAATTTCTGGGGGGTGGGGAACGAGTGTCCACACCTAGTCTGTCTGTGAGTTTTCAGAATGGCGAGCAGTGCCTATCAGAAGGCAAACAGGCTCTCCAAAAACAACACTGCCCATCTCCCAAGATTCCTTTGTAATGGGCCAGAAAACCACTACGTTGTGATGTCCGGAAGACATTCAGCAGAGCCTCTCACAAAGTCCTGGAGACAGCTTACGGAAGTCTCCAATGGAGGGCGGCCATGGAGGCTGCTCTGGGTCCCAGGTGTCGGCTCTGTCCTGGTCAGTATGCCCACTGCCCACTTGGAGACGGAAATGGATAGCATGCCGATTCAGCCTGACGTGGCATAAAGCCAGGAAAGATGTCAGGGTCCATCTTAAAAGATTCTGTAGGCTAGGACAATGGGCTGCAATGTAACAAAGTCTGCTAAATAAACACAGAATGGGAAATTCCCAGCCTGTCTTCATGTGGAGACGTTAGGGCTTCAGTTGGCTTGTCTTCGTATTAATGGAGCAGAGGACAGTGCTCCCAAAGCCATTACTGGCAGGGTCCCTCAACTGGGCTTTGCAAAGCACGTTGTTTCCTGTGTAGCCAGGTAGCCTTCATCTTCCTTATCAAGGCGCTCCCTCCTCAAGACTCAGGCATCCGTCAGCTCCTCCAGAGGAGCCCTGGTGCCCCACAACCGCCTCCCCCATGATGGCTAACCCACTAGTCCAGGCCTACCATAGACTTGACCAAATACGATTCTCTCATCAGGTATCTCCTTTGTCTTCGCAAGTAAACCCTAAGCTCCCACGTTTTTGTCCTCGGTGTCCCCATCTGTCCGCACAGCACCTGGGACACGTGACAGGTGAATAAATGCTTGCTAAATGAACAGATGGGTAGGTGAACGAAGCACAGTGGACTGTCCAGCTGGAACAGCAAGCCCAAGGGACAAATGGCCAGAGTTCTGGGACCACATCCCATCTAGATGACACCTTCTGGTGCTCGGTAATCTCTGTACTAACTCCGAGCTCCAAGGGGCGTGGGACTGTTGGTGCTTCTGAGGTTTTCCATGCAGAGCTGAACTTCAGAGACTCACTTTACTCATCAGGGAAGTGAGTAGATTGGATTGACAGCTCCGGCCAGGGCTGGCTTCACAGGCTTACAATGCGGTGACACCGGACCCAGGGCTTCAAGGACCCACCTTGGTAATGCTCAGCTGCCACCACCTTGAAATGTCCATTTTCGAACCAAGTGCCCCACATTTTCATTTAGCAGTGAGCCCTGCAAATGATGTAGCGGGTCCTATTCATGTATGAGTGTAAAAGGCCTCATTTTATTTGTACTGTGAGCTTAAACCATTTAATGAATTTTAAAAGCAATGCCAACTTGCATCTAACCTTTATCAGTTCATTGAACAACTATTGGCCTGTTTTGTGTAGCTGTCATTAGAAAATGCATACAAACATACATATTTACCCCTTTTCCACTTATCATTATTTTGTATGTGTGTACTTGTCCGTGCCTTGACATGGTTTCCATATTTGTCATTTTTTAAAGCTCTATCATATTCTAGAATGTAAATACACCACGAGTTTTAAGCCAAACGCTGATGGCTGGGCATTTGGGTTGTTTCCAGTTTTTATAAATAGCATTTCTAAGAGCAACTAAGTACAAATTACTTTCTTTCTTTTTTTTTCTCTCTTTTAAGCTATTTCCCTGGAGTATATTCTCAGAAGTGGAATTATCAGGTCAAAGGGTAGGAATAATTTTATAGCTCTTAAATTTTACTGGATTGTTCTCTTGAAAAACTGGACCAATTTTTGGAGTCATCAGCAAGACACATGTAACGGCTTCTAAGGTTCTGAAAGAATTATTTTTTACTAGCTTAAGAAGTACCTAATGATATCTCAAAATTGAGAATAATTTAAATGTCCAGCAATAAGGGAGTGCGTTACAGAAGCATGGTCAGTCTGCACACTTTTTAAATATGATCAGTAAAAATCAGTTCCACTGGCTTGGCACATGGCCATCTTCCCTCCCAGCCTCAGCTACTCTGTTCTTTGCAAGGTGATCCCAAGCACAGATCCATCCCCCTGCTGGCAGAAGGCCCTCATCCCAGATGCACAGGCAAACAGGACAAGCTGGGTCCCGGGCCCCGCCATCCCTAGTTGTGCACCTCTGTGAGCCTCAGGATTTTACCTATGAGCTTGGAGTGATCCCCACCTAGGGATTCCCCAGGTTGAGAGAGGATTCAATGAAATAATGTAGGAGGCAGGATCTTTGAAAGCACCCAAGTTAGTTACTGGCATGATGGGTTCGGTACTGGGAGTGAGCTGGCTGTGCAGAGGCACTGATCCATCCTGACTGACACTCCCATGGAGTCCCAGCTATGCTCCCAGAGGAAGAAACAATACTGGCTACTGTGAGCCCAGACAAGCGGCGTGCCTTGGGGGAGGGAGGAGACCTACCCGGCATCCAGTCCCACCTTCCCTGTAGCTTAATCGTGATGCACATTTATTTCAAAAGCACTTGCCGTGTTCCACACACTATTCCAAGGCCTTCACCAAATTAACCCATGTAATCATCCTAATAAGGCAGCGAGTTAGCAACTGTCCCCGTTGGGTAGGTGAGGAAAGAGAAGCAGAAGAGCTTGAGTGACTTACTCTTAACAGGTTAACAGCAACGGACAAGTCAGTGGTGGAGCTGAACGCAGCCCGGGCCACCTAGCTCTGTCTCCAGGATCCACACGCTTGTCCTCTGAGCTCTACTATCTCTAAAAGAATCAAGGGACACCAGAGCCCCACGGGCCCTGGATGTCTTCGACTTCAACCACCTTATCTTTTTGAGATGAAGAAACTGAGGGCTTATCTGAGAAGCCAATCCACCCCAAAGTTCTCAGTGTGCAGTGACAAGTTGGAAAGACACCCAGGTCTCCTGTCTCCCAGGGCAGCCCTACCCCCCACCACTACCTCTCACTGTGGCTCACCTGCTGTCCCCAGGTAGTGACTGGGCTGAGAGGGGACAACCTCCCCGCCCTCATCCCTAGCACCTAAGCCAGAGAACCGAGCAGTCTCGAAGCTGATGGAAAATCAGACCAGACAGGTCATCTCTGGAAAAATCAAGCCGAGACCAGTGCTTTCTGGAGAAACACCAAACCCACCATTTGCTCTGGCCAACGGAGCAGTTTCTTTCCGGCTATTTCTGTCCAGAGGAGTCAAGGCTGGGAGAGGAAAGTGACGAAAGCACATTTCTTTTAAAGAAACTAATGCAGAAGGACAGAGGAAGGAAGATTCTCCAAGGTCCATCCCATCGACCAAGGAGAGGCACTTTCTGCCAGGACCCGTGCCAGGAGGAACCCCCATACCAAGTTCTGCCCTCTCTCCTCTCTCTGCCTCCCCAGGCCCAGCCTCCTCTGGCCCAGCCCCACCTCTGGTCCTTTCTGGGATGAGCTCTGTTGCTTCTTCCCCTCCGCCTCCTCTGCTGACATGCACCTTCTTCGAGCCTCTACAGTTATAAATAAATGATGTCCAGATTGATTAGAGGACTGGCTTTCCCTCCAGCAATAACTCTGACCTCTCATTTCTGAAATCTTGCTGCCAATCAGCATCACTCAAGTTTCCTGTCGCACTGGGACTTTGGTGGAAAGAATCCTCAACTGGGGACACGGGAGTGCCAGATCTGGAGTAAGGAGAGGAGGATTCCAGGTCTGGCCCTGCTACCAACGCTCTGTGTCCTTGGGCAAGTCACTCAGCTCTCTGAGCCTCAGTGTGCTCTCAGCAAAGACGATAGTCATTCCTAGCCACCTCCTGGACAGAATTGTTGGAAAAATTGACCAAGGCGAATGTGGAAACACGTGACTTGTCCCAAGCAGATGTCAGCGACAGAATCAGCTCCAGGACCCAGGGAAGCCCTGCCAATTGCCATGAGCTTCTCTGCCGTCCTCCACAAGAGAGAGAGCCACACGAGCTCTTCACTGTTGTCTGGGGGACAAAATTGGTGTCTATGGTGTCTATGGGGGAAGACATCTTGGAACAGTAAAATGTCCTGCCCTGCTGTATACAGTGATCATAAATGATGCTTATGGAGGACGTTTGACAAAATAAAGAAATAATTGCACCATACGAGAAAAACTCCAAATACAAAATTGTGTCAAAATTGTGTCTACAGTTTACAAAGAAAGAACACATAGAAGAGACAAGGAATGATGACCAAGTGCTAACAGCCACTGTCTCCCACAAACAGGATACTTCCCCTGCTTTATGAACTGTTTTCTCTACAAGTATGTATCGATGACAGGGCAGGAGAGGGATTATAATGTTTTCTTTCTCTTTCTTTTTTTTTAAGATTTTATTCATTTATTTGACAGAGAGAGATCACAAGTAGGCAGAGAGGCAGAAGCAGGCTCCCCGCTGAGCAGAGAGCCCGATGCGGGGCTTGATCCCAGGACCCTGGGATCATGACCTGAGCCAAAGGCAAAGGCTTTAACCCACTGAGCCACCCAGGTGCCCCTAGAACATTTTCTATTAAGGTTTTTAAGAAGTTATTGAGAAGTCTTGCTCTCAAGTTGCTCAGACAGAGACAGGGCACGAACTGCCCGATCGATGGTGTTCATGCAAAAGCTTCTATGCACAGTGTGTTAGTGAGAGAGACAGAAAGGGAGAGGTCACCTCCTGCAGGAAGGAGGAGGGGAGGGGACCAGACAAAGAGCCAGCCCTGCGGCCGATGAAGCACCCATCTGTGATTCCTCTGGGCCATCACAGAAGAGCAGAGCTGGCAAGAAGCTCAGAAACCCCAAGTCTCCTCCCAGTTCCCATTCTCACTTTCCAGATCCAAATCTGAGGTCAACATAGGAAAAAGGACATGCCAAGTCTCATCTCCTGCTTCTCCAGCCCTTCTGCGTCATCTCTGGAGGACTGTCCCCACCCATGTCAGTGCCTTTCTGCTCTTTAGCTAATGTTCACCCCATTTCCCAGGTTTCTGTTCAGTGTATCTGCTGGGGAGTCAGGATCAGTTAGTACTGTGGACTCTGACACACATATTCAGAATGTGAATCTGCCATATCCCTGTCCAGAAAATAAGGCCATTGCAAATACAGCAGCTGAACAATAAAAATCACAGAAGTTAGGGGTCCTAGAGCCTAATGCACTATCTTCACCTTGCAGGAGAGAAGACAGAGGCGCAGATCCTGAGTGACTTAAACGCAGTTGTACAGCTAGTCTGTGGATGTGGGAAGTCACAGACCCTGCTCTTTTTATTCCTGGTTCAGGGAATTATATTGCTCAGCCCCACAGAAATGAAACGAAAATTGATAATAAATGCTGAAATAGATCATCATTACAGACTGGAATGTCCAAAATATTTGGATCATATATAATAACCAAAGAGCTAATGCCTTAATATATAAAGATTGTCTGCAAATTAACACAAAAAAGATAGCCCAATAGAAAAAAAGAACAGGTAAAATATACAAAGATGTAATTCATAGAAGAGATACAAATAGCCAACAAACATGTCCTACTTTTGTGAGACACGCTTGTTATAAAAAAAAATTCAATTCACCCAGTGGAGGACTGGATGGGAAAACTTCAGGGACCTTCAGTTTTTACATTATGTATTTCTGCATTGTTTAAATTTATTATCACAAACATGTTAGAAAACATTTAGAAAAAAATTTTAAGTAGGCTCCACAGTGTGGAGCCCAAGGCGGGGCTTGAACTCACAACCCTGAGATCAAGACCTGAGCTGAGATCCAGAGTCAGACATACTAAACCTACTGAGTCACCCAGGTGGCTCTAGAAATTTCTTAAAAACTGACCCTCCAAAATAAAAATATATAATCACATGGTTTCAAAGCTAAACATTTCTTTGCTATTTGGAATTTTCCTTGCCTTTCTACATCGTTAACACATTCCAACAGCAAATAAATAATAGGTTCAATACTATTCCAGGTATGTCAAAATACCAGACATGAACAACTTTAAAAAATCACACAAAGGGACACCTGGGTGGCTCAGTCGGTTGAGTAGCTGCCTTCGGCACAGGTCATGATACCAGGGTCCTGGGATCGAGTCCCACATCGGGTTCCTTGCTCAGCAGGGAGCCTGCTTCTCTCTCTGCCTCTGCCTGCCACTCTGCCTGCTTGTGCTCTGTCTCTCTCTAACAAATAGAAAAATAACCGCCCCCCCCAAATCACATGAAAATAGAAAAGTATGTCATCTAGGGCTGAGAAAGGCCTTCCTAAGCAAAACATAACACCTGAAGGCCATAGAGAAAATAGGTGACAAAAAAAAATTGACAGATGTGACAACTTAGAAATTAAAGCTTTTGTATGATAAAAGACTTACAAAAAAACACAAGCAAGAAGTTGGGAGGATATATTTGCTATATATATAACACATGATGGATTAACATCTGGGCCTCCAGGAAGTAACTTAAAATCAATTAATTTTCAATTAGAAAAGACCAAATATGCAGTATACATAAAAATGGACAGAAATTATGAATAGGCAATCCCGTACAAAATTTAACGATTAATTAATAACGTTTAACATATTCCATTTGTAATCAGAATACCCATCTAATACCCATTAAAGATAGTTAAAAATTATAATCCATATTACAGAATGCTACAGAGACGTTATTTGTTTAATTTAAGGCCAATCTATACGTACAAACATGGAAATATTTCCAAACATATTTCCCAGAAAAACATGTTATAGAAAAATGCAAATACTTATGATCCCTTTTATGCTTAAAAGCATTCTATCTGTTTTCATTCATGTACATAAACATGTAAGTGGGTAGACGAAATTCTGAAAGAATCCTCATCCATTCGTTAACCGTAGTGGCCCTCTGGAGAGAAGTGGGAATGAAGGAGGTAGCTTGGGGACCAAGGGGACACTCACCAGTTTACTTAACTTGCCTACTGTTTGAATCTTTTGCGAAACTACATTCTTCCACACACCGTGTATTTAAGAAAGCAATAAAATAAAACAATGGAGAGGTCATCATGGCTGTTTTCTCTTGAACCAGACTATCAGGAATTGCCTCAGCTTCAGGAACAATCTCTTGAGAGAGAACGAGACAGTCAGCTTTGCAGGCCTCAGGAAGTTTCTTCCAAGTCCACCCGCGGTCTTCGTGGTGCACGAACATAACTTGTTCCTGCTTGTTCAAGCCTCAGAGCAGAAAGGAAAAGCCAAGCCCACTCTCACACACAAGTGTTCCACCTCCCCTCCCCCCATCCTCTCTACTGCCAGTCTCTCTCTTTCTTTCTTTTTTTTTTTTAAGATTTATTTATTTGTGCGAGAAAGAGAGATAGAGAGAGAATACAGGGGGAGGGGTAGAGGGCAACAGAGACAAGCAGACTCTCCCCTCAGTAGGGAGCCTGATGCGGGGCTCAATCCCAGGACCCTGAGATGCAAGAGGCAGAGGCTTAAACTGCTGAACCCCCAGGCGCCCCTCCACTGCCCATCTCTGCCTCTAACCAGGCTCCCTGGCCCTGGAAACCTCTGTGGGAAGGACAGTTCTGGGTCCTTTGCCAGCAAAGCCTAAACTAAGGGTATTTCAAGAAACTTTAGGCAAAACCCCAAGAAAATGTCTCCCAGAATCCATGGTCCCTTCTAAGACCCTCTCCTGAGGAGTGAGAATTTCTCCTCCATTCCATTAAAAGATGCCAGACTTGGAAAGTTCGTTCATTCACAGAGCATGTGAACATCTACTCATGTGCGGATGTCCGATGGAACTTTCATGAGGGGGCTTATTTCATTCAGGACACACAGCCATTCTGAGGTGGGCACTACTTCCTGCCCACATTCTACCAATGAGAAAACCAAGGTCTGAGAGGGGATGTTGTCCAAGACCACTTCAGTGTCCCAAACTTGTATGACTCTGGCACTCCAGGCACAGGTCAAGGTGTTTGGGACCCACAGAAAAATAGATGTGGTCCCCACCCTTGAGGAGTTCATCGTCTAAAGGCAGAGGTTCTCAACAGTGAAGACATCTTGGGTTTGTATAGTCTTGGCTTACGCTCTACAGAGAGGCCAATGTCAAGCAGAGACCCATAGTAACATGAGATTTTAACTCAGAAGTATGTAATCTGGGGGCACCGGGGCGGCTCATTTGGTTAAGCATATGATTCTTGATTTTGGCTCAAGTCATGATCTCAGGGTCGTGAGATTGAGCCCCCAGCCCGAACCATCAGGCTCCACACTGGGTGGGGAGCCTACTTAAGATCCTCTTTCCCTCTGCCCCTCCCCCTACTCACTTGCACTCTTTCTGTCTTTGAAAAAAAAAAAAAAAAGGTATGTTATTTCTCCATATTGTGCTGTGGAGTTTAGAGACAGAGGTAAGTAAGTCCTAGAAATCAACGTAACCTAGCCCTGGGGTTCAGCAAAAGTGTCCCAGAAGTGGTGAGTCAGAATTTGGACCCACATCTGTGTGACCCCAGGCCCTGAGCCCATCTCACTCTGCCGCACTGTAGAATCTATTTCTCCACAGGGAGGAAATCTGGGGGTTACAGATCACACTCGATGAGAGAGGTCAGTATCAGGCAAACAGATCATAATGAAAACCAGCTTGACAGAGTTTCGCTCAAAATTACATTACATAAGGAACTAGGACTCTGGAAATTCTGTCAAAAAGGCCAGCGTCCTCCTTTAGCCTTGACCTTGGGAAGCACAGACCTTCCTCACTGGGCCTCACGTATGGTTTGGGGGCAGATGTTGCTCTCTGCATGGCCCCTGAACGCCAATCCCAAGATGCCAACCTCCCTTTCCAGACCCATGTACAGACGTTCCCTATACTTTGTCTTTTCTGCTTTCAACTCTGCAGCCCGTCCTAATGGCCATTTCTTGCAACCTCAATCTGTTTATCACGTAGTCTGATCTAATTTCTCCACTCTTCATCCCTGCCACTGGGACCACTCCCAGCACCCGCACAGCTAGCGGCAGCCCTCCTCCACATCCTGCCTCTTTCCTCCCCCCAACCCATATTGGCTGTGCCTGTCATACAATTCATACAATTCTCACTCCGTGCACACACTAGCCCAGCTGGGGCTGCCTTACCGGGGGCCTCCCTGCCACTGGTCTCCTTCAGTTAATTCATCACTCATTCCCTTTACAGGGATGTACAGAATGTACAGAAATACATTTCTGGTTTCCCCTGCATCAGAGCACGCACATCTTTCCCGGCATCTCAGGTGAGATGTGCGCCCTTCCTATCAGAGAGGGAGTTTCTCCAATCACAGACCAATTCAGAGGGCGTCCTGACTACTCTGGGGACTTAAAAAGGCCACTTGTCTGTCTTCCCCCTTCCTCTGTGTGTGTGCACACACATGCACACACACATAGACAAGGCTGTGTAGACAGAGACATTGTGATTTAACAGAATGCAAGCCGGAGATTCCGAGGACGCTCCCTGCTCCTCCTTGGCTGCCCGCCCAGGAAGCTCCCCATCCTCTCCAGACCCTGCTCCAGGATCCTCCAGGAAGCCAGCACCTGACAAACAGAGAGTAGCCACAGGCCACCCCACATCCCCCCTCCCAGCCTCGAGATCCCATTTGAAGCAGACAGGGCTTTTTAGCAAACAATTAGCTTGAATTTTTCATTAGCTGCTGCTTCCTTTGCAGTTCCTGCCTCTACCCCTTTGCATGGCCCAGCTACGTACAGCTGGGGAGTACAGCTGGGGAGGCCCAAGTCGTTGCAGAGGCGAGCCCAGCGGATCCACCTTGAAGCTGATTATCAATTAAACTCATTTCTTCCAGGCACCCCATGTGCGGCCGACTTGAGAAACAGGTGTTTCCGGGAGCACTGGCAAAGCCCCTCCCACTGCAAGAAAACCTCTCTTCCTTGGGGCTAAGGATGTCGACCAACGGAGAGGATAAGGAAGATGATAAAAGTGAGAGAGGAGCAGGGCTTCCGCGGGTGCGGGTACAATATTCCCCCGTTTGCAATGCTTTCACACATTCTGACTCTCATTTTAGCCTCCTAACAACACGGGGAGCTCATTACCACCATTTTTCACAGCTTCTAGGTTGCAGAAGAGGAAGCTGAGCTTCAGGGGTAAGTGACTTCATCCAAAGACACGAAGCAAAGGAGCGGTTGGGGCAGGGCTGAGGATGTCTTTCCTTGGAGATTATAGGATTTTCAGAACAAGGAGACCAATGTGTTCCCCTTTCTTCTTTGCTGTCCCAGATCGGGGAAACACTGTCTAGAGGAGGGAATGGCTGGATGGATGTTCAGGGATTGATACTCAGTAGTGTTTCTGGAAATGTTTGAGAAGAGAGGGGGAGAGAGAAGAGAAAAAAGGACATTTCTCAGTTCCAGATCCGCATATGGGCCTCCAGTTCCTGCCTCCAGCATCACTGCCAAGGAGGTCTACCAGTCCCTTTCATGCCAGGAGGAGGGCAGGTGCCCTGGGAGGATGAAGAAAGGTCTACTGAGCCCTGGGAAGAAGCTTAAGGGAAGACATCTCCCCAGAGCTCCCCACAGCCTCAAGAGAGGGCCACTCACCTGCCACTCACCCATCAGATCTACCTTAGGCCCTCATATGGTTCTAAGTTACCTGAGGCCCAGGGTAGGAGCAGAAGATGAACTGGGCATTTTAGGATTGATCCGGTTGCTCTGTGGTGCCTAGTGGAGTCAATAACTTACTGATGAATGAACAAATGAGACCATGAATGGGAGAAGATCAGGGAGGAGGCCACGGCACCCCAGCCACATACTCTCCTCTTCCGTCTGCCTCAGCCTTACTCCCGTGGCCAGCAGCCTGCTCTCCTGCTGCTCTCTCCTCTGTTTTCTGGCCACAGCTCCATGGCCTGGGACCTACCTCCAACGCTCTCAGTAAGTCCTTCCCCCTCTGTCCTGCGGCCTCTGTGCAGCTTCAAACACCAGTGGGCGTGGTTGCCTGTGTAGTCCGTCAGCTCAGGAAACCTAGGCCCTTGGAACCAACCCTCAACCGACTGTAGGGGACCGGTGGATAAGCGCACACCCTCAGGTGGAAAGTTCTGTGTTCTCTCCTGTGGTCTCAGTGGGGTCCACCCCGATACCCTGGAGCAGTGTCCTCCAGAATGCACCCTTATACCAGACTGTCCTCCTTCCATCACTTTCCCAGGGGGCTCCCAACTATCCTACCTCTCAGAAGACCCCCTCAGAGGGTTCTCCATGCCCCTGGCCCTCCTCTGTTTCCTTGGCTCCTGTCCACAGAATGGCCTCCGCTGCTCTCCCCACCCACGTCCCGCCCCCAAGAGAGAGTCAGTAGCCCACAGTCCCCAGAGGGCATAGCGACCACACAGCTGGTCCAGCTGGTGGACCGACCCCATGTTGCAGCCTGGGCTGGGCCTTTGGAGACCTTCCTTCCAAGCCTCACAACTACTCTGTGAGGTACATAGTACTATCCCCATTTTACAGACAAACACACGAGGGTTCAGAAGAACAGGCCACACATCACACTAAGAAGCCACTGGCTTAGCAGGGGTCTCACGTTGGCTTACGTAGCATGGTAGGCCTGGCCCCGAACATCAGTGACCCTACGGTGAGCTTGGAGACACAAAGAGCTCTGGAATTGAACCCCCATCACCCCCTGGCACAGGGACACAGAACAAAGGCTAAAAGGTGGGTAAAAGCCGACAGGTGCAAGAACAGAAAGATGAGAGCACAGGGGAGCAGACTGAGAGGATGGGAAAAAGGGCTCAGAGTCCAGAAGGCCAAGTGCGCAGGGCCCTGCAGGGTGGGGTGGGAATGGTGGATTTTTCCCCACCGAGAGCAAGCCGGAGCTTGTGAAGCTCTGAGACAAGGCACTGGCAGGGTCAGACTGCTGTTTTTGCCAGCCTCCTTGGGCTGGGCAAGGTCAGAATGGCTTGGTCAACTGTCCGGGAAGGAGACAGTCAAGTCTGGAGGCGCGGCAGGTGAGATGGGAAGCCTGGCAGAGGAGGGGAGAATCCAAGAGAACTGGAGGTGAGGAAGAGGACGGAGTTGAGGATGGCCCCAGGGCTGGCTCCCAGTCCCCACCAGAGAAGTCAAGGTCAGCTCAGTCAGTAGCTCTAGACAGCCTCTCCACTCCCTCTGTGTGTGGTGGCAGGGCCCGGAGCCTCTGGGAAAGGGTGAGGCTCCCTCGAGCCCCATCCTGGGAGTCTGCTGGGCCACCTCTGCCCCCCTGAAACCGTGAAATATTTACAGCCCACCAAGCAGGGGAAGTGAGGGGGAGCTAGCCCATGAATTATTGACAGCTTCACTTTCATCCTGGCCCAGGCTGCTGGGCTGAGCAGAGACCCAGGGGAGCCCCAAGGCAATCTATGGGCATTAAGCAGAGGTTTTGAGGAAGCCAGGGGCAGAAGCTCATGACTGTCAGGGGGACCAGAGGTGGCCCTTGGAGTGCCCAGTGTCTATAAGACCGGAGTGATGGGCAGGGAGCCCAGCATCATCAAGCCTGGCCTGGTGGCCCCCTCTCCTTCACTGGCTGCCTCCCAGACACCCATGGATTTGGGCTGACAGGGCTTCACCAAGTCCCCTGCAAGCTGCTTCCTTACCTGTCATGACAGGTCAAGCTGCCCCCTCTGAGATCCCCATCTTGCCGGGTACTGATCCCACGGCGCAGCCACTGAAGCGGTCCTGGAAGGGCCAGCCTCTTTGGCTCCCACACTGTTTCTGCTGAGCCACAGCAGAGAGGGCTGAGCCTTCCACACAAACTTCCACAGCACACCCCCTAGGAAAAGGCCTCCAAGGTGACTGCTGCCTCCCAACAGGTGGGCAGCCCCACCTCCCCGCCTTCAAGGAGAGAGGAGAGAGCTGGATCCTGCTGTCGAGGAGTGAGCACTGGAGTAAGAGTCCAAAGACATGTGTCTGAGTCGCAGCGCCAATAGCCAGCCATGGAGCCAGGGCTCAGTTTTACTGTTGGAGAAATGGGTATGAATATGGTGCCCCGCCAGCCTATCCTAGAGGGCGGGCGGGGCATCTCCCGGAGACCTCGTGAGGATGGCCTCTGCAGCCAGAGGTGTTGTTCTTACCAAGACCAGCTCCAGCTGCAGCCCGGGCCTCACCCTTCCTGGGCAGAGAGAACCCGACAGCCAAGGTGACAAGCCGCCCAGCCATGTGATCCGTGTGATCCATGTGATCCCGCACCAAGACCAGAGGCTTTTTATATTTTCACATTTTGTCCTTCTGGGACATATGGTGTTGAGAGAAGCAGCCTCCTGCCAGGCTCCCCGCTCCTTCTTGGCCTGTCTGCCCATGACAGCCCAGTCCTGAGGTGAGGGAAGGAACCAACATGGGGATGGGGGAGGTGCAGTTCTGAAGCCCACAGGCAGCCTCAGGGTCACTGCCCTTCTTCATCCCTGAGCTAGGGGGCTCACTGGGCCCCCATGGGCCTCTGATTTCCCAGCTGGAGGAAAAGGGGAGGATTTCTTGCCACGCATTTCCCAGAAGCCCACCTCCTCCAGGCCTATGGTCCAACCTCCCACTGCAGGAGGGAGCCAGATGGTGTTTCTACTTCTCACTTGCCACCTCCCTCCCTACAGCTCATGGCACTCTGCGAACTTAGTTAACAACTTGAGTATCTTCTAGAGAGGAGAAAGAAGAGAGAATGAGGAGGGCAGGGCACTAGAGGTCTGGGTGTGTGGAAGGGAGCAGGGGCTAGCCCTACGAGCCATTCATAGACAATGTTCCATTTGACTAGATGTAATATTTCCCCAAAGGAATACACTGGCCTTTGCAGTGAGATCATTCTGGGCTGTGTGGGATTATCCTTCATTGAAGAACACTTGGTCTCGTCGGCCCTGGGCCCCGAAGCAGCACCTACTTCCTACAATACTATTCTAACCAACCCCCCACGTTCCAAGGGTCTCTAAAGACACAGTCCTAACCCATCGGGAACCACTGGTTGAGGCTCCCCGGAAGAGAGAGACTGGACCCCTCTTCTCTCTCTCCTGACTCCTGCTGCTTACACACCTAGTACTCATCTCAGCCGACAATACGCGCCGCCATGTGCTCCCACCCGCCAACGTGACTTCCTGACCCAGTGTCCCATCCAGGTGATGGCTGGACAAACTATCTCTACCTGCCAGACAGACGGACCACCTGGCTATTTGGTCAACCAGTTGAACTGACCAATTGCTTACCCGGCCAACAGAAAAAAAGGAAGGCCCTTCTGGCAGAATTCCCTGAACTCCGGCCCAGATCTGCCCTCGGCCATGCTCTGTGGGGTGACTTGCCCAGGTTCCCTTCCTACAGAAATTCTCCACCAACCCCCCCGGAGGAACAGAGGCTCTGGCTCCAGGTCTCCAGACTCCCTCCAGTTAAGCCCACTCCCCAACACCACCCACTCTGACTCAGCCCCCGGCAACCCCTCGGTTCTGCCTGCCTTAAACTGACCTCAGGGTCACCGGCCAGTGCCTCCCCCGCAGGTAGAAACCTGCAGGAACAACACTTCCCTGAGCCTCACCAGGGCAAGATGGGGGCGGGGGGGGGGGCTTTCTCAGATGCCCCCACCCCAATTCACACCTCACTGGCTGGACTGTGTGAAATTAGCTCTCTCCTGCCCACCCTCCCTCCCACCTGGCCTTCTCCAAACCCTGGCCCTCCTCCACGCAAGGTGAAAGCCATCCATCAACCCAGTTCTTCACCCATCTGTCCATCCGCCCACCTGCCTGCCCGGCCCACATTCCACCATCCACGGATTAAACCATTCACCCAGGATTCCGTGTCTATCAGGCAGCAAGGGCACCACACCCAGTGAACTCACTCTTTCTTGCTCAACTAGCCCTTCACTCAAAATACTTTAAAGTTAGTTTTTTCAAACTGTATCCCTAGGAGCTTGGTCTTTCTGCTCATTCCACATGCATTCATTGAGCACCTACTGTGTGCCAGGCACCGTACTAGCTAGTTGCTGTGGATACAAGGATAAAGGATATGGTACCCACTTGCCAACAACTGGTTTGTTGCTGAGGAGACAAAAAAGTAAACAAGCCATTGAAACAAAATGCAGTCCAGTTTAGGCCAGGGAGGGGCAGAGCGTGCCAAAGGAGAAGAGGGTAACAGCCATACCTAGCCCCCATGCAGGACCCAAACACGTCCAGCACGGTTCTGAGCACTGTGGCTCATCTAATCAGAGGGGGCGTCTATTCCAGGGGGAGGGGGATCCCAGACAGAGGGAACAGTCCATGCAAAGGCAAGCGGTCAGAGTGACCATAGTAGAGAAGGCAGAAGAGAGAGTAGTCAGAGAAGAGGCTACGGATGAGGGCAGGGGTCCCATTCATTCTTCCCCTAAACATTCATTGTGCGGGGACCCAGGGATTCAAGGATTCTCTATGCAAGACAGAGCCCAACCGCATGGAGCTTATAGTCTAGTCTTAGAGGAGTAGCAGGGGCCTGTGCACATCAGAATCTACTAAGGGTGCTTTGAAAAAGTCTCTGCATGATTCTGAAATGCAGCCAGGCTGAGGATTATTTTACTAAATGATCCCCAAACACACGTCTCATGCTAACATTCCATAAAGAGGTAGACTAGAGAAAGAAGTTTATACCCCCAGGAGAATCTGAAGGGCTAATGTTGGTCATGGAGCATGGTCAGGGGTATTGGACATTGCTGGAGGCTCCTCCTGCTCCTATCGTGATGGGTGGAGGGGATGCCAGGGGACACCCAGGTGTCCCCGGCCTCAGGAGGAGGTGTTCATTCCCACAGCCCCTGGCAGTGTTTGGCGGCTCACAGCTCAGAGCTGAGTCCCTCTCTGGGCACTGCCTTCCACAGAAGGGATCCCTGTCCCCTAACATCACCCCCACAGCAGTTCACATCCAACGACTGGTGGGAGGACATAAAGGCCTTGCTTCTCCAGCCCTAAAAAGGAATCTATCAGAAGGGTTATCCCAGCTCCCAGCTGAGAACTCTATTGCAGCAATCACGATCATGGATCAAGCTCCCCTCCTGCCCAATCTCCCCACCCACACCAAAGTGTTACTCCCAAGTGCAAGTGCACGCCACAGGAATCCTCTGGCATGTAAATCTCTGTTTCAGAGTCTGCTTCCTTAAGAAACTGACTTACAACACTGAGCCAGACTGAGAGGGCACTGGGATGGAGCTGCCTTGACAAGCCTACTACCTAGCTGTCTACTCTCCCATCAAAACTCCTGTTCTGAACCAGCCCCACTGAGGAGACCTGCTCATCATTCCTTACACGTAATTTATTCTTTCAGGGTCTCCATATGCCAGGGGTCACTGCCAAGTTTCTCTTACTACATTTGGTTGTCCTGGCCTGGATCTTTATCCCTACCACCACTACCATGACCCTTTTCTTTGCCTTTTCTAAAAACAAAAAATAAAAACAAAGCCCCTGCTCCCTCCTCCAGGAAGCCTTCCTGGACTACTTTCCCTGAGTTTGATGAATTCAGAATCTTGAAGCACTCAAACTTCCAGCTTTTGTGAGTTGTTAAAACATCGTGTGGGGGTACCTGGGTGGCTCAGCTGGTTAAGCGACTGCCTTCAGCTCAGGTCATGATCCTGGAGTCCTGGGATTGAGTACCACATCGGGCTCCCAGCTCCATGAGGAGTGTGCTTCTCCCTCTGATCTCGCCTCTCATGCTCTCTCACTCTGTCTCTCTCTCTCAAATAAATAAATTAAATTAAAAAGAAAAAAACTTAGTGTGTTTAGGGGCGCCTGGGTGGCTCAGTGGGTTAAGCATCTGCCTTAGGCTCAGGTCATGATCCCAGGGTCCTGGGATCGAACCCCACATTGGTCTCTCTGCTCAGCAGGGAGCCTGCTTCTCCCTCCAGATCTGCCTGCTTCTCTGCCTACTTGTGGTCTCTCTTTCTATCAAATAAATAAATAAAAGCTTAAAAAAAAAAAACTTCGTGTGTTTATAGGTGGATATTTAAGCCATGTTTGTGGATTTCTTTGAAGTCTACATTTGTGCATTTCTCTCAGTAATGCTTCTCCAATAGAAGGGGATGGAGAACCCCTAAGTTCAAGGTCCTCCTTCATCTGTGTCTCCCCCAATCCGCTCTGCTTGGCAACCACTCAGCTGCCTGCAGAAGTGATCAGTGGGAGTCTGATGACAGTCCAGTCACTTAACAGGAACTAGAAGCAGGAACACAACCTACTTCTAGCCCTTAATTCCCATCAAAGACCTGCATGCACAGTCTTTCTAGAACAGAGAAAAGGGCAGGCAGGATAGCGATCATTATCTTCAGTTTATAAATGAAAATCCCAAAGCCAGAGAGGTGAAGTGAAATGCCCAGGGACACCCAGTCAGCAAGTACCAAAGCCTGGGCTAGAACCCAGGCCTCCCACCTCCCGGCCCAGGGCTCATCCTGTCCTAGTCCACAGGGAGGGGCATCCCTCTGTTGGTGAGACTGGTAGTGTGTGGGAGCTTCGGACTCTGGTCCCCGAGCAAGCAGCACGCTCCTGGTAGGCGAGGTGGTCCATGCCCACCTGGGGGTTGGGAGACTCTGGCAGGCACTGGTGGGGGCACCCAAACTGCTACCCTTTTCCCAAATGACCACATGTAAAGAGCCCTTTCTGCAGACATGGTCACCAAGGAGGTCTAGGAAACCCGGCCACAGGAAGAACCTGCTGAGTCCTCCAAACACACGGCCAAAAGTTGAGCCCATCTGTAGGAAAGGGGGATGTCCCAAACTCACAGAACTTCATTACACCACCCAGCAAAAGTCCCCTTCCCTCCTCACATCACCCAGACCCCACAGAGGGCACTAAGGGGCGCCAAGGCCTCACAGAGTTCACAGCACAATTGGAAGAGAAACCCTTGAATCTTACTAAACTGAAAGAAGGAGAGAGAGAGAATGTTCCATCAGGACTGTTCTCTGGCCTGAGGCCTGGCAGTGGGTGAATATCAGCACTGGCGTGGTGGGGGCGGAGGAGTGGGGGCAAGGCCTTCAGAAGGACCTCTGAGAGCTCCACCAAATCTCCGTGGTCAGTCCTGAGCTTAACTAACAGGAGCCTCGCTTGCCCTTGACAGCTTTCCCTCTGACTGCAAGGACCCTGGGGTTCATCATCATCCTAAGAGTTAACACGAACGTCACTCTGAGCCCATGCCAAGTTGTGCCCTAACCCCAAACATACAGTACGGTCACTGTGCTACCCTCTCCCCCCAGGCCGGTACTGTTACTATGCCCTCGCCCAGGCGCGGAGACAGGAAGCGGGCTTGCTTGACCAAGGTGACCAGATACAAGTGGCAAGGGCAGGCTTCAAACCCAGGCAGTCCCATAACTGAGCCCACCTCCACACCCCTTCCAGTGTTCTGGCGTGTTCTTGCCCTCAGATTCGGTCCCTAAGCCCACAGGACTGACCAGGAAAGGACACCTCCACTCTCCCCATCCCCCACATAGACACAAGCTTTGGAATGGGATTCGGAAGAAAATGTCCAGGCCAGAGTCCCAGGCAGCAGACAGCCTCCCGCTGGCAAATTGGAAAACCCCAGATCCGCTCCCGCAGAGCCGGCTGCGCGCCCACCGCAATCCCTGCGCAGCCCCGGGGCCCGGTTCACACCCGCACCGCCCAACCAACGGAAACCGATCCCCGCTTTGGTTAAAGGATGCGAACCACGGCTTCTCCCGCAGCCCAGCCGTCTGCCTTGCAGGGAAAGACCTGGGCCAGGATGCATGGGGGCGGCCGCCCAGGGGTTCTGCGCGACGCATCTTTACCCAGGCAGCGCCCTCTGCTGGTCCGGCCGGCTGCGTGCGGCTGGGAAGGTGCCTCCCACTCCCCACACCCCCTCATACCCGCCTCCTCCCAGGCCCCGCCTCCTCCAAAGTCCCGCAGAAGCCTCCACCTCCTCCCCCAGGGCTGGCCGGGAAGGGACAGCCTACAGAGCCTGGTTTGCCAGTACGTGAAAAAGTAGAAAAGTAGAGCCGCATGGAGATGTTAACATACACAGGCTTCCAGACCACATATTCCCAAGTTCTGTTTGCCCCAACGTCATGAAAGCCTCTTTGACCCTCAGTTTACAGATCTCTACAATGGGAGGGATCGTTCCTCAGGCCCTAGGAATACTGGAAGGATTGAATGTGATGATGTCGTTAAGGTTCAGGCTCATAGGAGGTGGTCAGAATTACAAGCCGTCCCACCCGACACTCACCTCAGTACAAAGAGGTGATCCACACTGCTGAACTGTTGAAACGCCCCTTGCAGGGCTTCAGGCCCTTGGGCTCCTTCACACCTCCCTTCCCCACAAGGGTGCCCAAAAGACTGTCCTCAAGCAAGCCCCCTAAGGAAGGTCCTCCCCGTGCAGAGGTCAACCAACACTCCATGTGAACAACCAACTCTCCTTCTCAGGGAACTGGACAAGATTTGTGGTTCCCAGAGACTAGACTATCTGCACCTAGAACACGGAGGGAGCTCTTTAATAAACCAGATTCCTAGACCCCTACCTCCCAGGATTGTGATTTTGGCCAAAGAAATATGAAGGGAAGATTTGGGGGATGGGTAGGGGTTGGGAAAAGTTTACTTAAAAAGAGATATAGAGAGGCTTCTTTTTTCCCTGGATAGTCATGACTACTAGATGTGATGTCTGGAACTTCAGCAGCCACCTTGCAGCTGTGAGGTGATAGCTTGAGGACAAAACCCCTAAGGAGAGTGGAAAGTTGGAAAGAACCCTATTCCTTCATTACCTTGTGAAACTGCTATATTAGCCAGCACAGGAGCCTTGTCCTTCTAGGGGTCGAGTTTCCTGTTACTTATGACAGAGAACATTCTTACTGATGCACTCAAATTCTGGAACAAAGGAACCTATGCACCATGAGTTGTGTGGGCAGGTTTCCTACACTAGGAATTATCTTTCTGCCAATTCATTCCATTCTCAAGGCCTGTCCATTTTACCTCCCAAATAATTTTCCTGTTCCTGCATTTTTCTATATCTCCATTGTCACCATCTTATGAGAACTGTCGCACTTACTTAACTGGCCCCACAGAGGCACCCTTTCCCCTCTCCCGACCACTGTCCCTCCCTCAGTCAAAGTGTTGACCATGTCACTCTCCTGCTTCAGATCCTTCAGTGGCTTCCCTTTCTCCTAGAACAAAGCCCATATACTTCCCACGCCCACAAGGCCCTACATCATCAGCCCCTCTCTGCCTCACCAGCCTCACCCCATTTATGTGGGAATTGGACTCCATCATGCTTTGCTTCCACCACATTTGAAGCTTGTCTTCACCTAGGAGCCCCTGACCACCAGGATCCCTCTGCCTGAATCCTCTTTTCCACCCAATCTCATTCACCTACCTGACTCAAACCCCTTCTTAGACATCACTCCCTCAGGAAAGAAACCCCCACACCAGCCCAGTGGGGCCCCTGTTCTCCCCCCTAAAGGTTCTTGAGCCTCCTGAGCTTTGTTTTTGAAACATTCGTCATCAAAGTGATGGGCCAAATTCTATCCCCCTCGCTAGACTCTAACCCACATAATGTCAAAGACCTGGTTTTTCTTGCTCGCCGTTTAAGCCCAGCCCCTCGCACAATGCCTCACAGAAATCCAATACTCAGTACAAAACAAATAAATAAACAAATTCTGACCTTCCCAAACAAGGATGGTGCTAACTTTTAAGCTCCACCCCCCAAAATTTTAGGGACTAGACTCCTCTTCAGAGCAACCCTCTTCTGTGTAATCAGAGAATATCGGCACTAGATGAGACCCAAAGATTTTCCAGACAAGCAGAGAGAAGCCTTGGGCGTTCACTGGATTGTCAACAGTTTCTCACATCCTCTTTCCGCCGGGTGCTATGCTGGGTGGTGAGGCCCAGAGTTAACTAGGGCAGGGTCCCTGTTCTCACAGAGCTCCCTTCTGGTAGATTTTCCCAATCTTTTCCTCCTTTCTGTCCTCCCCTGACCCAGTTCTCCATCTGTCTTCTGAGGCACTAAAGGCAAGGCAAGTGTGACAGCAGGACACCATGGGGTCCTGTTCCTGCCTGGGGGTGCCCTGGGGACTTCCCAAAGCTCTGGTCTGAAGGACAGAGGTGTCCAGGCAGCGCTGACCAGGTACTGAAATGGAAGACTTCTGCCCAGTCCTTTCCCATCAGCCGAAGGAACAAGGTATCATGGAGATAGTTCATAACTGCCTCAGTTTCCCCAGGGTGACTTTCTCCCTCAGAAGCTGAGATTTCTGGAAGGTAGTAGGGGAAGAAATTCAAACTCCATTTCCGAAGAAGATAAAAACCCCATGGAATTCTCCTCAACTCCCACCTTGGTGCCTCTTTGTTCCTAAGAAGAGACCAACCTCACTGATCAGGGTAGAGCTGTCCAAACCCTCAGGCCTGAAGCTAGGACTCAGGGTGGGATGGGGGCAGGTGGAGCCCAGGCTCCAGGTGGAGTTGAAGAGAAATGCTGAGGTCAAATTCATGTGGGGGAACGGGAAGGCAAGCCAGATGCAGAGCTGAGAGTCATCTCCAGGCATCTCCCAACAGCGGACTCTCCAGCTTGGCGAGGTTACCTGCACTCAGGCACCGCAGTCTAAGCTCCTGGGTCCACCAGTGCCTCTCTTTGCCTCACCCCCTCACCTCAGATGCCCCAGCAACAGAGCAACCTCCTACTGACTGGCAGGCACGAAGGGCTAGAAGCAGAGGGAACATGACCCTGGAGAGAAAGCCACCGCCTTCTTTCCCTGACATCTCAGGGGGGTCAATCTTGGCAAGGTGGGCTGGAGACAGCCGCAGACTGGGAAGAGAAGAAAACTGGGAGGGAAAATTCGTTCAGGGAAAGAGCTGCTCTTTAATTTCCCAAATAAAATTGTTCTTTGCTTTCCTCTCCTTACCCTTCCCCCTCCTTATCCTTCTCCCTCCTCCAGCTCTCCTTCTTCCCCCTCCCTTCTCATCCCCCCCACCTCCCCCATCTTTCCCTTCCAGCACAGACAGTCTTTATACAATTAAAGTAGGACAGGAATGTTTTCCAAGGCTTTAAAATATCCCTGTTAAGGAAATTCACTGGAGGAAGAAACTCTGCCTAATTTCTTGGAAAATAAAAAGCATATGGTGGGAACTGCTGTTGTTTGTCTTGTCCTCCAGTCCCCTCCCAAGGAGAACAGATCTCAGGCTCACCTGTCAGGCTCACAGGGCAGGTGGGACCAGGGTGGTGATGGCCAAATCCAAACGTGCAGTCTCCCATCTGGCTGCTGTTCTGAATTCTGCCTGACAGGTGAGTTTAGGGACCAGGAAAATGCCTTTGAACATCTGCTTGCTAGGGGAAGAAGGGAACAACTACTCCCATCTCCCCAAGTGGTCCGTCTCCCTACAAGGCAAGCCAGAGTTTTAGTTAATGACTTGCCCCCCCCCACACACACACACTGTACTCTGGAATTGTCACTGTGAAGGCTTGCTGTGTAGGCAGAAGCTAGCATGGAGGTCCACACCGCAGAGATCAGGCTGTATCTGTATCCGTGTGGACTGAAAGACTCAGAAATGACCCAGAAAGGGCCACTTGAGAGTAAACAGAATGGTTAGGGCGGTGGCACTTAAGTTTACTGGACCACTCTGGGAATCTGGTAAAAACTAAGACTTTTCCCCAAAAAATGTACTAAACACAAAGCAACAAGATTTTGCACATAATTTCAGTCCACTGAGCCCAGGCAAATATTCCACGGATCAGCAAACAGCATCACCCTGAGACCCCGCTAAGAGGGGACCCTGCGTCATGCCTCAAGCTCTATAGGACTCGGCTCTGGTCCTTCTTTGTCCCCGTTCCTCCCTATGGAGCAAGATGTCTTTAGGGCCAAGAGAGTGTTCACACCTGGAGCTCATGCCCCCTTCTGAACCATTCTCGAGGTACCTGCGACCCTTCCTCCTTTGCCCAGACAGATCCAAACCCACTTCCAGGGCCTGCACATTACTCTTCACCCAATTCATCCTCTCAAGGATGGAGTTTGCCACCTGTGTGCTGGCCCCTAGGCCCTAGGGAGAGTAGAATATCCATACTGTTTTCCAAGGCTTTAAAATATCCCTGGGGAAAACGGAATAACCTTTGGATGCAATAACCATCCAAAGATGTCCGTGTTCAATCCCCAGAACCTGCAGATATGTTACCTCACACAGAAAAGGGACTTTGCAGATGTGGTTAAATTAAGGATCTGCAGATGAGGACATTGTCCTGGATCATTCAGGTGGCCCCACAGTAATCGTAAAAGTCCTTCGAAGTGAAAGAGGGAAGCATGAGCGAGAGATTGGAAGATGTTACACTGCTATCTTTGAAGAAGGAGAGGAAGGGCTCACCAGCCAAAGATGTGGGTAGCCTCTAGAAACTACGAAAAGGAAGCAAAGTCTCCCTGAGATCCCCCAGAAAGACGCAGCCCTGCAGACACCTCAACTTTAGCCCAGTGAGACCCAACATCCGACTTCCAGAACTATAAGAGAATAAATGTGTGTTGTCATAAATTATTAAGTTTGTGGTGATTTGCTACAGCAGCAATAGCGTACATACCCTCAAGGTGCTGGATCAGGACAGGAATGGGAAGCAAAGGGCAATGGGTTGCAGGCTAGGGACAGGGGGACAGAATATTCAACCACATTGTGCAATAGAATGTCAAGGAATCCAGGTGTTCTGAATTTGAATATGGCCTCCAAGGTTGTTCCAAATGTACAAGTGTCAAGGTAAGAAGTGAACATGTTTTCTTTTTAAGATTTTATTTGCTTATTTGATAGAGAGAGAGATCACAAGTAGGCAGAGAGGCAGGCAGAGAGAGGGGGGGAAGCAGTCTCCAACCAAGCAGAGAGCCCGATGCGGGGCTCGATCCCAGGACCCCGAGACCATGACCTGAGCTGAAGGCAGAGGCTTAACCCACTGAGCCACCCAGGCACCCCTGAACATATTTTATATAACAGTTGTCAATTCGACTTCTGACTTCGAAATATGTGGACATATGGCTCATGGGCCTCCATTTGCGCTCTTGTCACAGGCCCAGCAACTGTTTGCAAGAGTGCCCCAGAGGAGAGGCTCGTGACTCACTTACTCGTGGTCACCTACATTTAGGCCACCACCTTCTGTTATGCTCAGCACCCGCAATGCACCATGATCTGCGGATGGTCACATGAGAGAGGTCTCTAGATACTCTGGAGGCTAAGGCTATCCAATGCCACAATCACACTAAACTTCAGAGTCAAGCAGAATTCGTATGCCCCTGACCTTCGTGACCATTTCTGGGCAGCATAGCAAATAGTCGTGTTTGATTGCATTTTTCTTTTATTCATGCCACGACGCCCCTTCTTTTTATATATATATATATGTATTTTTTATTTATTTGACAGAGAGAAATCACAAGCAGGCAGAGAGGCAGGCAGAGAGAGAGGAGGAAGCAGGCTCCCTGCGGAGCAGAGAGCCTGGTGCGGGGCTGGATCCCAGGACCCTGAGATCATGACCTGAGCCGAAGGCAGAGGCTTTAACCCACTGAGCCACCCAGGCGCCCCACGTGACGCCCCTTCTTATAGTTCTCGTTTCCTTTGATACATGTCCAGTATTTATAACTGGCATCAATGGAGATGTTACCATCTCATACCAAGCATAATGTAATTCTCATCCTATACTGACACTTGTATGTGTTAAGAGATAATTGTCCTTTCCATCTTCTCTGTGGCCTTGGTGGCCTGCATCCTCCGCACCTCCTTTCTCCCAGCTCCAAAACACGTCATGACTAAGTTCTGATGTTCCTGAGCTCTCTCCCACCCTTCCCAATCCTCAAGTCCCTCTACATCTCTGACCCACAGAAATCCACCTGCTCCCTGTCTCCACAGCACAGCTAGTGGCCTGGCTTCTAGCCAGCAAGAGGTGGGGCCAGCACCGAGTCCTTCTGTAGGTCCCAGCCTAGCACAACAACGTAAGAACCAGCGGGGAGAGGCAGAGTCATCCCCAGATGCTGTCTTCTCCTTCTGTTCCATCTTCTTCCCTCTTGGTGAGTTCCTTCTTTCCCAGGGCTTGTAGGGTCCCTATGGCCTCCTGCTCTTTGCACTCAGAATGGTGTCAGAAGTGCTATTGAGTACTTCCTGTATGCCAAGGGGCTTGTACCTACATTGTATCTTAGGATCTTTACAGTAAGCCTATGAAATGGGTCTTATTGTACCCACTCAATAGGTAAAGGAGTACACAGGCCTGGGGAGGTTAATTTCTTCCCCACGTGGCTAATCAAGGGCAGTCAGATTCCTACTCAGAGCTTTGGCCTTGCAGTCCAGCTGGCTTCCCACTACTTTATATTAAGTGAACAAAGAATGATAATGGAGTTCCAGGCTACAAACTACCAGATGGATGAAGCATTCCAGGGGTCAGAAAGGTCTTGGACTTCCATTGCAAAGTTGGCCTCTTTCCTCTGCGTGTGAGGACTCACGCGCGGTCATGGGTGGTTTGCACGAGGCTCCTGCCCACTCTGTCTGAAAGCAGCAGACCCATGAGAGCTACTGTTGGGGTCCAGATAGTAGTATCAGCTCTCACAAATAAAATTATAGAATGTCCAGTTAAATCTGAATTCCAAGTAAACAAAGAATCATTTTTTAGTAGAAGTATCACATGGGGAATACTTAGACTAGACTAGACTAAAAAATCATTCATTGTTGGGGGGAAGTTCCAAGACGGCAGAGTAGTAGGGGGACCCTGAACTGGCTTCTTCTTTCGAATACAACTAGATCAACTTTGAACTATTTTGAACAATTAAGGAAAGGATTGGAGGAGTACAGAAACAATCTGCACATTTGGATAGAGTGAATTTGGCAGAAGCAAGGTTTGGAGCCCTGGGAAAAAAATCAATTGTCATTTATCTGGAATTAACCAAGGGTCTTACATTTTATCTGGCAATTCTGGGTGCAGGCCGCTCTGGTATAGGCTTCAGCCTAGAAGATGGAGAGGAAGGGCAGCTGTAGTTCCCTCCACTCACCACAGGTGGGCAAGGAAGGTCTGGAAAGGCAGGGCCCAGCCTGAGCTGCTAAGGAAAGGGAACCAGAAGCCATTTTACTGGGGCACCTGGGTGGCTCAGTGGGTTAAAGCCTCTGCCTTTGGCTCAGGTCATGATCCCAGGGTCCTGGGTCCTAAATCGAGCCCCACATCGGGCTCTCTGCTCATCAAGGAACCTGCTTCCCCCCCCAACCCCAACCTGTGCCTGCCTACTTGTGATCTCGTGCTATCTCTCTCTCTGTGTCATATAAATAAATAAATAAATAAATAAATAAATATCTTTAAAAAAAAAAAAAGAAGCCCTTTTACCCTTTTGCTCTAAGCTGCCCTCCCCCTGCTGGTCCCTTGTGCCCTAGGTCCCCGCCTGCCCATTCTGCTTGACCTTCCTTCCAGGCTCCAGTCTTACCCCACTGCCTGCAAAGCTGCCCTAGCCCAGTAGGTTCTCTTCTGCTGATCCCAGCACACCTGGGTCTGCAAGCAGAACAGGCAGTCAGCCCAGGCTGCCTTTCCTGTGAGGTGGCAGGAGTGGAAAGGGTGGCCAGATCTTAGGGCCAGCACAGCCTTCTTCCAACACTGGAAAATACCTCTATGCCAAGCCCACTCATCGAAGCCACCATTCTTGTTCCTGTGAAGCTGAGAACTCTGCTTGGTGGTGGAAGGGTCTGGATCAGAGACCAGGGCAGGTCAACCAGAAGCTCCAGCTTCCCTGGTGCACTCCTGTTCTCTCCACTCTGCTCCCTGGAGAATGGGGCAGGCATGATAGGGGGAGGGGAGAGGGAAGATGTCATTCCTATTTTTCAAAGGAAACCTGAGCAGTTAAAGGCAACCTGCTCAATCCAGAGAATGATTGCTATGAACTGAAATGTATCAGTTCCTCTCCCCCATTCATATGCTGAAGCCTTAACCCCCAGTGTGACTGTATTTGGACACAAGGTTTTTAGGAAGTAATTAAGATTCACTAAGGTCATAAGGGTGGGGTCCTAATCTGATAGGACTGGTGGCATCATAAGAAGAGGAAGAGCGATCTCTTTCTCCCTCCACGTACTTGCACTGGAGAAAGGTCACGTGAGCACACAGCCACGTCACAGTCGTTTGTGAGTTAAGAAGAGAGACCTCACCAGAACTTCACCATCCTGGCACCTGATCTCGGACTTGGAGCCTCCAGAACTATGAGAGTGTAAATTTCTATTGCTTCAGCCACCCAGGTTATGGAATTCTGTTATGACAGCCTGCGCTAAGGCAATGATCAACACGTGCGGGGTCCCTGCAGCATGGCAGCTCCCAGGCACAGGGACAGAAAACCACCTACCACAGCCTGGCAGTGGAACCTAGTGGCAAAGCACATGGGCTCAGACCCAAAGAGCCTGGAATTAAATCCCAGCTTTGTTACTATGAGTTGTGTGATGCTGGACCACTTACTTAACCTATCCGTGCCTCAGTTTCCTCATGTACAGATCAGGACTCATGATGGTGGGAACTAACTGAGTTAACATACAATTATCTAGCGAACACCTACTCTGTGTCAGGACTTGGGGTCTAGTTGTCAAAGCAAAGCAGTGTTCCTGCCCCCATGGGGTGGCAGAAATGGACGTAAGAGGGTAAATAGGATAAAGGCTAAGGAGATGAATAAAGTAGGGAGGAGGGCTAGGCTGAAGTGGGGGCTGCGATCTTAGGTAGGCAACGAGGGAGGGCGTGATGGAAGTGCAGATATCTGGGAGAAAAGCACACCAAACAGAGGGAAGAGTGAGGCCTTGAGGAGAGTGCACGTGGTCTTGCTTAAGAAACAGCAGTAAGGTCAATGAGGAACAGAGTGAGCAAGAGGGAGAGCTCTGGAGAAGAGAAGTAGTGGGGACTGGATCATCTATGACCACTGAAAGGACCATGACCCATACTTCGATGTGTGAGCCATTGGAGGGTTTGAAGACATGAGTTATGTTTTCAGAGGATCCCCTTGGGGGTGTTTGGAGGAGAATATACTGTAGGTGATGGAGAGCTAATGCAGGGAGACCAGCCAGGAAGCTACAGGAATAATCCAAGTGAAGGATCATGGTGGCTAGACCTAAAGTAAAACAGTATGAGTGGCAAGATGAGGTCAAATTCCAGATATGTTTTGTAAGTAGAATAATAGGATTTGCCATAGATTGGATATAGAAAGTGACAGAATGAGGAGGCAAGGAGAGCACCAGAGCACCAAAATAAGCTGGTTTGCTGGGAAATATCAGAAGATCCATTTTGGGCATGTTAGGTTTAAAATGCCCATTAGACAATGAGCAGAGAGACAAGGGAGGCAGTTAGATCTATAAGCCTGGGGTTCAGGAGAGAAGCCTGGGCTGGAGTAGTTTTGGAGTTACCAGCATGTAGAAGGTATTTAAAGCCCAAGATTAGATGACATCACCAAGGCAGCAAATGTAGATGGAAAAGAGGAGGTCAAGTTCTGAGCCCTGGGTCTCTCCCACATCAAGAGCTCAGGAAGCCCAGAAGCGACCAGCAAAGGAGAGTGAGAAGGAGTAGCCGGCACAATTAGCATGATTTTGTATTTGTAACTATTAGTATTTGTTTTGTTTGTTGTTATTGGCTGCATCAATGCAGCTCCAATTCTAGGTCTGGGTAATATTGTCTACAGCTAGCAGTAGCTGTAGATGCCTGGAAGATCTGAAAATCCAATAGAATTGCTGAATTTTTCATCAGACCAGAAGAGCCAAAGAAAAGAAATATATACTCAGTTGTTTACTGATAAAAGGTGGTGCAAGAACGAGGGAAGGTCTTGCCAGAGAGAGGTGGAAATATTCCCCATGTATAAAAGGAAAAAGAGGAGAAAGAAGGGGAAGTCACACCTCCCTCCACCCCCTGCAGCCACCTCCTTCCACCCAGCTGAATGACAGGATAACAGAACACAATGAGAAGACAAAGAATTTTTTGACTGTCTTTATTTTAAAAGATCAACTATAATCATATAAGCAGTGTGCCTTGTTTGAGAGAAGGATGCAAAACCGTACTTGACTAGGATAGGAAATAATTAAAGAGGCCTCTTCGGAGCTGTTTCATAAGGAGCTGGCCCCTCCGACTTCTATCCTGAAGGCACTTAGGAAACCGTGAATGTTTGGCCAAGGTGTTAGCAGTTGTTGAGATTTGCAGAGGATGGGAGATATCCCTGAGGACTGCCATGGAATGGATATTGAGATAGCCCTGACACTGAGAGCCCAGGTAACCTTCCAGGTACAGAGCCAACAGCTCAGTCTACACCTGGTGAGATAAAACAATCCATCAGCAACCACCTACAATGACAATGTGACAAAATTGCTAATGTATCCTTGAGAGAGAGCAGAAACTGCAAGAATAAATGCAAAACCTCACAGTTCAAGGAGGCAGGAGAGAGATGCCAGATAGGATAAATATTAAGTTACTTGGTTACTGTTATCAAGCAAATGACACATTATCTATACATCATACATAAGTGATAATGAGAGCTGCCTTTTATTAAGCACTCATGGGCACCGAACTAAACTCTTTACACAAATTATCTTCTTTCATTCCAACAACAATCTTGTGAGTTAAGGGTGGTATTTTTTACTCCTCCCCTTTTATAAATTAATGTGTCTGACTTAGAAGGAGTCAACTGACCTTCCCAAAGTCACAAAGCTACCTATTAAGCAGCTAAGTTGGGCCATGAGACTCATTGGCCCTAGAATCCATTCTGGTAATCCCACACTCTGCTTCCCCTCCTGAGGTTTCCAGGCAATCATCCTCCTCTTACCTCTCAGCCCTCCACCACCACTTTAAGGTAGTCTCTACCCCACTGCTGGTAAGCCCTCACTTCCACCTACCTCATGTTCAAAGAACATGGTAGATGCATGGCAAGAGCTTGTAAATAGCTCCTGAATTAAATATCCAGTATCAGCTTTGAGTTGGGTTCTCCAACATTGAAGGTGAGGAAACTCAGTCTCAAGGAAGGCAGTGAGCCAGAGATTTTGATGAACACCAAGGTACCTGAGATGGGACTCTTTTTCACATGGCTTTGAGAAACAGTCCTAACAGACCCACAGGTTGCTCGTGGGCCATCACTGGCCTCCTGCCATTGTCCAGCTTCTCCACCCAGCATCAGAAACTGATCCATTAATCACTAATCTCCATTCTGTCACCACTATTGTGTCAATCCTGTCAATGTACCTGGTTAAGTAAGCAGAGGTCGGGGGAATGATCACCCAGGCCCTCTGCTGTTGTGTAGACCCCCAAAATATCACTTGTCTTATGTTTTATCCTTGTTAGTTCTTATGTGATACTGAGCAGACATGATACATGCAGAAATGCTTTCTCCTTTGCCTTCTTGTCTAGAGAATGGGAACTCACGTCACAACCTTGATATGCCTTCCACTCACAGAATTTTTTTTATGAAAAAAAAGAAGCCTGGAAATTCTTCATCTAGAAGCTTTACAGTCTCAACACAAGGGCTATGAAACAGATAATATCTATGCCAAGGTGATATTTTAAAGCCAGAAATCTGGACACACCATTGGACAAAATCTTATTAAACTACTTCCATAAAGAAGAGAGAGCCTAGAGGTATAGTCTAGGTGGCAAATATTAGAATTTCAGAGACATTGCAATGATTTAGGAAAACCACGTGATAGCATGTTTGAAGTTAGAACAATACCAGGAAATTCAGGATATATGCGGTCATACCATCAAAATACAGACTGTTGGTGGAAGACATTTTGCTAACTCATCCTGCAGGCCGGGAGAGTACAGATCAAATTCTGTAACGAAAGGTTTATGAAAAATCTTCAAGCCTCAGGTCTATTACCTGCTTACTGGAGCAATATTTTAAAATCCAAATCCTAATAGTTGTCAAAAATGCCAATGGTGCCCATGTTCTGTGAAACTGATTCTCTCCTGAAGCTAAGCAATGATTCAATATCCAAGATTCAGCACCAAGGACAGAGCTCCCTTGCTCAGGAAGTGATACTAAGTTTTTCAGTTCTGCAGACAACAAATTTTTGTGAGTTCAAAATGAAACCAGAATATCAGTGCTAGAAGCAATAAAGTAGTGCAACATTTTCATTTTGCAGAGGAATAATGTGGGTCCCCAAAAAAATCAGATGATCCCAGAGCCAGAGCCCTGGGACTCAGTCTTCCATGCTCTCCCTGCACCATACTGAGGCCTGTACAGGTGACCCCCAATGACAGAGATGGTCATCGCAGGCTAGGAGAGCCCAATGCCATTAAACTATCAAATGCTGTAACTCATCTTAGCCAGTTTCTCAATGTTTCTACCATTTGGCTCAAGATCCTTCCCTTCCTCCTCCACAGAAAACTTTCCAGATTTTTCAGGGTTTAGTCAACATTAGTGCCAAGAGTAAATATATTTGGGGAGAAGAAGCAAGATAAAAAATCACAAAGGATTGAAAAATCCCCATGGCTCCTCAATCAGGAAAGCTTTTCTTATTACCTTCTGGGAGTGCGACCAGTTGGAAAGAGAGTACAGGTAATGAAGCACAAGTAAGTGGATTGTTGCTGCCAAGATCACAGCTTGAGGGAATGAATGGCAGATGGGAAGCCCTAGCCAGCCAACCCAAGACTGAGGAACAGGGTCTAGGGACCATTCCCCCAGCCCAAACCTCAGCCAGTCAGCAGCACATGTTGAGACCCCAACAAACATACACAAGAGCAGGTTCTTGGTGTTAAACACAGGCATGGATTCTGCCTTGAGAGATACACTCAGGTCAGCATGCCAGATCTCTGTTGAACCAACCACACCTCAAGAAAAACATATCTGTGGCTCTCCCAAATGGAATCTTCCTGTATGAGGGATTCAGGGGACTGTGTGAATTTGGACAACTTATACCAACTCTCTGGGCCTGATTGTCCACTTCCATAAAGAAAGGACATTGAACTAGATGGCATGGACTTTGTAAATAACCATGCCAGGATTGTCTTTCTAAGTAAGATTCAGGGGACTGGAAAGATACCACTGGATAGTGGGTCTTTGAATCTGTAGGTCAAGTCTAGTGTCTCCCTCCTCCAAATTTTCCTACCAACCAAGAGCAGTCACTCCCCTGATCTCATGGGAGAGTGGTATACACCTAGATAACAACATTAACCATTGAATTGGTAAGAAAGGTGGATATTAATGCAGAGGCTAGATGAGGCCAGCTGGCTGGACATCAGAAGGTAGCTTTTATTCTGATGATCTTGCTACCAACAGGATTCTAGTCTTCATTCTTACAGACTGATAAACTCAAATTCTATCTGGGATCTTGATAGAACCAAATCAAATTTGGTCAGATTTGAGAATACTGATGTACACTAACAAACCTTATAGGAAGATCAAGAAATGAGACCAGAATTTCAATTAAATCACAGTGAGAAATGTAACTGTCAAGTGGATTGGAAATTTACTTAAGCTAACCACAACTTCTCCATGAGAGCCAAATTATAGAAACATCGAGGAATTGGCTAAGATGAGTTAATTAAATTATTTGGTTGTTTAATGGCATCAGACTCTCCTACCTTGCCATGACCATCTCTATAACTGGGGTTCACCTGTGAGCAGATCTGCTCCCCCCAACACCTGATAGAGGAGTTCTACCAGATAAGGATTAGAGGGACTCTGTTGCTTTTATCTAACTGATTGTCCCCTCTGCTTCAATTTCTATTTTCTCTTCTGACTGACCCTTATTTTGTATGTGTGTTAATTCATTTACCACCAAGTCCTTTCCGTCTTGTTGGCATTCTTTTCCCTTAAGATTATCTTCATGTCTCTGCTCTAATCCATCATATATTGGCCATGTAGGGTGGCCATTATCTGTTTGCCAAGTTTGGGGATTAGAGGAGAGGCACTGTATCAGTTAGATATGGTACCATCACAGACAACCCTCAAACTTAGGCTTGAGACCACAATCATTTATGATTTCTCATGCATCTTTGGGTCGGCTGATGTTGGTCAGGTCTGTTCCTATATTAGGGGTCTCCTGGGAATCATCCGATCTAAGCTGGGCTCGGCTGAGGCAGCTCTGGTCTTCATGGCTCTCACTCCCCTTAGCTAGCAGAGGGGATATGTTGTTCATCTCAAGACACTGGATCTTCAAGAAACCAAGAAGAAAACCCTAAGGACCCCTAAGTCACACTGTCACATCTACTTCCTTCTATTCTTCCTTTTCAAAGAAGTCACATAGCTGAACCCAAAGTCAAGGGGTAGGAGGAACTACAAGACAAAGGGTATGAAAATAGAAGAGAGTATAGAATGAAGCCAATGACATGATCCACCAGAGGCACCTTGCTCCTGCCCCCATGTATCTCCTAAAAGAATGACTGCACTAGCAATGTTGGGACAATTTTTAGTTCAAAATTACATTAATGCATATTGTCTCATTTGTCTCACAGCAACCTCAAATTAGGATTTGACATGGACTTCCCTACTTCACAAATGAGGAAACTGAAACTCTGAAGGATTTCTGTAAATTGAGATCAAGGGGCTTGATTCAAATTCATCTGACTAGAGATGCATGCTCTTCCCCCACTACTTCTCTGCTTCATCCCACCCTGGCAGGGATTTGATGCAGAATCAGGTATCTCCTATGCCCCTTGGACCCTGTGATTGACCCTCACATTCTTATGCCAGATCCAAGACCCCAGGTTCTGAGGCAGCAGCCCCTGGCTGACTCCTTGCAGTCTTTTTCTAGTACCTCCCCACACTGCTCCCTCCTGCCCCACCAGCACACACACACACAGCCTGGTGTGGAAAGAGCAGCGTGTTTCCTGCCCCAATTTACCATTCTAAGGGATAATCTTGGCTGGTGGGCTCTCTGCCCCAGCCCTCTTTTGCTGCTTTTTCTAAGAGTAGCCAGGACTGAAGGGGCCTTGGCCTATGCACCACAGACTACATGACTCAGGGAGGCTGGGAGTGCTGAGAATGTCCTACAAAGCAGAGAATTTGGATCTCAGGTTGTGCTTTCAGGAGCTTCCTTCTAGACCATTTTATAGCTGCATGGACATAATTCAAACTCAAGGAGAAGAGTTTTCATGTGACAGAGACTTGTGTCTCTCCTGTGGTTCCACCAATTCCACCAAATGAAACCCATTTTCATTCATTCAGCAAGAATTGCTTAGAAGCTTACTGTTTTCCAGATAGCATGCTAGTTGGAGATAATGTAAAGATGAATTAGATATTGTCCTTGAACATAGGAAGAGGGGATATAATTACAACATGACCGGTGCCATATTCAGGAATGCAGCTCGTTCCATGGGAGCACAGGAGAAGGAGGGCCTGGGTGACCACATATGACCAGGAGGAAGCTCTGAAAAGGTGATGCCATGGCTGGGTCTCAAAGGACCCAAGAGTTTGCCAAGTGCATGAGGTCCCAGGGAATGAGATGGGAGAAATCATCCCAGGTGAAGGGGACAGAGTCTGGGGCACGTCATCCGGGCAGCTTTGAAGAACCTACACAGGAAGGCTGGGAAACAAAATGAGGTGGGACTGGTCTGTGCTGGGTTGGGTTTGATGCAAGTGACAGAAACAAAAGTGACTTAAACAAGATAAAATATTCTTTTTCTCCATCATAAAGTGCAGATTTGTGACCCAGAGCTGAACTGGATTCTACTGTTAGGGAGCCAGTCTCCTTCTATCTTGTTACTTCCCTGTGCATAGACTTGACCTCAGGATCAAGAAAGGACATCTTATTCCAGCTGGCAGAGATTTAAAAATAGACAAAGAAGAAAGCAGAGAGTGTGTGAATGTCGACTCGTAAAACAAGGTGCCCAGCAAGCTGCCAGGTAACACCTCACTTACTCCCGTCTCAGTCACTTGACAACACCCAGTGCTGAGGGCAGTTGGAAAATGCGGTCTTTGTTCTTGCAAACTCCCACCTTATCAAAAGGCTTAAGCATGATGAGCTTAAGCACGAAGGGAGAACCAATATTCAGAGACAACCAGCCACGTACGCCATGAAAGGAGTTTCAATTTTGCGCCATAGCAGATGGTGAGTCATTGAAGAATTTTGAGGAGGGGAGTGACAGATGTGATTTGCATACTGGAACAATCGGTAGGATGTTGTGGGGAGAAAAGACTGCAGGAAGAGACAGAAGAACCTGTACAAAGCCCTCTTCAAAGCACCCGTGGCCAGCAGAAGAGGGGAAGGGGGGGCAGAGATGAAAGATGTAGAGAATGGGACCTGGGAGGGAGTCGAGAATGACCCCAAGTCTCTAACTTTAGTCAACAGCAATGTTCAATAACTATTTGGTAAATAGTTAAATAAGAACATAAATGGAGAGTGTTTATGAGGGATTAAATAACATTTGTCAAGTGCTTGGAACAGCATGGAGCACACAGTAATCACTGGGAAATTGGATACTAAGCCTCTGGTCTCAGAGAAGACCCAGGTTCACAGTCTTTCCACCCAGCAGGACCTCCTTCTGTTTAGCTGGCTCCCCACTCCTCCACTCCCCTCCTCCACACTCCAGTTTGGAGTGAGGAATCTGCATCCTGGCCCTGATCAGATGGGGTGCTGCCAACACTAGGTCACCAAACAAAGGTAAAGAGAGTGACCCAAATGGATACGGGCTCTTCAGCCCATTCACAAGGGGGTGGACCCACCCAGAACAGGAAAATCGTTCCAATTTTAAACCAGTGGAGTGGGAAATACCAAGCCAAGGGGATTTTCCTGGGCCAAGGTGGGCAGGTGGGTGCAGGATTAGCATTGCTTGCTCACAGAACGGGGAAGGAAGCTACGTCTCCAACCCTTACCCAGCCAAGTCCGCCATATTTGGAAGAAGAATGTTGAGAAATGACTCAACTTGTTGAGAATATGGTAGTTATCTTCATTATACTCTCCTATTTTTCACAATTTTTTTCTGTTGTATGTATACGTACTGCTTTTTAAATAAAATTTTAAACACACACACACACACACACACACACACACACACACACACACACACACATCCCAGCCCAACATGCTGGCCAACTGCAGCTCCAATGAAAGCGGGACCCCTGGCCAAAAAGAAGCTTACCGATTCTTGCCAACCAGCCAGGAAGAGGAAAAGCCCCTCTCGGCCCCCAAACCTCTCTGCCAAGAGCTCACAAGCTTTGCTATTGGCCTGCGGCTGCTCCCTTCATCCTATTGGACAGCCCTCGGCCCTGCCCCGCCCCGCGTTCCAAGACTGCTAATTTCATCAACCATTTTTCAGGTGCCTCCTGTGTGCCAGGAGCTGAAGAGGCAAGGATGACTAAGCCTTGGCCCGCGGCCTGGAGTCGCTCACACGGAGAGACCTATTAGGACGGGCCTGCTCTGGCGGTAGGAATCTGGCCAGAGCTGAATGTTTGCACTCCTTTGGCAGATGGAGATGGAGGGGTCTGGGCCAGAAGGCAGCGCCTGCGGGGACAGAGCTGAAAAGGGAGCTCAGATTTTATATTACCACCCCACCTCCTGGGGGAAGCCAAATTAGAGATCAACAGAGTCCTGGTCCTTCCCTGGGGCCAGAGACCCAAAAATGCCAGTCTGTGGAAAGCACCTTCCCCTCTCCACCTGGGATTTGAGGGAGAGGAGGCTGCCCCAGTCACCAACCCTGCTCACGCTTCGGTGTTAGAAGAGGAGTCTGTGAAGGGGGCCCTGAGGACTGCCCTACGTGACTCTGTGGTGCGCCACCCCCGCCCCCAGGACACTGATGAGCCTGCGGGCCCCCAGAGTCACACCTCCCGGTCCGAGCCAGGCCTCCTCCCTCCCCACCCCAACACTCCCGAAAGGTTGCCAGTTGGTCAGTGGGTTGCTTCGTAAGGGTCTGGGAGGGAAACAAGTCCTGCTGAGGGGACTGAGCTCCCATCTGCCTCCATCACACAAGAAACGCAGCCACTCAGAACCTGATCCAATGTGTTTTTTTCCAACCCAGTTTGACTAAAGTCAGGATCACCTGAAACCTGAGATGCATGTAGGTCCACAGAGACTCACTGGTGGCCCTGTCCACTGGGGCACTCTCCCTCCCTGCAGACCCTTGGAATCAACCTCAAAAGGCAGGAGGCGCCATTATCACGGGGGCCAGGAGCCAGGCCCTCGCTGAGCCAGACCCAAACGCCACTCTGGAAAGTCTCAGGGCATCAATATTTCATGCCACTGGAGCTGTCTTTGTTTTTATGCAAATTGCTCAGACTGCCAGATGGGCAAGGGCTGGCAGCGTC
Organism: Meles meles; assembly: GCF_922984935.1. Lineage (NCBI taxonomy): Eukaryota > Metazoa > Chordata > Mammalia > Carnivora > Mustelidae > Meles > Meles meles. The sequence goes on from NC_060066.1 coordinate 121,075,365, forward strand.
ATCCATCACCAGGCTGTTCCCTCCTTGCAACCTCGCCTGCTGCCAGGGCCCCACAGGCTGGTCTCAGCTGTGGCCTGTCCTCTCACGGAGTCCGCACGGCGGGCCAAAGCCCTGGCCTGGTTGCTGGGGGACGCAGAGGAAGCCAGAGGCCAGGTCGCTGCCCTGGGGGACTCGCAGAGGCAAGGACCTCACGATGACACAGTGGCTTCAGTACAGTGTCACATCGCTTCTATTTTAAATCTCGAAGAACCTGGGAGGAAAGCACAATTTTACCTTATGATTACCCTCAGTCTGCAGATGGAAAACTGAGGCCCACAGAGGGTAAAGGAGTCACCCAAGGTCTCCCAGCAGGTTAAGCAGCTGAGTCGTCCAGCCACACGTCTAATCCAGTGTCCCCGGGAGCCCAGCTCTGCCCTTCCTCTGGCCATCTGCATGGCATCCGGCATTTATAGCCTCCCTCCCCATAGCTAGGCCACCCGACACTACTGACCTCCTCAGCCAGGCCGCACCTCACCCGAGCCAGGTTCCCGTGGCCTGAGCCCACATCTGGGAACCTGGCCAGTGGCCCCTTCTTCCAGTAAGGGGGTCTGCCTTGCTCTTGCCACTCCTTGGCCCTCTGGATCAGGAACGAGATACCTCAATGCCGACTCCTGCCTAATGCCTCCGCCTATGCCGGGATCCCATAGGGTCTCGGGGCCCTGCCCTGCCGTGGGGCCTCACCACCTCTGCCCAGCCTCCAACACCCACTCAGCTGCAGCTTTGGCTTCTTCAACATGACATCCTTCCTGAAATTCCTGCCGGCCTACCCCACCCCTGTCGGTGGGTTTAGTCCCACCAGCCGGCCTCAGTCTGCCCCTTCTGCCCTGGTGTCCCTGACCATGCTGGGACAAGGCCCCAGTCACAGCTCTCAATCCTCCCTGGTCCACCCCACACTTCCGGGGTTGCAGGACTGTCATGGTGATTTGAATGACACACAGGCAGGACCTTCTGAGCACCCAGCCCTAGGTCCCGGAGAGAGGAGTTCCAGGGGAGACAGGTGGCAGAAACTGCAAGAATTGGTCAGTTCATGGTCATGTCACCGAGTGGAGCCAGCTCAGCCAAAGGGGAAGTCGGGAGACCTATAAGTAAGTCCCCGGGGGACCTTGGGCCAGTCACAGCCCCTCGGCATCTATATAATTCAGGTTAGGATGATTGATTTCCAAGTCCCTTTCTGAGTCTTTACATTTATGAGCCAGGGGTGACTATTCCTAATCACTCTCTTCCCCTTCTTACCCCTCTCCTGGAACAGGGTCAGAATGAGCCAGCAAATGGCTACAGTCAGGGCTGTGGTGGGCCAGTGACCCTTGCATGAGGCCAGAAGTGCCACGCAGAGTCCAGACTTCCCCTCCGCAGCAGTAGAGGGGATCCCTGCATTGACAAGAGGCTGGAGCAGACTACTTCTGAAACCCTAATTTCAGAATTCCGAATCTCAAGTTCTGCACCTCACAGAAGAGATAGGAGCAAGGTCCTGTGGGTCCTGTCCTGGGGCTGCATTATTTCTCGAGGTCCCAGCATCACAGCAGGTTAGCAAGGTAAACAGCTGGTGAGGAACTGAGACTTAGGAAGATCACAACATGCCCCGAGGCCACACCACTGGACTTGGAGCCTGGTCCGTCCGGGTCCAGAGCAGCTCTCCACTGTGCACTGTGGTATTGAAGGGACCCTGACACCCTGCTGAGTTTGGAGTTTGCCAGGTAAACGAGGCTTTCACACACATCTGTGCCTTCCCTCACAGACGCTATTTTTACACACACCTGGAATGCCCCCTTTTCCATATCCCTCCTGCTCCATGAGCTCCATGAGCCAAACCTCTTCTCTGCCTTGGGACATCCCATTTATCCTGCAAGACTCAGTTCAGGCTGCTCCATAGAGACGAGATCTTGGGGCACCTGCATGGCTCAGTGGGTTAAGCCTCTGCCTTCAGCTCAGATCATGATCTCAGGGTCCTGGGATTGAGCCCTACAACGGGCTCTCTGCTCAGCAGGGCGCCTGCTTCCCCCTCTCTCTGTCTGCTTCTCTGCCTACCTGTGATCTCTCTCTCTCTCTCTCTCTGTCAAATAAATAAATAAAATCTTTAAGAGAGAGAGAGAGAGAGAGGAGACTTCCCCTCCTCCACCCCAACCCAGGCGTTCCCACCTCTGTGATCTGGTTGCAAATGCTTCCCGTATGTATTTTCTTGGGTCACAGGATCAAAGCTGGGGGCTGTGCACGCAATATACATTCCGTCCTGCGGGGCATTCTGGGAGGTAGCTCTTGAGATTTCCATGGGCCCTTTTTGCTTCTTGCCCCCCACCCCCACTGCGTCTCTACCTCCACCACTGGGCCAGCACCAGGCACGCTTGACATGATGAGCCGTCGCATCTTCATGTGAAGTGAACCTGCTCCACCGCTCATATCTTCAGGTGCTGAGAAACGAGCAGGTCTGCACTACAGAAATGCGAGCCAGAGCCATTCAGAGCGGGTGGTAGTTTGTTCCCTGCAGAAAGCAGCTTCTAGTCACTTCCACCTTGATTCACCACTGCGCCTGCCTTCAGGCCACCTCTCCCTCTCCCCACCAAGTCCAGTCCCAGTGTCTACAGCTGGGGGGATGGACTCCCTTGCAGTGAGCACAGCTCTGCTCATCCTTTGTCCCAGAAACTGGAGTGTGGGAGCTTAGGTCAGAAGGGTGAGCCCAGGCCGAGTTCTGAGAGGCCCCGGGACCTGATAGGGGAGTTCGTTTTTCACAGTTCGGTGTTCAGTTGGTCAGATGGAGGCCACAGGCCTCAGGCCCTGCTCCCAGCTGCTGCTGGTAATAGAGCCAGAGGTCGGAGTGGAGAGCAAGGAGATCAGGTTCTTAGGCAAGGAACAAATTGGACTGTGTCACTTGCCTGCATGCAGGGGAAAGGGGACCGAGGGACGTATCCAGGAGGGGTGACTGGGGACCAGGCAGGTCAGAACTCAACGGGGCATTAATGACCTGAGCCCCTGGGTGTCAGACTGTTTTGAGGAGCTGAAAAGGCCCCAAGGAACAGGGAATTACGGGCCCAGCAGGGAGGGCTCAGGATTCCCAGCCCGCCCCCACCTTAAGGAGAAGAGCCTCCTTCTGTCTATTTTACATACTGAAACTTCATGCGAAATTTCCTTTGAAGAAGCAAGGGCTGGGGTAATATGACAAAGAGGAGGGGTGGGGGACAGCGCACCATGGACTGTCAATACCCTGGGTCCGGGACCTCAGCTCCTTCCTCCTCCCTGTCATCAGGCCTCAGGCTCCGCAGGAGGAAACCACCAGCCGGTGCCCCCGTTGGTGAACAGTCCACACCATTACTCTGTGTGGACGCTGCCTAACTTGGACCCCTCTATCTTCCCGAGCACCACACATACCAGTGTTCAGAGGATCCCTCTTCCGGACCTTCACACCCCCGTATTGGAAGGTCCTCTCTCTGGGCCTTCTCCCTTTCGTGTCTTTTCCCCACCTGGACCACTGTTCCTTCAGGTCCCATGCTACCTCCCCAGCGAGCCCTCCCTGACCTCCTCGGACATGGGGAGTCCCAGAGAGAGCCCACGCCTGCCTCCCACCCAGCACGTTGCACACACTTTTAGCACACAGGTCAAGCCTACATCTGGGTTCACATTTCAGCTCCATTGTCTCAGGAACTACATGACCTTGAGCAAGTTAAAAAAAAAAAAATCTCTGTACCTCAGTTTCCCCAACTTGAGATACTAATAGCACCAATTGCTAATGCCCTGGGGATGGAATGAGGTGTGATAGCTAAAGCAGCAGGCTCTGTACCTGGCACAGAGCAGACGCTCCACAGATTGTAGCTGCTGAGAATATTCCTGATGTTCAGTGAGTCCTTGTAACCAGTTCCAATCTCTGGTTCCTGCACCTCGTGTCCACCGTGACTGCTGCACATGCAGATCAAATATATTTGAACTTCTCAGTGGACTCCTTTGACAGGAATGACAGGTTGCTGTGCCAATGAGATTAGAGAGGACAATGTCAGGAAGAGAAAAGAAATGAAAAAGGTGAATTTTTTGTATGGTTTTATAGCAATCAGGAGAGTCTGGTTTTTTTCCTACCCTTAGAAAGCCCTGCTTCAGGGTGCCTGGGTGGCTGAGTGGGTTAAAGCCTCTGTTTTCGGCTCAGGTCATGATCTCGGGGTCCTGGGATCGAACCCCGCATTGGGCTCTCTGCTCAGTGGGGAGCCTGCTTCCCTCTCACTCTCTGCCTGCCTCTCTGCCTACTTGTGATCTCTCTCTCTCAAATAAATAAATAAAATCTTGAAAGAAAAAGAAAGAAAGATCAAGAGAAAGAAAGCCCTGCTTCTCACCCAGCATTTATGCCATTGGACTCTGTAGCCATGATGCCCATCACCTCACCTTGCCTACAGGCCATCGAGCAGCAGGGTGGGGGGAGGGGAGCAGTCTTCTCCAAGGAGCACCCCAAGCAGACATGGCCCCACAGGCAGCCGGATATGGGGCCGCAGGTGTGGGAGAGACCATCCTAGACTCATACACAGCCGGGCCCTGCCATGTGCAGCCCCTCCCTCTCAGGACCCCTTCCACACCTCTGCTCTGCGGATTACCCCCCTCATGCTTCAGGTCTTTCCCAGAGGAATCAGACCGTGGAAGCTGGGTAGGTCCCCCACCCCACCCCCTGGCCCAGAGCTTGTCTGCAAAATTGCACTCATTTACTGGGGGTGAATTTGCCTCTGGCATCTTGTTGGGCTGCCCCCTGGATATGAGCACCTTGAAGGGTGATCACATTTGTCCCCTCGGGTAACGCAAGCACCCAGCACCGTTCCTGTGCCCAATAGCTGATTGCTGGCTAAATGGGCAAGGTGACCAATGGATAAGTCACCAGAGGTGCTGAGAAGCCAGGGGCCCGCCCTCTCCATGCCTCTGAGACTATGATTCCGGTTTCTGGAGGCGACTACCCGAGAAGTCATAGGGTAAGGAAGGCCGAGCCCCAGACAGGCTGAGCCCAGCTACCCAGATGGAAGGGAGCACCCCAGTATCCCAGGCCAGATGTTCCTGTGGAGACTCCAGGCTGGCTGGGAAGGGAAGGCCTTACTGGGCACCAAATGGAACTGGATGCAACGTGTGGCAGGAGGTCTGACTCCGAGAGGCAGGGAGAATTTGCTCTCTGAACCTGTCCTTGTCCACCTGCTCTCTCTGTGAGAAAACAAAAATACACTTTCCCAGAACCCAGGAGCATCGTGGAGAGATTCCAGAAGATTCAGCCAATCTGGGATTGCTTGCAGATGCTGGGCATCTACGTCCATCAAACTGATCGGGACCATTCAACCCCCACAGAAACAAAAGCCTCAGTTCATAGAGAGACTAGGGCATAAATATTCGTAACAGCTTCATTTGTAACAGCCTCACACTGGAAACAACTCGAAGGTCCATCAACAAATAAAGGGATGAGCAACGTGCACGACAGCTGGACCACGGAATGCTGCACAACAATGCGGAGGCAATGAGCTATTGACACGGCAATGACGCGGGAGCATCTTAAAGTAATTCTGCCCGGTGAGAAGAGCCCGACAGGAAAAGAGTCCATACTGTGTGATTCCATTGGTACAACTGCATTTGTAGAACGCTGGAAACTGCCAACCAGTCCACGGGGACAGAAAACAGATCTGTAGTTCCTCATGAGCTGGCGTGAGGGCAAGGAGGGAGAAATTACAAAAGAAGTCAAAAGAAGCTTCTGGAGGGAGAGAGAGATGTCACTATCTTGATTGTTTGTGATATATAGTTATATACCTATATAGTTATATATAGGTATATAGTTATGTCAGGATGTATTAGATTATACACCTATAATATATGCAGTTTATTGTATCCCAATTACCTAAATGAAGTTTTTTTTATATTGTTTTCAAAGATTTTATTTATTTCTTTGAGAGAGAGAGAGCGTGAGCCAGCACATACATGAGCAGGGAGAGAGAGAAGCAAACTCCCTGTGGAGCAGGGAGCCTAACGTGGAGCTCTATCCCTGGACGCTGGGATCATGCCCAGAACCAAAAGCAGACGCTTAACCGACTGAGCCACCCAGGCGCACTTATTTTTTTTAAAGGTGCATTTATTTGAAAGAGCGAGAGAGCGCGCATGCGTGAGTATGAATGGGGGGGAGGAGCAGAGGGAAAGAATGTTCAAGCAGACTCCATTCTGACCAGGGAGCCCAGCACAGGGCTCTATCCCACGACCCATGAGACCCCAACCTGAGCCGAACCAAGAGCTGGACACTCAGCTGACCGAGCCCCCCAAGACACCCCTAAATAAAGCTATTTTTAGAAAACAGGGAGGAAGTGGCACCTTGCAAGGTTATGTCATCAGCACAGCCTCAGCCCCCCAACTGGACCCCACTCCCTGCCCCAGCTCGGCCCTGGACACATGGGGGCATAACAAAGGCTGGTGTCCTTAAACTGAGTAAGTGACTCATCTGGCCCGGGAGAACCGTCTCCTCCCGGTCCCGGCTTAGTCACATGTGCTAAGATATTTACAACACTCACAGATTTTGGATGATGGCTCCAATCCATACTAACTACCTAAGCAGAACCGTGAGCAGAGTTCATCTCAGCCCACTCCGTGCCTCCCTCCACAGCCTGCTCCCTGCCCTACAGCGGACCTGCTTCCTGGAGGCTGCTCAGAGCCCCAGTACTGGTCTGCAAGAGAAGGGGGTGACCGGGCTGTCCTGGGCATAGCCTGCTGTCCTCTGGGTGGCTGGATAAATGCCAGGCCTCCTGGGTCCCTCACCCTCTGGGATCCTCGCCTCTTCTCCACTCCTCGCAAGACAAGGCCAACGGAAGGGGAAGCAACAGCAAGGAAGGGGAAGGCCAAGGGAGTAGGGAGGCCATCCCTGACAGGGAACAGACACGGCATCCTTTATTGATGGGCTCATTAGCTATTGATGAGAACGGCCTTTGTGTGGGCCCTGTTGCCCGTCCCAGGGGACTGAGCTGTGGTGGGGACGGGCATTCGTGGTGGGCCACAAACCTTTGCTGAGCCAGAACTCAGACCCTGACTCAATGAACTGGTCGGTCACCAGGCTCTGTGCGGCACCAACTCCTCTTCAAGACCAAGGCTCACACAGCACCAGGCTGCTCTGTGTGTACGACAATGAGCCAGCCCCTCCATGAGGAGGCAGCAGATCTATGATCCAAGATGTCCCAAAACACCCATGAGTAGAGCCTCTCGTGGAGTAAAGTCACTGTGTGTCCACCGGTTACCGAAACCAAAAGCCACTATTTCCGTAGGCAATTTCATCGTGCTTCATATGTATTAATACGGTTAAATCTTACAGCAACTAGTGAGCAGCTAGTAAATGTAAAACCCAACACCAAGTCTTCCAACACCAACTCAGTCTCATCTCACCTCTCTGCCTCTCCTTCTTGCTGCGACCCACATGAAGTCCCTCGGGATGGCAAGGGCAGGGAGCTGGCCAGTTCCCTCGCCCCTGACATGGCCCTGTTGGAGTGAGGGGTCCTCTCTTCTCCAGGCCAGAGTTCCCCCAGGAAGCCTGAAGGCATTTGGTGGAGTCGGAGAGAGGACACTTCCCCAGTTAGTAGGATGAAGGTTCTTGTAGCTGCCAGGTCCAATGGGATTGAAGCAAACCCCCAGCTGCTCCCCTACCCTTGCCCTTCTCATAGGTCCATGGAGAGGGGAAACATCCCAAAAGAACCTGTACTAGGAACTTCAGTGGCAGGGGTCACCAAAGAGCCCAGCAAAACCATGCCTGAATTGATGATTCATTTATGGGAAAAGTATCCTGCAAGCTGGGGGTACCAATGGAGAGACATAAGCCCACCGTTGCCCCTCTGTGCCTACATGTTATCAGAGGCTTTTCAGAAATGTCCCATGCCAACAACCAATTCTGCCCCCAGGTCAGTATCTGATCTGTGCCCCGTCGGCCGTGGAGGTGAAAGGTCACCCTTTCTGAGTTCACTTTCCCCATAATGCTGCTGGCACCCTGTACCATCCCCCTGCCCACCGACCCTGGCAGATCCTGTCTCTCAAGCTTTCCCCAGGCACAGACACAGCAAGGGTGATCCTGTTTCACAGAAGGATAGGATTTCTGCATCCCGGGCATCAATCGGGTAGGCTCCTTCCTGCCAGTCCTCCTCCTGTCTGCCCTGAGACCAGCAGATGCCCTCAGCCATGGAGAGCTGACCTAGCCGGAGGACACAAGGCTCCCCCCAGCCGACCAAGAAGCACCTTCTCCGCGGCTCCTGCTGGTGAGTTCTTGGCCCTGTTTCCCCCTCTTGCCCACACTTCAATCTCTGCAACTAGATCTTAACTGCTATATCAAAGGGCCCCAAGCGTCTTTCTCCTAGAATTCCAGAAGCATTCTAGGGAAATTCAATTGCATTCATGGCAACCAGCGTGAGCTCCCCAGGCTGGCTTGTTTCCCACATGCTCTTAGGGAGACTTGGTCTTATGGTCCGCATCCCTAGCTCAATTTGCTCAGAGCCTTCCAAGAACACCAATTTCGATCCCCCACTTAAGCTTAGGTCTTCTATCGGTATGTACAGAAGAAGGCCTAGCTTTCCGCAGATTTCCACCCACTATGTCCCTATTTCTGCTCCAGAAATTTCAGAGTCGCCTTGAGGTATAAGGAGGCCCCAGAGCCCCACTGCTCAATTCCCCACTTTGGTCAGGAGCATAGACAATGGCCTCTGTGATATTTTGTCAGGCACGTAGGCAGCTTCCACAACGCACCCCGGGCCCACAGAGGCAGATGCCTGCCATTCCGCCGTAAGTACCTTGTTTTGTTAGCTTGAACCATTGTGTACCAATCAATGAATTATTCAACAAATATTTACAGAGTTTCTTCTATGTGCAAGTCAACGTACTAAGTCCTGGAGTGATACAAGGACATGACTTCTTCCCCCCAAATCTCTCTGTTAGTTATTATTATCCCTGCTTTACAAATCAGGGAATTGAGGCACAGAGAGGCTAAGCAACATGTCCAAGGTCACGCAGCTTAATACATCCTAGAAGGTGGCTGCTGGTGGTTCTTTGCGGGGGGGGGGGGGGGTGATCCCAAGAAAATAACACAAGATTGGGGGTATTTGCAAAAAGGAGAGGTTGGCGTTTGGCATTTTGTTGTTCAGAGTCAATACTCAGCCACAGGGCCTGCTCCCCAGTTTTGCAACTCCAGGCAGCCTGGGCGGGGAAAGGAAGGCAAGGGAGAAAGTGAAGCAGCTGGCTGTCAGATGGAATGGGGCCACACTATTCCTCCCTTCCTGGTCCCTGAAGGAGTCTACATGTGTCCCCAGACCCCTGAATTGGCTACAGAGACTAGATGAGGCCGGGGTCCCACCACAGCATGGGAGAAAAAGAGGCACAAGCAGGAGGCATGCCCCCAGGGCAGAGCGGGGAGTTTTAGAGGTGGGTGTAAAGGGATCCCCTGGAGCCCTGACATAAGGGTGACTGGACCCACCTGGCTGTGAGGAGGAGCACCTGGTAACCATGTGGGGTGAAGGAGTGGACAGGAAGGGCAGGGGAAGTAGCCACCCAGGCAAGAAGTGATGCCCAAGCAGGCCGACATCAGGAGAGGAGGGAGGCACACATGGGGGCAGGAGCGTGGGACCCCATGACTGCGCACATTCATTCAACACAATTTTACAGGATTTGGAAACTAATGGGGTGTGAAGAGTGGAGAGAAGGACACCTCTACCTGAACAGGGAACCAGACTGGGGCACACACACGGGGAAGGAGAAGACAGTGTGAGCTCAGTCACAGGGACCCCAAGGAAGGCGCCAGTTATGCTCTCAAAACCACGCCATGGCAAGGCAGCTAATCCCAGGTCAGTCGGGCCCAGGCTCCTAGGTACTGCATAACCGCCCTCTATGTGGCACCCACCAGGCGTCCGGTGCTGCTTTACGTGTCCGACAACCACTCACTCCCGTAACCGTGTTGAGAGCCCTAGGATATAGCTAGCTTCCCCATTTTACAGATGAAGAAACCGAGGCCCGGAGAGGAAATGACTAGTTTAATGGCTAGCTGGTCAGTCACAAATCCAGGCCCGCCAGGCTTATAACCACGGTGCCCCACTGCCTCCCGGGAGGATGAGGTGAGGGTGCGGGGACAAGGCAGGTTCAGGAGGACCCATCAGTGATGACTTGCGACATGCAACTGAGAACACTCAGGAAGCTTAGGGAGTGTGTCCCCCCCGTCTTGACTGAGGCCGCCCAACAGCATGGTGTGAGTGTTAGACCTTGAACCAGACCAAGGAGGCTTGAGTCCCAGCACTGCCACGCGCTACCCTTACCTCTCTAGGTCTGTTTCCCCATCTGTAAAAGGGAGCCCCTGATAGAGTTCGGCCCATCTCCTAGGTCTGTTGTGAGGGTCAAATGAAAACATACTTCAAGAGGGGGGAACTGTACGAAAGTGAGGTGCCGCACAAGATCTGGGGGGAGAGGTCTTCCTAAAGACTCTCCATCAGGTGCATAGCTCTGGCCCAGGCCTGGGAGTCTCCATCCCTTGTGTCCTCCCAAGCATTCTGATGCCTAGTTGTCTCCCCTGTGCTTCGCGCACATTCATTCAACACAAGCCCCCGCCACGGAGGGCCTAGGGGTGAGCAGGTGGGGCAGAGGGTCTAATATTCACTTCAAAGACAATGGAAGGAAAATTTAGGAAGCTAACATGACTCTCTTAAACGTACACAGCTGAGGGGCGCCTGGGTGGCTCAGTAGGTTAAAGCCTCTACCTTCAGCTTAGGTCATGATCCCAGGGTCCTGGGATGGAACCCTGCCGTCGTCGGGCTCTCTGCTCAGCGGGGAGTCTACTTCCCTTCCTCTCTTTCTGCCTGTCTCTCTGCCTACTTGTGACCTCTGTCTGTCAAATGAATAAATAAAATCTTTAAAAAAAAAAAAAGAAAGAAAGAAAGGTACACAGCTGGTGAGACATAAAGGCAGACTTGAACCAAGTCTTCTGCTCCCATATCCTCTGCTCCTTCTGCTAACAACCTGGCCTCGTGGCGATCGTGGCGATCGGTGGCTGAAGGCAAGGCTGGCAGTAGAGAGATAAATAGAAATGTTCCCTATTTTACAATTCTATCTAAAACCATCCCATCTTATATGCCTGGGAAGGCCTCAAAACAAAGCCCACCTTCAGGGGTGAGAAGTTTTACCAGCATGTTACACTTTTCGCCCCCGCCCACTCACACCCTGTAGTTGAGCTGGCCTAGAGGGCTGCCCTGTGGTTCTCCTTCCAAGCCCCTGCGACAAACAGCAGGGGGAGGGGTGGGACAGGGACCTATCCGAGGACAGGGCAGGGTGTGAGTGTGTGGACAGCGTCTGGCCTTGGCCTTGGCTCTCTGCAGTCTTCCTTCCTGGCTGCTCCTCTCCCTGAGGACCTGCCAACACCCAAAACTCTGGACAGAGCCAGCCCAAATGTGCTTTCCACTTCCAAAGCCCAAAGGGTATTTCAGTGGCAAACTCCAACAGAAGCAGCATCCCAGAAAGTGCGGGCGCTGGCAAAACCAGCCCCCCAGCAGCACTATGCATGCGCAGAACCTTCAGGAAGGCTCCCAGGCCCGTGACTTCTGTGCCATCTCTTCCTGGTACCTGGAAAGTGCACCTGTTACCATCAGAGACAGATGCATCCTTCTCTCCAGGGCCAACAGGAAGGCAACGTGGGGCCTCGACAGTGCATAAAATCGAGATGTCCTGGAGTCTTGCCTCCCAGCTGAGCTCCAGAGCAAAATTATAACCCCCCATGTCAGGTTGGGGGGTTCTTCCAGTCTCCATGGCTCATAGCAGTTAAATGGTAAACCCTTATATTCCTGCTAGAATAAATTATCCTGTAATTTTTTTTTTTTTTTTTTTTTTACATTGCTGCTGCTCAGGTTTTCAATGAAAGAGCTCCTGCCCGTATCATTCTGCCATTTTAAAAAGACAGCTCTGACTTTGAGCGATCCCTGCAGGGAGAAAGACTGTCTGCCCACGCTGCACCCAACCCGCTCTCACAAGGAAGAAGGCCATGCAACTGGCTTCCTGAGCCCCCTCCAGCCCTCTTTGTCTTCCTTCTATTGCTCCATGTAACAGAACCTCCTCCCATTCCCAGAGGCAGACAGACTAGAAGGGAGACGGGCTTTCAGGGCACACTTGGAACAGAAACATCTGTGCATGTAGGTGGTTTCTGAGGCTGCAAGTTTGGGCACAGGGGCCCGCCCATGTGCACGTGCATCTCTGCACAGGAGTCCGAGTGTTTGGGCGCCGGGGTAGATTTATGTGTAGCAAGTGTGTGTCTGTGATGGCTATGTGTAGCTGTGCTTGTGTGGTCCTGTGTGTATCCGTGTGTGTGTGTTCCTAGCATGAGGCTATTGGAGAGAGGGATGCATGTTGGTTTGGGACCTAGAAAACTTAGGTTTGAGTCACAGCTTCATAACTTAGTGGCCAGAGGACTTTTGGCCAGTCACACACCTTTCTAGAACTCGGGTCCCCCATTTGTTAAAAAAATCCCTCCCTGCCTAAGGGGCCACGATGAGGCTGAAATCCTATGTGGAAACACCTGGCCAAGAGGGGTGACTGGAGTGGACAGGAGGACGCAGCTCCACCACAGGCACAGGGGCTGAGTTCAGGCCCTAAGAGTCATGCGCAGCCTGTATCTGTCCTCAGGCCTTCCCCTCCCTGACCAGCATGCGTGGCCCAGCAGTCTCAGCCTCTGAAAGGGCCTAGTTGCAGCCCCAGCAGAAGTATGACGTATAGGTTGTATCAGCACCAGAAGAGGGAAAGGAAAAAGGGCCATCCACCCCCTCCCTGACCCCAGTGATACTAGCCACGAGCATCCGCCAAGCGCCTAACACAAGCTGCATGCTTTGAATATAGCAGCACTTCCTCACCTCACCTCATGAACTTATGAGGCAGGTACCAATGAGGCCACTTGTCCCAGTTACACAGACAGGACGTGTCTGTGCCAGGATTGAGAGCTCTCCCGTCTATCCCAGAGCCCAAGCTCTTCACTAGGATGGAGAGCCTGCCTGAGGCTCACTGGGCAGCTGACTCCCTGTGGACCCCAACCCCCAGCCTGGTGACTTTCTTCACTTTCCCCAAGTTCAGGTGTCCTGACAGGACTCTGCCCCTGGCTTCAAGCTCTACCTGACGATGCCTCCAAGGCAGCCATGTCAACCCTCTGCCTTCTACTCAGGAAGGCTGGGAGGGCTGGGTCTTGGGGTACCTCCCCCACAGGGACAGGAGGGCTCAGGTGGCAGACTCAGTAAGGAGACCCCATCTTGCTATTCCTCAGATGGAGAAACTGAGACTCTTGAAGAGTAGGGCAACAACATCCTTACTACTGATAAGGTGGAGAGGAACAGAACCAAACTTCTCGGGGCCCTGACTGAGGCTGGGCCCATGGTTTAAGGTAAGCCAATGTCATGGGGGCGCAGACTGAGGGCAGGGCAGAGCCCAGGAAAAGGGTGAGAAGAGAGCCAGCCTGGAGGGAGAATCAGTGAGACCCAGGCCTGGTCGGTGAAGAGGGGAAGGGAGGCGACACCAGAGGTGGAAGGAGGGGGCACGCCGAGACTTACACAGAGGGAACAGGGCCTGCTTCCAGCGGGGCAACAGCGCCCTCTTCTGACCAGACAAGAATAGAGCTGAGGTTGGTGTCCACCCCACCTTCCTCCCTGTCCCCTCCTGCACTGGGCAGCAGACGTGGGAGGCCTTGTGCCAGGCCCACTGCCTGTCCTCGCATCCCCCCACTTGCTGCCACCCCTGTGACATCGGAGCCCGCCTCTGCGCAGCTCTGCCTTCCCTGCCCCAGAGCTCCCTGGGCCCAGCGTCGTGGTACACACAGTTGTCTTCCTGTGACGACTTCTTTCAGCCGTTCTCTGACTCAGAAAGGCCGCGGCCTCACCTGAATGTGTAGGAGGTGTTGAGGTTGCTAAGCGACCCAGGGGAACTGATGGGGAAAGGCCATGGGTGGAGGGAAGCTTAGGACACTGACTGCTCTCGTCCTTCTGTGACCTTGAGGAGCCCGGCCCACAGCCCGGCTCTCCCACAGACGTCTTCGGGACATCTGCTCTGGTAGAGGCACAGCACTGAGACGCTGGGGGCCCTCCCTATGGGAGGGGTCCAGTCTGGTCAAGGAGGGGCCCATCAGCACCACAAACCACATCTGCAGACCGGGTACAAACAGGTGTGAGGAGCACCGGGAGGCAGCTGGGGTCACTGTGATCTACACCCAGGGACCAAGGAAGGCTTCGGGGTGGGCGGGAGGCATGGCAGGGTAAGATCAGACCTGGCCCTGCCTGGCTTTGGGAGAAGGGGACCGAGCAAGGGTTGGGAGACAGGAAGGTGTAAGATGCACTGGGCTGGGCAGCCCCCATGCCCAAAGATGCCAAGGGACCCAAAGATGACAAAGCTTGTGGATCAAAGAACAGAATGCCAAGACCTTGTCTGGGGACTTTTCCAGAGGGCAAGGGTACCACCACCTGGCCTCCTTAGGGAGAACTTCACGGTCAAGTGAAAGCAGAAGTGAGGCGTGCAGGTGGCAGGAGCTGGGCAGAGTGGCCTGTAGGGAGGAAGCACAGGTTCGGTCGGGGGTTAGGGGTGCGGGGGTGGGGGGAGGGGGAGGTCCTGCTTTAACCCGACCTTCTCTCTCGGCTCCATGCCAGACAAACATAGAGATGATGAGTGGAAGTAAACATCGTACAAGACTCTCAAATCACTTCAACTGTGGGTGAAAGTTCACCCCTGAGTTCTGGTCATTCTATCAAAGGCTTAGAATGGCCAGACTGGTGAAAAAATGTGAGGCTCTGGGAAAGCCACCAAGAACCCCACAGTCCACGGACAGAGCAGGCTTCAGGACCCTCACCCACTCGGAAGATCTGTCTCTTCCCAGGGGCCCTGTGTTCAGTGGAGGAAGGAGGCCGGGGGCTGAACCAGCTCCCATCTTGGCTCCCACAAAACGGTCATTGCATGGTCTTCCCAAGGCACAAAGACACCTCAGCCAAGAAGGGGGTATTTCCCAGTGCAACCCCTACTTCTCTCCTGCCAGCAAACAGACAGAAAGACCTGCATTGAGCTGAGCAGAGCCGGCTTCCTGGGGCCGAATGCTGCCCGCACTTCTGAAAGAGGACGGCCTCGGGGCCACACTCTGCCCTAGTTCTCCAGTCCATTCACTCTTTCTAAATGATGTGGGGGATGGGGGACATTGCAGCGGGCAGAGGCCAGCATGGAGGTCAGCGCAATGGAAGAGGAAGCCCCTCCTTCCACGCAATCCATGCACTTTTACAAAGCATCGCTCTATCTCCTTTGGTCCTTACCAAAACCTTGAACAATCACCGGCAGACCGTGCATTTTCATTTCCTGAAGTTTTGGGTTTGGAATTTTTTGTGGGTTGTTTGTTTGTTTATTTGCTTTTTTTTTTTTTAGCATACATATTGAGATGAATGGATCCACACTAGATTAAAACTGTGCAGCTTGATGGGTTTAGACAGACGTGTACACCCATGACACCGACATCACCGCAAACATAAACATCAGCATCGCCCCTGAAAGAGTTTCCTTGGCCCTTGGCCATCCCCGCTTTCCCCTCCCCGACCCCAGCCCCTGGCAACTGCCGATCTGCTATCTGACACTCTAGGGTAGCGAGCAGCTTCTAGAATCTTGTATAAATGGAATTATCCTATATGTACCCTTTTTTCTCGGGCTTCTTTGACTCTGCGTGTTCTCCTATTACTGATGGAAAAAATGGAGCCTTGATGAGGAAACGCAAGTAGTCAGCAATCACAGAGCAGCAGAGACATTGCAGGTGTCCTGGCTCCGAGCCTAAGATGCTGTCGGCAACACTTCCTTCACTCATCGTTCCCTCATTCATTCACCGGAGAGTAATTGGGCGCCTGGGTGGGCTAAGCCCCGGAGCGAGGTGTTGGAATCACGGCGGTGCACAGGCAGGCACAATCCCTGCCCTCATGAGATTGCACTTCATTCGTTCGTTCGTTCGTTCGTTCATTCATTCATTCGCCTGCTTAACAAATACTCGCTGCACGTCCATAGAAAATTCTGTTTGAGCTTGGCACTGCCCCACCACCTCTTACACCACCCTGATGCTCATTAGCCGTCCTGTTCTCTGCCACTTTGAGCTGGACAGCGGGGGGATGCAGGTGCAGATCGTGAGAGGTGAGTTCTGTCCCCCGGGAGCATCTAGGGCAGGAGAAGCTATAAGATACTCTCCTGTACTATGAAAGCTTAAGAGCTAAGGCTGATCCCGTAGAAGGTGGCATTCCAAACTGAGTGCAAACGTGAGTGGTCCAGGCAGGAAGGCCAGGGGCTCAGGGGAGGCTCCCCAAGCTGGACTGGCCAGAGCAGGCTCCTCTGACCAGGCGGGACCTGAGCAGTCGCCAGATGAGCAGGGAGAAGTAGGAGAGACAGACAGAAGGGGAGGTGTACCAGGCGGAAGCCAAAAAGAGAGAAAGACATGGAGGCAGGGCCGGGGAAGAGCTGATCAGGAGGACAGTGAGCTGAGAATTCCTCCTAGGGAAGTAGGAGGCCACAAAAACATGCATAACGCCGGGGTGGGGGGAGGGGGGAGTAGTGGGGAGAGTAGTCACTTACATTTTTGTAGTAATTTACGATTTACAAAGTGCTCTGTTATCATCTTATTTACTCAGTATAATCCTTGAGGTGGGAATTACCATTACATTTCCCATTTTACAAATCAGAAAATGCAGGCTCATGAAATCCAGGGATTTGCTCAAAAATAAACAACTCCTAAGTGTTGGGGCAGAGCTTCAAGCCAGGACTCTTGTCCCCAAGACCAGTCCTCTTTTCCCTATGTCTGTAGTTATCAACATTGAAATGGGGCCCAGGCAGCGTGCTTCTAAAGACCACAGAATCCGTTGTTCGAACTTGGCATTGTTCCACCACTTCCCACACCACCTGACCCTCTTCAGCCACCCTCCTGCCTACCACTAGGAGCTGGGGATGGACATGGCAAAGAGGAGATCAGGAGGAGGTAGAAGGGGAATGGCCTGGCTTCCAGAACAGGAAGTTAGTTATTTGGCCAAGGAAGCTCTCCCTCCTCCCCACATGCCTCCTGCCTCTAACTCCAGAGAAGGCTCCTAATAAGGGTCCACTGTAGTCATGCAGAAGTGGTTCCCAGGCCCTTGCCCCAGAGGCCCTGGATGGCACCCCTTCCTCTCAGCCTGGAGAAAGTGGGATGGAAATCACACCAAGGAGGAGATAAGCAGAAGCAGCCCCGGGGCCAGAACCCCAAGGGGAAAAATACAACTCGGATATTACAAGATGGATACAGAGCTGGAGTCCGACCCCACATCTACCAGGCAGCTGAGGACAAGCCCCTAATTCATCACATGGCTCACTGTGAAGGAAGAGCTAATATTTCTCCAGGGCTTCCTGTGTGCAGAGCCAGGACTCCAGCTCACATCGACTGGTTCCCAGATCACGGGTCCTAACCACTGCTCCATCCTGCCTTCGACCATCCTGCTGCTCCCCAGAGGCCAGCACCTGTCACGGAGGCCCAGCATCTGACATGCTCAGTGATGGGCACAGTCTCCCCACTCTCCCCCTGCTCCCACCTGCTCCACAGCCAAGGAAACAGCAGTGTAGTGAAACCAGGTGCCTTGCAAAGACCAAGAGGTAGGGCAAGGGCTCAACCAGGCCCGACCAGCCAGACCTGAACTCCACTCCTGAACTGAGGAAAGAGTGCATGGGACTGATGGGGCTCCAAGGGCCCCCACTTCCATGGTGCTGGCCCACAGCTCCTCACAAGGCCTCAGCTTCCACTCAGGGGTCCCACGGTCAAGCAGGAAAGGCCCTGGGCCAGGAAGCAGGCTCAGCTCAGGGATCAGTACCACTGGTATGGTCTTGGGAAGGCCACTTGGTCCCTGTGACTCAGTCTCCCTATCTGTAAAACGGAAATAACATTTTCCAGCCTCATACGATTATTGTCATTCAGTGAGACATGCAAATGCCGAACCACTTAGAAGAGATTACAACACAGTACATTACCAGGTATCCTTGTACGTGTAACTCCAAGATCATGACCACCAGATTTTACCCCTGTCTCCCACCCACCCCTGTCTCCCACCCACCCCTGTCTTCCCACCCACACCCCCAGCCTTCCTGGCCTCAGCCTTCTTAGGTTGAAACTGAAGCTTGAGTAGCCTTGAGGAAGGAATCTTAGTCTGTCTGTGGATATCTAAGCCCACCGGGTGCGCTCTCCTTAACCCTGCCCCCAATTCACACACACTTACCTATTTCCCACCTGCCTAAAATGACTTTTAAAAATGAAATCATTCTTGGGTTACCAGGATGGCTCAGTCGGTTAAGCGTCTGACTCTTGATTTCGGCTCAGGTCATGATCTCAGGGTCCTGGGATTGAGCCCCACATTAGGCTCCGCACTCAGCAGGAGTCTGCTTCTCTCGCTCCCCTCCCCCACCTCTCTCTCCTCTCTCTCTCAAATAAATAAATAGATCTTTTAAAAAAAATTTTTGTAAATAAGGGTGCCTGGGTGGCTCAGTCGGTTAAGCATCTGCCTTTGGCTCAGGTCATGGCCCCAGGGTCCTGGATTCCAGTCCAGCAAAGGGCTCATGAGCAGGGAGCCCGCTTCTCACTCTCCATCTGCCCTTCCCCCTGCTTGTGTTCCCTCTCTCACTGTCTCTCTTTCTATCGAATAAATAAATAAAATCTGAAAAAAAATTATAAATAAAGAGATAAAAATGAAATCACTCCCCGTAAACATCTTAGACATATGCCAAAAAAAATACCAATGGCTGTTGGCTTCTAAAGTCCCTATTAGGTGAAGAATTCAGCAAAAGCAATAGCTGTGATTTATTGATCCTTCCCCCAGATAGAGCATCTTACATATGCTGTCTCGTTAATGTTGCCTCCAAACAACCCTGGGAATTAATGACAGAGGAGGGCCCCGGCTCAGAGGGCTCTCTTGTTCTCCCTCCAGCAGAATTGCCTGGGGTTCCTGCATCCCCCGGCCCCAGCACTTGGCCCAGGAGGGATGGCAGAGGTAATGAGAAGTGTTTGTAGCGTGAGAGAAAGAAGCTGGCTGAGGAAGCATGGAAAAGTGTAGGGAGAGCTGGAGGACTTCAGTCGAATACAAAATTACCTGCTTCTTTTTTTTTTAAAGATAGATTTATTATTTATTTATTTATTTATTTATTTGTCAGAGAGAATAAGAGCGTAAGTGGGGGGACCTGCAGGCAGAGGGAGAAGCAGGTTCCCCGCTGGGAAAGGAGCCCCATGCGGGACTTGATCCTAGGACCCTGGGGATTGTGACCTAAGCTGAAATCAACTGGGCCACCCAGGCATCCCAAATTGCCTGCTTTGTTATTAAGAAATGTTAATTTCCTCTTTCATTACGGCCTCCCTGGGCTGCCAGTCTGGCCGTTGTGGATGGACACCGTCTTGGCCAGAGGCAGAGTGGCCCACCCAGCCAGTTTCCTTCTTTGCTATCTACTCTAGTGATTCGTGTACATGAGCTCAGGGTGGCTTTCGAGGGAAGAATGGTGCAGGTGGCTTTCGAGGGAAGAATGGTGCCCAGGCAACCACGAGGTTCCTTCCCACACTAAAAGTAAGTTGTTTTTTATCCCACTGGTGTATCTTACCTCGATGACCCAGAGCCCTCTGTAACCCATCCTGGCTCCTGTGTGATGACCTTCCTCATCTCCACAGGTCACGGCAGGCCAGGAAGACTGAGGGTCTTCATGCTGCTTTCCTGACCCTCTAGGATGGATGTGTGTGGCTGGAAGGAAATGGAGGTGGCTCTGGTCAGTTTCGATAACTCGGATGAAATCCACGAAGAGCCGGGCTATGCCACAGACTTTGACCCAACCAGCCCAAAAGGCTGTCCTGGGAGCAGCCCCTTCTCCAACTGGAGGATCCTCATTGGTGATGGCACCAACCATGAGATGGCCTTCTCCAAGCTCTCAAGAGACGATGTCGATTCCCCAGGGCCCGAGCCAGTAGTCCTGAATGAAGGAAACCAGCGGGTGATCATCAACATTGCCGGGTTGAGGTTTGAGACCCAGCTCAGAACCCTCAATCAGTTCCCCGAGACCCTCCTGGGAGACCGGGAGAAAAGGATGCAGTTCTTCGACTCCATGAGAAACGAGTATTTCTTTGACAGGAACCGGCCGAGTTTTGATGGAATCCTGTATTATTACCAATCGGGTGGGAAGATCCGGCGCCCCGCCAACGTCCCCATTGACGTCTTCGCTGATGAAATCTCCTTCTATGAGCTGGGTAGCGAGGCCATGGACCAGTTCCGGGAGGATGAAGGCTTCATCAAAGACCCTGAAACACTGCTCCCCACCAATGACTTCCACCGGCAGTTCTGGCTCCTCTTCGAGTACCCCGAGAGCTCCAGCGCTGCCCGGGGCGTGGCCGTGGTCTCCGTGCTGGTTGTGGTCATCTCCATCACCATCTTCTGCCTGGAAACACTACCAGAGTTCCGGGAGGAGAGGGAGCTGAAGGTAATGAGAGACCCCGGCGTCAACACAAGCAAGTCAGTCCTCTCCCACACCATGTTCACTGACCCTTTCTTTATGGTGGAGTCCACCTGCATTGTTTGGTTCACCTTGGAACTGGTGCTCCGGTTTGTGGTCTGCCCCAGCAAGACCGACTTCTTCAGGAACATCATGAACATCATCGATATCATCTCCGTCATCCCCTACTTTGCAACCCTCATCACAGAGCTGATCCAGGAGACAGAGCCCAGCACCCAACAGAACATGTCCCTGGCCATCCTGAGGATCATCCGGCTGGTGCGGGTTTTCCGGATCTTCAAGCTCTCCCGGCACTCCAAGGGGCTGCAGATCCTGGGCCAGACGCTGAAGGCTTCCATGCGGGAGCTGGGGCTGCTCATCTTCTTCCTCTTCATTGGGGTCATCCTCTTCTCCAGCGCGGTCTACTTTGCCGAGGTGGATGAGCCTGAGTCCCATTTCTCTAGCATTCCTGATGGCTTCTGGTGGGCAGTAGTCACCATGACAACTGTGGGCTATGGTGACATGTGCCCAATCACCCCCGGGGGGAAGATTGTGGGCACTCTGTGTGCCATCGCGGGGGTCCTCACTGTTGCCCTCCCTGTGCCTGTCATCGTCTCCAACTTTAATTACTTCTACCATCGGGAGACTGAGAATGAAGAGAAGCAAAACATCCCAAGTGATATTGACAAAATCCTCAACAGTGTGGGCTCAAAAATGGGCAGCACAGACTCTCTTAGTAAGACCAACGGTGGCTGCTCCACAGAGAGGTCCAAGAAGTGACCTGTCCAAGAGTCCTTGCCCCCGAGTCTCCCTGTCTATTTTTCTTTGTCTCTCTCTCTGTGTCTCTGTCTCTCCCCTTCTCTCTCTGCCTCTGTCCCCACGCCCACAGCTTCTCGTTCCCGCTCCCCTCTCTGCCTCTTGCTCTCTGTTTTTCTGAAAAAGAGAGTTTATCCTTTGAGAATAGCAGGCCATCTTGGATTGCAAGCTGTTTGAATAACCCCATACTTCTGCTGCATTTTCTAAGCTGTTTTCTTTCAAGCAACCATAGGAAGATTTAATTCTCCTTTCCTCGGAGGGGTACTTCTGGTCCTTGCTGCTCGCCTATGGTACCCAAGATCAGCTGTATTGACATCAAGTGGGAGCAAGGA
Source organism: Meles meles (assembly GCF_922984935.1). Classification (NCBI taxonomy): domain Eukaryota; kingdom Metazoa; phylum Chordata; class Mammalia; order Carnivora; family Mustelidae; genus Meles; species Meles meles. The sequence continues at coordinate 121,097,006 of NC_060066.1, forward strand.
AATGCAGAATCTGAGCCCACCACAGACCTACTGAATCCAAATTCTCATTTTAACAAGATCCCAAGTGATTCATTTCCACAATAAAGATGAAGAAGCACTGGTTTTGGTCTTCCCAAGAGGAGGCATATTAAAAGGCCGGGGAATGCTGTGAGCCATGAGTAAGAGCTCCGGGTTGTTTAATAATAATATCTTACACTTGTGTCACGTTGCATAAATTTTCCAAAGCACTTTCACCAACAGTGTCTCACTGTATCTCAAAATAACCGGTAGGACAGATTTGGTTGTTATTCTCACGTTGTAGATGAACAAACCCAAGGACAGCGAAGAAACGGTGACATGCTCCATGCTGGAAACCACATCTATCACCTAGTCTGGGGTCCTTTCTGCTTGTGGATGCTTTGGAATCAGAGGGAGAGGAACATGAGGGCTCTGTCTTGCAGAGGATCCAGGCAGCAAATCTCTGGGCAGGAACAGTCTTTCCCGGGGATTCCAGGATCTCCACGCATGCTGGGAAGATAGAGCCTGCCTGGCCCCTCGCTCCTCAGTCGCTTCCTTGCGCAGCGGGCCTGCAGAAACACTCGCAGGTGCTTTTCACCTGGCCCATCTCTGTGAGTTTAGGCACAGGCTGGTGAGCCTGAGTGCGGGACGGGTGTGCACCAAGGCCTCAGAGCACCACTTCAGGAAGAAGAGAGACCTGTCCACCTGCCTCCAGGTTCGGATGCCACTGAGTCATGAGGAATTGACTAGTCGCCTGTTGGGGCAGCTTAGTGGGGAGCAGCGGGGCCCTAAGACATGTGCCCAGATTCCAGGCCCACCCAAAGAGCCTGGTTGTGGCAGGCTCACCTGAGAAACTGCCTTCTCAGCCCACTACACTCCCAGGATGAGGGGGTAGAGTTGATTCCCCAAAAATCAGAGAAGGAAGCTTTTACTCTGTCCGCCGACCCTCCACCCCCATTCATCCCTTCAAGGAAGGAGGCCTGCACCTTCCTCAGGCCCAATACCCAAACCTCAAGGGTGAGTCAGCATCGGAACTCTGGACATCTGGGCCGCAGGTCACTGCCCAGCTCTGAGCCACAGAGCCCAAACCACACAATCAGCACGTAATCCTGGAACACACCCAGCTCCCCACAACCTTGTAAGACACAGCGCCGCAGCCACAGATCCCATCACACACTCTCCCCTTCATGACAGCCTGAGGTACCAGTGTGAGAGAAAGCTGCTTCTCTCCGTTCTTGTTGTCCTGAGTGCAGGCCCTAGGAATCTGGACACCGTCATCTTTTTTTTTTTTTTTAAGATTTTATTTATTTATTTGACAGAGAGAGATCACAGTAGACAGAGAGGCAGGCAGAGAGAGAGAGAGAGGAGGGAAGCAGGCTCCCTGCTGAGCAGAGAGCCTGATACGGGACTCGATCCCAGGACCCTGAGATCATGACCTGAGCTGAAGGCAGCAGCTTAACCCACTGAGCCACCCAGGCGCCCTGGACTCCGTCATCTTTAAGGCCCCTTCCTGCTCTAAAAACCCCAATCTTCTTATGCGTTAGCCTCAAGCTCTCACTTTGCACTGAGTCACAGAGAGCCTGGGCTTTACAGAAGACATCACTGCCCTAAGACCTGAGCAAGCAGGACTCCTGTCCCAGGCCTGAGCCTCAGGGTTCTGGACTTTGGAGTGCCTTCCTCACAGTTTTCTAAGTTCCTTTCTAATTGCTCTCCTTCAGGCCCCTTTCCAACTCCCTACTCATCCCTCAGGCCCAAGCATGGGGGTTGACCAGATGTCCCGAGGCACTCCCGGATTCACACATGTGGGATCATGCTGGAGCCCTATGCTTGGTTCCAGTTCCAGGATGGTGGTCTGGAGAGCAGAGTGCTCCCACTGAGTGCTCTCACAGGCTGGTGTGGCATTTCTTTTACAGAATCACATAAGCTTAAGTGCCAGAAATATGACAGCACTCTGATCTGAGGTGATGCAAACTCCCATAGACACTGAGTCCTTGCAAAAATTATTTCAAAACCACCCCGAGCATCCTCGGGGTGGTTTTGACAAAAGAGTCCACATGCCCACATTCTGCCTTCTGGAAGCCACATGATCACAATTCTTTACAGCAAAACCTCTCTCCACAGATGGGTGAGACCATTTGCACTTCCCATCAGCCACCCGAAGTAAACATTATTCCCCCCATTTTGTCACATGAGGAAACTGGTTCAGAGTGGTTCGTGGGCACACAGCCAGGAAGCAGTAGAGAGGGATTTAAATCTAGGTCTCTTTGATGCCGCAATGTATCCCACCATGCTGCCTGCTATCCGGAACAGCTCCCTCCTGAGAAGGGATCCTGGGGCTGGGGTCACACAGACGGTGGCGGCACATTTTGGGGAGCAGAGAGGCTGGTTCTCCTGAGGCTCTGCTTTCTTTCTCTCTCTGACTCTATATTCAGAGCCACATGCTGGCCTCCCACCTCCAGACATGCTGCAAACACGGTGGGATGGAAAGACCCAGGGGTAGGTTTGGCCAGTGCCCCTAGAGGTCAAGATAGAGTCCCAGAGCCTGCAGCCCAGCCTTTCTCGTCTGAGGGTCCTGCCAGAAAGGGCTTAGACTAGCAGGGCAGAAGGGAGCCACTTGGTTTCTCTAGCCAATGCAGTTACCCCTGGAGGGTTAGGAGGCCTGCTTATAAACTTCTGACTCCCAGGAAGCAGGTCCAGACCTCTAGGCTGGTGCCAGACACAGGGCTGCAGAAGCAAGCCCTCTGGGGCACTTGGGTGGCTCATTCTTTAAGTGTCTGCCTTTGGCTCAGGTCATGAGCCCAGGGTCCTGGGATCGAGCCCCACATCGGGCTCCTTGCTCAGTGGGAAGCCTGCTTCCTCTCTCCACTCCCCCTGCTCATGTTCCTACTCTCACTGTCTCTCTCTGTGTGTCAAATAAATAAATAAAATCTTAAAGAAGCAGCAGCAGCAGCAGCAAGCCTTCCACCCGCCATACCACTGCTGCCAACGGGGCTGGTGTCATAGTCCCCGACGTTGAGTCCCCGGCACTGAGTCATCTGTTTCTTCCCGAGGCAGCCAGGGAGACGGGCTGTGGGGCCCCTCACCACCCATCTGCTGTCGACAGACTTGCACCCCAGGGTGACTCACTGGCAAAGGGTAAGAAGAGAGTCAGGGCAGACAGGACAGCACGGCCTAGGGGTCAAGTGTGAAAGGCGCTCTCACTGCGTCATAGACAGAAGGACTTGTCAGCAGCCAGGCTCAGACGGCCTTGCCTTTGGAAGGAGCAGAGCAAGGCCTGAGGCTTCCTTCAGTGAGTTCCTATTAACGGAGCCCCTACTACGTGGCAGACATTTTCCAGCCGCTGAGTAAAGACAAAGAAAGAAGGGAAAGGTCCCTTTTAAGGGTCACAGTAATAATATGCAAACAATGTAAGAGGAACAGCAGAAACCTCTTCAGGGCAGAAGGCTTCCAAATCTTGTGTCTTCCTTCCCACATCATGCCGGCTATCTTTGCAAAGAGCTTAGGATTCATTGTTCCATCTATTCATTCTCTTTGAAAAGTGTTTTATAAAGCAGAAAGCCTCTCCAAAACGTCATTGTTTTGAGTGGAAAGTTCTCTAGACTTGGAACCAAAGGACCTGGCTGAATTTGTATTAATGTTAGGACTTGGACCTCAATAGGCCTCAATTTCCTTATGTGGAAGATGGAGATCAAAAACAAAACAAAACAAAATAAAATAAAACAAAAATACTCCGACGGCAGCAAACATGGCAGGATTCTCCCCATCCAACCCCAGGGAACAGGCACTGAGTCCTCCCACCTGCCCAACTTGGCCAACGGATGCCTCAGGACCTCCACAAGAAGCTAAAGTGGCTGCTCAGGACCTGCCCTCTGCTAGAGACGGCCCCTGTGACTTCCTGCTTCTCTGCCTGTTATACTTGTACTCACCCTCTTTGAGTTTACTTCCAACTCTGACAAATGGGCCCAATGTCACCCACCTCCCTGGGCTGCGGGGAGGAAGCAGGGATGGGGTGTGACTACAGGTGATTACGGCTGGCAAGCACCACACGAGCGAAAAGAATGACTGCTCTTTAAAAGCTGTCTTTTGGACCAATCAATTAGCGCTGCCCGAATAAGGACAGAACTTGCCTTGGCAATCGGCATCCAATCGACCCTAAGCGGAAGGTCGCTGACTTCAAAGACAGTTTAAAAACAGACTTAACTGAGCTGGGAAAGGAAAAGGGTTATGAACCAGATCATATCATGTTCAATAACCAACTAGCTGTTCAGGCTGATTTGCACACGTGTCATTTCCTCTGAATCAGTCACTGTCAGGTAGGTATCATTTCATAGGTATCCATCAAAGAGCACAAAATCAGGGGGATCGGACATAGATGGCATCCCTCACCTTCTTGAGCAAAGACCCAATTCGCTTCACCCCCATGCAAACCATAGGCGGTAACTCCAACCCCCGGACGGCAGCATTCCCCGCGGTTCTGGGACATCAGGGAGGCTGAGGTTGGAGGCACCGCTCGTTGCGCTGGCCTCGCCCAGTCCATGCCACCCACACAGAGCCCACTCAGAGGAGCTCAGCCACTCTCGGGGAAGGAAGGCTCTGCAGCACCCCTGGGACAACATCCTGGGGCAGTGTGGCCCAGAGCAGTGGCCACCCTGGACCCTGCTCACCCATGAGGCTCTCTCAGCTCTGGTGGCCCTGTCCAGCCCTCACCGTGCTTGGGGACGCGGTACCTTCCCCACCACGGGCTCAGCACTCCCGAGGGTGCACACGGTGGGGCAGGAATGCGTTCCAACGTTTTGTTTTCCGTGGCAGGTGCCAGAAACCCAAGTCAAACTGAAACAAGACAGAACCTTTACCAGCTCCCGTGATGGAAAAATTCAGGACAAAAAGAGATTGTAGCTGAGTCTGGGGACTCAAACAACACCACTCTCAGAGCTTGAGTCCCTCCTGTCCATTGCCCTTCTCCGCTTCCCTCTGCTGGATGCCATCACAGCTCTCAAGGACGTTCTCTGCAGGGCAGGGAGCGTGGCAGCCCCCAGGTCACGGCCTTATCATCATCCAACCAAAAACAAACAAATATACATAGATATATAGAATCACCTTTGCGTCACATTACTACTGATAATTCCTCAAAAAAATGCCAGATCCAAAAGGTAGAGATTTTGGTCTGTTGGGTCCACTACCATATTCCCCGGGGCCTATCGCAGCGCACAGCAGGTGTTCAGTAAACATTTGTTGAATTACTAAATGGCCCCTTCAATTACCCTAAAGAGACCAAACTAAGACACTCTGTCGGCCTGGTAAGATTTTGTTCTCCTTCACCCCTACCCTCTCCCAGACCTTAGACCTACAGGCTGAGGCCAGACCTCCTTAATGAGGAATGACTGTCGGGTGACCCTTAAAGCATGGCGGGAGTGGGGGGCAGGCTCTGGGGCCTGGGATGGTGGCCAGAAAGGGACACAGGGGCAGCCTGGCCTGGAACATGCTCCCAGCCAGTGGCGAGAAAACTCCCTGCCTCCCTTCCTGCCCAGCCTCACCCCTAGATAGGATTAGAGGAGGCCAAGGGGACCCAGGACACGGTTCTGAAAGTTGCAGACCCCTTTGCAGCTTTCCAGGGCAACCCCTGAGCCTCCAGAAGGCCACCTTTCTCAAGCATTCTGGCTGTCCGACCTCCCAGGTCAGTTTGAACTGCTCCCCTCACACTCCCCTGCCCAGGCCCTCACCGAGGGAGCCCCTCTCCATGGAAGTCCTGTTCAGATCACCTCACAGCAGCTGCCGAGGAAACGTGGCCTGCCCACCAGTGACAAGGCCCCCTTTCCCCCCCTCCTTTTCTGTAAGGTCCCAGAGGGTAGGAAGGACAGGAGGGAAGGGGACGCCCAAGGTGCCCCTTGCCCCTCTCAACAGCTGATTCCAGCCTCCTAAAAAATAAAATGCATTCTCCTGTGGAGTGGAGCCTCCAAAGGCCCTTTGAAGTGAGAGGAATAAAGGCATCCTGGTTTCCCCCAGAGACCACAGAGTCTGCCCGGCCACAGCCTAGAAACAGAGCAGATGAAAAGGCACCGGGGTTGGCAGGGACCTGGGGTGGTGAGTAAAAGGAAGATCAGACAAACTTTTGTTATTGCCTCTCAGGGGAAGCGGAGGTAAAAAGCTGCCTGTGAAATGTCACCGGATAATGAATGCTATTTCACTCCCTCCCGGAGATGCCAGTCAGATGCACGAGGAGAGAATGGCAGCGATCCTCATACGGAATTTGGGGTGGATCTCCTGCTCTTCTGAGCCTGAGGGGCCTTGGCAAAGCCCCCTCCTCCCTGTCACCACCCTCCTGTTCTATCGTTAACAGAAATAACAAATAGAGCAGAAAAAAATTACACACATAATAAATAATACCAGGCTCCCAAGGTTATTGTGAGAATTGCGTAAGATAATACATTAAATCCCTTAATATGCCGATGGTTGGATGGAGGTAGACAGAGCCGAGGATAAAAACACTCTCCTGCAAGGGCCAGGGCTGTGCCTTTTTAATGTGAGGAGCCCAGCACAGTGTCTGGGACATAGTAGATGCTCAGCAAATGAAGGGAGGGAAGGAGGAAGACAAACAAGGGAACAATAAGGCAGAGGAGAGGTCCTAGCAGGGCCAAGTCAGAGGCCCCTGACTTCCCCTACATGCCCCAGAATGTTAATAGTTGTGACCCAGTTACCTGGAGACTTGGGGTTGAAGTAAATTCCTGGCACAGAATTTTCTGATTTCTCTGCTTGTTTTTTTCCTGAGATCCCAAGAACGGAAGGTAAGGAGTCATCACCATGTATCCGATTTACTTTCTTGAAAAGAAAATTAAGTTCCAACTGTGGGCCAGATGCTGAAATGGGCCATTGGGGTTACAGAACTGACCGAGAGGGGTGTGTGCCCTTGGGGAGGAGAAATGGCCTCTCTATGAATTAGAACTTTCCCTATGAATGGGGGAGTGAGGGGCCCCTCCTGCTCCCCGGCTCTTTCACACTGGAGGGAAAGTGGCCCTGTGTGGCCCACCCTCGGGCTGGTCCTGGGACCACAGAAGGGAGGGAATAATTTATGCTCAGTTTCCGCACCGTGCCCAGCCCCACTGGGAGGCGTGTTACCACATTCAACTGGGAGAGAATGTGAAGCCCAGGGTAGGGCGCGAGGGTGTCCTCCGAGTGCTGGACACAAATTCTGGTCTGCGGGGGGATGCTCTGGCTAAAGAGAACAGAGGGAGGAAGGTGGTCCCTTCTGGTCCTGAAGAACAGAGTACCACGATGATGCTTCCCTTTGGGTAGGGAAAGGGAAAACAGGGTTTCCATCTCTCGGGACAGCACCCTGTCCCCTCTGCCTCATCTTGGAGACAGTAAGGATCTCACTGCAAGGGGTAGAGAAGGAGACAGGCCTGTGGCACTCTCGCTCTCCCTCTCTCTTCTATGGGACAACAGAGGGGCACAGACGGAAAGAGAAGGTTTGTGGCCTGAGAGCTAAGAGTCTGGAGGCGGGGAGGTGAGGGGTGCGGAAGTCCAGCATGTTGGAAACAGAAGCAGCTTTTTTTTTTTTAAAGCTTCAGTAAGTGAGTAGGAAGAGCAAAGCAACGGGCTGCAGGCTTCCCTTTGAAGCTGGATAAAGGAAGAAAAAGGGGAAAGACTAAAGATTAAAAATAGTTACTTGGAGAGGAAAGAGGTGTTCAGATGTCTTGAGGCTTATTAATGATTTTCTCTGAAGCATCATCTGTAAGTGAAAGGCTCAAGTTCAATGTTTTAATAAGAGGTGGCTGCTTTCTTTCTTTCTTTCTTTTTTTTTTTTTTTAAGGAAATGAGATGTAGATCGGTTTACTCACTAAGGAAACACAAGCAGATACCACAGGGTTGCATCTGGGGAGTCCGCATGTGGAAGGAGCCCTGGTTCTACAGCATTGGGTTCAGATCCCAGTTTTGCTGTGTGTCTGTGACCAACTTGCTCAAACTCTCTGAGACCCAATCCTTTCAAATGGGAGAAGTTGGGGCTCATTGTGCCTATCTGCTAGAGATGCCAAGAAAATCAAATAAGACATCATCTCTACATTGCCTTTCATAGAATAGGTTCTAAATACATAGATGTGTCCCCTCGTGTGGGATCTCCAAAAATTGTTCTATATATAAGCAAGGCCCTCTGTTGCCACTTGGTTGCAGCATACCTGAATTCAGGATGGGACAGTAAGGACCAGGAATCACTGTGGGCCCCTAAGATAGTCTCAGATTTTTCCCACAAAGTAGGAATATCCACCTCCAAGCATCCCTGAACACTTCTCTGTGTTCTCAGAAACCCCTCCAATCCCAGGAATAACTACACAGTAATTAATGCCACGGGGTTCTAAAACAATTCTTCGTTTTTTGGTGGTTGTTTTTTTTTTTTTTTCTGCGTGAGTTTTTATCTCATTTGAACTTCACGAGAACCCTGTGGGGTATTCAGGAGAGTTTTGGCATTTGTTCCACTTTGGAGGTGATAAAACAGATTCTGACAAATTCAGTGACTTGCCCAGTCTCACCATCTGGTCGTTGGTGGCGCAGAGCCCCGAGCCTGAGGCCTCTCCCCGACACCACAGCTGTCTCCCATGAGTGGGTCTGGCCAACACAGCTTACCAGTAACTGAGCATCTGCTCTGAGAGAAAATGGGGCCTCTACCTTCTAGGCCAAGGGGAATTGACCTTCCCAGGGGTCAGAGGTTTACTCTGCATCTTCTGAGGAGTGTTTTTGCATTACAATGCTAGGCTGCCCTAAGGAAGGACCACAAGGCTGGGCCCTGTGGCTCAAACTAGGAACCAGAACCTGATTGTCTCCTAGCTCTGGAGCCTGGAAGTCCAAGGTCACAGGGCAGCAGGTTGGTTCCTTGGTGTACAGATGCCTTTCTTCTAATTTCTTCCCATCATCTCCCCTTCATGTCTGTTTCTGTGTCCACATTTCCCCCTTTTTATAAGGACATCAGTCATATTGGGGTAGCCTCACCCTAATGACTTCATTTTATTTTATTTTTTAAAAGATTTTATTTATTTATTTATTTATTTGAGAGAGAGAAAGAGAGAATGCAAGAGAGAGAGAGAGAGAGAGAATGAGCACACAAGCAGGGGGAGGAGGAGAGGGAGAGGAAGAAGCAGGCTCCCTGCTGAGCAAGGATTTCCAGTGTGGGGCTTGATCCCAGAACAATGGGATCACCACCAGACAGATGGCAGACGCTTAACCAACTGAGCTACCCCGATGCCCCCTAATGACTTCATTTTAACTTGATTACCTCTGTAAGGACCTTATCTCCAAATAAGATCACATTCTGAGATACTAAGAGTTAGGACCCCCCAACATATCTTTTTTTGGGGGGGAGACAATTTTCAATCCATAAAAGTGATCACCTCCCTTTTGCAAATGAGGAAACCAGTTCGGAGAGGTGAAGTCCCGTGGCCAAAGTCACACAGCTAGGAAAAGAGACGGCCACCAGCACTGATGTGGCCAGGCCTCCATGGAGCCCACCACCTGCCATGGGCACCAAGGGCACAGGGCTGCAGAGTTGCCCCTCGAGGCTGGGTCAAGGATTAGAGAAGGGAAGGGGAGAAGGGGTCCCCTCCCTCCCTGCTGCTGCCTCCTCAGGCCAGCGGGGTGTGAACAGGAGAGGGGAAGAGTGACAAGCAAGGAGTGAGTGGGAAGGGGAGGAGAGGAAGGGAGGCAGCCAGCTCATAGGGCGGGGCTGGGGGTACCAGGCAAGTTCCCAGAGGGTGGGGGAGGGGCCCACCCCCCTTCCCTGGCTCCCCGAGGCTCCCACCCCCCTTCCCTGGCTCCCCGAGGCTGGCTCCTCTGCCACATTCTCAGTGCAGAGCCTGAGCAGGTGCTGGAAACGGCTTCCACTTGCGACTTGTAACATGAAGTTGTTTTTACTCAGACGCCTGAGTGCTGTTTCCCAGTTTCTTAATGGCCTGGTTCCTGCCTTGCAGTCCCAGGAAAGGACCCCTGAAGTCAAGAATGAACTTTGCCATACACGCCACTGCCCTCACTCACACATGCTGTCCCTGAAGTCCTTTCCCTGGACGGAGGAGCTGGGGGCGGGAAGGGAGGAGGGAGGCAAGAGCCCTGTGGGGGCTATAAGAAGGGCCGTGGGCCAGAGCGGGGAGGCCAAACAGGCAGCCCAGCACCAAAGTCATTTTCCAGCAAGATGACACCCACCTGTTGTTCCACCTGTCCTGGGAGCACAGGGACCCCACGCTCTGTGGACTGCCCCCTCTATGTCTGCCCCACTCACCCAGGCAACAGAATTCCCCAGAAACACTCTGCGAGAGCAGACAAGTCCTGTTAAGCATCACTGTATTCCTTTGTCTGGGTTGTACCCCGGAGCGTGGGGAGACCCTATGCTCTGCGCTCCCCCACAGGGCCCAGGTGGGCAGTCAGCCAAGAGCCAAGTTATCATAAGAATTCACTAGATAACATAGGAAGGTGCTCAGCCAACAGTGAAAGTTGCTGTGCAAAGTAAGGTGCACAGGTGGATGGTGACAGGTTCGTGCTCAATGGACATGTGAAAGAAAGGGTGAGATCTGGAATGAAAACTCACCAGCGAGCTGCAAACCTTTCCAGAGCCACGGCTGTGCCCTTTTAATGTTACCATCCCCGCACAGCTCTGGTGCACAACAGATGCTCCGCAAATGAAAGAAGAAAAAGAGTAAGAAAAAGAAAGAACCATGTTGCAAAGAGCAGGTCATGTCCCTTGAAAAAGAACAGTAACTTACATTCATTGCGTGCCAGGCGCTATTCCAAGATGCTTCGTGTAAATGAGTCAGCTTAAGGCTCATGACATGCTGTGAGGTAGGACGTGTCACGAGCCCACCTTATATATGAGGAGGATCAGTCACAGAACAATCACATCACTTGCCCGAGATGCTCCAGCTGGCAGGTGGCCAAGCAGGACTGGAAGCCAGGGGCTCGGTGGTAGGTATCAAGGCTTCTCCTGTGCCCCCAAATCACCTCTCCCCACACAGCCCTGTCTCAGGAAAGTCAGGATGACTGAGCCCAGGAGGCAGCCAGAACCATCACCCCACCCCCTACATAGGACAGCTCCCGCATTAGCCTGACCGGTCTGTGCCGTCACCATGGCTAGAAAGCTGTGGGAAGAGGCAGCCTCCCTCCGATTTTGCCTCGTGCTAACCCCATCCAAAAAAAGAGGGGCCAAATCTGCCCAGCTTTTTCTCCTCCCTGGTCAGCTCAGTGTCACCTGCTTGAAAACACTTTGAACCACCTCTGTTCCTTCCCCCATGAGATGCCCTTTTACCTTCTTTCCTTTTTTTTTTTTTTTTTTTTAAGATTCTGTTCGTTTATTTTAGAAACAGAGAGAGCAGGGGGAGAGACAGGGGGAGCGGGAAAGGGAGAACTCCAAGCAGACTTCAGGCGGAGTGCGGGGCTCGACTTGGGGCTCCATCTCACGACCCTAAGATCATAAGCTGAGCAGAACCTCCATCTCACGACCCTAAGATCATAAGCTGAGCAGAACCAAGAGTTGGATGTTTAATCGACTGAGCCACCCAAATCCTACCTATCCCTCAAGACATTCCAAACACTCATGCCTCCCTGAGGCTTGCTCTGATCTCACCTTGCCTGTCCCATGTGCACCTGTCGCCCGCAACTGGGAGCTCCTGGAGGGTGGGGTCTTGTCTGGTTCATCTCCAGACCCTCAGGACCCTGACACCATGTGTCTGGCACAGAGTCAGTGTTCAGGTGTAGTCACTAAACTAAAAGTGTGATGCCGCTTTATAGCGAGCATTAGCTCTCCATTGCTGGGTAACAAATTCCACCAAAGTTAGCAGTTTCAAACACACACTGATTGCCTCACGCTTTCTGTGGGTCCAGACCCAGGCTCAGCTTGGTCGGGTCCACTGGCTTCCAGTCGGTCGTGCAGCTGAATCACGTATCAGTTGGGGCTGCACGACCTAAAGGCTCAAAAGGGGGTGAATCTGCTTCCAGCTCCCTCACACCACCCTCAGCAGGAGCCCTCCGTGGGGGAGGGGGGCAGCTCCCCTCTGGTGGTTGGCTAGAAGCTACCTTCCGTTCCTTGCTTTCTGAATCTTCTCGTGGGGCAGGTCATGACAGGGCAGCTTGCTTCCTCCCGGTGAGCAAGTGAGAAGGTTGCTTGTCTTTGCAAAACAACCTTGGAAGGGACACTCCAACGCTTGGGGTATTGTTTACAAGACTAAGCCCCGCCCACACTGGGGGCGAGGGTTATCCAAGCATGAGAATCCTTGGAGGCTAAGTTTACTGGGAACCCTTTTGGGAGGCTGTCAATCCCACAGGAAAAAGCATTTCGTAGGACATTATTTGCCAAAGCAGAGCTGGTCCAGAGGAGGGGATGGTCAGAATGAAGGGAACACATCGGGGGAGGTCTGTGAGTCTTTCCACCACGTGAAAATATAAGGCCTTCCATGTTGGCTCAGTTCCTGGACCACGGTGGGTGACCAGCCGGCTTTCTGCCACTGGTACGGGTGTCTCAAGGTGCAGTCGTGCTCCTGGTCCCTAGATGCCCGCTGTTGAATGCTTGCCAGCCTGCTCACCTTCCCTTAATACAATAACGTTCCCATGTAGCATACCCCTTTGTACAAGGCACTTTCAGGTTCATTTCATCACTTTCCTTCTTCCCGTCCTCGGCGGGTGGTTCTGGTCTTCCCATTTTACAGCTGAAGAAACTGAGGCCCGCAACAAAAGTCAAGATCATAGAGTCTAATGAATGGCAGAGTCAGAGTTGAACCCTGAGAGCCTCAAGTTTATCTCGACTTTTAAAAACTTACTCCTGTATCAAGACAGTCCCACCTCTAAGTGCAAGAAGTTCTACACAATTCTGGCCTACCATGAGAACAGGGCCCTTCTATTCATTTCTTCAAAACTTAAGGTCAAGGCAGAGTCATCTTCCCCAGACTCGGCTTCAGTGACCACGTGCTCCCTTGCCACCTGAAATCAAGTCCAACCCCCAGAGGGGCCCCAACACCAGCCCTGGGGACCTCAAAGGGACCTCCGGGCATCCGCAGTTCCATGTTTTGGAGACGGCTCCTTCCTTCCCTTCCTCCACACCATGTCCTCTCCCCAGAATACTATATTCTGAATATCCGGAATATTATATTCTCCCCAGAATCCCTTCATAGAAACAATTCTCAGTCAAGAAGACAGCGAGGCGGGGCACCTGGGTGGCTCAGTGGGTTAAAGCCTCTGCCTTCGGCTCAGGTCATGATCCCAGGGTTCTGGGATCGAGCCCCACATTGGGCTCTCTGCTCAGCGGGGAGCCTGCTTCCTCCTCTCTCTCTCTCTCTGCCTCTCTGCCTACTTATGATCTCTGTCTGTCAAATAAATAAATAATTTAAAAAAAAAACATTAAAAAAAAAGAAGACAGCGAGGCTTGGTAGGCTGGGCAGGATTTGGGATTTGCGGGGACAGGTATCTACTGTGATGCCTTAGCTCTCCGCTCTCTGAGATTTCGTAAGAAGGTCATCCTGCTGTGGTTTGGGGTTCCAATAGTAGGGCGATGGGATGGTGTTCAATGAGCTTGTCCTGAGAAAACCACACAGAAAACCATCCCCAGAGGATAAGGGCAAGGCGTGCTCTGAAGGAAATGGACTCTTGATCAGTTACCCAAGGGGGACGGTCTCGGGCAGGTAGAAGGGAGCCCTGACATCTACTAGAAACTTCCGCTCTTGGATCTGGGCCTCACGGAGGGGAACTCAATATGCACTTCAAAATCAGAGCAATAGGATGATGTGGGAGACAGAATACTGGCTCCCCAAAGATGTCCACACCCCCATCCCGGAAACATTTGAATACATTACCTTCACATGGCAAAAAGGGCTTGTGGATGTGATCAAGGATCGCAAGGTGGTGAGATGATCCTGGATTATGTGGATGGACAGTGTAATCACAACATAATCACAGTCTCTTCCAAGAGGGAGGCAGAGGCCAAGGTCAGGAGATGAGCCAATGGAAGCCCAGGTCAGAGTGATGAGACCACCAGCCAAGGAATGCTGGCAGCCCGTGGATGCTGGAAAAGGCAACAAGATAAATTGTCCCCTAGAACGCCCCAAAAGAAGGCAGTCCTGCTGACACTTTAATTTTAGCCCACTGACTTCCAAATCCAGAACTATGAGTTCATACATTTGCGCTGTTTCAGTCCACTAAGTTTGTGCTAATTCAATGCCATGGCAATAGAAAACTCATACAGCTCATACCCATTATGAGCAAATCGGCCAGGAGACAGAGTGGGTCCACAGCACAGTTCTGAAACCCAGCTGTCTAGGGCATGTTGCTCTGGTTTACTCCCCTCTGGGTCACCCCAGAGCCCGTGCACTACAGTCATGTACCCACACAAGGGCCAGAGAGCTCAAGGGACAGTCTTTTCAGGGGGTCAGGTGGCTATGGCATCGGTGATTACCAGACGACCCCCCTCCCCGCCCCCTGAAGAGGAGGTGACTCGCCTGAGAGGGCCAGCCTCTGCTGTCCAGTGAGAGAGCCTCTGGAAATGCCCACCTTGGAGGATCAGTCTTATTTCATCTAGGAAAGCTTTCAGGGTCCCCCCCCCCTGCTATCCCCTCTGGCGAAGCCTGCCGCAAGAGTCCTCAGCTCCAGGGCTCTACACACTGGAGGCTGCCCACCAGGAGACCTAAGGAGATCGTCCAAGTTGCCAAAAGCCTCAAGGGCAAGTGGTGGGGAGGCTGCTTCTCTCCACTCTGCCCAGCCCAGCTTTGGCCAAGCCCACAGCAACTCTCCTTCCTCCCTTGTCCCCATAGGTCACAGCTCACGGCTGCCCTCTGGCTTCAGCTCTCAGACCCTCCAACAAGCCCTGCCAGGATTATAAAGGTTACATCTCATCTGGGGGCCCTCTGGAGGTTGTCCAGAAGCTGTCAAAGTCCAGGTGGCCGGTCTAGAGAGGCAGAGCAGGGGGAGAGGGTCCGAGGGCTGCCTGAGAAAGGGACAGGCTTCCGTGAGCCAACACAGAGCAGGCCTAGGGGCCCCCCAACTGGGGATGGTTTCCAGATGCCAGATCTGCCTCCCTTTCCTCCACTCAGATCCCTGCCCCACATCAGGGGCTCCGAAGCACAGGTTGAACGGGTGCCATACCTTCTAGACTCGAAACTGGGACACTCATTGGCGTAAGAAACAATCTGGCAGATGGAGTCTGATTTCAGAATTACCATTCTTTTTTAGGACACTGCAATCAATGGAGAGAACAATAGGACAAAATATTTAAAATGTAAAATATGGTCCCTCTCCATCTCACCATGATGAAGCTCCTGATAGCTCTCACCCCTGCAAAACTCCCTGAGGGCAAAGATCATGTTAACTCATCACTGGGACGCCACTGGGCTGTGAAGATCTTATGCTAGGCATTTTGTAAATCTGTGATGGGAGAGAGGGAGAGAGTGCACTTGGACAAGGCCCAGGCCCATGCCTGGCGGATCAGTCTCAGACCTCAGGCCTGACCACCCCCCTCCCCAGCTGTATGGGAAAGACCGGAGTCCCCCATGTCACCCTCTTGCATCCCTCTAGGTCAGATTCTTCCGGTAGGACAAGTGACTCACTCTCTAGGGTTCCTCTCTCTGCCCTTGCTTAGGGACTCATGCTGAGTCCCACTGGAACCGTACCCCTCAGGGCCAGCCAATCCCAGAAGGAGCTGGAGGTTTCTGAGCAACTAAGGCAGCTGCAGCCCTGAGGAAGGGGCTTCTTTGGGGGCCAGATGGAGCAGGAGCAGCAGGGCAGCGTGGAGGTGACAGGAACAGTGAGGAAGGGGAGGACACCCTCCCAGGATGCCACTTGTAATGGACAGAACTGTCCCTCCAAACTCGATATGCTGATGAAGCCCGGTCCCCAGTGGGACTGCATTTGAAGATGGGCCTTTATTATTTTTAAAGGTTTTAAGATTTTATTTCTTTATTTAACACACAGAGAGAGAGAGTGCACAAGCAGGCGGAGCACAGGGAGAGGGAGAAGCAGGCTTCCCACTGAGCAGGGATCCCAATGTGGGGGTCGATTCCAGGACCCTGGGATCATGACCTGAGCTGAAGGCAGACGATTAACTGACCAAGCCAGCCAGGCTCCCCATGAGATGGGCCTTTAAAGAGGCCATTAAGGTAAAGTGAGGTCATAAGGGTGGGGCCCTGACCCAATAGGACTGGTGTCCTTAGGAGAAGAGGAAGAGACATGGGGAGGAGTAGTGCACAGAAGGCAGCTCTCTGAAGCCAGGAGCGAGGCCTCAGGAAAAACCAGCCCTACCAGCACCTTGATCTAGGGACATCCAGCCTCCAGAACCATGAGAAACAAATGTCCATTGTTTAAGCTGCCCGGTTGGTGGTGCTCTGCTCTAAGACACCACCCGAGGTGACAAGGTGCTCAGAGAGTGCTAGGGGTCAGGGAGGCACGGGCTCAACCCAGCTGCCCCCAGGTGACCAGAACATCCATGGGGTACCTGCAACCCCTGGCTTATCACTTCATCCTGCTGACTCTCAGGCCAAAGACTATGGTTTCTCAAGTTTCTTGCATTCCAACTCATGCTTCTGTCGACTGGCCTTCGTCTCCCCAGAGTGGCCTGTGGCCATACCCTGGGCATGTGTGGACTCAGGAAAATGGCTGGGCATTCTCCACTTTTTGCCGTTATCCAAACCCGATAGGCCATGGGCCCAGGTGCCAGAACTCTGGCCCAGCATCTCCTCAGGGTGGGGCGGCCTGCTTCACTGTCTCAGGACCAAGGCCAAGAGACTGGCACCCAAGGCGACTCCGGGAGTCCCAGGGGCACTTCGTGATTAATGAATGATGCTCTCAGATGAGAAACGCCCCCCAGGGAGCTGATACACGGACTGTGGCTGCGATCCAGCGCTCCCATGGGAGGTTCTGGTTTCCAGAACTTCCCAGGCAACAGTTCCAAGCTGCAGAAGGTATGCAAGGTATAACTGGTCCCTGCCGCCCAGACCTTCCCCAACACAGGACTCGTCTCTCTGGAGGCTCCTCGTTCCTTCTCAGAGGTCCTAAAAATAAAGTTCTAAAGACAGAGTTATTCCGGTCTCAATGCGAAACAGAGCCCTGGGAAAGAAAGGGGCTCTCAGGTTTCATGGCTGGGGCCAGAGGACAGGACAAGGACAAAGGTGGCGGAGCTCAGCACCCACAGATGGAACTTCAGAGTCATGCAGAGGAGACCAAGACCACCAGCCCAGAGAGGGGCCAGGGTCATGCATGAGCAGTCCTCCGAGAGGAGGCACGATTCCACCAGCCAGAGCGGGGAGACAACTTTGGACTGGATCTCATCCAGCCCTAACCCCAACCCCAAGTTAGACACTCCAGGGAGTGTCTAACTGCTGCCCAGGCTCCCTGGAGATCTAACTCCTCAAGTTGAAGGCCTCCGAACCACCCAGAAGGGCCAATGCCATTCCCAAGCCCCACAGCACACACAGCAGCCACATCCTCGCCTGGCCAGCTCCAGCTCAAGTGTAATCCTGGGATTACAGATGATCCAGAAAGATCAGAGAGGGAGGATACCAGAAAACAGAGAAGGGAAAAGTTAGCCAGTGAGAAGTCCAGTGACGGGTTTTGAGAGCAGGGACGCAGGGACCATGCCCCCGTGCCTGTGCCTCCTGCAGAAGCTGGCACTGTGCCCCAGACTTAGTAGTAAATTCCATAATTTGGTTGGCCACAGTGGGCCGCACCCCAACCCGAACTGCCCCCCCCACCCCCGTGGAAACAACATAGAAAGATGTACAAACTTGGCATTTGAAATTGGACCACTAGAGGGCGCTCCAGGACAACAGCTGAGTCTGGGCAGCCCTTATCCTGCGTAGGAGTTTGGAAGGGAAAAACTTGGAGTTTGTTTACTCATTCAACACACATCCACTGAACAATTACACTGTATCAAGTGCTGTGAAGTATTCAGAAGGCTCGAGAAGTGACCCCTGCCCTCAAAGGGTCATCTCAGAAAGGTAAGAGGTGTAAACAAATAACAATGTATCCTTATGTATCTACTGATAACTCATTTGAGTGTTAATTTTCACACGCTGTTCCTTCTACCTATAATGCTTGTCCCTCTTTCATATCTGCACACCTTACCCCCTCTTGCATGTCTTTGCTCAAACATCACCTTCTCTTGGAGCCTGTCTCACCCACCTCATTGTGAAGCCTATGCCGTTCTCTGGCATTCACGAGCCCTCTCTGCTTTCTCCCATGGTAGCCAAAATCATCCACAACCTCCACAGTGAACACACATGCTGTCTCCATCATCCGTGTCCCCGCAGAGCTCCGTGACCGTGGAGGGTTCTATCTGTCATGTTTACTGAGAGACAGTGCAGAGGACAATGCTTCACACACGGTACGTACTCAAAACTATTTTTTAATAAATAAGACAGGTGACAATTCTAATTAGGCCCCAGTAAACCAAGCAGCCAGGGGTCAGCCAGCCAGTCTTGCTGAGATTTGGAGGCTCTGGGTGAGGTGGGCATCGTGTGTGGTAGGCATCTTCTCAGAGGCGGTAACGGTTAAGCTGGTCTTAAAAGAGGAAGAGCAGTTCATAGGTTGGAGACGGTGGGCAGGGCTTCCAGCAAAGGGAATGGCCTGCGCAAAGGCCCAGAGGCCAAGCCTGCTGGGGGCTAGGTATGGCCAGGCCGAAGGTCAGATCTCCTGCTATATGCCAGGGGCCTGGTGGGGGTGGGGGGCGGTGACGAGGGGAGGGAGGGGGCGGTGCACAGGACAAGTGGAGCAGCCACAGCTAGGGCTCCTGAGCGATGGCCAGGCCCTTCCCTTCTGTGTGCCCCGCTGTCGTCCCTCAGCCCACATTCCCATGGCCCACTTCCAGCTCTCAGAGTGGGTCCTGCTTGCCTGTCTTGCTGCCTCGGGCTTCCTGACAAGGGGCACCCTCTACCACTCCGGGTTCAGTTACAGCCTCCCTTCTGCGGCTGCCAGCAAGAAACCAACTGCACAACTCAGAAAACAATCCATCATTTTGTCATAACATTTCCATTTCAAAGACTTCCTTTCCAAGCTTCTCTCTGGCCAAAGCTTCCTCTCATTAGCATGAGAGGATCTGGCAGGCAGTTGAGTGACAGGGGCGGGGGAGAGGGACAGGAAACCGGGCTGGACTCAGAGGTGAGGCCTCTGCCTGCGTGCGTACAGGGGCAAGGAGGGGCGCAGAGCTGGCACGCGTGCCTGTGTGTGTGCACATGTGTGTGTGCACAGGTGCACGCTCGTGTCTTTGCGAACTTGTGTTTCTCAGCACTCACGATTCCTGCTACCCAGTCATAGATTTGCCCGCTCATGTAACAAAGCACAAGCCACCCTTGGGCGTCTGCTCAGCCTCCACGGCATGCCAGGGACCCCCCAGGGTGCTGAGGAGTCAGAGATGTGAGATGCCTGTTCATCAGAGACTCCAGCAGAGCCCCTGTGTGTAAGTGAATAACAACAACAGGAGAAGCAGGTTGTAAAGATCCCTGCTGAGCAATTGGGAAGCCAGAAGAGAAGTCTGGCCGGAGTGGGGTGTCAACTCAGGGGACACTTGAGCTGATCCTGAAGGATGAGGAACAATTCACAGGTCAGGGAGAGTTGAAAGAACAACTACCAAAAGGAGCAGCAGGTACAAAGCCCTGGGGGCCAGTCACGGTCAAGGTCATGGTCATAGTCACAGTCACGTAGGGTCAGGAACTCCCTGCCCCAGTTCTCACAGGCGGATAGGGCAGGTGGGAGAGCAGGAGAGAGCCGCCCGGCCCTGCAGGAACCCATGCCCAGCATCACAGCTCCCCACTGGCCTCCAGCTTGCCCCTCTTTACAAGCAAATGGCAGATGTGCTGACAGCCCTTCCAAGTCCCCTTCCTCACCTGGCAGGACCCCCCCACCCCCACCCAGAGAACCCAGCCTGGTGCAGAGCCCTGTGGGCCCTCCCCCAGAACCTTAAATCCCTGCAGCCTGCTCCCCACCCCCACCTTCTCTCCCTATCATTGTCCTCCCACACCCACTGAGCCTTTCCCCAGGGACAGCAAAGAATGGGGAGAGTTCTGGGCTTCTGACCAGGAGGGAGAAGATGCAGAGGGGGCCTGAATGTGGCGGATGGGTGCGTGGTTGGAATGATCCAAGAGGAAGGGGGACACCACTCGCAAGCAGCGCCCCTCTTGAAGACCTCACTGATCAAATCATTGGTTCGTTCACTCATTCATTCAGTCATACTCGAAGAAGACATTCTGTGAATTAGGGGCTCAAGATATCAAAATGAGAGCTGCAGTGTGTGTCCTCAGAGAGCCCACAGTCAGTGAGGGAGACAGACAGGAAACAAATGTTAGAATGCTGAGCACTATGCTAAGGGGAGTGCCGAGCAGAGAGGTCCTGGGGAGACCCAAACCCAGCCTGGTCAGAAGCATCCTGGAGAGATTTGCACCCAGCTGAAGTTCAAAGGACAAACAGAAGCTGGAGAAGGGATCTGGGTATGGAGAACACGGCAGACAGGGCATCCTCCGAAGCTAGGAGAAATCCCAGGAGGGGCCGTCTCACCATATGGTCACTACTCGCTCAGGACAGGGACTGCAACTGGGGTCGGGTGGGCCGGGGGGCTGCAGGGGGCCCATTCGGTCCTAGCTTCCCATTTATGAAAGTCATCCTGTATGGGCTTTCTGGAAGTTTGGATGTTTAAAATGCAATTTACTAAGTGTAAACCATTGAAATATGACACATTTTTTGTGAGCTTGTTTGGCATTTTTTTTTTAATCTACAAGAAGCCTAAAAATAATGAGAGTGGCCCAGTTCTGTCTCATTCTTGGCAAACAGGCAGTATTGGTCTTGGATAAGAGAAGTGAGGCTTAGAAAAGTTGCCCAAAGCCAGAACTTACTCCTTGGCACATGCTGTCCTCCCCAATCCTATAAGACTCAGGCACCAAGGCCCACCCTCTATTCTTAAAGTCCTGGAACATTCTCCTGTAGTCTCTGCAGCTCCTCAGGTCACCTGGGACTACAGCCTGAGCTCTTCCTCCCCCATATCCTCCCACCCCCCACCGTCTAATCCCCGCTCCTTTCTGGCCAGAGGCCACTGGGTGCTCAGCCACAGACTCAGGTGGGTGCTGAGGACAGCGTCTCCACTGCCGTATGTCCCTCATCTTGTCTGTCTTTGCATACAGCTGAGAAACACTCCAAGAGATCCCCCCCCCTCGCCCCCAGACCAGACTGCTAGCAGGACCCCTGCAGCAGCTCCCACTGGAAGCCCCTCCCCATTCCTCTTCCTAAAGGACAGTCTCCTTTTCAAGTGTCAGGGATCATTCTCCGAGACAGCTGCCTGCATGACGCCCCGCTCCCCAGCTCTTTGCAGGGCAAGCGTGGTCAGGATAAGGTGGATCGCAGACCAGATGCGAACCTGGCCCCAGCCCCCTTTCCAGGCCTTCTGAGAGTTCAGCCACTACAAAGGTGTGACTTGAAGCCCAGTCACAAAATTGGGCGGCAGACTGGCTGTGATGTAGAAAACAGAAGCCTGTGGGGAGACTGCCGCGAGAAGGGACACAAAGAAAAAGGAAGGCGGGTCAAGGGAGCAAATGTGTGCAGCTCAGCTGAGCACTGTCCAGGGAGCCTAAAAGGGGGCTCGAACCCCCCAAGAAGCTTGTCTGCCTGACACCCATGGGGTTTCAGGGTAGCATAACTGGGAAAGCCCCTTAAATTCACCCGGATCCCTCTGTTATAACCCTCTGATCTGCATTTCCTATGTGGCCTCTCCCCTCCTGAAAGGAGCTGCTGGAACCTGGGAGCAGCAGTGGTCTGTCCTCTGATAGCTGTGGATGAGGGGGTCCTCACTGAGCACTAGGAAGTCTTCACTGAACACTAGGGTCCTCTCTGAGAGCTTGGGGTCCTGGCTGAGCACTAGAGGGTCTTCATTGAGCACTAGGGGTCCTGAGACCTCGGAGTCATCACGGAGCACTGGTGTTAGCTTTGACTCTCAGCTTCCCAGAGCCCTTACAGGCAGGTCTGCCCCAGTGATGGAGCCAGTCTCCATGAGCAGGTGAGTCAGGTTCAGAGAGCGTAAGACTAAGGATGGGCTCTCAGCCATGGCTCATTCTCAAGGTTGATGACAATCTCAGGACCTTAGACCTTCCCAGCTACCTTCTGCCTATTCCACCGTGTACTGTGTTCTCCAAAATGCCCTGAAGCCCTTTTCTTGGCAGACTTAGAGCTTTTCTCTCCTTGGGCCAATGTTCTCTTTCCAGGCCCGTACACCAAGCCCTTAATCCCCAGGTACAAACCTTCTCCAGGTACATGCCTCCTCCTGCAAAGTTCTCTCCTACTGCACCATTTCCCCAGAAAGATCAAGAGTGGAAGACCTCAAAGGCAAGACACGTCTTGCTTTTACCTGACCTAAGCTTGAAGTGGCCAAATCCTTTGTGAAAGTCTCCGCCCAACAACAGTGTCCCCAACTCTCTCCCACCCATGTAGTCCCAGTGCTGCCGGACACCACGTGATGCCACGTCCCCACCCCCATGGCGGCGCAGGGCTTTGACCCAACAGAAGCCACGCTTTGCAGAGATATGGTATTTATTGAAATATGCACCTGAAAACCTGATCGGTATGTGTGCAGGTGCGTGTGTGTGTGGGCGTGCGCGTGAGTGTTTGGGGCACGCATCCCTGGTCCGTGCTCAGCGGTGCCATCAGATGGCCTTGGCCAGCCCCAGGCGGTTGTTGACCCGGTCAAAGACGCTGTAGTACTCGCGGATGAAGACATCCCCCAGGATCCACAGCTGGGAATCACCTTCACCTTGGAAGCCGCTAGAGCAGAAGCCCATATCCTGGGAAGAGGCAAGGCTGAGATGAAGCTGGGCCCAAGCCGGGTCACCATGTCTGTGGGTGGCCCAGCCTCCCAGCCCCTGCAGTCCCTCTCCCAGCTAGCACTTCCTCTCATCCTTGAAATCACCTTCCGAGGGAGGCAGACAAGTATCAGATTCATCCCACTCGATAGATGAAGAAATTGATATTCAGAAAATCAAGCAACTTCATGCAAGTTCACTCAGTGGGGTCCCCTTACCCCAGTCTCCCTCACTTGTCCTCTCTGGCACCCCCACTTCATTCAGCACCTACTGCCCTGAGCAGCCAGTCCAGGCCCGAGGACCCAAGGCCTTGCCAGTTGTGTGTGCTCAGGGATAGGTCAAAACTGAGGCCAGTGGGTTGGGGGGGATAAGGGCTGGGTCCCCTCAAAGCCCAGGCTACCTACGAAAGTCCTGGAGAACACTCCAGGCCCCTGAGCTTAGAAGCCAGACCAGTGGATGGAGGTTCCCCAGGGGCCGTGGTCCAGCCTACCCAACCCTCCCACAGGCTGCCTGGGCTCTGTCCTTTCTGAGCCATTTCTCCCAGCATGAGGCTCCAGCGGCTACAGGGGAGGCCCAAGGACAGCAGGGCCCCGCTCAGAGAGGCCAGTTTGTCTAACTGCCCCTCCTGCACACCACTTTCCAACTGGCTGACTTGCCAGGAGGGGGAGGGGGCTAGGTGAACCCAGGCTTCCTCTCCCAAGAGCTCCTACCGTGCTGGTGTAGGCGGAGGGGGGCAGAGGGTACTTTTGGCCGTGGATCTCAAAGACCACATCAGGCATGCTGTTCAGGCTCCCGCAGTTGATGTCAAACTGAAGACCAGAGGAAAGTCATCTCAGATGGGCAATAGATCTGATCTGGCTCCATGAGGCAGAGAAAGGCCAAGACAGGACTCCCTCCTCTGCAATGGAATTGGTGGGGAGGGGCCTCCCCACTCAGAGGACTCTGGGGAGGCCCTCAGGCCTCAGGAGAGTTACACTGAGTGGGACCTCCTGTCAGCCAAGTCAGGAACAGCCCCAGCTTGAGACAAAGGGGGCTTGGCCTCCGTGTTTCCCCTCCAGGCTCAGTCGGTCCTCCCCCTCAGGACCCCGGGAGCACTTAGCATTCAGGGAAGCAAGGAGACCCGTGTGTGGGTGAGGAAAAATGGGGTAGAGCAGAGCTCAATGAGTCAGGAGAGTCCCAACTGCCACAGTGGGTCCGGCTGGAAGCCCATGGGGGAGGTCTCCTGAGACACCCCAGCCCCTCTGGGGAAATGGGCCTGGCCTTACCACACCATACTGGTCCTGTGTTGCTCCGATGGCTGTCTGGATGTTGAGGATGTCACTGCTGGGCCCAACCAGCATGGAGGTACCTGTGTCCAGGATGGCCTGACAGCCACCATCACAGGCCACCACCACGCCATTGACGGTAACCCTGCAGAGTGCAGAGAGGACAGCCTCGTGGTGAGTCCAGCATCCAGCCCCTGTCCCTGGTCCCTCCCATCCTCCCCTGCCAGGATCCTCAGGAAGAGGGGAGCCCAAGCTTAGGACTCTCAGCTGCTCCCCAACCCTCAAATACACAAATCAATCTTTTTTCAAAACCACGGAAGTCATGTGCACTAAGGGGTGGAATAAGTCCAGCACTGGATGCCTAAAGCTCCGTGTCAAGCTTTCTCCCCGCCATTCACTTGCTGCAGGCCTTGTGCAAATTACCATCCTTCCTGACCTTGGGCTTCTCATCCACAAAATGGGTACATTAACAACCCCTTCCCTGACCTCACCGATGGACCATCATGAGGTTCACGTTAGTGAATTATAAAATGAGGATACTAGTGTGGCCCCCACCTCCTAGGGTTTCAGCGAGGAGTGTACGAGACCATCTTGTTGTCACTCAGCCCAGTGTCTACAGGTAGTAAGGGCTCAGAAAGTGCCGCACTCTTACTCTTACTAATAAAGCCGTGGGGAATGTCAGCGTTCTCGCTGACTGAGCTCACTAGCCTTGCAAGGGTCCAATTCAGAATCTGATGGGCCAGGCTTACAAGTGCCTGTGCTTCCGTCCTTCCGGAGCCTCACGAGCTGATCCCCAGGCCCTGGCGTCCCCCTCCCCCGGAGCCAGGGCTGCTTCTCACTCACCTGTCCACGGTGAACTGCCAGTACTCCTGCACGGTCACGGGCACCCAGTGCAGGGAGCCTGTGTAGTAGGATGGGTCAATGGCTCCCAGCGTGAGCATACTCCCCTGGCCATTCCTGAAACCAAGGAAAGGCATATGGTGACCCTCGGACACCCTGGCTTGGAGAGGAGGAGCCGCAGCCCCACGTGGTGGGAGGGAGGCAGAGGCAGCTGAGACCCATTCCCACCAGCCTCCTTGCCCTTGACCCCCACTTCCTCCCTGCAGGTTCTAAGGGAGCTCTCCCACCTCCCTGATCTTTGGGGCTTTTCCCTGATAAGAGCATCCGCTCTCTGAGCTCCTCTGCCCCCAGACTGAGGCAGCATCTACGCATCTACAGCTTGCAGGGGACAGGGGAGGCGGGAACTAACCATCACGCAGTTCATATGACCACTAGGCTTGGCTGGGGCAACCCATAACTGTCATCCTGTGCCCAGCCCCCATCCCCAGCCCTTCAGCTACAATAGGGGAAAGGATCTTCAACCAAGTCCCACATACTTTGGATTAAAATTGCCACCCCCTACCTCTCTGTTCCTTCTGGGGCTTTCCTCGCAGCCAGGAAGCACAGCCACGAGGTCACCTGCTCCCACCCAGCTGCTTTTAGTTCCTAGACCCTGTAGCAAACTCTGTCTTGCCCCCGGGGCCTAGCACATGCTGTTGCCACTGCCTGTAGCATGCTATCCTCTGTCTCACCTGGGGAGCTCCCACGCGTGCCTCAGAGAAGCTTCCCCTGCCTGCCCTGCACACGCATCTCCACCAGACGGGGCTGCCCTCATCACTAAGCTTTCCCGGCACCCAGATCTGCCTGCAGTGAGTGCCCTTCTCACAACTGTAAACAAAATTGTGTAATTGTGTGTTGTCTGCTCCCCCGCTAGAAAGTTAACTCCCAGTTGGTCTGTTTTGCTAATGCATCCCCTTCTTCTGCCAGAGCACTTGCACATAGTAGCAGCCTACAAATATTGGTTGAGCAAATGAATGCATGAATGCACCAATGTACCCCTTGCCCAGGTGGACTTGACCTTGCTTGCCCAACACCTTCCTTCTCCTGAGTGTGGCGCTCTTCTCCCCATTCTGCCACCCTCCCTTCTGTCCAGCTGAGCTGCAGGAAGACAAAGTAGGGAGCACCAGACTGGGAGTCAGGAGCCCTGGGCTCCAGATGTGACTCAGCCACCAGTTCCCAGTGCGACCGTCCCTCCCACACCTCAGTTTCCTGGATAGAAAAAGGAGAAGGTTGGCCTCCTTTGGAGCCTACTCTGGAAGTCTGTGAATTTCAGTGACATCCACAGATGATTACGGAGGCCTGGCCACTTTGGACAAAAGATGTTAAACGCCCCCAGGCAGAGATGGGGTCAGGCTTCATGTTTTAAATGCCAGAAATCAAGGTCAAGTGTTGGTCCTGTGGATTCTGGCTGAAGTGGAGGCTACATTGGAGGCTTTTGGACAAGAGGTTGGGTCAGTCTGAAAACAAGGAGAGGGTTTGCTTGGATTCTAGCCACGATTCTTGAATTGCAGTGTCCCAAATGGATAGCCACTCCTCTGCCAAGAGACCTTGCCAGGCCCTGGAAGTCTGGCCCTGACTGGGGGCAGCTCCTACCTGGACAAATACACAGAGAACAGGTCTTTGGCCACCAGGTGCTTCTGCATCATGTTGTCGAACACAGGCACTGAGTACTCAGAGGCCAGAGTGGGGTAGGCCAGCCCCAGGATCCCGTCGAACTCAGAATAGGTAAAGACGTTGCCAGGCTCCTCGGTGCTCAGGCCCACAGTCTGCTGGGTGTCCACAATATTGGAGACCTGCAAGAGAAGCCGAGAGACCTCCACCAGGGGCCTTTGGCCAGAGGCAGGAAGATCCCGGGGCAGGCCTGTATCGGGATCAGCCTTGGAGGAAGGGGGCTCACTGCCCTCCTACGGGCAATGCAGTCATGTGAGCTTAAGAGAGGAAAAACCCTCGTTTCCCAGCTCTGCACCGTGGTCATGAAGGAACGATTCTGGCAAGGCCAGAGATGGAGGAGGAGAGGACACGGTGAAGGGTGCAGACGGCAGTGCTCACGGTGCAGAAGTTGGGGGGTGAGCCCAGAGAAGGGGATGGGGTGAGGGATGCTCCAAGGCCCTCTGCCAACCTGCAGCCCTACCATCGGTGACACCTGGGGCACCTGCCAGGGAACAGTTGGGAACAGCACAAAGGGCAGAGAGAACATGCACCCCCCATAGCATCCAATGGACCTAGCTGTGCACCCTTGCTCTGTTGCATGCTGATGGTGTGACCTTGAACAAGTCCCTCCCTGAGACTCCCTCCCCTCATCTGTTAAATGGAATAATAACATCTGCATCTCAAGGCAATGCTTAGGCCCGTATAATACGAACGCTGAACCCGTATTGAGCATTTAGGAAATGATTGGACTTTGGACATTAATGGCGCCGTGCTAGGCTATCTCTCCCTCCAGCTCTCCCGTTAATCTACCCACTTCCCTGCAGGACTGCTGAGCCCACCCACCCATTCTGAGCTCACAGGGCCTCCAGCTTCCACCTGTCCCCTTACAGTCAAACCACCCGCCACACACGCAGCCAAAGTGAGCTTTGAAAATGGACGTCTAGTCATGTCACCCCTTGCGAGGACCCTCCAGAGACCCCCAATGGCACTCGGGAGGATGCCTTTGTCTGAGAGTCCCTTCACATGCTCACCCTGCTTTTCACACCTGATCTCATACCTCTGAGCCCTTGACCCACACTCCTCTGCCCAAGCCTATCTTCTTTCTCCTCCTCCAATACCCCAACTTGTCCTCATTTCCATGTGAGCCTGCTGAGGGGGGGCCTGACCCCTGTGGTTTTCTCTCCTACCCCCGTCCCGGGGGGGAGGGCGGCAAGTGAAGGCCACCCTACGCCCCACAGCTGAGGCCAGCAGGCTCGGGCCAGCCCCTCCATGAAAACGTGGGATTTCCCCCTGAACCGAGAACAGCAGAAAAGAAAACCAGCGGCTCCAGGCCTCAGAGGAAGTAGGACACGGGCAGGAGATTCGCCTTCCTGGGGCCCAGTCTGCTGGGGCCACCTCAGCCAGCAGCTCTGGGGCCTCCACTATCTGGCAACAACCCCTGGGGAGGCCTGAGCTGGGTGGGCACTTGCCCTGCCAATGGACAAGCCTGAGGACAGGGCCGTCCGCAGAGAAGAACTGGGTCCCTTTGGGCTTAAAGCAAAAGAGCCTTCCACCAGGCCCAGGAAGAACTCAAGGAAGATGGAGGTAATAAGCCCCAGGGGATGCTACTTGACTTTGAACCTTGGATAGTGGGTGAGGAAGGAAAGCAAGAACCTAGTTCTGAGCCCTTCTATGTACTAATTAGTACTATGTACTACTTACATAGTACTTAGTACTATAATTCACATAGTACTTAGTACTAGGTACTAAGTTCAGCTCTGACACTCAGCTCCCAGCCACCAGCTGTGCGACTTCAGGCAAGTGACCAGCTCGTGGGAGCTTCAGTTTCCTCATCTGCATGATGGGGCTAATAGTCCCCTCCTAAGAACTCAGTTTACAGTGAGACCCCACAGGCGACACAGGAGAGCTGGCACAGCCTCGGGGTTCGGAACCAACTATGGCAAGGACCAATGAAAGAGGATGGGGAAGGTGGACACTGGGCACGGAGAAGCCTCTCGTGGGAACTCAGGGGGCTGGCCTGGGAAGGAGAGGAGGGAGGGATGAGCCACAGTCCCCGCCGGTTAAGATCGCTCTCAGAATCCCTACCCACCAAGCCCCCCACCGGGGGTCGGGGTGGGGGTGGTGCGTGGACAGGACGCAAAGGGCCTCTCCACCCAGGCTGGAGGTGCAGCCGCCAGAGCAGCTGCTGGGAGGCAGAGCAGCCACCAGGGAAAGAAAAGTGAGCCCCAGCTGGCCCCAAGCCCCACTCACAGTGACGGTATCAAGGCCCAGGAAGCCTTGCATGCTGCCTGTGCCGTACTGGATAGACAGAGGCTCGTTCAGGTTCTGGAAGGTGGAGGACTTGGCCGGGTCGAAGCGGTGATGGCTTTCTGAAACACAGACCCAAGGTTAGTGAGGCCTGTAGAATCTTCTTGCCTTTGCCAGAGACAGTCAGGGCCGAGATCCTCACTAGGCCTTGTAAGAAATGTGGGCTACCTACTAATCATTCTCACAGCAGAAAATAAGCAGCCCCCCTCTCTTGACCCCCAGGATTTAATAAGGAAAATTATCCTTTGCTGCTCGATCCAGCTCTCGGAACCCCAGAGCGACCTGTGTGGCTTCCAAACCAAAAAAGAAAGAAAAAAGCCATTCCTGGGGTTTCCATAGACTTGTTACTTTCTCCTGCTTTGTAACCTTAGGCAAGGCTCTTTTGTTCTCTGAACTTTGCTTCCTTCTCTGGTAAAGGGGGTAACAAGAGCACCAATTTCCCAGGATTGTTGGAGAAATCAGTTAGTACCATGTAGTAAACATTTATTCGTCACTAATGATAGGGCCGGTGACTTCATTCTCCCAGAACCTCCGGGCATGTCCTAGCCCCATTTTATAGAAGGGAGAACCGAAGACCCAAGGAGGGTCAGCAGCGTGCCTTGGCTCCTGATAGAGGCTAAATAAATAAGTAAATACTGGGCACCTGGGTGGTTCAGTCAGTTAAGCGTCTGCCTTTGGCTCAGGTCATGGTCCCAGGATCCTGGGATCGAGCCCTGCATCGGGCTCTCTGCTCAGTGGGGAGTCTGCTTCTCTCTCTGCCTGCTGCTCCCCCAGCTTGTGCTCTCTTGCTTTCTCTCAAATAAATAAAATTTCTTAAAAAAAATAAAGAGCTTAAGCTCCCCTAATTTCCAGAAGGTGCTTTACACATTTGACCTGTGATTTGCATACCTTCTCAATCTGCGGGCAGTTGGAGGGGCTGAGCAAGGAGATGGGGCACAACCCGGAGGCTGGGAATGTCAAAGCGAGCGCTCCTGCACCCACGTTCCCCCCAGCACCCTGCAACTCAAGAGCGGTGGCCAGAATCCAAGCAAGCCCACTCCTTGTTTCCAGGCTGACCCAACCTCTTGTACAAAATCCCCCAATGTAGCCTCCCATGCAACCCTAATCCACAGGACCGACACTTGACCTTGACTTCTGGCATTTAAAACAAGAAGCCTGACCCCATCCCTGCCTGGGGGCGTTTAACATCTTTTGTCCAAAGTGGCCAGGCCTCCGTAATCATCTGTGGATGTCACTGAAATTCACAGACTTCCAGAGTAGGCTCCAAAGGAGGCCAGCCTTCTCCTTTCACTAGGCAGGGCAGGCAGAGCAGCACTGGGTCAGAGCCTGGAGGGGCGGGTTGGAAAGGGAGGTCACTCACGGCAGGCATAACTCTTGCAGTAGACAGAAGGCACCCAGAGGTCAGAGGAGCCAGTGTCAAACACCACGGTGAATTCCTGGGGTGGGGTCCCGATGTAGATCTTCCCAAAATATTGACACTGGGGACAGACAGCCCGGGGTTAGGGGCGGGGAGGAGAGCATAGGGATACAGACCAATGCTTAGCATGAAGTACAAGGGAAGAGAGGGGAATGAGGGTTACTGGGGAGGGTTCTTCATCTCCAACCGCCACACTGGGGCTCCTCTCCGCACAGCTGCGCTGGCCTGTCCCTCCCATAAGCCCTACAACTCCTGCGGGAATCAGCCCCAGAAGCAGACTTCAGGTCAAAACATCACCCCTCTCTGATAGGAAGACTGGGCCCCGCCTGCCAGGGGCAGGGACATAGAGAAGGGACACCAGGGAAGTACAGACCCTGGGTCCCTGCCACCCCTCCTTGCCAGCCTCTCCAAGTGTCAGAACTTAGGGTCGGGACAGGACTGAACATGACCTAGATAAGACAACAAGCTCACAGGAGAGACAAGGCTGGCTATTTACTGCCAAGAGCGACAGATGAGGGGGAGACAGGCTCCAGGAAGGAAGAGCGCACAAGGGACATTCCTGTCATGTCTTGGGCGGCTGCCAACGGGCACCAGAACCCCATCCCTGCTGAGCCCAGACTAAGACATGGGTCACCGGGGCTGGGAAAGACAGGCATGGGGGTACACCTGGGAGCAGATCATGTGCCCCAAGGGATGTCTGCAGGTCACCTGAGCTCAGACCCTTCCGGCAGTGACCTTCAGAGCTTCGCTTTTGCCGGGACTGCTGACCGTGTGTGGAGCTGCCTGGGGCGGGGGATGGCCTCCGCAGCCCACAGGACTTCCTGATTTCCAGAAGGGGAAAGAGGCGGGGGCCAGGAGAAAGCGTCCAGCACACTCTGTGAGAGAAGCATTATTGGAAGGGGAGGGGAGAGCCACTCACGTCCAGGTAGTTGGTCAAGGGCTCACTGGCCACCTTCGCTAGGCTAGAGTACTTCTTGCTGATGGAATATGGGTGCTTCTTCAGAAAGTCCTCCAGGAGCCCATGCTCCTTAAGGGCCTTTCTCACCGACTTGCCTTTGTATAGAGGGACCCTGAGGAGACAGGGAAGAATTAGTGATGCCAGTGGGCATCTCCTCAGGGCTGCCCGGCCTCAGAGAAGTGCCCAGAGGCTCTAGGTTCTGTAATTTACTTCCCCACATTCCAGCTTTGTAACTCAAAGGAAAAATTAAATTTTGCATCAGTTCACAATTCCGTGCCTACCCTTGCCAAACGTAATACACTCTGGTGTTCCCTAGTCCTTCCTCTTTTCTCAATGCTGATGGAGACGCGGTGGATGGATTTTATAGCCTGCTCATGAGTTCCCCAACTCCAAGGTTTGAGAGACACAATGTCATTCATTCAGTCTCCAAATTCTCGCTGCTTCCCTACTATGGGCCAGACATTGCGTGGGGCCCAAGGGTGCAGTGTCTGCCATGTGGGAGCATGCTCTCTGGAGAGGAAATGATGTCCCCCACACTCTGAAAATGCTCCCTCCTTTGCGACCCCTGTGATTGGCACTCTGGGTAACCTAATGTGTGTGGAAATTCTTCAGAGGGTTTCAGCAGAGTGTGGTCCTCAAGATAGAGGACCTTCTGATAGAGTTTAGGTGTTGGATGATGGAAGCAAATCGTAGAAGAGACTCAAGAGGGAGAAGAGCAGAAGGGTTCTAGACCCTGCTTTGTAGTCTGTGGCACCTTCGGTAGCCCCCCAAGGTCCTCTGAGCTTCACCTCCCTCTCTGCAAAACGGGTGACCTCCTTCCTTCCCAGCCATTTCCAGCCCCGCCTTTGACCAACTTCTTCTGGCTTTCACCTCTCTGGCTCCTAGTTTCCCCTCCTATAGGTTGAAGTAATGCAGGCTGATGACCCTGTGTCCCTCCAGTTCTAAGGGCTATGTGGTCCTCCTCTGCGGGGCTGATTTAAGGACAAGAGGACAAGTGGAGACCACAGCTGTGAAAGGGCTTGGAGAGTAAGAAAATGTCAGGAGATCTAAGACCCTCAGAGAAAATGGGTTTTCCCATGTTGTTCACAATCCAAATAGATCCCAGATGGAATAGCCCTGTACGGGACTTATGGTCTCTCTTTCTGGTGCCTCCCTTCCCCAGCCCTCAAGTGTGACTTCAGCCAGGACCCAACAGAAATAAAAGGCCCTAAGACATTTCTCAACTTTTGTCTCTGATGATAAAAAAGGACATAAGCCCAAAAGGAAAGAGGTTCCTGGGCCCAATCCTACAGTTGCCATTTCCTGTGTACCCATGTCCTGGTCCCCAAAGCGTTCTGCTTGCTGGGCTCCTGTTCCCACTCAGCTCAGGATCCACTCGTGGAGGGCCTGGTGACTCCCACAGGGGCAGCTGCCTCTCCACTGAGCTGCTGTGTCCAGCATGAGGCCCCAGAGAACCTCCCTCAGAGGGACGCCGGCAGCCCACTGCCCCATGCCGAGAACCAGGAGGTTCCAAACATCATGGAAACCTCCACTTCCAGTGCTGTCCAGTCCCTGCACTGAAACCACCCGAAGCCTGGTTAGAAAAAACTTCCCTTTCAAGACACAAGGAGCTCTGACTTGTCAAAGGCCCCCTGGCCCCTTTTCAGGGATCCAGCTTCCCAGGGGTAGATTCAGGTCTCCCCAGGCTCATGGCTTGATGGAGCTCAAGGCTGAGAACTGGGGATAGGGTGATTTTGTGGCAAAAATGTAAGTCCACTTGGGACCAAGTCCTAGCTCCTCCACTATGAACTATGTGGCCTTCGGTAGTTCAGGGACCCTCCTCAAACAACAGCTGCCTCATCTGTAAAATACAAATAATAATATCTCCTAAATCCAGGAAGAATTGTGCACCCAGCAAAAAGCAGCTCAAGAAATATTAGTTACGGGGCACCTGGCTGGCTCAGTCAGTAGAGCAGGTGACTCTTGATCTTGGCATCATGAGTTCGAGCCCCAGGTTGGGTAGAGAGATTATTTTTTTTTTAATTATTTCCCAAAAAAGTATCAAATAAAAAATTATCAGCTATTAGTTTTGGAGGAGAACTTGGGAATTTCACCCATAGAGAGAACTTTATTTTGTCTAAGAAATGCATACATAGCTTTTTTATCATGTGCCAGGCACTGCTCAAAACATTTGACAAATACCAACTCATATACTCCTCACGACAACTCTGAGAGAGAGCTGCTTTCTGTTATCCTGATTTTACAATGGAAGAGGAAACAGGGCACAGGCAGTCAGGTTAGTGATGGAGCTAGGGATCAGATCACAGGCAGTTTGACCCCAGAAGCCACGCCCTTCATTTCCGTCTGACCCTGCATTGCTGCTCATCACCCCTGCAGTGGCGGGGCAGACTTTGAGGGAAAGGTCCCAAACGCAAAGGCAAGACTCTCCTGGGAACCCACAGCATGGCCGCGGGGACAGGTGGAAGACCAGGAGACACCCACCCAGAGCAGGTGCATGTGACGCCCTTCCCCTCCCCGGGTGCCAGATACCCACCTGGAGATCCCACTGCCCTGGGAAAGAGCGAGGACTGCAAGGAGCACCACGAGGCACCTCATCCTGGACTGCGGGCTGGCCACTGCTGGAGCCAGTCCTCCTTCCCACAGCCTTTATAGAGGGTCCTGGGTCCCCTCTGGCTGCAAGCCTGGGCTGCAGAGATGACCCCTTGACTTCAGGCTGCTCCACAAACACATTAAGTACCCAATACCCACTGCGATAAGGGCCCCAGACTCCACCCCCATGGGACTTCAAAGCCAAAGGACACGCATGCTTGATCTTTAGTCTGGGAAGGGTCACAGCAGCCTCCATGACCTGATTTCCCCTTCCAGATGGGACTTCTTGAGCTAACACAGGTGGGGCTACCACCAGAATCCCGTCTCAAGTTCCACCTTGGCAGCAGACCCCTCTCCTGCCCTTACTGCCTCTCCGCCTTGGGCTTGACTTCACAGGGAGCCCACAGCCTGTCCTGTCCAGGCATCTCCAGCTCAGTGCTCCCGGACTCACCTTCCAGGGAGCACTCCGTGTACCCCTGCGGCAGAGAGTGCTTCTTCAACCTGTCACCCTGGCTAAGAAAGACGGCAGGCCCAAGATTCCTGCACTGTCCGGGCTATGTCCCCCGGTTCCATGTTAGATGGGTGTTGGGAAGGTGAGAGGTAGATGCCAGATCCCCATGAGCACTGGGGGGGAGGGGGGACTGGCGGAAGTGAACAGGGAAGGCGGACGTGTGCCACACAGAGAAGGAAGGAGGGCGCCATGGTCAGATTTCAACAACAGGTAAGACCACGAGTCAGTCCCCTGGTCCGAGCCTCTCAGAAGCATATATGCAGGGCTTCGTGATAAGTAAGCAGCCCCCCGAGAGAGAGAGACAGGGCAGAAAGGGAAACAAAGGCTCAGGCACAGATGGGTAGAGAAAACCACATCCCAGGGTGAGGGGAGGCCATAAACTGGAAAGTCAGGATCAAATCAGGATTCAGGCAGGGGCTTTGGGGCCACAAGTATGATGGCAAGAGTGGTGCCGGCCGCCAGCACCCTGCGGGACAGACGTCTGGGTAGCAAGGAAGTGGAACAGAGAGGACAGGCTGGGTAGCCAAAGAGGCAGGCGTGCGCGGTGGGCCCTGGACACAGGGACACACAGAGAGGGACTACCCAGAAGTTTCCTGTATTTGATGAGATCCAACAACAGGGGAACTGAGAGTTTTATGGCGGGAGCTAGGAAGACCTCCAGACGGGGTTCCCTCCCACAGCAATGCCCTGCCCAGCCATCCTCGTCCCTCCTCAGAAGGCCTGTGTGTCCCATCCCAGCAACCCTGCATCGGAACGGTCTTTCTCGCCAGCACAGAGCACACCACACAGTAGACGCTCACTAAACCTTTGGTTAAGCAAATGAGTGAATGAACAGTCTTGCTCTGGAGGCCCAGCAGGGCCCTGTCTTTATGATGAGCTGCCGGTGAGGAGACAGAGACTCAGAGAGGAAAAAGACCTTGAACTGTCTCAAGAGTGTTGGTCTGACACCCCACACTGCCCCCGCCCCCACCAGGGCCCAGCCAGCTATAGGAATCTCATGAGTTTGCAATTTCAAGTCTGGGGCAATTCTGCTTTTAGCTCACCCCTGCTGAGCTCCGGGTACCCCTTGGGACAGGCTTGCCTGCATGTAGCACCAGGGGCCAGGCCCCTCCGGGGTCAACACTACCACGTGGGAGCACTCTGCTTCGCTTCCCCGGGGCCCCAGCCTGACCCAGCGGCAAACACTCCTGACAGTGAGCCTGGTAAGCCAAGCTTGGCCATCCCTCCCACTGGAAGGGGAGCCTCGAAGCCAAAAACTAAAGATCCCTTAGCACTGGTTGTTCTGTGTTTACTCACGAGATTGAGATCATTCTAACAGCATTCAAGAGCGTCCTATCAGGAATGCTGCCCAGACTGTACAGAACATCAGAACTGCTTATCCACAGGGGCAGGGCAGGAACTGCAAAAAGCTTTTAGGAAAACCACGATAAGATTTCATCACCGGCTACCCAGCACCAGGTGGGGACGACTCCCCTTGGTCCAGATTCTTTGTGCCGGGGAGATGGCCCACGAAAGTGGCTAAAGAACAATCAGGGCCTGGGGACGACCTCTCCTGGGCACACACCCCGCCCCCCGCCGCCCCCAGCGCCCATGATCCCCACTCAGGCATAAGCAGCCGCAAAGCCGCTTCAATGCAGCACCTCGAGCATCTTCTGTGCTCACCTCTCCATGCCCGGAGAGACTGCAGTTGGGGGAGGGACAGCTCCGATCCCATATGTATGACCCTGCTGTGACAAGCATTATGGGGGGAAATCCAAAGGAACAAACATCTTCCATGGCAAGGAGCCAGGTGACAGGGGAGCATGGTTTCTGGAATGTGGACGTATGACTGTCTTGGGTTTCAATCCTGGGTCTGCCCCATGGGATGTGGCCTTGAGCAAGTCCCTTTACATACTGGCGTCTCAATTTCCTTTTCTGATCCTGACATGCTCATGGGACCATCAAAGAAAGGACAGTCCAGTGCTGCTCTGAGTTAGGACATCTACAAATCTGAGTCATAAATGACTGTCCTTGTGTGACCTTGAATGTTCCACGTCAGTTCCCAGGCTCAAAATGTGGGACTCCCAAGCGCATGGAGCTGGTCTGAACCTCAGG
Source organism: Meles meles (assembly GCF_922984935.1). Lineage (NCBI taxonomy): Eukaryota > Metazoa > Chordata > Mammalia > Carnivora > Mustelidae > Meles > Meles meles. The sequence continues at coordinate 121,133,457 of NC_060066.1, forward strand.
TATGTACAAAGCATCGATTCTTTTCCTGTTCTAGAAATCAACTGAATTTCTGTATTGTCCCTGCAGGTTGGGGGCAAATTAATCTTAGTCATTTTTGCACAGTGCCCCACAGATGAGCTTTGGCACCCGTGACTCTCCAACATGCCAAATTTCGGTTGGGGCAGGGGGAGGGTGTGCTCAGTACTTGTTCTTCACCTTTGCCTGGGCCCTTCTTGCCTCCATGCCTCGCCCGGGCCAACCCAGCCTTCTGGAAGCTGCCTTGGTTATACTCCCGGGGACGGGCCACATATTCTCTCCTCTCTGGTCTTACCACCCCTCTGGGCCACCACCAGGAAGCAGACTCCTGGTCCCTGCCACTTAGGGCCCACCTGTGTCCCTGCCCTCCCCCACCTCTTCTTTCTACACCCTCGGAGGAGCCCTGAGTTCCCCTAGGGCTTAGACAGGCCATAACATCCCAGCCGGAAGCCCTGCACGTCACCTCTGCTTTCTGCCCTGCTGATATTGTTCAGCAACATTGTCTTTTCCTTTCCCGAGGAAAAGAGAAAGGAGAAAATGAGAGGGTTTTTTCTTTTGTTTTGTTTTGTTTTTAAAGCATAAATCAGGGACACTTGGGTGGCTCAGTTGGTTAAGCATCTGCCTTTGGCTCAGGTCATGATCCCAGCATCCTGGGATGAAGTCCCACATTGGGCTCCTTGCTCAGCAGGAAGCTGCTTCTCCCTCTGCCTCTGCCTGCCACTCTGCCTGCCTGTGCTCTCTCTCTCTGACAAATAAATAAAATAAAATCAAATAAAATTTTAAAAAAGCATAAACCAGTATCTCTAAATATTGCCCAGTTGTACAACCATAACACGTCTCATGTGCTTACCTAGTGCCCGTGCACTGGCCCTTTGAAATACCATGCCACAGACGAGCAAGCAGGAGCTTGGACAGCTTGACGGATCTTCTGGGTCACTCAGCTAATGGCAAGTGGATCTGGATGCAAAGTTGGGTCTGTTTGATCCTTGACCGCCCATCCTCTCAGCTACACCATGTGATGCTCACAGCATCCAAGTTCTGCATGTTGGCAAAGAGGGCCACTGTGTCCACACTTGACGAGTCTCAGGTTGAAGGTGATGAGGTCCTGGGGTCTTTAATGCAGGATCCAGGAACAACAGAGGCTCAACTGCGAAAGACCTGGGAGGGTGGAGACCTGGAAAATGCATCAGAGGTCTGACCTGCACACCACCCTTCTCCCTTCCTGCACCCCTGTGATCTCTGAGTAAAATACTGGCCTGTCCACCATCCATGGTCAGCAGAACTTTGGGGAAAGGATAGCTCCCAGCCAGCAAAAATGCACTTCTATTTGTTCAACAGTAAGCACCCTGAGCCCTGGAAACCTCAGTCTGATGCATCATGGAATTACCAGGTCCTCTTGGGAGACGGGTAGGCTGGGGATCCCACCCTACACACAGGAAATCACATTATTAATTATGGGAAGCAGCAGTGGAGAAGCCGATCCAGCTTCCTGAAAGGAATGGGAAGAAGGAGGAAGAGTCAAGGCAGTCCGCACAGTGCGGATGCAGGACTGTGGGCCCTCGGCCAAATCTGGTCTCTAGATCACAGTGTCACACATCTTGAGACCACATTTTGCTTTATATACACAGTTTTAAGGAATCACTAGATAGCTGGGGAGGAGGACTTGGCCAAAATTGTAAGTAATAGTATTGTATTGATGTCAATTTCCCAGCTTTGATATTTGTATTGGTTCTTATTTTAATAATTATAAGAAAATGTCCTTGATTTGGGGGACATACCGAAGTAAAGGAATAGTGTGTCTGTAAGTTCTAGCAGGGTGTCTCATAGATCAGAAAATGGACAGGGAGAGAAAAGAGAATAAAGCAAATGTGGAGAGGTGCCAACATTTATGGTGTCTGGGGAAGGTATGCAGGAACTCTTTCTACTGCTTCTGTACATTGGGAACTATTGTTAAATAGAAGGATTTTAAAAACTGAGATAGCTCAAACACGTCTCCAGAGAAATTCCGTGTTTATCTGTCTGACACTTGGCATCCAGCACTTCCAGAAGGAGGAAGGTACAAACCCAACCGCATCAGAGCAGCCCAGGACCCCGCTCCAGGGAAAGACCTTCAGCAGAGGCCGAGGGGAAGGTGGCACGCAGCTGGCCCTAAATCCCATTCCGGACTGTTTTTCAGGTGGGGGCGTGAAAAGAGGAAGAAAGTAGAATGAGGGGAAGGAAGAATGGGGTGGGAAGGTGCTCTGATAGAAATCAGTTCTCTCCCAATGGAGCCTGTACACCGTCCCCCCCACCCACCCCATCATGCCTACACTTCATGACCAAGCAAGGCAGTGTCCAAATGGGACACTAAAGGTGGACTTGGGGAACTAGCGTCCCTGCAGGACAATGAAACGAAACCAGTGTCACACATCTTGAGATCATGAATGTTTTGCTTTATAAATACAGCTTTAAGGAATCATTAAACATTTGGAGAAGAGGACCTGATCCAAAATTTCAGCTTCAAAATCTTCATGACATGGGATTTGGCTATGATTGCTTATATATGACACCAAAAGCATAGGCAACAAAATAAAGAAAATAGATATATTAGACTACACCAAAACTAAAGACTTGTGCATCAAAGGACACTCCCGGCAGAGTGATAATGCAACTCATGGAATGGGAGAAAAATATCTGCAAATCAAATATCTGATAAGGGGTTAGTAGCCAGAATTTATCAAGAGTTCCTAAAACTGAACAACAGACACACAAAAAAACAAGTAACTCAATTACAAAAGGGGCAAAGGACTTTAATAGACGTTTTTTCCAAGAGATGTTTCAATGGCCAACAAGCACGTGAGAGGATGCTCAACGTCACTCATCACTAAGGAAATGAGGTTCAAACCACGAGGAGTTATCAGCTCACACTCAATAGGATGGCTGCTATCAAAAAAATCCAAAAAATAACAAATGTTGGCAACAATGTGGAGAAATTGCAACTGTTGTATATTGTTGCTGAGAATGAATATTGTATATACATTGTATATACATACACACACATATGTAATATATAATACAATGTATATTGTATATAAATATATACAATATGGTACATTGCTGCTTGCAGCCATGATGGAAAACAGTGTAGCAGTTCCTCAAAAAAAATTAAACAGAATTACCATATGATCCAGCAGTTCTCCTTCTGGATGTATACCCAGAAGCACTGAAAGCGAAATCTCAAAAAAGATATTCATACACCCATGTTGATGGCAGCATTCTACACTAGCCGAAAGGTGCAAGCACCCCGAGCTTCCGCCCACAGTTGGACGGCTGGATAAACAGACTGCGGCATACACAAGCAATGGAATATCATTCAGCCAGAAAAAGGAAAGAGATTCTGACACATGCTATGATCCGGATGAACCTTAAGAATTACACCAAGTGAGGGGTGCCTGGGTGGCTCAGTCGGTTGAGTGTCCAGCTCTTGACTTTGGCTCAGGTCATGCTTTCAGGATTGTGGGACCTGGCACCACCCCCATCCCCAGTCGCTCAGCTGGGAGTCTGCTGGAGATTCTCTGGCTCCCTCTGCCTCTCCCCCAGCTCGTGCGCGCACTCTCTAAAATAAATAATTAATTTTTTTTTTAAAGAACATTATACCAAGTGAAAGAGGCCCATCTCGAAAGCACAAACCCTGTATGATTTCCCATTCTATGGAGTCCTCAGAGTCATCACATTCAAAGAGACCCAAGGCAGAGTGACGGTCACCAGGGGCAGTCAGGGAGTGGGAAATGGAGACTTCCTGTTTAACGGGGGGTGGGGGGGTGGGGGGGGGATGGCTTAAAAAGGTAACTCTTTCGTTGCGTCTATTTGACCATGAAAACATTAAAGTTTACTTATAAACAAAAAGAAATGCCCTCTGGTGAACCAAATAGAAAATGTAGTACACATCTCTTTGCAACTCACCCTCTGAGAGATGGATGACTTTGCATGTCACAGCCTCTCTCTGAACGTCAGGAAAACTTGCCGCTTCCTAGCATGCTTCCCCCAAGGATCTGCATCACTGTAGAAAGGGAAGGACCCGGGCCTGAGTCACAGCGTTTTCAGAACTGGAGAACTTGGCCATGTCTACTCCATGGCCTTCAGACCCTGTGCCCTACTGTGTGACGGACACCCCAACTTGGCCCTTTGTTAGGGGATCGACCAGCCTCATGATGCTCAACCGCAAGCACCTTCCACTTCGTGGAGTTTTTGTGATGATCAAGGAGGCCCTGTAAAAGGCCTGGTAGACAGCAGGCACTCAAAAATCACCAGCTCCAGAAGAGTCAAGATGGCGGAGAAGTAGCAGGCTGAGACTACATCAGGTAGCAGGAGATCAGCTAGATAGCTTATTTAAACATTGCAAACACCTACAAATCCAACAGGAGATCAAAGAGAAGAAGAACAGCAGTTCTAGAAACAGAAAATCAACCACTTTCTGAAAGGTAGGACTGGCGGAGAAGTGAATCCAAAGCTACGGGAAGATAGACTGCAGGGGGAGAGGCCGGCTCCTGGCAAGCAGCAGAACAACAGAGCACTAAATCAGGACTTTTAAAAGTCTGTTCCACTGAGGGACATCGCTCCAGAGGCTAAACCGGGGTGAAGCCCACATGGAGTCAGCGTGGCCCCAGGTCCTGCAGGGTCACAGAAGCATCGGGGGTGTCGGAGTGTTGTAGAGCTTGCAGGTATTAGACCGGGGAAGCCGGCTACAGAGACAGAGCCGAGGAGTGAGCTCTCAGCTCAGGGTTACCTTGAACTGGTCGCAGGCTTTGTGAGCTTGGAGCGCGGCCAGAGGCCAGGGAGACGGGAGTGATTGGGCGCTCTTCTCTGAAGGCACACTGAGGAGTGGGGCACCAAGCTCTCGGCTCCTCCAGGCCGGAGACTGGGAGGCCACCATTTTCATTCCCGTCCTCCGGAACAAAAGCTCCTGAAAGCTAACCCGAATGAATTACTTAGCCTGGCCCCTGGTAAGGGTGGTGCAATTCCGCCTTGGGCAAAGACACTTGAGAATCACAACAACAGGCCCCTCCCCCAGAAGATCAACAAGAAATCCAGCCAGGACCAAATTCACCTACCAAGGAGAGCAGCCGGTTCAATACCAAGGAGAGCAGCAGAATTCCAGAGGAGGAGAAAGCAAAGCACGGAACTCATGGCTTTCTCCCCATGATTCTTTAGTCTTGCAGTTAATTTGATTTTTTTTTCAATTTTTTTCTTTTTTCTCCTTCTGCTAATTTTTTTTAACTTTTGCCCTTTTCTTTTTTAATGTTTTTTTAACTAGTTTATCTAATATATATATTTTTTCTTTTTTATATTTTTTCTTTATTTGTTTTCTTTTTTTAATTTTTTCTTTTTTTTTCTGAACCTCTTTTTATCCCCTTTCTCCCCCCCACGATATGGGGTCTCTTCTGATTTGGTTAAAGCACATTTTCCTGGGGTCTTTGCCACCCTTTTAGTATTTTTTTTAAGATTTTATTTTATTTATTTGACAGAGAGAGAGATCACAAGTAGGCAGAGAGGCAGGCAGAGAGAGAGGAGGAAGCAGGCTCCCTGCGGAGCAGAGAGCCCGACACGGGGCTCGATCTCAGGACCCTGAGATCATGACCTGAGCCGAAGGCAGTGGCTTAATCCACTGAGCCACCCAGGGCCCCCCCTTTTAGTATTTTACTTGCTCCTTCATATACTCTTATCTGGACAAAATGATAAGGTGGAAAGATTCACCACAAAAAAAAAAAAAGAACAAGAGGCAGTACCAAAGCCTAGGGACCTAATCAATACAGACATTGGTAATATGTCAGATCTAGAGTTCAGAATGACAATTCTCAAGGTTCTAGCCAGGCTTGAAAAAGGCATGGAAGATATTAGAGAAACCCTCTCTGGAGATATAAAAGCCCTTTCTGGAGAAACAAAAGAACTAAAATCTAACCAAGTTGAAATCAAAAAAGCTATTAATGAGGTGCAATCAAAAATGGAGGCTCTCACTGCTAGGATAAATGAGGCAGAAGAAAGAATTAGTGATCTAGAAGACCAAATGACAGAGAATAAGAAGCTAAGCAAAAGAGGGACAAACAACTACTGGACCATGAGAGGAGAATTAGAGAGATAAGTGACACCATAAGACGAAACAACATTAGAATAATTGGGATTCCAGAAGAAGAAGAAAGAGAGAGGGGAGCAGAAGGTATATTGGAGAGAATTTCCCTAATATGGCAAAGGGAACAAGAATCAAAATCCAGGAGGTGCAGAGAACCCCCCTCAAAATCAACAAGAATAGGTCCACACCCTGTTACCTAATAGTAAAATTTACAAGTCTTAGTGACAAAGAGAAAATCCTGAAAGCAGCCCACGAAAAGAAGTCTGTAACATACAATGGTAAAAATATTAGATTGGCGGCAGACTTATCCACAGAGACCTGTCAGGCCAGAAAGAGCTGGCATGATATGTTCAGAGCACTAAATGAGAAAAACATGCAGCCAAGAATACTATATCCAGCTAGGCTATCATTGAAAATAGAAGGAGAGATGAAAAGCTTCCAGGACAAACAAAAACTGAAAGAACTTGCAAACACCAAACCAGCTCTACAGGAAATATTGAAAGGGGTCCTCTAAGCAAAGAGAGAGCCTATAAGTAGTAGATCAGGAAGGAACAGAGACAATATACAGTAACAGTCACCTTACAGACAATACAATGGCACTAAATTCATATCTCTCAATAGTTACCCTAAATGTTAATGGGTTAAATGCCCCAATCAAAAGACACAGGGTATCAGAATGGATAAAAAAAAACAAAACCCATCTATATGTTGCCTACAAGAAACTCATTTTAGACCCGAAGACACCTCCAGATTTAAAATGAGGGGGTAGAAAACAATTTACCATGCTAATGGGCATCAGAAGAAATCTGGGTGTAATCCTTACATCAGATCAATTAGATTTTAAGCCAAAGACTATAATAAGAGATGAGGCAGGACACTATATAATACTCAAAGGGTCTGTCCAACAAGAAGATCTAACAATTTTAAATATCTATGCCCCTAACGTGGGAGCAGCCAACTATATAAACCGATTAATAACAAAATCAAAGAAACACATCAACAATAATACAATAATAGTAGGGGACTTTAACACTCCCCTCACTGAAATGGACAGATCATCCAAGCAAAAGATCAACAAGGAAATAAAGGCCTTAAATGACACACTAGACCAGATGGAGATCACAGATATATTCAGAACATTTCATCCCCAAGCAACAGAATACACATTCTTCTCTAGTGCACATGGTACATTCTCCAAAATAGATCACATCCTGGGTCCTAAATCAGGTCTCAACTGGTATCAAAAGATTGGGATCATTGCCTGCATATTTTCAGACCACAATGCTCTGAAGCTAGAACTCAATCACAAAAGGAAAGCTGGAAAGAACCCAAATACATGGAGACAAAATTGCCAACAAATTTGACAATCTGGAAGAAATGGATGCATTCCTAGAGACATATAAACTACCACAACTGAACCGGGAAAAAATAGAAAACCTGAACAGACCCATAACCAGTAAGGAGATTGAAACAGTCATCAAAAATCTCCAAACAAACAAAAGCCCAGGGCCAGACAGCTTCCCAGGGGAATTCTACCAAACACTTAAAGAAGAACTAATTCCTATTCTCCTGAAACTGTTCCAAAAAATAGAAATGGAAGGAAAACTTCCAAACTCATTTGATGAGGCCAGCATCACCTTGATCCCAAAACCAGACAAGGATCCCATCAAAAAAGAAAACTACAGACCAATATCCTTGATGAACACAGATGCAAAAATTCTCACCAAAATACTAGCCAATAGGATCCAAGAGTACATTAAAAGGATTATTCACCACGACCAAGTGGGATTTATTCCAGGGCTGCAAGGTTGGTTCAACATCCACAAATCAATCAATGTGATACAACACATTAATAAAAGAAAGAACAAGAACCATATGATACTCTCAATAGATGCTGAAAAAGCATTTGACAAAGTACAGCATCCCTTCCTGATTAAAACTCTTCAAAGTGTAGGGATAGAGGGCACATACCTCAATATTATCAAAGCCATCTATGAAAAACCCACCACAAATATCATTCTCAATGGAGAAAAACTGAAAGCTTTTTCTCTAAGGTCAGGGACATGGCAGGGATGTCCATTATCACCACTGCTATTCAACATAGTACTAGAAGTCCTAGCCTCAGCAATCAGACAACAAAAAGAAATTAAAGGCATCCAAATCGGCAAAGAAGAAGTCAAACTATCACTCTTCGCAGACGATATGATACTGTATGTGGAAAACCCAAAAGACTCCACTCCAAAACTGCTAGAACTTGTACAGGAATTCAGTAAAGTGTCAGGATATAAAAATCAATGCACAGAAATCAGTTGCATTTCTTTACACCAACAATAAGACAGAAGAAAGAGAAATTAAGGAGTCAATTCCATTTACAATTGCACCCAAAACTATAAGATACCTAGGAATAAACTAACCAAAGAGGCTAAGAATCTATACTCAGAAAACTATAAAGTACTCATGAAAGAAATTGAGGAAGACACAAAGAAATGGAAAAATGTTCCATGCTCCTGGATTGGAAGAACAAATATCGTGAAAATGTCTATGCTACCTAAAGCAATCTACACATTTAATGCAATCCCTATCAAAATACCATCCATTTTTTTCAAAGAATGGGACAAATAATCCTAAAATTTATATGGAACCAGAAAAGACCTCGAATAGCCAAACGAATATTGAAAAAGAAAGCCAAAGTTGGTGGCATCACAATTCTGGACTTCAAGCTCTATTACAAAACTGTCATCATCTAGACAGCATGAAACTGGCACAAAAACAGACACATAGATCAATGGAACAGAACAGAGAGCCCAGAAATAGACCCTCAACTCTATGGTCAACTAATCTTCGACAAAGCAGGAAAGAATGTCCAATGGAAAAAAGACAGCCTCTTCAATAAATGGTGTTTGGAAAATTGGACAGCCACATGCAGAAAAATGAAATTGGACCATTTCCTTATACCACACATGAAAATAGACTCAAAATGGATGAAGGACCTCAATGTGAGAAAGGAATCCATCAAAATCCTTGAGGAGAACACAGGCAGCAACCTCTTCGACCTCAGCCGCAGCAACTTCTTCCTAGGAACATCACCAAGGGCAAGGGAAGCAAGGGCAAAAAGGAACTATTGGGATTTCATCAAGATCAAAAGCTTTTGTACAGCCAAGGAAACAGTTAACAAAACCAAAAGACAACTGACAGAATGGGAGAAGATATTTGCAAATGACATATCAGATAAAGGGCTAGTGTCCAAAATCTATAAAGAACTTAGCAAACTCAACACCCAAAGAACAAATAATCCAATCAAGAAATGGGCAGAAGACATGAACAGACATTTCTGCAAAGAAGACATCCAGATGGCCAACAGACACATGAAAAAGTGCTCCACGTCACTCGGCATCAGGGAAATGCAAATCAAAACCACAATGAGATATCACCTCACACCAGTCAGAATGGCTAAAATTAACAAGTCAGGAAATGACAGATGCTGGCGAGGACGCGGAGAAAGGGGGACCCTCCTACACTGTTGGTGGGAATGCAAGCTGGTGCAACCACTCTGAAAAACAGCATGGAGTTTCCTCAAAATGTTGAAAATAGAACTACCCTATGACCCAGCAATTGCACTACTGGGTATTTACCCTAAAGATACAAATGTAGTTATCCGAAGGGGTACGTGCACCCAAATGTTTATAGCAGCAATGTCTACAATAGCCAAACTATGGAAAGAACCTAGATGTCCATCAACAGATGAATGGATAAAGAAGATGTGGTATATATACACAACGGAATACTATGCAGCCATCAAAAGAAATGAAATCTTGCCAATTGCGACAACGTGGATGGAACTAGAGGGTATCATGCTTAGTGAAATAAGTCAATCAGAGAAAGACAACTATCATATGATCTCCCTGATATGAGGACGTGGAGATGCAACATGGGTGGTTGGGGGGTAGGAGAAGAATAAATGAAACAAGATGGGATTGGGAGGCAGACAAACCATAAGTGACTCTTAATCTCACAAAACAAACTGAGGGTTGCTGGGGGAAGAGGGGTTGGGAGAGGGGGGTGCGGTTATGGACATTGGGGAGGGTACGTGCTATGGTGAGTGCTGTGAAGTGTGTAAACCTGGCAATTCACAGACCTGTACCCCTGGGGATAAAAATACATTATATGTTTATAAAAAAAATTTTTTTAATTTAAAATAAATAAATAAATAAAAATCGCCATCTCCTTTCATTATGCTCTTCTCCAATCATCACCAAAAGTATTCAGAGTCAGTATTATTACCCATATTCTACAAATGAGGGAAATGGACATAACATAATAGGAGCCTCCATGATTCTGATGATTGTGTTTCAGATTCTAATTTTTAAAGTAAACTTCAAAAAATAGAAATTTTCCATTAATTTCATTCTCTTCAAAAAAAAAAAAAAATTTCAGCACAATGCATGCCAACACTCTATAAACCCAACACATTATCTGCAGATCCAAGGCAAACCCAGAGGCAGGTGTGGCGGAGGCCCCCCGAGTGGCAGGTTCAGGGAATGTCTACACTCCTGCCAATGACTGGCTACCCCAACCACCAGTTCATCCATGCCACTGTGGGAACCCAATGCAGGGATGCCAGAACTTTCCATTTTCCGAGAGATGCAGAAAATGCTGCCTCTGGGGGAAATGTACCGACTTTCAAATAAAGGTGACCCTTTATTCTGATACCATGCAGAAAAAATAAGTCAAGTGTGCAGACAAGCCCTTCAGCGGCGGGCTCTGATAGGAAGTCGCGTGGTTTATGAGCAGAGCTCTGACAAAAAGAGAAGCCTGGGACTCGTAGATTCCAATGAAGCCCTCCAGGGGTTTTTCTAGTCCAGTCCGGGAGCTGGAGCAGGAAGCACAGAGAGGATGGACAGAGACAAGGAAAAGCAGGATGCCCAAACCTGACAGTCTCAGCCTACAGAGGCAGGATGACAAGGTAATCTTTGTAGGGTTCACTTATTTTCAGGGTTCAGTAGTTTTCTTCCATCAGATCTTTGCCTGAAGCTACACCCAGAGATTTTCAGCAACCCCTGCTCCGGATGGGAAGGTGCACACCATTCGGCCACATTGATTAAAGAGGATTTCTTTCCTCTGAGGTGAATGCGTGTTAAAAATATCAAATGGTAATCATTGGCAACATTAATTTATAATAATGCTTGTCTCCCCCTCAACTTCCACGGCGACAGCTGGCCTGACTGCTTTGAAACTGACACCTGCTCCATCGCAGGAATTATAAATAGCCAGAGTTAAAATCTTCACCTTGAACTGAACAGACGGGCTCCATGGGGTGGTTTACAGAATGAAGCCGGCTGCAGGGCGCAGCGAAGTCCTGGGTGCATCTGTTTGGGGTGGTGTTTAAAATTGTTTTTTAAAGCCAGCAGTCATGGAGTGGGAGGCAGGGTGATGGAGGGGCATGGACAAGGTGGGGTTCTGGGCTATTTCCTCACTGTGGGCAGGGCTGGCCTCACTCCCCCACCCCTCCCACTCCCCACCAGCCCATTTCATGATGGGTCAGAGGCAGGGGTGGGGGCAGGCGTGGGGACAGCTCTTTCTTTCCACTCTCCATCCAGTTTCCACACTTGCCCCGTGGGGATTGATGGGTGCAGACACCATCTTCTACTGAAGGGGGCGGCACCCACTTGGTGTAAACAGAAGAAAAGTTTATCCCAGTGAACAGAGCACTCTCCATCCTCAGGCTCCTGTAGTAGCCAAAGTTCACATTTCCCGTGCCTTCACTATGTGCCAAGCTCGGGCTGGCTCCATCTCACCCAGTCCCCACAGCAAGCCTGTGAAGTAAGCCCTAGTGGGAATGCCGCTTCGCCCAGGAGGAGATTGAGGCTGGAGAAGTTGCTTTCCTGAGGTCATCCAACTAGCAAGTAGTGGGCAGAGTCAAGATTCAAACTAGGAAAGGTAGGTCCCAGGGGGTCTCCTTGCTTACTCTCCCTTTCCAGGGTCTCCTGAGCTGCAAAAGCTCCCTCTTAAGGCCCCCTCTCCAGCAATTCACATCTCTTAGTGACAACTCTGGGAGCAGCAGGAATTACTCTCCCCACGCATCAGATGTAGAAATGGACACTGGGAGCTGCCTGACCCTTCAGACAACTGAGCAGAGAATCTGAAGCTTTGGTCCCAGTGCCACCAGGAAGGATGGGACCACCAGACAGAGGACAGGGAGGGACAGAACACCTCATGGAAAGGAGAACACGGGCGGGAAATGGGGAGGGCAGTGTCTGGGAAGGAGGACAGGAGATGCTGGGGGCCCCATTTCTGATTGTCTCCAGCTCCCCAGTGACTCAGAACATCTCTGGGGCCAGGCAGCAAAGCCCCTCCTGGCCCACAAGCTTTGCGATGAGGCTGCCTCCACTGGCATCTCCCTGGGATGGCAGAGCCCTGGGAGGGTGCATGCTGTCCAGGGATGTGCTGGCCATGAGCTGGCTTTCCCATGATCCCAGGCACCCACAGAGCCTAAGAGGAGGGAGGAAATCGATATCCTGAGAGCAGACCCCTTATACTACACCACTTAGTCATTTCACAGCTGTCCCTTGCCAGTTAGGGCCCTGGGGGACCATCTTAACCAACAAAGCTGCAGCAGGGAGCAAGAACCTTCTCTCCCATCTTTCTCCAGCCTCTACCCCATCCTCTCCAGTGCTTAGTCCCCCTGAGAACATTCCCAGGTCTTCCCTCCAACCCCACCTCACTGGGCCTGCCCCTGGGCCTCTTCTCAGTGTCCCTCCTCCAAGGCTGACTGGATCAGGTATGCACACCTGGCAGAGAAAGCCTTTGATCCCTTCCCCTCACCTGGGAGCAAGTGTGGCTGCCCGCCCATGGGGTTTCTTACTGAGATACCTGCCCCCAGCAGGCTCCAGAGCAGGGGACCTCTACCTGAGGTCTCAGACCCATTTTTCTGTTGCCTGACTCCCTAACGCTCTCTCCAGACATGGAACATCCCATTAGGCCAGTCAAATCCCCGTAGCTCCCGCTCCCAGCTGGCTCCCAGCTGGGGACTGGAGAGCACATGGACGACGCTTGCAGGACATGTGGTTGCCTCCTGGTTGGGGCCTCGGGCCATCCAGCACGTCTCCTCACCTGGGCTTTGCGGCATCCAGGTGTGGGCCCAGCTGCTGGCCTTGAAGCGAATGGAAATTACAGCCCCTTAGAGGGGCCTCCTCTCTCTGTACCCCTCTCTGTACTCCTCTTCCTGCTTCACCACTCTGCTGATGGAGGTGTCCTCGGGGACAATTATGCCCTCTTTGAAACCTAATTCTGGACGGTTGCAGACCCAGGCATAGTCACACACACACCGAATTTCCTCCCCACCTCCTGTCTTCTTAGTCCTTGTTTTAACATGAAGATCAGCTCTAGCTGAATGGATTTTTCCTAATGGAAACTAGCCTCTCTGCCCCCCCTGGAAAGATAATGGGAATTTTCCTTATAGACCTAATTGATTTCCTCCAAAGGGTAGGGTGCCCAGGTAGGACAGTGTCTCCCTGGGGATGGAGGCCTGGGGAGGACCTGCAGCCCCCCCCCCCACTGGAGAAGAGCTTGTTAGAGGCCCCTCGAACCCAAGTCTCCGGGACTCAGCATTTTGACATTTCCCTTTGGTGGGCTATGCACACTGAAGCTTGGGAGCTGCGGGTTTATGGGGCAAATGACATTTCCTAGGACCACCAGCTCCTGGGGGACAACCTCCAGAAGTGACACCTGTCTCAGGAGATATACACGCTTTGGCTGGTTTAATTTGAACCCAGTTTGAGAAGATTCAGGATAGAATTCAGAGCCCACTCTCCTTATGCTTTTTCTAGAAAAAAAAAAATTGCATAGCGCAGTGTTAAGATCACGGCCCATATTGAGCAAATATTACTTTAAAATAGTGACTCATATGTTTAAGCAAGGTATTAAGAGGCACTTAGATAAGATTTGCGTATCTATGTTCCTAAATGGGTTGTTATTGAGCTTTGCCTATATAAACTTGTGCTTCTAAACTTCATAATATCAACAGAACCAGGTCTGGACAAACTGTAATTTCTTCCTACCACACTCCAGTCCTGGGGAGCAGAAGCATGTCCAGGAGATGACTCCAGGTAACGTGGGCTTGGTAAGGCGGTTCCAGGAGGACCAGGCCCTGGGCAGAAGGCTCCCAGCAGGGGCTGTCCAAGATGTGTTCATAAAGAAACAAAAAAGCATAAAGCATGCCTAATGCGCTTCCTCGTGCACAGCCTGTCCTAAGCACTTTGCACACCCTTGCCCAGCAGCCCTAAGAGGCGGGTACTACTATTGTTTGTGCCATTTTACAGATGGGGACACTGAGGCAGAGAAGTTCGGCAACTTGCCCAAAGCCCCCAGCCAGGAAGTGACTTGACCAGGGCTCAGACCCGCGCAGTCTGCGCCATCCACCACCGTGCATCACCCCCTGTTGGGAAGCAGAATTAGGGTAATTTGCCAAGCAATGCCAACAGAGTGAAATGCAAAATGACGAGAAAATGTCAAGCTGTCATTCGACATATTTGTTTACTTAGTGTTCGGGGCTTAGTTTTGTGACAGGATTTCACAGGATCCTCTCTGCCTGTCTCTGTCAGAGCTGTGCCCACGGCTTCTTACTCGTCAGCGTTTCTCTCTGTGTAAACACACTTCATCCTTTCGTGAATCTTCGGCCCCCAAGTAAAGGTTTCCCTGTCCTCGGTAGGCCAGAGGAGGGGCTGGGGGGTGGCTCTGATCCCTTCTGAGAACACCACCCAGGTTTTTCTTCCAAGGTACACTCATATTTTAACGCAACAAATGTCCCTAGAATCCATGGGTAGGGACTTCCAATAGGGCAGAGGCGAAGATAAGAAAGAATGTTCTGGACAGAGGGCCATAAACTGTGTCCCTCCCATGGCCTGGGCCCCGTGATCTCCTTGAGGCCCAGGCACTGGGCTCTCAGGCCTGTAGCCAGCTGCAGGCTCCACGAGGCCCTACGTAAACTTTGAGAGGAAGACCTCTGTGGCAGTCAAGAGGGGCCTCAGGAGAGCTGAGGGAGAAACCATGAAAATGAATAAAAGAAAGCTCATTCAAAATGAACTCGGGAAGCCAGGCAGGGAAAGGTGTCAGGAATGTCGTGGAAGCTCGCCTGGACCAGCAGGAAGAAGGAAGAGGTCCTCAGCCAGCCAGCCAACGAGAAGCCGCCATACATCGCCCCCTACATCCCCACTTTCTTCTATAAAAGGAGGCTCTCCCACTGTGTCCTCCAGGCTCGCCTCAGCTTTACCTAAGTTGGCTTATCCCGAATTGCAATTCCTCTGCTGGTCCTGAATATACTCATTTGCTGCAGGATAGCCTGGGCTGTTTCATTTTTAAGGCAGACACCACCTAAAAATTGTTCTCCAGGTGACTCTATGGCTTTGGGCTTCTGGGGCTACCTATGGCCCTGACCATGACTGGAACAGGGAACGGGCCATATTTCCACCTTATTCCCACCCAGGGTCAGCTGTTCAGGGTAAGCCTCTTTTTTTTTTTTTTTTAAGATTTTATTTATTTATTTGATGGAGAGAGAGCGCACAGAGGGAAAGGGAGAGGGAGAAGCTGACTCCCTGCTGAGCAGAGAGCCTGATGCAGGGGCTCGATCCCAGGACCCTGAGATCCTGACCTGAGCCAAAGGCAGACGCCACCCAGGCGCCCCAGGGTACTGTTCTTAAAGAGGCACAAACATCCCTGCAAGAAGGACTCGGTGCCAGTTAACTCAGCGGTTACATAGGGACTTATCCACTCCCGCCAAGGTGGGCAGTGCCCAACGGTGGTAAAACAACAACAACAAAAATCCTTTGTGGGAGACATCCTGCCTCCAGGGAACATCTTTGCAGCAGGCACGTGGAGGCCAGAAGGGCAGCTCTAGGTCAGTGTCACTCTGGGCTCCACAAGCTCCAGGTGTGGTCACTGCCATTCATTTTAAGATGCAGGCATGAGGAGGAACTGAGAGCCCAAACTTGCACCTTGTACCATATAGCGCTTTTGTACTGCTAATGAGGGATTTCCTTTATTATCTAAACTGGGTTTAAAAAAAAAAAAGATCTTATTTATTTATTTGACACGGAGAGAGAGATCACAAGTTGGGGGGGGGGGGCGGCGGGAGTGGGGCCCAATCCCCAGACCCTGAGATCATGACCTGAGCCAAAGGCAGAGGCTTAACCCAATGAGCCACCCAGGCACCCCTATTATCCAAATTGTAAACAGTTGAGAACACCATTCGAGGAGCTGTCTGGTACAGAAAACCACTCATGACAAATGCCTTATTGGGGGCATCTTTCTCCCCGGCCCACAAAATAAATGTCAAACGAACATTAAGGGATGCCAAATTGTTCACCAGCCTGGAATGTTCCAGTCCTGCTGTGCTCGAGACCCTGAGGACCTCCCAGATGCCTACAGGCCTCAAACCTCAGAAGCTGAAGCCTGGTTCCACGAAACATGGGCCATTTCCTGCAGCTGTGAGCAGCGCTGAGACAGCCCCTGGCCTTGTTCTCTTCAGCCTGGACACATGGGCCAGACCAACCTCCCGCCGACTGATGCTAGAAAGCTTTTTTTTTTTTTTAACTTTATGGATTTTAATAATGATTTTTTTTTAAACAGCTTCATTGTGGCATAATTCACACACCATGAGAATTCATCCATTTAACACATGTAATTCCATATTCCTCAGATATTCACAGAGTTAGGCAACCATCAGTAGGTACAACCTAATTTTAGAACATTCTGGCCACCCCAAAAGGAAACCCTGTACCCGCCAACAGTCACTCTATTTTCCTACACTCAGCTCCAGGCAATGACCAAGCGGCTGTCTGTCTCTGGAGATTTACCTACTGTGGGCATTTTGCATAAAGAGAATCATATGAAACATGGTCTTTTGTGTCTGGCTTCTTTCTTTCAAGTTTCTTTCTTTTTTTTTTTTAAGATATATTTAGTTTAGAGAGAGCACAAGAGTTGGCGGGGGTGGGGGAGAAGAGGGGAACCCCAAGCACTGAGCGCAGAGCCCAAGACAGGGCTCGATCTCACGACCCCGAGATCCCAGGCTAAGCCCCGCTGCACCACGCAGTTGCCCCTGGCTTCTTTCGCTGGGCGTCCCTGGCTTCTTTCATTCCACACAGCATTCCCGAGGTCCGCCCCTGCTGCGGGACTAGCAGCATTTTGTCCCAGTTTCAGACTCAGTGACATTTCATGGTAGGGCATAGCCTCCTTTGTTCGTTGTGCCTTTGATGGAAGCAAGCTGTTTGTGTCTAGATGGCCCTTCGCTTTTCTTTCTGACGCCCCACTGGAAACGTGTCCTGATGGAGATCAGGCCCCGGACCACCTTATGCTTCCCTCCCCATCTGGTGGGATCCGAGTGTTTGGTACACTCCAGGAGAATTCTCCAGGTGGACTCTTGGGCTGGACTCAGATCAGACACCGGCCAGATTTTCAAATAGCAATTCCTCAATCCCCGCGCTTATCGCTGTCAAAGCTCCAAAAAAGTAAGAATGCCAAGTGTTGCCCTTGCGGGCCTGAGGCCCTGGCCCCACCGCAACCCACCCCCAAACAAAGCCAACCTGGGTAAACACGCAGTTGAAGTAAAACAGTGTGTTTGCTGTGCAGACTCAGCTCTGAGACAAGCCCCCACTCCTGGGGGCCTCTTTCAAAAGCCCAAACTTTTCTTTGGCTGAGGGAGGCTTCCTGCTTCCTCCTTGGGTCTTCCCTCTGTTCCTTACCCCTCTGGAGCCTTGTGGCCAGAGTCTGTGAGATGGGAGAAGGGCCGAGGAGAAACACTGACCAAGAAGCACTCACGTGCCTGCTTGGTGCCGGCCAGTTGGAATCCTTCCCCATACACCATCTCGAGTTCATCCTCAAATATTCAGGGGGCAGGGCTTAGCAGCAGACTTCTAGAATGCTCTAGAATTTTAGGCCCTTGGGAGAGCTCCAGACAGATGCTCGGCTCTGGCCTCTGCCCTCCGCTCTGCCTGTGTCTAGGCCTTAGTCCTCCATGAGGAGCACCCCCCACACCCAGCTTCCCTCAGGCCCTACCTTTCCTCGGTTCCCTACTGGTGACATCTCCCCTCCCTGGTGCCAGCAGCTTCTGCCCTACCTTCTGCTACCATTCTCTTGGAAGGGAGGGTTCTTTTTTGTCTTTGTTTCCAAGAGGACTAAGTCCATCCAACAAAAGTAAATGGAACTTGTATAATTTAATATGTTCTCTCTCACAGACAGCAATCCCGTACTTTCCCACTCCCGACCTACCCGCCGGGGCCCATCCTGGTCTCTCAGGGCTACTGTAGGATTTGTGTATGACTCTCTCAATTGCCAGGATCTCAGAGGGCCTCCCTCTGGTGAGTGAGAAACTGCAAGGGGGCTGGGAGGTAGCACGGAGATGTGGGGATTCTGGGAGCAGAAGGTCTGTGACGGGCAGCAGCTAAGAGCCCCACATCCCAGAGGCCCCTGAGACCCTTGACAGTCTGTCTCCTCTTAGGAAATGCCACTGCTGTTTCTTTCATTCATTCATTCATTCATTCATTCATTCATTCCGTAAATGTCCTGATCACAGCTCCAAGCCAGGCACCAGACCCGGGAGAAAACCATGGTCTCCATCCTCCAGCAGGTCCCCTGTTTACTGTGCAAGAAAGGGACCCCTTAGCTCATAAACGAGTGATGAACTAATTAGTTAATATATGAATTAACTGGGTTCCACTTCAGATGACCAGAAACTTCTCAGTCCTCTGTGGGCCCTCCCTTCAGATCTGCCAAAGTGTCCCATCACCCTCCCCATCCATGGTGTGACCCAGGTCCTGAAAACCAGCACCCCAGCTGGTCCCGCTTCTCTACCCCAAACACTGGAGGGAGGAGTCTGGGCCAGGCAGGCCAGCCCAGGACACCCCTGCCTCCTCCCCCGACCTCCCTTCTGCCCACAGTGACAGGCCACAGTGCAGACAGCAGGATGGTATGGCCCTGCATAGCTTGGAGTCTGGAAAGGGGCTGCCCACCAACATCCTCTGTCAAGTACTCAGTACACCTGGTTCTTGGGCTTGGTACGGCTAATGCTGGGCTTGGTCTGTGATGACCCCAGGCCCTGAAACCAGCCCCAGCAGAGGGCAGACCCTGGCCTCAGTCAATGAAGGGATCTGAGGCTGACAGGGTGGTGCAGGCACTTGGCAGGGAGCTGGGTCCAGAAGCCCCTCCTGCTTCCCTCCCCATCCCCTGCCTCCACTGCAGGCCTGGGTGTGCTCAGTCCCTGGGCAGCTTGCCCCTAGGGATGCACTCTGCTGTGTACTGGGCCTGGGAGGGGAGCCCAGTTCCTGGGAAGAAAAGAGAGGTTGGGGATGGGTCTGCTCCCCGGGGAGGCCTCCATCCTCTGGCTGTACAGCTGCTCCTCCCGGTCCCCATTATTCGAACTGGGGACACAGGCAGGATGCAGACGCTGCCCTTCCTTCTCTCATGGGTGAAGACCGACATGGGCACGGATGTTCTCTAAGAGCGGGAGCCAACTCACGCGTGAGGCCTATCCCAGGTGTCTCCATGTGGATGGATGCGGATGGGGCAGGGGGACACATTTGAGGGGCTCTTGAAGGAGGCATTCAGGTCACCAGACCACAGAGGAGACGCGGAACAGTCCCCATGGAGGAACAGCCCCGGCAAAGACACACATGGCATCTCTCAAGGACTGTAGGCAGTCCTGAGGCCGAGAAGCCTGGTGGGGAGCATGGAAGAGGCAGAGGAAGAATGGGCAGGGGCTTGCTGCACCCTGCTACAGGCTGGGTTTTCTCCTTGGGAGCTGAGAAGGGCCATCAGGGGCCATAAACCAGGTAAATGTGCTGCCTAGAAAGATGCTGGTAGACACACCAGGGTGGATTTTTAAGGGGAAAACTGGAGGCAGAGAGAATAGGTCAGAAGCAGTTGCCACAGGCCATGCTCAGCATGATGACTGCTTAAATTCGGCCAGGGCTGCCATGGGAAAAGACATGGAAGAGAGAAGACATCCAGACTGCTCTTGAGCTTCCGACTTGGATCCTGGGGGTGACGGTGGCGCTGACCCAGATGACTAGCCAAGAAGATGGGGGTTCAGGGGCATAGGTGGGGGAAGAGGCATCCCATCATCATCGCCTGGCCCCACCTACCTCCACCGTCTCGCTCCTGGAGAAGCTGGACGATGTCTCGCCAGAAGACAGCAACTTCTAGGAAAGAACTCTGTAGGTGGGACCGGACCCAAAAGACCCCACAACTAAGTATTTCTCCTGTACTTCTTAGGGTGCCAGATTTCTTTCCACAGGTGGAAGCACTGTCCCTCTAACCCTCTGGTTGAATCTATCCTTTGGGGACATCTGGGAAATGGTCCCCATCTGCTTTGAGAAGGGCACATCTTTGACTCCTCCATGCCATCCCCAGGTTGGTCACTAGATGGCACCAGACTCCACCTGTCGAAAAGGAAGGGGTTAGGTCCAAGGGGAGGTAGGGCTGTCTCTGAAAGGGCAGCATCCGGAAGGGATGTCCATTTTATCTAACCCCGATTTAATTGAACTCTTTGGGAATAAATTCTTATCTTAATATATGTTATTCCTATAAGTATATTCTTTTTATAATTATCCTGATGAAGAATATATTCCTGAGTATAAAAACTTCTCACAAATACACTTTTCTTACCTCCCCACCCCTCCAACCTCCCCATCTCTGCTCTTAGGGCTTCAGGGGAAAAAGGCAGTGCGAAACTGGGGTGGAGGTCAATTATACATTCCTTGGCATTCTGGTATAAAATATGAGAACTGTTCCAGTTAGACTAAAAGGGGTCTACAGACTGGCTAGCTCCAGATGGGGATGGAGATGGGGACTGCAGGTGGCGAGTCAGTGTGCCTCGTCAGGGGCACTCCTGTGCCTCCAGCCATCACCCCGTGTCTCTGCTGTGCTGAGGCACGTGGCCATGTCTCATCCAGGAGGGCTCTGCCTGCAGAGGGCACAGCCTGACGGGGGAGGGCCCCACACACCAGCATGACGTAGTAGGGATCGGTGGCACCTGGAGACCCAAAGGACAAGGGTGGGCAGATTGGAACCCTGGACATGGTTCCAGTATAGCTCTACGTCCAGCACCTGAGCCTGAGTGCAGAGGGGAGAGATCCAAGGGCTGCAAGAAGGGGCAAGAGCCAACAGAGCAGGCAATGAGGTCTATCAGAGGAGCCAAAAACAAAGAGAAGGAGCGGGGCTCAGATCTGACTTGAGTGGGTCCTACAGTAAAGCCTGTCCTGAGTACCCCCTGAGCAAGGCTCCAGCAGATCCAGGGCAAACGGGGGAGGCAGGAGCCCTAAGGTCTCCTTAACCACGATGAGCTTGGAGGCTTCTGAGAAACACAAGATACAATGTCCTTTTATCTTACCTTTGCACTTTTCTAGGCCAGGAATTGGGGTGAGGAGGGGCCGTGGGGACAGTAACCTGACAGGGAATGCTCCCAGCCCCTGGGTTCGGACATAGGCTTACTGCCGTCCTGATACAGAACTTCCTCACCCCACACATGGTGGTCTGGGGGCCTCAGGTCCTGGACACTAAGCAAAAAGGACTGAGTTGCAGAAATGGGAGTTGCAACCCATCCAGATCTTGCCATTGGAGTCCGCACTCGGCTGCCAGTTCAGGGCTCCCTTCCTGTCTCCAAACCACCAACACACCTGAGCAGTGCCCTCTGGGCCCAGAGCCCAAGGCCTGTCACACTCCATTCAAAGAAACCCTGAATCCACTTTTGCAAAAAAAACCTGCCCGAAACAGGAAGAGTAACAGGACGCATCCCTCCTCCACCCGGAAAAGGCCCTGTTCTGCCCTCCCACTCGCGGCCGCCCAGTCCCCACACGGGCGGAACGGGAACAGCAAGGCCACTCGTCCCTGTTCATGCCTTTATTCTGCAGGGTCAGGTCAGCAGTGTCCGGGTGTCCCCTGCTGTCCTGGGTGAATGCAGGGCAGAGTCCAGATGGGAGGAGTTTGATGGGGCTGGTGTTTTAGCGGACAGTGGAGGCCCATGACACAACTCCCAGACAGATGGCTCTGAACTTGGGGAAGCCCTTGATGTCTAGAGAAGCTGACTTCCCTGGGTGTGAGGCCTGTGCAGCCTGGTCCTTAGGGGACAGTTGCCTCCCCCCGAGTCCAAAGTCAATGTGCCTGCCTGCTGCCTCCCCTCCCACCTCCCACCCTCCCCCAGCTGGGCAGAAGCCCTGCATCCTCAAGACCACAGACTGGCTCCCAGGGTCTGATCCTCGGAAAGGAGCTGTTTGAGGTCACTCCCTGCCTGCCTCCTAAAATGTCATGGCTGATTAGATGAAGCTGCCCTCACTTGCATTCTGAGGGAGGCCGTGGGGACTAGGCGCTTCATTGGTGAACGAGTAAAGTGTGCGGGGAGGGGCCTCAGAGGCAATGCAGTTCTGGCCTAGTGGGTGGGCTCCCCCCACCTGCCATGAGGTCACTGCCTGCTGCACCTCCGCACCCCACCCCAAAGCACTGACCTGGGGCCCGTGGCCTAAAACCAAGGACTTAGTCAATCAAAGGAAGATGAGCAACTCCCCGGTTGCCCCTCACGGACCTCATGGAAAGGCTCAGCCCAAGACCTGTCCCTCGGAGCAGTACACCCAATATATACACCCAATACACCGGGCCGGTGGGGGCAGGGGCTGGGCAATGTGGGATTCGGGCAGAAGAGCGCGTGCAGGAAGGGGAAGAGACGGGTCTAGCGAGGAGGACAAGTCACG
This sequence comes from Meles meles, assembly GCF_922984935.1. Classification (NCBI taxonomy): domain Eukaryota; kingdom Metazoa; phylum Chordata; class Mammalia; order Carnivora; family Mustelidae; genus Meles; species Meles meles. Next base: position 121,156,311 of record NC_060066.1, read on the forward strand.
TCCATGAGCGAGGCGGGGGATCAGGGGAAAGAATCCCCCTTCCTGATACTTACAACCCCTCAGGCAGCCAGAAGGGGAAGAGTACCAGTCAGGGTGCCTCTCGGACCACAGCCCAGAGCTGGGACCCCGTGTGCTGCACGCACATAGGTGTGTAGGGAAGAGGGACCGAGGAGGACCGTCTGGGGAGGGGGGACGGGGCAGCGATGGGCTGGGCCTTGTAGCAGAAATGAAACACCCTCCGAGGCAAGCCCAGGCAGGGCTCAGGCCGAGGCCCCGTGTGTCCCGACAACGGATGGGCTCCTAGAAGCTGATGTTCTTCAGGTCCGTGGAGCAGCGGTACCTGCCGTCCGGGCACCTGGAGCACAGCAGGTTGGGCAGGCAGGGGCAGGTGTGGTGCTGGCGTTTCCTGAAAAAGGGGACCTGGGGAAAGAGGAGAAGAAGGAGGACAACTTCACCATGAGGGAGGTGGGCCTTCTGGCAGGAGCTTCTGGCCGGCCCAGCCCTGGCCGGTGTCTCCCCTCCAACCAGCACAACAGTAACAGTTATCACAGAGGGGGGAAACTGAGGCATGGTGGCTGAGTGACATGCCAAGCTCACGCAGCTCGTTTGTGGAGGAGCCGGAATTCAGACCGACCCAGGGAAACTGTCTCCGGGGACAAGGTGACCAGCCTAACCTAGCTCAACGCTAGGCGGTGCTGACGATGCAGCGGGGGACCAGACAGACACTGTCTCTGCCCTGTGACTCACCCAGAGACTAAACTATTGAGGTTTCCTCCAGAGAGGGTGAGCAGGAACAGTTATGATCATAGGTAGGGTCAGACTGCCCGGGGTTCAGTTCCCAGGTCTGCCCCTTCCTAGCTGCGTGACAACTGGCAGGTTCTTTGGTCTGTGGGTCTCAACTTGATTATCTGCAAAATGGGTCAAAAATAGCACCTCCCACATACGGCAGAAAGAGGTTTAAGCTGTATAATTGCAAAAGCTCTTAGTCTGAAAATTGGCCCATAGTAAGCACTCGGCTTTAGTGTTTGCTGCCCCCGGTGTCCCCTTGGGGGAATGCAGATCTGCAGCCAAACTATCACACACCCCAAGGCAGTGGGGACTGTCCCACTGTCCCATCTTGACTCGGCCCCGCCTCCCCAGCCCCCTAGTGGTCCGCATCCGGAGCATGACCACAGGAGGACGCCCAGAAGAACCCAGGGCTCCTGGGTGCAGAGTACTCCCCTGAGCCCCAGGGGAGGGGCTGGCCCGCGGGGTCCCTGTGCACACCTGGGGTTGCTCTTGTACCTGGCTGTTCAGAAGCAAAGGCCTAGTGGCCCTTCTACACCGCTGGGGCTGGGAGCAGCCTGCCAGGGGAGGGGAACGAGGCACGTACGGCCCAAAAGGGTACAAGTGCCTCCTTAAAGCATATGCCCTGGGCCCGTGGCTTGCGGCGCCCTAACCAGACCCATCTCTTGGGTGGAAGGCCATTTTGTGAGTCTTATTTCAGGTTCTTGAGGGACGGTTCCTAGGGGCAGAAGGCATTCAAGTCCCCTTGAGAATCTGAGTTCATCAGATCTGAAAGAGACTTCTGGAGTAATCAGTCTCTTCCCCTCGTGTTCATGAGGTGACTGAGGCCCAGAGCAGTCATGCTAATTGCCCAAGACCACCCAGCTAAGGAGCAGCTGGGGTTCCGGCCTGCAGATCTAATAGGCTGTGTGATCAGTACCCCCGCTCCACCCCAGGCTGCCTCCAAGAAGCAAGGAGCAGGGCCCAACCCCGGTGAGCTGCTCCTGGAGTCAGAGTCAGAAAATCAGGGTCCAGTCCCAGCTGTCTGGCTCAGGGCCCTGAGCAGGTCTGTGCTGTACCTTATGGCTGCTGGGGTGACACTCTTCTCCTTCCCGCCCCAGCGGGGTGCACATCCGAAGCCCACGCAGCCATAGGCTGATTGCACAGCAGGAGCCCGCCCCACACTGGACATCCCTCTCACAGGCCTGCAGGGAGACAAAGCGGCCATTCGGAGCCCGTTAGTGCCACCCAAGAGAAACCAGAAGGGAGAGGTACATCTGAATCCCTCGGGGCTGCCTGGCACCCCAGACAGCACATCCGTGCTCCTGCTCCACTCACGACAAGATGCGTGGGCTAAGCGGGGCGTCCAACTGCATCCAAGGACCCCTCCAAGCTCCTCGGAGCCCATCCAGTAGGTAGGCAACGCTCCTCCTCAGACCAAGCCAGAGTCAGGAGCACGGCTCTTCGGCTCTAGTAAATGCTCCAAGGATGCTGGGGAAATGGAACTGATCTGAATTCCCAGAGGTGGGGGGGTGGGGGACATTGATGGCCCAAGTCCCGAGGGGGCCAGCCCTTGGACTAACTATCCAAACTTGACCCCACACCCAGGGTTGGTGTCTTCCCTCCCCGACCCCCACCTCGGCCCTTCCCTTGGCCTTCACCAGAAGCCCAGCCTCACTGAGATGCCAGCACCCTAGAGAACAGGGATCTCCCTGGTGCTTCTCTGCTGGCATCCTCAATCCCCAGAGAGGGCTGGACCCCTCTGGGCTGGGCTCCAGAACAGGAGCTGGGCGGCTTTGCCTGGTTTCTGGAAGCTGGGAACTTGCTCAGCCCCAGGAAGGGAAAGTCGGGGTGTGGGGTCTGCTTGCCTTCCCAGAGGAGGTGCAAGTGACAGTCGCCTGGCGTGCATGTCTCCAGCCCAGCGAGGGCACATCTCACACACCCAGCAGCCCCTGAAAGCCCGGATCAGGGTCAAGCAGACCCTCCCTTACTGTTCTGCCGCAGAGCTGAAACATCATGGTCTCGATCTGGCAGGAGGGAATATCCCATCCTGAATCCAGGAAGGTCACAGTCCAGGGAGCAGGGGCATGTGGCCATGTCCGCCCAGCCTCTTCCCGGGAGTCAGCCTCGGGGCAACAGCAGGGCATGGAGAGGGGAGGGAGATCTTGACACCCCCTCCCCAGCACTGGGTCCCACCCTCTCCAGATGTTGGAGCTGGCCCAGTGAGGTCACCTGGGCGTCAAGGTCAACCCTCAGGTCCCATCCCTCTTGGTGGCTTCTCTCCTTTGTTCTTGGCCTCCCCGATCTCAGGCTACACAACAGGAGATTCAGAGACTGATTCATTAGGTATAATTTTGCCCTAACAATGTTATTCATGCTCTGGGCCTTAAAAGCATTGACTTGACTTTAATACGTGTTCGTCTTTGAAACTCAGTCTTTTTCCTTATAAAGGAGAAGAAAGACGTTTCCTTTCTGTGACCATGAAAACTAATGAGGTTTCAGAAATGGTTTGGCATTTTTCTACATTTCCATTCTTTACGTAAAAAGTTAAAGGACATTAGGGGAAAATTAATTTCCCTCTTTTTTTTTTTTAGCAGCTTTGATCTGGAAAACGCTTAGGTATTACTTTCCCTTTTAATAAGAGTGGTCCCACATTTGAGGGTGGTCCCGGGGAAAGCCCCAGTCTGAGGGTTTCGAATTCTAAGATAGGCAGCGCCCCTGTGTGGGAAACCTCCACGGGGAGGCAAGATTTCTGCAAGATTTCTTCTTGTTATCAGATGCTTGCTTTTGGGTACATCCAGCCAAATGCTCTGATCAGAACCGAGCACAGTTAAAATACATGAACAATAAAGGAAAGAAAGAATTTCAAGACAATCTTTCTTAAGAGTAAAAAAAGCAGAAGTTAAACATCCCCAATTAAAGCTAATAAGGTCCCTGACTTTAATTAAGTCAACATGCTGTGTAAATGACACTGACATGTGGACCGGATTGTATATGAAATCCCAAATTTATACAAAAGATAAATTATGGGGTGCTAATTGGCTTTATGAAAGAATTCCTTACTACACAATTAGGAATCTTATTCTTCCCCAAGGTCTAAACTTCAAAATGTTCGATGTTCTTCTAATGAATTTGGAAATAAGACTCGATTTACACAAAGCTTCTCCCATCTAGGAGGGGGGTAAGGTCTGACTAATCTGAAAATCATGTGGAATGCCCCTCTGAAACGCTGGCTGACCACTGACTCCCTAATTTTTGTTTTGTTTTGGTTTGCTTTGGTTTGCCTCCTGCACGGTTGCTGGCTCCCATCCCGGGCAGACCCTGACACCCGCCCAAAACCAAGGCACAGAGGGAGTTGGACGCCTTACCCCAGTGATCACGGCACAGTCCGACATAGTCAGCAGAAGGAACATGACTGAGACTCGCATGGCACCTCTCATGGTCACTTGGGGTGAAAGGCACAACGCTGCCTGCTCCACGGCCTCTCGCTTGGTCCCACACAGCCTCCTGCGCCAGCTGGGAAGGCCAGGCTGTCCAGCCCTTTCCCTCCTCCCAGATTTATGCAGTTCGATCCAGGCTGCCCGTGGGCGCCTCTCTCTGCTCTTCCCTTCCCCGTCACCAGTGCTATTTAGATGATCTCAGGGACGAACATGAGACCTGAATCTCTGATGACATCAGATCATCATCAAAACCAATAAAAATGAACACATTGGGGGCGTTGACAGTGGCTCGAGCTCTCCGAGGAGCCCAGAGATGCAGTCAGTGACATACGTTTCACTCTATGGTCTTCGGCGCCTCTGGGGCGTCCTTCTATTCTGATTTGGGCAGGGGGGGGGGGGGGCGGGCAGGCAGCTCTGGCAATGAATGAAGGGATTTACAACATCACCGTTTATCCTTTCTGCTCCAAACCCTGCAGCATACACGTAGGGTCACCCGACCCCTCACAGTGAAGCCAACAAGAATTACCTGGGCATTTACCATTGGTCCAGCCCAGAGTTGGTGGCCCAGAGGACATGCATGGGGAAGGCAGTGTCCCTGGTCCTCTAAAAGGGTACAAGTCTGATAGGGAGACATAAGGCAGTGAGAAAATAAGGTCATGCTTGGGGGGAAAGTGTTGACATCTCTGAGAGGCCCACATGAGCAATAGCTCCGTAAGAGGCTCAAGAGGAACACCAAGTGTCACTTGGTACTGGAACCAGAGGGCAGAGATGAGCCCAGGTCTCTTAGAGAAGCACACTTGGGTCCGGGTACAGATAAAGGGAGCCAGGAGCCTCCCACTGCATTCCTGGGTTTGGGGTGAGCATGAGAGGGGATGAACAAACACGGTGGACCCCGGTGCCAGTTTGGTAGGAACTTGAATTTGGGCATGGGTCCTCTTGTTGGGCAAGGAAGGCCCCGGTCCCAAACCTCCCACACCAGCCAACCCAGAGATAGCTCTCAGAATCCTGTACCAGACATCTGTTTCCCTTCACAAGAGTAAAAGCTATTATTTCCAAGGTATGGTTTGCCATATGTTAATAGATGTTACACACACCAATGAATAAATAAAAATGTCTACCATCAACATTTTGGGAAACACTAATTATACAAGTTCAACCAGGTTTTTTAACTGCAGGACTTTTCAGAGCCTTTCCTAGGCTACCAAGCAGGAAAGGCGATTTGTAGCTCTTCCAAACCAAGCCATCCATCAGAAGCTTTTTCCTTGGAGTGTCTAAGGAAATAGGGTTCCCATACAGAAACACTGGCAGGCGTTTACGAGTGCAGAGAGAGGTGAACTGGCACAGTAGCTAAGAGCCAGACCCCAGAGGCGAGACATCTTAACTTCTGGTCCCAGGTGGCTCATTCATTTTATGACCCCAAGAATACTGTCAAACTTTCTAAACCTCAGTCTTCTCATCTATAACACGGGGGAGAGAGTACCTCTGACATTATGGGGGTTGTGAGGATTCATCCATTTATGTTTTCATTGGCCACATATTTATTTATTTATGACCACTCCATTGGAGGCACTGCTCTTGGTGCTGGAAATCAAGCAGTGAACAAAACAGGGTTCCTGCACTCAGGTAGCTTTGGTTCTAGGGAGGAGATAGGTAATAGACAACCAAATAGATTTTTAATAAAATAGCCAGATGTGCTGAGTTCTATCAGGAACAGAAGAAATAGAGCCTAGCAACAGGTGATACTTTGGATGGGGTGAGGCTCTCTGTGAAGAGACACTAGAGAAGGCCTGATAAGGTGAAGGAATGATGGGGGCAGTGCCTGGGGGGAAAAACCAATGCAAAGGCCCTGGGGCAGGGCCTTCTTGGCCAGTTCCAGGAGCAGCAAGGAGGCTGGTGAGTAGGGGAAGGAAGGGGAGACAGTTGGAGCAGGAGCCAGGAGCCATGCCCCACCAGCGTTGCAAGACACTGTATTGGGCCTGGTGGCAAATGTGCCAGAGTTCTTGGATGGTTTGGGGCAGGGGAAAAAGGAAGGAGATGTCATTTATATTTTGAGAGGATCTCTCTGGCCGCATACAGAGAATTAAATGAGATGATGTGTATGACATACTTTTCACCAGGCCTGGTACAGAGCAGAGATTTGCTAGTAATTAGCAATTTGTATCACAAAAAAAAAAAAAGGAAACTATCTGCCTTAATATAAAATTCTCCTGTGAGGTGGGCATGGAAATAATGACCCTGTATGGCCTACTTTTCACTGCGCACTGAGTCAGGCACACAACCAGAGAAACGAAAGACCACCCAGCCTGTCAAACACTTACCTGCAGGAAGAAAGCAGGGCCGTGCTGGGTGCTAGAGGAACTCCCGAAGCAGTCCTGGGCTCTGGGTGTCCCCACAGATGCCAGCTCACACAGGCCTTCCCTGAGACAGTGGTAAATGATGGTTGATCACCCCCCACCCCCGTCCTCCCTCTGCCTCCCATTCTCACCCCCTCCCTTCAACACAAAACTAATTATCCCACACAACTGGTGAAGAATGGTAGCAAGAAATACTGTTGCAAACAAAGCCAATAACATTGATTGAAAGAGTTGTATTCATCTGGAATGCTGGCACTTGAGGAAAAGCCAGCTTCATTAGAGGAAGGTAGGGGGTAGCTGGTGACTTTGGTGGGAATCCCGAAGGGGGTTTTTTGGGAGATTTGGGGTTCTTTACCCGATAACTCGATTAAACAAACATTCGCTCATGGTTACGGGTCTGATTTCTCTCTGGAACTTGGAGCTCTCCTCTTCCTGTGAACACGTGGATTCCAACAATATTCTTGGCACATTTTAACCAAATCAGGGTTATTTGGGGCTGATAGATGTAGCACAGAAGAGAAAGCAGGAGTGGGGAGGCCCTGAACTAGACCTAGGTAGGAGTCCCAGGAGACAAAGGAGAAGTGAGCGGTGAGAAGAAAAACACAATGACAAGTACTAACAGTGAACTTGCATCCCCCAGGGACACGAAAGCCAGTGAGATGTGCAGGGCCAGAGGGGATGAGGCATATAGACAGGAATAGCCTACTGCTGAGTGATCGTACAAGGGGGCTCTGTGCCACACGCCTTGTGACTGGGACCTGGCCCTAATTCTCCCTCTAGCTAATGTTGGTGTCACCATTCTCCAGACCATACAGGTGTGTGTGTGTGTGTGTGTGTGTGGGTGTTCACGCACACGCACATGTGGCAAACAAGGGCCATTCTCTGGGCCCAGGTCAGCACTGGCCTGGCATCCTCCCCAAAAGGGTTTACCTTCATCCACAGAATAAATTTGACTGTAAGGGCATTGGCGCTCCCTTCCAGCTCCACCATGAGGTTCTTGTTCTACAAGCTACAAAACAGTGCACATTGGGGGGGTCTCCCTGCCCCTGCCTGAGTGTGACAGAATGGGATCACTACCAATGGTTCCTTGCCAATGATTAAACATGAATTATTCTGGCTCATTTAGGAATGATATGAAGGGGGGGCCTGTGTGACTCAGTTGGTTGGGCATTTGACTTCTGATTTGGGCTCAGGTCATGATCTTGGGGTCATGGGATCAAGCCCTTCATAGGGCTCCACACTCAGTTCCGAGTCTGCTCAAGGTTTTCTCTCTCCCTCTCCCTTTCCCTCTCCCCCTCCCCCTGCTCATGCTCTCTCTCTAAATAAATAAATAAAATCTTAAAAAAAAAAAAAAGAACAATGAAGAAAGAAATCGACAAACGATGGAAAACAAAGCACAGGGACCAGGGATTCTGAACCTGGGGTCACAGCCTCCCAAGGAGTTCATGAACAGAATTCGGAGGACCCATGAGCTTGGCTAGAGAAAAGAATTGTGTCTTCATCCTCACTAAGGTCTAACAAAGTCTGAACAGTTTCTTCGATTCTAGCCTAGCCACAAACACAACAGTATCAGTGAAACCTAGCTCATGATCACCAAGAGAAGTTGCAGGTGTTTGCATATCCTATCACTGTTGTTGCAAACAGCTCAAAAGATTTCTGCTCATCATGATATTGAAGTCATGGGAGTTACTGGGACACTGCTGGACTGTGCTACTTGAAGAGTGAAGCACACTCTTCAAGAAAGAAAGAAAAAAAGAAGCACATCTAGGGATGCCTGGGTAGCTCAGTTGGTTGAGCATCTAAGCCTTCAGCTCAGGTCATGACCGCAGGGTTCTGGGATCGAATCCTGCATTGGGCTCCTTGCTCAGCAAGGATCCTGCTTCTCCCTCTGCCTGCCACTCTCCTTGCTTGTGCTCCCTCTCTCTTTCTATCTCTCTGACAAATGAATAAAGTCTTTAAACAAAACAAAAAGCATACCTATTACCATATCACAAATGTGTTTTTAATATGTTTGATAACTATATTTTAACTTAATCGATTTCCTTTGCAATCTTGCATACTTTATTTTATACATTTCAAAACATTATTCTGGGAGAAGAGTTAAGATGATGGAGGAGGAGGGGGCCCAGGCTTGCCTCCTCCCTCGAATACAGCTAAATACATAACAAACCATTGTGAACACCCAGGAAATTCATCTGAGGACTTAAGGAACCAACTGCACATCTAGAGGTAGAAAAATGGCCACACCATGGCAGTAGGAGCTGCGGAGAGGTGATTTGAGAAAAGAATCGTGGGTGCTGTGGAGGGGAGGGAGCTCTGATAATGGAGAGAGGAGTGAAACAGAGAGAAAGAGAGAGAGAGGGTGAGACAGAGTGAAAACAACACATAGGGGATTGCACAAGAAAAACTCTTCCCCAAAAATCGACTAGGAAAAGGAGAGGTCCTGACTATCGCAAGTCTTTATAAGCAGCAGAGACTAAAGTTTGAAGTTTTTGAAGTCCTCATCAGGCTGTGCCTGGTGAGCTTAGGGTTACTTCTGTGGGGAAGGAGAGTGGAGGCCTGGGAGCAGACAGTGGGGTCCAAAGATCCCCTGGATCACATGGGTAGAAACAATTCCCCTGCTTGGAATGCATTTGGGAGATGGGGCACAACCTCTCTGGAGACAAAAAGCTATTGGGAGCCACTGTCTCACACTGTTTATTAGCATAGGCACAGGGAGACACCTGCCACGGACAGCAAACCTGGGTGCCGACTTTTTGCTGCACTTCACCATAAACCCTGAGCTGCTGTGCAGTTGTGCAAGTGCTTTTCTGGGATAAACCAGCACCAGCTACAGTGAGGCAAGATCCTCCTCCAAGAGATCAGCACAGGATTGTGCCATGCAGATCCCTAGAATTTGGAGTTTTGAAACCCAGCCACACCCCAAGATAAATCCAGCCACACGGGAGTGCTGTGTCACTTGGCAGGCAGACAGCTTGGACACAGACAGGGTGAAGGCAGGGATCTGATGGAAGCTGGGGACACAAGATTGTTTGCTCTTCTGTGAGGGCTTCCTGAAGAGTGGTGGGTGCAGACTCTGCTCCAGGGGTGAGAGAGCAGGGCGATGCCATTAACGCCCAACCCCTGCCCATCAGCACAGACCAACTTCAGTGAGCAACACGAGCTGCTTACACCAATCCCCATGCCCCTGTGCCCTGAAAGTGCATCTTTATTAGGTCAAGTCCACCTGAGAACCAGCGCAGCAGGCTCCTCCTCCAGCAGACCAGCACAAACACCTTGCCCACACCAAGTCGACTGATGATAGAGCATGCAGAACTTCAGTTCTAGGGGAAATAGGATCTAGAATCTTTCAACAAGCAGATCAGAACACACCTCATTAAAACTTGCTGCATGGTAGACAAGGTCCAGACACTCCTCACTGACGGGCAAGGAGAAACTCCGCAGAGGACTGACCTGAGGGAAAGAACAGCCAAAACAGAGCAGCAGAGTGCACACTCCGAAACATTTCCCGAAGCACCAAGCCCAAGACAGCATAGAACTTCTTAATATAGCCATTACTCTCAGGAGCAGGAATATAAAAGGCTTTCCTGACGCACACACACAGAAACAGTGACCTGGACAAAATGACGAAATGGAGGAATTCACCCCAAGAGAAAGAAGAGGAAGAAATCACAGTCAGGGATTTAATCAAAACAGATATAAGTAAGATGCCTAAACTCAATTTAAAACAACAATCATTAAGATACTAGCTGGGCTCAAGAAAAGCATAGAAGACATTAGAGAATTCCTTACTGCAGAGATAGAAGAACTAAAAACCAGTCCTGCCAAAACAAAAATGTTATAACTGAGATGCAAAACTGACAGAATGTGATGACAATGAGGATGGATGAAGCAGAGGAATGAATCAGTGACATAGAAGATAAAATTATTGAAAATAATGAAGTTAAAAAGAAGAGGAAAAGAAAGGCATTGGATCATGAATGGAGGCTTAGTGAACTCAGCAACTCCTTAAGGCATAATAACAGATAATATCATAGGAGTCACAGAAGAAGAGACAGAAAAGGGAGCAGAAGGTTTATTTCAGCATATTATAGCTGAAAACTTCCCTAATGTGGGAGAAGGAAACAGACATCAAAATCCAGGAGGCACAAAGAACTCTCAACAAACCAACACCAAGACGTATCATAGTCAAATTCACAAAATGCACAAAGAAAGACTCCTGAAAGCAGCAAGGGAGAAAAAATCCTTAACTTACAAGGTAAGACAAATCAGTTTTGCAGCAGATCTGTCCACAGAAACTTGGCAGGTCAGAAGAAAATGGCATGGTATATTCAATATGCTGAATGGGGAAAATATGCAGCCAAGAGTACCTTCTCCAGCAATTCTGTCATTCAGAATATAAGGAGAGATAAAGAGTTTCCCAGACAAACAAAAACTAAGAGTTGGGTGACTACTAAAACAACTCTGCAAGAAATGTTAAAGGGGACTCTTTGAGTAGGAAAGAAAGACCAAAAGCAACTGAAACTAGTCAGGAATGGCATTAAATTCATATCTAACAATAACCTTTCTGAATGTAAATGCTCCAATCAGAAGACATAGGGTATCAGAATGAATAAAGAAAACAAACCCATCCGTATGCTGCCCACAAGAGATTCAGTTTAGACCGACAGTGAGGGGATGGAGAACCAGCTGTCACACTAATGGACAGCAACAAACAGCTGGAGAAGCCATGCTTACATCAGACTAACTAGATTCTAAACCAAAGCTTGTAACAAGAAATGACGAAGGGCATTCTGTCATAATTAAGGCCTGTATCCCTCAAGAAGATCTAACAATTATAAATATTGATGCCCCCAACTTGGGAGCACCCAAATATGTAAATCAACTAATAACACACAAAGAAACTCACTGATAATTATACAAGAATAGTAGGGGACTTTAACACCCCATTACAGCCATGGACTGATCTAAGCAGAAAATCATCAAGGAAACAATGGTTTTGAATGACCCATTGGACCAAACGGACTTAACAGATAGACTCAGAACATTTCATCCTGAAGCAGCAGAATACACATTCTTCTCCAGGGCACATGAAACATTCTCTGGAATAGATTATTTACTGGGTCACAAATCAACCCTCCACAAGTACAAAAAATTGAGATCATACCGTGAATATTTTCAGACTACAATGTTATGAAACTTGAAGTCAACCACAACAAAAAATTTGGAAAGACTACAAATACTCGGAAGTTAGAGAACATCCTACTAAAGAATAAATGGGTTAACCAGAAATTTAAAGAAGAAACAAAAAAAGTACATGGAAAAACCCAAAACCTTTGGGATGCAGCAAACACGGTCCTAAGAAGGAAGTACATAGCAATACAGATCTACCTCAAGAAACTCGGAAAGTCTCAATATACAACCTAGCTTACACCTAAAGGAGTGAGAAAAGGAACACCAAATAAAGCATAAAGCCAGCAGAAAGGAAATAATAGATTAAGCAGAAATAAATGATATAGAAACAAACCAAAAAAAGCCTCAGTAGAAGAGATCAACAAAACTAAGAGTTGGTTTTTTGAAAGAATTAATAAAATTGGTAAACACCTAACCAGGCTTATCAAAAAAAAAAAAATAGAAAGGACCCAAATAAATAAAAGCATGATGAAAGGAGAGACCAACACCACAGAAATACGAACAAAGAGAATATTATGAAAAATTATATGTCAGCAAATGGGTCAATCTGGAAGAAATGGACAAATTCCTAGAAACATACAAACTACCAAAACCGAAACAGGAAACAATAGAAAATTTGAGCCAGCAAATAAATTGAATCAGTAATAAAAAAAAATCTCCACACAAACAAAAATCCAGGGCCAGATGGCTTCCCAGGGGAATTCTACCAGATGTTTAAAGAAGAATTAATACTTATTCTTTTCACACTGTTCCAAAACATAGAAATGGAAGGAAAACTTCCAGACTCATTGTACAAGGCCAGCATTACCTTGATTCCAAAACCAGACAGAGATCCCACTAAAAAGGAGAATTACAGGCCAATATCCCTGATGAACACAGATTTAAAATTCTCAGCAAGATACCAGCAAATCGAAGCCAACAGCACATTAAAAGAATTATTCACCACGATCGAGTGGAATTTATTCCTCGGCTTCAGGGGTGGTTCAATATTTGCAAATCAATCAACTTGATATACCACATTAATAAAAGAAAGGATAAGAACCATACGATCCTCTCAATAGATGCAGAAAAAGTATTTGACAAAAAACAGCATCCATTCTTGATAAAACTGTCAAAAAGTAGGTATAGATGAAACAAACCTCAAAATCATAAAGGCCATATATGAAAGAGCCACAGCTAATATCATCCTCAATGAGGAAAAGCTGAGAGCTTTTCCTCTACAGGAATAGGCTCCTCTACAGGTTCCTTTTGTCAGGAACAAAACAGAGATGTCCACTCTCACCATTACCATTTAACATAGTACTGGAAACCTGAATCTCAGCAATCAGACAACAAAAAGAAATAAAAGGCCTCCACACCGGCAAGGAAGAAGTCAAACTTCCACTATTTGCAGATGAAAGACTCCACCAAAAAAATTGCAAGAAGTAATACATGAAGTCATCAAACCCGCAGGATATAAAGTCAACATACAGAACTGCTGCATTTCCATACGCCAATAATGAAGCAGCAGAAAAAGAAATCAAGGAATAAATCCCATTTACAATTGCACCAAAAACAATAAGACACCTAGGAATAAACCTAACCAAACAGGTAACAGGTCTGTACTCTGAAAACCATAGAACACTTTTAAAAGAAATCCAAGAGGACACAAAGAAATGGGAAGACATTCCATGCTCATGGATTGAGAGAACAAACATTGTTAAGATGTCTACACTACCCAAAGCAATATACATATTTAATGCAATCCCTATCAAAATACCACCAGCATTTTTCACAGAGCTAGAACAAACAGTCCTAAAATTTGTATGGAACCACAAAAGCAATCCTTAAATAACCAAAGCAATCCTGAAAAAGAAAACCAAAGCTGGAGGCTTCATGATTCTGGACTTAAAGTTCTATTACAAAGCTGCAGTCATCCAGACAGTGTGGTACTGGCACAAAAGCAGACACATAGATCAATGGAACAGAATAGAAAACCCAGAAAAACCCACAGCCATACGGTCAACTAATCTTCAGCAAAGCATGGAAGAATATGGGGTGTCTGGGTGGCTCAGTGGGTTAAGCCTCTGCCTTCGGCTCAGGTCATGGTCCCAGGGTCCTGGGATCGAGCCCCGCATCGGGATCTCTGCACAGCGGGGAGCCTGCTTTCCCCTCTCTCTCTGCCTACCTCTCTGCCTACTTGTGATCTCTGTCTGTCAAATAAATAAATAATCTTTAAAAAAAAAAAAGCATAGAATAGCCAGTGGGGGGGGGGGGCGGGAACCAGTCTCTTCTACACACAGGGTTGAGAAAACTGGACAGCCACATGCAGAATGAAACTGGACCCCTTTCTTACATCACACACACAAATAAATTCAAAATGGATGAAAGATAATAAATGCGAGACAGGAAACCATCAAAATTCTAGAGGAGAACACAGGAAGCAACCTCTTTGACCTCGACGGTAGCAAATTCTTACTAGATGTGTCATCAGAATCAAGGGAAACAAAAGCAAAAATGAACTATTGGGACTTCCGCAAGATTAAAAAAAAACAAACAAACTTCTGTACAGTGAAAGAACCAATCAAAAAAAAAAAAACTAAAGGGCAGCCTATGAAAGGGGAGAAGATATCTGATAAAGGGTTAGTATCCAAAAATCTACAAAGAATCTATGAAAAAATGAATGATATCTTGCTGTTTGCGACAATGTGTTTGAGCTAGAGTGTATTATGCTGAACAAAGTAAGTCCGAGATAGAAATACCTCAGGATTTCACTCATATGTGGAAATTAAGTAACAAAACATATGAACATAGGGGAAGGGGAAAAAAGCAAACTGAGGGTTGATGGAGGGAGGTGGGTGGGGATGAGCTAAGTGGGTGATGGGCATTAAGGAGGCACTTGTTATGATGAGCCCTGGGCGTTCTGTGTAAGGGACGAATCTCTAAATTCTACCCCTGAAACCAACTCTACACTATGCACTAACTAACTAGTTAATGGGGAGGGGAGGGGAGGAGAGGGGAAGGGAGAAGAGAAGACCCCGTTGAGCAAGGTGGAAGGTTACAGCCCAAAGAGAGAACCTTAAACTGGATGCCTTTGAGAAAAAAGCTGTCATGGAGGAGGAGAGGCACAGGCAGGGGAAGAAGCAAGAGCAGCCAGCATGAACTGGCCTGACGGTGCGGTCTCCGGGGCGGGACAGAGCAGCAGGACCATGACAGTGGGCCAACTCCACACTGAGGGCTCACAAGAAGAGCTGAGCTGGCTCCTAATTGGGATCCAGGTGGACCCCAGCCCTGGTTCTCCTGTCTCCCCAACCCATATATGACTTATATCCCCACCTACCTCAGCTTCAGAACAATTTAAACGAACAAAAAAACAAAACAAAAAAAAAAAACAAAACAAACGAAAACAAAGACCATGTTCCCATCAGTCCTTCAAACTTTAGTCTACTTTTAAGTTCCTTTGATCCCAACTGTCCAGCTGGGTTTCCAAAGAGGGCAAGACTTCTCTGTTCTACAAGTCGAAGGTGCCATTAAAAAGAAGACACCCTGGGGGCGCCTGGGTGGCTCCATTGGTTAATCCTCTGTCTTCACCTCGGGTCGTGATCCTGGGGTCCTAGGAGTGAGCCCTGCATCGGGCTCCCTGCTCAGTGGGAAGCCTGCTTCTCCCTCTCCCCCTCCTCCCCACACATGCTATCGCTTTCTCTCTCTCTGTCAAATAAATAAATAAAATCTTTTTTAAAAATTCTTCTCTCTTACTTTTCTGGACATTATTTTCTCTGTCATCCCCACCCTCCACCTTCAGAGGTTCCTCTGCCCTTTCCAACCCTGAAACTGTTCCCTAGGGTCACACTCAATAGTCTTCTATCCCTCCACATCCACTCAAAATGCACATCACCGAAATGCTTAGGATTCCAGCCTGTGTCCCCACCCTGGGCCCCTCCACCTCCAGGCCCATACAGCCAATAGCCCCAAGGCTGTCACAGTGATACCCACTGGCACCCCACACTCACTGGCCTCTGTCCGCAGGTGTGCTGAGAAACAGGTGTCCAAGAACAAGTCGCAAAGCCACAGGGCAGAGGTGCCTAACAACGGAGCCTGCCTCCCGAAGCCAGATCTGCAATGACCTCCAGGCATCGTGTGGAGCTTCTTTCTTCGTGTCACTTTGTTCCTGAGTTCCGACTGCAGAGCCCGGGTCTCCCCCCTGCACCCCCCATGGGAGCGGGGACAGGGACGTGGCTGACTCGTCCCTGAAGACACGGAAAGTGTTCAAAGCTCTCAGGCAGCTACAAAGCGCGGTCTCCTGCTGCTCCTTTCTTCTGCTTCCTGTGTGCCCTTCTCATAATGGCACAGTCAGCGGTCCCACCCGGAGTGTCCTGGTTTCTGGAAAGTCTCTGCTTTCATAAGTCATCCCCTCCTGTCACTTGTACCTCCCTGGAACACACACGCACCCCCCCTTCCATCTCCACCACTACCATCCACCACCGTCTATGAACATCTTCCCTGCTGGCCCCCTCCAGGCTCACCCCTTTATAACCCAGCTTCTGCACAACCCAGACCTCGGCTCTGCACCTGTTGGAGATCAAAAGTTCCCCAAGAACTCTTTACCAACCAAGAGCAAGTCCAAACCATCAGTCTGTTCGTCCAAGGCTGGAATGGTCTGTCCTGCTCTCCTTTCAGCTTCACCAGCCATCATCCCCCAGCCGCACACCCTCATCTGCTCAGTCACGCAGAACCCCTCAAAGCTCCTCTCCAAGGCCGATCTGTGTCATCCCCCCACAGCTTCCACGTGTCACTCCTCTTCCCTCCCGCCCGAGTGCTAAAACCCCAGGTCTCCATCCTCGTCCAGCCACTTACTGCTGGTACGAACTTGGAAAGCTACTGCATCTCCCTGAACCTCGGTGTTCTCTTCTGGAAGAAGAGAATAATCCTCCTCCTGATGCTTCGTGAAAAGTACACAGCATAATTCCGCAGAGTGTTTCAACATCACAGTGGGTTCAAAGGTGACCCCTCAAAAGAGATGTCTCCCTCCCATCCCAACCTGTGAACATTACCTTTGCAGACGTGACGGAGGAAGGGTCTTGGCCTGAGCTCAGCTTGGATGAGCAGTAGCCAATGACCTTAAAAGGAAGAGACCAGGGGAGGGCTATGGGAAGATGGAGACCGAGATGGGAGTGAGGCCACCAGGATGCCAGGAGCTGTCAAGAGCTGAGAGAAGCAAGGAAAGATTCTCCGCAGAGCCTTTGAGGGAGCACGGCCCTGCTAACACCTTGATGTCTGACTTCCAGTCTCCAGAACTGTGAGAATATATTTCTGTTGTTTCAAGCCACTGAATTTGGAGCAGCTTACGGGCGGCCATGGGAATGAGCACAGACATACTGAGGCCATCTCTCCTCCTCCCCCTCCGTCCTCATCCTTTCCAGCTGGGGCCGCACCGGGGATGCTACTGGCCTGGGGACCAAGGAGGACAGGCCCCTTGCTAGCCAGCAGCACATCCCAACCCCTTTAAAAACAAGCACCACCAGGGCACCTGGGGGTCACAGTCTGTTAAGCATCTGACTCTTGGTTTCAGCTCAGGTCATGATCTCAGGTTGTGGGATTGAGCCCCGTGTTGGGCTCTGTGCTCAATGGAGAGTCTGCTTGGATTTTCTCTCTCCCTCTCCCCCTGCCCCTCCCTTCACACGCACATGCATGCTCTCCTTCTCTCTCTAAAAAATAAATAAAATCTTTAAAAACAATCCCCACAGAGAATGAGGATGGACTAGAGACATTGTACCGCCCACACTCCAGGAAGGGAACAGGCTCCCCAGCAGGGTACAAGGCTAGTCAGCCCAGGGAACCAGCTTCACTGCTCAAGCGCAGCGCAGAGGAATGAGCTCCTATTTATCTTTGCTTCCTGAAAACTCCCCGGAAATTTACAGCTTGTGGTTCATTTGTTTCTTTCTCTTTTTTTAAGTTCATTTATTTTTCGTTGTTGTTGTTAGTATTCTCTACACTCAACATGGGGTTCGAACTCATGCCCCCAAGACCAAGAGTGGCATGCTCTTCTGACTGAGCCAACCAGGCCCTCCTGTTTGTTTGTTTCTGAACCCCTTCTAAGAAATGCTTAGACACTCTTGTCCCTGTGGACATCGCAGACGCCGCGACATCTGGTCATTTTGACTGAGCTTCTCCATCCTGCTTCCTAAGGGTCTCATTAGGGAACTTAACGCCCCAGGCATTGTAAGGACATTTGTGTCACTGCCCAGGGAGATGGGCCTGAGCTGGCCGAGGGGAGTCTACAGGAAGCCGGCCATCGGTGGGACCGGGCTTTCTTTCCCCAGGCGCCCACTGCCAGGAGACCACTGTCCATCTTCACTCTCCAGTGTTAGTCCCTCCCTATCCACCCACTCCTCAGAGAAGTTGCTGAGCCCAGTAAGGTTATGGAATTGCCTGGAGTCACACAGCTCGACAGCGGGGGAGCCCACAGTCCCCCCAGCTGTGGTAGAGAAAGCAGAGAACGAGGCATAGAAGGAAGAAGGCTGACTTTTAATCCTGGCTCAGCTGGCTTCCCGCACCCCTCCCCTCCCATGTTCTGGGGAAGACCCATGGAGAGGCAGGGGCCTACATACTCTGTGAGCTGGGATGTCTTTCACACAAGTGGGACATGGATCCTCAGCCCTGTGGAAGCCCTCGTGCTTTAGCTCTAAAGCAGAATCATCTGTCCAGGTCTTGGGAGTGGGACTCTTGCCGAAGGTAATTTGTGGTGATCTGGTAGAGTGCTGGAAGGAGACACGGCCAGGCAAGACCCCATCGTGAGCTGTGCTGGTACGTCCTCAGGGTCTGGCAGTCAACAGGCACAGGATAGGGCTCACTCAGGACCCACCAGGCCGGCTCAGCAGGCAATAAGGGTAGAAGAGGGGACCCAAGAGGATGTTAGTAGGAACATCTGGGTGGCTCAGTTGGTTAAGCATCTGCCTTCAGCTCAGGTCATGATCCCAGGGTCCTGGGATCAGGTCCTGCATCGGGCTCCTTGCTCAGCGGGGAGCCTGCTTCTCCCTCAGCCTTTTGCTCCCCCTGCTTGTGTGCTCTCTCTCTGACAAATAAATAAATAAAATCTTTAAAAAAAAAAAAAAAAGAGGATGTTAATAAACTCCTCCCTACATCACCCCCCCCCCGGCAACTCCAGGGCATATCTCATCCCTCCCCAAGGCCAGACTGTTGTTGCTCTCCAGTCCAGCCCCCTGCCCCTGGGTGGGGATCTCCACAGACAGAATCTGGGGCACAGGAGGGAAAGGGCAGACAGGGCAGACAGCCCAGAGGCATGCTCCACAGTCCAGACCTAGTGGAGCTTTTTGAACACTGCCCAGTCCTGGAGAAAGCCTGGGCTCCCTCCCCTCTTGATCTGTGTTCCCAACCTGGGTTAGAGGGGGGTTTGGGGAGGAAGGGGAGGGTCAAGGTTGAGTTTGGGGGTTAGTTTGGAAAATCAACAGACCAGTTTCCTGCACTCCCCTAGCCTCTCCTCTCCTCAGGTCCCACCCTGAGGGCCAGCCAGCTAATCTGACTACCTTCTTCCCCAGATAGTCCCCAACTATCCTCTCTCCCATCACGCTGTCACCCATCAGCTTCCAGACTCTCCAGTCCCCAGTGGTAGAGTCCCAGAACCCTCCCTGTCCCCCTGCCTCCGCACAGGCCCATTTGCAACAGAGAGCAGATGGGCTGTCTTAGAGCAGGTCTTGAAATGGCCCCCTAGTGCATGAAGGAGAGCTGGAGGGGCTCAGCCTGGAGAAGCAGGCACGGTGGCAATCTTCAGTTGTAGTGACTCATTACTGTGCAGCCCTCGTGCGTCCTCTGGCTTCATTCTTACAACAGTCCCCCCGAGAGCATCACCCCAGCTTACTGAGGCTCCATAGGCAGCCAAGGCCAAAGAGATGGGAAGAACATGGCTAGAATCCGACCCCAAATCTGATTTCGGCACCCCCTCCGAACCACCACACTGCACTGCCACTTAGTATGAGAAAGACAGCTGGAAAGAAGGTGGGACAAACTTGCTCTGGGGCTGCTTCAGAGACAAAAGCAGGGTTAAAGTGTGGAAGTTACAGGAAACGAGACTTCAGCCCAGGGCAAGGAAGACTATTCCTAGCCCAGGGCCGGAAAGACTACCCCAGAAGGGAAGGGACTGCCAGGGAAGCCACGAGCTTGTTGTTGCTAGATGCTTTGAGGCTTGCCATTCAGGCTGCAAGGCCACAGAGGAAATCCTTTTCTCAGGTGACTCTTTAGACCCTATGACACCTAGTAGACAAATGGACCATGAACATACCATATATAAGAATTCAATTCTGACCCACGATCTGCAGCAACCAGACCAGGAAACCAGCCCCTTATCTTAGGTGAGCAGCCGGGGAAGCCCGCCTGCTCCAAGTCAGAGCCGTGGGAAGTCAGATTGCTGCCTCCAGCAACAATCCAGCAAGCCAGACAGTAGCTCCTCTACTCCACCAGCCACAGAGAGCCAGGACTTGGCTAATACTTGACAGCTCCCCTCATTTTTTGTCCCTACAGAAAGCTAGGATGAACCAGAAGAAATTCAGGACACACTCCTAGCCCATCACAGGGGATGCCCACTTCTAGTCAGCCCCCCACAGGCTCCCCACGCAGCAGCCCCCAGCCAGGGCACAGAGAAGCCTCCCTTCCCCCCACTGGAGAGCTGGCCCACTCCTCAGCCTGCCTTTGGGTGTCTGCCAAAACTGTTGGCGGCGGACTCTCCTGCTGCAGCAAACTCTGAAAATAGCTTTTGCTTCTCTCGTTTGGTCTTTATTTCCACAATCCTTTCAAATGCTCAGTAAAATGAATGTGTGTGTGTGTGTGTGTGCGCGCGCGCGCGCATGCGCGTGTGTGAGATAGAGAGAGAGAGAGCGCACGCAAGAGAGAGAGAGAATATGTCTGTGATTTTATGTCTGTGTCAGATCGTTTATGCCCACACAAATGGGTATAACCTCCTATGTTATGGTTTTTTTTAAAGATTTTATTCATTTATTTATCTGAGAGAAAGAGAGAGTGCATGTGCTCAGGAGTGGGGGAGGGGCGGAGGAGGAGGGAGAGAGAACTTCGAGCAGACTCTTCCCTGAGCTCAGAGCCCAACACAAGTCTCCATCCCTTGACCCTGAGATCATGACCTGAGGCAAACCAAGAGTCGGACACCCAACCAACTGAGCCACCCAGGCGTGCCCCATCCTATGTTATTCCCGCTTATAGAGTGGGCCTCCTAGGCCCCAGCCCATTCTCTTCCTGGGCCTTGGATAAGTCCTTTGTAGAGGGTACCACTGGGGCACTGTGATGACACGTCCCTTGGACCTATCACTGATTTCAGGGACAGAGGAGGTGGAAAGCTCCACAGGAGCTCAGATTTACCTGTGCTGACAAGGTCTACTTACCCAAGGCCACTTCTTCCCGCCTGAGCACCCAGGGTCTTCTCTGCCTGGCAGGAGCTCAGCCTGCAAAAACAGGGAGTTGATCCCCACCCCACCCACCTGGGGGCCCTGTCAACCAGGGGGACCAGGAGCCCCTGGAAAGATGCTCCAACCTGGAAAACCCTGGAATAATCTAGCCCTCTACTTCAAAAACACATTCTTTAGTGGCATTCCCTCTCTCCCACCTTCCTCTCCCCGTTACTCCCTCCTATTTCCTGAATCACTTCCCAAAGAAAACACCAGCAACCAAGGCTTTGCCAAGGCCTCTGCTTCCTGAGGAGCCCAAGCCAAGGTTTCACTCATTATCTTAGGACTTCCCACTTCCATTCTTTACAAAGTAAGAAGTTTCTAGAAGACCTTAAGCCTCGGGGACTGTCCTGGGAGGAAGAGGACCTCCCTTGGACAGCGAGGTCCAGAAAGAGCCCCCCACTCTGTAACAGAGTAGCTCCCCATCAGCTGTCTCATCTATTGGGGTTCCAAGTGAGTTTACTTTTTCAAAGGACTTGGGCTTTGACTAGTTAGAAGACCACTAGTCTTGAACATTCCCTCCTGACTCCAGAGGCAGCTCCAGAAAAGAAAGTCCCATCCCTCAGCCTCTTCTACTGAGGGGACACCCCCTGGTCTGAGGAGGCATTAACATGCGTCCTCTCCAAGGACACACACAGAGCCTGTTGCCTGTCTCATCACGGGGTCACCCGAAATGAAGCTCAGGGTAGGATCTCCCCTCGGCTGGACATTTCCAATAAACTTCTGGACATTACTATCTGGGATGGATTTCTTCTTCCCATAAGAAGAACCCTCAGGCACCAGAAAACTCTCTGGCTCATTAGCTCCTTGGTTCCCCAGTAAATGTCAGAGTCACCCTGTCTGTGGGAGCGCAGAGATGTCTTTGAAGTGGCAGTGAGAACCAGCCCACTGTTGCCTAGCTCATGGCAGGGCTGGGAGGGCTCAGAGACTGTCAGACAGCGTCAGCCTCCCTGCTCACTAATTACTCCCAGCTCAACGGGAGGGTGTCTCAGAGTGGGAGAGCAAAGAGGGCAATTGTAAAAGTCAGAGGTCCAGAACCCAGGAAGCTCATGGTCAGCAGGACCCTCTTCCCTGAGCCATTGGGAGAGACTTCTTTGCCTCTGTGCTTGTCAGAGCAGGGTTCTCAGGAGAGGAGAACCCATGGGTCAGCATTCCCAGCTAGTTCCCATCTGATCCAGTCTACACAAGCTTCTTTCTGGGTGTAGCTGGACCTTGAGCCAAAGGACATTGTATGAAATCATCTCATGCAACTGTCCCACTAGCCCCACCAGGTGGGTTTAGTAACACTCCCTGTTATGCCCATTTCACGGAGGAGCAAACTACAGTCCAAGAATGCAAGATTAGGGAGTGGGAGTCAGGGATTCAAATCTGGGTCTGGGTGACTTCGGAGCTCTTGTTCTTCACAGCCTCTCAAGCCACTGTTGGAATGTGCCCCCCAACTCAAAAGAAGGGCTTGGCTCCAGCGAAGGTCTCCAGACCAACTGTCCAGTCTCTGACTCCATCGACATCCCAAGATAATGCAAGTGGATAGATTCTGGAACTTTTAAACCTGGCGTAAAAAAATGCAGTCTCTGTCATAATGGCCAAAATAATGTTCTAATTTAAACAATGGGATGTTAACTCCTTACATGGTAAGGGGCACCTCCACAGAGAGCTGAGGCTATGGAACAGTCCCGGGGCCATCTGTAACTTGTTCTTCCAACTCCATTAGCAACCCAGTAAGTGGGCAGGAGCCATGAGGCCGGCCCCTCCTTTTTTTTAATAGAGTGTTTTTCTTCCCCCATAATCTCTACACCCAACATGGGGCCCGAACTCGTGACCCTGAGTTCAAGAGTTGCATGCTCCACTGACTGAACTAGGCAGGCACCCCCATGAGGCCCACTTTAGAGATGAGGAAACTGAGGCCTAAGGGATAACATTATGTGCCCAAGGTCAGTTACTAGACCGAGCTTAAATCCCAAGGCCAGTCTCAATGGCCTGGGGATTGTCAATGTAATTTGGATTCTTAGCCAACATTTAAAACTCAAGAGATTTTACTGCAAAATCCTGTTCCTGGCTTCTTTGGAAAGTCAGACAGTCTGGCTTCACTGGCCTACGCCCCACATGGCCACAGCCGGCTGGAGCCGAATGGTGGCTGTCTCTTCAGACAGAACATATGAACACTAGGGCTAACTTGCTACCGACTTACATCATGCATTTGTGTTAGTCTCCGGGCCCGTATAGGGATCACGTTTCCCTCCCAGCTCTGTCCCCATCTCTCTGTGTGATCTGGAGTAAGTTACTTCTCTTCCCTGGGTCTCAGCTGTCCCCTTCCATAAAATGGGGGGTGGAGCTCAGTGGTTTGGGGGGCCCCTTCCAAGGATACAGGGTAGTGGAAAGGTCATAAGCTTTAGAAATCAGCTCTTCCATTCAGCTGGTGCTCTGCCATACATCAGCTGGGAGGGGGGCCTTGTGTCCACTTGATGGATATTTACTAGAGGTTATCATGTGATGAGCATTGTGCCAAAGACGAGAGGCTCAGTCTCTGTGCTGGTGGTCAGCCACAGGACAAGTGGGACAGTTCCCAGTTCTTCCATAGGGAGCTGTCCACGTGGCCTCCGTGAGCACAGTCCCATGCTAGTGGCTGAGGGGTTCGGGATGCTCAGAGACTGGGGGATTTGAAAAGCATCCTGGGAAAGGGCAGAACCCGATTTTGGAGGGGGGTGCAGAGAAGAAGCCAGCCCTGGCTTTAGAGGAAACAGTTAATGCAAAAAGGAATGAAAGGGTCAGTAAGCAGGCAGGAGCTCGTAGAGGACCTGAGTGCCCAAGTTTCTACTATTAGCCAAATCTAAGGCCATGGGGACACCTGAAGGGTTTAGAGCAGGAGAAGAGCATAGTCAGGTGTGCTTTGCAGCGGCCTGCCACTGAGGAATAGTTAGTGTGCGGCCTCTGGATGGACATTAGAGTCGTAATTATGCTTATCATTAGCATGATTAGAACAATAATTATGATTATTCTGTGAAAAGCATCTTTGAGTACAGCTTTTGTACATGCAAATGGGAACAAGGTCCCAGCCCACCAAGCTGTGGAGCACGGCCCAGGTCCTTGGTGAGGGCGAGATCCCTGCTCCTGCTGATCTCTGAAAACCCACCCAGCCGACTTCATCTCCAGGAAACACATGACCAGTTCCTCTTCTCTTCTCTGGCTAGGAATTGGTCCACCTGGCAAGTTCATAGAAGAACCCTGTGACTCCCTACGTGTTTGGCTACTATAAACCCAAAGGATTAACTGGGGCGGGAGTGGGGAGGTACTGTGGTCTCTGAGTCGCCATGAGGAGGCAAATGGTTGTTGGCCAGTGCCTGGAAAAGAAGAGCAAAGCCAGAAAGTTCCAGAATCCCTGAACAGGATAAGCCTTATAAATGCCCGGCGGGGGGAGATGAGGGAGGAAGAGGGCGGGGGATTCTGGACGGTCAGGACCTGCACCCAGGGCCTCACTGACCGAACAGGGCCATCAACAGAAGCTCTCTGGGAAGAAGCTGAAGATTCATATGGGGTCGTCGATCTGAACTGGCCAATTCTCCACTAAAGTAAGTCAGCCACATCCTCCTGGAGAGCCCTCGGGAGCCTCTGGCCCAGTGGAGGGCCTACAGCACTCTCTTCTCATTAAAAAATAATCCTTCAATTTCTAAAGCTTCAGAGGGAGTATGTGGGTGATTTTTTTAATACCATTCCTTAACCCAGGCTCTTTTATGCATTTGAAACATTTCATTAAAACAAATAAAGACAATTAAATCAAAAACAGTTCTCTTGGTGGCCGATGGGGGAACCTTCGTCAGCGAAGGTACATTTACGACTTCCCTTTTTTTCCTCCCCCATGTAAGATGTAGCAACTGAGCGAGCCTTTTCTTGAGGAGCAGGACTAGCAGGGTGTGGAGAGGCACAGCTGGGGTCCTCACGGAAGGAGGGTCTCGGGAAGCAGCACCAGCCCCGGGTCACTGCGTACGATGAGACCACTACATGGCACAGGGCAGGGCTCTGCCCCTCGTCTGCCTCTAGGAAGAGGGGCTCCTCGACTGCCACTTCCAGCTGCCCTGCCTAGAGGTGCAAAGGGTCCCAAGAATGGATGAGGAACAGGCAGGAGTGGGGCTGCTTGTGGCCATGGGAGCGGAGACTCACGTCGTCTTCTGTCAGAAAACGCCGAGGCCCGGAAAAGACTCTTGGGCCATCTTGGGCTCCATTTCCTCTATTCACATCCACCCCTCCCAGCCACCTCCTGCCCTTGCTCTTGTGGGGAAACCAGACAAACTGGAGGCCCTTCTAAGTATTCTATCCAATGGGAGCTTGGCCTACGACTCCTGCCTATGATGAGAAACTCGCTCAGGAAAGGCAGAGGCCAGTGCTGGTTGGTGGGAATGGCTGCCGAGAGAATCATACCAAGCCTGACTGAGCCTGAAGCCACTTCAGGCTCCATGGGAAAGGTGCCAGCATTGATTGGTGATGTCTGCCATGGGTACAGATTGGAAAAATACTGACACAAGTGTCATATATCTTCTAACCAGGAGGCCCTATGCAGAAGGAATCATTGTATACTAGAAAATACCAACGAGAAAACAACCCCAGGCTCTGGGTCAAGGGGGTTTCGACTCCCGGTTATGCTTTTGCCTCTGATGACAGAAATGAATTCCAGCAATGCCTTCAGCCTCTGGCTCAAGTCATCCAGTTGGAACCAGAGTCCTTCCTTGAGAGCTCTGGGTTGCTGGTGCTGGGAATGGGGTTATGACTCCTCAGTGCACTCCCCTTTTCTAGGGGTTCAAAGAGTAAACTGCTTTATTATTTTTTTCTTACCCTTTTAGTAAAGAGACCTGGGCTAAGCCCTAGAAACTTTACCTTCTGGGATGCGAGTCCTTTCTAGGGAGGCCACCGCCATGGCCATCCTGGGCAGAGGCTATGTGATGCATACACAGGGGCCAAGATGATTTCTACGGGCTCAGATCTCCCCCAAATGATGAGATGCTCTTCACTTTTCCTCAGTTAATGTTTAGCCTCTCAAAATGGTTCTTTTCAGCTCAGAGCAAAAGAAGACCTAGTACTTTCAGGCCTCAAAGTCTTAAGGTCAGTGGTTCCTGCCAAGTGTATGCAAGTTCACTTTGAGAATTGTTTCCCTTTTGGGAAACAGGGACTAGAGTGGCTGCAAAGGGTCAGTCATCCTAATAGGGTTGTGCCTCCTCTTCCCCATACAGCCCTCTGATTCTAAGTCAACTGCAGAGGAAGGGACCACACTGCCTATGAGAATGTCCTTCTGGAAGGGCACTATAGCACAGATGAGAGGCATATCTCTCTCTCTCTCTTTTTCTCTCTTTCTTTCTCAGGTGAGCTTTGAATAAGTTAACAGGCCCTCCCTGAATAGAGTTTGGTAGGTTCACAAAGCAGGTATGGATCATTTGCAAAGCAAGTCCCTTGGGTACAAACCAGCTCATTCTGGGGAAAGGTTCAGAGTCCCCTAGGGTACAGCCCAGAAAGGAGAAGTGTGACTGGACACAGAAAATAAAGTTGGGCTGCTTGTGCCTTGGATAGAAGTTAATGAGCAAAGATCATGGGAAATGTTAATAGCGCTGAGCGAAAAAAGCTGGAAACAAAAAAGAATGTTCGATGTCATTCCATTTTGTGCGTGTTGGGAGGGGGTGCTGTGTGTGCATGCACATAGACACAAAGAAAAAGAAGGTCAGAAAGAAAGGAATTAAAATGTGAGCATTTCATCCCAGCAAAGAAGAATTTCTAACGACATTGAGCTCGGTTTTATTCATTTGTGGGTCTTGATGATTCTTCTGTCTTAATATATTTCCATGCTTTCTAAGTTCTCGGTTAGAGCGTGTGTTCCTTTTGTAATAGAAAATGAAGTAAATGTTTCTTTAAAATAATTACAAAGGGTGGAAAAGGGGAAATATAATAGAAGAGGAGTATTGGGATAATTTGGAACTCTGCTCAGATCCTCATTCAGCCCCTGTTTAGCCGATGCCCTTCAGAGAAATGACTTCTCTTCCCTGGGACCCCCGTTTCCTCTCCCTAACTCGCCTGTCGGGTACATACTTGAAGAAGGCACAGCTGTTGTTTCCATGGTGCTCGGTCGTTATTCGCAGAGCAAGGAAGCTTAGCAGCCAGTGGAAGACGGTCATGGTGCTAGGAAGGGATTTTGGGTCTCCTCTACTGAGACTGAGATCTAGAGAGGGCAGACTGAAGGCAGCCTGGGGGAACCCTAGAAGAGGTCCTGCTGGGAGGTGACTCCACCTGCCATCAGGTGCCCAGCAGCTCCTCCAGCCCGGAAACAGGGGTCAGAACAGAAACCTTCAGTATTCCCATGGGTGAGACTCCAGCTCTGACTATGGCCATGACTCATGTGAGCTGACACTGAAGAGTCCAGGACACAGTCTCCAGACAGAACATTCTGAAACAGCATGTGTGTGTGTGTGTGTGTGTGTGTGTGTGTGTGTGTGTTTGCAAGCAGGGGGCCAAGCTAGACTGGGAGGGGCAGATGGATGAATGTGCCTGCAAGTCGGTGAGACCCACAGCCCAAGAAATTGGCTGAGCCACCACGGCAGGGTCAAATGGGGATCCCAGGACAGGGCTCAGCATGGCTCCAAAGGCCTTTGGGGACATTGCCCATCATGGGAATGAGAGCAGCAACACCCAGCAGCATGACCCAGCAGGGTTTGCCAAAAGGAGCGATCCTGGCTCCCTTCTGCCACGTAAATCTTATGCCAAAACATTCAAGTCAGTTTCAGCAAGGGGTCCCCAGAGCTCCCAACCCGGCACATAATTTCACCTTCTTAATGAATCACCCCGCGTCTTCTTCCTGTCCTAAGAAAAACAAGAAGAGGAACTGTCAGAATTTCTCAAGAGATTAATTGAAAACAGCATTAAGGGGATGCCTGGGTGGCTCAGTTCGTTAAGCGGCTGCCCTCGGCTCAGGTCGTGATCCCAGAGTCCTGGAATCGAGTCCCACATCCAGATCCTGGCTCAGCAGAGAGCCTGCTTCTCCCTCCCACTCTGCCTGGTGCTCTCCCCTGCTCTCCCCTCTCTCTGTTAAATGAATAAATAAAACCTTAAAAAAAAAAAAAAGAAAGAAAACAGCATTAAGAGTTTCATGAATACATAATAAGACAGTAATTTGCTCCTTTCTCAAAGGCAGACTTGGAGACTGGGTACTTTCCCTCTGGGGTCTGCTCACCCGGGGGCCCCGGCTTCGGGAAGGAGGCGTTCCTACCACCAGCAAACAGCAGCTGTTCTCTCTCTAGCAAAACTATGAAACAGCACATCCTCGTCAGCTTCCAGTATGGATCCTGGGCCAGAGACCTCACGTGCATCGTGGATAGCTCTTCCAAGAGAAACAAGAAAAAAGTGCCTCCATGTGTCGCCGGCACCCGGATACATCTTTCATATATTCGTTATATATTTCGTTTGCATGTTTGATCGGTAACTTCTTTCTTGGGTGGATGACAGACCAAACTAGAATCCAACCATCTTAGAGCTGGGAGAAAAGCCAGAGAGGAGACAGCATCCCCAGTGCCCAGCACAACGCCCAGTGCTTCGTGCAGTCATATGGTGGGTGAGAACATCAAGGCCCCAGAGGAAATCACAGGACTAGTCACAGTCATGGCACAATGAAAACTCAGATCCGCTGCTCCCAACTCGTTCTACCACGTTGCTTTCTGCAGTTCTGCTCAACAAACCAGAGCTGGGTAAGGAGGCAACAAGGAGGAAGTTAGAGCCCCTGCCCTCAAGGGACTGGTGAGAAAGACAAGGATATAAATGACTGTGATGTTAAAAAATAATAATAATAAAACCTATCTATAAATAAGGCCACGAGAGGACACTATGCCCTCCGAACATCATTTGGTCATTGTTACACCAGCCCACCCAAGGATTACTTAATTACCGAGGGGATTATTTTCTGTTTGACTTGACTATTTACCATTAAGGGCCCAGACTCTGTCAAATAACATATTAACTTGTAGATCGTGTCCAGTGAAGATGTAAATAATTTCAGTGCGCCTGAGTGACTGAGTCAGGAGAGCAAAAAAGGCTTGATCTTGGGGTTATAAGTTCAAGCCCCATGTTGGGTGTAGAAATTACTAAAAAAAACAAATAAATAGGGGCATGTGGATGGCTCAGTCATTAAGCATCTGCCTTCGGCTCAGGTCAGGGTCCTGGGATCGAGACCCACATCAGGCTCCCTGCTCAGGGGGAAGCCTGCTTCTCCCTCTGCCCTCCCCTCCCACTCCTTCTCTCGATCTCTCTCTCTCTCAAATAAACAAATAAAAATCTTTAAAAAAATAAATAAATAAACTTCAAAATAGATACATAAATAATTTCTAGCAAATGGGAAAGATAATTTTCTATTTAAAGATTGCTATTATAAGAGCCCAGATATGGACCCTCAACTCTATGGTCAAATAATCTTCGACAAAACAGGAAAAAATATACAGTGGAAAAAAGACAGTCTCTTCAATAAACGGTGCTGGGAAAACTGGACAGCTATATGTAGAAGAATGAAACTCGACCATTCTCTTACACCGTACACAAAGATAAACTCGAAATGGATAAAAGACCTCAACGTGAGACAGGAATCCATCAGAATCCTAGAGGAGAACATAGGCAGTAACCTCTTCGATATCAGCCACAGCAACTTCTTTCAAGATATGTCTCCAGCACTGGGTGTTGTGCAACAAACAATCAATACTGTTATGCTGAAAAAATAAATAAATAAATAAAATTTAAAAAAAAAAAAGATGTCTCCAAAGGCAAAGGAAACAAAAGTGAAAATGAACTTTTGGGACTTCATCAAGATCAAAAGCTTCTGCACAGCAAAGGAAACAGTCAACAAAACAGAAAGGCAACCCACAGAATGAGAGAAGATATTTGCAAATGACAGTACAGACAAAAGGTTGATATCCAGGATCTATAAAGAACTCCTCAAACTCAACACACACAAAACAGACAATCATATCAAAAAATGGGCAGACGATATGAACAGACACTTCTCTAATGAAGACATACAAATGGCTATCAGACACATGAAAAAATGCTCATCATCACTAGCCATCAGGGAGATTCAAATGAAAACCACATTGAGATATCACCTTACACCAGTTAGAATGGCCAAAATTAGCAAGACAGGAAACAACGTGTGTTGGAGAGGATGTGGAGAAAGGGGAACCCTCTTACACTGTTGGTGGGAATGCAAGTTGGTGCAGCCACTTTGGAGAACAGTGTGGAGATTCCTTAAGAAATTAAAAATAGAGCTTCCCTATGGCCCCGCAATTGCACTACTGGGTATTTACCCCAAAGATACAGATGTAGTGAAAAGAAGAGCCATCTGTACCCCAATGTTTATAGCAGCAATGTCCACGGTCGCCAAACTGTGGAAAGAACCAAGATGCCCTTCAACGGACTAATGGATAAGGAAGATGTGGTCCATATACACGATGGAGTATTATGCCTCCATCAGAAAGGATGAATACCCAACTTTTGTAGCAACATGGACGGGACTGGAAGAGATTATGCTGAGCGAAATAAGTCAAGAGAGAGAGTCAAGTATCATATGGTTTCACTTATTTGTGGAGCATAACAAAAAACATGGAGGACATGGGGAGATGGAGAGGAGAAGGGAGTTGAGGGAAATTGGAAGGGGAGACGAACCATGAGAGACTATGGACTCTGAAAAACAACCTGAGGGTTTTGAGGGGGCGGGGGGTGGGAGGTTGGGGAACCAGGTGGTGGGTAATAGGGAGGGCACATACTGCATGGAGCACTGGGTGTGGTGCAAAACAATGAATCCTGTTACGCTGAAAAGAAATTTTTAAAAAGTGAAAAATAAATAAAAATAAATAAAAAATTTTTAAAAAAGATTGCTATTATAATTGCCTTATAGAACATCAGCTGGTTTTATTTTTTAATTATGGTAAACTACACCTAACATAATATGTTACCATCCTCATCACGCTAAAGTATGCAGCTCTATGAAATACATTCATGTTGTAGTACAACCTTCGCTACCCTCTGTCTCCAGAACTCTTCATCTTGCAAAACTCAGTGCCCATTAAACAATACCTCCCCATTCTTTTCTCCCCCGGGACCTGGCTACCACATCCCACTTTCTGTCTCCCTGAATTTGACTACTCTAGGCCTTCCTGTAAGTGGAATCATATGGATTTGTATTCAAGTTTCCTCCATGTTGTAGCTGTATTGGAATGTCTTTCTTTTTGAAAGCTGGATAATATTCCATTGTATGTACAACCCACAATTTGCTTATCCACCCACCTGTCCCTGGACGCTGGGGTTGTTCCACATTTTCGCCTAGCATGACTAATGCTATGAATACGTGTGAGCAAATACCTCTTCAAGATCCTGCTTCCAGTGCTTGTGAACATATACCCAGAAGTGGAATTGCTGGATCATGTAATAATTCTATGTTTAACCTTTGAGGAGCCCACCGTATTGTTTTCCACAGTGGCTGTACCATTTTACACTCCCTCCAACAGTGCACACGGGTTCCAATTTCTCCAGATCCTTGCCCATACTTGTCATTTCTTGGTTTTGTTTTGGGGGGTTTTTTTGGTCCTAAAGGGTGTGAGGTAGTATCTCACTGTGGTTTTAATCTGCATTTCCCTAATGATTAGTGATGTTGAGCATCTTTTCATATGCATGTTGGCCATTGGTACATGCTCTTTGGAGAAATGTCTATTCATGTTCTTAGCACATTTTTATAAAAAATCAGGTTATTTGGTTTGTTGTTGTTGACTTGTAGGAGTTCTTTATATATTCTGGACATTAACCCTTTATCAGATACAATTTGCAAATGTTT
This sequence comes from Meles meles, assembly GCF_922984935.1. Classification (NCBI taxonomy): domain Eukaryota; kingdom Metazoa; phylum Chordata; class Mammalia; order Carnivora; family Mustelidae; genus Meles; species Meles meles. The sequence continues at coordinate 121,188,352 of NC_060066.1, forward strand.
TCTCCCATCCCACGGACTGCCTTTCACTTGGTTGATAGTGTCCTTTAAAGCACAAAAAGTGTTTTCATTTGTTTGGTTTTTTTTTTTTAGATGGATTGATTTATTTTAGAGAGTACAAGCCAGGGGAGGGTCAGAGGGAGAAGGAGAGAAAGAATCCTCAAGCAGACTCCCCGCTGATCATGGAGCCCAACTTGGGGCTCAATCCCAGGACCCTGAGATCATGACCAGAGCCAAAATCAAGAGTTGGATGCCCAACCTATTTAGCCACCCAGTTGCCCCACAAGTTTTTACTTTTATAAAATGCAATTTATCTGTTTTTTTCTTTTGTTTCCTGTGCTTTTGGTGTCATGTCCAAAAAATCATAGCCAAATGAAATGTCATGAAGCTTTTCCTTTATGTTTTCTTGTAAGAGTCTTCAGTTTTAGCTTTTACATTCAGGTCTTCGGCCCATTTGAATTCATTTTTGTATGCTGTGTCAGGTGAGAATCCAACTTCATTCTTTTGCATGTGGATATTCAGTTTTCTCAATTCCATTTGTAGAAAAGACTGTGGAACGGTTTTGGCCCTCTTGTCAAAAATCATTTGGCAAAGAAAAAATATATATATATACATATATCATTTGGCCACATACATAAGTTTTGTTTTTAACCTAGGAACTTTACTCAAACATTTCTTTTTTTTTTTAAAGATTTTATTTATTTATTTGACAGAGATCACAAGTAGGCAGAGAGGCAGGCAGAGAGAGAGAGAGAGAGGAGGAAGCAGGCTCCCCACTGAGCAGAGAGCCTCGTGCGGGATTCGATCCCAGGATCATGACCTGAGCCGAAGGCAGAGGCTTAACCCACTGAGCTGCCCAGGCCCCCCTCAAACATTTCTTTTTAAGTGCTTATAAATACACAGCTCTTCAAAATGCTCTCCGAACCAGCTTTCCCACCTTCCGGGCTCCCTCATTCACGAGTTCCTCATGTTGAGATAGGCCCGTTCCATGTTTTATGAGAACCATGTTCTTAAATGTTTGAACATTAGGCTTTGATGGTAACATACAAAGGGCTACACATGTCTGGGTGAAGATCACCTCTGGTTGGGGGATTCAAAAACCTTTTCACGTCTGAGATCAGCCTTCTGATTAACGGGAGGACTTCTGGCCAATAGAAATGGAGATCTGTGGAGGACATCAAAGACCTCAGGAGCGGGAGGAAGAGCGCCTTCCTTCCTGTTGACTTCCTTTCTTGTGTGTCTTAGCCAGCAAAATCTAAGGGCCAAAGCAGATGTGATACTTTCACACAAGCAAGTCCAGAAAAAAAGCCCCTTGCCTTTCTCCTGTGTTGTTTCTCCTCACAGCCCTTCCCAAGGAGTCTCTATTCCAGCTCTGGGATTGCACAGCCCTTACCAAGCCCCTGCCTCCACCTCTCTTCCTTTCCCCTGCCCCCCAAGAGGCTAGAAAAGTCCTGGGCCTTTCTTTCAACCCTTCAGATTCATTTTCGATGCTGCCTTACCTGGGGAATTACGTTTCCTGGCTGTCTCAGTCCCCCATCATGGCGCATCCGTGAAATATCTCCCTGACGGACTCTAAATGTTACCAGCATCAATCACGGGGATAAACAGCAAACAAGCCCGAGACAGAGCAGCCATCTCTGTTGGGGCCAAAGTAGTATTAATTAGAAAACTTACTTCTGGCCACAGAGCATGAGCCCTGCAGCCCTCAAATGACCTTTGCTTTGGCAGCACGCATCTCGAGGGAAAGCTGCTGGCAAAACCCCTCTCTCAGGGCTCTTCGCTCTGGAAGGGGCTTCTGCCCCTGGTTGAAGAGAAGGGTCCAAATTTAACGCTGAGACCTGTGTTTTCTGAAGATGTCAGGTATGCATGTTTCTTCTTGGGCTTCTGAGATCACATTGCTGTGGTCACCAGGCCTTCCTAATGCAAACCTCCTAACCCCTGGTCATGGTGTTTTCCTGAGCTCTCGGTGGTCACGGAAGCCTGCACTGGCCGGACCCTCTGGATGTCTCAGCTTCTGAGAGCCAGGAGACTGTCACTGACCTCACCTCTCCTCTCCTCCATGGAAATCCATACACGGCAGGAACCACGAGGAGCCTCAGCAGAGCCTGAGCCCCATGTGCTGCTGAGCCCCTTGGCCCCGGGTTTCCCAACCCACCACCTATCCCTGAGCCTCAGCTGCCCAGATGCCCTGACTGAGGGCTCAGGATGGTCCCAGCCCCTCGACCTTGGCTCGGCCACTACAACCAGCAAAGGCCATCTCCCCTTGGGGTCAGCAGGGCTACCTAAGGGACTGACCGAGGAAGGCGTGAATGGAGTGGACAGAAGCACAGCAGTCTGGAAGCAGTTCAGGGTTGTCTGGACTCCTTTTAGGCTCAGTAACCTGCAAGCACTGAGTGGGGACTGAGGGCAGGCGCAGCGGCAGCCATGCTGCTCCTGATTCCCCTTCGACAGCTAAGTAACGTTGGACAAGTCACTCCACCTGTCTAAGCCTCAGTTTCCAAATCTGTAAGATGGTGCCGATGATAACATCTCATAAAGCCGCTGGAGAGTGAGAATAAAGCACTTAGTAGAGCACCAGGCAATAATCAGTCCCCAACAAATGTTAACTATTTCTTGGGGTCAAGGCTGGATTTTCTCCAGTTTGTGTGGTTGTGTGGATATAAAAAATAGAAAGTCTTAGGGAAAGGACAAGGAAAAAGAGCCGAGAACTTGCTGCTCATTTCCCTAGACAGTCTCCTTGCTGATCGATGTTTCCACCAACTAGTAAAGGAGGTTAGTCCTAATTTCATATTCGCTTGTCCAGAGAGTGATAAACTGTTATCCCCTTAAAGTAATCCACACTGCTTTCAGATCGGCCCTTCTCGGCCTTGACAGATGGGATTATATTCATCTTGCTTCCCCTTTAGCAATTGAAAAGATCAATGAGACATTAGTCTCCTCACTCCTGAGTTTCTCCTGGGGGAAAATGCTGATGGTCCAGAATTAATGCGGCAATTGATTTACTGTGTGCTGTCTAAAGGCAGGCAGACAAGCTCTCCCAGCAGTGGGAGGGGAGGCGGGGGAAGGCAGCCGTTGGCCACTTTTTGGGACTAGCTCAGGGACCTGTGTTGTCCAAAGTGGTGGAGAAAATAATTTGCAACCGACCGATCTGGGACCTACATCCTGGCAACTGGCTGGCCCTAGCCTTGGAGTCCCCAAAGCCATGGACACTTTCAAGTTCTATGTCCTTGACAAGTTATTGACCTCTACTGTCCTTCATCCACAGAGTGGGGATACAGATCCCCCATTCCAGGATGACCATGGGATCAACGTGAGGAAATGCGCGTGAACAGATGTGCTTTGTGGATTTCAGCTTTTCATCTTCAGGTGCAAGAGTAAAGGCAGGGCCTTTGAATGAGAAACTGACCAAGTTTACAGATGGCCAATTACAGAGGCCTAGAAAGAGGAAACCCGTAACAGCCAGTAAGCTAGGAAGACCATCCACCATCTTCACTATTATTAACACCTGAGATCACCACCGTTTCTACTGGTTCCTTGGGAGCTGGGATAATGTACAGATGAAGGGGTGGAGAGGGTCAGTTTGCTGGGATCTCCAGAGCAGATTCCTTCTCTAACAGAACAGGCATTCACTGAACACATGCTGTGGCCCAGATGCTTTTCTACGGACCATGGAGAGAGAGGACCACACACTCAAGTTCTGAAAAGGCCTTGGCTGTGAGGGTTTGGTGTTTCTCTCTTGGTCTTCCTGCCACCTCTCTGTCATCATCTCATCCTTCCCAGAAGCAACTCTGTCCCTGACAGGCTTGGGTAGGGATAAATGCCCCCACACCTGCACCACCACGGCGGAGTCCTCCCCTGAGAACCTGGTGCCCGGAAATGGTAGTGTTGGCCCCAGGCTCCAGGCAGGACCTACATGCAGGTTGTCATGGGGGGTGATCATTGGTCTGAAATGTTTCTATTCCGCAAAATAAAACGTGAGGCTTTTTTTCACCATCTACCTTATTTGCTGTATAGAATACAAGCTCCTTTCTTAGGGAAGCTCTGAATTAGTGCTCCCCACATAGAATTCAGTGAACCAGGACTGTGGAATCCATAAGGAAATGGAACCATAGACTGAAAGTGAGGCCCCAGCATGAAGCTGGTGGTCACACAGCCTCTGAGATGGCTCAGGCAGCCCTTATTTCTGGGAGCACAAAGCAGAATGACCAATGCTCTCAAATTCTATATAGACAGGGCTCATACAGAAGAAAGAGCAGAGAGTGCTCCCTTTGCCAGGGAGTGGAAGGTTGCCTAGCTGCAGAAGGGGGTGGGAGTTTTCCTGTGAGTTCCCTCTCCTGCAAAGCAAGAAGGACACACTTGAAACCCTGTCTTGCTGCCCAGCCCCCTGTGGGTGTCGTTACTATGTACTTTCCTCCTCAGCCTCATTTGCTCTAAGCCAGGCAGGTGATCTTCACCCCATTGCTTACTTACGCTCAACTCCAGGAGACCTCAGAGGCTCCAGGAAAACTGTACTCCTCTGGCAAGGGCGGCAGCAGGGAGGTGGCTGGGGAGTGGGGGGTCATGGTTGTGGGGTTAGTTTCCTGATACAGAGGCGGCACGGGTGCTGCGACAGGCCAGGAGCAGGGCTGGCGGGGATGTTTCTCTCCTGAGGGGTTCAGAACTTTGTCGCTGGACGCTGAGAGTGATCTCCCCGGCCCTCCCAGTCCCACCAGTTTCCCAATGCCTTTTTAAAATGTCCTTTCTTGGGGTGCCTGAGTGGCTCAGTCAGATTAATGGCCAACTCTAGGTTTCGACTCAGGTCATGATGTCGTGAGAACAAGCCCCACATTGGGTTCCGAGCTCAGTGCAGAGTCTGCTCAAGATTCTTTCCCCTGGGCCACCTGGGTGGCTCAGTCAGTTAAGCATCTGCCTGCAGCTCGGGTCATGATATTGGAGTCCTGGGATCGAGCCCGCGTCAGGCTCCTCTGCTCATCCAGGAGCCTGCTTCTCCCTCTCCCTCTGCCTCCCCTGCCCCCGCTCATATGCTCCCTCTCTTTCACTCTGCACTCTGTCTCCAATAAATAAATAAGATCTTCCAAAAAAAAACTTAGAAAAAAAATTCTTTCCCTCCCCCTTCCCATCTGCTTCTCTTCCCCGCACCCCCATGTGCAGTCTCTCTCTCTCTCTCCAACAAATAAATGAATCTTTAAAAAATAAACAAATATAAATAAAACTTCCTTTCCTACTCCATAAGTCAGCTCCTACTGCTGGTAACTATGAACCCTGAGTGACAGTCAAGTCCCATTGCGCCCCAGCTATCATTCCTTGAAGTCCCAGCAACAACGACGGCTTCCCTTTGTTCAGTGTTCGCACTGGTGCCTGGGACGGTGCTCCCAGATCCACGTTCCTCATCCGCCAGAATCCTCACACTGTCGCCACGCTGATGCAGATGCTCTTCTTATCTTCAGGGGTTGTGGGGAAGAGTGGGGACATGAGGGCATAAGAAGACTTGTGCAAAGTCTTCTCAGGGTAATGAAATGCTGTGACAGTAGCTAAGCGCTAGAAACCACATGTGGAGGCCACAGCTGTTGGCGGTGGTCCAGGAGAAAGCTTCTCCCTCTGCTCTGCTGGGCAAGCAGGTGGGACAAAGGGGGGCCATCTCCTCTTCACAACAGTCTCTTCTCTGAAGTAAGGGTCAGCATCATCTCACCAGGTTCGCAGATGACAAAGTAAAGACACAAAGACACTGTCCGAGAAGGGATTTGTCCACAATGGTGGGGTTTTTTTCACAAGATTACTGACCATGGGATGTCATGTTCGCCCACAAGCAAGTTCTCTGAAACCCACCTGGGGTGAAGGGGATGCACGTCAGGTAGACAGTGATATGTAGCAGAAGAAGCTAGATGCCGGCGTTGGACTAAAAGCGTCAGAGCACAGGTCTGCACTGCAAATACATTTTAATACAGGTAATTTCTTTTCCTTTCATCTTCAAGTCCTTATTTCATTTACACAATTCCAAGGCTGATAAATCTTGACATTAAGCCTGATTTGATGTGTGGTACAGATGGTCGGATTAAGGATACAATATTTCATCAGTTCCTCTAAATTTTCTTTTCTCTGATGGATGATTTTTTTATACTGTGTTGATCTTTTTTTTATTCATAAAGGCTTCATTCCCATTTGTCATGGCTGCATTAACTGGGCATCTAATGAAGGCTTGGATATGGAAGTCTGCGTCTCATTTATCCTCAACAGCAAAATTAATAAAGCATTGGGAAGATAGCATCCTAAGCTGAAACCTCTCTAGGCCACCCTGAGTTATCTAAAATATATTTTGCTTGTGTCTTCCAGGATTGGCATTCGGCTGGACACTTTGGGAGACAGTGCCCAATTTCAACTTCTGTCCACTGACAGTCCACACCCTCTCCTCCCCGCTCCACCCCACCCAACTCATTGTTTGGAGAGGCTTGGGTGAAAAAGGCCAGGAGCCTGTTCTCATGCTCATTCTCTCTACACACACTTATTGAGCTCTTTGATAGGCCAAGCTCAGGGATATAAAACAGACTCAAGAAGGTCACAGACAAATGGGTCACGCCACCACTGTTGGCCAGTGTCCAATATAAGGAAAATAGTCAAGTACTAAGGTTGGGAGCAAGCTGGAAAGATTATCTGCTCTATCCTTTTGCCTCTGGTGAGGTGATCTTCTCAACCAGTTTTTCTATTAAGTCCTGCCAAATATGTGATATCACAGACATTGACTTTGACTTACAAATGGGTACAATGGTTTCCCGGGGCTGTTGTCTCAAAGTACCACAAATGGACTGGCTTAAACAACAGAAAGTTATTGTCTCACAGTTCTAGTGGCCAGCTGTCCAAAGTCAAAGCGTCAGTGGGGTTGGTTCCTTTTGATGGCTGTGAGGAAGGGATCTGTTCGGGGCCGCTCTCTTTGGCTTGCAGATGGTGGTCTTCTCCCTGTATTGCCCTGTATCCCTGTCTCCTCTGGGAATGTCTTTGTATTCAAACCCCTCTTTCTAAGGACACCTGTCATATAGGATTAGGGCCCCCTGTAATGACCTGATTTGAAGGATTATTTCCAATAAGGTCACATTCAGAGTGAGGATTTTAACACATGAATTTTAGGGAGACACAATCCAATCTGTAAGATGAATGTCTCTGAAGTTGGTTTAAGGAAAGGTCTAAAACAGCCTCCAGCACCACAATATAGTTAGAGCCCTGGTGGAAGGTGAAGAGGCTGAAGTTCAAGTTCTAAATTAGCCACTTGCCCTCTCTGAGCCTGAGATTTCTTCTCCAGAGAGCAGGAGATCTGGATGGGCCTCCAAAGCCCTCTCACCCCTCCAGGATTGTGCTGCTGAGGAAGTGAGGGAAATAGAGGCCACGTAGTAGGGAAGTCCACGGTAAGGTTCTACTACCTACAGCTAGGGTGATCCTGACCAAGCACTGACCTTCTGAGCCTCAGGGGGTTTTTAACTGTAAAATGGAGACAGTGATGGGAGCTACTTCACGGACTGTACAATGGAATATCGCTCAGCCAAGAAAAGAAGGAAATCTTGCCATTCTTTGCAAGGTGTGGATGGACCCAGAGAGTATTATGCTAAACAAGATAAGTCAGAGAAAGAAAAGTACCATATGGTTTCTTTCATATGTGGAATTTAAGAAACATCACAAACAAAGGGGGAAAAATGAGAGAGGGAGAGAAACCAAGAAACAGACTTAACTTAGAGAACAAACTGATGGTTCCCAGAGGGGAGGGTGAAACAGGTGATGGGGACTGAGGAGGGCACTATCTGAGATGAGCACTGGGTGCTGTATGGAAGTGTGGAATCACTGTATTGTACATCTGTAACTGATACTACACTGTATGTGAACTATACTGGAATTAAAAAAAAAACTTTTAAAAATACAGAACATAAATATTCTGGAAAAACACACAAGCAAACAAACAAACCAAAACCAAAAAAGGCTGTGAGGATTAATAAGGCCTGCAAATTGCCCAGAACACGGTTGTCACTCATGTACAGGAACTTGAAATGGCATTACCGCTCTTTGTAATGGCAGTCAGTTGGGCTCTGGATCTGGGACTCTGCTCTCCACTCTCAGGTGGCATCCACTGTCCGAAAGCAGGGACGCAGTGTCCTATCCAGTGGCTCCCATGGAGTGGGCACTTTGGCAGCAACACTCTGGCAACCCAAAGGGACATGCCTTTCCCCAGCTCCACCTTACCCAAATCCTGTCCCATTCTATTTAGTTCATTCACACTCGTGTCGTTAGGGTTAGCACTAGGATTTCAGGTGATTTTTCCTCTCACTGTGTTTTATAATTTTTATACCATACAAAAGTATGATAAACCATATTCGATTAGGGCATTTAACAGGGCTCTGTAGAGCAGCTGTGTAAATCCAGCCCTGTGACCTCCCTCCCCCGGGAACTAGACCGCTGGAGGTATGCCTCAGCGTTTGGCTCCGACCTTCATTGAACTGTTTCCGATTTTCTCATGGGTGTCCTTACCTAGACTGGAAACGGTGTGAGGAAACAAACAGGGCTTCTTTCTCAGATTTAGCAGAGCTGATTTACTGACTCCCACAATGCACCAGCCCCTCTGACATAAAGCATCTCATATAATCATCCCCATAATCTTATGGGGCAGGTAAGAGTACTGTCAGACCCAGACTCAGAGGAGTCCCTGAAGCTCAGAGGTCACACAGGTAGGCGGTGGTCAAGCCAGGATTCAATTCTACCTGTGTGTGACTCCTAACGCCATCCTAACCAAGCTGTACCGGCTCAGTAGATCTGTGGGTTCCTTTCCTCCAGCCTGAGCGGGGTTTTCCATGGCGGTGGTGCCCCCTAGTGGCAGGCTCGAGCCATTCCCCAGCCAGGTTTCAGGCTCATTCTACGGCAGGCCTGGGACATTGAACACTTCACGGAATGACCAACAGGGCTGGCCCTGAGTACCAGACCCTGTGCACACAAGGGATAACCAGACTGTGTACCCAAGCTGTGCTTCTTCAATGCCCCCCCCCCCCCCAGGAGGACTCTGCTCCTGAGAGGTCAAGGAATAGGGGCTAGAGTCTTTGGGGCCAACAGCAACGAGAGGACCTAGAAGGTCTGGTTCCTCCAACTGTGCTTCTCACCTCCAACTTCCCAGTCAGGACATGCTGGCATGGCCATTCTCTGCTGGACCCTCCTGGGACTTCCATTTTCCAAGAGCTTGTTTATGGAGGAGAGGAGAAAGAAGAGGATAAATATGGCAGAAGTTCAGGACTTAAAGGTTTTTCTTTTTTCTTTTTTCTTTTTTTTTTTTTAGTAATCTCTACATGCAACAAGGGGCTCGAACTCACAATCCCAAGATCAAGAGTCACACACTTCTCCAACTGAGTCACCCAAGTGCCCCATGACTTAAAGATTCTTAACACGACAGAGTTCCTTTCCCAAAAGACCCATCAAGATTCTTTGATAAATATTGAATCCTTACTGTGCTCCGCAATGCTCAGCATCCAGAAATGGAGGAGATACTTTTCCTGTCTTTGAAAAGCAAACATATAAAGAATTACAATGCAACGAGGAAAGTACTTGAATAATGGGACTTTTCCTGTCACCCCAGGAATGGATACCAGCACTCAAAACTGAGAAAAAGAATCATCAAATATCCCCACCAACTGGTGAAAGTAGAAAAAAGTGTGGGGTCAGGCATACCTCCAACCTTCTCACCAACCCCCTGCACCTCTCCAGCCTGTAAGAGCTACCCGCTCCTTCTGCCCACCTCGCAGGGGCCAACAGCAACAGGGCAGAGAAGGAGGGATAGTGTGGTATAGTCTGCCCTCCCACCTCGGGTGTGGCAAGGACGCGTGGGCCAGCCGTCACCCTCTTCCTGCTTGCTCATTTGCCCTTGAGAGGCCTTTCCTATAGCCTGAGAAGCAATCACCAGCTTTTCTGAGAACACTGTAACTATCAATCTGGCTTTGAGATAATCAGAGATACCTGGGAGCTGCATTAGCCTGTATGGTAGCCTGTAGCCACACGTGGCTATTGAACACTTGAAACGTGGCCAGTGTGAACTGAAATGTGCTATGAAAAATATACACTGGATTTTGAAGAGTTTGTACAGGGGGAGAAAATGTAATATATCTCATTAGTATTTTCAACTTGATTACATGTTGAAATGACAATATTTGGGGCATAGTATTTGGATAAATAAAATTTACTATTAAAATTAATTTCACCTGTTTTACTTTTAGTGTGGCCAGGCCATTCACTATCACAAATGTGGCCCAAGTTACACCTCTACGGGCCTGCACGGCCTCCGAGGTTACAAACGCATCGGGCCATAGGGGGCGCTCGAGCAGAGCTAAGTCTCTGCCTGCCGAACTTCGAAGGGAAGCCAACTGGCTTCTTAGCCTTTTTTAATGCTATCTTTTCTTTCTTTCTTTCTTTTTTTTTTTAAGATTTTATTTAGTTATTAATGCTATCTTTTAAAGGTAGTTTTAAGCTGCTTCTTCTAAGATTTAAGTGGCCCATACTATGTTAACATGAATAGTTTTTCTAGGCAGAAGTCTGAAACTCCTGAATTACAAAATTCAAGACTAGAATTTTAAGGAAGGTGCAAGTTTCACTATCACAGCCAGGGACCCAGTAATTCCATTCTAATAACTTGTCATAAATTAGTATTTAAAAAAAGTAATTATCATGGACAAATATTTACCTACAAAGATATTTACCCTGCATTTGAAATATCTGCCCCCCCTCAAACCGACAACCAACTAAGTATTAATAAGGGATTAGTTAAATCATTTATGGTACAACTATATTATGGAATATTTTGTAACTACGACAATGGATGCAAATGAATATTTAATGACCTGAAAAGACATTGATGCTAAATTCTGTGGAAAAGGCCAGCTACAGACCTGCATGTCCATTATGTGTCAATTTTGCCTAAAAAAGAAAGAAATGAATAAAAACACTGAAAATTCTCCAAGGGATTTTTTAAAAAAGATTTTATTAATTTATTTGAGAGAAAGCATGAGCAAGGTACAGGCAGAGGGAGAGGGACAGACAGAGACAAGCTGACTCCCCAGTGAGCGGGGAGCACAGCACGAGGAATGAGGCTCCATCCCAGGACCCCAAGATCAAGACCCAAGAGGAAGTCTGACAACCCACTGAGCCACCCAGGCACCCCTCTCCCCGGGATTTTAAGTCCTCCCTGGACAGACTATGGGTGGCTTTCCTTATTTCACAACTGCTCTTTTAAAGTTATTTTTAAGTAGTCCTACCCAGTCTTCTTTACAGGTGACACCTTCTTTCCCGGACTTTTCCTGCGCCCTTGCCAAAGGAAAAACCAATGTCTTCCCAATACCTAGCTTGGGGTTTTCGCGGAGTTGCCGGTGGTCTTCTAGCCCCCGTGCTCACGTCACCTCCCCTACACGCCTGTGCAGCCCCGCACCAGGGTCCTGCGTCTCTCTCTGTCCCTGCCGCACCGCCTGGATCTCACCCTGTCTGACCCGCCCAGTTATTGCAAAATGCAAACAAGATCTGGCCTGAAGGTTTCGGAGTCGGTTGAACGGGAATGCAAAGGTCGACATCGCCGAGACACAGTGCCAGGCCGGAACCGAGGCCCTGCAGCCCGGCCGCATACCTTTCCCGTGCGGGAATTACTCGCGTCACCCGCTCGCGGATCTGGGCGGAGGAGGCGGAACCAACTTTTCTAAACACAGCGCGGAGGTCACCCGGCGAAGTTTGTCCCTTCGGAGGCGCCGTCCCCCGCTGCGCCCGGCCCGGGTCACGTGAGCGAGACGCGCCCCGGGCCTGGGGCGGAGAAGGAGGTGTCGAGCTGCGGGATCCCGGGCCGGGCGGGCGGGATGGAGGCCACCTTGGAGCAGCACTTGGAGGACACGTGAGTAGCGCGGCGGGGGGACTTCAGCGGGACACGGGACGCGCGCTGAGATTGCCGGCCAGGCGTGTCGGGGACGCCGCGCTACCCTCGGGCCTGGGGGCAGGGGAGAGGGTGACTCGGCGAGCCCTGTCCCGCGGCCGCGGAGTGGAGGGGGTGACCCGGTATTAAAATCCCGCAATCCCGCCGGGGCTCCGCACCCTCCCTCGGGGAGCTAGTCTCCGCAGCCCAAGGCCAAAACCGCCCGTCGCGTTGCAGTTGTCTGCATGGCAGGGTCGTTCCTCAGTAGTTTTAGGAAATGGGTTCATTTGGGGGAAGGTTGTACCAGGTGTGCAAAGCGAACCCTGCAACGTGAACATAAACACAAGCCTCTTCTCGCGTCTGTAACCAGTTCCTTGGTGCTTGAGGAAACGAAAGACCTCTCAGATTTTCGAACAAGTAATATCTACGTAAGGTGTAAAATTGAAAGTACAAGAAGGCGCACCGGGAAACAGCTCCCTGCCACCAGCGCCTCTCGGTTTCTCCCACTTCCCCTCCTGGAGGCAACCAGTGTTTTTTCGTCCTTTTGAACAACAGCGACAAAATACCGATAAATTGTCATGTTTGCGGCTCTCGGAAGCTCAGCAGTACCTGACATAATCTTTTCTCCCATCACACGTACATTGGTTTAACTATTAAATTTAAATTAGTTCATTGTAGTTTAATTTTTCTCAGCGTGATTAAAAAGCAGTGGTTTAAAGCGCAACAGTGCCTGGTACATAGAAAAACCTGTAGGTGTGTGTTATAATTATTTAAATTCATTTCCTGACATCATCTGCTTCATTCCTCTGGTGCTCCTGGAATTAGAATGAAGAATCCATCCATTGTTGGAGTCCTGTGCACAGATTCACAAGGACTTAATCTGGGCTGTAAGTATGTCACGATCAACTCTGGTGCATTGCATAGCATTTGATATTGACTAGGAGCCTAGAGTGCTGTTCTCTAGTTTTTGTACTTCCTGTTATCGTGCGGCTTTCTGGGTTCTTTGGTGAGAGTAGAGTTTATCTCCAAACGGGATTAGAAAATTGAAACTTTTCAGTTGGTATTTATGACGGTAGAAGTGGTCCTTGCAGTTCTAGCACTAGAAATTGTTTCTACTCAAATAGTATTTGAATTGTTTTAAATTGGGTCTAGCAAGGACCTCAGATAATGACATCAGGTACCATTGGTTGAGAATGGGTGCAGACTGCTAGGGTTTTGTGTACTTTATCTCTGATTTTCACAGTAACCCAGGAAGATGGACAGTGCTGTTTTGTAGTCCGAATACACCTGAGTTAAGAGAGTAGGCAGTAGAAATAAGAGCTTCAGAGTTGAACGCATGGGGTCAGCCCCCTGCGCTTCCATTGCTAATAGTGTGACCTTGGACCAAAAATTCCGAGCCTCAGTTTCTCTGCTGGGTTGTTTTTGTTGATTGGCTAATTGGTTGGTTGTATAGATTTCTTTTCAAAGGTAAAAACTCTTAGTTTAAATACAAGTCTAAACAGAATTACTCTTTCAAAGTCAGCGATAATGTCACTTCCAGATACTCACCAGTATCTTCCTTGTCTTCTCTAAGTGGGGAAAGGGGTCTGATATTTTATTCATGTACATCCTTCTTATCTGCAGTGTAATATACAATTTCTTCTGGGCATAATAACTTCTCCACATCTGTATCAAGAATGTGAAACCCAAAGTCCTCCTCCATGGCCACAATAATCTCCACTTGGTCCACACGGTCTAAGCCATTTGTTCTTTTCATCAAATGGGAATTTACCTAGAGCTTTTCTGGGTCAGTTTTTTCACTGAGTTTAAAGACTTTGGTTTGTTTTTATAAAAAACATGGTCTTTGATTCCCTCTCACGTCAGAGGAGGCACATCAGGATACTGGCAGCCCGTCTGTAGAACTGCCCGGACCCTGCATGAGCACCAAGGCTGCCTGCACAGGTGCAGCCCTCATCTGGGCCTCTCTGGGGCACAGGATGGTGCTGAGCAGGCAGGCCTTGGCTAACGAGGCGGCATTGGGCAGCAAAGGTCTAGGGCAGTTGGCTAACATGGGTGGAAAGGACGTGAGCTGCCAAGGCTATGCCAACCCAGGATCTCTGTACTGGGTTATGATTTAATAATGACAGTAATTACAAAATTGCATTTCTTGAGCACCTGCTATGTGCCGGGCACCATTCTAAGTGCTTTCCCCAAACTAAGTCATTTAATCCTTGTAGCAGCCCTTTGAGCCAGATGAAGAAATTGAGGTTGAGTAACTCGCCCTAGGTCACAGAGCTAGGTTTGAGATAGGATTTCAGTCTGGCTCCAAAACCTCTTAGTCACGGTGCTGTAAGATTATATAATGTGTGTGAAACACTCAGCACAGAACCCAGACATGATGCTCAATAAATGGTAAGAGTTACAGATGAGGAGATAAATCCTGAAAGGTAAGTAACTAAAGTGTTCAGCTAATTCATGTCCTGACTCATAAACCAAGGACTCCTCCCTCCTTACTCCTCTTTACTGTAGGAATTTTTAAAGCTCTGAATTTCTGCCGGGAGGGTAACTGAAAGAGGCAATCTGTGTAACTCAGATTTTACACAAATCTAGTTGGGAGAAAAAAGGCAGATTTACTTGAGGTGCTGGTTGATGGAAAGCCTGAAATTCAGGTGTGGAAATCTAAAATGAAAATAGTTCCTCCAAGAAACCTTCAGGACCCAAAAGCCTGCACCGTCTGTCCAGTTAGCGTTTTCTGTAACCATAGGAAATCCGCCGGCTCTGCCACACCGGTGTGTCTGTTACCCTCCGTAGTTCCAGGCAGGCGAGCTTGTGCTGCCTTTGTATGTGGAAGTGTAAACGCAGTAATTACCTTTTGTGTCGGGCACCCAAGATTATCTACAGGCGAAAACAAATATTAACAAAAAGCCAGTTAAGTTTGTGTTTGAAAACAGTCGGCTTATTCAAGTCGAAATAACTGCGCACAGAATATTCACGTCTACTGTCAACCAAGGTGATCTTGCAACTGAACTCCTAAGAAAGACTTTTGTATCCTTTGAGGTTGAGCTCGCTAAAAGAAAATCAGATTTCCCATGAGGAAATTATTCGTTTCAACAAGTCTCTTGCCCTTACTGCTTTTTGTCAACTTCACCTTTGAGTGTCTTGTTGGTTTCACGAAGCTTCCTGTAAAAGGCATTTATGGCTTTCAGACTGACTTGAATTATAGCTTCCTTATAGGCGCAAGAAGGTGTTCAGAGAGGGTGATGACAGTGATTGGAAATTGAGTGTCTCCTGACGCTTTATTGATTTAAGAACTGTTGTCCGGCTTTCTCGTTGATGTAACCAGCGGAGTATCAGGACAAAATCATTTCATGTCGGTACCTAACCTAAAAGACCATGAACTGAGCCGCCTTTTTGTGAATAAATCAGTGAGAGATTCTACTATAGCTGTGTACTCATTGACATGATTACATGTCTGTCTTCCAGGCCGTGGGACCCTGTCAGATGAGCATGCTGGGGTGATATCCGTTCTAGCCCAGCAAGCAGCTAAGCTGACCTCGGACCCCACTGATATCCCTGTGGTGTGTCTAGAATCAGATAATGGGTGAGTACATGTTGACAGATTCTTTCCTTTTTAATCAGCAAAGTCGCTGGGAAGGTTGAGTGGGGCCTGCCCTGTGTTATTAGCAATTTGCATTCAGAGAACTTGGAGAGAGGCTCTTCACTCTTTGGACCACAAAATAGACTGATCTCCGAAGCTTAACGTGCTTTCAGACCACAGTGACATTTAAATGAAGAGTAAGAATTGTCCTGACAAGAAAACGAAAGTAATAAATAGCATAGGCAAAGACCGATCAAGGAACAGAAACCACTTCCGTAGTAATAGAAATACTAAAGCTGTTCCAGGTGAGCATCCTCAGAGTAGTAGTAAGTGATGAAAGCAGAGTACGGAACTGCACAGTGTGGTCAGTTTTGTAAAAAGAGCAGACAAATGCACGGATGGTATACACGCAGCTAACAAAACACAGTAGTGCCTTCTCTGAGCTGTAGGATTATAGATTCATTTATATATTTTATACTTTTCTGTATTTCCCAAATGTTTTCTTATATTCATATATTGCTTTTGTACCTTAAAAAAAAGATAAATAGTACTTTTTTAGTTGTACCCTAAACCAAACAGTGTCTTTAGTCTTCAGCAGACTCCCACTTGTAACATTTTACGGAATATCTTTGCCTTTCAGGAACATCATGATCCAGAAACACGACGGCATCACGGTGGCGGTGCACAAGATGGCCTCCTGACGGCTCACGGCGGTTCTGTAGCGGCCTGTCGTCGGGGCTCGATCCTGCCTGTGTAAATTATCTTAGACAACTACACCAGTCCCAGTAGTCAGGCCATTTATTTCGTGTGCATTGGGCGCTTTTCTCTTAATTTTAGAGTACGCTTCTTTTGGACACTCAATGGACTGACTTATCCAAATATTAGTAAGAAAGGATCATGTTTTGAAGCAGCAGGTCCCAGTCATTTTGTACATAGAATTTTCTTACGTTCAATAAATCTGGTCAGAGGAAAGCTTGGCTCTTTTCTGGATTCTTCAAATTCTTAGCAAATGTTCATTTTTTTGAATTACCAAATTATAACTTTTTTTTAAGTCTTTGCTCCAAGTCAGTCTCTTCTCTCTCAGAAGCTTCCTGAACTACAGACAGTCACACAAGTGTCCATGGATACTGAAAACCAATTAAGCCTATTCCCACCCCCTAACAACATAATAGCTATCATCATTAAGTACCTATTAGATACCAGGAACTCATTTAATTCTCACTGATAACCCTGTATGTACTCTTAGCTGCCCCATTTTGCCTTTGTGTAACTAAGGCTAAGGGGTTTGCAGAGTAACTCAGTGATGCCTGGGCAGCTCAGACAGTTAAGCGTCCGCCATGGGCTCATACCATGATCCCAGGGTCCTTGTATCGAGTCCCACATCGGTCTTTCTGCTCGTTGGAGAGTCTGCTGCTCCCTCTCTCCTCTCCCCGCCCCCCCGCTCATGTTCTCCCTCTCTCTTGGACTCTCAAATAAGTAAATAAAATCTTTAAAAAAAAAAAAAAAGACTCCCAACTCTGAGCTTGTACTTTAAACACGAGACCATTATAAAAATAGGCATGTTTGGCGAGAAAAAAAAAATCTAACACCTGAACATAAAAGACAACATTATCTTTTCTTTAACCTTTATAGTTCTCAACAGCAAAATGGAGCACAGGCAGGCACAGATGACCTCATTTTGTTGAATTTAAATGCAGTCCTATTACTCTTTAGCAATTTAGTATTTGACAGTATAAAAGAATCTCCAGAATATTATTTATTCCAAAATATCAAGCACCTCCAAATACAAAATACTATAAGAAGATACAAAGATTTTGCATTAAGACCTGGTTCTAGCCTTTGCGTTCGTACTTTGATAGAAGGGATGTGCACATACATTGTCTTCAATACTTGACATGTAGTACATATGTTTGTTTTGTATATAAAAAATTGTTTGTATGTTACATTATATTTGTCTGGCCTGCCTCTGCGTAGGTTTTGAGGGCAGGGGCTTTGTCTTAATAAGTGTATTCCAAGTACTTAGTACCAGGACACAGTAGGCACTAAATACTGGCCAAATAGAAGAATGTATAACTAATAGAAGAGAGATTTATGGAAAGACCTTAGGCCTTCCCAGGCAGAGGGAGTGGCAATAGCAAACAACAGTGATAGACCAGGTGGACTATTTATGTAATACTAAATGTTTTAGTTTGGTCCTAAGGTAGGAGGTGGAAAAGCTGGGAGGTAGGGAAGGAACTTAAATATCTACTTTTTAAGAATCCTGGGCCTTACCCTGTTAGCAGAATGGAGTTCGGAATAAGTAAGCCTCTAATCTCAGCTGAAAGATGAATCTGACAAGGTAGACCAAACTCACTTCTTTTCAAGCAGAAAAACTTGCTCTTAGTATTTATTTCCAGTTCATAACCCTGAGTGATAAGAGCTGATCTTTAGATTTGCTACACGCTAGACACATGCTAAACAATTTACATGCATTTAGCTCATTTAATCCTCTTACAAGCTATGGCCCCATTTCAGAGGAAGAAATAGGCTCAGCAAGATAAAGTCCTTAGCTCAGGATCAAACATGAGAGACAATTTTTTTAAAAATCGGCAGATGGGCCACCTGGGTGGCTCAGTGGGTTAAGCCTTCAGCTCAGGTCATGATCTCAGGATCCCAGGATCGAGCCCCATATCGGGCTCAGCAGGGAGCCTGCTTCCCCCTCTTGCCTGCCTCCCTGCCTACTTGTGATCTCTCACTCTGTCAAATAAATAAATAAATATTTAAAAATCAGCAGAAAGGAAAAGAGAACAAAGGAAGGTAACTGCATTGTCTAATCTAGAGATAGGAAGAACTAGGTGCCTTGGAAAGGAGCGGTCAACTCAGAGGGAAGGGTCAGAGAGCAAAGATGGCTGGGTTTGAGTTTAGATATGCTGAACTTGAATTTCTAAAAGCACATGCTGGTGGGAATGCTCAGAAAGAAACATGTATAAGGTGCTCACTTTGTAGCAGACACAGTGCTACACTTCCCATTGCTTGTAGAACAAAACCTGAAACTGTTACATGGTCTCCCACGTGCTGCAAGATCCGGCCCCTGGCCACCTCTTACGCCACATCTCAGACCACTCTCTGCCCGCACATAGGCCCTCTGTCTAGCACAATGCCTGACACACAGGAGGCAACTTTATTGAATGAAACTAATAAACAAACATAGTTCCTCCTTTATTCTTCATAACAACCTTCAAGATGGGGCAGAGTGCCCCCATATTTATTGATGAAAAGAGTGCTGCAAAGAGCTCAGGGCTGGAGACCGCTGATTTTCCGGTCTGTACAGAGCTGCAGGCTAAAGTGGGATTGTATGTGATCCGATGCCGCCAAAGTAGGATTGTGTGTGCATATACAGAGATCTCCTACCGGTTCTTCTGTTCTACCATCTCTCTATATTGTAGTCCTCACCAAAAAACTTGCAAAGTAGTTTTAGCTACATCTCACAGATCTGAAAACAGACTCAGGGTAACCCGTCCGGAGTCCCCAGGCTTAAAAAATCAGCAAAGCTGGGGCACCTGGATGGCTCAGTGGGTTAAGCCTCTGCCTTCGGCTCAGGTCATGGTCCCAGGGTCCTGGGATCGAGCCCCACATCGGGCTCTCTGCTCAGCGGGAAGCCTGCTTCCTCCTCTCTCTCTGCCTGCCTCTCCAACTACTTGAGATCTCTGTCTGTCAAATAAATAAAATTAAAAAATTTAAAAAAAATTTTAAAAAAAATCAGCAAAGCTGAGATTCTAACCAAGTCTGCATTTCCCACCACACTTGAAAACTCCCTGTATGGCCCAGGTTCTCCGAGCAGTTCACTGGAGGATCCTGCATCCCTCCCGGCCTCCGGAGTGACTGCCTGTTCCCGCACACTTTGAACCTGACCTCCCTTCCGCCCTCAGCATCAGAACTCTCTATCCATATAAAGCCTAGCCTCAGCTCATCCTGTTATCAGGACTATAGAGTGCCCTGCTTTAAAAGAGCAACAGGTGCTCCCCGGACCACTCTGGCAAAATTAGTCCCATGAATGTTTCCTCAAAAATGCTTGTTAGGGGCACCTGGGTGGCTCAGTGGTTTAGGCCACTGCCTTCGGCTCAGGTCATGGTCTCAGGGTCCTGGGATCGAGTCCCGCATCGGGCTCTCTGCTCCACAGGGAGCCTGCTTCCTCCTCTCTCTCTCTCTGCCTGCCTCTCTGCCTAGTTGTGATCTCTCTCTCTGTCAAATAAATAAATAAAATCTTTAAAAAAATAAAAAATAAAAAAAAATGCTTGTTAGAAGGTAAGTACAAAACACTAACAATTAGGAACATTGTTAGTAACCACAAATAACTGTCTGAAAAGCCTTCACCTTCCCTCTTTAGGCTTTTGCCCTCTGCTGAAAGTCGGTCAGCTGGATCCTTGGCACCAGCACCTCGCAAATGCATAACATTTTCCACCCCAAATGCAAGGCATCTTCCCAAACCACGAAGCTCTGCTCCTGCCGGCACTTTCATCAGAAAGTATTACAGAGTTTGGTTTTAAGAGCCTGAGAAACCCCTTGTTTTTTTCTTATAAGAGAGGAAGCATAAATATGTGCAGGTTTTCCGGATAAAACAAGAAAAACACACTCTGGTTCAAAACCTAGAAAGCTGGTGCTGGGGAGATGAAAGGCAATTTCCTGTTGCCTTTTTTATTATATCTTATTTTTTGATGTGGAGGGTGGGACAGAGGAAGGAAATGGGATAAGAAAGCCGAGTTATCCCCGTCATTTTTGAGGAAACGTAACCGTTTCCAAAAATGCAAGAAGAAAGGCTTCATTAAAACTGCAAGTACATATGTTCCACGGGAGGGGTTTGAAATTAAGGTAATTGAGAATTTAAAAAAAGGAATTGAAGTGGGGCTTCAGCTCCAGATTACTAAGTAAAATTAGTCAATACACAAAAGGTCACACAGAGAGGCAGAACTTACTACAGAATGCCATTTGTAGCAAGGAAACACATCTCCCAGCTCTGGGAGAGTTGTAAAATAAGCATATCCTGAAAAGCCCTCAGAGTAACAGCACCAGGATCAAAGTTCTGGGTCCCTACCCCCTGCCTCCAGCATAGTGTTAAACAATAAACTAAAGCATATTAAAATTTATAAGGGGAAGCTGGCTGGCTCAGTGGAGCATGCAACCCTTGAATTTGGGAGTGTGAGTTCGAGCCCCCATGTTGGGTGTAGAGATTATTCAAATAATTACAAAAAATTTAAACATAAATAAAAATGAAAAACACATTCTACTTTCCTTCCTTACTTTTCATACACAATTGTTTTCTTTCACCCTTACTATTTCTAAATAGTTTTAATTACATATATTAATTAGAATTCTTAACCCTTAGAATCCTTGTTTTTTTTTTCTTTTTCTTAACATATAAGGAATTGTTTCGTGGATACAGGTCTGTGGATCATAAGTCATTCACAATTCATAGCACTCACCACAGCACATACCCTCCTCAATGTCCATCACTCACCTACCCTATCCCTCCCCTCCAGCACCCTTCAGTTTGTTTCCTGAGACTGAGAGTCTCTTATGGTTTGTCTCCCTCTCTGGTTTCATAATTTCATTTTTCTCTCCCTTCCCCTATGATCTTCTGCCTTGTTTCGCACAGAGTCCTCGTATCAGGGAGATCATATGGTAATTGTCTTTCTCTGATTGACTTGTTTCGCTGAGCATAATACCCTCTAGTTCCATCCACGTCGTTGCAAAGGGCAAGATTTCATTTCTTTTGATGGCTGCATAGTATTCCATTGTATATATACACCACATCTTCTTTACCCATTCATCTGTTGACGGACATCTAGGTTCTTTCCACAGTTTGGCTATTGTGGACATTGCTGCTATAAACATTTGGGTGCACGTGCCCTTCAGATCACTACATTTGTATGGAAAATACCCAGCAGTGCAATTGCTGGGTCGTAGGGGAGCTCTATTTTCAACTTTTTGAGGAAACGCCTTACTTTTTCCAGAGTGGCTGCACCAGCTTGCATAGAATCCTTACTTTCTTACGAAAACAGGGAAGTAAGCAATTGTAGACTGTTACACTAGTATTCTGTGGACTGGCAGATTTATAAATACATTTCATCATTTCTAGCAGTGTATCTCTCCTCACAGCAAATTTTTCAGTGTGGCACAAAACATACTTACCAATAGACTCAAACATCCTTAGTTCCTCTGTATAAAAAGCCAAAAGTAATTAAACTTGTGTTCAATAACTGATATTCTAGTATTTTATCTTATTTGGAAACGATGTAGATATTCCATGAATATCCATCATTTAACCTAACTTAGAATAACTTTCTCCTAGTTTCCAAGCAGCATCCCCACCCCTAGCCCCAGTTTTTCTGTCCCTTCAGATAAGAATTACCTCCCTGAAGTGCCCATTTCAAAGAAATGGCTCTGGATACCTAGAGAACATAGTAGAACATTTACATCTCAAAGGCACAGGGAGAAGATATAAATTCCATCAAAAAGAACTTTTATTCCCTAAATCCAGATGTTTTATAGCAAGCTTTTTGAGATGAGCAGGAGAGGTCTGGGGATGGTATAATGGACAGTAGGCTTTGAACTGTTTGTAGAGCCACATTTCTGGTCTTGAAAAACAAGATTTGTCAGGACAGTACGGTTGTTTTTAATTTCTCAAAGAACTGGGTTGCAACCTGAATGAGCAAGAGGCTGACTGACCCTCCCATCCACCTACATGATCTTCAATTTGCTGCTTTATTTATTATTAGGGGGATTTTTAAAAATATTTTATTGATTTGACAGAGAGAAATCACAACTAGGCAGAGAGGCAGGCAGAGAGAGAGGAGGAAGCAGGCTCCCCGTAGAGCAGAGAGCCCGATGCGGGGCTTGATACCAGGACCCTGGGATCATGACCTGAGCCGAAGGCAGAGGCTTTAACCCACTGAGCCACCCAGGCACCCCTTATTAGGGGGATTTTTAAAAAAGATATTATTTATTTATTTGACAGAGAGAGAGAGTGCGCACAAGCAGGAGGAGCAGCAGAGGGAGAGGGAGATGCAGGGGACGCAGGAGATGCTCAGTGGGGAGCCCGATGCGATGCGGGGGCTCAGTCCCAGGACCCCGGGATCATGACCAAGCCAAAGGGAGACTGTTAATTGACTGAGCCACCCAAGCGCTCCCATCAGGGGGATTTCAACTAAAATGTTAATTAAAAGATTCTTACACTTTAGATTTAGAGCTGTGTGCCTTTATGATTTAGTAAATCCTTTCACAGTGGCTTGGGAATGTTTTTCTTTCCCTTTTGGTTACACAGTTTCACTTTAGGGAAAGAGCTCTTCTTCTTTTTTAAAATTCCTATTAGGCTCTGAATATCAGCTTTCAATCTGGCCAACTTCTGACCGCAGAGCTCACTAAAAATCCTTTCAAGTATCTTATTAATACTTTTTAGCTGGGCGAACAGTAAATATTTTTCTTTTTCTTTTAAGCCAGAGGTATCCCTGTCAGATGACTCAAAACCCAAACTAACAAACCCTTTATGACTTAACCATGGACAGAAGAGGTGTTCCCAAGGAGGGGACAAGAGATGCTATCTCCTGACACCCTGAATTACTCCCAAAGAGAACCCAAAGGAAGACTTCGGACAAACCCCGACGGCTGGGCATGGCTGGCAGGAGACGAGCCGCATATGGGTGCAACCTATATTTCTGGAAGCCATAGTTTTAGGCTCTCCAGTCTGCACTTGCAAGAACTAATAACCTGTGTGTCCCAACAACAGGCAGAAAAGCCAAGCCGAGTTCTCAGGACACAGAATGAGACAAAGGGAAAAGCATTATCTGTCTCAATACCCAGTGGGTACCCAAACAGAAATTCATGAGCCACAATTCAAAGATCTAATTCTCACAAATGTTTTCCTCCTATCAACCTGAATTCGGAAAGGTAGGGACAGCATGAAGTTCACCATCCTCTCTCAAACAGGCACCACAGACAGAGATCCAGGAGAGCTAACTCTGGTAGGAATTCTCACCCTTTGCTGGCTTCTGCCAGTTTTCCCAGGATCCCGTCTGTAGGCTCTGGAGTGAATGGAGTGTCCTAGGAGGTCTCCTTCTGGTTACCAGAAATTTTAGAGGAGGAAAAATGATTTTTCCCCCACCTTTTATAGTGAGTGTTTGGCTAAGACCCTTTTTTCTCGAGGGAACTGCATAAATGTAATTTATGTAATTTACGTTGGCCTAAATTACAAATTCTCCACTGTGGCCACTGGCATTCACAATTACCTTTGGTAAGGCTAATCTGCTTGTTCAGCTTGAACATATTTTTTCTTATTCAGCTGAGGCCTCACACTGGACCCAGCCCAGTTTAAACTGGACCTAGTCCGTCCCCAGACCTAGACTAGTGTTTAAGTTGAACGCAGTCGGTTTCTGGACCCAGTCCCTTAAAAGAAATGCTTCGATCTACCTCTCTGCCTACTTGTGATCTTTCTCTCTCTATCTCTCTCTGATAAGTAAATAAAATCTTAAAAAAAAAAAAAGAAATGCTTTGATGAAGTCTGACAGTTTGGAATACCAAACCTGTGGAGCTAGGACCCAAATGGACTTGTCTACAACCTGCAGAAGCAGTGAGAAAGCCTTAAGCTCCATGCGCTAGGCAGGTGCCTGTGCCCCTTGCTCGTGGAGTCGGGGGTTGGGGGGGGTGGTGGTGCGTGGCGGCACGGTGGGTAGTCAGGGGTCTCCTGCCTTGGTTCTCTCTTCGGATACCAGAACTGTTAAAAGATAAACTGAGGCATATTAAATAAATATGTTAAGAGTTTATTTGAGGAAAAATCAATTCAGGGGGAGGCTTTTACAGAGAAAAGGTGGAAGCAAAGCAAGGAAGTTTTGGGTGGTTTATTTTTGTTTTGTTTTTTAAGATAGTTTATTGATTTTAGACAGGCCCTAAGCTTGCCATGGGGCTAGAACTCAGGACTCTGAGATCAACAGTCACACACTCCACCGACAGGAACCAGCCAGGCACTCCAGCAAGGAACCTGTTGATAGTCTATGGTTGAAAGCCTAGTTCACCGTGATGAGTTGTCTTTACCATTTTAATTTGGTACCTCTGCAGCATTGACCGGCTCAGATTTTGGGTTGTTTCCAGAAACCACCCTGGCGTTAGACTCACCTCTGTGTAAGGGCCTCCTTGTTTAATTAACTTAACCATAGTTACCAAAACGATTTTCCACTTGGTTTACTCTGATGTTTGCTTCTGAGCCTATGGTGACAAATTCTACTTTCTGAGTCTGGATGGGTGGAGGGAGGGCCTGGGATAATGTCAGATCACAGTGTTTCCTCCTCCTCTCAGGAAGTAAAGTCCACTGGCAGGAGTGACCACATTGGCTCAGCCTCACAGACTTAGAATGCTTGCTTGTGTTCACAGTGCAGCCGAATGAAATGCCTTAGAAAAAGGAGTCACTTTGTCAAAAATCCTATACTTTTCTTCCCAGATTGCCTCATTGCCTCATCGCTGAAGGATTCCTTTGCTGAAGACCACATCAAAGGTAAGAAAAAAATGGGCCTGTGTGCTGGGGTTAGTTTTCTGTAATGTTTTGAATGAGCGGCATTGCCCACCCCCCAAGCCCTCCTCCCCCCGCTTGCTCACCCGATAGCCGGCCATTCCACACGCGCTGGCCGTAGCCTGTCCCATCCTGGAAGCAGCAGCCTGCCTGCCAGTCTGATGGTGGGAAATAAAGAATACCGCATGCCATCCTTGGAACATTTACATTTCTTTCTGCTACTTCTCTTTATATATATTTTTTTACTGAACCAGTTGGGAGAAAATAGCAGGTTCTAGGATACTTCACTCCTGAGACCAAGAACATGCTCCTAGCAGAACCACAAGACCACCACCACCCTTAAGAGATTTCACATGGTCTACTAGAAAGTCCAGACGTGGACTTCCAGAATTTCCCCCAAGTGACCTCCCGAAGTCCTTTACAACTTGTTTTCTGGTCCAGTTTCATTCAAGGAACGATCATGGCATTTTTGTTGTCACATCTATTTAGTTAGCCCCTTAGAATATTTTCATTTTGGCAATTGCTTTGTAAAGGGAATTCCTAAACTCGAGGCTCCTCCTCCTTTCCTTATTTCTCTAAGGTCAAGAGCTCACCCAGAAGACCAGAGGGTGATGCATGACTTCCCCTAGGATGTGGCTTGCAGACGGAGGCCAGTGCTAAGACAGGGCACCCTACAGCAAGGGCTTGTAGTTAACTCCTTTGTAATTCCTGCCTGACGTCTTAAACCGAGTGGTCATCTTTCAGATGCCATTTATATCTCTGTGATGGCTTTGATGTCTCTCAAATTATGGCATTTCGTTAGCTTTTTCTTACCTCTCCCATGGTTCTGCCTGGATTTCGATTATGGAAAAAACAGGGATAGGGAGAAATAGTCAGGCAGACTTATATGTAACTAAGGCCATACCCCAAGATGACTGTCAAAGGCCTCTGGACTTGCCAGGTGAAGTTAGGCAGCAGGCCTCCAGAAAAATCCCCAAAGATAGTACAAAGCCCTGCTTGCATTTTTGAGGTTGAGATCAGAGCCTGTAAACAATTTAGAAATGAGGAAATCATCTATTTTTAAAGGGGTGGGCTACAAAAAAATTGCAAGTGGTTTTACACCACAGAGAAAAATAAAGTTTAGAAGTTTAGATCAGTTTCTTGTCAACTGAGTCAACTGTCTTGGTATTGTCACAGAGACCGAACATCATGACGCAGAGGGCAGGGAAGGCCCAACCATACACTGAAGCCCTGGATGGAGGTTGGGGATGGATGATTGTATTTCATTTCTTCCTGGTAAGAATTTACTTTCCCCTCTTCTACTGCCCCCAAGAAGGCTCCTCTGGAGAAAGGCTCAGAGCAAAGCCAGGAACTGCCAATAGCTGCCCAAGTCAGTGGCCCACACTGAACTCAGGAGAAAAACGTCCTCCCTGAGTGAAAGACAATTTGTTCCCCTCCAGTCCCCTCTTCGCTACCAACACCAAACCTACAGAATGTTCCAGTCACCACCTGCAGCTCTACCCTGGCTGCATGGCAATTAGGATGTGTAGATAATCATACATAGAAGCACCCCAGAAGTAGCAGTGGAAGGTGCTGGAAAGCGCTGTTGGGTGGATTCCCAGCTCAGCCCAGCATACACAGGGCAGCAACCTCCCTCTCTCCCAGGGGATGGGGCCATTGTCTCTCTGTTCTGCCTGCTGTCCACTTCCCAACCCATCCTTGCAACTGTAACTTATGCTATAATTCGGCCCAGCGTGTCTTTCTGACATGTCTGGAAAGGGAGAGAAGTGTGTGGATTCTGAAACCAGGACCTAATTATTCTCCTTCATTCTGTAAGCAACTGGACTGGGCACTCCCATTTCCTAATTAACTTCTCTCATCCTCCCAGAGGCTCTTAAGGTTGTTGTGAGACATGGTGATCTGAAATGTCAGCATGGCCATTCTAGAATATTGGTGAGTCCCATCCCAGCTGTGCCCCAAGCAAGTCTCTAACAGTGGCACCAGCTCCATATTCCGCATCAGTGTCCCCAAATCAGTTCACTTTGAGATGGGGTCACGAAGGTACACTTTCCCTCCTATCCTCCTCCCCTGCTCCGCCCTACAGTAAGAGGCTCACAAACACGGGACTGGGGGTCTTGGTAACTATTAGTTAATAATCCTGCAGCCCGCAATGTGATACAAGAGCTCCATGAACAGGACGATGGGAAAACATCACACCTCCTCCTCCCTAATGACACAGGGGAAAGTAGCGGCACGGGTCCTCAGGTAGGATTTATGTAATACAGATCTCTTACCAGAGGACTATTAGTTAAACATTAGCTTCATTACCAAAGAATGTGTACTCACTTTTTCTTAATCTCTCCCAGACATGTTATTAATAAGGAAGCTAAGGATGGCCTAAGCCCAAGAGCCCTCCCAGGGGCTGGGCCAAGTCCCCAGATCACGGACTTTGCAGAACAAGCATTGCTGGTGAGGGTCTCCAGATCTCCCACCTTTCTCCCCAGTAATGAGCCTTACTTTCCCAACATGGTCCCCTGGGGAGAGGTTATTTGATGAATATAGCTGCTGGTAAGAAATACTGCCTAATAACCAGATTATTAAACAGTGTTCAGTGTTCCACTTTTCTGGAAGCGATGCTGGTGACAGAAGCACAAGGAATATACTGAGTCCTTAAGCGTTAACAATGGGCTCTGGCTAAGTGACTGCAGTGGTACGTGGATACTTACAGGACTATGGCTTTCTGTCTGCATGAGTTACAAGTATATTTTTCTACAATAGATAGGAGGTGAGTGAAAAATCCTGGAGCATGTGGCTAGTGCAACTGAGAACCTACATTATAGGGGCAGGGGGCTGAAACACTGTAATTTGGTGAAATGACTAAACAAAACAAGGGGCTGGAGTGTGCAATATATTCATATAGACACCCTCAGGGGCACGTTCAAGTCAAGTGTGAGCTCCACACCCCTTTCCCTAGTCCTGACCTCACACTCTGGGACCCCCAGCATCCCTCCATATACAACCATGCACACTTTATTTGAAAAAGGGAACCCCAGTATATTTTGATGCAGCACCCAACTTAATTACACAAAATGATAATTTGCCTCCAACTTAATTAAAACGATACTGAAATTCATTTAATTAATATTAAAATTCAAACAGCCACATGTACAGGTTACTGTACTGGACAGAACAGTTCTATAATCTATCCTGTGGCCTATTATAAAATGTTCTTTTCAGATTACCAGCCTAATAATTATGTTTTAACCAGTTAATAAATGAGGGGTATGGAAAGGCCCTTCAGTAGAGTTTAGGTTTTTTTTTTAAGATTTTATTTATTTATTTGACAGAGAGAGATCACAAGTAGGCAGAGAGGCAGGCAGAGAGAGAGGAAGGGAAGCAGGGTCCCCACTGAGCAGAGAGCCGGATGCAGGGCTCAATCCCAGGACCCTGGGATCATGACCTGAGCCAAAGGCAGAGGCTCTAACCCACCGAGCCACCCAGGTGCCCCGAGGCCCTTTAGTATTAAAAAGTCAAGTGCATGGGAGAGGAAAATGAGTGAGCAAGCCAGAACTTGAGGAAACAGGGATGGAGTTTGGGCTCATCTTGGTTCTGACATGTAGCTGTGGGCCCCTGGCAAGTGATTTAACCTCTCAAGGGCAGCTTCACCATCTGAGAAGAGGGGTGGTAACAGCCCTGACCTCCAGGCAGGGGTGACTACATCATTTGCAGGGTCCGGTGCAAAATAAAAATGTACGGCCCCTCATTCAACAATTATTAAGAATTTAAAAAAAGGGGGGGGGTGCCTGGGTGACTCAGTGGGTTAGGCCTCTGCCTTCAGCTCGGGTCATGATCTCAGGGTCCTGGGATCGAGTCCCACATCGGGCTCTCTGCTCGGCAGGGAACCTGCTTCCCCCCTCTCTCTCTCTGCCTGCTTCTCTGCCTACTTGTGATCTCTGTCAAATAAATAAAATCTATTTATTTTAAATATTTAAATTTTAAAAAGAATTAAAAAGAAAGAAAAAGAGAAAAATCCAGTAACAAAATGTTCTTTGGGAGTGCTGTACTTTAAGAGGGCTCATTCTTGGGATCCTGGCTGGCTCAGTTGGTGGAGCATGTGATTCTTGAATTTGTGGTTATGGTTTACGTTCCATGTTGGGTGCAGAGATGAGTTAAAAATAAAATCTTTACAAAGAGTAAAAATTAAAAAAAAAAAAGATTTTATTTGACAGAAAGAGAGAACACAAGCTGGGGGAGTGGCAGGCAGAGGAAAGGGAGAAGCAGGCTCCCCAGTGAGCAGGGAGCCTGATGCGGGACTCGATCCCAGGACCCTGGAATCATGACCTGAGCCAAAGGCAGACACTTAACTGAGCCACCCAGGTGCCCCAAAAGAGTAAAAGCTTTTTAAAAAGGACTCATTCTAACTTCCCACACTCTGTAACTATATATTTACATGAGTTTTTTGTTTTGTTTTTCTGCTGTCTCACTGGACTGACTGTCCCATGGCAGCAGGTACCCTGTTACCACTGTAAGCCTGGCCCCTCATAGTAAACAGCCTGGGACATGCCAGGCACTCAGTAAACACCTGCTGGTGGGTGGGTAGGCTGGAGGGAGGGATGGATGAACTGACCGTTGGACACACGTATGAATAAAGCAAGTGATAATGAGGAAATTGGAAATGGGCAGGGCCCTTGTAGGGACATTTTTAAACCACTGGTTTTTATCTCGAGGCTAAGGAGCTAATGAGAAAAAGCAAACAGGGGAATGGTGGGATCAGGTGTACATTTCAGGAAAACAGCTCCGCCTGCAGGGTGGATGACGAATGGCAGGGGGTAGGCCTGGAAGCTCGGAGACCACTGGAAGGGTATTTTGATAATCCACATGAGCAAAAAAGGCCCCAAATGAAAGCAGTAGCAGTGAGGATGGAGCAAATACAGGTCGGTGCAATATGGAGGAAACGGACTTCTAAGATTTGGACAGGAACAGAGTATTAGGGCAAAAGGAACTCAGGAGTCCTGGGTTGTTGGCTTAGGCAACTTGGAGGATAGTGCGTCATTCACTGAGTTGGAGGACACAGGAAGAACATCTGAAGGTACTTGGATGGCTTAATCCTGGGCAGGGACAGTGGGACCTGCGACGTTACCAGTAATGTCAGCAGCCCATGGGCAGGTGGAGCACGGGATCTGTGTACTGAAATCTGTGAGTCATCAGCATTCATGGGTTGGCTTGAACCAACAGGCAGGATGGGTAAAATCACCAGGGAGGGGGAGGAGAGCCACTCAGCAGAATCCTGGGGAAAACTGATGTTAGGGGTTGGGCGGAGAGTGTCCCATGGAGGAAACCAGTGGGAGAAGCGGGGAGGCAACATCCCAGAAGCAAAGGCAGAAATGTCCAGGAGCAAAGAATGATGAACAGATGCTGACCAAGGCGGGATGTCACAGAACGGATGATGAGGTTTGTCAGTTCATCAAAAAGGAAGCCTCTGGTAGCCTCGCTGAGCATCCTTACAGTCAATGGCGGGATGTGAGGAAGCAGGGATAACCTAACAGACTGTTCTCTAGTTTGTGTAGTCCAGGAAGGGAGAGCTGGGGGGATAAGAGAGAGAGAGCCAGAGTAGAAGGAAGTTGTTGTTAAACAATCACCCAATCATTTCTGACAAAACCTGATGCTCTCTATTCAAAAGGGGCCCCGTGGCTGATCCAGCCCTCTTTCCCAAGACAATTTTCTAATGAGAGTGATCTGGTGAGGGAGCTCTGTGTATGAGTGTGTGTGTTTTGGGGGGGTGCTCTTAAAGGTACAAAGAAAATGAGGGGGCTGGCTCAGCCACGGGAGAACTTCTAGGGGCTTGTATTTTGGGGTAAGCTCATTTACAATGTCTGAGATAGACTCTGGAACAGGGCTGAAACCCACCCACCTTAGATAAAAGTTAGGGTTAAGTAATGAAGTAGCAGAATAGAGACATACCTAGCCTGCCTGGATAACCAAAGGAAAATCCAGATCTTGGGAAAGAGTTTTGATATCTGAGTCAAAACAGAAACAAAGTTGGAAGGTTACAAGTTGAGGGAGGGAAGGAGAGCTGATGCAAAGGCTGTGTCCTTGGCTTTCTTGACACACAGTAAAAAGCACAGACCCACTTATCAGAGACAAGCCCCAGCCACTCACTGCTGCTCTGCCCAGACATCAAGGACAGACCAGAGAGAAAAGGTCCTGAACTGGGAATGGGGGAGTGGGGACAAGGAGCTAGCCCATTTCAGGTGGCTAAGAAAGGAGAGGTCAACACCATCTAGACACCAGCACAGAACCCAAGTCCACAGAAGGAGGAAGGGTACTTTACAGAATGATGCCTCATTGTGGTGTCTCCTGCTCATTAGAAGCTGCAGTCGCCACTCTGCATTCCGAACTGGGCAAGACAAGTGGGGGCCGCCTGAGGTCTGCTCTGCTCTCTAGCCTCAGTTCCTCAGAAGCAACTCTGAGGCATAGGAGAATTATAAATTGCCTGAATAAGGACCTGATAAAATGTCTTCACTTGTGAATTCATAGCCCGGGTTTCCGTGGCATTGTTCACTCTGAATAAGGACAATTTTGTGCTACTATCAAATCAAAACAGGAAGAATACATGAAGGGACCCCCTTCTCACCACGCCTGACTTTTGCAACCTCGGGACACCACTGGTTCTTAGTCCCTTACTCCAGACAAGAAAAAAATACTAGTTTGAAACAAAAGTGAAGAGGCTGTCTGGTTAGGTAGCACATGGGGGCTGAGGGAAACAGAGGCCCAAGAGGATGCAGGTCTCTGACTCAAGTGAGCAAGAATGGGTTGATCCCAATGAAAGGAGAAATGAAAAGGAAAACCAGGTGTGGGATAAGGGGAAAAAAAGTCTAATTTTGGATGGGTTGACCTCAGTTAGATACGGTAGTTATACAAATGAGTCTGAAGCTCATGAGAAAGCAAAAATAGTTATAGGAGGTAACAAAACCACAGTTAACAGTTTCAGTATTAAGTGCTATTCTTTATCTGAATTTTCTCAATCTTCAGTTCTGTGAGCATAGTATCTCCTTTCTCTTCACTTTACAAAGGAGAAAGCTTAACTGCTGCGAAGTAGTTTGCCCAAGGTCACACCCCTCAGAGGAAGTACTGCCAGGATTCAGGCCAAGGCACGCTGACCTCAGAATAGTACTCGTCACCATGACATTATGAATATGTGGGCATCTTAAGGTTCAAGTGAACAACTGTCTATGGCCCAGGTACAGAATGAGATGAGTCAATGACAGTGGGTAATACTCACCAGGCAGACAGAGAAAGTGGAATTAGTGAAAGGAAGACCAGGGTCTATGGTTCATAAGTGATGCGTGGCCAGGCTGAAAGCAGAGAAAGTGGCCTTGGAAAGCTAAAGTCGCTGAAAAAAGAAACGGGAAGCCTGGAAGCCCCTGGGGACACTGAGTGCCCATCCGACCTGTGCTGAGTGCCTGAAGACTCTGGCCTGGTGGCTTCCCTTCCAGTTCCTCCTGCTGACCCCAGGGTACTGCCCCCAGGGTAATGGGAATTCTAAGCAACAAATGTTAGCATGCCACAGAAGGAAAACTTGACCTCAAAGGGGATATTCCCCCTAGTGGGAGGGAGAAGGGTAGTGCTAGCAAGGAGGGTTAGTTGGGACAAAAGGAAGGATGGGGCACGTGACCAACCAGAAGCTGACTCTCCAACCTGTTTACACTTGCTGTTCTAGCATCAGTTAGTAGTGCTCCCTTCTGCCCTCCAGTGTTTCTGCCGGGACGGTATAGGGCCACCCTATTTATATACCAAGTGAGGAAGGGTACCCAGTTTAAGAGCAAAGTTAGCAAAGCTCATCTAAGAACCGATGGGAACAATTCATCTTTTGGACCAATGTGCTTCTCTCACAAGAGTTAAATGCAACTAGCTGTCTTTAACAGATACGATTCTGACAGAACAGTACAGTGTCTGGTCTGGAGTCAGTCTATCTGGGTTCAAATCTCACCTCCAGCACCCCTATATCAAGTTCAAGTGACTTTTAATCTCTCTAAACCTCACTTTCCAAAGAAAGATTGCCAGAGCCTTGTAATGAGGATTAAAGGAGATGCTCTTGTGTCAAGCACTTAGATACTCCAAGAGTAGGACCGCCCCACAAAATACAAAATGTATAATGTGGAACCAACCAACACACTGGTAAATACTGGTGACGTGGGGCCGGGGGGATGGGGTCGGAAGCACAAGCAGCTGTAACCTTCTCTGTGTCGGCTCACTCACCACCTGACTTGGACTCTTTGGTCTGCTTTGCTTTAGGTAAACGTGTTTCTGATGGGGATGATCAAGACGTTCGCCATTTTCTTTGTGGTCTTCCAAGAAGAATTTGGAAGCTCCTCAGAGCAAACTGGCTGGATTGGATCCATCATGTCATCACTTCGTTTTTTTGCAGGTATAAAGCTGGCAATAAGCTTGCTGTCCAAGGAAAAGCACCACAAAGGGCAATCCTGAGAAGATTTGTCTGTCAGTCATTTAAGACTGAAGCATTGCTAAAACCCAGATTCATTAATAGGTAAAGCTGAGAAAAGTTATGGACTCAAAGTGTTTGGCCTCTTCTTGGCTTGACAAAATCAGAAGAAATGGGGTTCAAAAAAAGCTTAAGAATCCAACTATTAAAGTCCATGATTCAATTTTTCATGCCTTGTTTCTTTTCACAGTGCCTGAACACGGGTTCAGTGAGCCAGTCTCTCTGGGAAATCAGACCACGAAGTTCTTAAGCCCAACATCTAAGCATATTCAAAACACAGTGAACCAATTCCTCTTCCCTTGCTTCTATTTAGGGCTCAAACATGACAGAGTTGATTAATGATCGAATCTTGTTCTAGTCATAGGTAACTAGGTGCACTCTCATTTTGTGGGTTTGTTTTTTTTTTAAGGTTTTCCTTATTTAAGTAATCTGTACACCCAATGTGGGGCTTGAACTCATGACACTGAGATCGAGTCACACGTTCTTCTGACTGAGCTGGCCAGGCGCCCTTCGTTTTGTGGTTTTATAATGCATTTTTCAAACCTATTTACAATCCTCTTTAAAACAAACAACTCTTTTTCCAAAAAATACAATAGTGTGTGGGACTGGGAATATTATGAAGCCCAATACAGACACCTTTCTGAAGGATACACAATATTCCAAAGTCAAGTCCTCTTGTTTTCCTTCAGTTGCTCATTTAAATTGCACATCAGAAGATAAGAAATGCTAGAGCATATTTACCTAGTACTTGCCTTTCTTCCTTTTTCCGAGGTCCCCTGGTTGCCATTATTAGTGAAATAACTGGAGAGAAGACTGCCTCCATTCTCGGGGTTTTCCTTGTTTCTGGTGGATATCTGATCAGCAGCTTGGCTACTAACGTTCCCTTTCTTTGCGTGACTATGGGACTTTTACCTGGTAAGTCCACTGTAAAAATAAGACTGTAGAAGATGAAACTAGGAACCTTCCTTTTTACTGTCTTGTCCATGGACCCAACAGGCCTACTTATATTATCTCAAGTCCAGGAGAATAGCTCATCTGGTACCAAGCCACTTCATGTGATTCCAAGCTACCGTTCTTTTTAGGTTTGGGTTCTGCTCTTCTGTACCAAACAGCTGCCGTGGTAACTATCAAATACTTCAAGAAACGATTAGCTCTTTCCACAGCTATTGCCCGTTCTGGGATGGGCCTGACGTTTCTGATGGCACCTTTCACAAAAATCCTGATAGATCTATATGACTGGACAGGTAAGTCACTCTGTGTCTGAACTATCTACTCCACAAGGTACGTTCAGCTCTCTCCCTCGAATGAGTGGGAAGTGCAGCCTTTTTGAGCCAGGGAAGAAATAAGCAGGATTTCTACAGTGAAGTAAACACGTGCCTCCTCTTCCTTGGAGAACACACAGCAGAAGACATGCTGAACTATTTGCAGGCTTCGCCACAGACCACACAAGCAACTCAGAGTTCACAGGGTTCACGTCTGCAGGGATGGAGGCCACTCTGTGCAGCTGGAGAAACACCTTGCAGGGAAAGTGATACTCCTGGGGACACACGGATTCTCTTCTCCTCTTATACTACTGAAGTACTCTCTTTTCAAATATTCTCTTTAAAAAATGCTTCCTCCACCTGACTCACTAAAATAGACCTTAATCTCTTCTATACCATCATCTATAAATTTTTCACAAACAAATGAAAACCATTCAGTCCACAATTTTCTTTGTACCTGACCTAAAACATTCAAATTTAAATAATCTTAAATCACTGGAAAAATATATGTATATGTACATGTACATATATAGGGATATATACAA
The DNA here is from genome assembly GCF_922984935.1 of Meles meles. Classification (NCBI taxonomy): domain Eukaryota; kingdom Metazoa; phylum Chordata; class Mammalia; order Carnivora; family Mustelidae; genus Meles; species Meles meles. The sequence goes on from NC_060066.1 coordinate 121,223,655, forward strand.
GCCTATTTCTACCTACAGAGCCTTTTTGCTGCCTCTTTCCTTTCCCAAGTGAAAAACTACCAGTGGTCTCATGATAAACTGAACCAGGGGGGCAAATCCATAAGACAGGATAGCAGAACCTACAGCCAATTTCATCTCTGGAAACATCGCACACAACCCACAGCTTTGGTCAGACCATGCTGAAACCAAGACTGACATCCGTCTTCTTTCAAGGAAATTAAAAATGGAATGAGATGAAAGGCTGGCCCCTCTTCTATGGCAGTTTCTGAATGACTCTCATCATCTAACTCTAGAATTCTGTATTTTCTGTCCTGAAATCTATATCCCCACTTCAGGGTATTTTAAAGCCCTGTTTAAAACACACCGTAATTTTTTAACATTTCAAATACCCACCCCCCGTACTCCCCCTCAAAACTATTCTTTTTTCCTCACACAAATAACACTCTCTCCTTCCAGGTCATCATCTCCTGGTGCAGCTTTCTGGTTTTCTATTTTCAAAGGACGCCCTGTTTTCACAAGGATACAGTGGTGTGTAGGGCTAAAAATAAAGTCAACAGATTTAGATACTTAGTTAAATTTAGGGGACAAAGTAGTGTTTTCAGGAATTATTGCAATATGACTGAATATATTCATGGTGGGCCTCCTTCTAAGCCTAAGAACAGAGTATTGTGAAATGAGATGGGTAATTTTTAACCTAACTTCTCACCGTCTCTCCCCCATTTAGGTGCCCTTATACTACTTGGAGGAATCACATTAAATTTGGTGCCTTCAAGTATGCTCTTAAGATCCATCCATATCAAAAGCGAGAACAATTCTGATATTAAAAATAAAGGCAACAGCTTGTCTGCAAGTAATCCAGGGGCAGTGGGGGCGACAGAAACATTATCCTGTGATGAGACACAAGAGGCCACCATCACGGAGAGTGCAATGCAAAAGACCGGACAACATGGGACAAATTTAACAGTCTCACAGAACAAAGAGTTCAACAACGAGCCTAATGGGGACAATTATGAGAAAGAGGCTACTTCATGCAGCTGTAAACAAAAATTCTGTGACATCTCCCTTTTAAAAAATCCCTTCTTCTACATATTTACCTGGTCTTTTCTCTTCAGTCAGCTGGCATATTTCGTCCCTACTTTCCACCTGGTGGCCAGAGCCAGAACACTGGGGATTGACATCATGGATGCCTCCTTCCTTGTTTCTGTAGCTGGTAAGAAAGCATACTTTGACCTCAAACTCAAAAGGAAAACTGAACTTAATTTTACAAAAATTTATTCAATTTTATTAAAACCTAAAGAAAAACATTTTTTTTTAAAAGGAGTTATGGGAGGGCCACAAAAAAGGAAGTCTTTTGAGGGTGGTGGGAGAACCAGGCCTGTCCCTCCACAGATCTGTCACCGCACCTTGCACACAGGCACTCTTTATCAGAGAGTGGCCCCTATGCAAGCCTCGTTCATTTTCATGTCACTGTCTGTCTGACACAGTACACATTAAGTATTTGTGGCATAAATATGTGATTTTAAAAAGCTGGCAACAGCCACCTCCAGGAGGCAGGAAAATCATAGGCAGACAGCACAGGGCGGAGGTTCAAAGGATTGGTTCTAGAACTTAAGACTTCCTGGGTTCAGGTTTTGCTCTTTATTTCCTAGCTGTAGGACCTTGGACAAGTTACACATGTTTTCTGTGCCTCAATTTCTTCATCTGTAATATAGGGATAATAAGGTTATCAGGACTGAATGAGCAATGCATGTAGAGTTTAGAATAGTGCCTGGCCCATCATAAGCATTCAATAATGCTCTATTAGTATGGGTAGCTAAGAATTTTTGCCCTTGCATTTGCACTAAAACAGATAAATATGCCTATTAAGGCCATTCACTAATGGACCAGGCTGATACTTAAAAAAAAAATTACAAGGTTAAGTTAAAAATGAAAACAATCATTTTAGTTGGGTATTTATAAAAATGTAAGGAGATAAAAATGCTTACTTCAAAAGATCGGGATTCTTTCAACAGACAAAATAGGGAGCCTAAAAAAATTGAAGGGATGACATGGACTGTTCTGAATAACTGGAAATTCTATGTAGCTTGATGTTAACTTTTCTCTCCCTAATTTCTTGAAAAGACTGCTTACACAATCCTTACAAAACTGACTATATGCCATTCCAACTGCAAAGATACCCCACTTCAGTCAACTAAAGCCTGTGTACACAAGGAAGATACACAGCTAACTTTTTTTATTAGAATGTCTGGTAGTCATCAATTTAGATCAGATTAGGCTATGCAATGGAACCAAAGAACTAACAAAAAGTTTCCATATGTATCCTAGGAAGTAACTGTAAAAACAGAAATAGTAGTATGCATTTTCTGCCCCCTCCCTTTTTTGTGAAGTAATTTAGGAAGAATTTACACTACAAAGCAACTGCAGCTCATGCCACTCTTGGTGAAAATGTTCTATTATTTAACTCCTACACTAGTTTATAATCAATAAAAAATGAGAATATTCTGTTACCGTGAAACTGAATGAAAAACATGGTTCTTAAATTTTATTCAAGTTTATACCATAGCTCCAATGTTCAAAATGATCACACATTTCCAGATTTCCTACTCATTTCCCAAAAAAGCAAAACAAAACAACAAACAAAACAGATTTCCTACTTCCAAACATAATAACCTTGAAAGGGGCACTTTAATTACCAAAACCTCATGTACAACCATAAGAAAAAGTCCCAACATTATTTTTTTTTCAACATTAGACTTTATTTTTTATAATGTCCAGTCTTCCACCAGCACACTGCCCCGAGGGCCTACCAGTCTTTTAGAACTCTCACTCCCTCACCTGCACAACCTGAGGAAGGCCGCCCGAGCGCCCGGACCTCTGTTACCAGGGATTCCCAGTTAGGTGGTACAAGCTTTCCAAACCTGATGAGGGTAAAAACAAACAAACAAACAAACAAACAAAACACCTGAGGGGTCTCCTACTCAGCTCTGGAGGAGTCTTTCTGGCACTGTATTAGATGTATTTGGAGTAGGTAAATAAATGACTGAATCTACTGACAGACATAAATGAGACCATTTTTTGCTCAGATGTCCTCACCTCAGGAAGAAGTTGTATTACTCAGAAAAAGAGGTCTTGGGCAGTTACACTTTCCAAAGGGGCTAGGGAAACGGAATTCGGATAACATAAGGTCTTCTCAATCTTGTTCCAGGTATCACTGAGACAGTCAGTCAGATAATCTCTGGATGGGTTGCTGATCAAAACTGGATCAAGAGGTATCATTACCACAAGTCTTACCTCATCCTCTGCGGCATCACTAACCTGCTTGCTCCTCTGGCCACCACATTTCCATTACTGATGACCTATACCGTCTTCTTTGCCATTTTCACTGGTGGTTACCTGGCAGTGCTACTTCCTGTACTGGTGAGTAGACATACTCATTAACACTGTTAAACCATTAGTAAAAGCAAGTATTAATAATAACCTCCCCAAAGAGATTATGTATTCTGTATTAATTTTATAATTAAAAAAAAAATCACATGCAAGGCCTCAGAAAGCCTGGTGCTGTATCCTGCCCACTTTTCATCTTACCTTTGGGGGAGGAATGGTGAGAGAACTATGGTGAGACAGACAATGGTGAGAGAGACAAAAAAGAAATGAAAGCAAAAAAGGAATTAGCAGGATTCCACTCTGCTTCTGTCTCCCCAAAGGTTAAGGTTGTATTTGTTTACTTGTTTCCTTCAGCTCCAGAAATTTCTTTGGCTCCTTCTAAGATACCATCTTGAGGAATTCCATGAGAAAAAAAAGGACTTCCTGACCAGTGTGGCTTCTCTCTTGTTGAGACTAGTCCTATGTACTTTAATAATAGGGACGTTGATCAATTCCTCTACTTTTACCCCAAACTGACTTCAAGTCCTGGGCACAAAAGGAACGGAAATACTTAATACAAATATTTCATGGATTCTTCTGGCCTGACGTCAACATTCATATAAGGGCTGTAGGATATTATACAAAGCTTATGTAAAAATCAAACTTTCTAAAGCTGAAATCAACCTGGGAAAACTGACTTCTTACAAGCCAATGGCTGGTATTTAGCCATAGGTGCATTTGAGAATACCACTGTCAGATCAGAACGTAAATACCATTTCCCAATAAAGAAGAGCCGTGAGGATCAGGGAAGAAAGGTACCCCTGTGTTACCTTAAAGATTTAAAATAAGAAACCCCATGTTCCTTACTAATACAATGAAAACACTGCCTGCCTGGCACAGTAACTCTTCCCTGTTTGCCTCAGCTCTTGTAAGATACCAAGGCAAAAGGTCATCCAAAATCACCTCAGAAGTCGATTGTTCATGGTATTTATCCCTTTCCAGGCATAGGACTCAACAAGAGTTTCGCCTTCAATATGGCTAACACTGGGTTCTAATCCCTACAGGTTGATCTGTCTGGGAATTCTAGAATACACGGGTTCTTGGGACTTGCCAGTTTCTTTGCTGGGACGGCTATCCTTTCTGGACCACCTATAGCAGGTAACAGCTTAGCCATATTCTGAGCAAACTTCAACAGCTATGAAAGAAAATGCTGATCCATTATGTATGGTAACACACAATAACAGTATCAGGTTAGAAACCTGAAGACATCTCTACTGTCCCTACACTCACTCTCACATTCATTCACCAATCCAGGAGAATCTGAGGATTCACTAAACATGAATAGGTGGTTAATTAAGCAGCTTCTTACAAGATCTTGAGAGTCTTAGAGCAGGGATTGTATGTATATCTCCTTGCCTGGGAGACAATTGAGAGTTTTAGAAGATTCTCGAAAACTGATGATGCCTTAAACCAACCGAAGAACCAACCACTAGCATCTTTCATCTTAGCAGGAGTCATTACAGATCATGAAGGCTGTCTGACCCCTCTGCTGTTCAGATGTGCTACTCGCACAGCTTGTCCAGGGCTTCCTAGCATCTCTGATTTCCCAAGAGGGATGATGGAGGCCCTCCATACCCTATCTGGATCGAAGGTGGGAGGATACCTGACCTACAGGCCAGGATCTCTGCGGAGAGGATGTGTGAAGCCAACGACTGGTGACTAGTAAATATGAGTACAGGAAAATTTGAGGGAGTTCTGATATTTAAGCTAGCTTTAGACTAAAGCATTATTTTGTATGCACTTTTAACTCAAATGGACATTTTGTGCTTGCTAAACATTTAATCTAAGACTCTGAAAATACTACTCACACAGAAATATTTCTAGGAAACAGACTTAAACTTTAGTATTTCACACACTACAGGTTCTCAGTGTTTAAATGTCCAAATTACTATAGCATTTGCAATCATCCACAAAAAGGCATTCAGCCTAAAACCTTCTTTTACTTCCTTCAGTCCTGAAGTGAGAAAGAAAAAAGATACAATCTTGCCCCACTATCATTGTTTAAAAACTAAATAATATTTAGGTTTGCACCTAAATTTAAGACCTAGAAAACGCAACCAGCAAAAGGTAAAGTATAAAATTAGTAACAAAAATTATTATTGGATGGTAAAATACATACCGTTACCTGAGGTTCAATTTAGGTGTACCTTTTCTAAAGGAAAAGTTTATACAAATATACAGCCAACTCCTACTTGTGTTTATGAGCCTACCTCTGCCCATTTGGTCTAGTTCAGCCTACACCTCACACCTGGAAAGCAGCCTTGAATTTTAAAGTCAGGCCCACAACTGTGATGTAGGGGCTGGTAACAGGAGACTAAACACTAGACACGCTTAGCAGAGCGCTCTATGGCTGGGGTCCAGGTCAGCGAGCTAGAAAAAACAGAACTGAAATACAGCTTGTCGATGCATCTTCTCAATCTTGATCCTTCTTCTACAGCCATCCCAGGGATGTCCTGAAATGTTCCAAGCCTATTAGGCCCCAAATATAGGGAGGTAACAAATACCAGGGCAACAGAGTATCTTATCCAAATGATAAAAACATGTAACATGGGGCGCCTGGGTGGCTCAGCAGGTTAAAGCCTCTGCCTTCAGCTCAGGTCATGATCCCAGGGTCCTGGGATCGAGCCCCACATCGGGCTCTCTGCTTGGCTGGGAGCCTGCTTCTTCCTCTCTCTCTCTCTGCCTGCCTCTCTGCCTACTTGTGATCTCTATCTGTCAAATAAATAAATCTTTAAAAAAAAAAAATGTAACATGTTTAGAGATTTCAAGTTTTGTATGTTTTATATACATCTTAAAATGCTTATTTTTTTTTTTAGATTTTTATTTATTTCAGAGAGAGAGAAAGCATGTGCAAGTGCGGGCAGGAAAGGCAGAGCGTGAGAGAGAAACAGGCTCCCCCCTTGAGTGCGGAGCACCAAGCAGGGCTCGATCCCAGGACTCTGGGATCATGACCTGAGCAGAAGGCAGACGTTTAAACCGATGGAGCCACTCAGGCGCCCCCTACATCTTAAAATGTTGAAAGAGTTCAATACATGAGAAGACAAAGCAAGTTTTGTGAGGACTATTACTCTAAAGGAAAGAACTACAGATGTGTGTGTGGGTCTTGAATCAATTTGTTGGGTCATGATCCTTTTAATTTTTTTAATGAAAGAGAATAGATAAGGGGTACCTAGGTGGCTCAGTCGCTCTTGGTTTCAGTTCAGGTCATGATCTAAGCCTGGGACTGAGCCACGTGTCAGGCTCAATGCTCAGCATGCAGTCTGCTTGAGTTTCTCTTTACCTCTGTCCCCCTCCCACCAGTGCGCATGGGCACGCACTCTCACTTTCTCTCTCTCTCAAAAATAAATAAATAAATCTTATTAGGAAAAGAAAAACAGACTACAACAGAACAGATTAAAAAACACTGTGTATCACTTTATTTTAAGCACTTAGTTCATATTAAAAAAAAAATCACACCCACACCTATGTCATATAAAATATATGTGACGTAAAACATTTCTTATGGTCAGTGAGTCAAAAAAAAAATCTATAAGCCTTTTATTACCCAACGTCCACAATACCCTAGCACTATATGTGAGGATAAGGAGAGCTAATGGAAGAATTTTACCCACTAATTCTGAGGATATTATCTAGGCAATCATAAACTTCATAAATTCTACAAAATAGTCAAAGGAAGTGATAGGCTATTTCTGATAGCTTATATATAGATTTTTAGTCTGGGAGTTCCTCACAGTATCTTAAACAGGATTATAATAATATAAAATTCAGTTACATTTCCTTCTCTATACCAGGATCTCTCACAGACTGCAACATTATGCTAAGCATCTTGTTAAAGGGAGAAACTTCAGTAAAGTCCTTACTCAAGGAAACCATTCCTCTGTGAAACAAAAACAACAAAAAGAATTTTACAAAGGCCATTAGACTTGCTCTTAACTTTTGACTCTAGCAACAAGGACCAAAGAAGCATCAAAGAAGTTGATTTCCCGATTCACTCGGCTCTGGACAGTTATGGGCAGTCACTTTATCATCTTCAGCTTTAACTAAATCAAAAGGCTTACTGGCTATAAAACATTACATTCTCACCAAACTGAGATTTTCCCAATGTAGGAGATGCTCATTTTGCACTTACCTAGTTCTGTTATTATCAAATTGCAAAAGCTGAAATTCCTATAAAAGATTACAGGCATTTTAAAATTAGGAATCTAGCAAACAGTAAAATTTTTCACAATAACCCTTTTTTTTTTTTTTTAGTTAAAACACTAGTTTAAAATTGTATTAGCAATTACATTAACAGTACTTTTCTCCTCCTTGTATGAACTTGAAAAAGAAAAGCAAGTTAGTCCTACACAGCATATTTTAATAATTTGAAGAAAGAAGAAAAAACTGTAAGAAACCCATAGGAATCATATGACTGAGTTTTTTAAAAACACTTATTGGGGACCTGGGTGGCTCAGTGGGTTGAGCCTCTGCCTTCGGCTTAGGTCATGATCTCAGGGTCCTGGGATCGAGTCCCACATCGGGCTCTCTGCTCAGTGAAGAGCCTGCTTCCCCCTCTCTCTCTGCCTGCCTCTCTGCCTACTTGTGATCTCTCTTTCTCTGTCAAATAAATAAGTAAAATATAAAAAATAAATAAAATAAAAAACACTTATCTTTTAAAAAATGTAAATAGAGTATATGGGCAAGAAAATTATTTATAGACCTTCATTAACTCAGAATATGATAAGAAACACAGTAGCAACACATGCATCAGATCTTGAATAAAAATAACAGACAGGGACTGATGGAAAAAAGTGAAAAATGACTCCTCATACACACACTGCTTCTTCCATCTCACAGTCCCTGCCATTCCTAACACTCCATGATAAATTCAGTGTTAGTTAATACCAGGATCTGATTTAGATTAGGACAGTTTTTTAGGATTGTTCTAGGTTTCCTGACCAAAGGTGGTCAACAGACCTAAGTGTGAGCCAAATGTCATTGCTCATTCAAACCCAAGTACTATTTTTTGCAGGTGGATGGCATCCAGAACTACAAATTGGCCCAGGTGGAGGCCTTGGAAGGTTGTAGAAAATTAATGATATTTTAAAACCTTATTATATTTCTAGTTAATCCCTGTTAACAAAAATGAACCTGCAAAAACCAATATAAATACAAAAGTCATGCCTTAAGTAAACAAAGCATATAATCATATTCCCCAACATATATATAGGAATATTAAATTTCTAATCGTGTATCCAAGGCATTTGATATGTAAACTCAAAAATGCTAAAGGCTCAGTTTCACTTAAAAATAAAACCACCAAAAAAATAAATAAATAAATAAATAAAAAATAAAACCACCAACGGCCCATATTAGCTGCCTATAAAATAAAACTAAATGCAGTTCCCCTCTCTTCCACACACCCACCCACTGCCAAAAGATGAATCCTTTTATTATGCTAATATATATTTTTATATATATTTAAACCAGTCACAAATATAATCTGAAAACTCCCTTAAACCATCATCAATAATGATTTGATTATAACTTGGAATTCATTCAATAGTTACCAAACAACTTACTAGCACAGCACTCTCCCAGCTGCTATGGGGAACACAGAGAAGACAAAAGTTATTCTTGTAGCTCTTCCACAGCACCTTGGGTCATGGCATAGCACTGTCATATACACTACCAGAAATTAATATGGAGGACGATAGTCTAAAACCTTTAAATTTAGAATTATTAGAATGTACATTTTTTCTCTACTTCATTAATTGAAAATTTGGTTAAGTCACTGTAACCTGGTTATTGTGAAAACTGGTTGCCTTTGTTTTACCTTTATTTTAACTTAATTTGAATTCAATTAATTAACATACAGTATATTATTAGTTTCAGAGGTAGAGTTTAGTGATTCATCAGTTGTATGTAACACCCAACGCTCATTATATCACGTGGCCTCCTTAATGCCCATCACCCATTTACCCCTTCCTAAACCCCACTTCACCTCTAGCAACCCTCAGTTTTTTCCCTATGGTTAAGAGTCTCTTATGGTTTGTCTCTTTCTCTGATTTCATCTTATTTTATTTTTCCCTCCCTTCCCCTAGGCTCCTCTGTTTTGTTTCTTAAATCCCACATATGAGTGAAATCCTATGATGATTATCTTTCTCTGACTGACTTATTTCGCTTAGCATAATACCCACTAGTTCCATCTACATCTTGGCAAATGGGTCATTTTTTGAAGGCTGAGTAACATTCCATGTTTTACACACACACACACACACACACACACACACACACACACACACACACACAGTTTTACCTTTAAATAAAGGCATCCTGAGCTGTGGTATAATAAAAATGACCTTAATTTTTTTGACAAATTCAAGGAGAGTCATTTCTAAAGCTGAACAACTATAAGCTAGTTCTACTCCAGAGTAAGTTACACAGTTCCTAAAAAGAAAAAGAGGATCTTGCTATTATTTGTCAACTCACACCTCATCAGAAATACCATGGAGGGAAACTGGTAATTTTACACTAACTTTTCATCTGTGTTTTGTAAGAGCAGACAAAGGCTAAAATGGAAATTCATCCATCTAAGCTTGTCTCTGTCCCATTAATCCAGATAAGGTCATCTCCTCATGAAATGGTCACTCCCTCTCTCTACTCCAGCCTCATTTCAGATGTAATGTGAAACAAATAACTCCCTCAGGCTCCTCACTCCACCTTTTATCAACCCTGCCCTCTACAGTTTTATCACCTTGGCCAATCAGTTGAAAACTTCTCTATGACCTGAAATTTTATTTGGAAAACAAACAACTCAACCTTTTGATCTGCTATAAATCCACTTCAGAGGCTGGGGTAGGTGGAGATAAGTAAGAAGGCAGAGCAGAGTTCTCTATCCTCTAAATCCTGAGGAATATATTATATCCTGAAGAATCAAAAGAAAATAATGTAGATCATTAATTCTCTATGATTATTTTCCCCATAAACAATAAGGCCCCAAAGAATTGTAATTTGATTCAGTATTCCTAAGATTCATGAATCCCTACAAAAAATCTCAAAAATAAATTTTCAAATAGTTCTCTACTATGATTAAAAAGAGGGCCAGGGTGGAGTAGTCTTTTCTTCACAAAGCCAAAAAAAATCAAGCTTCAAATCAAGATTCAATCAATCAAGCTTGATTCAAAAATCAAGCTAACACAGAGGCACAATCCTTTTAATGAAATTCCTAGCATAAAGCAAATACATAAAGCACTCCCGATAAATCCTCCTTACATAGGGACTTTAGAGAGCTCCTGTCTTAAAAGGCAGTGAGGTTTGAGGGGTCTGGGTGGCTCAGTTGGTTGAGCAGCTAACTCCTGGTTTGGGCTCAGGTCATAGTAATAGCCAGCCGGTGGCTCCAGTGATGACAAGATCATTGTCTCTCTACACCTTGGAAGTCTGCCCAACGACTGGAAGTTCTGGTTCAACACCCGCTAGTCACTTACAGAATTCTCAACCACTAATTTGAACTAGCATCCAGGAACTTGGGAATTAAGGGCCTCATGGGTATATTTCCAGTTTTAACAAGATAACCAATAATATACCTACAGTAGCAATCCTAATAAAAAGGATTCATGGGGCACCTGGGTGGCTCAGTCTTTTAAGCATCTGACACTTGATTTTGGCTCAGGTCATTATCTCAGGATCATGGGATCAAACCCTGTGTCAGGCTTCATGCTCAGCACTGTGTCTGCTTGAGTTTCTCTTACTCTGGCCCTCCCCCTCCTCCAGTGCCCTCTCTCTCTTAAAATTAATTAATTCATTGAAAAAAAAGGATTCATAACTCAGCTCAACAATCTAGTTCTGAGATATCAGAGGTACTATTTTTTTTATTAAGGATTTTTATTTATTTTGACACAGAGAAAGAGAGACAGAGAGCACAAGCAGGGGGAGCAGCAGGTGCATGGAGAGGGAGAAGCAGGCTCCCCGCTAAGAAGAGAGCTTGATGTGGGGCTCGATCCCAGGACCCTGGGGTCATGACCTGAGCTGATAGCAAATACTTAACCAACTACACCACCCAGTTGCCCCAGAGGTACTTTTTAGACAGGATGTTACCCTTATATTTAAATATGTATGGCTTTGACCATAAAATGATGCAGAACAGTTTAAAAGTGTTGATGTCTAAAAAACTTTAGAACACTATATTAATATCAAGTTTGATAGACTATTAAAAAACTCATTTGCAAAACTGTTTATGGAAGCTGAGCCCTACGTCCTTAATTGTTTTCAATTATCAAAAGGAAACATTATTAGACATTCCTGCTTAAAATAAGGGTTGGAGCCACAGGCATAGGAAAATAATTTGGACTACAATTTTATTGTGCGTAAGAATCGACTGGGTCACCCCATGATGAATTATGCTTAAGGAAAGCCAAAGACTCTGCATGATGAACATGCATCTCAGATGAGTCTGAGGCAGGTAGTCTGTAAACACTGAGGAAGTGCTTACACAGGACTGTAGCTTAGGCAGTCTGTACCAGCTGCTGGTGCACTACTCCTCAGACTGATGGCTCCATGCAGTAGACACTTAGGTGGATGCAACACACCTTTGGATCATGGCTGGTATATTATCTTGTCTTTGTCATTCACAATGCTTTTGCTATGACCACAAAGGAATCCTGTCTTTTAAATGTCAACTTAGGTGTTTACATTTAAAGTAGTTAGACTATGATAGGTTCTTAACTACCAACAATCCTTTCTTTTAAAAACATACCCACATGTTTATAGCAGCAATGCCCACAATAGCCAAACTATGGAAAGAACCTAAATGCCCATCAACAGATGAATGGATAAAGAAGATGTGGTATATATATACAATGGAATACTATGCAGCCATCAAAAGAAATGAAAGCTTGCCATTTGCAACAACGTGGATGGAACTAGAGGGTATTATGCTCAGCGAAATAAGTCAATCAGAGAAAGACAATTATCCTATGATCTCCCTGATATGAGGAATCTGAGAGGCAGAGTGGGGGACTTGGGGGGTAGGGAAGGAAAAATGAAACAAGATGGGATCGGGAGGGAGACAAACCATAAGAGACTCTTAATCTCCCAAAACAAACTGAGGGTTGTTGGGGGGAGGGGGATGGGGAGAGGGTGGTGGGGTTATGGACATTGGGGAGGGTATGTGCTATGGTGAATGATGTGAAGTGTGTAAGCCTGACAATTCACAGACCTGTACCCCTGGGGTTAATAATATATTATATGTTAATTAAAAAAATACAGGGACGCCTGGGTGGCTCAGTTGGTTAAGCGGCTGCCTTCGGCTCAGGTCATGATCCCAGCGTCCTGGGATCGAGTCCCACATCGGGCTCCGTGCTCGGCAGGGAGCCTGCTTCTCTGTCTCTGTCTGCCACTCTGTCTGCCTGTGCTCGCTCTTGCTCTCTCTCTCTGACAAATAAATAAATAAAAATCTTTAATAAAAAAAAAAAAAATACATACCCCCAGGAGCCTTGAACTGTTTAGGGTTGAAAGTGCATTTGTACACAGCTTTTCCATACTGTTACCACAAAAGCACAGAGATCTAATAAAATCAGACCAACTATACAGTCTTCTTTTACTTTTGGTGGTGGGAAAAGGCTGATTTTTCTAACCAAATAGGTATTTCAATACCAACGAAGCTCTGAATTTAACTTACTTAGTAGCCATGTAAATCTAAGCTTATAACAGCTAATATATTCACAAAATAGTCAATAATACGAAATAACCCTACATTCTACATTTCATTCGTATTTTGCAAATTTTATAAATATAAATATAAAACTAAATACTTAGCAGCACAGGATTAACCAACTGAATGGCAACTGGATCTTAGAAATAGAATTTTTAAAGTTTACTACTATCTCAGTTATCACGTAAGAGTAAGAGGGAACAGATTTAATTTTTTAAATTATTATTATTTTAATTTTTATTTACTTAAGAGAGAGAGATCATGGGGCGCCTGGGTGACTCAGTGGGTTAAAGCCTCTGCCTTCGGCTCAGGTCGTAATTCCAGGGTCCTGGGTTTGAGCCCCGCATCCATCTCTCTGCTCACCAGGGAGCCTGCTTCCCTACCTCTCTCTCTGCCTGCCTCTCTGTCTACTTGTAATCTCTGTCAAACAAATAAATCAAATCATAAAAAAAAAAAGAGAGAGAGAGAGATCATGAGCAGGGAGCCTAACACAGGGCTCGATCCCAGGACGTGGAGATCATGAGCTGAAGGCAGATGCCCAAGCAACTGAGCCACCTAGGTGCCCCAAGAGAAACAGATTTAAAACTAATTATTTCATTAAATTTTGCATGGAAAAACAGGGAAAGTTCTAAATTATGCTAAATAATTCCCTGCCCTGGTAAGAAAATATATTAAATATATTTCAATCTTTCAGAAACATTTTGACTTTAAATGTGTATATGAAATGAATGGCGTATTACCAGTTTTCTAGGATTTATAAAGACAACCACTATTACCACCCCCCATTTTCCACTATTTTTACCTACAACCTCCTGACTTTTTAGCAGCACAATCTGCTTCCTTAACTAAGAATTACTAGTCTTTTCCAGAGCATTACTTCTAATGCTTACCTTACAATTCGATACATCTGCTGTACCGGTGGAAGTAAAGCAAGAATGACGAGGGATATAGGAAGGGATGCTGGTGCTTTCTGTACTTCCTCCTTTCTAGAAATTTGGGACTGTAACTTACCCATCTCTTCGATATCTCAAGGCCAATCACAATCAACATTAATACAAAGACTTGTCCTAGTCAATTTCTCTCCACATTTTTGCTTAACACTGAGAAACATTTAACTAGTTAGAGGTCACTGATCCAACAAGGAGTTAACAGGTAAAAAGCAAGTTAAAGGTAACTGAATTTAAGAGGCTATAAAGCATTCCATTTACTCATAACGTCAAGAACAGGAAACTTAGGGGCACCTGGGTGGTTCAGTCGTTAAGCGTCTGCCTTCGGTTCAGGTCATGATTCCAAGGTCCTGGGATCAAACCCCAATTTGGGCTCCCTGCTCTGCGGGAAGTCTGCTTCTCCCTTTCCCACTCCCCCAGCTAGGGCTCCCTCCCTCTCTCTCTCTGACAAATAGATAAAACCTTAAAAAAAAAAAAAAGAACAGGAAACATAAAGCTAATGAAGCAAACAAAAAATTAAATGTTTATATCAGAACCAAATTAAAAAAAAAAATACAAAAAAACAAAGCACAGGAGATAAAGACATACACAATCAGACCAAAAAGAGAAGAGGGTATACACACCCACTTGCTACACATTCAGTGAGAAATTAAGTTCCAAAATATAAATGAAAAGATACAACATAAACTCCATGAGGCCAGATATTTCCATCTGTTTCATTCACAGATACACCCCCAGTACCTAGAACTGTTTGGCACATAGCACCAAAACTTCTTTGAATAAATAATCAAAATAACAGCTTTAACTTTTTAAGGTATCTTGGGATTAAAAGCCAATTTGTATCTACAAACATAATATGCATATACTACTTTAGAAAAGAATTTCTGAGTGTGGTCAGTGGACACCTGGAAGTTCTAAGACCTTTTTACAAAGCCTTGGACGTCAAAACTATCATAATAATGATACTAGAACGTTATTTGCCATTTCACAGGGCTGACTTGTACAACAATGTTTAAAAGCCAGTTCCTTGCACAAATATTCTTTGCCACCATACACTCAGTTTTTTAAGAAAAGTGTTTCATTTAAAAAGTTCTGGTATGTGCCATTACCCAATGGCACCCACTCATTCTTCCTTTAAAAGAACATTTGATTTCGCGGGACTTATAGTCATCATTTAACCCACCTAAGTAGTCACTTCCTTTTTTTTTTTTTAAAGATTTCATTTATTCATTTGTCAGAGAGAGAGAGGGAGAAAATGCAAGCAGGGGGAGTGGCAGGCAGAGGGAGAAGCAGGTTTCCCGCTGAGCAGAGAGCCCAACACGGGGATCAATCCTGGGACCCCAGGATCATGACCTGAGCCAAAGGCAGACACTTAACCAACTGAGCCACCTCAAGTAGTCACCTCCTTTTCACATGCTCTCACAGCCTCCTGAACCTTCCCTTCATGCCCTTATGACATATGTAAGTCTTGTAGTTAAGACTCAACTCACATGAAACTGTACAGTCTGTGAGGGCAGGGAGCACGTCTGTTTTGGCTCATTACCATTCTCTCCTCCAACAACTAGCACACTGTTGGGAATGTAGTTTCGGTGAGGGAAAAAAGATACTACTATCACTTTTTTCTTTGGAAAGTAGTAGTAATTCGCTATTATTTTCTTTGTAAGAACAGTGGCCTTCTAATAAGATTCATCGTAAAATCAGGGGCACCTGGGTGGCTCAGTTGGGTAAGCGTCTAACTTCGACCCAGGTCATGATCTTGGGGTCCTGGGTTCGACACCCACATCAGGTTCTCTGCTCAGCAGGGAGTCTGCTTCTCCTCCTCTCTCTGTGCTCTCTCAAATAAACAAAATCTTAAAACAAAACAAAAAAACATGGGGTGCCTGCGTGGCTCAGTCGTCAAGCATCTGCCTTTGGCTCAGGTCATGATCCCAGGGTCCTGGGATCGAGCTCTGCATCAGGTTCCCTGCTTGGTGGGAAGCCTGCTTCTCCCTCTCCTACTCCCCCTACCTGTGTTCCCTCTCTCGTTGTGTCTCTTTCTGTCAAATAAATAAATAAGATTTTAAAAATATATATATCATAAAATCAGATGGTATACATCCCTAACTTTCCCTAGTTTCCACTGTAAGACAGCAGATGAGTTCTGAGTCCACGATGACTTTCTCCCCCACAGGGTTAAGTCCTTAACAAGGTGGAACAGATTTACCTTCATCAATAGAAAATAAGGCAAGCGGCTAGACTAACTTCCTAATGGGTCACAATACATACTATCAAAGACAAAAGGCTCCTTCCCTCGACACAGTAGATGGCTGAAAATTACTACCTCAAAGGTCTGCTTCACTAACAGAGACCACTCCTTCCTTCCAGGCTGGTTATATGATCACACCCAGACATACACCGGCTCCTTCTACTTCTCCGGCACATGCTTTCTCCTCTCTTCAGTTTCCCTGTTCTTTATACCGCTGGCCGAGAGATGGAAAAACAGAGCCTGACCAGAAAGGAAAAGGACTGCAATCAAGCAAGTGCTTAACAAAACACAATCTAAACTAAGAAGTCACTGCAAACAAAAGCTTGGAAGAAGCCAGTTTCCTCATTTGTAAAATGAGAAGGCAAACAAGATCATTTTTAAGGTTCCTTTTTGCTTTTGCATTCTGAGGAATGTCTAATTAATAGTGAGAAAAGAATAATAGCCACTTAAACTAAGCCTTTGTTAGTATTTAATCAAAAAGACTAAAATATTTATCAGCCAAAACAACTACCTTAGGTATTAAGTAAAAATCCAAATGTACTTAATAAAAAATTGACCAAACTCTCAATAGTGCCTTGATAATTCAGCCCCTAAAATATGTGGAGATGAAAAACCATTCTCATTAGCTTAAAGACGTATTAAACGTAGCCACTGGCTGACTAGGACTCTAAAATCTGAATGAGTATCAAAGCCTTTTTGAGTGACTAGTATGGTATACATCCTCCAGAAAGTTATCTTTCCTTATTAGAAGTAATTAGAAGTAACCTCTGTTTTCATTATTTTGTTTCCTAAATTTTCTATGAGAAATATATATTGTTACGTAATAAAAAGTAAGAATTGCCAAAAAAGGAGGGGTAGCAACTGGGTGGTACGGTTGGTTAGAGTGCCTGACTCTTGGTTTCAGCTCAGGTCATGATCTCAGGGTTGTGAGCCTGCTTCTCCCTCTGCCAGCAGCTCCCCCTGCTTGTGCACTCTCATTCTCTCTCTCTGACAAATAAATAAGACCTTAAAAAAAAAATCCTTTATTTCAAGATCATATGAATAGTATTCCTGCCCATCCAAACAATATTACTTTTCATTATACCTAATTATCTAAAATATTCAAGCTTAATGATCTAGATATGTCTTTAGACTTCTAAGTTTCAGGGGCACCTAGGTGGCTCAGGTGGTTGGGTATCTGACTCATGGCTTTGGCTCAGGTCATGATCTTAGGGTTGTGGGATCAAGCCCCATGTTGGGCTCCATGCTTGGCAGGGAATCTGCTTGGG
This sequence comes from Meles meles, assembly GCF_922984935.1. NCBI lineage: Eukaryota > Metazoa > Chordata > Mammalia > Carnivora > Mustelidae > Meles > Meles meles. The sequence continues at coordinate 121,241,229 of NC_060066.1, forward strand.
GTTCTCTTCCTTTCCCTCTGCCCCTCAGCTATGCACTCATGCTCTCTCTCAAATGGATAATAAAATTTAAAAAAAAAAAAGAAAAAAGGAACTACAAGTTTTATATGAAGGTTGAATAAGTAGCTTTTAATGAAAGATAAACTATGTTTTGTTTTGTTTTTTAAAGATTTTACTTATTTATTTGGCACAGAGAGAGCACAAGCAGGCAGAAAAGCAGGCAGAGGGAGAGGGAGAAGAAGGCTCCCCACTGAGCAGGGAGCCCAACATGGGGCTCAATCCCAGGACCCCAGGCTCATGACCTGAGCAGAAGGTAGACACTCACAGAATAAGCCACCCAGGTACCCCTAAACTATGTTTTAAAAATATAAAATAATTATGTTAACTAGTTAATAATGTCACTCAGACTAAGCAATTACATGTGATTAGAGAGCCCTTCATTTCATTATTTGGGTGACTTTAAGAGGAAGAAAATACCTAGAGTTCTCTGTAACACCAAGCTTCCCTATAATCTCTTTCACAAGACTCTTTCAAACTACTGCTGTTAAAATTAAATAATTAAAATAAATCATTTAAAATTAAGTTAAAAAATTGGACCCCGAGATCATGACCTGAGCTGAAGGCAGAGGCTTAACCCACTGAGCCACCCAGGCGCCCCAACAACTTTATTTCAACACCCAATATATACTCATCACTGAGGGAGGCACATTTTATATATTATTTAATCTTCACAACTTTAGAAACAGATAGCATGATGCCCATCTTACAACAAATAAAGTCAAAGAAATTAAACATCCAGTAACTATGAATTGTGAAGTCACAATTCATACAGACTAACACGAAACCCTACAGTGTCCCCCCAGATCACCCTGACTTCTCTCCAGCACAAGATTACAAAGCTGATATAACTGGAAGCAGTTATAAATTTGTTCTAACTCAAATTGGCATAAAATTTTATAATATCTAGATTGAAATAAAAAGGAGAATGCAAAGTAGCGAAGAACCAGAACAAATGAAAGCAACAAAACACATCTGCTACAGTACAGTAACAATGTAGCTGTAACGATAATTAACTTTTTTAGGTCTTCCAATATTCATCTAATCTTACCAAAGATGGTAATGCTTGAGTATAGGCCACTTGTAATTAGCTCCTCAGTACTAAAATATTAGTTGGAATGTTTGTAAATTTTAAGCCTTAAAATATACATAAATGTATTTTTGTATTTAGTAGAGCTATGATAATTTGAACATAAAAGTTCAGCATACTGGGGCGCCTGGGTGGCTCGGTGGGTTGGGCCTCTGCCTTCGGCTCAGGTCATGATCTCAGGGTCCTGGGATCGAGCCCCACATCGGGCTCTCTGCTCAGCAGGGAGCCTGCTTCCCCCTCTCTCTCTGCCTACTCATGATCTCTCTCTCTCTCTGTCAAATCAATGGATACAATCTTTAAAAAAAAAAAAAGTTCAGCATACTTTCTTCTCAGCTACTTACTGTCTTATATTTGAAACTCTTGGGTGCCTGGCTGGCTCAGTTCGTTGAGCAACAACCTTCGGCTAAGGTCATGATCCCGGAGTCCAGGGATCAAGTCCCACATCAGGCTCCCCGGCTTCTCCCTTCCCTCTGCTTGCCACTCCCCCTGCTTGTGCTCTGTCAAATAAATAAAATCTTTTTAAAAAATTTAAAAAATAAAACTGTCAAAGATACCATTTCTTGCAGCTATTACTCTAAGACGTGCCATACTATCACCAAAACAGAAGGAATTTTCTACATATGTTGATCATGAAGTACTATTTCTGATACTAAAACTCTACCTTTATGGTACCTTTAACTTTTGAAAGTTCTTTCCTACCCATTATCTCATTATCATCATGTCAAGCCTGTAGGGAAGCTGAACAGGTATTATTATTCCTATTTTATACTTAAGGAACAAAAGCAAATGAAAACCAAGTTATTTGCGGAAAGTTACAAAGCTAGTCTTTAACAGAGCCAATTCTGAAACCCAATTACCAGTGTTGATTAGATCACGGCCCCTGGCTTTCCCTTCTTTAATGATTGTCTAGAAGGTTAAAATTTAATAAAAGCAACAACTACACTTAAATGCACCGAGTTGGTAATTTTGTGATATTTTCCAAATAATCTAAGCATATTAATATATGGGATGCTACGTTTGTCTGCAAAAAGTTAGCTTAGTTAATAAACTTGTCCTATTGTAAAATCAGCTTTTTCCATGAGAAAAAACACACCATGTATTAGTATTTGATTTTAGTTATTTTTATGCAAGACAATACAAAACATGGACAGTGGTTTCTCTGAAGACTTGAATACAAAAAAAGTCCAATACTTTTTAAAAACCTTAGGTGTTTCTCTTAATCCTAAACCAACTTGTAGGAGGCTTTATGTACACATATTTACCTCTTTTGCCTACTCATTTCCACAAATATCACCCAACTGTCTCAGACCAACTGTCTCAGATTTATACCTAAGGTCTTAACATATACACAAACAAAAAATAATAGAAGTGACTGGAATCAACTTTGTAAATAAATCAGTTAAAATTCATGTTTTATTTCTGAGAGGTAAGCTGGTATTACCTACAGTCACTGAGACAAATGACAATCATTTCTTAAAAAAAAAAAAGAAAGAGGAGCACCTGGGTGGCTTAGTTAAGTGTCTGCCTTTAGCTCAGGTCAGGATCCCAGGGGTCTGGGATTGGAGCCTCACAGCGGGGCCTAGAAGCAATGGGCTCCTTGCTCATTGGGGAGTCTGCTTCTCTCTTTGCCCTGCCTCTGCTCATGCTCCCTCTCCCTCTCTCTCTCAAATAAATCAAATCTTTAAAAAAAATTTTTTTTTAATTAAAAAAACAAAAGAAAGAAAAGGGAAAAAGAAAAGAACCTAATCCCTGGTAACATTTCCAACAGAAGCTGGGATATTGTGAAATCTCCTTCTACACAAAATAATGATCAATGGTAAGCTAGTGAAGCTTTTCTTTAGGGATACAGAGAATAAACTTAGATAGGGTAACCATTATCTGGTTTGGCGGGAAACAAGAGTTCCTGGGACACAGGACTTCCAGTTTCAAAACCAAAATGAGTTGGCCACCCTTATACTCTGAATGTCTAGATATTTGATAGCGCAAAGCTAAAACCTGAAGTTTTCTTCTAGCAACTGCCCCCCCCAACAAAAAAGAAGAAAATCACAAATTCAATTCTATTTTTACCTCATTCAAGCCCCAGTGAGCAAACAGAAACAGGCTACACATTAGTAGTTAAGGAAGGGACGCATACATTTTTAATAAGAATCCACTTTCAGACATTAACTGCCCAGGGACTTGGAAGTAATGGAAGACTTCCAGCTTTCACTTCTACTATTTTTACAGAAGTGACAATTTGAGCTGAAGTAAAGCCAAGATGTCCCAACTCTGGTTCATGTCAAGCAACAGGAATGTTTTAGCTGGGAAGAGAAGTCTGTCAGGACCAAGGAAATGAGAAAATTAAGTGTTAAAAGAGTAAGGGCCAAATTGTTTTCCTTCCAATATCTCAAAGCTAGTCAGAGTTTAGCATAATTTGCATACATCAACCTATAGACTGGAGTTTATCACACTTGACTAAACAATTTCAAGACTAAATGCCCCAGCTGTGTAGCATAGCCCTCTGAAGCCACAGCAGTAAGATGACTCACCAACTGGCAGGTGTCTTAAGGTCTACGAATAATGGATGTCTACCTGGATGAAAACAAATATATGTGCCCAACAGACGACCTCATCCTGCTTGGCAAAGAAAGGAGAGAAACTAAAAAACTGGTCAGTAGTACAGTACTTGTTCTATAATGGAAAGAATAGGACTTAGCTCAAAAGAAGAGACTTGTAATTCATGCAGACTTTTAAAATGTCCTCTGTACATATTTTATATTCCAATTTTCATTTACCAGAAAGGTTCAATAGAATAAGATCTAAGAGGATAAAAATCAATTTTATAACCCCCAAATTAGAAATAACTAAAAGTGAGAATTGTCATACTGAGTTTAATTGTTTCAAGAAATGTGAAGTCAGAGTCACGAGAAAAATAAATCCATATTTAAACCCTCCTATTATAGTTAAGGACTTGATGTCAGTTTCCACTCAAGTGAAAATTAGTAGTTGATGTTTGAGTTCTAGTTCACTGACGTATTTCCTTATTGAAAACTGACACCATGCCAGTTAATAAGATATGGGTTTATAAATATGGAGTTTAAAAGAAACTTACCCTTTCCCTTTGTGCAGCTCTGACTTCCAACCCAGTTTCTATAGAAACAGGAGGACAAGTGCCAGTGCCAGAAGTCTGCCAATTAGAACTCATCTTTTAGTTGCTGAATAATAAAGTCATATCCCAAAGTCGGCTATAGGTTTTTGATTGTCAGTAGTTCCTAAAAAGAAACCCAGGAGGAAAAAAAAAGATGTTTAACCAATTATTGTACTTAAATATTCTCCCTCCTTTAAACTTGGCTATTAAAAAAGGTGGAGGAGGTTGATCCAATACCATATATGTTAAAAACATTTTAAGCTTGGCAAAGCTTCAGATATCTCTAAACTTAAGGAGCAGCAAATTTAAGAAAAGGTGTCTTTGAAGGTTCAAAATACCTTTACACTCATACACTGAAGGAAAAAACCACTCATGTGTCACAAAAATAAAGTACTGTCAACCACCAAACCTTAAAAGTTGGATGAATTCATTCTTTTCTGTGAAATATATTTTCAGTAAGATTATAATACTGCAGACAAATGAAGTTTGTCAGGAGCGATAAATGATGACATAGGTTAAGTCTCCACTAAAAACAAACATCTCAGGTCTCAGGAGAAATCTATAAATCAGAAATGAACCTAGAAAAGTTTTCTGGAGAAGCTGACTGCCTCCAAAGCAAATATGCCAATTTAAAAACTAAAACATTGTGGAATGTGAATAATCTTGCTGCACTTCTTCAGTTGATATCAACAGGATTGCTTGGTTTTTTAAGAGTCATTTATTATGAAAATTTACACAGTAAAAAACATTCCTGTATCTAAATTGATACATTGCAATTTAAGAGTAGTCCCTGATCATTCATACCAGACCACTCTCCTTAATATATGGATCTTAATATTTATTATGTTTTTTATCACTGATTAATATGAATTAGATTCTTAATTCTTATTGCTATGTGAGGAAAATCAGTTCATTTATGGAGTTACTATCAGATTACAATTAAAAACCAAAGCAATTCAAACCCACTCCTCCATCCTGTCTATATCCATCCCCATAGAGAGATCTAAACCTACCTCTACCAAATTTTCTAAAGTACGAGGCAGCTATCAGCAGTGTCTCAACTATCCTCACCCATGTCTGTAAAAAAATAACATGTTCTATCTCACAATGAAAAGAGTAGACTAGAACAGAATAGGAAGGAGAGAAAAAAGAAGCATAACAAAATAAGCAAGAACCAATAAGCAAGAACTAACCAAGACAGGCAACAACAACCCCTCCCCTGTCTTGGGGACAGAGACCTCTAGTAATTTCCTGGTCACCAGAAGCTCACTACCTAAGAACTCTTTGTTCCTACTTTTCTTGATGAAGATATTTCCTGAATGTTTTCAAGTAAATGTCACCTAATGAACAAATCATTAGGTGACCCCAACAAATGTCAGCCTAATGAACAAAGCAGAAAATCTTACCCATGAGGAGTAAGATTCTAATCATCCAATTTTAGCATAGAAAATATTTATTTATCTATAGCTTAAGCACTGCTTCTTAAACTTTAAAGTACATACAAATTACCTGGAGATCACATTTCACGCAATGGGTCCGGGGGAGACCCTGTAATTCTATACTTCTAACATGTTTCCAAGTGATGGTTATGCTACCAGTCTGAGGCCCACACGTTAAAGGGTTAAGGCTACTGAAAGACTAAGCAACATATATATACTGTACTCTGAAAGTTTTTGGTTTTGATTTTCAAACAGTGCTTAAGAGGCTCATTGTGTGTGTTTGTGAGGCTGTTTAAGACCTGTTTCTAAAGCAATGGTTGTCAACCCCGGCTACACATTAGAACCATCTGGGGCACCTCAAACAAAAAATAATACCGGGGCCTTGGCAAAGTCCCACTCCACCTAGATCAATTTAAATGAATCTGAGTGATTTGCAGGCACTGGCACTAAAAAGTTCCTCAGGTGATGCTGACGTAGAAGCTAATGTAGCAGGAACCATGTATGACTACAGTGGAAGCTCTTCTGACAATGGGCTGAAAGCAGAAAGAATAAGACACGACATGTTGAAGAAATAAGATGTACTAGGAGGAAGACTGCTTTGATATGAAATCTCAGGGCCGCTGGCAACTCTGAGCCTGAAGAAGAAATACAATCTCTACTATGCTTATTTAAATAAAAGAACACTGCTGATCTCTGAACAAGAACATTTTCAGTCTTACAGTGAATAGGAAATGCTAATATATCTTTGGAGGAAATAGTATCTTTGACTTGTCAGCAGCTGAAAGATTTCCTATTTTGAATTACTTATATTGCATCTGTCTTCAATTAATGTAGCTAATTAATTCTTCAAATATTTGGGTAGCTATTATCTGCCAGGCATTATTCTAGATCCTGGGAAAAGTTGAAGGAAATTTGTGTGACTTTCCTGAGACAGGTAGTCAAATCTTTTTTTTTTTTTTTTTTTTTTTTTTAAAGATTTTATTTATTTATTTGACAGAGAGAGATCACAAGTAGACAGAGAGGCAGGCAGAGAGAGAGGGAAGCAGGCTCGCTGCTGAGCAGAGAGCCCGATGTGGGACTCGATCCCAGGACCCTGAGATCATGACCTGAGCCGAAGGCAGCGGCTTAACCCACTGAGCCACCCAGGCGCCCAGGTAGTCAAATCTTGATCAAATCACATCACTCCGCCTCCTGGAAACTTTCAATGTCTTTCTATTGAATTCAGCATTTGTCCTTGGCAACTTGTCCATTACAGTTCACTATCTCCCTTCTTCCATCAGAATGTCAGCTCCATAAGAAAAGAGAAACTTGTTTGTTTTCTTCACTAATATACTCCCAAAATCTAGAATAATTCCTGGTATATAACAGATATCTAAATATTTAAAGAATGAATTAATTCAACACTAATTGAAGATAAACCCAGGTTACATAACCCAAAATAGGAAATCCTTCAACCATCTAGAAGTCAAAGATACACTCAACTTCCTAATTCCATTCTGTTTCAATCCTATCAGTAACCTGCTTCAGAGGTAGTATATATAGGTGCTGGTTCATTCATGGAAAACAACTTGCTCGTGTACATACACATACTCATAATCCTAGAATCACTTTCATTTTAATTTAAAATAGGCTGAATTCACAGTACTTTTAGATTAACATCTGAAACCTCAAGGATACCCCAATCAGTTTCTGGTTGTGTATCCCCTACCCAAACTCACAAAACTTTCCTGGTACTCCTTTAGCATTTTGTAAACTTTTTAAAGAATGGCCCTTCTTACAGACTGTTATAAGGCAAAAAAATCACATACTAAGCTAGATTGAATTCCTTGGAAAAATAATTACACAACTATAAGGGTTACTTAAGTTACAATATTAAGTGATAAGTTCCCTGGCATTTGCAGTTTCATTCTGTTTATTTCTGTAATAGCTCTGAATTTATCTTCTGGAAATACCTCCTTTCCATCTCCAAGACAGAACACTACTCTGGCTCTTCTCCTTGGGAATCTTTTCCACACCAACCCCCCTTCCCATGCCTTATATATGACATTACCCCAAAGTTTATATTTTAGCACTCTACTCTCTCTGGGGCCAGTGATGCTCAACATGTCGCCAACCACCACAAACTACATCAGAATTACCGGGGACACTCATAGACCAACAAAGACTCCTGGGCCATGCCAGCCCTAGCAAATCCCAGAATGCTTGGGGTAGGAGTCAAAGGCCTGAATGTTTCCCAAAAACCACAAGTGCTGATACACTCTGTAGCTGGAAACCCACTGCCCAGACATTTTCTCAAGTTTGCAGCTTTATCCTATCCCAGCCTCCGGAAAAAAGCAGTGAGGTCTGACAGCACAGCAACCAAGAACTCTAGGTGAAACAAAGGCCTGGTTACAACCCTGGCTCTATCAGTTCTAGCTGTCAGATTATGGTCTGTAGTGAAACTTAACTGAAACAATGTGTGCATAGGCCTTGGCAGAATGCTTGGCCTAAGTGGATATTTAATCAATGATTGCTACTATTAGTACTGTCCCTTTCCATCAACCTGCCTCAAACTCATTATGCATCCTCACTTCCCACCTTCCTCGAACTGCCTTGCCTTTCAGGATTCCCTCCCTAGTTCTGTTGAACTGACCATTTCACAAGTTTTCCAGGCTTCAGCCTGCTCAGCTTTTCCATTGATCAACAAGCTGTTTTGTTATTCATGCTTATCTGCCCAACATCTCAATCCCAATCTCCCTCATCATTCCACATCCTCCTCCAAAGAAATTATTTGTAAAGTCTTTCTTGACTATCCCAGCTTAAAGGAAACTTTAAGTTCATGTACTCATAGATCCATATCACCTGTAAAAATTCGTTAGCAATTCATCAAAAACCGGCCTGTGACATCCCTTACAACGGTCTTAAACTGTGAATTTCCCCCCTGATATTTAACCATTTACTTGTTTATATCTAGTGTCCCCAATGACAGTATAAGTTGCTGACACGGGTAGAGCCTATTTGATACTTTCCATCTATATCCTCAGCACCTTACTTCTTAAGATAGTCAGCATTCAAATGATTATACAACAACTCTACCTGAAAGCTTAATGTTACAGCATTTGAGTAGAAGCATGTTAAGTAATTTGACCTGAAGGTCAAAATCTCTTCTTGGCTGCTAAGGACAATCTTGTCTGAGGTTTGAAGGAATTCTGTCATTCAATAAATTGCTTAGGGAACCAGAGGGAGATGTAAGTGGTGGTCAGATAAGCCATAATCAGATAACTCATTGTAAAAAGAAAAACAGATGCTGCAACCAGCCATAAGCACTAAATTTACTGCCTCAGATAAATAGCTTGTAAACCAGAACGTGACTTAAGCTACAGAAGTGGCAATTTAAAGACTCTAAGTTGTATTACTAAAATCCAGGTACTCCCTATTCTCATTTTAATACCACAGCCAGGCTTTTCAAAATAAGCCCAAGTCAATTCAGAGGTTTTCTTGGAATAATTTCCTTTATAGCAGAATCCTATATTTAGACCATATGAAAGATACTGAGAAACCACAAAAAGAATTCAAAAAGGCAGGTCCCAATTTATAAAACCAGAACTCTAGATCTAACACTCAGCCCAATTAATAATTTTTCCCTCATGGTATAGCTAGAAATAAAATGATTTCATGAATAGTTTCAAAAGATTCTCATGCTGTGTACCCTACCATTTTGCATGATATGCTTTCATATACAAATAAATGGTTCTATTCACAAACTTTTCTTCTTGTTCTTGAGATGAAACCCGAGATCTTAGAAAGAAACCAAACATGTATAAACACGCAGAGTGTCACATAATCTTCCTTAAATCATTACAGTGATTTAAAATACTTGCTTACTATTTGGAAAAACTACTTAATGGGCTTTCAGTGTGGACTAGCCAGAGAAAGAAAATACGTTGGAAATTGACATTTTCAACAGGTATAAAACATCTGAAGAAATGTAGGTGAGATCATCTAGCAATTTTAGATGACAGCCAACTCATAAGCAGGTTTTAAAAACTTGTAAATCACACAATGACAAACTGAAAGGCAAAAACACACAACTGCACTTCACCTTTCCCCTTTCGAGATGAAAAACCAGAACTTTGTGAAAAAGAAACATTCAACATTTCAACCCTATTTAAAATAAAGGAAACCTAGTTTTATCATACACTAAAAAAGCCGTGCTTATTTCAAGTTGCCAAAGCCTCATACCAGATTAATTGGCGGGAGTGGGTTGGAAGGGCTCAGAAGGCTGGTAGGACTAGAGGCACAACAAAAATGGTAAGAGCAGACAAAAGCTAGATTTCTCGTTAACATTGCCGATTCACTTCCCAAAACTGTAGTTGCCTATTTCCATAATTCAATCTCTTTGCAAGCCAAAAAGAAAACTAACCATTTTGGCTAAACTGTCATTCCCAGCATAATGGTACTTTTTTTTTTTTTTTGGTGCTATATACTAACCCAGAGGTTTAGAATCAGTGTTTGTAATGGCAACATTTTACAGTAGTAAGTTCTTCCAGTACCACTGGATCACCACAGAGGGTGAAGGCTAGGGTTAATGGAAAATGTCCAAACTTCAAAGGACATCAAGCTGTTAAGTACCAAACCCATAACCAGGATTTTAACACTTTTGGCTCCCACGATACAAAATCTTTTTTACACGTTAAATTAAAAAAAAATACATACATATAAACGCCAAGTACAACAGAAGTTTTGGCCCAGAATTTTACAAACACAACACTTTGGTAAGGAGAGGAAGCTAGTGATAGCGGCAGAGTGCCTCAAGACTTCCAATCAGAGAAACAATATCCCCACCAGTAAAAGCCCTCACCCTGTTAACCAAATGCATTTTTGACCTCTAAAAACCCTCTTACCTGTTTACAAGAGTTTATACAGCTGTTTGCCACTGGAACACCACCTTGCAGAGTATAACCGTGCCATCCTTTGTTGATAATCACCTGTTGCCTAAGTAAGCATCATCCCGCATGGAGACAGACAGCACTAGGGCTCTTCCATCCGAGGTTAAAATTCAAAACAAGCCCAACAAGCCTGCATTTCAAGGTGGTCTTCGTCTGCAACTAGGTAACTTTAAAACTGGCAAACAACAGTGGTGTCTGAAGCCAATGGTGCAGCACTGCTGGCTTCCTCTTGAACTCCAGCGTTGTCACTGTGCACCGAAGTCTCCTGCTGCAAACAGGGGAGTTGTTCTCCTGTACTGGGAACAGCTTCCAAAGCTCAGGAGCCCCTGTACAGGATAACGCAGGAACTAAAGGCAAACACTTTCTCCTCCTTAGGGACGCCTCCATTTTTTCCTCACACTCTGTACTACCAACCGAAGTGACCGGGCCTGAGTGTGCGTTCGTACCTACGAAACCGTCACGGTGCATGCACATCCGAGGCATGTGGAACCACAGGTCAAATAAGGCACAGATACCACAGTAACGGTTCTAATTACACACGCTAGCTCTCAGGAACTCTTCATCCATTCAGAACTAAACCCATCACTGCATAACTCTGGTAAGAAGCCCCTGGAGACGGAGGAGCTCCTCAAATGTGTCAGGAAAGGCTTTATTAACATCATCATTAACATTTAAAAAGCAAACGGAGCATTTCTCCTTCTTTTGGCAATTTGGTGCAAATGTTAAGTGCAAGATAAAGCAATTTCAAACTTCTCTTCAAATTAAAAATGAAACTAAGGCCAAACGTGACGGGTGAACAAAATAAATCAAAACTTAAATTTCAGCAACTCCGGCTCTTCAAACCAGCAAAGCCCCCGACTCGTGCACTGTGGTGAGGCTTACGGTGCTTGCCCGGGCTTCTTGTGTGCCAGCAAACAGCACCATTTCCTCATCAAGTTGAGGACTGAGAGGCCAAAGATCCCCTTCGCTGCAAACAAAGGGGGTCACAGTAACACTAGTGATCCTTCAGAATTGACACACCGTGATAGTCAACATGATGGTCTCCCTGCTTCTTGCTCAAGACATACAAGATCTGAGCAGCAGCAAGTACCCCCTCGGCTGCAAACAAAGGGGTCAAAGGTTTGCCGTCAATTCACTTCCAGGCAGAAAAACATTTTCCTCAAAAGAAACAATTTATTTAGAATAAAACAAAAGCAGCTCAACTGTGAGCGCACGTTTGAGTGACAGCTACTTTTAAGCTGTGTGAGCCATAAAAAGGGTTTTTCTTTACTTTTCCAGAAATCTTGTGTACACAGCACAAAGCAAGAGGTCATTTTTTTTCCACTTAAAACACCGGCATTGGCATCACAATAGCAGATACACAACTTTAAGCTGCCATTTTAGTAAAATGCACAAATACTAAACAGATTAGCTTTCTTCCATCAAGAGGCCCACGTAAACTCCACATAAGCCACAACTTCTCTTCAAAAAGGTCCATTAGAGCTTTGAATTCCATATCTTCAATCCGCAGTTCACCAGTTTTGCTTGCGGGGGAGGGGAAAAAAAGGTTATTCAGTACAAATGTTTACAATATTAAAAATATATATATTTCCCCTATGCCATTATAGATGAACATAACATTAACAAGACTTTCCTTGACTTCAAAAAGCACCAATAATACCCACTGGCACATACCTTGAATGAATTTACTGTATGAATAGACAAATAACAAGTAGAACAACAGGGTGGATTTTTTTAAGGACTGCAATTAAGCAAAGATCATAGGATTGAAAATACCCTTTACACTCATGTAACTGAGTAAAACATGTCAAAAAATTTCAGAAGAAAGGACGTTTATAATCAATTTATGATCAATATATCCTAAATATAACTTAAAAAATTAAACTAAAAAAAGGTGGAGTTTAGTCAAACTTTTACCCCTCTGTTTTCATTCCATAATTTACATGGAACAATCCAGAACTACTCCATTGTAAAAAGGGGTCAAGATACGAAGACACTTAAAAATCCACCTTCATCTGTGTTACCAAACACAACAGCTGTTCTTTTAAGAAAACTCATACAAACAATTGCTAAACAGCCAAAGAACATTTTAGGACTTTTACTTTTCAACTATTTAAATCAAACACAGAAACCTTTTTTATTTAGCTAGACAGTTCACTGTGGTTACCTGAAATCATTTTCTCCCTTTAGGGACATCATTATAACCAGCACGTTAACAGGGTCAGCTCCACTTCTCTTGTTCTCATACCTAACTGCCATCTCAAAACCAAACACCATAGCAGACACAGAAAAAAAGAAGTCCCGAAATTCTCTCCAAAACTTTTCATATAAAAGGTCATTAAGGCCCTCTTCTCAAGAGGATTTCCTGATTCTGTTACCAGAGTTTTTGGTGAATGGTTCCTGTATGGACCCAAACTGCAGTTCAAGCTATACCTGCATAACGAGCAATTTTATGGTCTAAAGAACGTGGATTTCAAATTGTAAAAAAACAAAACAAATACTGTCAGTGAAAACCTGCTCATAAAATTTTTAAATAAATCGAAAGTGTTTGACTCTGAAAGCAACACTTACACACCTCACTTTTCCTACTGTATCTCAAATGATCTAACTGAATTAAGGGCCAGAGTATGTTACCTTCAAAATGTGACAAAAGCTTATGCCAGCCAGAGGCTGGATATTTTAAGATGTAATCCTTAAAGGGAAAACTCAATCTACAGAGTCCAAGTATACATGTTAAACCAGGAATTTAAATTTTTGTGTAGAAAACACTTTATAGGAATCCCGGTTACAACCAACAAAATAATCTTTAAAAAATTGGCTAGGAGTTGAATGATTGTTTAATTTTCCATAAACTTTGAAGTTGTGATCTAAGTCTTAATTAGTTTGATGTTCTTCACCAGTAATACTTAATAAGTCATTAAATGGTATACTGCAATTTTCTTTGCATTCATTTCAACAGAATTCCAGAAAAATCAATTTAGCTAAACGAGTTTTGTCTTTTGTTTTTTTTAAGTAAAAGAAACAAGTGGTTGTTGCAAAGAACATCCAATATTGAGATTATGAAATTCTGACTAATGAGAATTAGAACCAGATAGCTTTAGACTCTCGCTTTCATTCCATCCTGAAGGCTTAAATAGTTTAACAGTATTATAAACCGGCACAACAGAATGGGCAACACAATCATCTGAATGATGGCACTCTGTAGGTAAGCACCAAACTAAACATAATTAGTTATTTCTAATACATACACTTAGAAATGGTATCAAGCCATTGTTTCAAAAACACAGAAGCACAAATTGCCCAGATCTAACAAAAGCCGCCATGTCAGATAAAGATTAAATAAACAAACATGGAGCAAAAACCACAGTACTCTTCGGTAAGTTGTCACATCAACTTAAAAAAAGAAAAAAAAAAAAGAGATTAAAAAGGAAAATGGGAAAAACCACATTTTGGATTAGAGTAAAATTAAATGTTATGAACTTCACTCTCTAAAAGAGCAAAATCATCTGTCCAGCCTTCTTATCAAGAGATATTCAAAAGTTAATGGTTAGTGAGATTATTTAAACTGGAAAAATGTATCTAGCCAAACTGTACTTTGACCCCATGTATGCAGAGACTGCAAACTTGCATTAGTTTCTGAAGTGTCTCCTCCATATATCAGTGTGCTAAGCACAGCTTTTTAAAAACAAAAAGCAGCAAGCCTTACTTGTAGGATTGCAGATATTTTTCCTAGAGGGACATCAAGGACCTTTGTGCTCATTGCCTAGTACCTTCCTTCTGTCAAAATAGCTAGTTTTTCCAGTTTAAAAACAAAACAAACAAACAAAAAACCCCACAAAGACCTCCCAACTTAAAAAGAAATTTATAAATGCATAGTGAAAACCAAAAGGATGACACAGCAGTGATGAGGATTTCATGCTGACATGCATTAGACACCTGTCATAACGGAAAATAAAAAAATTACATGACATTTCCCTGGGTTATTATTGGTGCTATTTCAAAACTACCAGCTTTGATAACAGAAAGAAAACAGTTGAGTTCTGCCAGGCTTTCTGTAAGTCATTTTCACAGAATAGAAACATGACCATGATCCAAAAGGTCCTAGAGTTTCTAATCATAATTAAATATCAAGGGCCTTCGCTAAAGTCCTCAGCATATATATCAAGGCGGGGGGAAAAATACTTACTAATGACCTGAGAAACTAGGGGTGAGGACAAAGGGACAGATCAAAGAAACAAGACAAAAAAGAAAATCATCCATTACTGTTACGCAGCAAAAGCCCTTGTTAAGAACCAGAATTTGATATAACCTTCAGCTTTGAAAAAAACTGTGAGGGTGGGTTAAATTATTCTGTATTAATTTCAGGTGTTTGGAAAATAAAACAATAAAAAGTGGTTTTCCTACACTGACATTTCAGTTCTCTGTGGCTGGACACCCGTGAAAATATTAAACACAAAATTTCAAAGATAGTCAACATTTTCAATAACGTAATGTCATCGCTACTGTTTATATATGAAAATAAAAATACAGGCAAAATTTAAAAAGAGCATGTCAAAGGCATTTCACGATGACTTTAAAAATTTCTGCAATCCAGATATGGCTGATTAATGCCCACTTAAACAAAAGCTGACTTATGAGCCTGCAGACAACTCTTCTTTCTATTATTGAAATCAGAAATTTGCATGGATACAAAAAACTCATCTTTGATGAAAAACACTTAAGTTTTGAAATATGCACAATTAAATTAGACCTGTACCTGCTATACCTCTCTGAAAGTCAGTAAAAACACCACCACACACCAATAACTAACCAAAGAATTCTGATTTTAAAAACACCTACTCACTTCTTGCATACTAGCATAAGACATAGATGGTTTGTAACCTACTCAATTTTTTCTGAACAGTTACAGCTACAAACCAAAAGTGCATATACGGGATACAGAACTTAAGAAGTAATGATAAAAATGTTAAAGCAAACTCTGGGAATAAACCATGTACTTTAAGAGAAATACTCAAATACCTGATTAAAATAATTACATTGCTATACAATTTACCAGCTTGTACTTTTAAGATTCCTGATCAAATTTCAGCCACACAAATAACATTTCTGGTACAGGAATTATTTACCTACATACCAATCAACCCACTTTTAGGTATAATATTATCTTTAAAAGTCAGTGGGCTCTTCTCCAAATCCTGACTTTTCAAGAAAATTTTGGGTTTGTAACTCCGAGGATTTTTTTTTTTAAGCTCAAGGTTACAAAAGGGAAGAAAAAAAACCTGAAGAAAAAAAGAGGAAAAAAGTTACTCATAAAAGAGCAGGAACTCCTAATTAAAATAAACCCATCTGCCTGCTACCTTCAGGGCATCCCTTTCACTTAAAATAATAGCTAAACTGTCCTGACTTCTATTTTAAAGGTTTATAAAAATATAAAAAAGAAAAAAGCTACAACTAAAGCTAATTCAAAAGGAAATTTCATCTGATGCTGTATCCCATTACACATCACAAAACAGGAACCATGTCAAAGTAGTAAATACAAGTTACACATGGACTTTAGGACGCACCACGGACAATGATCATGACCAGGTAATCTTCTTCAGATTTGGCCAGTGCCTTGGCAGGGGAATCCAGGAACTGCTGGGAGAACTCACAAGGTGGGAAAGCATGTAGGACCCCGGTGTTTTCCTTGTCTTTGTTGCCCCCCACAGGGAGGCTTATCACCCCAGCGGCCTGCTTTTGCTTTAAATAGGACACAAGGTTCCTAAGTGGCCTCTGAGTAGAGGTGGCAGTGTCTGATGTGGCTGAGGAAGAGGAGGACCTGCTGTCAGAACTTCCAGGCACAGCCAGAAGAATGGCATAACCATTGGGCCCTGCCACTTTGATGCGTCGAGTTACTTCATCCAACTTGGGCTGGTCCAAACGAAGACGCTGAGTGATCTTGAGCTGGGCTACTTTGCCTCCCGTTGCGCCCTCCACAAGAAGACTACTAGCCACTTGGAGGTCACCCTGCAACAGATGCATGTTGGAAGGAAAGTTGCTGTTCTTCAACAGAAGCATGCCCTGCCAAGCCAAACAGAGTTTGGGAGAGGCTGCAGCTGTTGGGGCTGTCCCACCATCCTGTTTCTGGGAGGGGGACTTTAGCTTTGAGGAAACAGTGCTGGTGCTGGGTGCACTCCCATCAGAGCGGTCTTCTTTTTTCAGAGGGCTTTTTCCCTCAGTGGGAGCCGTTGTCCGGTGCTTCCTATCCCGTTCAGCTGATGCAGAGTTTTTACGGTCTCGCTTGTCACCCTGGCTCTTCTCCAAACTACCTCGTCTGTCTCTGACTGGAGAGGGCCTTTCCAAGATAAGAAGACGGGAAGATCGATCATTGTCACTGTTGTAGCGATCCCGGCTACTGCTCAATTCTGGGCTGCGGTCGGGAGAAAGAGCACAGTGACGTTTTCGGGGACGGTCACTCTCAGGAGACCTATCCAGGTGCCGGCCCCCACTCTCCTCAGGTGGCCTTCGCTTCCTAGGCTGGTCTCTGCTACTGGGAAGATCTCGCTCACCTCTGTCCCGGTCCAAAGACCAGCCATCTCGCCTGCGATCCAGGCTATCCAGTGGCTCATAAGCAGGCACAGCAGTAGCTGCAGTCCGAGTGCTGCGTTCACGGACTGGGGGTGGGGGTGGCACCCAGTCAGAGTCAGAATAAAGGTCTCTGTCACGATCTCTGTATAGTAAGGGTGGTGTCCTATCCCGAGCACCCCTCAGAGGGTCAGGTGCTCGATGTCCAAAAGCATCTGTCACCAATTCATAATGAGTTAAGGGCAAAGGCTGCAGATATTGCTGCTGGTAACGATGTTCTGTATCTGCAAAGTCTACTCTAAGGCGACGATCTGGGCCACCAAGTGGGAAGCCACGCATATGGGTCCAGGCAGCATGAGCTGCATCGAGGCTTTCATATTGGATATATGCCCAACTATCACCTTTGCGGTAGTCTATAGTGCGAATGGTGCCAAATCGGTCAAACTCTCGTGCCAGGGCAGCGAGAGGCACCCAAGGTCCCAGACCACCTACCCAGAGGCGAGTGGTGGGTGTAGCTTTACCATAACCAATTTTGATAGGATTCCGAATAATAATTTTGCCAGACATTGCCAGTTTGGCCCGGTGAGACATGTCTAGGTTCTCAAATTTGAGAAAGCCATAGGTACTGGTCTGGCCCCGAGAAGGCCTCTTGATGTCTACCTCAGTGATGACTCCAAAGCGGTCAAAAGCCCTTCTTAGATCACTCTCTGTCACAGTGATGTCTAGGTTGCCCAAGAAAAGCGTCCGGTTAGCTCGCTGATCATCCTCGGGAGAGATCTCATCTACTTCTCGGAAAGGAGCAGCACCTGCTCCAGCTCCCACCCTTGGCTCAAGACTGTATGCTGGGCGCACTCTCTCATAGAACGGGTAGTCTCGCTCTCTCTCCAGCTCACGGGGCAATGGTGGCGGAGGTGGTGGGGGCAGGCGGCCAAGAGCCAACTGCTGCAACCGATAGTCTCTGTATCCCAAGGCTGCGCCACCAGGGGAAAGTGATCTCTGGCCTCCACCTCCCCCAGGGGGGTGCCGGTGTCCACCTACCGAGGCCCCGACCACGCTGGCTGACGGAGAATAAGTATCTTTGTCTAAAGGCGAGCGGCTGCGGCGCCGGCTCACATACACAGCTTCTATCTTCAGGGGCCGGTCATAGAGCACTAGGCGGCCTCGGGCATGCTTGGCCGCCCGCGCGTCCTCTGGCCGCCGGAAGTTCACAAAGGCTACTCGCTCATCCCCGCTGCCAGAACCCGAGAGATGACTGATTTTGACACTTACATCACCGAAGCGTTTGAACTCGTGAAACAGTCCGTCCTCCACCGCTTCGTCACTCAGCTGGGACCCCAACTCGCTGATCTTCAGTGTCTTGTATTCCCCGCCGTCCCCGCCGCCAGGAGCTGAGGAGGCGGCCCCAGAGGAACGTGACTCCCCGCCTCCACCCCGGGAGCTGCTGCGCGACTCGCCCCCGCCTGAGGAATTTTTGGTGCTTGGGGAGCTGTAACTATGCAAGCGGCTACTGGAGCTGCCCCCGCCAGTGTCATACTCGCGGCTGCCACCTCGGCTGCTGGACTTGTCCAAATGAAGGCTGCGCCGCGACCCGCCGCTGTCGGTCTTTCCGCTGCTACTCCCATTGCTGCCACCAGAGCCCCCTAACTTCTTGCTCCGCTCCCCGCGGGAAGTCGAGTCCTCACCTCCACGGGAGCGTTTGGCCTTGACTGGAGAGCGCTCTTTTCCCTTCATTGTTGCGGGTCGTCGGAGGTCGTCTCCGCGGAGATGATTAACCCGCCGGCCCGCGCTCGTTTCACACAGCGGAACCGCACGCCGCCATCTTGGACTCCGCCGCGGCAAAGGATCCCACCCCGCAGTCCTCATTGGTCAATTAGCTCCTCTCTTCTACAGTCTCATTGGGAAAACGATTTGTCTGTCTTTACATCTCCCCGCGCTCCGGAAAGGCGCCCGCCCGACCACTGTTATTGGGTTCCCAACGCCTTAGTCTGAGTACCTCATTGGTTATATTTGTTGTCCATCTTAACGGTTCCTCGCGCCAGGCCGTGGCTCCGCCCCTCGCACTCTAGGGTCACCTGACCCAAACTCTGGAGGCGTTGATTGGACAAAAAGTCTGCCCTGTAACGGTACTTCTAGCGCGGTAAAAGCAGTGATCCCACCTCCTCATTCCTTTCATTGGTTTGGGACTCCGTCCTTTAACTCACTATTTGGGAAGTCGGGCCATCTGTTCTGGCGTTTTTTCTGAGAGGCCCGCTTACAGCGTTCTCGCGAGAGAGAAAGCGCTCCCTTTCTTAACCCCTTCTTCCAACTCCTCGGGCGGCTGAAAGAAGTTTAAATCTGATTGGATATTGACCAGGAAGTTGATAGGCTGAAATAACTGTCCGTCATTCGTTTAAAGGGGTAGGCTCGCATACAGGGCAGGCTGATTGAAGGTGAAAGAGTAGAACACGCGCTTGCTGTGCGACGTCACTAAGACGTCGCGAGATGGTGACCCAGCGCCAGCTCCGCCTCCTCGCGCTTTCTGCGTTGTCTCCTCAAGCATTAAGCTGATCCCGCGCGGTGTTGGGTGTACCTCGACTCCTAGAACTGGAAACTTCTGGCCCCGCCTGCTTAGTTCTTGTCTGGGACAAAGGGGCTGTCGGGGCGAATTCCTCAGGAAGGAACCTCAGCGGACACCATCTTAGTCCCTCTGGCCTCAGAATACCGTGAAAAAAGCTGGGGTCCCTGGGGGGCGGGCTGGCCGCAGGTTCCCAGTTCGCCAAGTGCCGGTCCCACTAACGCTTGGGGCTCTTGGGGACCAGCAGCTGGGAGGCAGCGCGGCCGAGCTGCAGCCTTCGCCCGGCGCCCGGCTCTCTGGCGTTCCCCGCTCCAGCCCAAGCACCCAGCGTAACCGGAGGGGGCGGCGGGGGAATGTCCGGCGCCCGGGCCCCGCCACCGGCGCGCGTGTCTCTGCGCTCCCAGTTTTCTGTTGCGAAGTCGCGTGCGTTTGGGATTTTGTACAAGATCCGGTGATCTAGGTCCCTTCGTTTCGTACATGTAATGCCCCTCCCGGTTAAATGATAGTCACATGGACGCTCCAGGGGCAGACGTGTCGCGCGTTTTTTCTGCAGCTTCTCGTACCTCCCGGCATCCGGTTGGTGTAAGAAGCCAGTAGCACAGCCACCTTGCCGACTCTGCGTAGGAACCTCTTTGCCTCCTTCAGGCATCATCCGCTTCAAAACCCAACTTGAGTTGAGGTACAGAAAGCACGTATGCCAGGTGCCCTTCGTCAGCTGAAGGGAGGAAGTGCTGAGTTCATCACAGCGGTTAGTTAGGCTTGTTGCGGTCCTCCCACGTCTCCTCCTGACGGAGGTTATGAGGGTTCTTGTGTTGATCCTCTCCTCTGCCATGTCTTTCAAGTGCAATACATAGGAGAGAATGAGATTTTTAAACACTAACATTTCTCAAGGTAAATGAATGTCGCCAAAACAAACCTAAACTTCAAAGCTGTGTTACGATTGGGACAGCAACATGTTTAGTCCTGCCATAGCCATCCTTTTTCTAGAAATCTTAATGAAAGTGAATATGAATTTTCTCTCTTCATTTGATCAAAGAAGCTTGAAAGAAGGCTAATAGGTAAAAAGCATAAAAATCTGCGTGATTGTAGTATGTAGACTGACTGACTTGCTGTATTAAGACTATTTTAAAACTTGCTACCATTTGTGGTTTTAAAAAATAATATATATGCGTAGGTGCAAGTGTTTTTGTTAATATATTCATAGAAACTTCATTGAGAGTACTTCAGTAACGGTTACTAAGATCACCCTGACAGTTGGGTAGAGGATCTGGGTGGGAGAGAGACTCAACTTTCCACTGTATATCTTTCTGCATTATTAAAAGGAAACTTGTTTTACCATGTGCATACTATTACTGTTCCATTTTTTTTAAATAGCAATTACTTTTGGCTTCCCTTAAATTTATAGAAAAAAAAATTACAGAACTAGAATACTATAAAGAACTCCCATGTACCCAACACCCAGTTTCAACAATTACCAACTCCTGTCAATCTTGTTTCCTATACACTCTCTTCCCACTCTTCCCCCTCTTTGTTATTTTGTTCCAGGCTTATCTGGTACATTTCCCGCCCCAGACATGAAAGCAGCCATTTCTCCAAGGAGATCTGGTTCCTTTTAGGGAGAAATGATATTTAAAGATAAAAATATGGATGTTAGGAGATAAGACAACAACCAACACAGTATTTGTAAAAGCACAAAACAAAAGATTTTACGTTGTTATGGGATTTTAATCTGTTTCAAGGTTATATTAAATACAACACAAAATTGAAGTTAAGCCATTATCTGCTTACTTAATGTAATAACCAATCCAAACAAACCAGAGTGACTATTTTTGGCCTAAACTGACCTGAGTAGGTGAGCGAATGACCAGAAAAAAGGTAATGACCAAATCAGCGAAGTTTCTCAAACCTGACGGATTGAAAATGGTGGGAAAGAATTCAAGGAGCAGGTACTGGGCAGTGCCTAAGGCTCTGCTAGGCTTAGCAGTGTGGCTTAGCATTTGAAATACCAGGGAGCCTGATGGAAGCTACTGCACAGAGCTGTAGGTGGCAGGAGAGCTTGCCTAAGGGGACTGATGGCCTGTCTGCTGTTGAAAGAATTGGTAAGTAGAATGGGTAGACAGAAGAGCCCCGGATTCTGTATTTGGTAACAGCCAAAATAGAACCTTGATGTATGTGTATGTGTGTATGTCCACAACAGAATTGGATAATGACAAAATATGCCCATGGTGTAGTCACAGTGAGTGTTTTTATTTCCTTAGTGTTCTGTAAAGCATGAAGGTGCTTAGTGAGGTCGTATCAGCTTATGTTCACATACGTGCTTTAGAGAGAGCTGAAAGAGGATAAAAGTGATCCAGGATTTAGAAGACCAGGACTTTAAACCTTTTTTCTGGCGTTGGTGATGGAATTGTTGAGGTCCAGTTCAAGGTTTCATCTGGGCTTGGAAATGCCTTGTCAAAAACCAAGACATAGAGTTGAGGAAAAACTGACATAGCCCATTCTGGCGTCAAACTTGGTTCCCTGAAACTATAATTCAAAGGCCCCAGAGGTCACAGCCCAGCAGGAAAGCAACCACAACTAGCTTTCTATATGAAGTACTTTATCCCATATCCTTTAAAATTAGTTTTAAAAGGAAAAAGCAAAATGAAAGTTATGGAAGAAACTGCATAATTAAAAGTTATCAGTATGTTTTCGATCAAATGTCTTCTTTCAGCCCTTCTACATTTTATTGTTTCTGTATCCTCAGTACACAGACAATTATGATTGCAATATGAAATTTATCTTGGGAGCTGAAAGCTGGTTGATTTCCTGGCAGATGCAAAAGGGCCTGAAGCTGGGAATTGGAATTATTTTCCCACCCACAATAGTGGATTAAAATTTTCGATTTCATCTTCTTTCATAAAAGTGAGTGGTCTCTTGACATGTTCATTTTGTTTGTCTGTAGAAAAAGCATGCATTTTACTAATAGGCATATATTAAATCCTAAAATAGCAAATAAACATTTAGGACCTAGCTTGCATTATTTTTTTAAAATATTTTATTTATTTATTTGATAGAGATCACAAGTAGTTAGGGAGGCAGGCAGAGAGAGAGGAGGAAGCAGGTTCCCCGCTGAGCAGAGAGCCCCATGTGGGGCTCCATCCCAGGACCCTGAGATCATGACCTGTGCCAAAAGTAGAGGCTTTAAGCCACTGCGCCACCCAGGCGCCCCTCTAACTTGCATTATTAAAGTCACTTACTTTGGTCTGTAGCCTTTATTTTTAACGGCTTTATTAAGATATAATTTACATACCATAAATCTCACCCATTTAAAGTATAGAACTCCATGGTTTTTCGTATACTCACAGAGCTCTGTATGTGGTTCACCCTTTTAACATTGTTACAGAAAGCACTCTACTATGCCTTCTCCTGCATGACTATGCCCTTATATGATTATCTCTTTCATATATTTAGACATCTTATAGGGCAGTGGCTAAGAGCATGGACTCTGGAACCAGCCAGTGTGGACTAAATCCCAGCTCTGCCGTGGGCAGAAGAGTTACTGTTAATCTCTCTAGGCCTTCATTTTCTCATCCATAAAATGGGAATAATCCTAGGATCTTCACTGGGAGGACTAAATGGGTTAAAACATAAAGATCTTAGAACAGTGCCTGGTACATGGTAAGCACTATAAATATGTTTGCTGTTACTAATATATTTTCTTTTTGAATTTGGGTACATAAAATTGGAGTTATCATAATTCTCAGTTCATGATACATAATCATCAATGGCCCAACCAAAGAGATGAAAGAGCTTTTCATCTCTTTATCAACAACCTGTGAATACCCATGAAACTACCACTCAATCCAATAAATAGAATGTTACTGGTAATTTACATCTACCTAAATACCTTATCCTTATTCCTTATCCACTGCCTACTCTCATAGGTAACTACTATCCTGAATCTGGTGTTTAATAATTTCTGGGTTTTTTTTTAAGATTTTATTTATTCATTTGACAGACAGAGATCACAAGGGGGCAGAGAGGCAGGCAGAGAGAGAGGAGGAAGCAGGCTCTCTGCTGAGCAGAGAGCCCGATGTGGGGCTCGATCCCAGAACCCTGAGATCATGACCTGAGCCAAAGGCAGAGGCTTAAGCCACTGCGCCACCCAGGCGCCCCAATAATTTCTTGTTTTTGATAGGTTTTAAGAACTTTAAAAGATGTTTTATTCTTTTAAGATTTATGTATTTATTCTAGAAAGAGAGAAAAAGAACACAGGCAGGAGGAGCAGAGAGAGAGAAAGAATCTCAAGCAGACTTCCCGCTGAGCATGGAGCCCAGTGTGGGGCTCAATCTCACAACCCTGAGATCAGACCTGTTCCAAAACCAAGAGTCGGACACTTAACCAACTGCGCCACCTAGGTGCCCCAAGAACTTTGAAGAATTTTTTGAAGGAATTTTTAAAAGTGTGGGTGTGCATGCATGCATGGGCATGCACGTTCATAGTATTTTTGCTTGTTTTTTAACTTCATACAAATTTATATTTGAACAATATTTGTAATCTTCTGAGACTTGCATTTTTCATTCCTAATGTTACTATGATTCTTTCATGTTATCATATGTAGCTATGTTTATTTCCATTACTGTAAAATAGTCCATTGTATTGAATATACCACCACTTATATGTCCATTCCTCCTCTGATGGACCTATGGGCCATTTTCTGTTTTTGTGCTATTTTGAACAGTGCTACTATGAAGGTTCTTATTCATGTGTCTTGAGGCACACATGCAAAAATTTCTTTGGGATAGGATAGGGAGGTGGTGGGTAGAGGATACGTAGGAAGAGAACTACCAGAATAAAGGGAATATTTAATGGCCAATTTTATAAGAAAATGCCAAATTGTTTTCTTTTTTATCAATTTATATCCTCACCAGCAATGTATAAGAGGTCTTGTTAATCCATGTCATTGGCATTTTATAACTTTTCTTTTTCCAAATAAATGGGTGTCAAATAGTATCCCTCTGTGGTTTTGACGTTTTATTTCTCCAATTACAATGATGTTGTGAATGGCTTTCTAAGTTTCCTGGCCATATGTTTCTTCATCTATGAAATATCTGTTCATGTCTTCTGTTCCTCTACTGAATTAGATCTTTCTTATTATGTGTAGGGGTTTTTTATATATTCTCGATTCTAATATTCTGTAGAATAGATATATGGCAAACATCTTTTTCTAGTTCACAGCTTATCTTTTCATTAATTTGTTGTTAGCACTTTTTGTATCTTGCCTAAGAAATCCTCTTCACTTCCTCTAATCCTGCTGCCAATATTTTCACCTATATTAAAATTTTGTTTGTCTTATACATTTTAGAGCCAATTCATCAAGCTCCATGAACATCTCTCTATGACTGGGGTTTCATTAAATCTATGGATTAATTTAGGGAAAGGTAACATTGTTATGTAATTAAGTCTTCCTTTTGGTGAACAGGGATATCTTCTCATTTAATTAGATCTTATTTAATTTCCATTGACAAAGTTTTTGTAGTTTTATCAGTACCTTTGCATGTTTTTTATTGTGATTTGTTGTTGTTGATAGTGTCTTTTTTAAAGTTACACTTTCAATTTGTCATCAATGACTTGAATTGCAGCCACTTGCTAAGCTGTCCTGTTTTTATTAATTTAGCATATAGATCACTTTGAGTTTTCTAGGCACACAGTCATGTTGTCTGCAGATGATAAGAGTATTTCTTCCTTTCTAATCCTTATAATTTAAAGTTTTTCTGGTCTTCTTTTGCTAACTAGAATCTTGGACACAATGTTAAGTAGAATGATAGTGAGCACTCCTATTTTATTCCGCATTTTAAAGGGAATGCTTCCAATGTTTGTCCATTTAGGATGGTGTTTATTACATGTTTTGTCTGTTTGGTTTTTGTTATCTTAGTTTGCTAAAAAAGTTTTTAATTATGAGTAGATGTTAAATTTCTTCCAAAGTAAAGGAAGTTCAAGAACGGTGAAAATAAAGTCAATTCATGATGCCACATTATATCTTAAATGGTAGAAGTCATAATGGAGAATACAAGGACAAGTAATGAAATCTGAATATGTATTGTGAATTAGATACTAATAATGTTCCGATGTTATATTTCCTGAGTTTGATCATTACACTATGGTTATCAAGATATTCCCTTTGATCTCAGCAGCACATGCTGAAATAGTTAAGGTTGGAAAGGGGCATGCTAATAACTCTAGCTCATAATAAGTACTTCAGAAAACTTTCAAGAAATGTATCATTTCCTTCCATTTTATTGCCCTTATGCTGCCTCATGATCTGATACGGCTTTTACGTTCCAGCCACCACATAAGCATTCCAGTCAAGCAGCATGGAAGAAGGAGGGAGGAACAACAGCATGTCCTTCTCCTTGTAAGACGCTACTTGGAAATAATTCACTAAAATTCCACTTCTCTCTCAGTGGCCAGAACGTAGACATATAGCCACACTTAGCAGCATAGAAGGCTGGGAAGTGTATTCTCTATTTAGTTTAGCCAGGCTAAAAATCAGGGCTCTTATTGCTTAGGAAAAGGGGGAGAGTAGACATTAGGGTCAACCAGCAGTCTCTTCTACTACCTCGTGGGTGAGTTACATGACATGATGCATGCCCAGCTTGTGGTGCTGAGTAGGATTCAGTTAAAACATGTCATTTCACGATTTCATTTGCATTATCCAATTTGGTCCTCATAGTAATCATATGAGTTAGGACAAATATGATTGTAATTGCAGATTAGGAAACTTAAGACTCAGGCTAATTATAGTTGTTGCTGCTGGTGGTAGTTTGGGTCTGATTTGTTTTAAAGAAGGAGGCAGTAGAATCAAAGCAAAAGGAACAGGGGCACCATTCTGGAGTTCTAGCTCCTCTAGACAGAACCTACCTCCCACAAAATCCTGCAGTTCTTTGCTCTATGACCTCAGTAGTCTGGCCCATAAACGGCAGGGATTGGGACAGAAGCAAGCCCACTGATGGCCACTGTGGGGCGCTTTCCACTGCATCCCTTAGGCACTAGGTTGCTGGAAATGCCGTGGACCTCTGGCAGCCGCCTCTCCTTCCCAAAAGTAGAAATCCAAACAAGTAAGTCTTATTACATAACCCATTCACAAATAGATAATAAAAACCAAAGCCAGTGTTTGTTGAGCGCATACTACATTTCCAGGCACTCTGCTAAAACCTCCCTCAAGTTAGCTCCCGTCACCCTCAAGATAACCCCAGGAGATGGACAGACTCATGCTCCTCTTTCACAGGTAAGGAAACTGAGTTTTAAGGGCCCAATATTATTTTAAATATTTAAGAAGAAGAATATGTGTACACTGGAAGAGTGTGTGTTTTTCCCAGTCTCTGAAAAACATTTGATCTGAAGTCATGCTTCATATTATGGGTAACACACCTGGTTGCCTGACTGATAACCATTCTCCCCTCCTTTGCTAGGAACAGGAAAAACACTTTGACGGGGAAAATTCTGTAACAAGTGGTATAAACAATTCCATAGGTCAGTACTGTAATGGGAAAATATATGGTAATTGTTATTATCTGCCAGCGTTAAGAATGGTGCTTTAAACTCTGTAGTTCACAGCAATGGGAAGAGAGCATTTCATTTGATTGTAGGCAGTGTAGAGACAACATTAGATGTCTTGCAAGGGATATGGGGATTCGGGGACTCTCAATTACTCTCAATGACTGTACAAAGCTTCTGAAGTCAGAGGCAGTTAAAGCTTGATTTGTTGTACTTTATTGGATGTTGGGCAAAATCCTCCTGGTCCTGACGGTGTTGGGTGAAGATTCCACTCTTGATAGTCTGTTCCCTACGGTTTTCTATCTCTTGCATGTCCTATTCAACCCACCTATAAAGACAAGTGTGGTTACAAAGCCAATGGAACATGAATGCTTTTGTCACCAATGGTGTTTCAGTTGGACAAAAAGATTCATATGTGTCCTGGTGTGTTTAGTACATGTTTCCCACACAAATGCAGTTAACTCTTGAGACCTCACAGGCCATCTCTGTGAGCCCACTGTTAGCAAGAAGAGATCGACTTTGGTGGAGAAACCCAGCCCCTCAACACAGCCATAAATCATCTAGTGGAAATAATGGGCTTCTGCGAATGTTTGTGTGTACATAGCGTGAGCATAACAGTCTTTACATGACTTTTTGAAAATTATGAGGTCTTTTAACTATCACTCAGTCCTTTTTGTTTTAAAAGCATGTTCCTTGTGCCTAGCACAGTGAAAATATGGGGAGAATTGGGTGGGAACAAAAATCAGGTACACTTAATCTGTGAATTGGTAAAATGTAAAATTTAAAGAGTTAAGTATAAAAGTTTCATGATGGGAGTGCTCAGTGCGGACTCAGGAGAGTTATATGTGTCCATTGTAAAATTCCAGGCAATACAGAATGCACAGTGTAAAATTCTGATTAAGTTCCAAACGCTGTTTTGTAAAGGGTGCCAACCCTCAATTTCCCTACTGTGTAACCTTGGACACTTACTTAACCTCTCTGTCAGTTGAAACTATTGCGAGCAAATGAGGTGGTATGTGTATTATGAGTATGTGAGGAATTATTCTGGGTGGTCATGAGATGGTATTTAAACTTCTAAAGACCCCAGAGTTTGGGGGGGTGCCGCAGGGTGAGAAAGCTATATCTGGGATCTTAATCATTAGTGTAATTGGGGGTAGAATGAATTGACTTTTGTTTGAATCATCTTCAGATATGTAGGAGGAATTCTTGAAACAGGTCAGGGTGAAATGATCTGCAAGATCCCTTCCAGCGTTGAAATTACCAGATATCTAGACTCAAATCTGTCCCCAAACAACATGGATTCTAGACTGGAAAAAGGGCCCGGACTCTCTCTGGATCCCAGGGAAGAGGCGGCAGAGCACATCTCTATTCCTAAGACAAATGTTTCCATACAGTGCTTTGCGGGAATGAATGGAGGTGAGGGCAGAACACCCCTTCCACAGCCCAATCCCTCACGTTCAGAGAGGAGATTTCTGGTGAAGCGGATGGCTCTCTGTGTGTTTTTGGAAAGCCAGCTCTGTGGGTTCAGCTGCTTTCGTAGGAGAAGGGGGACTTGATCCAGGCCTGAGAGTGAATTCTTTTCAGCATCTCTTCCACCACCATCACCTGAGACCACTTCGGTGGCCTTCTAAACTGTCCACCTAGATCCACTCTGGCCCATGGCTAATCATCTCTCCACTCAGCAGCTTGAAACACAAATCCTTTTTTTTTCCCCTGAAGATTTTATTTATTTGTCAGAGAGAGAGAGTGTGTGCACACAAGTGGGGGGAGTAGCAGGCAGAGGGAGAAGCAGGCTCTCCACTGAGTAAGGAGCCCGAAGTGGGACTCATCCCAGGACCTTGGGATCATGACCTGAGCCGAAACTTAACCTGCTGAGCCACCCAGGCATCCCTTGAAACACAAATCTGATAGCTTCCATTGCTTCTCAGATAAAGACAAAAATTCCTAATATGGCCTAGAAGACCCTGTTTGGTTTGGCCTTTTCTACCATTTTAGACTCATCCCCTACTGGCCTTCTTCTGTCCCACACACTTACTGAATGCTTACCATCCCAGGGTATGTGCTCCTCTCCATTCTCATCACTGTGTGAACTCCTACTCATACTTCAGTACCAGCTCCTGGTCACCTCCTCAGGGAAGCCTTCCTTGACCAGGCTGAGGTTCCCTATTCTAGGATCTCATGGTGATGCAGGCAGGCTGGGTCTGAGGACCAAGAGGGTCTTTGGCTTAATACGGCCTGGAAATCAAACAAGAGCCAAGAGGAAATGAGAGAAGAGTTGATTGAAGACATAGAGAAAGCAGATACAGACAGTGTTTGGGAGAGTTGGAAAGGAAAAGCCTGAGTCTTGTCTTTGCTCAGGGGTCTGACGTTTTTATTGAGGATGATAGTCTGGTGGATGTGTCTCTCAGGCATCTAAGAACTGATCAAACAAGAACAAGTGCTCAGGTGTCCTCCCTAAGTCATTTATGCCTTAGAGTCAAGGGTCTTAGCATCAAGGTGTTTGGAGTCAGTGATCTTAGAGAACATTCATGAAGACCTCACCTGGTCACTCCTTAGATGCTATCTATCTATCCCGCTGGAAGTTTCCAAAGACATCATTAGCTCCTTGATGTTTACAAGGTGGACATTCATTAAAACATGTGTAAGATAGGGGTGCAGTTTCTAGCAACAACAGAAGCAGGGAAAGAAGCAAAGGAAAAAAAAAACCCAGCTTTTTCTTTCATAGGGTCCCTTCGGTTTCCTCTCCCAATCTGGCCATGTGATGTGCATTTCCTTCATCACACCTGTCACAGTTACAATTTTACATCTGTTGTGATTATTTGATTTGCAATTTAGTGTCTTTGATTCATGTCTGTCTCCCCCAAGTCTTCATAAGGACAGGCCTGTGTGTCTGGTTATTTACCGTTTTATGTCCAGTTCTCAGCACGTCGCAAGGCACATAACTGGTACACACACACACAGTTTTTTTGTGGAGTGAATGAGTGAACATGATCTTCGGAAGTATTGCCTAATATCCCATGAAGTGGTCCTAAGGAAAAAAAGTGAAATGAGTTTAGTAAACACTTTAAACCATAGTATCCAAGACTCTACCTCTCCTCCGTGTGTCTTTGCATGTAAAGGACTCTGGCAGGTCCTGTAGACAAGAAGCCCTCAACTTGAACGTTCAACTCGGACCACAGAATGTAAACCAGGGTCCTCTAGGACACACTCTGGGCAGCATTTCTACTCGAGGGAGAGCTCCTGGATAGCAATGTGACTGCCATTTCTGCAGCCAGCAAACGGCAGGAAGAGTTCTAAATGGTTCCTAAGAGGAATTTCCCAGGAGTGAAGCTGCTCTGGCAAGTCTAGGATTTAAGATTTTAAAAATAAAGCCACAAGCACAAACAATCTCTATGAATAGAAGCTGTATCATTAGTGGAAGAACGGACTCTACTCAGCAGAATTTGTACCACAATAAGTGCTTGTTCGAAGAAAGAATGGAGAGAGGAAGTCTCTGGAGTGATCACAGGTCAGCTAGTGGTCCCATCTTTTAATAGAAAGGATAATCATAAGATGAAACTTAAAACTGGGGTGTGAACAGAAGCTTTGTGAGCTTTGATAGCTACTGGAAGGCTACATTTGCTTATTGAAGTCTATTTGATACACAACGTTACATTAGTTTTGGGTGTAGGGGCATAGTGCTTCAAAATGTATGGGTATTTTAACTAGCTAATTAGCGAAGACGATGGCATCATAAACGACAGGGGTCAAAAGATATTACCCAGTAACTAGATTTAAAGAGATACCACTAACACACCAAGGGTAAATAAATACTGATTTTCCCTTGTTGGTCTTGTCATAAACATTTTGTCAACTGCTATTTATTCTAGGATTTAACATTAACCTCCTTTTTGTCAAATCCAGTGTTTTCATTTTTCTCACCAGTGTTCACCCTCCTCGATCTTTCAGAATCTCTCTGACAATGCTCCCCAAGCCTCCTTCTAGAGAGCCTCTCTGCCCTTGTTTCTGTGGCCTGCACTTTCAATTCAATTGCATTTTAACCAATATTTATTGATCATCTGCGATGTGCCAGACACCGGGCTATCATCATTCATTTATTAACTCATTCATCAACATTAATTGAGTTCCTACTGGATACTGGGCACCATGCCAGTGACTGAGATACAAAGATGAACATAATACAGTCTTGATCTGAGGAGGGGCAGAGAGCACTGAAGGAGAGCCTAGAGGATGAGGGAATGACAAGGCTATAACAGACGTACAAACTCAGGGTCTGTGGCCCCAGAGAACCAATCAACTGTGGAAGGGGAATATGGTACATTACACAGTGTCTGACACACGCTAAATCTTTAATAGATATTGTCACGAAAACACAAAACCTTCCAGACGGAGAGCTTAGTATGAATAGGAGGGTCTTCAGGGAGCCCTACTGGCTACAGCAGTAATTTTCAGCTCAGTGGGGCACAATATCAGATTCTCTGGGGGTACGGAAGGGGTGGTGATGGGGATAATGCTTACCTGAAAGAGATCTTTTTTCCTACTGTTATAATTTATCTGATAAATTTTAGGCACATGCATATTTAAAACCACATTATGTAAATTATTAATTTACATGTTCAATTTTATACATTTATAGCTCAACAACAGGAATAAAATTATTGTTTTCATAATACAAATTACAAAAATTGAAGCTCAAACTAGCAAAGCTGGTAGAGAAATATAGAAGATACAGAGGTTCTCAACAAAGCCACTGTCTTCTTGAGGGTACGGGTGAGATTTTTCTGTTTAACAAAAGGGGAAGCAGAATATTGGGTTGCCAAGGACTGTATCCGGTAGGCAAGGGTTGTCAACCAGAGTCAGAATCAAAATTGCCTGGAGGCTGGGGGGGGGGTGTCTTTTTTTTTTTTTAAGATATTTATTATTTGTTTGTTTGTTTGTTTCTTTAGAGAGAGTGAGAGCAGGGGGAGGAGCAGAAGAAGAGGGACAAGCCGACTACCTGCTGGGTAGAGAGCCCACCGTGGGGCTTGATTCCAGAACCCTGAGATCAGGACCTGACCAGGAGATCAGGACTTGAGCCAAAATCAGGAGTCGGTAGCCCCACCCACTGAGCCACCCAGCATCCTTGGGGGGTGGGTGGGTCTCATTTTAAAAGGCACATTCCTGTGCCCTCCCCATATTAGTCAGCGTTCTCCGAAGAAACAGAACCACTAGGATATAGATAGATAGAGACATAAATACAGACAACTCCCAAGATCTGAATGCAGATCTTGGGAGATCTGAATGAGCCTAAGAGCCAACTTTTCAGTTCAAGTCAGAAGGCCGGAAAAAACTACCCTCCCAGTTCCAAGAGCCAGGCAGGACACCTGCTTTTCATTCAGCCTTTTCATTCTATTCAGATCTTGAACTGAAGGAATGAGGGCCACTCACTTGGTGGGCGGGAAGCAATCCGCTTTACTCAGTCTACTGATTTAAATGTTAATCTCCTCCAGAAACACCCTCATAGACACACCCAGAATAATGTTTGACCACAGGTCCTGGGAGTGCTCTGGTCGTTACAATTAACCACCACACCACCAACTAGTACATCCTGAAATGTGAGACCTTTGTAGGCTATTTGGAACCCTGGAAGGTTTTCCAGATGGGAAGCAATTTGCTCAGCTTTCCTGGGAACTGTTTGCAAAGGCTCCCTGGCTGTCTGGTGGAAGGTGACTGGTGGTGGGGTTGGGGAATGTGAGATGGGATGCGGGAGTAGACCTGGATTGGAGGACGGGAATTTACGCTGCAGAACACTGTGATGAGAGCCTCTTCTCCCCAGCACTGATGACTCCTGTTCCCCTCCCTGTTGCTACATCACAAATGACCCCGGTGCTTAACAGCTTAGAACAATAGCAGATCAGGAATTTGAGAAGGGCAACCCTGGGCAACTGAAGCTTGAAATTTCCTACGTCGTTTCCATGGGCTGTTGGCTGAGGCTTTAGTCACCTCCTTGGGACCGCGTGCCCACAGTGGGTCATTGACGTGGCTGGCATTTGACATGGGCCGCCATCTGCTACACACTACCTCCCCAGCAGAGCAGTCTGAGGGCAGCCTGACATCCTTCATGGCATGAGGCTTCACTGCAAGAGAAGAAGAAGCCGCATGGCCTTTTCTGACTCACGTCCAGAAGATACACAGCCTCACTTCTACCTTCTTTCTCTTAGAGCAGATGCAAGCCTGTCCAGATTCAAGGGGAGGGGAATTAGTCTTCACCTCTTGATGGGGTAGTGGTCAGGTCCTAGCATAGAAGAGCATGTGGGATGGGAGATCCTGTGGCCAGGTCTGGAAGCTACAGTCTGACATAGCTCCCAAGCTCACCTTTTCTGTCCTGACCTGCTTACTCCTATTTTGTTTTATTTTAATTTAATTTTTAAAGGTTTTATTTATTTATTTGAGAGACAGTCAGACAGAGAGAGAGAGAGCGAGCACAAGCAGGGGGAGCGGCAGGCAGAGGGAGAAGCAGACTGTCCATTGAGCAGGGAGCCCAATGTGGGGCTCCATCCCAGGAACCCGAGGTCATGACCTGAGCCGAAGGCAGACGCTTTAGCTGACTGAGCCACCCAGGCGCCCCTGACTCCTGTTTTAGAAACTGAATGGCCCACAAGATATCTCCACAAAGTCTTGTGTCAAGTCAAACTCAAATCTAAAACAATTTATCACAAAACCCTCCATCTCAATAATCTTATTATTTTGTCAATGTGATAACCTAAAAAAACACATAGACTAAATCTTTTATCTTTGCCTCTTCTTTCTCTAAAAACAACTGGCTATCCACTCCTATCTTTCCTTCCTTCTTCACGTAGGCTCCCTGATTCTCTCCCTCGCCTGCCATCAACCCATCCAGCTCCTCCTCACCTCTTGACCCCTGCTGCTCTCCTCATCCCCATCACTGCTCTTGCTCCTCTACCCATTTACCTATCCCAACCTGGTTAGTCTTTTTTTTTTTTTTTAAGATTTTATTTATTTACTTGAGAGACAGGGATCACAAGTAGACAGAGAGGCAGGCAGAGAGGAGGAAGCAGGCTCCCTGCCGAGGAGAAAGCCCGATGCGGGGCTCGATCTCAGGACACTGGGATCATGACCTGAGCCGAAGGCAGAGGCTTTAACCCACTGAGCCACCCAGGAGCCCCCCAATCTGGTTAGTCTTGCCCAGATCCCACACCCCACTTTCCTCCTCCACGTTCTGCAGCGGCCTCTGATGGAAATCCCTACATCTCACTTTCTGCCAACGGGTCCCCTGGAAACTGAACTCTGAGATAGAATAATTTAGTGCACGGGGGTTTCTCCAGGAGGGACTTTGAGATGGACACCTGCCGAAGGGATGGGAAGGAACGAGGACTGGGAAGAAGAGATGGAGCCGCAATCAGACCCAGCAGTTGCCGGGGCCAACCCCATGGGGAGCTCTGGAGTTAAAATGGCACGATAGTGGCCTTCAGAGTTTCCCAAGATGGGCTGAGAGGCTGGGTCTTGGCAATTCTGCACTGTTCTATCATTAGGCCCCAGTGGGCGGGAGCATGACCTTGGGCAAGGCAGCTTTCTGCAACTGAGGGACCCTCTGCAATGACTGACAGCAGTAGGTGTCCTCCCCCAGCACTCCTGGGAACTGGAACGAGTCCTTCCAGCCCCAGTCTCCCCCTTCCGCCACCAGGACCCTTGCCTTTTCCATCACAGCCCCGGTGCACACCCTCCTGGTGCTCCCAGGCTCAACCTCAAGTCCTTCTTTCTTTGGAACTTCAGCCAATTCCATTCCATACCACCCCTCCATTTTGGCTCACTCTCTGATTCCTTCGTGTACCTGTCCAGCTAGGTTATGCCCTCAGGGAGGGAAGGAGTGGAGGCATGCTTCTCTTCCAGGATGTTCAGCACAGAGAGAAGTACGCAGTCGTTTACAGTCAAAGCTCAAGAAGTGCTTGGAGACTGGTTAACCAGAGCTGCTGATGACTGCAGAGATTGCTCAGAGTGTACTGATTCTCATTTTCATTACCATAACAGAAGGAAACCACAGCCTCATTGTCTTCCTGGGGGAGAGGAGGATAGGTAAAACCTACACTGGCCGTCCAGAACTTGCTATGCCAGGTGGTTGGGGGGGGGGGGGGACCAGGGCCTGGATACCAACCTCACTCTGCCTCGAGCAATAGCCCTAGGTCCTCCTTCCCATCCCTTTGTTCCTGCGCACAAAGCAGAGCCCAGATCTTTCTTGGTCTCACAGGGCACTGCCTACATTTAACTAATTAATGGCTATAAAGTGTGGCCCAAATGCCAAGTGTTATTATGGTGACCAATTATTTTTGCCTGGAGAGGCAGCATTCCAGCCATTGTGGAGGGAAGGAGATAAAAGATAGTGTGTTTTCTTTTTTAAAGATTTTGTTTATTTATTTGACAGACAGAGATCACAAGTAGGCAAAGAGAGAAAGAGAGGAGGAAGCAGGCTGTCCGCAGAGCAGAGAGCCCAATGCGGGGCTCGATCCCAGATCCCTGGGATCATGACCTGAGCCAAAGGCAGAGGCTTTAACCCACTGAGCCACCAGGCGCCCCAATAGTGTGTTTTCTGCGAGGAAAAACAAGGGCTGTTTTCCTGCCCTCCGGCAATGGATAGGATGCTGGATATGGCTCTCTTACACCCTGGGCACACTGAGCCAGGACCCCCATCAGATCATTCTCTTTGTAGCTTCATTACTGCTTGGGGAGAGGGAAGTACACTGCCAGAAACCACCCCGGAGCTGGCTTTGATGTGTGCTCAGGCTCTGAAGACCACACACAGCCACACCCCTCCCCCAGACCCCAAGGAGGTTACGGGCAAAACCCACTTGGGATTTCCCCTGGCCGTATCCCCGTGTCTGAAATTGAACAGTAGCCTCCGCAATGATAATAATAAATTAAAAGTAAAGTACTTCGGGGTCCCCTAGATGGAAGTTGCCACGTGGTTTTTCTATTTAGAGTTCTGTTTTTCCCTCCGGGTAGATTTTATAAATAACCATTGGGAATGCTGAACAAAATTCAATTTCCATATTGATTCCCTTTTTCTTTTCACAAAAGAAACACCAAGTAATTTCATGTCTGTGACCTTTCTCCCTGAAGGTTTGTCAAGTTAGATAACACAAGTAGAAAAATAAACAGGAAAGGAAGAAAAGGAAGGAACAAAAGAAGGTGACAACTTAAGTAATGTAGTTAGAAAGAAACCCAATTACACCTGGGGCCTTGAGAGAAATCCAGAGCTGTCCCCATATGCTCACCATGCATGGTTGAAGTTCTGGGCTAATGCTAGTTAACACCGGTTGCGCACCTGCCATGCGCCCAGTGTGTTGGAAGGTGCTTTACGGGGGATTATCTCATTTACTTCTCACATTAACCCTGGACGTAGACTATTATTCACGCATTTTACAGAATAGAAACTGAGGCCTATAGGCATTAAATACCCCAAGTGTCGGTCTGACACCACAGCCCCGGATCCTAACAACATCACTCAGGGGAACACCATCTATGTGTATGAAATGTCATTTTTATCAAGCAGACCCAGACCACAGTACAGTCCTGGGATGGAAATACTCTCATGCCGGCCCCTCCGGACACCTAAGAAGCAGCATCTCAGAAGCTTCCTTGGTAATGTCTAGAACTTTGAGCTTCTTCTCAGAGGTAGGAAGTACATATTGAACCTCTTCTCTCTGCATGAAATGTGAGTCCATGTCCATTATTTATACTTGCTCAGAAATAATCTTAAAAAAAGATGTTATTATTTTTAAAGATTTTATTTATTTATTTGACAGAGAGAGATCACAAGTAGGCAGAGAGGCAGGAAAAGAGAGAGAGATGGGGAAGCAAGCTCCCCGCTAAGCAGCGAGCCCAATGTGGGGCTGGATCCCAGGACCCTGGAATCATGACCTGAGCTGAAGGCAGAGGCTTTAACCCACTGAGCCACCCAGGCGACCCCCCTTTTTAAAAGATTTTATTAAAGATGTTCTTTCATATGAGGAACTTTCACATGAAAGTTCTAGAGGTTGTGTGCCCTCTCTGCCACCAGCCTAGGGCAGTCTCTGCCCCTGTGATGTATTCTGAGAGTACGCAAGCCCGCTGGACTTACCATGCTCGAGAACCAGGTACTGACATAACTCTTTGTCCGCTATCACTCTGCCTTACCAGGTTGTAAATTCCACGTGGCAGCGACCAAGTCCATGCAGCACCCCCAGGGCCTAGTACAAAGCCTGGCACAGAATAGGTACCCAGAGACTTCGAGGGGAGTAAAGAATGCTGACCTGTGTCAGTTTGTCTCTGAGAAGGTGCTCTGAGACAAACCCGCTGCTCTGAAACCTTTAAAGACCCAGTTAAATTTTCAGACAAAATAAAAGAATTTTTCAATACACGATTACAATCATTTTTGAAATGAGAGTAATGGCCGGCTTGCCACCGCACTGAAGAATATCAGTTCTGGAAGCAGAGAGTCTGGTTCTCATCCTCTGACCTGGATCACTACTCTCAGCATGGTGATGGTCAAGTTTTTAACTCCTCAGTGTGCCCATTTCCTCCTGGGGACAGTGGGGCTAATGCCAAGGTCAAAGCAATGATGTAGAAGTTCAACGAGTTGACACACAAATGAGTGTTTGCCACTGCACCAGCTGTGTGGAATCCATAAGTGTTTGTTGTTATTGTCAGTGATGTTATTACCTCAGAACTCACAGATTTGTACACTGCAGATTTGTCTCATTCCTGAAAGTTCACAGGCTATGAAAGCAAATTGAGGTCAGGTGTAAGGGTATCTAGACCCCCCCCACCATGTCCCTGTTGTCAAGTTGCATTATGAGGCCAAAGACAGCCCCTCTCCCAGCCCCAGCTGCCATTTATTTTATTGCCTTTGTCCCGTGGTTGCAGGAAGCAGGTTTTCCTGCTTTTCCTGGTTTTCCAAGGCCTCTGTTTGAGCTTAGGGATTACTTTATGCTCTACCACCCTGGTTGGATTAGACGCCTTCATTCAGAGAACCTGTGACTCCCTGCAAAGAGCAGGTCCCACTGAAAGTTATTTGCATGGGACCACCATCCTCCCCGTCCCCACCCAGTCTCCCTTCCCTGCTCCGGGACTCTCCCTATTCGCCACCCTGCCCCTGGGGGAGCTCTCCTTGAACGTTCTCCACCCAGTCGGTGGTCCTGGAAGAAAAACAAAGATGTGCGCCCAAACTCAGGCAGGCAGGGAGAGGTACGGTGGAGTGGGTAGGAGTACCAGCTCTGGAGCTGGACCGCATGGGTTACCATGCTGGATTTTTGACTTACAACCCTAGGAAGAAATGGGAATAATAATAATAATAATACTATATCTTATATGGTTGTACTGAGCGTTAACTTACACATTAAGCATTTAGAACAGTGTCTGGCATATAGTAAGGCCTCAGTACTTTTTTTCCTGCCTTTTTTGGGGCGTTCTTTTTACATTCTCAGGAGACAGAAGTGGCAATGAAGGTTTTTGTAGAGAGAATGGTAGGCTTGGAGTCAGGAGATCAGGTCTGGTGCCTGCTCTCTCTTGTCTGCCGTAAGATAACGTGTACAGCACTTTTCTTCTCTGAGGCCTCACTTTTCTCATTCCAAAATGGGTATGAAAATAATTTCAGCCCACTGAGATAGTGCTTGTAAAAGACTGTTGTAAATTCTAACTCTAAAACACGGAGCCAATAGTGATTAAAGTATTGTCCCATTTTGTTATCATGGCTTCTCCCAGGAGTAGGCAGATTGTTGCCTTTCAGGTCTTCAGACTAAAAGCACCTCCATTTTTTAGAATTCTACCACTGGAGAGTCATTCTCCCACTGGAAAGTCTCCTGGGCTTTTTGGTGTTCAAGACTTTTATTAAGGATGCCCCAGAAAGTGTCTGGTGGGAGAGAAGTCTCAGGGACGAGAATGCTGTCTTGAAGGAGGTGGTAGGCTGTCCCGGAGTGAACAGGTCAGACTTCTGAGTCCCTCACCCAAGAGGCAAGAACTGGATCTCTGAGTACAAGTGACAAGGGGCAGCTTTGGTGTCAAAAAGGAAGGAAGATTATTATTTGAATATAGCTCTCAGAATGTGGGAAAAAATACACAGTTGTGAGTGCCTGGTCAGTAGAGGTGTTCCAGCAGAGGCTTGAGACCACTCAGTGGGGACTGGGATAAAGGACCCTGTAATGAGATGTGTGTGTGTGTGTGTGTGTGTGTGTGTGTGTGTGTGTGTGTGTGTGTTGGACGGGGGTGAGGGAATGGGAGAACCTAGTTGACCCAGGTCTGGGAATTCTAGTTCATCCTAAGAAGGTAGCATGTCATGGGGGAGGGGGCGCCCAGCCAGGGAGAAAAAGGACCGCCAAGGGGGAGGCTGATGGAGCCCAGGCTCAGCTCTGTGGAATTCACTGTTTTGCCAAGGCTAGTCCCGGTCTCTTCGCTCTGGGCCACAGAGCCTGCAACTGCGCACAATCCACTCATTCATTTGGTTACTACTGCAAACATTCACCGCCGGAGAGTCAACGACCCCGCAGCGACGCGAAGCCTCTCGCTCGGCCACCAGCAGAGGGCAGGAGAGACACGCAGATGCCCGACTGCGGATCGGCTAGCCAAGCTTCTACACTGGGGAAACTGGGTCACTCGGTCCTGCCAGGCGGCAAACATCCCAAGGGGGTGGGCATCGGCACCCTCGGGCCCCTGGCCTGGCAGAAGTAGCCCCTGCTTGCAAAAGGAAGGCTGAGATCCATAACACGGAGGGCTCAGAGCTGTGGGGCCGTGGGTGGTGGGGTGGGGAGGGAGAAGGCTGGGGGATCTGTTCCCAGAAAAGGGTTTCCTGGGGCTCCCTCTAGAGAAGAGAAGGTGGACAGGGGGAGGCCTGCCAAGGCACGGAGGGGTGGGGTTTGCTTCAGGGAGAACCCAAGATCTCACTAAGGAGTTTGTGGCTCTCCTTCCAGCTGGGTTGAGACCTCCAGTGGCAGGTGGGGGGGGGGGGGCAGGGTTGGCTGGCAGGATATGAGTCAGTGGATGCTAGCTAGCCCTGATGGTCCTGGGCTCAGGATCAGGAGGCAGGTTTGGAGTCAGACTGGCTTGTGTCTTGGTTTTGCCATATTATGCTGCAGGACCTTGGGCAAATCATTTTCATACCTCAGTTTCCTTTTTCATAAACTGGTGGCACTGTTATGAAGATGAAATCGGAAGAATGATGTGAGCATGCCAGAGTATTCTTCTCTTCCTCCCCTCCCCCGCCCCATCCTGGTGGGCATCACCTGCCCTGGGTAACAATGGAAGCAGGGGCCTTCTGAGCATGGCAGCGAGGAGGGGTTGTCCACGGCACTGGTAGTCTCGGCAGGGTGAGAGCATTCTGTGGGGCTGATGTTGCAGGGAAAGACGTGGGAAGGACACTCCCCACCCTCCTCTTCATCCCACAGCACCCTGCTATAGGGACAGTTGAAGGCTGGGGAAAGCGTGTCTCCACCACTCTCAAGCCATGGTCTCTTGACGTCTCTGAGGCTTGAGAAATCAGGGAGGTGGGAACAGACCGGGGAGAACAGGGGACTTAGAAGATAGCACGGGGAGGGAAGCAACTGACACTCCAGTTTCTCCCGTGGACCCTGTGACGGCTAGAAGAGCCACTTAAACCTGAAGTCAAGGACTCATTCATGCATTCGTTCAGACTGTGTGTTTCCTCCATTCACCGGCAGCAGGGACTGTGCTGCTCCTTCCTCTCCAGGAGAGGGATGGTGGGTGCTGGTGCTTCTATGGTGTTTAATGCTTGCTGGCTGTTAATGAAGAAGGAATCTTGGAGAACCAATTTGAACCCTCAGTTTTACGGATTAAAAAGAAAAGGCCCAAACACTGAGGCTCAGAGCACAGTGGGGCAGGGAAAAGAAAGTTCTTGTCTGTGGTGCCTGTGTGACTCAGGTGGTAAGTGTCTGCCTTCAGCTCTGGTCATGATCCCAGGGTCCTGGGATGGAGTCGGAGTTTGTCGGCCTCCCTGCTCAGCAGGGAGCCTGCTTCTCCCTCTCCCGTTCCCCCTGCTTGTGCTCTCTCTCTCTCTGTCAAGTAAATAAAAATCTAGAAGAAAGAAAGAAAGTTCATTTTGTCCTTGTCAATTGCTTCTAGAATCTTCTTCTGTCATTGCTTTAAGAAAGTGGCTGGATCTCCATAGCGAGAGTCTCTTCCTCTTCCTGAGGACTTCCCTTTGCCTCCATCCTCCCTACTTCAGCTCTAACCACTTCTTACATTACCCAGCCTCAGGTGTGTGGCAGAGCGAGTTCTCCCAGCCCCAGGCTAGGGTCTAGGGCTCCAAGGAGCCACTGGTATTTCTTTCTTTCTTTTTTCTTTTCTTTCTTTTTTTTTTTTTTAAGATTTCATTTATTTATTTGACAGACAGAGATCACAAGTAGGCAGAGAGGCAGGCAGAGAGGTAGAAAGGAGGAAGCAGGCTCGCCACCAAGCAGAGAGCCCAACGCAGGGCTCGATCCTCTTTACCCCAAGATCATGACCCGAGCCGAAGGCAGAGGCTTCAACCCATTGAGCCACCCAGGTGCCCCTTTCTTTTTTCTTTTTAAAAAATTTTATTTGTTTATTTGAGAGAGAGAGTGTGTGAGAGGGCAAGCGGGAGGAAGAGCAGAAGGAGAGGGAGAGAGAGAATCTCAAGGAGATTCTGTACCAAGGACAGAGCCCAGCATGGGGCTTGATCCCAGGACCCCAAGATCATGACCCCAGTTGAAACCAAGAGTCGGAGCCACCCAGGCGCCCTGTAGTCAATGGTTCTGAGGTTGAGGAAGTCTGAGCGGCATAATGTGATAAAACCAGCAGAGTCGGAATTCCGGCTCTGCCATGTGCTGGCTATGAGACCTTGGGCAAAATACTTTCTATCCCAAGCCTCAGTTTCCTCCTCTATAAAACGGGGACAGCAATAGTATTTTCCTTATAGATACTATTCCTTCCAGCCCCACTTAATCTGAGGTTGGAAGTGAGAATAAACTCAACAGCCTTCTTTTTCCTTGGTAAAGTTTAATAGCAGGACCCTAAAGGAAAGGGGAGGAAATGAAGGGGGAGGAAATGAAAGGGGAGGAAGCCAGAAGTTAGAATCTTCTAGTTCAAGTCCTAGGAGGTTCCGGATGGTAGAAATCACCCAGGGCTGTGTCCCAGCACATCTCAGCCCCCAGATTGCAGTGCGACTGGATCCTGGTTGCTGTGCCTCTTTGGCCGGTAGTGT
Organism: Meles meles; assembly: GCF_922984935.1. Lineage (NCBI taxonomy): Eukaryota > Metazoa > Chordata > Mammalia > Carnivora > Mustelidae > Meles > Meles meles. The sequence goes on from NC_060066.1 coordinate 121,283,729, forward strand.
CCTCCTCTGGATAATGGAGAGGCTGAGCACGGTGAGCTCCAGGGTCCCTGCCTGGCCCGCCTGATGCTCCCAGCCAGAGCCCAGCCCTCGTTCTTTGGGCTGCAGCCGGAGCTTTACATAGCCAATGTAGCTAAAGAGGTAGCACCTGGCTGGGTCACTCGGCCCCAGGGAAGCCCCTGGTTTGCTGGTTTGGAGGCTGTGAAGGGCCGGGCCACAGAGACTTTGGCCTAATGGCATCTGGTTCCAGCCAAAGCTTTTCAGGGAAGGATGAAGAGGAGCAGTGGGGCTGGCAGAAGCCGTGATAAACAGCCTGGAGCTCCGAGTCCGCGGCCTTGCTTTGCCACCCACAGCCTTAGCCACCTGGGAAACGTGAAGGCTCCAGAAGAGACAATGGTCGGGGGCCCAGAGGAGGTCTCCTGTTTGAAGAGGCCTGGGTGAGGGATGGGTTCCATGGGAGGGGAAGAGTACCGGCAGGTGGATGCTCTGTCAAGGCAAACAAGCAGGGGCCAAAGCAGGTACCCCAACCGTTAAGGCGTCCTCTGTGTGAGGCCACGTGTGGCAGCCATGAGGGTATGGGTGGAGTGCTCAGACAGGGCTGGGGACTTTAGGATCCATGGAACATGTATGTGGCGTGGACCCCACACACGTCATGGGGCAGGGTGGGGGAGGAAAGCCTCAACCCCAGGGGACTCCAAGGGCTCCTAGGAGGCTGCTCAACACCATGGGACAAGAAGTGGGAGATAGTTCAGTGTTCTTCCCTTGGGCAGTGAATCCCACTAAATACCCACCCCATTCATTCTGGGCTACATGTGCCCCTGCAAGGTCAAAGTCACATGTTGACTTGCTGGCTATAATGATGGCTGTCCGGAGTCCCCAGAGACTGGTGTGATTCTGGTCATTCTGGCTTGCAGATAAGCAAACAGAGGACTCGTCCGAAGTGCCTCACCCAGCCTGGCCAGCTTCCAGAGCTTGTCCAATTATCTTCCACTTTGTGTCCATTCCAGTAAGACACTCCTCCCCCTCCCACCCCATCCTCCTCTTGCCTTGTAGCAAGGATGCGTTACACACACACACACACTCGAATGCCATCCTATGCAGACTGGGCGGATGGTGCCAGAAAGGTAGACATATCCAGGCAAAGTGGGCTACTCTGGTTGCCTGTCCCCACTATCAGTGAAGAAACAGCTTAGTGATACCTGGGTCAGCTGAAGATGCCCAGTTGCCCTCTCCTTCCACAGATTCTTCGGTCTGGGATGTATTCCTGTCCCCCACCCCTTATCTTGATGCTTCCACTTCCACTTGGCAACTCCACTCCAGGACTTCTTGGTGACTTGGGTAGAGGAAAACCGTGGCCTTGGAGAGCCAGGCAGAGCCCACTGGAGTCCCAGTGAAGGCCTCTTGGGAACCAGATGACCTTGAGCAAGTTTCAGAACCCTCTGAGCCCGGGCACCTTCATTTGTTAAAACAATGAAAACCAAGTGGGCTAAATCAAACTGACAAGCTGGTTCTGAGAATTGAATGAGTTAGACTGTACAAAGCCACCTAGCCTTAAGAAAATATTTAATAAATACGATTCCTCATAGGGTAGGAATTGGGTGGGGGGGGGGCTTTGTGCCAAGAAGAAAGGTTATGGGAATGAGAATCCCTGAGCACTTAAAACATACTCACTGGTATGCTCAATCCTTTCCTTGTACTGTATTATCTCAGTTGATTAAGCTTCCCGACACCGCTATGAGGCAGGTAGAGAAACTGAGGCTCCAAGATGTTAAGCCTACTTGCCCAAGGTTGTAGTGATCAAAAGTCTGACCCAGGGCCTAAGAGCTAAATATCTCAGATTCTCTGCAACAATCCTTACTTTCCCGCAGTGACTGCAGAGTCCTTCCCTGAAATACGCTCTCATTCTATCTTTGGGTTTTTGTTTCAATAAGCAAGACCATCCCGAAGGGGCCTTCACGTCCCTCATGCTAGTAATTACTCCTTCTCCTAAGTGTTCAGAACACTGTGGTTATGCTTATCCCTTACACTTTCCATGTATTATGTGTATTTACACACCCGTCTCTGGTCCTGGGGGGACGCCCTTTGAGGACACAGACGGAATCTTGTCTTATTTCCCTTGTTTCCTTTTGCCATGTAACTATTAACCGAAGTGCTTTGCATGCCACAGGCTTTTGGAAAATGTTTGTTGACTTGAGGTGTGTGTTCGGCAATGCGAGTAGAGAGCATGACAGATGATTCTGGGTCAGAATCCTTACTCGCACTGACTCTGTGACCCTGGGTAAGTCACTCAACCTCTCTGGGCCTCCCTCAGTTTCTACACCTCTAAAATGGGATAATAGTAGCAACCATCATGGTGCGTTGTGAGGATGAAATGAAAAAAAAATGCATGCAGAGCATTTACACAGTGCCTGGCACATATCACAGTCTCAGCAAATGGTCTGTCTTGTGGCACCAAGGGCTGGAGACAGGCAAGGTGGATGGTGGTGACGGGGAAGACGGAGGTAGCGCTGGGAGACGTGCAGAAACGAGGACACTGCGAACAACCCAACCTGCTTACTTCTCAGGGCATGATGGAATGGAGATAGATAAAAAGGAAAGAGATATTTTAAGGAAAGTTCAGTAAAATGGAGAGGAGCCAACAAAATGAGTATAAGCCTGCTGGGATGAGGGGGGAAGGAATTGGCTAGAAGCAGACAAGCCCTCAGCAGTGGCCCAGAGACTCTGTCCAGGATAGAAGGAGGGGCCTGGGGATGGGAGAGACATGCCCACCCAACCAAAAGTAGAATAAGGTTGGTGGCTGAGGGGTTGGTGGCTGGAGGGGGACGTCACAAACCAAGGTGGCTGTGGAAGGAGCAGTCTCTGTCTCGATCCAAAAGAAGGATCCGAAAGCCAAGAAGGATGAATAATCCAGGCTTTGGGCTCAAGGCGGCAGGCAGCTGTTGTTCATTTATGGCTTGAAGAAGGCTTCATGAGCCTCTCCAGCATGTTAAGAAACCCCCTTCGAATGCAGCTTGCCTGAGATACCTTAGGCTGGAGCTCGAGCCTCACTGAGGACCATCCCTGCCTGCCCCCTCCCTGCCTAAGGTGGGAGCAGACAGCAAGGGAAGTGAAGGCGCCCAGACCCCCTGGGCCAGTCTGGAGAGCCCCCTACCCCTCTCCCGAAGCTCTCAGCCCTGGGGTGAGGCCGTAGAAAGTTGCCAGACAGTGCAAGGCAGACCTTAAGTTGCTAGTGACCGGGCCTCTTAGTTGACCCAAGCAGGGTTTTACTAAGCTTCCAATCTAATCTCTGCAATTTAAATCCAAATTTGCTGACGGACACAGCGGGTGGGGGCGTGGCAGGTTCTACCTGCAAGAGGGTGGGGGAGGAAGGAAGGCCCCTTTTCATAATGTAGAAACGAGGAGCTTCTCTCCAGTAGAGGTCCTGCCGCCCTCCTGTGCCCATCACTCAGTGGTTTGTCCACAAGGACACGGGAAGAAGCTTGCCAAGTGCCGGGAGCCAAATCATTCCCCAGCCTTCAGGGGCAGAAATGGTCCTCCTGGCCTTGGAATGGAGCAGGAGGGTCCAAAGTGATTTGTGGACTAGCTTGAAAGGTGACGTGAGCAGGGAAGTGGCTGGGGTGGCACAAGTTCCTTCATCCAAAGAGCCTTGAGGGGGGCATGCCCTGCCTGTTAGCCAGAATAGCCAGGAGCCCAGAGGGGCCTCTCCAGCCAGATGGGAAGAGGCCCTGTGGCCAGATGGGCACCTGTGTGAGGGTATCTGGTCTCCTGATTCCTCCCACCCCAACCCCGGGTTGGGGTGGGGGGCAGGGTTCTGCTCTTCACACTCCTTCGGGGACACAGGTGGCCCTCTTTTGCCATCTTCAGCAAAAGGCTGCCCTGTATTCCAACCTTTTTAGGGTCAGGTCTGGAAGGGGTCCCCTAGCCTCATTGCCACTGGCCAGAATTCATTCCTGAAGACAAAACTGCATGGCCAGGGAGGCTGGGAAACGAAGCCTAGCTGTGTGCCCAGGAGAGACAAAATGGATTTGGTGACATCAGCAGTGTCTGCCTCATGCCCCAAATCACACAGGACATTTGGTGATTGAGGGTTGGGAAGAGGCCCCTGAGAAATAAACAGGTGGAAGAGATAGGGAGGGCTTGGGACAATATCCCACCTTTGGGTAGCCTTGACAGATGTCCCTTCCTTAGCCTCAGGAGCAGGCAGCCAGAGGCTACTAAATGCTCTGAAGAGAGGACCAGCGCCCAGTCCCTGAAGGCAAACTCTGGACTCAGATGAGGCTATAAGGGAGGCTTAGGTCCCACCCAGGTCACACACCCCACACAGCAATACTCCCACAAAAATGGGAAGGGGAGTCAGGGAGCCAGAAACTAGAAGGAGGGACCAACTTGGAGGATAGCGGGCAAGAGGGGTGCCACTGCTCAAGAAGGTCGGGCCACATTGGGAGAGCAGGGAGCCTCCAGCATCTGAGGAGAGGGACACAGAGAGGGGAAGAAGGACAGAGAGCAGGGAACAGGGAAATGGGGCCGAAGAACCCTCTTTTTCATGTGGTGTAAGAAGTGTGGGTCTTTATTCGAATGCTGATATTGTTACTTTTGGATGTCACGGAGCTATCCAATAGAACTTTCTGTGATGACGGACGTTTCCATCCGCACTGTCCAATATGGTAGCCACTAGCTGCACGTGACTATTGAGCACACAAGGTATGGCTAGAGCGACTGGGGAACAAAATCTTCAATTGTATTAATTTTAACTAGTTTAGATTTAAAGAGCCACAGGAGCCTAGCATGCATATTTTCAGCCCAGGAGAGGTAAGGTGTGGGCTGCCAGCAACTTCAACGGGATATCTCCTCATTCAGCCTGTTCCTGGGCCCCCAGCTCCATCCGAGCCTTGCCCGGTAGGTGAGGCCTGGCTGGCCAGCCAGTCTAGCTCTGCCCTGGGGTTTGGGTGAATTTCAGCCTCTGAGATTCTCATTAGCTTTCATCTCTGTGGGTCTGTGAGCCTGATGGGCTCAGTGAGCCATGGGAAAGAGGGAGGAATCAGATTGCTGAGCAGTGGTGGGGAGGCAGGGCTAAATCTTTGCAGTCCTAATTCAGGAGTTCCGGAAGGGGCTTGTACCCTGTGCCCTCTGCGCTTAATGACAAGGCATCAGGCTTTAGTCACCACTCCTCCCTTTGGAGGAGGGTCTGAGCTGTTGTGGCCTGGCCGATGTGTTTTGGAAGATACTTAGGGGCTGTGCCGCAGCTCAAGGAGGAGACATGTAATTGCGTCTGCCACTCACCTGCTCCGTGCCCAGACTATCTAAACGGCAAATGCTCTGATGCCTGCTATTCCCCTGCCCCCCTGGCTTCATTTTAAGCCAGGAGCACTTTGTGCCTGGCGAGCACATCCCCTCGCGTGGTTCCCAGGCCAACTGAACGAGCTTTTCTTCAAAGCCTGTTGTCTGCTGTCCTCTTTTTCAAAATATTAAAGAAATTATCACGAGACGTGATGGTCTCTGTCCCCGAGGGACACCCCCAGGCCCAGGGCTGCCTTGCCAGTGCTCAGAGCAACACGGGAATCCCTGAGGTCGGCTCTACCTTCAAGACTGCCCCTGCTCTTCTCTCGGCCCAGACACTAAGCTAGGGGGGCAGGACCTACATCCATCCCTGCCCTCCTCTCTTGACCCCGTTCTTTCTCCTGTTCATCTCTACTCCCTTCACCTCTGAGGAGAGCCTGCTTTCATCCTCAGGAGACAAGGTTGGCTGGTCCCAGAAACAATATTTGAAGGTGGTGAGAGGGAGTTTATAGGAAAGAATGGAGCACAGTATAGCTTCAGGATCATAGATTGGAGTCCAGCGGCAGGGGTCTGGTCGCTTTCTGCCCCTACACCCGGGGCTCCACTTTTCCTTAGGCCCAAGCTTTTCTCCCTGCCTCGAAGGCTGCCCACTCCATATACCTGAAATATAGCCATCCCCAAGACCTGGCTTAAGCTCTGCCTGAGTCTCTTGCCTCTGATCTCCCTAGGCCTCCCAGGCCTTCTTAGAACAGGAAGCAGAGGGGCGCCTGGGTGGCTCAGTGGGTTAAAGCCTCTGCCTTAGGCTCGGGTCATGATCCCAGGGTCCTGGGATTGAGCCCCGCATCAGGCTCTCTGCTCTGCGGGGAGCCTGCTTCCTCCTCTCTCTCTGCCTGCCTCTCTGCCTACTTGTAATCTCTGTCTGTCAAATTAATAAAATATTAAAAAAAAAAAAGAACAGGAAGCAGAAAGCTCTTTGTGTAAAGGGTGAGGCTAAACCATTGTGCCCTGTATCACACCTTCCAATGGGCCCTCAGTGGCTCCCCATAAAGGCCAGACTCCTTAGCACTCTCCAGCCCTGTATTCTCACCACGCCAGGTGCTCCCCTTCTTTTTCCCTGCAGTTCATGCATGAGGTCTATGGTCTGATGGAAGATCTATCCCTCTGGGGTTAGCCAAGATTATTCACCGTCCCCTGTGAGCCTGCTCGAAGTCTGCTCATTCCTCTTCGTTCGCAGAATGCCCTCGCTGTGTATCAGCTTTTGGATCTGCTCAGACACACCACCTCTAAAATATTCCTTGTCTCCCTCCCTCCAGACCGTTGGCAGTGGTCTTTCCCGGGTCCATTGAAGCATGTATGTGAGGTTTCGTTGTTTGATCCCCACCCCAACTCTGAGCACCAGCACGCAGTTGGGCTCATTCATATCAGCCCGTTGAACAAAATGAAACCCACCCCAACTGCCAGCTCAGGAGGCTTTCCCCCAGCCTGAAGCCAGGCTGCGTGCGGTTCCCGGCTCCAAGCTGGCAGATGGGACAACGGACGACGACCAACAGTTGCTGCCACTTACAAAGTGCACTCCACGCACGGTCTGTACCAAAAGCTGACATTTCCCATGCGTGGCCTCTAGCCCCCAGCCCTCTCCTCTGGGAAAGACAGAGACCCAGGTGGGTTGGTATCGTCTCTTTCACAGCGCAGATGCTCCATAAATATTTATTGGATGATTAACTCCCTGCGCTCAGCTCTCAGGCTGAAGCCGAGCTCAGATTAAGTTGGGTTGCTGCTGTTTGATTCTCTGTTGTTTTCTGGTCTACAGGGAAGTACAAAGGGTGGTCCCAGGGACAAGGGATGTGAGCCGCCGCTTTCCCCCTACCCACAGCCCCCCTTATGAATCTAGAGTCAGAGATTTCAGAGCTGGGGCCAGCAGGCCCTCCCCCATCTCTGGACTGCTCTATTGGGACCAGCTTCCCACAGCCTCCCCCGTCCCTGGGAGCAGCCCAGGCATCTTATTCACGGTTGCTCGTTCCATGCAGGCCTCGGGCAATGGCTGTTCTTCCACCACTCTGCTACTCGCTCAGCCACGGCCCTGCCAACTTTCCTCCTCCACACCTGATGGCACACCTGGCTGGCTTCTCAGCCTCCACTTGGGATTGCTTTCTGCAGTTCTAAAGCAGGCCGCTTCCCCTCTCCTCCTTGTGGGGGAGCCCTCCTGGGGCCCGGGCCCTCACCACTTAGCCACTCCTCTCCATTCCCCTGGCCTCCTCACCAGGGGTAGCTCCTATGGCCCTGCTCGGGCTGTCTTTGGCATGATCCCACTTGGCCTTCAGGAGCCTCAATGGCCTGACAGGCTTTCCCCCTCCCTAACCGTGATGCGGATTCCTTGAGAGCAGGCTCCAAGACTAAGCACGGCTTTGCCACCCCACGCGTTCTCCACTTTCTCCCGTAGGACTTCGCCCACGGTAAGCGTTCATGCCTCTTTCCTGATCGCTTAGAAGTGGAGGCTCATTAAGGGGGGTTGCGAAACTTGGGATCTCTTCCACTAGGCTTCGGAACTTCGGAACTTTCCGATTGGAACGGTGCTCTCCAAGGTATGTTCTGCAGATACCAGGATATTCATCGGTGTTCTAGGATGAGAGGCCCATGATCAACCAGAACACATTTCTTAGAGCCTTTGATATGTTAACATACATTGTGATTTTCTAAGAAAACAAAAGGACCTGGAGCCTAACACGCCTATGCATGACGGCCTGCAGTCCCAGGGCCCTGAGACAGGTACTCAGGATGGTGGAAAACATCTACTTGTCACAGGTGAGGTATACAAGGAAATCGGTTAAGGCAAAGACTAGGGTAAGGTCAGCAAGCAAAGCCGACCTCAAAGAGACTCACTGTGGATCACAGGCTCACCTACCTAACCCCAGGTGGGGGGACAATTAGGTGAGGGGAGCATGAGTCTCCCCACTCACATGGCCTTATCTCCCCCCAGTCCCAGGGGGAGGTGGGCTGTCATCAATAGCTTACCCAATAAATCTTCACTCGAACCACCCTACCCCTGACTCCAGAGCCAGATTCCAGGGACAGAATTTCTTTCTTTCTTTCTTAAGGTTTTATTTATTTATTTGACAGAGAGAGAGAGATCATAAGCAGGCAGAGAGGCAGGCAGAGAGAGGGGGGAAGCAGGCTCCCCGTCAAGCAGAGAGCCCCACGCAGGGCTCAATTCCAGGACCCTGAGACCATGACCTGAGCCAAAGGCAGAGGCTTAAACCACTGAGCACCCAGGCGCCCCCCAGAGACAGAATTTCTAACTAAGCTGCAGGTCTAAGAATTTTCGAAGCCAGGACTTATAAGCAATATAGGGGCTTTCCATGAGGCTAGATTGGCCAAAGCCAAACACATTCGGCCAAGAAACCACCCCCCCCCCGTTTTTTTTTTCTTGAACACCTCATGGGAGTGACACGTCTAAGAGCACACATTCGTAAATGTACCTTGGAAACACTACCAGCCCGTCTTCACCATCAGGGAGGAAGCAGCGGGTGAACACCACCAGTGTTTTGTGATCCTTTTGTTCATAAAGCACCTCTGGGCTTCCGACTCCCCACGGGATTCTCCCAACCTTCCTCTGCCAGACAAGCCTGACTCGGCCGCTGTCCCCATTGTATAGATGAGAGCAGGCGGAGAGAGAGCGCTGGTGGAGAGCCCAGAGACCGGCATTTGACGTTCTGCTCTGCCAGCTACTCTTTTTTTTTTTTAAGTTTTTTAATTTATTTCATACAAAGAGAGAGATCACAAGTAGGCAGAGAGGCAGGCAGAGAGAGAGAGAGAGTGGAGGAAGCAGGCTCCCCACTGAGCAGAGAGCCGGACGCGGGGCTTGATCCCAGGACCCTGGGATCCTGACCTGAGCTGAAGGCAGAGGCTTTAACCCACTGAGCCACCCAGGTGCCCCCTGCTCTGCCAGCTACTCTTGGTGGGATGTGTATTTCTGCCATGAGAACATCAGTCTCACAAGATTATGGACAGGATGAAATGAAAACGTATGCGAGAGCACTGTGTAAAAGCCATTAGTGCAGTGCATGCTTATTGGACCCATGCTGCCTGGCTTTCCATGATGGATAGCTACCATTCATTGGGAGCCCATCGGGCACCACACATAATTCTTGGCACGTTTTGTATGCTGTTTAATGTGATCATTTTTAAAAAAGATTTTATTTACTTATTTGACAGAGAGAAAGAGAGAGACAGCAAGAGCAAGAACACAAGCAGGGGGAGCAGGAGAGGGAGAAGCAGGCTTTCTGCTGAGCAGGGAGCCCGATGTGGGGCTCAATCCTAGGACTCTAGGATCATGACCTGAGCCAAAGGCAGATGCTTAATGACTGAGCCACCCAGGCTGCCCCTATTTAACATGATCTTCCCAGTAACCTTGTGGGGTTGCTTATTACAATCCCCATCCTATAGATGAGGAAACTGACATTCAGAGATTTGAAATTTGCCCGTTTACATACCTAAAGTGACAGTCAAAGTCAAGAAAACTTGAACGTGGTCTCATCACACACACACAAAAATTCTGTAAGTATGACTGGTGATGGATATTAATTAGACTTATTGTGGTGACCATTTTGCAACATACACTAATATCAAATCATTATGTTGTTCACGTGAAACTGATATAATGTTGTATGTCAATCATACCTTAATAAGAAATCCCCCAAAACAAAAAACAGAAAACTTGAGCCCAGAGCCAAATCCAAAACCTCTGTTCCACGCTCTTCAATGTTAGAGGTTAAGATGCTAGCTCTAAAAATAAATTGTAGGGGCACCTGGCTGGCTCAGTCAGTGAAGTGTGTGATGCTTGATCTCAGGGTTGTGAGTTCAAGCCCCATGTTGGATGTAGAGAAGGCAACTTGCTGCCGCAAGTTACTGGTGTCACAAGTCTCCTTCCTCTGTCTCCCATTTCCCTCCTTCGGAAAGCAAAGGAAATTGCCACTATTTCCCAAGGCTGTTGCAAGAAGTAAATTGACCTAGAATATGGGAAAGCAGCTACCACAGTGTCTGACACTTGGCAGACATTCAGTAAGTGTAGCTGAATGAGCTCTTTTGTAGCTTATCATCTAGCAATGACACATGTGAACATGCTGGAGATATCCTGATTTTTAGCACTGAATAGAATACCAGTGATGACATCAGTGCTCATTTTTATAATTGTGGTTTTAAAAAAATTAAAAAGCTTTTATTTCTTTATTTGTCAGAGAGAGAGAGAGCACAAGCATGTAGAGAGGCAGGCAGAGGCAGAGAGAGAAGCAGGCTCCCCGCTGAGCGAGGATCCCGATATGGGACTCCATCCCAGGACCCTGGGATCACGACCTGAGTCGAAGGCAGTGGCTTAACCAACTGAGCCACCCAGGCACCCCTATAATTGTGTTTTAAAATAAGGTGGTAAGACACAAGGATAGGGGCAGGCAGAATACCCAGGGGTTAAGGGCACCTCCCACCCTGGTCAAATCCACTGACCAGCTTTGGGGTCTTGGGAAATTTAGCCTATCCATGGTCTCTGAAGTAACAGGGTCCTTGTGGGGGTTAACAAACATGAGCAAAGCCCTTAAAACCTTGATGGGCATGGGCAGGAGTGCTCTATAAACACCACCATCGTCCCCTGCCAAATGTTTCTCTCTTTTCTGAATCTTTGTAGCTCATAAATGCCCAAGACAGGTTTGGATAATTTTCATGTTTTATTTTATTTTATTTATGTTATCATGTACATGGTTTATCACTCCCGCTAGATCTAAGCAGTTTGAGGGCAGGATGCTGCCTGATTCAGCTGCACGGGGCTCACACCACAGCAGGCTCTCCAGAAGTGCTTGCAGCATCAGTGAAGAAATGAGTAAATGAGGACACAGCCCAGGAGGCCAGTTCTGAGTGGCACCCACGGCTGTATGTTTACCCCACCCTGGCAACTCCACACCTGGCACATACCCTGCACTACGATAGTACCCCTGGATTTCTCTGCTTCTCTTGTCCTGGCTACGGGGGTCCTAAAAGAGCACCTGTCTCTGGAGAGGCTGACTGAGGCCCCAGGGGTCCCCATAGCCCTTTGGCTAGCCAGGCAGCCGGCACCTGAGCCCACAGACCTGCCCGATGGGCGGGCAGATTAAATGCTCAAAAGCACCTGGGCATTGTGGTATATGGATGTAAGAAAATTCTCCCACGCCTGACTGTCTGAAAGCCCACCATTGCTCTCCAGGCACCCTCTGGGGCGCACCTCTGAGAGGATTAGCACAGGAAGTCATTAGCTCCTGAGGCTCTCCGCAGCTCAGCTGGGGTAGAAAAAAGTAATCAAGGCCCCAAGGGACCAGGGTGGGGCTGAGGAAAGAAGGCACATTTGTGGAGCCGGGGAGAGGGATGGTTCTCTTTCCTCTCCAGGGTCCTGGTAGTTAGGGTCTGGCTCACAGGGTACCAGAGGGGAAGGAGCCACAGAGATCTCAGTACCCAGCCCTCCCGGGAAATGACCAGAGACGGCAGGCCATACTTCCTCATATCCGTTCCGGGTTTGTTCCTCACTCCTGCCTTCCCTTTCTTTTCCCGACCCCTCTCCACTGATGTTCAATGCATGGGCCATCTTTCCGGGAGGCTACCCGGCATGACTGCCCAAGCTTGAGTTTTGGGAACAGTCAGACCTGATTTCAAATGTGGACTCTGCCAATTACTGTCCGTGTGATGCTGGCCAAGTTCCTTAACCTCTCTGGGCTTCCTCTTCCAATATCACTGATTTCACAATATTGTTGAAATTGATGAGTGCCAGTTACGTCGTCTCCAATGGTGCCTAGCACATAGTAAGTGTTTGTCAGATTATTATTGGAGGGATACAGTTCCTGGTTTAGGCATACTGTTCAGTCCTGCTTTCCCTCTGTTTTTATCTAACTGAAGCCAGCCAGTCACAACAAGGCATCGGAACGCCCCAGGTGGGGATGAGAAAGCAGGGCAGTCCTTTCTGGTGTCTGGGTGACCTGGTAGAGGTGGGCCAGGGAGAGCCACAGGCTCAGTGCTCCATCGAACTTCATGTCTATGCACTTGTGCTGGGCAAGGGCATTTGCCGGCCAAGCCGAGGCATCCTGCCCCCAACCTGGACTCATCCTATCTAGATTAGCCGTCTCTCCTTCTCCCAGACCCTGCTTGCCCTTCTCCAGTAAAGACCTTGGGGTCTGAGTAGCAGGGTTGAATGTGTGACTGGAGAAAAAACATTGCAGTACTGACCTCAGTAATGATCAAGCATAATAGCAAACTTTGGGGGGCTGACTGTTTGCCTGGCATACTGCGTGCCCATTGCTTTATGTTATTATCACAACCCTGAGAAAGGTGCTTTTATTATTCCCACTTTATAGATGAAGACACTGAGGCTCAGAGAGATCCAAAAATGTTTCCAAGGTCACATGGTCAACAAGTAGGGATATGGGATTTGAATTAATCCAAATCCAAGGCCCACCTGCCATGAGCCTAATACGTGAACTTACATAATTTCTAATCCTCATAGCAACCTTATGAACTGGATAGTCTCTTTTTACTATTAAGAAAATAAAGTTATGGGGTGCCTGGCTGGCTCAGCCCAAGGAACGTGTGACTCTTGATCTTGGTGTCCTGAGTTCGAGCCCCATGTTGGGTATAGAGATTACTTAAACAAATAAATATTTTTTAAAAAAAGTTAAAAAGGGTAAGTGACTTATAAGGTCACACAGCTGGTAGCTATACAGCCAGGGTCTGGATATTAAGCCTGTGTTTCTTGGCTATTCCACTCTACCCTGGCACCTCAGGTTCATTAGAGCATGGACAGGGGGAGTCTGAAGGGGAGGGAAGCTGACCTTGACAAACATCTTGCATGTGGGTGGTGCTTTCACACAAGGCACCTCATTTAATCCTCACAACAGTTCCATTAAGAGGGTATAATTAGCTTCAAGAAGAAAACCAGGCTCAGAGAGATCAAGTGACTCACCCAAGGTCACAGAGCTAGAAGCCATAAATTCAGGATTCATATTGACTCCTGGCTCCCAAGGATTTGCTTTTGCTCCTGGGTGTACCATCCACAGCACGCGCGCCCCCTGCTGGCTTTGTGCTTTTGCTTGGCTCCCGACCCAAGACTGTTTTTCCACTGTTCGGTGCTTTGGGCTCTGGAGATGGCATCACAGAACTCCCTGAGGCTTGCCTTCCAGTTTAAGATGAACAGGAAGCTTCCGCAGGAGATCAGAAGCCATGAGAAAGAGGTCTGGGTATTTGTCCTGCTCACTCCTTCCTGGCCCCGCTTTGATTCTTTTTTTTTTTTTTCTTTAAGATTTTTAAATTTCTTTATTTATTTGACAGACAGAAATCACAAGTAGGCAGAGAAGCAGACAGAGAGAGGGAAGCGGGCTCCCTGCTGAGCAGAGAACCCGATGCAGGGCTGGATCCCAGGACTCTGGGATCACGACCTGAGCCAAAGGCAGAGGCTTTAACCCACTGAGCCACCCAGGCATGCCCCCCCCCCCTTGATTTTATGATGATGGCTCCTCCTGGTGGCCCCCTGCAAGGCCTCAGACTCACTGGGCCAGAGAACACCATTTGGCCAAGCGCCTCTTCGGGCCTGGTGTTAGCCATAGCTTCCTGCTCTGGATTCTTTCCAGCTACCTCACCGCCCCTTGCTGATTCTCCTAAAGTTGTCTCACCTCTGCAAATGGTCTCTCCGTTCACTTAACCTTGACCATCCCAGCTGAGTGTCCTATTTCCTGCTGGGGGCCTGACCAAGCCTCCTGGCATCCAGCAGAGGCTGCTCCTCTTGGGCTTACATGGAAGGAAGGACAATGGCTTCTTGCTGGCAGGACAGGTCCAGGGCTTTCCCCTGACTAGTTGGTGGATAGATGGGATAGTGTCCAGGGACTAGAGGCGGGCTCCTGCTGCTGTCCTTGCCTCCATCAGTCTGGAACTGCAGCCTGGGGCAGCTTAGCTTCTCCATGGGGGCTCAGCTAGACGTTCTTGTTGCACCCTCCCGGCCCCTGGGACCCAGGCCCGTAAGCTGGGTGGGTGTCCACCCAGAGGAGACAAAGGGCTCACTGCCCCCGCACAGCAAGGCGATGGTGTAAGGACTTGGACCCCTGGATCTTAAATCCGCTGATGGTTCTCTGCTTTCTCCCTTCACAGCTCAATAAATATTTCATCAGTGGTGACTCAAAATAATCACCCCCTTCCATGTTGTCCCAGATGGCTCACACCCTAGAAACTGTCACTGCTTTTTGACATATTCTGCCTCGTCACCTCCCAAGGTCCTCATCCTCCCACCAGCCTCTGGCTTTTCTCCCGTGAGAGAGCTGGGGGAAAGCCCCCTCTCCTAGGTACTGGGGGAGAAGCTCCAAGGGAAGGATGAAGACTGACCTTCAGGTAGAGAAAAGGGCACGTGGAGCTGCCTGTCCCCTTAAATACCAAGAGAAGATGAAGGTGATGCCCCAGGACATCAACCATCTTCTGCGAGAGAAATACCTTCATTGATTTCATGGACTCCCCCACGGGGCAAGCAAGGTCCTTGGACGAGCTGTAGCTGATCCCCGCACTGGGTTATGAACACTAAGCTGCCATCCCTCCTACTTGGTGGAACTGCAGAAAGAGCTGGGGGTGGGGGTCGGAGTTTGGGGGGGGAACGTGCAGTGGGCGGGACGCAGAACATGGAAGACCTGGTGAGAGGGTTATGCCTTGACCCTCTTGGGGGGCAGAGAAAGTCCCGTGGGGGACTGAGAGGGGGACAGCCCCATCGCGTGGAAGGAAATGTAGCTTCCTCATCACCTCTTGACCCTGCCCTCAAAGCAAACACTCTTTCCTGCTTAAACATTAGGAGGCCATGGGCTGGAGAGCAGCCCCCAGCAGCTCAGCTAGGAATCCCCCAGGAGCGAGTGGCAGGAAAGAGCCTGGGCCAGGGGAGTGGAGCAGGAGAGGTCAGTGCCTGTGGCCCCAGGGAAGGGAGCAGACAGCTGGGATCTGAGGCAGACTGGTCTAAGGACAGGGACTGGCCGGAGAAGGTGCTGGCAGAGGGCAGATGGGGTGAGGCCTACAGCGAGAGCTGAGCTCCTCAGGTAAGAGGGGGCACTACTCCTGCATTTCTCTTTGGGCTTTTGCTGTTTAGTTGAGTGACTCCTGATCCCGGGGCAACTCAGACCCTCTCCGGCCTGCACTAGAGCAAGGTCTCTTAACTGCCTTGAGATTCTGCTTGGGGTTTTTCCATCTGAATTTCCTCAAATGGCCCAGCTTTACCCTGACCATAATTTTAGTTCTGCCACCAAATGTCCCAGAGGTCCCCGGAAGTGCTCGCCTTTCTGAAAGCCCCAGGGCAGGCCTCCCCTCTGCAAGGCTGGGCCAGGCCTAGGAAGACCCGCTCTTGGCCTGGCACTGAGCAGCTTGTCCCCCTCCCCATGGCGTGCCCTCTTCCCTAGAACACATAGACTCTCCACGTCTGAAATGCCACCAAATGGAGAGAGGGAACAGTAAAACCTCAGAAGACCCGGATAGGTGGTTCACCAGGCCTGGGATTTAGAAAGCAGAGCTGAGGGAGGATAAATGGTCTTGCGTTTAGGGTGAATTTGTTTTTCATGGAGCATTCATCCTCTAAGAGAGACACAGATTGGACAAGTACCTGTAATCACCTGGAGCTGCTCGGCCTCCAAAACCTTCATTTCAAACAGGTCGGTGTATGGCTATCAACCTCCCGGCCTTTCAGCCCACCCCTAAACCTGTCATTCTTCCCCAAGACCTTCAGCCCCAACTCCCTCTGAACTTCTCAGCCCCTCCTGACCTCCCTCATTTCCTGACCAGTCTCCACTCATCTGTCTACCGTTTGCCGGAACCTCCACCGACCTCTGTGTTCTGGCCCAGTGTGAATTTCCCCAGGGCTGCCATCACGAAGTACCACAGGCTGGGAAATTTATTATCGTGCAGTTCTGGAGGCCAGAAGTTCAAAATCAAGGAGTTGGCAGAGCTGGGCTCCCTCTGAAGGCCCTGGGGGAGAATCCTTCCTTCCTCTTCTGGCTCCTGGTGGCTCCTGGTGGCCCCTCCTTGGCTTGTGGTGGCAACACTCTGGTCCCGGCCTCCATCTTCACAGGGCCTTCCTCCCTCTGTATCTGTGTCCCCTCATGTCTCTTAAAACGATGCCAGTCATTAGATTAGGGCCCATCCCAATCCAGGACAATCTCATTTCAATTTTTAGCTGAACTACTTCTGCAAAGACTCTATTTCCAAATAAGGTCACTTTCTGAGGTTCTGGGTGGGCGTGAATTTTGGGAGGACACCGTTTAACCCACTGCAGAGCCCCCTTTTCCTGCCACCGCACCTGCCTTCCAAATCCCCCATCCTGGCTCACGACCACAGTCAGCATCTCCCTTTTGACCTAGGGGCAGCTGAGCTCCACTCTTAGACCCTCCCACTCTCACTGCTTTCTGGAGGATCCTTAGCCAAAAGAAGTCCTCACCTAGCTTTTTCTGCCCCTTTCCTCGAAAGCAGCCCGGCCCGGAGATAATGGACATCAGGGGGCAGGAGCTCCCTTGACTTCCAACCCTACAAACATATTCATATTTTCACCCTTCCCACCTTCCTCCCAGCCCAGGTAAGGCCTCCTTCCTGGAGCTGCATTCAGATCCTCATAAGACTCGCCTGAACTACAGCAAATTCTCCTGGCTGTAATTTTCTGCTTCCAGATTCATCCCACTCCTAAGTCTCTCCTCTCCACTCCGCTGCCCAAAAGCTATTCATTGACTCATTCATTCCCTCATTCACTCATAGGCTAGCCCTGTGCACCGTTCCAGCCTCATTTCCCACAACCCATGAGCTCACTGCCTTCTCGGAGCTGACAGGGGAGAAAGAGCTGAGCTGTAGGAAAACGTTCATATTCTTCAGGTCATGGGTAGCCCCCTTCATACCGAGCCCTATCCTCCTTTTGACCTCTGTCTCCCACAGCCCATAGCCCTAGCCAGGCCACTACGCTCCCATGCCGTGGCGCTTTTCCTCTAACTGAACGCGTCTGCCTCCCATCTGCCAAAGACCATCTTTAAAGATTCGGTGCTCATGCTGCCATTTTGCAGGAGCCTTCCTCACAATCCTGGACCCCCTCTTTTTTTTCTTTTTCTTTTTTTTTTTTCCACATAACTCCTATTGCATGAATCATACCGCCTTGGGATGATTTGTTTACACGCCTGTCTCTCATTTTGCTTGAAGTCAAGGACAATATTTTATTCATTTTTATGTCCTGTGTGTGTGGAATATGTAGACATTTAATAAATATTTAAATGTTTAATAAAAGAGGTGGCAGAAGACTCCATTCAGCTGAAGGTGGAAAGTGCTCGAAGAGTTGGAAGCAGCCCACCTGACTCCACGCCTGCACCTGACCTCACTGTGCATTCTGCTGGCTTAGCCTCTACAGAAGAGTGTGCCCAAGGAGGAAGAGTGCCCACGGAAGGGTTAGGGGTTGCGTAGAGTCCCCACGAAACTCACGTGCTGAAGTCCTAACCCCCAGTACCTCAGAATATGACCTCATTTGGAAATAGGGTCATGGCACAGTTGTTGGTCAAGATGAGGTCATCCCGGAGTCCAATGGGCCCTTAATCCAATAGGATGGATGTCTCTACAGCGAGGAGAAACTCTGACCCACACACAGGAAGGACACCTTGTAAATGAAGGCAGACACCAGGCTCCTGCTTCCCCATGTCAGGGAACACCAGAGATTACCAGCAAAGCCCCAGAAGCCAGAGGAGAAGCCCAGAACAGGTTCCCTCTCACAGCCCTTGGGAGGAACCAGCCCTGCAGGTGCCCCCATCCTGGACTGCTGGCCTCCAGCACAGTGAGACAACATACTTCTGTTATTTCTGTCATTCAGGTTTGGGAATTTCATTATGACAGACTTAGGAGACTCACGCAGGAGATAAATGTTCTCACAGAAAACAGGAGCTTTCCCTCGCAGAGCAAGGCCTTTAATCCTTCACACCCTTGTGCCATCTGACCCCCCTCAAGCTTGTGAGGAAGGCTTCTCAGTTGTTCTTATCCCCACCGTGTAGATTAAAAAAAAAAAAAAAAGCACCCTGACACTCAAGGGGTGAGGGGTGAAAAGTAATTTGGCTTACAGCTTTCCCTCCAGTTTTCACGGGCAGAGGAGGACTTCAGTTTTGTCTTTCTCTACAACCGCATCCGGCAGCCTTGAGGCAGCTTTGCAAAGCCCAACATGTTGGATGGTTTGTGAAGTTACCAGCATGAAGTCCTGTTCTTCTACCTCAGGGTCATGTCTTCCCAGACACCCTCCCCATTCCCTCAGACCCAGTGACCCTCCCCCAAAAGAACCACCTTCTCCTTCTCCTTTTTCTTCTTCAAGATTTATTTATTTTACAGAGAGAGAGAGAGCATGAGCATGAGCAGGAGAGGCAGAGGGAGAGAGAATCTCAAGCAGACTCTGCCCTGAGCGAGGAGCCCCACGTGGGGCTTGGTCTCACGAGCCTAAGATCAGGACCTGAGCCGAAACCAAGAGTCGGACACTTAGACGACTGTGCCACCCAGGCCCCCTCAAAGGAACCTCCTTTTTAAAACTGCCACCACCCACTCTCATCCCCTGGGACTGTCCTCCCCACCCCACTGGCTACAGAGAGCCAGCCTTCCCAGTGCCTCCTTCCTGTCACCCTTAAAGAGCACACGGGCCAGTTTTCCTTTTAAGGGTTTCCTGTGCATCACAGGAGGGGGGGGGAGGAGGGAATGGGGGGTGCCGAGGGGACTGGTGATAAAAGTAACAACCACAGGGATGCTTCAGAGTCTTTAATTTTCCTGACACTCAGTCAGATTCTTAATTTGGTTGTTGGACTGACAACAGCCATCCCCCATCCCCCGCCAACCCACCATGGAATTTTGGTTTTATTTGTTAGCATGGACCCCATCTTTTCATTTTTTAATGAAAAGAGAATGAAGATGCCATGAGAGCGACCACTAGGTGCCAGCCAGCCCTGCTCTGAAAGCCACCTGTCTGCGGGGACACATGATCTCTGGGGCTTTCCAGAATGGGTCCCGCTCACCTCCCCCATGTCTCTGAGATTCTCCATACACAGCCTGGAATCACAGCAACTTGATGAGATCCAAGAATCCTCCTCAGAATAAAATTTCTGATGTTTCAAATGAAATATGTGGAATTATAAGGGAAATCAATACCTTTGAAATAGTTATCAAAGATACTTAAATATTTTGTGATATAATAAAATGTAGGTTTCCCTAGTATATTCAAGAGCATAATCTAGCTTCAGAACTAGTAACTACTGTAATTTTGAAGTCATGCTGAGCTATATGCTACTTGAAGAAAATACCTAAAAGACAACGGTCATGTGTTATGAAAATGCCCATGATGTCCATTGGTGACAGAGTGACAGGTATTGCTAATACTTCTGTCACTCGTGGCCTATATCCATGGTTGAAGTAAATGCTTAATTTTGGTTTGTGCTTAGTACAGATAGTGATAAAATATTTTATTTTATTTTTTTCCTTTTTTAAAAAAAGATTTTATTTTTAAGTAATCTCTATGCCCCAAATGGGGCTTGAACTCACAACCCTGAGATCAAGAGTCTCACGTGCCACTAACTAACTGAGCCAGCCAGTTTGCCCCTAAACTATTTTATTCCTCATTTAAATTCATGGGCCCAGGTTGAAGAGTCTCAACCCTAGGTCCATTCTTCTCAAACTTCCCTGTGCATATGAACCCCCTGGGGATCTTGTTCAAAGGCAGATTCTGATTCTGGAGGTGTAGGATGGCCTTGAGGCTCTGCCTTCGTCACAAGCCTCCATGACAGTGGGCTGCTGGTCGCCAGGACGGATATGCACCCACAGGGCTGTGGTGCTAGGTTGTGGTTACTACCAGCACCATAACGGCATCCGTTGCTCTTGTTCAGGGCGGAGGGGGTGTCAGGGCGTCAGAGCAATTGAGCGAACTAACACTTCGTGATAGTGCTATGGGGCAAGGTTGTCCTCCCAGCTTATCTCTCAAAGAGCACACCGAAAACACTCTGCTTGGCAGAGCTTCAGGGGGGACTGCAATCTCTTTAAAGCTCTGGTTGGAGCCTGAACACAAGACATTTTGGCTTTGCCTGTCAGAAACTAGGCTGGGCTACTTAGATAAGACTCATTTTAGGGAAAAACAAATACAAAATAAATGGCAGACAGTAAAACGGAACTGTGGAACATGACTTCCAGACACCCCGCCCAGTCAGGGTTGAGCTTGGATGACAAGCCTTGTGCTTTCTCTCAGGCTGAACCAAGGGAAGCGAAGCCCCAGAGGACAGGCAGCAGTTGTTACCAGAACCTTCCCGAGAAATATAGGAATCTCGGAGTTGGACACAGGGAGCCCCGGCTCACTTCTGTGCTCGTTTTGGAGGTCTGGGATCTTACAAAGGGAGACTCTGAGTTCCCTGCCCCATTCTGTTTCCTGGCTACTTCGAAATGGTAGATGCCATCTTCTACCTCCCAGGAGCCCACCACAGGGAGGAGGGATTTCCCTGGGGCTGCCTCCCAGACTCTAGGCTGATGACGCTCTTTGTCCATTACAGGTTCTTTTATGACTATTCCCTCTATTGTGGGAAATCCTCCCTACACCCCCCACCCAAGTGTTGAAGCCTCAACCCACAATCATGTTCCAATACAACACATGAGCCTGAAAAACCACATGCAAGAGAAACACACACACACACACACACACACACACACACACACACACACACCATGCAAGAGGGCCCACTCTGTACCAATCTTGATTTCCACATTTGTAATCTATATCTCTCTGGAGACGTGGTTAAGAGGATCATCTTTACAGCCATTCATATCTGAGTTCCAGGTACACCACAGACAAGCTGCCTTGACCTTGAGGAATTTGAATCCTTTCTCTAAGCTTCAGTGTACTAATCTGCAAAATGTGAGAAATACAAGTGTCCACCTCTGGACTATTGTATGGACTAAGTAAGATGATGCTGGCAATCAGTACTCTGTCCAACACACACTAAATTCCCAGTGTTCATGATCAGCATGCTAGCGTGTGGCAAAGTAGTTATTTCAGCATTTACAACTATTGCTCCTATCAGGGCGAGTACGTGCTCGTCCCGTGGCAGATGCTTGATCAATGCTTTTTGAATAAATGAAGTCAGGATAGTCCCAAGGCTATTCCCTTCAGTCACTGTAAGGAGGATTGTGATATTGTGGTTTATTGTATTATTATTTTTTAAAGTTTATTATCTTTTTTTTTCCTTTGGTAATATCTACACCCGATGTGGGGCTCAAACCCACAATCCTGAGATCAAGAGTCGCATGCTCCACCGACTAAGCCAGCCAGGCGCCCCTGACATTGTGATTTATTATAAGAAATATACATTTGGTCTTCCTCGGTCCCTGACAGAGCTAGGAAACCCCTTGGACTTTCCCGTTATTCAACCAGAAAGGTGTCTTTTGTTCTATTAATGAGATGACTTTTGGACCTCACCTAGGCAAGGGGGCTGGCTGCCAGGGGAATCAACCCTGTGATTAGAGGGTTGGAACTTTCAGTCCTCTACCCCGTCCACCCCCTCTACCTCTGGGGAGGGGAGAGGGGCAGGAGTTTGGATTCACTCAACAATGGCCAATGATTCAATCAATCATGCCTATGTAATGAATCTTCCATAAAAACCCAAAGGACAGGATTCAGAGGGCTTCTGGGCTGGTGAATCCATGGACCTTCCAGGAGAGCGATGCTCCTGGGAGAGGGTGTGGAAGCTTGGCACCCTTTCCTCATGCCTTGCCCTGTGCATCTCTTCCAACTGGCCGCTCCTAAGTTATACCCGCTTCTTTAATAAACCAGTGATCTAGTAAGTGAAATGTTTCTCTGAGTTCTGTGAGCTACTCTAACAAATTAACTGAACCCAAGGAGGCAGGAGTGGGAACCTCCAAATCTGTAGCCATTCTACCAGAAGACCAGATGACAACCTAGACTCTGAACTGGTGTCTGAAGGGGGATGGGAGAACTGAACCCTTACTTAACCTGTGGGATCTCCAGGTAAATAGTGTCAGAATTGGGCTGAACTATAGGACACCCAGCTGGTGTCAGAGACTTGCTTGGTGGTGTTGGAAAACCCCCACACATCAGTACAGATTTGAAATGTTGGAGTGAACGGTCAAGAAAGAATTCTTGAGAAGTCCTTGGTGCAAAAAAAGGTGGTTTTATTAAAGTGTGGTACAGGTCCCGTGGGCAGAAAGAGCTGCACTGAGGTTGTGAGTAGTGACTGATTACATACTTTCAAGCTGGGAGGGGGTTAGGGACAGTATGAGTTTCTAAGGAATCGGAAGTGAGGTTTCCAGGATCTTGAGGGCTCATTTACTAATGTCTAGGAAACCTTTGGTCATGGGACCCTTCAGATGTAGGATAAGCCATATGCTTGGCAGTGAGCCATATTCTTGGAGGATGATTGCTAACATAATGGGGAGGTGGGATACAGATAAAGGAAGTTTCAAAGGGATTTTTATGTTACAGGAGATTTACAAGATCCTGGAGTTCAGGCTAATGTCAAGCTTAGGTTGCCTTTTCGCTTCTAGTGAAGTATTAACATTGAGGAAGTTGAGTTCCTGGAGGAAGGTCACTCTGCCTGTCTCAAGGACTTGTCAACGGGCTGTAAGTTGTAAAGAAGTTTAATTTTTTTCTATATTTCTTTTGCCTTTGTTCTCCACATCAGGAATTGGTGTCTGAATCATAGGGACACAGTCCACTCTGACACATGATTGAGACGTGATTGAGACGCAGCTTTGATCATCTCCCTTGATCCTCACACCTTTTAAGATCATCATGAATACCTCCATTTTGTCCAAAGGAAACCAAGGCTCATGGAAGCTTAGTGACTTGCCCGAAGTAAGTGGGCACTAGCAGCTAGCAAGTGCCTGGGCTAAGCCTCAGACGGAGACCCAAAGGCACACAGAAACAGCACATAGTCCCATCTGAGGTCAGGTGGCCTGACTTATGATTCATCATAAGGACCCTATGTACCTAGGGAGCTACAGAAAGATATTCTCAGAACCTGGAGCTTAAGTCATTTTCCAGTAAAATAGCTAAAAATTAACAAAAATAGATACATTTAGCCATTTATAAAAAGAATCACTCCGAATGATGCTTTGTAATTGTGTAATGAAGAGATCAGGAAATACCCAAGCCCAAAAAAGTGACCAGGATCAAAAAGTAGTAAAGAGACTTGCAGCACAATCAATAGTTCTCGAATTGACCGAAGGAAAGGTATGGCCACTGAAGTCTGTGGTCTGCCTAGAGCCCAGAAAGAGTGCCTTCAAAGGATAAAAGCAGTCAGCGTGTCTTCGGTTCCACCTGAAGGAGACACCTGGGCTCTGGAGAGAGACAGATAATGCCATGGGCCAGGCAGAGTTCATCACAAATTCTAAAGACTTGTGAAAATGTCCCTTTGCTCTGTACTCACTGAGCACCCTTCTGATTACTAGTTTTCGAGGCTAGCTTGATACCAGAAAGGGCATACCTGGTAGGAACTGTCGCCCTGTTTTACATCTGCCTTGGGTTCCTCAGTCTCTTAGGAGTTTAAAGATTGTGGGTCCGTCTTGAGCCTTATCTCCCAGTCTTATAACTGGCTTCAGGTTCATCAGCGTCTTATGATTTAATCATTGTAAGCCAATACCTCTTGAGTCCAAACAATGAAGGGAATGCTTATAAATCTAACATCTGGAACTGTAAACCAGAGCAAGGGCCATCCCCTGGTCTACAGCCTTTACACTGGAATGCCCCAGCCCCCACCCCAAGGTGCACATAGGATGTCTATAATGAAATCCCTCATCATTCAGCCTCCGGCCACATACCTGCAGAGTCAAGGGAGGGTCACAGGTCACTTCATGATGCCCTCCTGGGCACCTCCACTTAGGGCGCACTGGGCTCCCTCAGCAGAGCCAGGAGCTAAGGGAGGTGCAAAATAACACATGGTTATTGGAAGAAAACTGTCATAGGCACTCCAGAACCTCAAGGTATAGGGGGAAAAAAGGAAAGTTTTCATTTTTTTCCTGCCCATGGTCAGACATGTGTGAGCCCTGCTCCCTCCCCCCGGCAAAGAGCAGGAAGCATGAGGCAACAGGTGATGCTGGAGTCTGGGGGACACAGGAGGATTTGTAAACCCTGGGGCTGTTTCTCACCAGAGAGAAGCCACACAGGCAGGCAGGCGAGGCAGGCGCCTCCAGTTCCACTCAAGGGATGACAGTTCCCTTTTATCTCTTTCTCCCCTCTGGGATTATGGGAGTGATGGAGATAATTTACCATTTAATGTGGGCAGATGGCTTAATTAAACTAAATCGAAAGGCATTCACAGTGGTTCTGGGTGTGTGAGTGACTGGGGGTGGGACCCTGGGAATCACCTGCCAGATGTGTCCTCTCCCGCCACTGGGTCTCCTGCTTGGTCCTGAGGCGCCACAGCACAGGGTACCTGCGGGGTGACCTGGTTAGGAATCTAGGATCCTGGCTTCAGAAGAGGGCTCCTCCTGCAGCCTCTGCCCCCGCAGCCTGGGCAGGTCCCGGCTCATGCTTCGAGAGCAGCCTCTGATTTGGGGGCAGTCTTCGGGCCTAAGCACAGCAGCCCCCAAAGCAGCTGGCATTGCTGACCCTCCCCAAGGCTGGCTGGGTGCCGGGCTCTACTCAGTCACCCACGGGTTGAACCCAAGTTCCTGGCCGCGGGGAATTTAGAGCAGCGTGGAGATCCTAAACTCCTGGGCCTTTACAGGCAAGACAAGAGATTCTACTTCTTCTCCTAAAGTTTATAGAGGAGCACACTGAGGCCCAAACAGGGGAAGCAACTGGTTCTCCATGAACAGCAAGCAGAAAAGGCGTGAGAACCAACCTCTTCGCGTCTGCGCCGCAATAAGGTGTGTGTGAACATGTGCGGCAGGCAGGCACGCGCACGCGCGCAAGCTCACGTACATACAGGGGTGGAGTGGGCATA
Source organism: Meles meles (assembly GCF_922984935.1). Classification (NCBI taxonomy): domain Eukaryota; kingdom Metazoa; phylum Chordata; class Mammalia; order Carnivora; family Mustelidae; genus Meles; species Meles meles. The sequence goes on from NC_060066.1 coordinate 121,308,967, forward strand.
GACAATGTGGCTCCTCTAATTCCTCTCCCCTCCCTTCCGTGTCCTCTTCCCGTATTCCTCAGTTGTTAGGGTTACTGCCCTAAGGAAAACTAAGCCCTTCCCCATCTCTACGATTATGTCCGAAGGGAGGAGAGGGAGCCCCCCCAAAAGGCAATGAGCTTCCAGCATCCACCCACTCCAGCCTCCACCCCGGAGCTTTACAGTCCCTGGGAATGGACCCCAGGGTCCATGATGCTCCGCATCATTTCCTGGGTGCATTCTACTTCCGCGGCTCATTAACCTATCCTGTCTGCAGTTGGCAGGTTTGGGGGGAATGGGGGGGAGACAAACAACAAACCATCCTCCTCTCAATCCCCCTGCCCCCAAACATCTTAAAATGATTGTTTTGTCCCAGAGCCAGGAAAGTGAGGAAGTTTTCCAAACCGCAAAGCAACGTTTCATTCATTAGCTTCATTACTTTGCAGACCAGAAGCCTCCTCATCACCCCTACAGGGAGCCCGAGTCAGGTACCTGAGTCTAATGCCCCCGGGAGGATCTGAGTGACTTGGACAAAGATGCTTAGGGTCCTGTCCTCAGGGCTGCAACTCTTTGCTTCAAGGAAGACTCCTGGAGAGGCTAAGCTGAGAAGGGAATGTGATACAGGAACTCAGGAGTCTGTGTGGGGCTAGCGGTCCCCACTGGGGATGGTAGGGCAGCAGAACAGGGCAGGGGTGGATCAGGAAACCAGGAGATTGGTAGGGCAGTAAGCAGGGGTTGATGGATAGAATTGTCACATAAAATACAGGATGACCAATTAAATTTGAATTTCAGATAAGCAATGAATAATTTCCTTATTTTTTTTTAAAGGAAGTCCCAAGATGGGACTTGAACTCAGGACCCAGAGATTGAGAGGTGCATGCTCTACTGACTGAGCCAGCAGGAGCCCCATGAATAATTTCTTAGTATAAAGATATCTGGAATATTCCATGGAACATGGAATATATATTTATACTAAAAATCATTCATTGTTTATCTGAAATTCTACGTTAACTGACCATCCTGTGGGTTTTTAAAAAATATTTTTTTTTTTTTGAGAGAGAGAGAGAGCAGGGGGAGGTGAAGAGGGAGACAACCTCAGGCAGACCGTTTACTGAGCCCAACGTGGGGCTTGATCCTATGACCCTGCAATGGGGAACTGAGCTGAAACCAAGAGTCGGATACTTTACCAGCTGAGCCAGGAAGGCAACCCAACCATCCTGCTTTATTTGCTAAATCTGGCAGCCCTAACAGGCAGGGGAGGGACAGCCAGGAGATGGTGGGGCAGTGTACTGGAGAATAGTGGATAGTAGACAAAATGATTTGGGGGGTGGGTAGTAACCAAGGATCATAGGCTGGTAGAACAGAAATACATTGCATCCCGGACTTAGGTACTGAGAACCCATTTCTTATCTCGGCCAACACCAGGACCTATTTCTGCCTTCCCTAATGTCTCAGGCCCTCTGCTGCTCCCCTGCCGCTCCCTCTCTTGGGGTTTCTCTCCCCCCAAACTCAGAAGGATGGACCACCATTTCCTCCAACCCTGTAGCCATCAAGCACAAGTACCTAGACTCTTGCTGTTTCAAAAGTTTGTGAATATCAGCTTTGGAGGCACACTGGCCTGGGTATGAGTCTGAGCTGAGCCTCCCACTAGCTGTGCATCTGGGCATGTAATTAACAATTCTGAGCCTTGATTTCTGAGAAATGGGGGTAAAAAGAGAGCTAACCTATTGTGATCACCTAGTGGGTTAATGTTTATAAAGCTGTTAGAACATAGCACTCAATAAATGATAGCTTAAAATGCCTAAAGCCCTCTAATGACTACAGGGAACCAGGGAAGAGATGATAAAAAATAATAGACACAGGAAAGTTCCACAAGTACTCACTCACAGCCATTACCCCTCTTTTAGAAATAATGGGAACCATCATTCCCACAGTCCCCTTTTATGGCTAAGAACAGAGTTCACTAGAGTACCTTTCCTCCTTCCTTCCCTTCCTTCCCCACGGCTGCTGTATCCTGCATTAGCCCAGAAGATGAACAATTGATTGGGGTCCATTCATCCCTGCAGCTGGGCAGGCAAAGTGCTTCTTAGGGAGACCACAAGTTGGGAGACCCCTCATTCATTCAACAATTTTTGAGCTTGTGTACAGTAGGAATAGACTAGTAAATGAAGCAAGACCTTGTCCTTGTCCAGACTATGGAACTTCTAATCTAGATGAGGGTCTTCTCATCTGTTTTCCTCTCCTAACCCCTACCATCTTCACTTGAATGGTTCATAGACTGGCATAGAAAATTGTTTAACATTAGAATATCATCTCTGATCATTTGGAAGTGGCTGTGCTGTGTTTGGCCATGCTCCAGTTCAACGGGGGGAAAGTTCTGTGATTGATTAGTGATGTCTGCCATGGGTGAGGGAGGAAGAAGTGATGCCACACGTGTCATTGATATGAACCTCAAACATCTTCCTGCATTCCAAATCCTGGGACAAAAGCTTACAACTTGAATCCTCCTATCTTTGTCAGGGCTGTGAGTCCAGGTCTCCAGAGGGAATTTAAAAGAGCTTCAGTCCCAGCTCAGGGGAAGTTGTGTCTCCAGAGCCGGCAAACCTAAGTCCCAATGGAGGAAAGAAATGGACAGGAAAGTGAGATTGCACTCCTGGGAGTCTGACAGGCATGGCTCACAGATGGGAACAGAGTTCACCAGATAATGCGAGGAATCTGGCAGTGAGAAAAATCTGGTGACAAGTGATGACCTAGCTGACCCAGAAGTGAGGTCCTCATGGACTCTGGCCCCGCCCCCATGGAGCCTCTTTAACTCGGAATGGCTTCCTTGATGACCAATGTTCTGCTGGTGCTGGGAATGACGGACAGGGTGGCAGCAGATGGACTTGGTCTTGGCTTAGAAGGTGAGTCCCACGAGTTAGCGACAAAAGCAGATTTCCTCTTGGTACCTGAGAAAAGTGCCTTGGGCATTGTCATCAAAATTTAGGAGGTCTCAAACATATGTGCTTGTGTGGGTTATTAATACTAATGCAAAAAGGCAGATATTTTTTTATAGCTTGAAGGGAACTTAGAGATCATCCATTTCAGGGTTTCTCAGCCTCAACCCTATTGACATTTTGAGCCAAATAATTTTTTCGTTGCAAGAGGCTGTCCTGTGTACTGTAGGATTGATTAGCAGTATTTGTAGAGGCCGGTAGCCTGCACACTCCCCCGTACTGCTAAACCCAAAATACCTCCAGGTGCTGCCAAATGTCCCCTGGGGAGCAGAGTCACCCATGGTCAAAAAACCACTGACTCAAATCATCTCAATTTATGGATAAGGAAACTGAAGTCCAGAGAAGACCTCAGATCTGCCCAAGGAAACTTTGGCTTCTTCTTTGGTGATTCCCCCTGCAGAATAAGTTGATAACCCCCTATACACAGAGAAACGGTCTTGTTCATAGTCACCTAATGTAGTCAATGTAATCATATACCATTTAAAACAGGTATATAAAAACTTTTAGACTTAACCTACATTTAATCAGAGGAGGGCCTTGCCCCTCTACCCTCTCCTGGCGGGGGAGGCAGGGTGGGGCCGTGCTAGGGCTGGGCCTTTCTCAATATTGCTTCACGCTCAGACCTTCTTGGAATGCAGTTCAGAACAAAATGTACCAGGCTTTAAAGATGGAAACACTGTCCCTCTCAACCCTCAGGGCAACATTGCTGCCTTGAATGTCACACTTTGCCGACCTTGGTATCAAGGGGGAAGGCTGGAGCCAGGTTTCTTTGGGAGGGGAGGAACTCCAAGGTTAGTAGCAGCTAGGTTATTTCAGGGGAGGAGGAGGGACTGAGTCAGAAATGTGGTGGGTTGTCCATTTCACCAATAAATCCTATTTTCTTTTTCCTAAAGAAAAGAACATCCTACCGTTAATTTGCTGGAGCTCGGAATTGCCTGTGGCATTAAAAGAAGCACGAGGAATAGCATTACATTTCTATTATCTTCCTAATGCAGGCATGGAGACGTGCTCCCGCTACGCTAGTTCACATTTCCAGCTAAAAAGCAAGCAATTTCAAAGGCATTTTGCTGGCCCTGAACATTTTTAATGATGTGTTCTTTCTTGACTTCACTTACAATATCAGCCCTATCAAGTGAGTCTAAGCCCCTATGAAAATGATTTCAAGCAAAAAGAGATGGCTAAATTTAGTTTTTGCCCGGGTGTTGTGTTTGGTGGGCGGGGCGGGGGGGGGTTAGTTAATGCTGAAAGCAGAGGCTTCAGAGGAAAAGGAGAGTGTATAGGTCCTTTGCAGTTTAGTTAGACTTGAGTGTCTAAGTAATTAAAAATGTGTGAGCTGTATTGGTAGATACACATGACCCACATCTCTGTGCTCTTGAGAGCTTACTGGGAATAGCCGGTTATAGAGTCACTTTTGCAACTCCCCCCCCACCCGGTTCCATGTTTGTCAATCTTTACTTTGTTTTTGGTTTGGTGACACAATGCACTGTTTCTGCATGAGCTATTATGCTGTTGGGGCCATTAGGACAGTTGTTTCCATGCTGTGTTGAATACAGAGTGTCCTGCTCTCTCTGCCTTAAGACGATGCTCTTGCATTTAGATACAGAAAAGGACTAAGTCATGCCAACTGACTTCCTTAGACACTGGTGGTAAATCAGAACTGTCCTGAGAAATGTCACTCCCAAACAGCCTGGAATCAGGAGTTGCCTGCATGGCACTGAAGCAGAATATGGAGGCAGGAGATTGGTTTATGCTTCTAATGGCCAAGATATTGTGCCCTAGGAGCCAGGGACCTACATCTCCGCTCTAGAAGAATTCCTGCCGAAGAGTCTAGGTACCCATGGGGCTGCTTAGAGCTCCCCAGCCTGCTGACAGAAGTGATGTTCTTTGTCCTTATTTGCCTGGACACGATCAAAACCACACCATTTTTCGAACCCATTCTTCATGTGCACAAGTCCCAAAGCATACTTTGAGTTCTTAACGACATTTTAGTGTTGGGAATCTTCAACTGGTTAGAGTACACAACTGGTTAGACTCTCAAATCTGGGTGACTCCCTCAGAAAACTTAGGGCATCCTGTGAACCTGGGGACAGCAGGTCTTGCTACTGACTGTATGCCCAGATGAGTGGCTTGATCGGTTAGTCCTAGGGTACCTCCCTACCAAGGTCACTCACACACACCCAGAGTGCACGTGCTCTGAGTTCTTTCCCCAGCATAGATTTGAGTGTTTCACCCACATTCCTCACTCCTCCTGGGTGTCCTTTTGTGACCCAGGAGCTTCAGAAGCACGTATTTCCCTCACATTTACTGGTCAGGGCCAAGTCAGCCATCCGTGGACAAAGAGGAACAACACGGTTCAGACCCCCCGCCCAGACGTCTGGTCAATTAATTCTCCAGATACTTCCAGAGTGTCAGGCTTGTCATGAGTCTCAGTGGGATGGGGGAGAAATGATGTTTCAGGGTTTCTGTTTTTTCTGGACCCTTCACCTCACAGAAGAAACTGGCGCAGAGACGAATAACTCACCTGGAAGACAGACTATAATAAAGACTTAGTTGCATAATAAAGACTTAGTACATGCCAACAAAATACTAACAAGTTTGTCTTCCTCACTAAACTGTGAGAAGAAACTGTGTCTTATTTCTCTGTTTCCTCAGCCCCAAGCTGAGGGACAGGCTCACATTTGTGCACAATCAATGCTTATGTGAATGAATGAATGAACCAGTGGAGGAAATGTGGAGCCCGTCCTCTCCAGGGACCAAGCCAAGTCCATGAAAGACAATTTCTCTCTCTAAGTAGATGCCCTCTTCCCATTCCTGGGCTCCTTTTCTCCAGAAGATGTTCCGTGCAGTCACCAAAGTGAAGTATTTCCTCTTCCTCTCCTTGCTCACCTTCTTAATGGTCTTTCATTCTAAATCTCCAAGGAGAGACATAGATAGACACCATCCCCAACTCCAGGGCCGTCCCCTGGAGATTTGTGAGCAGCAATTTTATAATACATGAAATCAGATTATATGAAGATAAGGCATTTTAGGATGGATCTGCTGGATGCAAAGGAAGAAAAGGACTCATGCAAGCCAAAATAAAGGAGGTAATTATTGTAAGGTTACAGTGCAGCTCATGAAAATAAAGTAGAGCCCAGTCTCTTGGAAACTGGATCTGGAAAATGGGAACTCTAGAGCTCTAGGCAGACATTCTATTTTCTCTGATTCTCTTTCTCTGGGGCCTCCATGGTGTCTCATCTATTTATACCTGTGTGCCATCTTCCTCTCTCTAGCTTACTCAAAATCTTCTCTGCCTCCCGAGAGCTTTGTCTCTTTGTAGCTTTGGTAGGTGGGTGAAGTCCCCAACTCTACATAAACTTTGACTTCTAATGAAGTATTGATTCTGCAGCACTCATTTAAAAACTCTCAAATGAGTGAATCTGATTGGTTACTGACCAGCCAATAGATTATTCAACACTTAGACAGTGTTTCTGGTCCAATCAGCTATAGCTGGGGAATCTCATGGAACCCAATATGGAAGCTTGGGCCTGTGGCCCCAGTAGAGTTTATAGACTAAGACAGATGAGATAGGTAGAGACAGAAAGAGAGAGATGTCCAGGTATCCCAGAACAAAATGATTACGTTAGGTCAGTTTGGAGGTCATCCCAGGTCCATAACTGTAGGGAAACTTGTGTCAGGAAATAGGGATCTGTCCTGGTGATGGTGTTGACAAGTTGGAGGAATGCAGGGTAACTATGAGAGATTATGTGGTATAAGCTTCAGGTCACTGTTAGGCTTTTATGTGTAAACATAGCCTCCTCCACCACTAGCTGCCTCCCTGAGCCACTGCACAGCTGTCAGCAAGAGGGAAGATTCCCGAAGCATGTGTTGGGACAGCCTCCTCTCCCACTCCAGAGCCCACCCCCTTCTGCCATACCCTAAACTAGAAACAGCCCCACATGGTCGTGTGCTTCCTGGCACACAATTTTGCCTAGATGTTTGCAGGAGCAGCTAGCCCACTTTTTGTTGGAATGGTTTTCTAAAGGAGACAGATGTCCATTTGTACCACACTCTCAGGCTTAAACCTGTGTAGCCAGAAGCAACACCAGTGTAGGCATTTTGGCTAAGAAGAACCAAGCCAAACAGATCCGGGCTCATTTTTAGCTTTTTGCTTTTCAAGAGCTTTCTAGACTAGATTTCCCTGAGGAGTTGCTAGGATTCTGGATTCATAACTGCTCTTAAAAGAGTCCAGAGCGGCGCCTGGGTGACTCAGTCAGTTAAACATCTGATGTTGGCTCAGGTTATGATCTCAGGATCCTGGGATCGAGCCCCAAGTCATCATTGGGCTTCCTGCTCAGCATGAAGTCTGCTTCTCCCTCTCCCTCTGCCGCTCCCCCTGCTTGTGTTCTCTCTTCTCTCTCAAATAAATAAATAAGATCTTTAAAAAAAAAAAAAAAAAGAAGACGAAAGAGTCCAGAGACTCGGTGGTGGTCTTATCTCTACTACTTAAGCCATGTGACCACTGGCAAGTCCTTCCCCACCCTGGGCCTCAGAGAGCTCACCTGTAGGAAAGGGGAATTTGGAATAGATGACCTCTTTTTTTTTTTAAGGTTTTATTTATTTATTTGACAGAGAGAGAGGCATGAGAGCAGGAACACAAGCAAGGGGAGTGAGAGAAGGAGAAGCAGGGTTCCCACTGAGCAGGGAGCCCTATCAGGGAGCCCAGTGTGGGCCCACATGCCAACACTCAGCCGGCCTCCGCTCAGCGGGAACACAGCCTGAACTCACACCCCCACCCCACCCTGCAGGTTTCATTCCTCTCCTCTCCTTGCAGAACGCCTCCAGCTCTCGGGTGGCCTCCGGCTCTTGTCAGCCCACAGAAGAGGGATAGAATACCTTTGACTCTGGAGAGACAGTCAGTGATTTGTTTTTCTGTTTCTCCCCTCCTCCAGGCCTGTAGTCCTCAGCATCCCTCTACTTGCCTGCCAGCCCTCCTGAAAAGATCCTTCATCCCACTCAGTACCCCAGCATACAAGTCTACTGAAGGGCTGACCTTCCACGTCAAGAGACTCCTTCATTGTCCCAGTGGAGGCCCCTGCAGAGCTGGTCTGCAAGGAAGGCACGGTGTGGTGTGGGCCTCCAGACGGGGCTGGGCCTCCCGTGGTCAGGCCCTCAGGGACACGCTGGTTGCTGCCCTCTGGCCCTCTGCCCTCTACTGCCGTGTGGCTGCCCCAGAGGCCCCAGGCCTGCTCTGGTGGGTACTCCCTGTCACCCTGCGGCCATGTGTTCTCTGTCACACCGTGCCTCTCTGGGCCTTCCTCCTCCGAAGCTCTTTCTCTCAGAGTTCCTTTGCTCGCCCTCTCACTTGTGCTTGCACCCTCTAGTGAGCAGCCAGGCACACTATGGGAACAACTTCCAGATCTGGGGCCACCAGGCTGTTGGGCAGCCTCTCTCTCAGTCCACCCTTGGATCAGCATCCCCTCACCCAACTCCTTGGCTTCGTTTGGAATGTTCCAGACAGAAGCAACTGTCCTTTGTAACAGTTCCCTCTTAATCCTGCCGCCTTTACACCTCACTTAGTGAGTTCCTGCCCTGATGTCTGTCCTCTGTGTAGGCAATATAGATATCCACAGGTCCCATTTCCTGCCACTGTAGGGAAAGAAGCCCAGCAATGGATCATTGAAGTACCATGTAGCACATTCCGTAGAATAGGCTGGGGGAAAAGGGCAATGCTTAATACCAGTGGGGAGTCCGAGCACCTGGATCTCTCCTCTGTGCTGGTAGAAATGCAAAATAATACAGCCACTTGGGAGAACAGTTTGGCAGTTTCTTGAAAGTTAAATATACACTTACCTTACCATTCAGAAATCCCAGTCCTAGGATTTACTTGAGAGATGAAAACATATGTCCACATAAAACCTCTACACAAATGTTTACAACCACACTATTCGTAATTGCCGAACACTGGAAAGAACCCCACATGTCCTTCAACTTGTGAATGGATTAACACACTGTGTCCCATCCTGACTTTGGAATACTACGTAGCATTAAACAAGAATAGGCTAGTGATACGTGCAACATCGTGGGTGAAGCTTAATAGGATTGTGCTGAGTGAGGGAGGCTAGGCTCCAGATTCCATTCGTGTGACATTCCAGAAAAAACAAAACCACAAGGGGAGAAATGAAACCCATCCAGACGGGTGGTGGGGAGAGGCTGGGGGTGAGAGGTGTGGCTGACTGCAGAGGTGTGTAGAAGTGCCCTTTGGGGTGATGGGAGTGTTCTGTAGGCTCACCCTGGTGGTGCTTATATGCCCGTATGTATTGGTCCAAACTCACAGAACTATGCACTAGAAGGCGTATTTTGCTCTGTGTAAATTACATCTCAGTAAAGCTGACTGGGGGAAAAAAAATACCATGTGGTTTAGCTACTTCTATGCTCTCGGAAGGCCTAGGGGACATTTGCTTCCCCAGAAGGCGGCCCTGACCTGAGGGAAGTGCAGTCAGGAGGATCAAAATGGAGACCGAACACAGAGGGCCACATGCATCCTGCAACGGGGAGAGAAGACGACGGTGGCTCTGGGCGTAGCCTAACCCTGAAAGAGGCTGAAAGGACGTTCCATGGGTCAGGGAAGGCAGCGGGAGCCAGATTCCAAATCTATTTAAGACTGTGCTTATGGGAGGGCGTGGGGGAAGTGGAGGTATCTAAAAGGTACCGATGTAGCAAGGACCTGGAGGCCGTGGGGGAATAAGGACAGGCCTCGTCCTAGCTGAACCCACGTGTGTGAGTGCAGCCCCGAGCCAGAAATGTACTTACATGCTTGGAAGCTTACCAGTTTGCTTCAGAGAAACCCCCAGACAGCAACTGCAGTATAAATAGCAAACGAGCAAACATTATGTGGTTCCACTACAGAACGGAGCAAAGATGGCAGCCTGGAAGCAGCCAGAAGGCCTGATGAAGAGTGGAGGAGCAGCCCCACTGGTTCCCAACCCCTCGGCTCCTAGAAAGCTGGTGCCCCTCCCCCCAGCAAAGCCCACTGTGCACACGCATCTGAGACGATGCGGCCGCACAAAGATGACCAGCAGCCTCCCCAGGGCTGCTGCCTGTCTGTAGAGGTTTGCTGACTGCTTGCCAAGTGGGAGCTACCAAGACCTGTGGGGCTGTCACTGGCTCTGCCGGCCCCACAAGCCGAGGAGAGAAAGTCGGGTCCCCCGGAGGAACTAACGGGGAGATGGCAAGGGGCCTCAAAAGGAGCAAAGATCCCCATGTGACAACGGTGCATCGAGGTGTGGGATCTTCGGTGGCCTAGGTAACCCGTGATTTCAGGGATCTCCTGGTGTTGAGGTCCTTCAGCGGTACAAATGCCAAAGGACATCAGGGAAAGAAATGGGGCCCTGCAGGGCCAGGCATGGCCACAACAGCTGTGGCAGGACCAACGCTAAGAGCAGAGACCGGATGAGGTTGGACTTCAGGGCTTCAAAACCCAGCCCTGCCACCTAGGAGTTCCTGCCCCTAGGCAAGGTATAAAACACCTTTCCAACTGGATTCTCACTTCCTCGTCTGCAAAATGGGGACCATCCCAGGATCTGCCTCCCAGGGTTGCTGGGGAGACAAATGAGTTGTCCCCTGTGTGGGGCTGTCCTGGCAAGCCTGGCTGAGGGTGAGTCTTAGGAAGGGTGAGCAACAGTGGCTGACAGTGTTTGTGAGGACCTCCAAGGGGTCAAAACACATTCTCAGGCTGGACTGACTTACTGGTTCCTGTGCACCTTGGCCTGTACCCTCCTTGCTCAGCCCTCTAGTGTCCAGCCCCATGCCTGCCAGCCTTCCAAGTTCCGCACCTTTCAATCCAGCCCAGCCAGCGCCTCCTCCCCCACACCAGCGTAGTCTCTCTGCATTTTCAGAAGGAGAGGGTCTAGTTCTGGATAGCACCTCAGCCCTCCTACCCACCCCCGGGGCACTGTCCTGGCTCTAAGTTCCTTGGGGCCCAGAACAGGCTTCCCTGGTGCCAAACGGAAAATGGCATCTACTTGAGCTCTCCCCCCACAGCGGCTGCAGAGGGGTAACATTTTGACATTAAATGCTGTTATAATGCAAGGAACTCAAGCAGCCAGGAGAACAGGGTGGGATGATCACGCCCAGGACTGTGTGGGGGAGAGGGGCCCCGGGGGATTTCTCTTGGGCAAGCCTCTCTAACAGCCCCTCTGGGCTCTAACTATAGTCCTTTTCCAGTGGTCTTAGGTTCTGGTGGGCCAAGGCCTGTCCTCTGGGGGGGAAGGAAGTGGCTTTTGTGCATTTGTTTATTTGTTTGTTTGCTTCTGCTGCTCTAGATCTGGAAAGTCTGAGTGGATTACCATTCTACCATTCCACCGTTTACTCCTGGCCATTTGGGAACCTGTTTTGCAAGTCTTCCAGCCTAGGAAGAGCCTAAACACAATAAAAGAGATATTTTTCTAGGGACTTTTAAAGAAGGGGAGGCGCGAGGTAAAAGTTCTAGTCATCAATAAATTATGTTTTGATATTGCAATTGTTTCGTGCTTTATTATCTTTCTATCTTCTTTTTTTTTTTTAATGTGAAGTCCCCATTAGAATTCCGATCTGCCTCAGCTGTACTAAAGGCAACGTGAGAAAGAGATTTTCCCCCAACTTATCTGACCAGGGAGAGTGGGGGAGCCTGATACTCAAAAGGGGAGGCAAAGCCCAGAGGCAAAGAGATGTTTGCAAAGTGGCCCTCCTCAAATGAAGGCCCCCCATCCCCCCCCCACAAAGCTTGGAAGAATTGGGTCTCGTTTTAGGAATGGAGACTCTTGGGGTGCTGGGGCAGCTCAGCTAGTTAAGCGTCTGACTCCTGACTTCAGCTCAGGTCACGATGTCAGGGTTGTGAGATCGAGCCCCGAGCCTCTGTGTTGGGCGTGGAGACTGTTTTAGATTCTTTCTCTCCCTTTCCCTGCCCCCCATCTAAAATTTAAAAAAAGTGGGGGAAGGGAGACTGTTGCCTTACAGGCCTTCATTTGTTTCCCAAAGCAGTCTCCCCGCTGGAAAAGCGGTTTCTTATTCTGTGTGTGACGCTGGATTTTTGGACCGTCAGTCACCCGTATAAAAGGACCCCCTCTAACTGGACTCCTTTATGTCCAAGCCACCTTGAACCCCAGAACGACTGGGTCAGATGATGGCCCACATATTTCTGGGCGTCTGTCTGCATGCCTGTGTTGCCCAGACGTGCTCCTACTCAGCCTTGGTAATCCTTCCTGGACCCAGGGTGCCAAAGTCAGTATCGGTCACCTTGTCTCCAGCAGCAATTGAAGACGGCCCAAGAAATGTCAGCCGTAGAAAATAAACAGCCCTAATATTAGCCCAGACATTGGACATGTTCTTCCAGCAGGTGTAGGGGGCAAAAAAGCCCTTAAATTCTCATGTATTTTTAAAGTGTGCCTCATGTTCCCAAATGCCCCAGGGCATCACGAAATGTATTTTGGCCCAGAACTCCAGTTGCGACCATCACTTCCCCCTCAGGGGTGAGCTAGCATCCAGCCCTCAGTTCCCTGGGCTCCAGGGAGCCGGCTGTCCCCAGAACAGAACAAAATGGCACCCCCATGGCTTCTCACCCCGTAGGTCCCCTCTGCTGCCAGCCAGGCCGTGATCTCGGGTCCCAACTCATGGCCCCTCCTCCCACCATAGAAAAATGTGCATGTGACCAATGGGACAAGTCACCTCAGGGCCCCCAGATGCCATGCTGTCACCAGTGAGCATCTGTCATAGACGCCAGCAGTGTTGTACAGTAATCTTGAGGCCTGTGTGCAGCATGTCCCTGCTCCAGGCGCTGGGCCCACACGGAGGCTCGCAGGTGGGCGATCACAGGTGTGAAAGTCCGTTCTCATCATGACAGGTGCTGGGGATGCCCAACTGTGCCCATAAGCATTCTAGAAAAGCTCCCAGAGGAGGGACGGTTGGAAAAGGACGACCGAGGCTGGGATGGAAGAGATGTAAACAGGACTTGGGCTCTGAGCGGGGTCTTAGTGCAAACCTAGATCTCAAACAAGTGGGCAGGAGGAAGGCTCCTAGAGAAGAATTGACAAGAGTAGGCTTGATGAGGTTGATGGAGACCAGGTGAGGCAGAAGTACAGTATTTCTTTAAACACTTTTTTTTTTAAATTAGAGGGCAGGGAGGGGCAGAGACAGGGAGAGAGACAATCTTAAGCAGGCTCCACCTCCCCAGCTTGAAGCCTTACTGGGGGCTTGATCTCGCAACCCTGAAATCATGATCAAGAGTTGGTTGCTTAGCCGACTGAGCCACCCAGGCACCTTGAAACACAGTATTTCTATATTCTGCACAGAAGGTAAGCGTTTATCCCATGGCCATAAGGAAGCCAGAGTAGGTTAAAACAACACGTGTAGAAATGCAAGCTACGAGATTTGGGAAATCCCACAGGCCTGAACTTTACATTTCCCTTAACTAAGGCAGCAACTGTAAAGCAGTGCTGGGCCTTGGGGCAAGGAGGTGGTGGGAGGTCAAGGGAGAGGAGAGGCAGGGAAAGGAGATAAACAGAAACAGTCCCAGAGCTTCCCACTGGGTCCGAAGGCAAGGTGCCCTCCCATGGAACAAGACAATCCTCAGTGAGGCCATGAACACAGTAAGCACCGTGTGATTGCTCTAACACCCTTGTTCTTTCGAGCAAACAGAAACATGTTTATAATTACTTATTATATATGATGTAATTACGATGTCTTTATAATCTTAATAAAAGGGAGTCAAAACCTATGGAGACTTCTCATTTAAAAGATTCTAAAACAAGTTAGGAAATTCTGTTGCCAATTCCTTTGCAGTGGACGGACTGGAGTGATGGAAATGTATTACAAGCAGGGCTGGGAACAAAATCGTGTAACAATGGAAACATCCAAACATCTGTTTCCAAGCCCTTTCCCTGGCTCAAGTTTATTTTTTAAGAGATGATGAAGCGTCACCTTTATTTTTTAGGGGCAGATTGAGAGTGCTTCTTAAAAAAATCTGACAACCACTAGTCATCACAGAGAAGGGCAATAAAAACGACACATTTGTCTTCATAAGCAAAACATGTGATTTTCCTCTAAGTTTGGGAATTCTTTTAAGTACTTGCCCAGAGAGAACGCTGGGGAGCCCCTGTGTGAAATGGAATATCTTCTGGGTTGCTCTCTATCCCATTACAAATGCTATAATGACTCCGTAATACTTTGAAGACCTGGTTTTTATAAAATTAACGACGTGAATGACAACCCTCTGCGCTCCTGAACATCTGGCTTTCACTTCTTGGCCGTCAAGTGAATAAAGAATGAGCGTGGCTCTACCTTTATGCCCTCGTCCCAGGCTCCCTTTTCATTTCAGCCAACAGTTTTCCCATAAAGGATTTTTTTTTTCTTTTCTGAGAAATTACTCATTTACTCTTCGTCCACACCTCTTTCCTTTGGTGATTCAAAAATCATTCTTTCTAGTATTTATTTGTTTATTTGTTAATTTAATTTATTTATTTGACAGAGAGAGACAGAGCAAGAAAGGAACACAAGCAGGGGGAGTAGGAGAGGGAGAAGTAGGCTCCCCACTGAGCAAGGAGCCTGATGCGATGCGTGGCTCCATCCCAGGACCCTGGAATCATGACCTGATCCGAAGGCAGATGCTTAACGACTGAGCCACCTAGGGGCCCCTCTTTCTAGTATTTTAACAAAATCTGGCAATCCCCTGAACTGAGATGTTAGAAAGCTCTCTATTTTCAATCAAATATGAAGCAAACTTCCTGTAAGTCATACTCTGTTTTATTTATTTATTTACTTACTTACTTATCTTTTTTAAAAGGTTTTATCTAGGGGCGCCTGGGTGGCTCAGCGGGTTAAGCCTCTGCCTTCAGCTCAGGTCATGATCTCAGGGTCCTGGGATCGAGCCCCTGCATGGGGCTCTCGGCTCAGCAGGGAGCCTACTTCCTCCTGTCTCTCTACCTGCCTCTCTGCCTACTTGTGATCTCTCTCTCTGTCAAATAAATAAATAAAATCTTTAAAATAGAATAAAATAAAAAAATAAAAAATAAAAGGTTTTATCTATCATTTGAGAGAGAGAGAGGGAATGAATGGGGCAAGGAGCAGAGGGAAAGGGAGAAGCAGACTCCCCACTGAGCAAGGAGTCCCACTCGGGGCTCCATCCCAGGACCCCGGGATCATGACCTGAGCCAAAGGCAGAGACTAAACCAGTTATGCCACCCAGGTGTCCCCTGCCCTGTTTTCTTTTCTTTTTTTTTTTTTTTTAAGGTTTTATTTTTAAGTAATCTCTACACCCAATGTGGGGCTCGAACTTACAGCCCTGAGATCGAGAGAAACATGTTCTATCGAGCCAGCCCGGCGTCCCTAGCATACTCTGCTTTAATATTCACTTCTTAAACTTTTCGGCAATGTTTTCTATGTATCTTTCGATAAGATCTGTTGACTGAAGATTGTGTGAGTTGTTGCCATGTTGCTTTTCGTGTATTACAGCCATTTTTTCATGGTAGAAACGTGTTTGCCTAAGGGCAGGTGGCTTTTCGTGTTCTGCAATTACTAAGAAACACCAAAAGACTCTTGTACACACATACCACATTTAATGAAATTTTGTGGGATAAGTATGGTTAGTAAGTTTAAGCATCAATGAAATAATTAAGGAAGTTTATATTCATTGTCTGGATGCTTAATTTTTAAATATCTTACTAATTGGGAAGCTTTCTGTTATCAATAGTTAATATCTGAAGGCAAAAACTCTTAGGGCAATAAGTTTCATTAAAAGTAGAAAATGTCAACCATATTTTAGGGAATTATCTTGAAAATGCTGGCTTTTTTGGTCGACTTCTTTTTAGGTTCAATGAGGCTGTCATTGCTTTTGCTGGCTAATAAGGAGCATATTCAGGAGGAGAAAGGTCACTCCAGGTATTTTTATGGTTTCTGATGTTTGCATTATCAATATTATCTCTAATCCAGGTTTCTTTGCAAGAATCTTTTAAAGCCATTTGCTCACTTTGTGAAGCTTACATAGATACACGGTAAGCACTCAAAGTGATTTTGGTTGAATTGAGGAAAATCTGACAGATGATTCAGTCATCATTTCCTCCCATGAAGCCTTAAGATCTTATGGATCTCAAGGGATTGAGACCCACAATCTATGGGACCACCAGTGGTGGGAGCAGTCCTGTGGCCTCAATGGTTTAAAATGGAAAGAGAGAAGATTCTCTTCCCGAGTTTGGGAGGATCAAATTTTTAATTCTCAGGGACTTCTCAGCCAAGAAGCATTTTCCTGGATACCATGTCATCTCTCGGAAGGAGTAAAAGCAGTCCCTGGGACTTAATTTTTTCACTTTCCCCCAAAGCGATATAGAAAGATGAACAGTCAAGATGCAAGCCCAGGCCTGCTGGAAATTCTGCTGGGAAAATCCAGCCAGTTTCTTTCCCTGATACACAGTGGGGGGGTGGGGGGGGTCTGTTCCAAGCTGGCCCGGGGAGGAAGTGAAGTGAGCACAGAAACTGCATATGGGTTGGCAAATCTGCGATCACAAAAAAAGGCATAGCCCTTTGGCAATCTTTGGGCATCAGTAGGATTGCATTTGGCTTCCCTTAACAGAAACCCATGCTGCCTACCCAAATGGGGTTTTGATTTTTGCCATATAACCGGAAGTCAGGAAGTAGGGAGTTGCAGGGATGTTGTCAAGAGAGTCACGAAGGACCTCAGATCCTTCTAGCTTCCTGCTCTGCTATCCTAGCATGGGGCTTTTTATTTTCAGGGTTGTGGGGATGGTCCCCTGCATTCCCAAGCATCTTCTCACTTTAGGCAGGAAGAAGGGGTGGGGGTGAGGCCAAAAAAAAAAAATGCAGTCTTCTTTTCTGGGGCCTTTGCCTTTTATTAAGGGATGGACAGGCTCTCCAAAGATGTTTTCCTCTACTTTATGGTGCAGCCCTCTGGGCATCTGCCAATGAGTTGAGAAGCTGGATACAGCAACTGAGCCCATTAGTGCTCCCAAATAAAACTGTTGGTAAAGATGAGCGGGAGAATGGATTCTGAATACACAGGAGTGTCTGGGCTCTGTCATGAGTGAACCACCCAATTTCATCCTGAATAGACCGATGCCTGCTTTTTCACTGTCCCCTTTTCAAAAAACTTGCATCATGCCCTGGGCAGTGTACTCCTTAGAGAACTATCATCAAGAACCCCCATACTGAGAGCAAGTCTTGCAGCGGGATCCCCGGGTGCCTCGCCATGCCCTGCGCCAGCCTGTGAGCCACACTGGAAGTCTTTCCATGGGGCTGGTAGGAGTTGGGACGCCTGGGCCCAGCCTTTCGTTTACTATGGGTCTCCTCCCTGTCCTTGACCTACCTTGAGGGGACTTGAGGAGAACAGCTCCAATTCATAAATAACCGGAGCCATCTGTGAGCAGCAGCGCCAAGGCCGAGGCTTCCTGGTGAACCCACAGTGCCCACCCCTACCGCTCAGCATGACTCCAGGTGGGCTTGCGGCCCAGCAGCCCAGCGGCCCTGGAGGGCGTTGGATTTCAGAATCCCAGAGACTGTGTGTGGGAGGCGTTCCCAGACAAGATGAGCTGGGGGCTGGTGGGCGGGGGAGGCTCAGGGCTGGTGAGCAGGCTTTGCGTGAAGCCGAGATTTCCTATAGCTCCTTGGTGAATTTGCCACTTCTGCTCGAACCCTCTACCCTGGGTGATATCCACAAAGTCTGTAGATTTTGTTCAAACTGACCTGCATTGATATTATGATGGTTTAAACCTTGCTTTAAGAAATGTCGTGCTGCTGCTGGGTATTTACCCCAAAGATACAGATGTAGTGAAAAGAAGGGCCATTTGTACCCCAATGTTTATTGCATCAATGGCTACGGTCGCCAAACTGTGGAAAGAACCAAGATGCCCTTCAACGGATGAATGGATAAGGAAGATGTGGTCCATATACACAATGGAGTATTATGCCTCCATCAGAAAGGACGAATACCCAACTTTTGTAGCAACATGGACAGGACTGGAAGAGATTATGCTGAGTGAAATAAATCAAGCAGAGAGAGTCAAGTATCATATGGTCTCACTTATTTGTGGAGCATAACAAAGAACATGGAGGACATGGGGAGATGGAGAGGAGAGGGAGTTGAGGGAAACTGGAAGGGGAGATGAACCATGAGAGACTATGGACTCTGAAAAACAACCAGAGGGTTATGAAGGGGCGGCGGGGGGTGGGGTGGGGTGGGAGGTTGAGGAACCAGGTGGTGGGTAATAGGGAGGGCACGTACTGCATGGAGCACTGGGTGTGATGCCAAAACAATGAACACTGTTATGCTGTAAATAAGCAAATAAAAATAAATAAATTAAAAAAAAAAAAAGAAATGTCGTGCTGTTTTCATGAAAGTAGCATAATGTAGGTGCTTCTGGGCAGGCCCAGTCATCCCCTGTGTGGATGAAATAGGAGGTCGGAGGGGTAGAATTTGCATTTATTTCCTCTCATTTTCAAATAAACATACACTCACTGCAGAAATTAAGAAGTATCATTCTCCCACTCTTCATTCCCACCATAACCCCAATTTTATTTAGGGTAGCCATGTGCCCTGGTTAAAAAAAAAAAAAAAAAAAAGATGAGATTTCTCAACCTTTTGGGCAATGAGCAAGTACAAATGGGCTATGAGTGGAACTTAGATGGGTTTTCAGAAAGATTCGCAAAGGAGGCAGGGGGGCAGGTAGGGGAGGCCCACAGGCCCTTCTGTTCTGTTCTGTTCCTCCTTTTCGAGCCTAGAATGTAGATGTGATGGCTAGAACTCCAGCAGCCATCTTGGGTGTTTAGAATCAACCCTCTGTATTGAAGGTGGTGACACAGAAAACCAGAAGGAAACTGCAACCCTGATGACTTTGTCCAAGTGTCAAACAGCCCTGTCATCCCTGCCCCTGCACATCTTTTATGAGAAAATAAGCTCCTCATTTGCTTAAGTCACTGTGGTCAGGTCTCTGTTAACAACAACTGAAAGTAATTCATAGCTGAACCGGTACCTAACACAGAGCGGGTGTCCAGTAAAAGTTTGGGGCAGCACATTTCTCTGGAAAGAGCTCTGGGTGATGAGAAGAGTGGGCCAAAGAATCCTGGGCTTGTTTTTTCACCAACTCCCTGAGTGACCAAGTTTGTGCTCTCTCTGGGCCTCAGTTTCTTTTCTGTGAAGTGTGAGGGTCAGACTAAATGCTCTTCAAGAATGTCTTTAGGCTCTTATCCCTCTGAATCTATGAACTGGACAGACCCGGGTGCTCTTTTGGTTTTACATCTTGCTAATTTTGTAGCAGTAGGTGGGGAATTCAGCCTCTTGGAGTCCTGGATTTTTTCATCTCAGCTGCCTAGCCTATCAGGCACACAGGCAACGTTTAGCGAATGAATGAGGGAGGTAGGGACCATGACCCCTGCCTGGGCTGCCTCCCCAGATGAAAGCAGGATAAAACGAGATAACCCTGCCCAACACCATCCCAAGAGTAACTCAAATGCTTCCAGGACCGAAATGACCTGGTCTCCCCCTGCTCCTCACAAGACTTGGGTTCTAGGTATCTGCCAGGACTGATCTCTACTCAGAATGGCCCTGCCACCTTCCTCCCCAAGCAGCTTCCAGACTGCTTCTTAGGTGGCCCAAGGCCCTGGGCAAAGGAACAGAGAGAGAACCAAACCAGCCCTATGCTACCTGTGAGGAAGAAATAGAATCAGTCCCTCCCTGAATCAAGTTCCAGAAAGAGCATCTTCCGTCTCCCGGCTGACCCCCTCCTGACGATGCCAAGGACTCCTGCCATCATTTGCCCTCAGGAGCGGAAACTGTGGCCATCCAAGAAACTCCTTGGTTCCCATTGGCCTGGAGCTCTACCTGTGCTGCTGTTTCCTAACAGGAAGTTCAGTTGCCCTGGCACTCCATCTCCATAGCAACCCTTGCTTTTGAGACACTGATAGAAATTGCTGGTGTGGGGAGGCCAGTCACAGAATACTGATTTGTGCGGTGTCTATAACCATGACTGCATCTCGGTACCTTTCCAGATACCCAAGGAGCTAAAAATACATCTGGTTCTGTCTAGGGCTCTCCAACCAGGCTAAGCATCTTCAAGTGCATCTGAGCTGTGTCTGACCTGCTAATATTGGTTATCTTAAGCAACTGGGGCTCAGGGGGCCAGGGAACAGGGCACTGAATGCAAAATTACAGAGCGCAGGTTTGACAGGGTCTGCTGGAGAGAAGGTAGAGAAGTAAAGGGGGTCTCCCGAGAGGAAACCGAGGGGTTCTAGGGCACAGCCAGCAAAGAGTCCTGATTCCCTGTGGAGCTCCTGTGAACTTGGTGGCCCAAGTCCCTGGGCAAAGGAACAACTCATGATCTGAGAATTTGTCCATTTATTTGCTCATTCAACACACATGTATTAAGCCTCTACTCTGTTCCAGACTCTGTGCCCAGCACTGGGATTACAGGTGTGAATAAGAGAGGGCACACATTCCCCACCCTCACCGGAGTTTACGGGATGTTTGAAACTGGGCTCATCCTTGAAAGGGCAAACATACTATGTGTATTTCTGGATATCTTCTCCACTGTGCAGTGAGCTTGCCGGCTTGAAGATTGTTTACTCATAACCTTGACAGTGTTTGCAGCACAAAATAGGTGATGGGATGGACCTGAGCGGCATTGCTGCCGCAGCCTCCCTCACTGTGGGCCCCCCAGGGGCTCTGGCCAGCCCTGCAAAGTACATGCTCCGGCCATGAGGTGCCATATGTGGGATGGATAAAGTGACCACTCCACCGACACCTGTTAAAGCAGTTCTGCATCAAGTGACAGGTTGAATTACCTCCTAGTCTCCTTGGCAGGATCGGCAGCCAGCCCTCCCGCTACCCCACCTCCTTCTTCCCGGAATCGCTACGTGTCATTCAATTAATCCTGCATTTCCCAGAGCAGGAAGCCGTGCAGAATTTAGAGCGAGATCTACATGCCAGGGCTGTCCTCAAAAAGCGGGTACCACACAGTCCCAGTCCAGGCTCCTACCCTGGCCTCCTCCCCGAGGCAAACGGGCCACAAGACAGATGGGGAGGCACTGCAGGGGCTTTGCAGGTCCGTGAAGATCCCACGAGGGATGCCTCAGGTCAGAAGAGGCCGCCACTATGACCCTGACTGCCTTCCTGGGCTGCAGGGGCTCAGATCCTGTGGCTGGCTGGTTGCCTTGGAGCAGGGAAAAGGGGCTGGGCTCCTGGAAGCACCCCACCGCCTTCGGGCCATCTGGCTGAGTGAGAAAGAGGATGGCTCCGCGCAACCCGATTCTCCTTTTTGGCAAAGCAGCTCCAGATCAGCCTGATGGGGCATCCACTGTCTGAGGGAGGCTTCTCTGCATCTGGCTCCCTCCTGGAAGTCTGCGGGCACAACTGAACCTTGACTCCCTCTGCTCAGATTATTTCTTCCTTTGCCTGAGGCCCTCACTGCTCTCTGATTGCTTTTCTTTCCCTTCATCCTGGAGAAAGGATCCTGTGGCTACCTGTCATATAGTCACGTAGTGGACCACCTGTCCCTGCTGGCATCTCATGCAGGGCCTTGGAGCCAAACAGGCACTCCACAGACCCAAGACCCTGCTCAAACCCTTTGGGGGCCACGGGGACATCCTCTCTTGGACTGGAACGTCCCTGCCAAGTGCTGATCCTTTTCAGGGCTTCCCCTGAGATGTTTCTAACCACCCCTACTGTCTGCATCGATCTGCCCTCAGAGCCCCTCTGAAAACACCTTCAACACAAGGTGCCCCAGCAGGGCCCTCCCCCCCGCCCCTCTCCGCCCCCTCCCGCCCCTCTCCGCGCCCCCCCCACCCCGCTCTGTGGAGGAGGAAATAGCAGAGAAAACCAGCTGCTCAGGGACACCATTCCATGAAACAGCCGAGCCTACATTCTACCAAGCAGCTGGTCACCTGGGCTGGGACCAGCCCCTCTGAACCTGTACAACCACCTCACAAGGTCTTCAGGAATATTCAGCCCAACCATGGACACGCTAATGCTTTGAATAATAACATACAGATGTGTGATTTATTCAACACCTACTAGCAGGCTACACTGGCCCCAGGTGACTCAGAACTGCCCTATCCCTTCCTGTATAGTGCTCCCTAGGTGCTCCTTCCTGTGGCCAGTCCTCAGATCACTGCCTGGAGCAGCCAGACAGCTCACCATCATGGGCTTGGTCTCTACGACCCCCTAATGTGGGACACCCCCCATCCCCACCTTGGACCTATGCAGTTAGGAGAGGCAGCCTGGAATGAGCAAGAACCCTGAACTGGGGACAGAAAAACCAGCGTTAAATCTCCTGTTTCCTTTGCACGCTAGCAGGATAGTGTCCTGCCGACTCATCTCCCAGGTTTGATGTGAGAACCATTTGAGTTAATGTCATCCTCTCAATTTACAAATAATCATGAATGACCAAGTTGTTTAAATACTTACCTCTCTCTTGGGCAAATAATCCCAAACCCTTATCTTTCAGTGGAGTTCAAATCCTGTCCCTCTTTCTGCTACACATTTTCACGTTCATGGCCTGTGGTGCTTAAAGCCCCCCTAAAGCAGCTCTCTAAGCCAAGCTGGTCCCTTGGGCAGCGCGGGATACGGAGGTCCTGCAGGGACTCTGGTCAATGAGCTCCCCTACCTCGCTGGTGCTCCCCACTACCGTCGGGGTATGAGCAGCTGTCACCCTGGATACCTGGCTATTCTCCGTCACCTGTTACTGCCCCCCCCCCCCAAGCTGGCTCAGAGCAAGTATGGGTCTGATCATTAGGCCGGTGGGGCAAATGAAGGAGGGAGGGAAGGAATACTTGTGTTAAAGGTGTCACAAAAAATTCCTCCCCTGGGGATGTGGTTTTCCTCAGGACATGAAATCCCTACCAACATTGAAAAGTCCTCCTCCCCTTCCTTGGGCCAGCCACGCGGGCATATTTCTCTGAGAGGATAATTCCATCTCTTTCCCTGGGAGTTTCCAACCCCAAAATGGCTCAGACTTGCGCAGTGGTGCCAAATACGGCACACAAATTATTCTGAGCAACTCCCAGCCTGGTCTTACACGAATAGTGAAGTAGAAGAGGATAATTCTGGTTTTCTCTCCTTCATGCCTGTCTTCCCTACTGTCATTGATTGAGTGAGTCACTCATTGATTCATTGATTCAAACTGTTCCCTGAGTGCCCGGCACTGGGAGGTTCAGGTGATGCGAAGGGACAGTGTGAACTGCACCCCGGAGAGCATGTGGCCGGGAGGGGGTTCATACATAAACGGGTAACACAGAGGGCAGGGAGCTTAGTCGACAGAAGGGAGTCCAGGGAAGCTAGTGGGAGGGACCCATTCTGGGGTTGTAACTGGGAAGATTTCTGGTGGACATAAGGCTGGAGCTGGAGCGTGTGGGCTTTAACCAGTAAATAAGGGAGGCCTGGGGATGTGGGAGGAGGAGGGGTAGGAGGCCAGGGAAAAGAGGAGCTTTGTCTGGGAACTGTCTGGAAGACAGTGTTTCATTTGACCTGGGGAAAGGGGAGGTGATGACCCATTCTTCTGTGATTCCTGCTAGGATGTTAATTGGTTTTTGTTTTTGTATTGTTTTTAAGATTTTATTTATTTATATGAGAGACAGTGGGAGAGGGAGAGCACAAGCAGGGGTAGAGGCAGAGGGAGAAGCAGACTCTCCACCAAGCAGGGAACCCCGGGGAGAACTAAGGATCCCAGGACCCTGGGATCGTGACCTGAGCCGAAGGCAGATGCTTAACCACCCAGGCACCCCCAAGATGTTAATTGTTAATTAAAGAAAGCGTTAGCTGCCAAAAGCTTTAAAATGTGGCCCCTCCTTTTGAAGACCATATTTGTTTTCATTGCCTGCTGTCTGGGAAGAGCATGATCTTGGAATCAAGCTGACCTGGGTTCAAAACTTGACTCACAGTCACTATCTGTCACCTTGAACAAGTCATTTAGTTTCTGGAATCTTCACTTTTTATAAACTGGGGACAATAATCTTCACCCCACAAGGTTGTGATGTGGATTAAACTAGATGTCATGTGAAAAGGTCCTAGCTCAAAGCTGGTAACACACAGGTGCTCAGAAATGTCGCTTTTACCTCAGCAAATTAAACAAGTACTACCCTACGATCCAGCAATTCCACTTCTAGGTATATACCCAGAAGAACTGAAAGTAGATCTCAAGGAAATATCTGTAGACCCATTATTCACAACAGGCAAAATGTGGAAACAACCCAAATATTCATTACCGCATTACTGGATAAAAAAAGTGACACGCACACCAGACATGATGCTAAGCCAATTACCAAAGGACAAATACTGCATGATTCCACTTCTGTGAGGTCCGCACAGTAGTCAAGTTCATAGAGACAGAGAGCAGAACGGTGGTTGTCAGGGGCTGGGAGGAGAAGGGAAAGGAGGGTATTGTTGTTTAATGGGCACAGGATGATGGGAAATTTCTGGAGATGGACGGTGGTGATAGATGGTACAACAATGTGAATGTACGTATTGGCCTCAAATGATACACTTAAATATAGTAAATTTTATTATGTAATAAACATAAAAAATAAATAATAAAAAAATTTTCGTAATAAAAAAACGTTGCTGGGGCGCCTGGGTGGCTCAGTGGGTTAAAGCCTCTGACTTTGGCTCAGGTCATGATCCCAGGGTCCTGGGATCGAGCCCCATGTTGGAGCAGGGAGCCTGCTTCCTCGTCTCTCTCTGCCTGCCTCTCTGCCTACTTGTGATCTCTGTCTGTCAAATAAATAAAATATTTAAAAATAAATAAGTAAATAAGTAAATCCCTACCAGACAAAAATCTACAAGTTAAGGGGTGTCTGTGTGGCTCAGTCAGTTAAGCGTCTGCCTTCGGCTCAGGTCATGATCCCAGGGTTCTGGGATCGAGTCCTGAATCAGGCTCCCTGCTCAGCGAGGGGCCTCGTTCTCCATCTCCCTCTTCTGCAACCTCTGCTTGTCAGATGAAATAATAAAATATTTTTAAAAATCTACAAGTTAACAGGCAACTTGATAATCTGAGTTCTTTATTAGTAAAGGCAAATGACAAAGTCAAACAATGAAACACTCTTCTTCAACAGCGCTGTCCCCTAGATCTATAACACGAGCTGTGTGTGGGATTTAAATTTTTCCAGTAGCCACATTAAAAAGTAAACTGAACTGGAGAAATTAATGTCAATAATACATTTTGTTTGACCCAACGTGTCCTAAATATTGTCATTTGAACCTGTTGCATTCACACTTAAATGTCAAGTGTTCAAAAGTCCTATGCTGATAGCAACAGTTCTAGAAAATTAAAAAGTCCTTATGTAGGTCTATTAAACAAAGCTTCACTATGACACTGCAGGTATCTACAGTCATCCTTCTGGCCTTATCTAAATTTTGGATAATTTTCCCTAATATATTTACTATCCTAGTATCTACATAGGTCCCTTGGCCGAGTTAGCAGAAGTACAGAAAAGGTGAGTCCGAGCTATGACTCCTTAAAAGGTGGCCAGGTAAATACCTAGTGTGAAGAAATGCTCTCATAAAGGTGTCTCAGGGGCTGTGAGGGCCCAGAGTTCTGCTGGTGGGCTGCGCGGATCAGGAAAGACTTCACCAAAGATGAGTAGTTTTCACAAGGTGGAGCGAGTGGGGGTCACTGTAAGGAAAGGGAAGAGTGTGACCAAAAGTAGGACAGGGTACAAGTTGGAAGAACACTGCTACTTGGGTGTGTGGGGATGGAGGGTCAGGGACTGAGGCCTGAGGGGCCAGATGGTCTTGGGCATCTCACTTTTATCTGACAGGGAACCATAGCAGGGTTTTCAGAAACGGAGGGACGTGGCCAGACTTGTCTTTCAGGAAGACCCTTCAAGAAGGTGTTGGAATCATCCAATTCTTTCCCCTCTTATCACCCCTGTGGTGAATAGGGATGACGTCTGCATCAAGGTTGGTAGCTAAAAATATTTCCTAGGCATCAAATTACAGATGTGATGCCCAGATTCAGAGCGAAGAAAGCACTGACAAAAAGGCCAAGGTGGCTTCCGAGGTCAGGACAGAGTTGAGATTCCTTCTGGGATCTAAGGAAGGGTGTAGATGGCTTTTATGGATTAATGGCTTAGTCGCTGATACCCTGGCAGCCTTTGGGGCCAGGTGAGTACAAAGTAAGAGGAATCTCAGCTTGGCATTAACACAGGACTGGCCAAGTGAGACAAGCAAGGGCACAGCCTTGGGTTATGTTTTGCCTTTTTTTTTTTTTTTAAGGATTATTTATTTATTTTAGAGAGAGTAGGAGGAGGGGCAGAGGGAAAGAATCTCAAGCAGACTTTCTGCTGAGCGCGGAGCCCAACACATGAGTCAATCTCAAGACCCTGAGATCACGACCCGAGTGGAAATGAAAAGTCAGGCACTCAGGGGGGTGGGAGGTTGTGGAACCAGGTGGAGGGTAATAGAGAGGGCACGTATTGCATGGAGCACTGGGTGTGGTGCAAAAACAATGAGTACTGTTACGCTGAAAATAAATAAATAAATTTTTTAAAAAAGGCATTCAGAAGTTTACAAAGAAAAATGCATTTATAATACTTGACATTTGGAAATGTTTCTCTTAAAAATATGAAATACATTGCTTACTCTCTGAAACTAAAATGATGCACTAGAAACCATGATTTATCTTTAGTCAAAACAGACATTCATTAGCTGGTGCATTCTCTAGATAAATCAGAACTAGTGGTTTAGATGATTTTTATTTTTCACTGCAGATAATTTTGTGGTTCACTGGCAGTGTGTCTGTTTCGTGGCTGAGGAAACTGTGTTGTCATAAAACCATGTCTGTTTTGCATGTCATGATCACAACTGATAAGATTTTTAATATTGATATGCTTGCTATTTAATTTGTTGCTTTGTTTATATTACCTAAACCTAATAAAAATTATTTCAATTAAGAAAAAAAAAAGTCAGGCACTCAGCTGACCGAGCCACCCAGTTGCCCCGATCACTATCGTCTGGATGGAGATAAGAGGTGGCTTTGATTTCTCTTGCCCTTTACAACTGAGATGCTCAGAGTACTTGATGGGCATTCTTGGAGATGCTGGTCTCTTGTCTCAGCGAGAGGAGGCTCACACAAGGGCAAGGAAAGCTGGAAGAGTCACAAATGGTACAAGGAACCAAGAGGAACTCCTGAATTTTCTGAAACACCCTCTTTGGTCCCCCAGCGCATCAGTTGTCAGAGAAGAGGAAGCTAACTTGTTTTACTTCTAGTTCTACATGAAGTGCATAGAACAAGCTGCTCTAGTCCAAGAGCCTGCAGCCCAGAGGAAGGGGAGAGGCAGTGGAAGGAAGAGGAGAGTTCAGGATGGCTCCACATTCAATGTCTCTCTTGGTGGCCTATGCAGTGGGGGTGGGGGGGGGTCGAAGAGTCTTAAATCAGCTTCCTTATGGCTGATGTGTTTCTAAGCATCCAGTTTGGGAAGGCAATGGACACTGGGGGCCCATTTCCATTTGGGGTTTTATATATAATCACCATGTCCAGGACTAGCCACCCAGTTGAAACAGGAAAATTCTTAGAGATAAGGCTTCCTCCTTCTTGTTGCCATGAATTGATCTCCAACAGGGGCTTCGTGGGAATGCCTTCTGATGAAAACTGGAGCCCAGAGCAGACCAGGAAATAGAGTCAGAAGTTGGGGAATGGACCCACACCTGCCAGCTCCCAGGGTCCTAAGCCTTCCTCTCTTCATCCTCCCCCAGGGCTAACCCCCCAGCCCCAGCACCTCCTAGAGAGGCTGTGGGATGGCCTTTGTTCTTTCTCTCCAGTTTAGATCTCCCCGAAAGATCCTCTAGTGGAGTCTACCTGCTCAGTTTTGAAAGGTTCTTCAGTGTTCATCCAGGAAGGAAGAGAGAGAGGAAGGAAGGAAGTTAAGCTTTATGAAATGTGTCAGGTACCGGGCTAAGCAGCCAGGACATGGGATCTTATTCGGGCCTTGGGAGAACCTGCTAAGGTGGGCAGTAGTATCCCCAATTTGACAAAGGCAGCTGCTCAGCAAGCAAGTGGCCAAATATAGCATAGCCAGTGGTAATCGCAAAGCTAGAGCTCTGGCTCCCCGGTTCCTGTCCACATTCGTCCCAAGGAGAGCTGTGCTGAACTCCAGAGAAATCCATGGTGGAACAAAAGCCCCAGGTGAGAAGGACTCCTCAAGCAGGCTAAAAGGAGCCTCCAGGGGTCACCTGGCTCCAGCTATTTTCATAGTCTTCACTGGCCCAACCTCTAACTTCCAGACTACTCCTCAGGGCATCTGAGGACAGCTCGGAATCTCTCCTGTGGGACGTAACATTCAAACAGCTTTGGCAGCAACTTCAGGGGGCTCAAGGGCCCTGAGAGTCAGCAAATGGTCTTTGAGCCCCCAAGAGTCTCCCTAGGAGCCTAGGTGGGAAGGAAAGCCAGGGTCTGGAAGAGTGCAGGGAGATAGAACGGCGCTATGGGGGTGGGGCGCAGAGACTAGGGTGCCACTGACAGCCAGGGCAAGAGTCCCGTGGCAGAGCCCCAGGTGGGCAATGCCCCTCCTGGGGTGAAGTGTGCTGGCATCAGGTGAGGTCACCAAAAGGCATCATGGAGCCCTGGGGTGCTAAGAGAGACAGGGTCCTGGCCCATCCCAGAAGTGGGTTTTGTTCTAACAAGGGAAAGTGGTATCCCATGACACAGCTCAGAGTCCTAAGCCTCCATTCGGAGAGCAAGAGCGGATTAAGATTTCTTCCCCTGAAGCCAGACGTGTCCACGGTTACAATAAAAATCCGGGAGCGGTCTCGGTCTCCCAGTAACTGAAGCCTCCCACTTGCCAAGGATGGGGTGGCGTCAGGCTAACCCAACCGGCAAGGCAGCCTGTTAAAAATAATGCTTACGTAAAGAAAACACCCTCAGAAAAAGAAGCCTGAGTAATCTGGGCGGGCTGGAATAAAGGCCTCCTGTTCTGACCTACCTCTGAGATGAAATGATCTATTTCTTCCTCGAATTGCTCCCCCAGTTCTGTTCATTCACGTGCTTGCTCAGCAGACACCCAAACAGTGTTTTGGGTTTGCCCAGCTGTTCTATTTCCAGCCTGTTGAGTTCATTTTAGGTCCCACAGTCGGGGATTGGTCCCTCCTGCTTCTCCCTCCTCCCCTCCTCCCCTCCTGGCATTTTCTCACTCCTCCCTCCATGCTTCCCCTCCCACTCCTCCATCTTCCACCCTTCCTCTCTGCCCCCCCTCCTTTTCTTCCCCCCCAGCCCCCTCTTCCTTCTCCAGGATCCCTGCTCTCTGCCTCTCCTCTAGCGCTTTCTCCTGCCTACTCGCTCTTTGGCTCCCATTCCCCATAGCTTGCAGGTGTGTGTGGACAAGACTTGGGGGACAGAGGAGCAGGCAGGCAGCTTGGCAGGCTTCTCTCTGCCATCTCACTGCCTTGGGAAGGATGCACACGGGAGCTCCTGGGTCACCAAGAGGGAAATGGCCACCCCAGCTGGTCATCACATGAGCATTCCCGACCCAGGGCCCTGCATCATGCTGGACGGTCTTCATCCCCTCACCCCAGAGTGAATGGCCCTAGCAAGGATTTCTGGAAGAGGGTTTCTAGTGGGGCCTGCCAACCCCTACTCCCCCGATTGTCTCTCTAAGTATAAATGGGGGACATGCCCAGAGCACCATCCGCCTGGCTGAGTCTGGCTAGCTGTTTCGTGCCTTCCACCTCTGTGTATCGTCCCAGGGCAATCTCCAGGAGATGCCTCACTTCGCAGGCAGAGGGACAACATCCAGGGAGGTTAAGTCATTTACCCGGTGTCACACAGGTCACAAGCAGCAAAGCCGTGGGGGGAGGGCAAAATTCTGGGTGTGGGCAGTTAATGGATGAGAGCGGTGGCTCCAGAGCCAAGTGGGCCAGCTTCAACTCATGGCTGCCTGTGACCACAGAGCCAGTGGCCAGGGGTGTGGGGGCCAGAGCCAGGCGGAATGGGTTTGGGTCAAAATCGGCATGGGCAATCTGTCTGTGAGATCTCTGTCAGGCTAACCTCTGTGCCTTGGTTCCTTATCTGTAAAATGGAAGTGATTAAAAGAGCCCTCACCTTCTGGGTCTCTTCTGAGGATTCATCCACACAGAAGGCTCAGAACAACACATGGCCAGTTACCCACTCAATGTGAGCTATTACTATTTCCAGAGGCATCCGCTCTGGAACACCCCAACCCCTGAGAGAAGGTCAGAGGAATGATAACCTTTCACCTCAGGTAGTACTCTAGGGGTTCCAGAAGACTCTTCTACCCACTTCCTCATTTAACCTTCATGCCTCCCTTGGATGAAGGTAGGGATGGTTGAATTCCCATTTCACAGATGTGGAAACCAAAGCCAAGCAATGACCTGGGACTGGCCCCAGCTCCTGTGGGAACAATCATCACCAGTCTCTCTCTCTCTCTCTATGGCCCATGCCTGCAGCAGGGATTTTGCCCAAATTGGCACTCAGAGAGTCGGAGAGGGCCGGAAGCTCCTAAAAGAACACTCTCATGAAGACTGAGCAGGTGGAAGATGGAGAAGGGAAGAACCAGGATGTCAGCCCTTAGCCATCCTAGGTAGACTCCAGTGACAGCCAGTCTGAAGCCATTAGCCCCAGGAGAGAAAAGCCCAGGTAGTCAGAGCCTGGGAAGTGGGGGGGAGTCAGGACTGTGGCTGGGAGCTCTGATGGCAGGAGGGGAGACTTGGTTGGCACATGGGGCGGGAGGGGTGGCGCAGGTGGAAGAGGGAGAGGCCCAGCATCCCAGGAAATTGTTCTGGACAAATTCTGAGACCAGGCATGGGCTAGAATGACAGGTGCGCATGAGGAAAGTCAGCAGCGGGGAGCTAATTCATTCCCTGTCTGCTCATGCATTCATCATGGAGCTCCAGCACTGAGCAGGGGCTGGAGATAAGAAGATAAGAGCGTTAATAAATAAAACACCCATAAATGAGCAAACAGGTGACAAGCTATCCCGATGCTAAGTACTATACTGGCGGGGGGAGGGTGTACAAGGTACTGTGAGAGTATAAAGGAAGAGTCCAGGAACGGCTCTCTGAGAAGGTGACAGCTGAGTGGGCCTTGAGGGATGAATAAGTGTTTGCTAGGCAGAGGACTCAACACGGGAATATGGAAGGGGGACAAAAAGGAGAGAGAAGGTCTTCTAGACAGAGGCAGCTTCTACTGCATATCACTTCTAATTTCACTTTTGCACTCCATTTTCTCTTTTATTTGTCAAAGTGAAGCCAGAGCTCCTTGTAGAACCTTGGCCTCTAATTTGATTCACATAAGGAGCTCCTGCTTTCTTCTCTGATCAAAACAAATAAACAAAACAAAAAAACTACCCTGCTTGGAACTCTCCAGACTTCCATATAATAGGGAAGGGGGCTCTTACTCTGTAGGTTGAGAGGAAGTTTAGTAATCCTGCGTCCTGGGAAATAAAATATATGTGAACCCTAATTTATACTAGAGTGTGGATGACTGGCACAAGATACTTTCTGATCCATAGATGAGACCATGAAGAGAGGGCAAAGAGAACAGAAGGCCCCTGGAAATGTGTGTGTTTGAGATGTAGATAAAGAGGTGGCATTTAGTGAGGGTAGAGAAAAACCCAGGAAGAGAGAGGGAGGATTCTAAAAACCAATTTTCCAGTTCTATCCAGAGAAATTAGCTAGTCACAGTCCAGCACACTGAGGCCCAGAGGGAAAGTGGTACCTCTGGGGCCTTCTTCCATACCCCCTACCCTCATTATCCTATCCCCAGGCTCCCCAGGAGCTGGTTGCCACCTCTAGGGGTGTCCTGAGAGAAATGAGGTCCCTAATCGATCTGCCAGGAGTACAAACAGTGTTGTCCCTCAGGGGAGGAGACAGTCCTGAGGCATGAGGTTGGATGCAGCTGGGATATTGGGAAGGCGGCTAGTTCTGACTCCTGATTTTTGGTGCTGTGGGCTTCTCTAGTCCACAGGCCCCCAGGCTGTCCATGTAGTGGCCTAGGAAGGGTGAGGATCCTGCGGCAGCTTCTCCGCACTGAGAGTGGTGGCAGCGACAACTACGAAGCTCTCTCTCCATAGCAACCTGGCAGCCGCCCCCCCAAGGGAGGGCCACCATGGCAACAGCTAGTCCAGGAACAGCTCCTCTGGGCCTCCTGGGCCTCCTGGGCTCACCCTTGGTTTCCCAACGGGCAGCTGGCCGGGCCTGGGCCAGGTGGGACACCTTCTCTCTGAGCCTCTCTTGGGTGAGGTCTGAGGGCATGGAGAAAAGCCCATTTTTGTGTGTTTCTCTTGGTTATATGATTTGAACATTTGATCACTGATCATTGAATTTTTTTTTTTAAGATTTTATTTATTTATTTGACAGACAGAAATCACAAGCAGGCAGAGAGAGAGGAGAAAGCAGGCTTCCCGCGGAGCAGAGAGCCTGATGCGGGGCTCGATCCCAGGACACTGGGATCATGACCTGAGCCGAAGGCAGAGGCTTAACCCACTGAGCCACCCAGGTACCCCTGATCATTGAATTTGAAGCAACTGTCCTTGGATCTGGGGCCCACAGGTGAGAAACTGGAGGGGTGGGGGAGGTGGTGAGGGGGTCTCCAGGGATATTTGGAATGGAGTCGCCCCCGGGTTAAGGAATTCCAGGCTCTGGTCCCTACAGAGGTCCCCTCAGGGGTAGTCATACCCCAGTGGCCCCAAGCTCTTGAGCTGAAGGCTCAGGATGTCCCTGGAGGAACACTGCCATCCCACCCAGGGACCTAAGCTGGACCAGGAGGTTCAGAGTTCCAGAAAGAGCACATGCCGGGAGGCAGACTGGCTTGAGGGCCACGCTGGCCCACGCAACTCGTGTTCTTTCCCTCTTCCACACACCCAACCTCTGTCCCCTCCAGCCTTGTCTTTCCCCTCTTCATCATGCCTTCACCCCTCCTGCCTCCCTCACTTCCTTCCTTCACTCCCCCGTTCCAGGGGGAGCACTTACCATGCAAGGTGTGCCCCCTTCCCCAAGGGAGCCAAGGTGAATGAGCTCCCTCAGGTAGCTCCGTGGTGGGGGAGGGGGTTTGCACAAATTCCCCAAACTGCTGGTGGAAGCCAAGTTCCAGAAGGGAGAGCAGGAAGAGCTCTGAGTGCTCTCCTCTCAGCCTCCCTCTCTCTCAGCCCTCCTCGTTATTCTGACAGTTTCTCAGGCAGGAAATGCATAATGTAAAGAGAAGAGCTTTCACGTTCCTCCCCAAGGACTCCCAGGAATGCCCTAGAAGGGAGGTGCAGAAGCCAGCTGGAAACAGCTTGAAGGAAAAGGAGAGGGTGTAGTTCGGCGGCTGCTCACGCCCGGCCAGGCCAGGTCTGCCCGTTCATTCATTCATATAATATTTATGGAGCCCCTAGCACTGTGCTGGGCCCCAGGTACTTACAGGGAGGCAGGCAACAGACAAATAGGTCGTTCCAAAGCGTGCTAAGCCCCTGGGAGAAAAGGAGCCTGCTACAGCGGTAGGAGACAGCGCAGGACACTGGAGGGGGCCACTAAGAAGTGACATTTAAAGCCAGAGCAGAGGGAGAAGAACTCAGCCTGACAAAAGGAGCCTGGGAAGGTGGGCACAATTCCACTAAAGCTGGAAGAGATGGAGCGTGTAAGAAAGGCTCAGTGGCTAAGAGGGGAGAGGCCTGGGGGACAGGGCAGAGGCTGGGAGGGGCCTGAGGAGCCACAGGTCCTTGAGGTCCCTCCCCCCCTTACTTTGATAGAGTTCAGATTTTATTCAGATGCAGTGGGATCATGAAAGCCACAGAGGGTTTAAGCCGCAGGGACGGGATCCCCGTGTCCCATTTAAGAAGCCCTATCTGGCTGCTGGGAGGAGACGGGCTTATAGGAAGGCAGCTGGGAGCCAGCGAGGAAGAGTGAGAGATGGAGGGCTTGTGAGGTGTATTTCAGAGGGAGGAACGATGGGACTATAAGGGGTTGGCATGAGGGTGGGAGAGATCTTTACTGGTCTTTCGTGACACTGGGACATGGACCCCCTGATGGCAGGGGTCCTGCTGGCCTGGCTCCCTGCCGGTGCCCCAGGATGCGGTATGGGCCTTTGGTAAAGATTTAATGTGTGGTGAGTGAGTGAGTGAGTGAATTCAGGTTCGAGAGGGAAGGGTTAACAACGACACCCCGGTTTCTGGCTCAGACTGGAGAGGTGGGGAGCTTGTGGTAGCACACAGAGGGGAGAGCTGTGAACTCAGAGCCCAGTGTCAGGTGGGCGAGGGGGTGCCTGAGCGGGCAGGGTGAGTGTGTGGAGAGTAGGAAGGGGAGGTAACATGGGCCGGGAATAGAGAAAAAGCTCACTGTGTGTCTGTCCAGTGAACAAATAGAGTTGAGAGTTCTGGGCCCGACCTACCAACGTGGCCATTGCCAGGTCCTGGAAGGTGTTTCAGACCGTAGGTGTGGACAAGATAGATCACCTAGGGGAGAGTGAGTAGAGAGAGAAAGGAAGGGACCTCCTCTGACCATCCCCTCTCCCCACACCAGGAATTGCTGAGGTAGGGAAGCAGGGACCCTAACTCAGCAAAAAGCAGAGCCCTGCAGTTTGGGGAGCCTCTTAGGGAATAGCCCTGAAGGCAGGTATATATGGTGCCCGGGGGTGAGGGTGGGGGTAGGGTGACAGGCTGGTCCCTCAGTCCCATGAGGAAAGGAGAAGTTTCCAGCACAAATAGCCGAAGGCCTCTGACCCCTCTGACCTGGAGACCCAACAGCTCTCCTCCTGTCTCCCTCTCCTCAGCCCATGATGCTATGGTCAGGCCCAGCTGAGGCTCCCCGGGAGAGAGCAGGCCCCAGCATCCCTGGAAGCTCTTGTAGCCTTTAGAGAAACGCTGTCCAGGGCTCAGGTGTGGTGACCACAGCCCCAAGTGACTGGGCCAGTTCATGGGCCACCTGTCGTGTCGATCCCACAAAGGCCCGGAGCCTGGCAAGGAAGGCAGGTGCTCATGGTGACGAGGCTGTCAGAGCCCCAGGAGGCTGTAGGGGTGGGGACTGGCTACACATCATCAACCTGAGCCCAGGGTGTCAACCAAGTCATTGGCTCAGACGCCCCACAAATGCCAGTCTCTTCCCGGGCAGGCAGCCATGATTGGCTGGAAAGATGCAAACAGAGTCTACCAGGGAGTTCCCCACCAGAGTAAAGGGCTGGGAGGAAAATCCTGCTGGGAGAGGAGTTCATCCGGGTCCTGTTAGGAAGACCTGGGCTCCGGACCTGCCTGCCCCACTATGGAGCTGCAGGGTGCCACCCCCAAGCCCCCAGGCAGAATGTGTGAGAACCAGAAGAGGTCTTCTAATTCAACCTTCCACGCCCAGCAGATATTCTTCCCACCAACCCTGGCATGTGACTACCCAGGATCTCTCCAGACATTTCCAGAGACGGGGACCTCATACCCACAGGGCAGGCCATTCCTGTTTGGCAGTTGTTAGAAAGCTTCCCTTTTTCTCAAGGCCTGGAAGGACCCAGTTGCCAGTGTCACCAATTAACAGTGTCATCTCCAAGGAGGAGCATAGGACTAGGGGAGGGGGACGGGGCCTTCCTTCCCTGTTGATTTGATACGGGGCACTTTTAATACAGTGCGTGAAATTTGTTAATAGCAAGGAAAACAAAAAGTCAGGTTCTTCTTTATTTGACCCCGATCTGTCCTCCTAACATTTCTACCTTTTGGTCCTAGGTCTGCTCTCTGGGATCAGAAAATAAGCTAAACCCGCTTCCCCTTGGATAGGAATCCCATTTCTTCTCCAGGCGGAGCCACTCCTGCTGTAACTTGGTCTCCAGATCGGACCTTATCCCAGTCAGCCCCTTCTGCGCCTCAGACAATAAAACTCAGTGGATTGCAGAGGAAGGAACCAATTCCGAGTTGGGAGTCATGCTAATTAATTAAAGACATCCCCTTTTATGTGTGTGTGTGTCGGGGGAGAGGGGGAGTACCACCCGATCCCTCACTTCCTCAGTCCTTGGTTATCTATAAAAGGGGAAAACAATACCTTTGCTATCAGAATCAATTGAGATGAAAGAAATGAAAAACATTAAAAGCGCAAATCCCTACCTACCCTTGGGGTTCTGACTTAGAAGCCCCATTCCTTTTAAAAAGCAGCGGAGCCCTGGACTCATGGAGATGGCTTGGGTTCGAATCCCAGTTCTGCCACTTCTCAGCTGTGTGACCTTGGAGAAATGAACCCATGTAATGTGCTGCAGTTTTCTCCACGAAACAAGAGTGCAGATGCCAGTCTTGGAACTTGTATTTAAGGGCATTGGATGTATCGGCCAACATTCCGTAAGTGTTAGCTGTCTGGTGTTATGACCCCTACTCTGCCTTCACACGGAGAGAAGGGCTTTACGAAATGAGGTTAATCTGGAGCACTTACTTGGAAGGAGAGGCCGTAAACCAAACTGGGAAGGGCTACTGGGGTAAGTTGTTCCACAACACTCCCCTTGCCCCCAGTATCTGTGGGCAACGGTTCTGTGCTGGGCACTGCACCACGGCCTTAGAGGCGAGTTCCCTGAGTGCTGCCAACAGCTTGGTGAGGTGGGAGCTCTCCTTACTCCCATTCCATGGATGAGGAAACAAAGGTTCACAGGGGTTAAGTGACTTGCCTCAGGTCACACAGCTAGGCAGTCACAAAGCCAAGACTCCTGAGTCTGGATTAAAGTCCTGGAGCCAGGGGCACCTGGGTGGCTCAGTGGGTTAAAGCCTCTGCCTTCAGCTCAGGTCATGATCCCAGGGTCCTGGGATTGAACCCTGCATCCGGCTCTCTGCTCAGCAGGGAGCCTGCTTCCACCTCTTTCTCTGCCTGCCTCTCTGCCTACTTGTGATCTCTGCCTGTCAAAAAAAAAAAAAAAAAAAATCTTAAAAAAATAATAAATAAAGTCCTGGAGCCAGGACTCCTGAGTCCAGACAGCTGAGTCTGTCTGACTCCCAATGTCAGTCTTGGACACCTGTGTCCTGTTCTCTTGACCAGCTTGGTAATTTGGGCTCAGGCACTGCTTTTTGAGGAAGCCACTGCCTTTTCTCCCTGACCGCACTGCCCGCTGTTTCTATGAGGTGAGGCAGAGGGCTGCCTCCCCGAACTCTCCGCCCCTGCATGCCGCCCCTCTCCCCTCCAGAAGTCTGTCATCAGGCGGTCACCAGAGACCCCAGCTGCATCTCCTGGGGTCCCCTCAGGGCCACCCTGGCAGCTGGTACCCCTGGGCTGTTTGCTGGCCCTTGGCCCCTGACCATAAAATGGTTCCACTCATCCACAAAAAAACACAGTAAGAAAACAGCCATTTTGGACGTGGGCCCTGATGCGTAATATCATTACGGAGCCAGCAGTGCATCCTGGCCCATTATCGCCCGGCCAGGTTTCTCTGAGGCAAGCCTGGCTGCAAATGGCTTTCTCCGGCCTGGGGGGGCCCTGCAGCCCCCACTCGCCCTCCATGGCCAGAGGAAATCTTATCTTTAATTGACAACTGGCTGCCTGCCATCGTTTTGCCTCAGCTGGCTCTGGCTCCAAGCCCGATTTCCTCTCCCACTTCAGGAGCAGGCTTCCCCTCACTTCTTCCATCCCCTTGGCTCTGCCTCCCTCGCCCCTGCCCCCTGTGACCGGACATGGAGGAGAACTCAGAAGTCTGTGGGCAAAGGCCTGAGAGCTACAGCAAGGGGTGAGGAGGGGACTAACAACATGCCGGGCACCCATCGTGTGTCACGTGCACACCGAGGGCCCCAGGCCAGGGGGACACTCATGGTGTCTAAAATGGGGGCTGTTGTGATTCCCGTTCTCTCCAGGCCGGGAAACGGAGGCTCGGTGAGCCGCCCCCAAGTTACCCAGCTAGCATGTGGCGAGCTTTGAATCCAGACGTTGAACTGAGGCCCTGGGCCTCTTGCTTCTGCCTGGAGTAAGACAGGGTGAAGTGGACGGACACACGTCCCCAGATGTGGCTGCGTGGCTTCCAGAGCCCAGTGCCAAATGAACATGCAGGGCCCCCTCTGCTGTGATTTCAAGACAGTGACAGCTAAGTGTGAAGCTGCACGCCTGGGAGTCAGCCCCGCAGGTGCCCCCACATGAGTGAGCGGGGAAACCCCCGGGAGGGGGCCGTGTGTCACCACTACCCACAACCCCCATCCTCTCTGGGCCCAGGATTTGGTCATTCCCCACCCCTCAGTGGTCCCAGATGTGCCGTCACTCCCCTGTTGGCCTCAGTTCGACAGCCATCCAGTTGTCACCGCGCCTTGGGCATCCCCAGGGCCTTGGCCCACATAGAATTAGCCCAATTGCAGGGAGGAGCCCCTCCCCCACAGAAACAAGCAGGAATACAGGGGGACTCCTTCCAAACCCCTCCGTCCTTCCGGGCTATGGTGGGGCTCAGGGGGCACCAGCGGAGACCAGAACGCTGGGGGGTGGGGGGGCTGGGTCTTCCTTTCCCAACCCCAGGCAATCCTTTTTCCTCTCTGAGCATTCGGGTCTAGCTCTGAGTGCAGGGGTGGTGAGGTAGCAATGATTCCTGGTGGGGGCGGGGGCTGCCAATGATAGGAGTGTGCTCTTTTTCTCAGGTGTCGGGATAGAAGCCCAGGATGTCCCCACAGACACAGAGCCAGAAAGGAGAGGCAGAGGCAGTCACTCACGGCAGGAGCAGCAGGACACTCCAGATGTTTTTATTGGGGCTCGAGCACGGCATGACAGTGGGGGACATCCAGACAGGGCGGCAGGGCCCAGCCTCGGCATGCCTCAGACACACACATGACAGGACAGCTCTAGAAAAGGACTGACCAACACTAGGAAGGGACAGGGTGGGAGGTTGGGGGTGTGGAATTGGGAGGGAGGGCCGCGGGAGGGGCAGAGGCCAAGGTCGAAGGGGTCACCTGGCCTCTGCTATTGCACGGTCCTCTGGCCACCGGCCAGGAAGTACAGTATTGCAACTGGTCTCCACTCGCCCGAGGTGTCCCCTTCTCAGACCCCTGAGCCGGATGGGCAGACAGACCCCTTCCCTGCCCGTCTGCCCAGCAGCATCTTTGAAAACAAACGGACGAAGGGGACAGAACAAAAACTCCCAAATAAAAAAAAGACAAAACGCCCCCATCAGTCCAGGACAGAGGTAAGGGGGAGGAAGAAGTGGAAGGAGCGGCCAAGGAGCCCCTGGAAGTCCCCCCCAAACTGAGGCGAGGGTGGGAGGTAGAACCCCAATCTGGGGTGGGATGGGGCTAGTGAGGAAGTGGCCCTGGGGGGAAAGCAGGCCTTCCACAGACCACAAGCCACAGGAGAAACCACCCCAAGAGGGCAAGTCTAGCCTGGAATCCCCCCAGTGGGACTGGCTGTTCCCAGACGCTCTTTTCCTGGGACATTCCACATACATGTCCAGCAGAAATAAGGAGTCAGGGAAGGGGAAGGGGATGAGGGTGGGGGGACCTGGGGGTGGGGCCTGGGCTGGGGGAGACACAGCCTGACAAAGAAGACAGACCACCAAAAGCACATGCACTACATACGAGTACAGTATGTATGATATAGATGCTATATGTGCATATATATCTCTTCAATGTACAACAGAACAGAACATCGGGCCCAGATGGCTCTGGGCCCAGAGGGTCACATGGGAGGTTTTCCATCAGTCCTGGGCCAACAAGGATCTCTGGGTCTTTCTCAGCAAAAGATTCTTGCCAGGGTTCCAGAGTTTCCCTAAGCCTTGGTTTTCTGTCTGTCTGCCTGCCTCTCTCACGTTGGTGCCGCTTAAGAGAGGGTGAGGACTTCAGCCTGGGCATAGCTGGGCGAGAGGGCGTCTCGGCAGGTCTCTGTTTAAAGAGCACAGGTGTGAGACACTGGGACGCACGCTTTCAGCTCAACATTGCCTTCTGGGGGGGCAAGGAGTTCAGCAAAAGAAAGGGAGAAACAAAGAATGAGATGTTAGAAGGAAGCCAGCTGCTAACCCACAGCCTGTGGGCTAAGGACTAGGCCAGGAGCAGAGCTGGAAGGCAAGGGGACCTGTGGCGAAGAGGCGGGAAGCACAGGGATGGGTCAGGGAATGGGGTGAGCCCCTCCTGCTGCCCCTAGCTTCCTGCCCAGAGCTAGGCCAAATGACTCCTAGGTCATGTTACAGCTTATCTCCATATGTACTCAGGTAATGAGCCCCAGGAATCCCCAGCCCTCAGGTCGTCACAACTCCAGTGCGGTGGGCAGGAGGACCACAGCCCTGCAGCCTGGCACAGAGGCACTGGGGGAGGTTCCTGGCATGGCCTGTGGTCCAACCAGGGCTCCCACACAGCTCCTGAACCTCCATAGAGCTCCACCCGCCATCAACAGCTGGGGCCGGGGGGCTAGTGAAGAAGGTCCCTAAGTGTGCTGCCTTGTGGTGCTCGGCCCCTCTTCCTCAATCTAGCAGGAACAGAGTTGGAGCAACTGGAGGGTAGATACCAAAGGGGAAGGTCAGGGAGGACCCATGTGTCTATCTCAGGAGACAAAGCCAGAAAAAAGCATCTTATTGAGAAACCCAAAGCTCAGTGAGCCCTTCTCACTATCCTGTCCTCAGCCTGGAATGTCAGTAGCGTGGGCCTTCCCTTCTCCTACCTTCCCAGCACAGACACAGGAAGGGCAGGCAAGGAGGCTGCTGTGGGGGCAAGGATTTCGGGGTGATACTCTGGCCAGGGCAGAGGAGGCTCCCCTCTACCAGGAGACTCTGGGAAAGGGCAGCCCAGGGGCCAACAGGTGACTCCTGGAGTCCCAGCCCTCGGGCTGGTATTCCTTGTCCCCTCTGACTCCTGGGCCTATGCTGAATGGATGTCCCTCCCCCCCACCAACCCTGGTTTCAGCTCACAGCCCAGGGGAGGAGCTCCTCCTCAAGGCCCAGGGTTGAGAAATGCCTCTAAGGTTGTCAGTAAGGTTAACAGCTCCTATCTGGGCTGCTTCCCTGCTCTGCCAGGACAGCGTGGGCCCCAGCTGTGGAGGAAAGGCTTCTCAGAGACAAAATAATGGGTACAGGTCCAAGTCCACATGCAACACAAAGCAAACTGTGCTCTCAGATTAAAGGCAGAGGAGAGAGTCTTTCCCTGAGGAGGGAGGCCCCAGATCTGGATAAGTTGAGGCCTGGGCAGGCAGCCACCTCCCTAGGCAGGGCCCGGTGTACAGTGGGTCTCTATAAATCCAGGACTCACTTTGCCCCTTCCCAGGGCCCAGAGGACATGAGAGGTCGCTGTGGTGGATGGCCTACTCCACCGTCATTAGTTAGGTCCTGTGTTTCCCCAACAGAGGCCGGAGAGCCAGTGCGGGGACAGGCGGGAGCCCATCTCCCAAAGGCACAAGGGGCTCCAGCACTCCCATATCATGTCGCCCAGGGACAGCTGTACCCACCAGAGGGGTGCCATGAGCATGCCCGTCCCTGTGGGAGGGAAGAGAGGGAAAGAGGAGGTGGGTGCTGTGGAAACTTGGACTCCTGACAACTTGAGGGCCGTTTCAGAAATAGCCGCCTCAGCTCCCTGAGCCAGGAAAGCAGGCCCAAGCACAGAAGCGCTGTGGGGCTTGCACTGAGCCGGATACCACATCCCCGCCGGGGCCGGGACCCTGGGGCCAGGGACCCCCGCAGGGACAGGACTGAATCTGTCCTCACCTAGGAGAAGCAGCTGGGCTCTCAGCCCCAGATTTGATAGGGCTCCTAGAGTCTCCACCCTGCTCCACACGGCTTCCCTGTCCCTGTCACTTGAAGGGGCCTGACCCCTCTTGAAGGGTGGTCACATGGATGCCCCCTATATTTTCTCACCTCTTGGGGGGACATCTCATTCTGAGAGCAAGCCAGAAACAGGCCCCATGGACCACAGCAGGGTTGGGGTATCTCAGGACCCGCTGCAGACTTTTCTGGAAGGCACATTCCTGTGTCTGCCCCAGGCTGAAGACAGAGGGCACTGAAAGCGGGGTGGTCCTGGCAGAGGCTTTTCCCAATACCCAACTCTCATGAAATGATCTGGACTTTCTGCCCAGTTCACCTTTCGGGGGCACCTCCAGACTCCCGGCCTCCTGCGGAGTCCCTGAAGGTTGTCTTGCCATTCTTACCTTTGCCCACCAAGGAAGGAGCAAATATGGACCTTAGTTATTCCCTTTCCAAAGTTGCATAATCTGACTCTAAAAATTGCCAGGCTCCACTGTCAGGTCTAATTTCCATCAGGTCAAACAGGAAATGTCTTGGCTGAGGCCTTCTGGGGTCCTGGGATGGAGGGGGCCTGGAGAGCCTCCCCTGGTTCACTGCTAGAGAGGGGCCCCCTGCAGCCCAGCCCCGCCCTGCCTGGGAGTGACAGGGTGCTTATGCAGGAGCAGGAGGGGGTGGGATGGC
This sequence comes from Meles meles, assembly GCF_922984935.1. Taxonomy (NCBI): domain Eukaryota; kingdom Metazoa; phylum Chordata; class Mammalia; order Carnivora; family Mustelidae; genus Meles; species Meles meles. The sequence goes on from NC_060066.1 coordinate 121,351,238, forward strand.
TTCTGTCCCCACACTTCCCCTCAGCTGCCCCTGCCCAGGGCGCACCCCTGCTCCCTCAATGACTCACACACCTGTTGTGTTCGCGGGCTCGTTAGGTAAATGAATACACTTAATTATAGAAATTAGATGAGTCTCCGGCTCTGGCAGCCATCCAGAGCGCAGAGGCTGGGTGGGAGCGGCAGGTGACTCAGTCAGGGCTGGGAGTCTGAGGCAGCAGGAGGAGGAGGGAAGAAAAACTCGTGGAAGCAGAGAGAGCTGCGCGGGAGAGATACGGCTGCTGGGGTGCAGATGGGATCCCAGGCTCTGCCGCCACAGGGTGTCACTCCCGGGAGGAGGGCATTCCCATGCTCCGGCAGCCAGCCGATCGTGGGGCCCTAGGGACCCCACCTGCACGCCAGGCCGAGCTGGAGAGCATCAGGCCTCCTCTCCCAGGGGGGCACCGCTCCCCTGACCAGCCAGCTCCCTGTGCACCAGCAGAGATGGGGGCGCCTGCGGGACAGCCTTATTCTTTGCTGGTCTGGGAGTGGGATGGACAGACAGACAGACAGAGATAGTCAGTCACAGGCTGGTTACTGACTAAAGGCCACGAGGAGTGGAAATGCATTCACTGGGATGAAGGCGGGACCCTGAGGGGAGGCAAGGCTCAGAGGCACAAGTCCCAGGGGGCAGTGGTGGGTAATGCCAGCAGCTCCGGCTCAGGCCGGGCACCAGTGCGGGAGGAGCCCTAGGAGTAATCTCCCCCTTGCTCTCAGGCTCCAGAGCCGAATGTTCTGGGGAGCTGGGTGCTGTGGGGGAGAGGCTCGGGGGCCTGGGTTCTCCTGCCTCCTGCCGGGCTCCCTCTGGCGTACAGAGGAATGAGGGCTGGAGGGCATGTGAGCGTGGCGTGCGCCCAGAGGTGGGGAGAGCCGGGGGCACGGCTAAGGGCCCGGGTGTCCGGGTGGAGGGCTGGTGAGAGGGTGGAAGGGATGGGAGAGCAGGAGCTTTCTCGGAGGATAGGGTGAGCTGTATCTCGATGCCAGTGGAGACAGCCCCAGACTGGTTCCAGCTGCTCCTGCTATGCTGTTTAGACTCCGGGATTTTGCACAGCCTTGGTGAAGAAAAGGCACATGGGTCAGAGAGGCATGGCGCCTCGTCTGAGCAGCTCCGTGGGATCCATGCTCCAGGGGGGCCTTGTGGGGCAGGCAGCCCCACACTGGTTGAGGGATCTGGCCTGCCTGGGGAAAGCTCCCTGACTTTCCCTGAGTTCCAGATCATCTGGGCTCCAGAGGACAGACCTCAGGGCCTCCCCAGCTGATCTCTGCCCTGTCACTGTCCCCAGGTAAGCTCCCCTCCAGCCAGCCAAAGACCCCATAGCCTCCAGCAGCCCTCTTCTCCATCCTAAGCAACCCCAATCAGCACCAGTCCCCTTCCTCCCAGGAAGTTCACACTCTGATCCTCAGGCAGCCAGAGGCTAACCATGGGGTCTGTGCCCATGGCTGAAGGAGCCCCGGGCTCCCCGCTCCAGCTCCTACACAGAGCCTGAGTGCAGAGAAGGGAGGCACAGTCTGGCATGGGGAAAGTTGCCGAGTGCTTCCTGGGAGTTTGGCGATGCTAACTGCCACGCTTGCTTAGCAGGGCCTGTTTCCCAGCAACCCACCTGTTCCTTCTCGAAGGTCACTCTAATTGGCTGAGCTACATGCTTGTTGCCAAGAAGCAGTGTGGAGGCATCTTGAAAATAAAACAGCCGGGCCACACAGGCACCCAGAGGGATCTGGCGCTGCGTTCGATCCAGACTCTCCCGCCTATGCACACACACGTGCGACCCCGGCCCTGGCTGTGACCCACTGCAGCTTGTTCCACGCTGCCACTGAGCCCCTCACCATACCAGCAGGAAAACTGGGGTGCTCAGCAGTCGGCTGAAGTCCTACATGGGAGGTGGGGATCCCTCCTGCCCCACAGGAGTACCTAGGGCCTCTGGGCCGTCTCCTTCCAACTGCCAGATGGCTGCTCCTGCTGCTGCCACCCAATAGGACATATGTCCAACAGAGCAGGACACATACCCCTCGGGGCCTGGTTAGGGTCACAGTGCCCTGGAGATCCCAGGGGGCCAGGGGCCAGGAAGGTGCCTTTCAGGCTGGGATGGGCAGGCCAGGGGACATCCGTGGAAGGACACAGGCATCCTGGGCTAATCCCACAGCAGCCCCTGCCCCACTTCACTCAACCCAGATTTGGTCTGAAGCTTGGGGCTAGTGAGAAGTTTGGCAGGGGTGGGGGAGCAAATTTGGCTAAAAGAGGGCAGATTAAGAAGTGGCCTGAGAACCCAGGGACAAGCTTTTTGTGGGGGAGGGGGGAGACTCAAGGTTTATCCCAGAACTCAGTGTTTAGGCAGGTTATGTCACAGGAGCAGGGCACAAAAGACAAAAAAAGGATCAGGAACGGGGCAGGAGCACCTGCTCTTGACTCTCCTGTTCTCAGCCACTACTGGCCCTCAACCATCCTTGGTCATTTCTGACCCCCTTTTGGCAGGTGAGGAATCCCCAGCTCTACCACCCGGCTTCTGCCCTGTTTCTGCTGCAGGCTGGGCCCTCCTGGTAGAATTTCAACCTTCCTTATGGAGAGATCACGCTACTCCTCAGAACCCTCCAAATCCTTCAGAACACACTTCAGAGGGATACACATTCCCTACCTCCTCCTACCCCAATCCCCACCTCCTGGTCACCTTCTGTCTCTGCCTCAAGAGGCCTGTAGAGCTGGGTGGGACCCTCCTGGGCCCTTGGGCCCCCCACCCCATGAAGGATGGCAGAGATAGGGCCTATGCTAGGCTCTCCGAAGACCGCGTACCAGCAGCTCATTCTTACCCTGACTCCTGAATGTAGTTGGCATCTCTCGGGACTACTTACTTAGGAAATTCTAGCTGTGTTTCAGGGACGTTGAGGGAAAGGGTGGCCGTGACCCTGGGGAGCCAGACCTCAAGGTCGCAGCAGGAACCAGAGGGAGAGGTGGTGATAAAATGGAGGGCAAAGGCAGGGACCCCTGATTTGGTATCCCCTTACCCTCTAGCACTTGTCTTCCCCGTGGGCAACTGGGGTAGGTTGTGCCAGGCTCTGTGTACCTCCAGGGGATGGCGTGAGGTCTTTCTAATCCAGGGACTGGGAGATCAGATTACCCATCTTAAAAGCGGGGGCAAGTCCAAGGCCGAGGAGATGGTGGCCAAGGCCTCAGGGGAGGAGGGGACCTCAAGTTTTGCAGGGGACACTGGGGAGACTCAGCTCCCCGGGGGCTCCCCACCTGCCCGGCCTGGGGAGCCATACCTTTCCGGACACTACCATCGGCACAGGCATAGTCCCCGGCGCTGAGCAGGAAGCAGGCGGCTGCCTTCTTGTTTTTGTCTCGGGGGCCAGAGCGTCGCAGGGCCCGGCGCTCCTCAGGGGTGGGGGCAGAGGCCAGGGGCTGGGTGAGGCCAGCTCCCTCCTCATCTGACAGCACCGCATTGGCATCACCGTTCTGCTTGGAGTCTGAAGGGGGGCAGACAGAAAGGAGGCTGTGTGAGGGGCTGCCCAGGCCTTCCCCATGGGCTTGCCTGGGGTCTCAGATCCCGGACCGAGAGTGTCACTTCCCCGACCCAGGGGGGCCTGGCATCTGCCTGGGAGGGCCGGGGGCAGGGGGCAGGGGCCCTGCCTCCTCCTCAGCCTTGGCCTAGCATCTTTCCCAGGACACGGAGTTACAGATACCCGAAACAGGGGTTCCTAAAATCTCTCTGCTGCGGGCTGCCACAAGGGATTAGCCTGAGGCAGGTGGCAGACTGCTTCCTCCTTGGGTCTGGCTCAGGCTGACACTTGGATGAGTTTGCATTCCGTCAGAGAACGCCTGGCTTGCTGGGATGAGGGCTGGCATTGTCAGGGTTAAACCGAGAAAGTGGCTTCCTCGGCCATCTCCCTGGGCCCCTTGAAGGCAGTTACTCTTGTTCACTGGGCATGGAAGGCAGAGTCGAGTGCCTGAAGGATTCAGAGCCCTCTTCTTGGGGCTCCCCTGCCTGGGGAAGACCCTGAACCGAGATGCTCCAGTGCAGCTCCCACTGCTGCGGGCTCCTAGCCCCAAAGCCCCGTCTCCGTCAGGCAGCAGCACGGGGGTGCCCTCAGCTCTGGAGAGGGGCCCGCTCGGTCTAAAGGCAGTGGCCTCGGCATCGGCCAAAAATGCCCTGACCATCCAACGGTTAGGGTCAGGCTGAGGCATAGCTGACGGGGCCGTGGTAAGTGTGCACTGAGGAGCTGGTGCTGGACCTTATCCATTCTGACACTAGGTTTCCCTCTGAGCTCTGAATGGGCCTCGGGGTACAGCTGAAATCCCTTAGGGCACTGGCTGGGAGATTTACATTCAGGGATCAGGGAAGAGGGTACCACTTTGGTGGAGGAGAAGGGGGGAGCCTGAGGGGTGCTGGTCCATCAAGGTCTCTGGAAGACCCAGGCCCCCAAATGACCCCACAGAGTGAGTAGCCCCAGCGTGTACACCGGGTCCCAACCAACAGGCCAAGTGAGTGTCTCAAGTCAGGCATCCCCCCGCAGAGGATAAGTCCCACTTTGCCCCCAGAGTTTGGCTGTAGAAGCTACTACTTTTGTCTCCTAGCCCACCCCCAGCTCCCAGAGGGCTTGGCATCCAAGGGCTCCCCAGACTAGGAATCCCAGACCTCCCTCGGGAGCCCACCTCATATTTAACCCTCAGGTTCCCACTCTCCAACCTAACTCGAAGTTGCTGCGGGTTAAGCCGATTTCCCTTCCCATCTCTTGACTCAGGGGGAAGCCATCTTCCCAAGGGCGGTCTTTCCCATCCCTGAAGAACAGGTTCCAGGCCCTCAGGCCCTCCCCTTCCAGGATGCAGAAGCCACTTCTTCCACCCTTCCTTTTCCCCTGCCTGATTCTGTCTGGCTGTTCCCTCTTGGTTCCCTCCCATCCCATGTGAAACCCTGAGCCCAGGACTCAATCTAGCTTGTGCTGAACAGAAGGCAGCCTCCCACTGCTGTTACGTTATCACATTTATTAGGCCAAGAGACATCAGACTCCAGTGTTTGGAAAGAAATGATTCATGCATTGATGCACCTTGGAAGAACAGCTGTCCCTGCTGTCTAGCTAATAACGACAAGGCCTGGTGCTTGTAAAGCAGCTTTTCCTTCTCAAAGCCCTCTCACATCTGTCATTTGTTTGGGTCTCATCAATGTCCTGGGAGTAGGAGATCATTCCCATTTACCAGGTGAGGATCAGAGAGGGTAAGTGACTGGCCTCAAGTCACGCAGCACAGCAGCCAAAGTGGTACTGGAATTTACAGCCCCATGCACTGGCCATCACAGTCTAAATTGGGTGGGACATTCACTCCCCAAACCCCAATGTTCAGAAAGCTACTGGAACACCAGAAGATAGAGATGGGCCTCAATACTTTGCACTCTTAAAGGCACATCTTATCCTCAGGGAAGCCCGGAGTAGTAAAGCACAACCCCAAATTCCAAGGGCCTTAGTTCATCTGGGGACTCTCTGGGCCACGGGGGGAGAGGTGGCTTTCCTTCCCAACCCCCAATCTCACCTGCCCGTTTCCTCTCAACCATACCCTCTTCTGGGGCAGGGGGACTGGTGTCACTGTAGGTGCTGTCCCGGGGCGAAGTCTCCTCAGACTTGCAGTAGATGGGTGACTCAAGATGGGGCGGCCGGGGCACATGCTTCTTTCTTTTCTTAGGCAGCTTCTGCTTGGCCATGGCCAGGGAGTAGTACATGCCGAAGTTGTTGACAATGACCGGCACAGGCATGGCAATGGTGAGCACGCCAGCCAGTGCACACAGCGCCCCCACCAGCATGCCTGACCAGGTCTTGGGGTACATGTCCCCATAGCCCAGCGTCGTCATGGTGACCACCGCCCACCAGAAGCCGATGGGGATGTTCTTGAAATCGGTGTGGTCATTGCCCCGCGGGTCGGAGGGCCTGGCGCCAATGCGCTCGGCATAGTAGATCATGGTGGCGAAGATGAGCACCCCCAGGGCCAGGAAGATGATGAGCAGCAGGAACTCGTTGGTGCTGGCACGCAGGGTGTGGCCCAGCACGCGCAGGCCCACAAAGTGGCGCGTGAGTTTGAAGATGCGCAGGATACGCACGAAGCGCACGACGCGCAGGAAGCCCAGCACGTCTCGGGCGGCCTTGGAGGACAGGCCGCTCAGCCCCACCTCCAGATAGAAGGGCAGGATGGCCACGAAGTCGATGATGTTGAGCAGGTTCTTGACGAAGTCCAGCGTGTCCGGGCAGCACACGATGCGCACCAGGAACTCTAGCGTGAACCAGAGCACGCACACCCCCTCGATGTACGTCAGGATGGGCTCTGTCTCCACCTCCCGCCGAAAGTGCACGCTGGTGGTGTTCCCTACGCGGTGGATCTCGGTCACGTTGCGGTCGATGTTGAAGGCCTCATGGGTCTCCAGGCAGAAGGTGGTTATGGAGACCAGGATGAAGAAAAGAGAGGCAAAGGCCACCACCTGCGAGGCAAGGAGGAGAGCGGGGTGGCTGTCAGGGCAGGGGGAACAGGGTGGGGGGGGGGCGGTTCTCTTGTGCCGGGGTTGGGGGGGGCAGGCGTCACCAAGCAGTTGTTAGGTGGCGAGAGGCAGGATTAAGGTACACAGTAGGGGCTGAAACCCTCTCCCTAGACGGTCTCTATCCATCTGCTTGGGTGTTTTAAGGTAGTACTTCCCAATCCTTGTCCTGGTGCACCGAAGATCAAAAGACAGGCAAGTGTACGGGGAACAGGAGCTGCCTGGTCCCGCCTCCTTGGGGGACCCACCTCCTGCCCAGCTCCGTGCTCCTGCAGTCCTGTGGTGCCTCAAAGCTTCCCAAACTGTAATGGTATATAAACCATCTGGGAATCTTGTCAACATGTGATTCTGATTCAGGAGGTCAAGGGCAGTGCCTGTGATTCTGCTTTTCTAAGAAACTCTCACGTGAGGCTGCTGGTCCACAGACTACACTTGGAGGAAAAAGACTTTAAGACAGTGGTCCTCAAAGTGAGGCCCAGGACCAGCAACAGCATGGCCTGGGAACTAGTTAGAAATGCAAATTCTTGGGCCCTGCGTAAACTTACTGAATGAGACATACTGGGGGCAGGGCCCCCATAATCTGTTTTAACACACCTTCCAGATAATTCTGATACACACTAAGATCTGAGGTCTGCTGCATTAAGGGATATGCCCAGAGATAGGCGGCTGGTGGGAATGACCCGTGGCCTCTCTCTGCCAGCTGAGTCTTTAAGCTTCAGCCATGACCCACTCTCACCTCCTTAGGCCCCAGGAACCAGCCCCCGTCCCCTACCTCTCAGTTTAGAATGTCCCAGACAGTGAGAAGCGTCTGAAGGAAGACAGCATGCTCCACGGCAGGAGACAGGGGGAGTGAGCTCAGAATAAACTGAGCTCCAACAAAAAGTAAACTGCACCCACTGGGATCGGAGTGTAGCAGCGGCTGGTCGGGACAGCTGCTGGGATCTCAGCTAGAACAATGACAGCAGCGCTCGGCAGAGGTTTAAGTGTCCAATCATTATGAATGGAGAGGAAATGCATGTGTAATAACACCAATTAGGGGGCCTTCATCTGTTATTCACCACTGTCAGAGTACCTGTTGCCAAGGTCTACGCCCCCTGCTGCTGCCCGCCCTCCCCGAACAGAGGGCTGTACTTCAAACAGGTGCACGAGGAAGGACTGTGGCCCCTCCACCACTTGGCAACCCCCACGCCTCCCCCGCCCTGATTTCCACCTGACTATGGCATTGCCTCCTGTCTAATGGTGCCTCTCGGAGATGCTTTGCTCCCTGAGAGTCTGCGCTGGGAGGGAGAGAAGGCATGCCTTGCTCTTACTTCTGCTGAACACCAATGGAAGCTCCTACGAGGGGAGCTGGGAAAATGCAGCAACAGCATCTCCGGGGCTTCTGAAGCAGGAGCGAGTCTGAGGAGAGAACTTGGGAACGAACATGCGTTAGCTGTCTATTCTGTCCTAGCACGGCTGGGCATGGGTACATGTTACCGCCTTCAGTCCCCCCGTGACCCTATGACGTAAGCCTCGTCATCTCACTTCACCGACGGGGAACTGAGCATCAGAGAGGTTCTGTGCTTGCCTGGGGTAACACAGCCTGGAAGGGGTGGAAACCACACTTGAACTCACCATGGTTTAACTTCAGAGGCTGTACCTTCTCTTTACAACACACTGTCTTCACCACCTCCCGGGCAGGATCAGTTCACAGACCCAGAAAAGTCTTCTCTGAACCGTCAGCACTGCCCCCAGCCAACTCCCTGATGGGTGCTACTTCAACCTTAGGGACGTGTACATTTGGATTAAGACAGACACCCATCACACACTAAGATCTCCTGTGTGTTACCCTTGAACACTGACAAGTTGATGAGATCAGCGAGGAAGGAGAAGGGAGGTGGCAAGCCACAGATAACACTTCCCCTCCTTGAACAACTTTGCCTGGAGCTTCTCCTGTCTCCGGTTTTCCTGTAAAGGTAAATTTCAACTTCCTTTTCTGACCTCATTTTACTTCCCTAAGCAATCGGCTGGCCAGGCAATACAGGTGATGTGGGCCTTAGGCAAATGGCTCCAGCTGCGGGCTCTCCATGGCCATCCAGAGACGAGTTGGTGGAGGGACCTGTCTGGTGGCAGTGGGGATGCTGGGAACCCAGAGTCCTGGCACTGCCCACTCCCGCATCCCCAGAATCAGAGGAGGTTGGGGTAAGGGGTGGGGCCAGCATATCCTGGCTCTGCCAGGGAGCATGGGAAGCAAGAGCTCGCTCTCTCTGCTTGCTTTCTCCGAGGAAAAGTTAGCCCGGAGAGTTGGCCCACCTGGGAGCTGAGCGTGAAGTTAATTAGTGATTTGGAAAAACAAGTTCAGGAAGAGCTGCCAAGGGGCTGAGCAGAGGGCACAGAGAGGGGGGAAGGGTGGGAGGCCCATGTGCCCGGCTCCTTTCAAGTTCCTTCCTCCTCCCACATTAGGGAACAACTCCTTGAATTCCCTCAGTGTTCACTCACTTTCACTGTGTTTTTAAAACACAGAACTATTTATCTATTTACTCCTACCACTCACTTCCGCCCTCCCTGAAGATGGGGCAGGGAAAGGGTTGCCACCCACGTGTGCCCATTTCTCAGGGCAGCAGACACATGGGAGAGGGCAAATGACTGGCTCAGGATCGAACTGAGGCCATGGCTCCTGCCTCTCAGCTCAGAGTTCTTCCCACTTGGCCCTCTAGCCAAACAAATAGGGACGGTCCACTCCTCCTTGGTGACCCCTTCATGGGACCGCTCCAGGGCTGGCAGCTGGTGCCGGGCAGGCCCCAGTAAGCCGTCCCTCCCCGAGGTGACAGACAAGACCTGAGGCTGAGCCGTGACAAATGCAGGCATCTGGGCTCTGGCCACGTTGCCCCAGGTGAGTCCTGAGGTTATGGGTCCCCCTTCGGGACCCCAGTTATTCTTTTCTCCCCTAAGGTTATCCCCAAACTGAACTATTTCCTAAGTGGTGGTCCTAAGCAAACGCAATCAAGGCCCTTCACCAGGCCTTCCCCTCTGGCAGTAGAGACACTGCTTTTTTTCCCTCCCACTCTCTTGATTGAGGGTTTTTGGGGACTAAAGGGCCAAGGAAGTAGATAGTGGCTGCAAAAAATCACTCCATTTAGGCATCAAGGCCTGGAGCTGGAGCCCTCTGAGCAGCCCTTAAAGGCCATCCTGGACAGCGAGTCACGAACTCCAGCACCTCCTCCTGATGGGCCCCTGCAGACCAGAGAGCAAGCGCAAGGAGCTAAGTTGCCCTGGGGTCGGACCGCCTAGGTCTCTGCCCCCTGGACCCGGGCCTTGGGTAGGTAAAAGGTGTGCTTTGTACCTGTCTCTCCCTACAAAATGGGGACACACTAGAGCCCAAATCGTGGTGTTACTGAGGGACTAAAGGAGCTTCTAATGGCAAGTGTCTGGCATACAGTATGTGCTCAGTAAGACAATGACAGGGCCGAGGTGTGGGGGCCTCCACAGACCCCTGCCTGCAGCTTCTGACAGCGGAGTTGGATCTGGAGTGAGAAAAATCACAAAATCCCTGCTTTCTAAAAGCAAAGTGTCCTGGAAGCTCCTCCCTTTCTGCCTTTTTTTTTTTTTTTTAACAACTGAAGAAACTGAGGCCAGGGGAGGAGTGACTCGCCCTGGTTCCCATGGCAGAAGCGGTCAGTTCTTTCTAAGACCTAAGGACACGGGGCGTAGATTCTGCTGGAAGACAAAACTGCCCAAGCAGAAAACCGCTTGTGTGAACTGATCTGGCAAGCAGCTACTCTGTCCCTGCTGGAAGGCTGCAGGGCGCTCTCACCATCCTGGACAGGAAGTTCCTAGCAGGAAACCTAGAGGAAACTAGAGGTTCCTGTGCAGGAAAGCGCTGCTCCTTCCAGCTTCCTGCTCCCCCTGGACCCCACATGGCTGGTGCTATATCCTCTTGGGGACCCACTGGTCTGGAGACGCAGGTGCTTCAGCTGGTGGATCAGCTCTCTTATCAGCCGCCTCCTTCACTGAGCTCAACCTGAGATAGTTGGTGGTGGAAATCTGAAGTCCCACACTTCCGGGCCCAAGTTGGGCTCTGCTGCCAACTGCCTGAGGGACCTTAGGCAAAGTTCTTAACCTCTCTGAGCCTTCAGATTTTTGCTCATAGAATGGAAACTGAGTGCCTACTACGTGCCAGACACTGTTCTGGGTGCTGGAGAACAGCAGGAAACAAAATAAACACCCCTGTCCCTTAGGCCTTACATTCAAGTAGAAGGAAACTGTCAACAAATTAGTAAACTATATCATATGCCAGCTGCTCTAAGTGTTAGGAAGAGAAACAAGAGTCAAGGGGGTAAGGAGTATGAGGGTGAGGGAAGCATTTCAAATCCAGTGATGAGGCAAGGCCTCAGCCAAGGTGACATCTAAGCAGAGGTCTGAAGGAGTGAGGGAGGGGGTTATGGGAAGGTCCAGGAGAGCTCAAGAGACAGAGAGAGCAGGCAGTGCAAAGGCCCTGAGGCTACAGTGTGCTTGATGTGTTGAGGGAATGGGACCAGTGCCCACCTGAGGAGCTGTTTTAAGGATTAAAAGAAACGATATTTGTAAAACTCAGCACAGAGCCTGGAGTGTCTCAGGAATCTGGCACAGGCTGGGTCAGGGTGGGGGGGGGGCTAGGGGGGAGGTGACAGACACCAGTCATTGGGAACTGAATACAATCAGCGGGGGCAGGGGAGGGGAGCCCAAGGAGAAAGGGCCAAGGAGACAGATGGACAGATAAACATAAGAAGACTCATGCCCAAAACCTATATTAAGGATGAAGTGTAGGAGAAGAGAAATTTGAGAACACAGCCAAAGACGCTTGCAGACGAATATCTGTGGGGATGGAATGAGGAGTTGAAGCTTCCGGGGAAGGGAGATCCTAGTGCCCAAGCAGAGCTGCAAAGGGAGCAGGCAGCCCCTGGGGGCTCAGAGGCAGGCAAGAAGAGAGAGTCTGCCAGGCAAGGCATCTCTCTGCTGTACGGGGCTCCTGAATGAGGTCCTGCCCTGTGAGGTCCAGGCCAGCCTACGTATCCCTGCTCCTCTCCCTTCACGGGCTCCCCTAGGAGTAGGGACCTCCCATTCTGCTCCAGCGGCCAGAGCCAGCCTTTACCCATGCCCACCTCTTGCCAAGCCAGCACATGGGGCTTCTGAGAGCCTCCGGGGTGCCGAGAGCTGAGGAGTCCGGCCCCAGAAGGAATTCAGTCCGGCCCCGCTCACTGGCCAAGAACTTACCCAACCAAATGCAATTCCCAGCTAGTGCCTATCCATGTTCTGTGCTGTCCCATCTCTGCCCAGGCTGGTCCCCTGGCCAGGAAATTCGCCCCTTCCCTAACTCTGCATGGTTAAGCGCTACCCACATTGAAAAACTTATTTATTTATATATTTATTTATAGCCTGCCTCCTTCTAAAAATTATTTAAGGGAGCTAAGTCATTATCCTGCAGGGCCTATCCAGCTTAGCTTCTGCTTCCTCTGGGAAGCTTCCCCGCCTGCCAACGCTCTCCCCCGCCTCGCCTCACCTCACACAGGACCGGAATTTATCGCTTTCTCCTCGCACCTCCTCTTGGACTTCATTTTTTAAGACTCCTGTGGCACCTCTCATGATCTTTCTTGTATTATTATTACTATTCCTCGTCACCTAATTTTCCTCAGCTGCCATCTACTCCCCCTGACCTAGCTCTCTTCAGGAATAGGGACCACGTCTGACTCATCTTTATATTTATAGGGCCCAGCCTGGTGTCTGGCATGTAGTAAGTACTCAATAAATGTTTCCTGAATGCCTGGAGCCAAGGTGACTGCCTGCTTCCTCTCCTGGTCCTGGGGAGCCTGTCATGAGGAGACAGGGTCAGCCCTACTAACGGGTTAGAGGTGACAGGTATGCCCAGCACTACCTCCAAGCATGTGGGCTCTCAGACTCCATGGCTTCCCAGGATCGGCCAAGACCACTGCCTGATGGAGCCCTGTGCCAGGGGCTGGGTCACTGTCACCCAGCCTGGGAAAAAAACAGAAAACAAAACCAACCTAGCGGGGAGCTGGGCCAAAGGTTGTGGTGGGCTGGCCGGTGCCCGGCATGTCAAGACAGCACTGTCCACGGGTGGACACCAGGGGCCTGGGGACTCCCCATTCCCCAGCCCCAATTGCCTGGCTCTGCTCCTGCCTGTTCTTCCCCCATTGTCCCAAAATAGCCCAAGTTTATTTTAGCCCCTCCCCCACTTAACACCCCACCCCAAATGGTGACAAAGAGAAACACCTCATTATCCGGAGACAAGATGTTCAGAGGCAAATGTTGGTCTGTTGAGAACAGAAAAGAAAAACACAAAACAAACCCAGGAGGAGATTGGGAGGCTGCCTCAGGGCAGGGCAGCCACAGGCCTGCAGACTTGGCCTGACACCCCTCCTGCTCCCGGGAAGGCGCATGCTGGCACTCTCTTCCTAGAGGGCTGGGGAAGACAGGGCAGCCAGCCTCCCAGGCTTGGCTTCCTGGCTCTCCCGAGCCCAGCGGGCTTGGAACCAGGAGGTCCTGCCCACCAACCGGCTAGTCCCAGGCAATATCCGGGCCAGAGAAGCAGGGGGCCTTCTGAAGGGAGGAGCAGGAACAGAGTTCTGCATTTCTTTCCGAGAAGCCCTGTTTCATTCCTCTGCCTGGGCCAGGGGATACCTAGTCTCCTCTCAGAACTAAGTCCCCTTTCTTTCTGTTAAAGTCCCACAGTGAGAAAAAAATAGAGAGCAAGATCAGAGGCAAGCAATTCTAAGGAGTGAGGGGATGGGAGCTTTAGTCTTGAGGGAGAAGTGAGGGGACAGGTGAGAGGAGAGAAGGCACCCCCTGGGGCCCCCAGAAGTCAGAGGTCTTCTGCAGATGTGTATAAACACAGACATGGGTTCACTAGATCTGGGTTTGGAGCCTAGTTCTACGGCCAGCTGTGTGACCTTGGACAAGTCCCTGTGGGCCTCAGTTTCCTTCGCTGTAGACTAAGGTGAATGATCCTGCCTCACATGGGACAGAGGAGATTCGAAAGCAGGGGTGACAGCCCCTGACATGCAGTGGGGGCTGAATCCAGGTGAAAAGCCAGCTCCAGCTGCCTCCCTGGGGCAACAGGGACCCTTGGGTCACACCCTCTACTCAGAAGGGAAATGTTATGGGAAAACTAACCCAGGTACAGATTTAGCCACAGGAGACAGACTACCCTTCTCAACAGAGCTGATAACTGAGGCAAAGCCAGTCTCACTCCTGGGTCATCAAGAGGTTGGGGGTGAGAGACAGGAGTGTCCTGGGGTCCTATTCCTCAGGTCTCCTGTCTGCCCTCAGGAAAAAAGGAAGGCCTATTTTAGCACTCTCAATACTGCCCAAACCCCCGCCGGTCCCCCTGAATCTGGGAAGCCACCAGGCTGCGGCAAAGCCTGGGACAACGGGCCCTGGGCAGGTGGGGACTGGGGCCTGGATCAGCCAGCCCATCGTGCCGGCTGCCAGGCCACGGACACGGAAGCACGGGAGCAGCCGTCATGGGCCCAGCCCCAGTGAGGGGAGCAGGGCTAAGCACCCTGGCCTGCCTGGAGCCTGCCTGATGGGGAATGGCTCTGTAGGCCAGGCCAGGAGCGAGCCAACAGGCTCCACTCAGTCCACTTTCCGTTTGTATCTGTTTTGCTCCCGTCATGGCATACTCCTCAGATGACCAGCTGCCAAGTGCAGAGAGACGCCTGGGCCAGAGCGCTGCTCCACTGCCCTCACACCTCCAGTGAACGCCCCAGGCCCCGAGGAGGGGAGGTATGCCCACAGACCCAAGGGCGGCTGCTGGGGTGGCCATGGTACCAGCCTGGGGGTAACAGAGTTAAGCAGGGAGGGCACAGCCCCAGAACCTCGAACACCTTCCAGGCCAGAATAAGGAACAAGCCAGCTCTCCATCTGAAGAACAGCGCGTATGGCGGAAAGCACATGTGGCAGTCCGAGGAGCAGGGGCCTGGACTCCCAGCGGGCCACTATCCAGCTGTCATCTCAGGCAAGCTCTTTACCCTCCCGAGGCCCCAATCCACTACCCGGGGAGGACACCTCCCCCCCGAAGTTTCCTGGGAGCACTATAGCTTAATGCAAAGTACAGTTTAGAGCAGTTACGAATTTTTTGAGATGATGTATTCCCACGTGTCTGTCCCAGGAACAGCTGAACTGGAAGGCTCGCCTCCCTCTTGTGCTCCTTAGCAGGAGACAATTCCTCTTTTGGGACAAGTGCCATTAAGCTCCATACAGCTGTTCACATCAGTATTCACAACCAGAACGCTGGAACCTAGGGAAGATGTCCTGTTTATTGTTACTTAAGTGTGTTTGATGACATCGAACGCCTCGGAATCCTGGTATCTTCATCGCTTCAGTGGGGAGAATTAACCCTGCCTGGTCCCGGACTCCTGACCTCAATGGGAAGGCGCTGGCTGATGGGATTCCGCATCAAGAGGACAAGTATCTTGGGCTCCTGGAGGAACTGAAAGGGCCAGCTAGGCTCTGAGTTTGCTCAGAGAGCCCCCTCGCTGGCCCGCCCTGGGGTTTGTCGGGCAGAACATAAGCTCACTGATGGCACAGTCCCTTGGAATCCAAAAGAGGAGAACCAGAGAATGTGAAAAGTCCCCCAAAGACCCCAGAATGCCCAGAAATAGGACCTAGCTCTCCTAAACACCTCACCGCATTCCTGCCTCCCTGGCTTGTCCCCTTCCCCCATGTCTATGAAACCAAATGTACCGCCTCCTCCCCTCACCCCCAATTTGGAAAGAACCTGAATTCCACACTTGTCACTCTCCCCTAGCACACATAGCCTCGAGCTGACATGAGCAGGGTCAGTGAGGTGCAGGAGAAGTCCCCAGAACTCACAGCAGACCCTGGCCAGGCCATGCCCCTGGCCCTCACCTTCTGAGCTGATCTCAGGACAGTAACTCAGGACTGTAGGAGAAGAAACAAAGGCAGTTCCCCAAACACCACCACCACCACCCCCAGCTTCACTCTCAGTCCTGAGAAAGGTCTCTGCCCACCAGGGGCTGCCCCTGGGAAGCCTGCAGCCCCAGCCTTATAGGCCTCCACCAGGGGGACCTCTGTTCCTCCCAGGCAGGAGCTGCTTCTGCCCTGGTCTGGCATTGATGCCAGCCTGGCCCACCCTGCAGTCTCATTTCGGTCTCCCGTCCTCCCCTGGGTGGGGAAGTGGAACTTTTCCTTCCATGACAAGGCTGAGGCCCAGCCCAGGAGGTGCTGGGGAGGGTGACAGGGCTCTGAGACTCATTAACAGGACAACTGGGGATGCCAGAGGTGAGGACCAGCTTCCACAGCAAGACCCGATCCCTACACCCAAAACATGTTGTTCTTTCCTGTCTCCCAGACAGACCCCAGCCAGGCTTCAGGCTGCCAACCATGAAGCCAGACAACAGCCCCCAGGGTTCTCTCTCTTTTTTTTTTTTTAAAGAATCTTAAAACCATCCTTCAGGAATTTTCTTTTTTTAAAGCTCTCCAAGCAGATCTCTGCCCCTCCACCCCCTTTCACCTAAGGGGGTTGGGAGAAACTGGACTGACTTGGGGAGGGGGTGGTGGGAAGGGACTAGACCTTGCCTAGATCAACCTATGCCATCCCCCCGTCCCCCCATATGCCCGTTTCAAGCAGTAACCTGAACCAGGGTTTTCTGGGAAGCCAATCGGTGCTGCAGCAGGAAGAAAAGAAGTGGCAACACATCTGGGATCATCGCAGGCAGCCTGTGGCTGGCCACTAACCACGGGAGCCTGCAGCGCCCAGAACATTAGGCCCTTGCTGTCCAACTGAAGCCAGGCCATCCCAGGTGACCCGGAAGCCTTAGGGGCATGGCATGGGGCAGACATCTTGACTTACCTCCCTGAAAAAAAGGGTTCTCCAGAAACCTGGATGAGAGGCCTGGGTTCTGGTCCCAGCTCCGTCTGTCACGGGCCAAAGCTGGCATCCCCTTCGCAAAACTCATACTTCACAGCATTCGGAGGTACCCCGAGCATTTAAAGGAGGTGGCCTGCCACAGAGTAGGCCCTTAACACACCCTGTTTTCTCCCCCCCAAAACCTGCCTGCCTCAGGCAAGAGGCCTCATTCCAGCTCTCCAGGACGCTGGCCCTGTGGAGGAGCGGAGGGGTCAATGAAGAGAGGCAGCCTGCACACAAAGAAGGGGGTGGAAGAGCTCAGCTAAGGGTACCCCACTCCCTCTGAGGGGATGCGGCAAAGCAGGCATCTGGGACGAGGTCCAAGTGGTAAGTCAAGTGTGTGCAATCTCCTGGTGAGGCGTTCTGGAGAGAGGCTGTGTGGGGGGAGTGAGGGGGGCGGGTTGTGAGTCCCCTGGGGGCCCAGGGAAGCCGGAGGGAATTGGGAGGGAAGGAGAGGCCAGGTAAATCAATCTCTGCCGGCCCCTCCCGGCCCCTATCCCCACCGCCACGGGCCCCCTTGCACCCCTGAGAGGAGACCCAGGCTCCTGCCACTCACCCTGGCTGCCCGGGAGGAGTAGGGATCCTCGAAGAGCGCCCACATGCGGGGCTGCCAGCCACGGCAGCCCCCGGACCCGGCGCCGGGGCCCGCACCTCCCTCGTGGGGCCCCAGGCGCTGCAGGGCCAGCTCGCGCTCCTCGTCGCCGGCCTCGTCGCCGGTCCCCGCGCCACCGCCGCCTCCGTCCGGGCTCTCGAAGATATCGAGCGCTTCCTCGGCGTCGCGGTGCTGGCGATAGGTCATCCAACAGCAGGGCTCCACATCGGTCTCGTCGATGCCCCAGAAGGTGAGCTCCTCCTCGAAGAGCGGCCCGCATACGTCGGCGGGGCAGTGCAGCTTGCCGGTGCGGTAGTAGTTGAGCACGTAAGCAAAGACGCCCGGGTGCCGGTCGAAGAAGAACTCGCAGCTCCCGCCACCGCCGCTGCCGCTGCTGCCTGCACCGCCGCCATCAGACTCGGGCCGGCCCCCGCCGTCGGGATCGGCCAGCCAGGCGAGGCGGGTGCCCGGTAGGGTGCGCAGGGTGCTGCGGTAGGTCTCATGTCGCGTGCCGCCCACGTTGATGATGATCTTCTCCGACGCCTCGCCCTTGGCCATCTCCTCCTTCAGACATGTTTTGGACGGAGGCTTGTTCCCCGACTTGCGCCCACGGTAGGAGGAGACACACACCGAGCTGATCATAAGAAGCGCTGCGGGGCTTCGGCTTGGGGCGGCCGCTGCCCTCTAAACACCCTTCCTGAGGAGGCAGCGTCAGACGGGGGAGGGGGAGGAGGCGAGGAGGAGGCAGGAGGCGGCGGCGGCCCCCTCTGCGGCTTGGCCCTGCCCCTGCCTCCCCCCCGGGGCGCCGAGCAGGAGGAGTTGGGTTTCTCGGGTGCACAGGTGGTTGGGGTTTGGGCAGGCAGCTTCGGCGAGGAGGCAGGGAAGAAAAAGGCTAGCCGAGGACCCGGGCGAGGGGCCCGGGGAGGCAGGGGCAAACACACACCTCCCCTGCTAGGACTGGACACTCAGACGCTCGGGCTCTGGACACGCCCCCCCTTCACCCCCAGAAGGCGAGTTAGCGCACAGTCCAGGCGCACTGCGAGGGTCCGGGGAGCGCGCGCGCGCGCTCACACTCACACGGGCCACCCTCCGGCTCTCCCAGACCGTGCCGAGTCCCGGGAGCCGCCGGCTTCACTGCGGCGGCGGCAGCGCAGCAGCAACAAGTTCTCGGAGCGGCTGCCGGGGCCGGGCCGACGCTCTCACGGCAGCGGGAGCTCCGCGGGCCCAGGGTGCTTGCGGTCAACACGCGGCGGCGGCGGCGGCATGTGGCCTCTTCCCCCCATTCATAAATCCAGCGCAGGGCTCGGAAGGCGGGCGGGGCTGAGCGGAGCGCAGCGTTTAGGCGGGCGGGGGCTGTGCAGGGCGAGGCGGCCGCAGGAAAACAAGCGCGCCCGCAGGAGCGAGCCTCCGGTCCTGCGTCCGCCGCTCGGCAGCGGCTGGGAGCGGCACTGGGCTGGCGCCGCGCAGCGGGGGCCGTGCTGGGGCGGGGGGGCCTCAGACGGGGCGTCCTGCGCAGCGCCGAGCCTGGGGGGCGGAGCCGCTCTAGGGCGCAGGGTTCTGGGCTCCGGCGGCCGAGCGGCCAAGGACACCTGCAGGCTTCCCTGGCTGCGCCGATCAGGAGCTTCAGCGCAGCGCCCCAGCGCCGGGCTCCTGCGATCTGGCTGCGCTGGGAGCCACGCCATCCGCGCGTCTACCCATCTCCGGGCGGGGTGCCGGCCTTGGCTCGCGACAGGAGGCGGGCGAAAGGTGGCCTAAGGGTAGAGGAGCCTTGGCGCCGGTGGGCTGGGGCTCAGGGGGGCTCTCGATCTCCCTCCCGCGATGGTAGCGGATGCTACTCTTCGCTGGCGCCTTTTCCTCCCGGCCCCGCCTCGCCCGGGCTCGCCCTCCGCGGGGTGGGGTGGGCGGGGCGCGGCGCGGGGCCGACCGGGCTCGCTGCAGGGCCCGGGCGGCCGCAGAGCTCAGCCTTCCTCCGCGGAGCCGAGCCGAGCCGAGCCGAGGCGCGTAACCCCCTCGCCGCCAGCGCCCAGCCTGGCGCACCGCCCCTGCGCGCCTCCGCCACCGTCCTCCTCCCCGCCCCCCCAACCCCGCCCCCATCGGCCCGGTTCCCCGCCTACCCCCGGCCCCGCAGCTCCTCCCACTGCAGCCTCGGTGACACCCCAGCGCTCGCAGCCCCTAACCTCTAACCCCCGCCCGTCCCTTCCGGCTGCTCTGGTCTCCCCCAGCCCACTATTGTTGCGGTTTGATTGCGACGGACTGGAGGACGGGGAAGAAAGGGAGTGGAGAGACGGTGTCGCGAGGAGGAGACTGTCCTCTCCTGTCCCAGACACCCTGTTGGGACTTCCTGACCACCCTGCCCCCATCTTGCGCCTCCGAGGCCCAGCTGGGCCCAAGATGCCTGTGGCCTTGGTACTATCTCTGTCACCGTGGAATGCGAGACCTGGGGGGCTTGCGCAGAGAATTGGCTCCTGGTCTGAGCGGAAGAAAACCTGAGTTCTGGCACCCATGGGTATGGAGTGTGTCGTCCTGAAAGATCATTAGGTTAAAGGCGTGGCTCCTCCATGCCCTGGAAGCACCTAGAAAGTGCCCCGTGCCTGCCTTGCGACCCCCTCCTGATTCTGTGTTGCTTTACTCATTGCAGTTGGTCTCATCTCCCCTCTCTGATCCTGAGGTCTTCCAGACCCTGCTGCTTTTTCATCTTGATAGCTCCCACAGTGGCTGCCTCTGAGAACCTGTTTGCTAAGTGATTGAGAAGCTGCCATACCCAAAACA
Source organism: Meles meles (assembly GCF_922984935.1). Lineage (NCBI taxonomy): Eukaryota > Metazoa > Chordata > Mammalia > Carnivora > Mustelidae > Meles > Meles meles. The sequence continues at coordinate 121,371,047 of NC_060066.1, forward strand.
TTAGGCTCCAGCCGGATGTTACTGGCCTCATCCCAAGAGCAATTTCCAGATTCATCGATTCATCTGTTTTTATTTGCTTTTGAGTCCAGAGCCTCTTCGACATCTTTATGTTAACCCTCATTTTTTTCTTACAGCTTGAGGCAGCCTTCATGTCCATCCGGGTGACGTAAAGAGGATTTTAAGGCCAAACTGCAAGGCGATGGACACTTGGTCTGGACACCTGTGCACCATCCAACTTCCAGATCAGGCAGTACCCGGTTATTTGGGAAACAAGACAAGGGCTTGGGTGTGCTCCTAGGAAAAGTTAAAAGCTCAGTGCAGATGCCAAGGGTTGTCTGCGAAAGTATCATTAATGAGGTCAGAAAACCAGAGGGATGGTGGTCTTTGATGATCTGTACTAATATGCAGGGAAGGTGGGTACCATCTTGGACTGTGGCCAGAAACACACATTTGCCAGCACCTCTTCTGTGTCCAGTCCCTAATGTCTGCATTTCAGAGTTTGGCTGGCTTTGATTTTGCTGCAGCAAAGAAAAAATATCCCAAGTGTGACTGGGAAGAGGAGACCCAGGACTGGACAGAAGCTGGAGTGAGAAAGGAAGAGCCATAGCAAGGATTTTAAAAGAACTGACCATGGTGAATGGCTTTAACATGCTGTTTGGGTGTATCCTGGCAGACTCCCTTGGGGGTCTCTCCCACTTGCATTTTTCAGGCTGGCTGAATTCAGTCATTCGAAGAAGAGGGAGAAACTGATGGGAGTGGGATGGGAGTAATGGAGGGGGGGAACAATCCTAGCATCCCATAGCCAAGTCATTTATTCATCCAGTAAATATTTCTTGAGTACCTACTGTGTACCAGAAGCAGTTCAGGCACTGAAAGTCAAGGAATAAAATAGCCCTCCCCGCCCCTGCCCCCACCAGGTCTCAGCAAATATTTGCACTCTTGGTTCTTCCATTCTGCGGTGTTTGTGGATGGTGACAAGCATGTGGGGAGATGGGTGGAGGGAGAAAGCTACCAGGCAAATAGAAGGCCTGGAGGGAGGGGTGTAGGATCAAAAAGTTGGGGTGGGGGTAGGGGGACCCAGGAAGAGTAAGAGAAAACAGAGGGCCCAGCCTGGGAGAGGGAGGGAGTCCAGGTGCCAGGGGGTTGGGGGTGGTGAGGGGTTGGGAGGGTCCCTGACTCAGCGCACTGACCAGATCCTGAAGATGGGAGCTCAGCCAGAGGCCTCCAGAGACATCCTCTCTACTTGCTGAAGGCTTTATCCTAGAGCTCTGAACTAACCTGCCACCTGACCTTTCTGGAATCTTCTGGGGGCTTAAGAACGTTGGAGCTGGCATCATGAGGCTCCTCCCCATTAGTTCTGCATGTATAAAATCACGCTATTTACCCAAAGTACAGAGCCCAGGACGGAGTAGAGAGCCCCCTGCCCAGCCTGCTCTGTGCCAGCCTACTCTGGATGGGTAGGTGCTGCCCCCTGGTGGTGCTAGGGATTCCTGCACCAGACTTCACCACTACGGGCTGTGGGGATGAGGAGAAAATGAGTTACAGACTTGGGGTAACACCAGATTCTGGGTTTCCTGTCAATTCCCAGCCTACTTCTCCCATCGGAGACTCTGCTTGCTCTTGCCCTTTCCCATTCCTCCAAGACTCCGACAACCAGCAGGCTTAAGCAACGTTGTGAAATAACCATAGCTAGAAATTCCTAAATCCACAAACCTCTTTCCATCCATTGTCTCCTTTTTTCCACCTTCCTTCTCGAGGCCCCAGAGCTGCATCTCACAGTCAGAAAAGAGCCCCTTTCTGGGTGCTAGCTACACTAAAGTGGCAGCCACAGTGGTTCCCCTTACCAGGAATAAAGGGATAGCACAGGAACAGGAAAAGAGGGCAACGTTTGTTCCCAGAGTGACACTAAAGGGCTGGCAAGCCCCTCAAATAAGGCCCTTCGTTGGTCTCTGAGAGCTGAAGTCGACTCTGCCCACCCAGAGCTGGAGAGCCTAACATCAAAGCTGTTTACCCTTCCCCTTTCCATACTCGGGCTTGGAGTGGGGCTCAGCCACTTTGGGGTGACAGGAGCTGTCCAATATCCTCTCCATCTTCCCGTTTTGGACTCTAGTTGTTTTGCGGGGTTCCAGCCATAGCAGCAGATGCCACAGCTGTCAAGCAAGGATCTCTCTGCTGATACATCTTCCCTTTTTGGCATTCCGGCTCTGGCCAGGGACTGACCCCTCCTTCCTGAGGCCCAGGTCAAGGAACCAGCATCCTTTCCCAGCCTGCCTGCCCCACCCCCAGCCCAATTAACTGAAAGCTTTATCAGCCGTCATCACTGGGGGGAAGGTGATAGAGCCTTTCCTGCCCTCTCCTGGAGGCACTAAAGAAGAGAGCTGGAGGAGGCTGGGAGGTTCCTGTTTGCTTATCAGTTCTTTGAACCCTGCCTCCTGCCCCCACCCGCAGGCAGCCTGCAGAGACTAACAGGCTTCAAGTCAAATGTCGAGAGCCTTCCCAAGAGGGGCCTGGAGAGAGCCCAGCATGGAGGACAGCCCTTGGGGCCTTGTGGAGGTCAGCTATAATGGTTCTGCACAGGGGCAGAAGATAGGGTTGGGTGGCTCTTAAAATCCTATGAAGGGGTATTTGGAACTCAGGAGATGGATTCTGATGTCCCAGCCGGTAAAGGGAAAGGACCAGAAGGGTGCTGGCCAGAGGCTCAGGCTTGGCCAAGACTCAAATCCTCATAACTCATAGACTTGGAGTCAGACAGTTGGCAGGGACCAGAGCACTAGCTCCCAGGTACAGTCTTCTTAAGAGGTTTCAGGCCTAAAGAGCAGCAGTGAGCTCTGGGGAGACTGAGCGGGGCCTATGGTTGGTCCAAGGGTAGAGAATGATATGGGATCCCACATGGCCTCTGCCTGTAGGATAATATTCATGGGAGTCACAGGACCAGGGCTAGCTAAGTGGACCCCCAGAGCCCTCTTTACTCAAGGCTGCTGGGATTGAGACCCAGTCTTCAACCAGAGAAAGCATGTGCGGGTGCATACACGCGCGTGCACGCGCACACACACACACTAGCTCAGGGCCCAGCTGGCAGGACTTCTTGGCACTCAGCATTTCTCCATCTAGAAAAGTACAGATTCCTCCCACCTGGGCTAAATTCCAACAAAACTGGTTCATTCCATTAGACGGGTTAATTCGTTATGACGGTCCCAGCCCGCTTCAGCAGTGTCCTGGGGAAAGGGGAAGCCGTTGTCTGGAGAGGCAGACCCAACATTGGCTCCTCTTGGACGCTTATGAAGCCCAGGGATCCCTCCCTGCTTGGGCCAGCCCTGGGAAGAATGGAGAGACCCAGAAGCTGGCCAGCTCTGACCCAGGGAGCCGCAGGGTGGATCTCCACTGAGTCTTTCCATTCTGCACCTAGCACTGCGACTGGCATGGAGTAATCTTAATAATGGTTTGTGGTTGAGTGACAGACATCATCTTCTCCCCATTTCCTGGGTCTCCTCCCACATAGGATAATGTCAGTGAAGAACGCACCTGGGTGCCTGATACCAGTGGGTCATGACAGTGGTGGGACCTCCAAGTCAGATTATGACTGCCTAGACGAGGCAGATGGCCCCTGCCTGATCCTTATTTGTATATTCCCAGTGCTTAGCACAATCCTTAGGATTCACAACACTTAGTTCATGCTTGACGCATGGAACTTCTAAGGTGGGATAAGGTGGGGGGAAGGTAGAAACCCTCCCAGTCAGAATTTGCATTTCCTAGACTGGGAGTCAAGAAACCCAGGTGTCAGCCCTGGTTTCCCACACCCCACACCCCGTTTGCTTGTGGGAATTCGGGTCGAACTCCTCCCCTCTCTGGACCTCAGGTTCTCCGATTGTTCTAGAAGGAAGTTGGGCAAGACCATCACTAGGCTTCATGTTCTGGTTATTATCGCTTTGACGTAAATGTCCCCCAGAATTTAGTGGTGTCAAAATGACAAGCATTTTATTTTGCTCAGGATACTCTGGGGCAGCGGGTCAGAAGGGCTCAGCTGGACGGTTCTGGCTTCAGGTCCCTCCTGCAGCTGCAGTCCACAGGAACTGCAGACCTCTCGAGCTCAGCAGGGCTGCATGCTCACTGCAGCATGCTCCCGTGGCTCACAGTAATGGCAGCCATCGGCTGGGAGTTGAGCTGTGCCTTTTGACAGAACTGCCTCCAAACACACAGCTCCTCTAGCAGTCTTGGGGCAGTTGGACTTCCTACGTGGCGGCCGGGTTCCCCTAGAACCACTAGCCCATGCCAGGTACAAGTGGCATGTCTTTTCCTAAGCTAGCCTTGGAAGCCAGATAGCATGACTTCTGCTGTGTTTTGTGGGTCCCGGGAGATGTTTATGCACCCAGATTCAAGGGGAGGAGCACAGACTCCACTTGAAGTATTAAAGGATGAGGGTCATTTTTTAAAAAAAGATTTTATTTATTTATTTGACAGAGAGCGCATGCACAAGCAGGGGGCGGGAATCAGAGGGAGAAACGGGTTCCCCACTGAGCAGGGAGCCCAAGGCTCAATACAGGGCTCGATGGGGGGCTCAATCCCAGGACCCCGGGATCATGACCTGAGCAGAAGGCAGATGCTTAACCGACTGAGCCACCCAGGCACCCCGAGGCCATTTTTTTTTTTTTTAAATCACCACATCCTGTGGTGTGTGGAATCCTTCAACCCTGACCCAAGCCCTTACAGGTGGGCTGAGACTGTGGCGCTGGCTGTAGCGATTTTCTGGGGGGAGCAGGGCAGTGTGTAGGATCAATGATACTCCCTTCTTTGGAAACGATGCCTTCTTGCCCCTCCTTTCTTAGTTTCTTTGGGTTTGGGGCTGAAACTGCCCTTTCTGAACGGCTCTGTGAGAATGGCTCATTGCACGGGTGATGGGACCCCCAGAATGAGACAGGCCCCCCTGGACTTACTCCAGTTGCAAAAAGGAAGGAAGCAACTGTTTAATGAGTACTTGTTGTATTCCAGTATGGAAAGAATTCTACACTGTATTCTAGGAGGTGTTCCAGAAGGAGTTTCTTTTTCCCTCACAGCAGTCCCTGCACAGAAGAGATCTGATTGCCATCCTCTGTTTACAGACTAGAAATGGAGGTCCAGAGGCCTGTGGCCTGCCCAGGTTCGCACAGTCAGTGACAAAGCCATGATTCAAACCGAGGCATGCCACCTGCCCCAGGAAAACTCGGGGCAGAATGAGCTGTTCTCAGGTCTTCCCACATGCCTTCCTCCCTGTCTGCCCTGTCTACCCACAGCCCCAGCTCAGACACTCACCTCCCCATCAGAACAAACCTGTTCTGTGCCCCCACTTTTGTGTCTGTAGGTTGATATCACTCCAAGGAGAAAGCTCCCACCCAGATGTCAATGGTTGCAAATCCCTAGCATCCCATGATGGGGCCTGGGACATGGGCTGCCACAAGTTCTGTGGCCCCCCTTTCCCATCGGCAAGAGGGGTCTATATGCCCTCCCGTTAACTCTGGGCAGATACTGTGATCATAGAACACAACAGAAGAGACATTGTGTCATTTTCCAGGCTCTCATCTTAAGAAATGGGCAGCTCCCACTCTTGTCTTTTGAAAGGGCCTCTCTGGACACCCTGAGCCATCACTTAGGAAATCTGGCCACCCAGAGAGGCACTATGCTGGAGAAACCGGGTGTGATACTCTTCTGGGGACAGTCCCGGCTGAGTTCATCGAGATGAATGTGAGTGAGGCTCCCTCAGGCCCTCCAGACCAGCTTCTCTTCAGTTCAACACCGCCGAGGGACCTCGGTTGCCACCAGAAGAGTCACTCAGACAAGCCCTGCCCAAATCTCTTACCCCCAAACCCACGAGATAGAATAAAATGGTTGCTTTAAGCCACTAAGATTTGGGGTAACTTGATATACAGCAATACGCATAATCTCATCCAATTCATTCATTATACCTATTTTACAGACTAGGACATTTAAGCTCAGGGGGGTTAAATAACTTGCCCTAGGTCTCCCGGGAGGCAGGAGGTCCAGCTGCCATTTGAATTTGAACTTGGAGAGTCAGACTCCATAGCTCCTTCACACCCACTGCTTCTTCGTGGATCTATGTGCACCTCCTGTAGGATGGGAGGGTCGACATTTCAACCAAAAACATTCCCTTCAAACAAAGGACTGAATAAGTTTACAAGGAGGAACATTTTCAGCACAGAGACTTTCGGGATTGAGAGGAACAGTGGGGTGATTTGGAGTCTGTGGATGGTGGGGAGAGGTGTTCCCTTCAGAAAACTCAGGACAACAGGACGATTTACTTGTCTTTGTGCATCCATCACTGGCACGTGACCTGTCACCGTGGACGCTTAATACATGCTCGATCAACTGTCAAACTAATCCACAAAGGCAGAAGTGCTCGGAGTTGGAGAGAAGGGTAGAGTCCGAAGATCTGGAGGGAAAGGTTTTCCTGCCATCTGGTGGCTATTTCTGGAATGACACTGTTTTCTTCTAAGGCAGGAGAAGGAATCCGAGGGCTGCTTGGGGGACCTGGCTGTACATGCAGTCCAGGGTGTGTGTCGGGGGGGTGGGGGGTGGGTGGGGGTGGGTGGGGGGTTGGGGGTGGGGGTGGTGGGGGGGGACGGGGAAGGGGGCGGGGACGGAGGAAGGTGAGACAGCAGCATTCCAGACTGGAGTGGGGTGCGGTAGGGGGGGCCTTACCTTCCGCTGAAGTTTGCAAAAGATGAGAATTTACAATGTGACTCCCCGTGACCCCCCGCCATCCCTCTCCTCTCTCCCAGCCCCCAGCTCTTCATCCCTAGGTGGGTTTCCACCTGCGCCCTTCCTTGCAGAGTGACAGGTACCGCTCTTCCTGGAACTAAGGCAGGATTTACCCCCACAAGACCCCACAAGCACCAAGAACCTTTCTCATGTCAAACAGAGCCTCATTCTCCTCCCTTGGGAAAACCTGGAGCACAGAACATCTTCCTCTGAAGCTGTTCATGTGAGATTTTGTGTATGGAGGACTTGGACCCCAAAAAGGCCTGCTACAAGTGTGTGTGTGGTTCAAAACCCAGGATGATTCTTAGGAAAATAAACATGCATCCCTCCTCATTGTCCCCGAACTCCTCAGCCAGCCAGCACCCACAACTCCACCGCAGTCCTCTCTGCCCTATACCACTCACACTTGTCCTCCCGAGCGTCTGTTGGGAACTCTGGCCTTCCCATCCCCTCTACCTGAGCCCGGAGAAGGTCAGAAAGACAGGAAGGGTTTGGTAAGAACAGACACTTTATTGTACACCATGGTGGGGGGGTGGTGAAGAGAGGAAGGAGGGGATCTGGGGGTGACGATGCCTCATCCCCTCCCCTGGGTTCAGTGGTCTTCACCCAGGGCTCTGGCCAGTCACGGGGCACATGGACTTGAACTGTTCTAAACTTGTACCCGAACCAAAAGTGATACCGGCTGTATGTGCTTGGGTCTGTACAAAGCAGTGCTTGGGATGAGGAGGGACCCTGGGCCCTTCTTCCTCACCTCTGGTCATTAGGCTCCAGTGAGCGGGCAGCAGGTCCCCAGTTTCAGGGCCTAAAGGATGTTTCAGGAGTCAGGTGTGTTCTAACCTGTAGTCTCTCCTCTTTTCCACCATGGGAGTACTGTGGTGGGGGGAGGGGGATGCAGCTGTGAGGAGGGGCTGGAGGGGAGCCCCTGCCCATAATACTGTAGGCCTGCTCAGGGCCCGGCACCATGCAGCTTCCAGCCCCCAGCCCGAGCTGATGGCAGGTGACTCAGGAAGCCTTCTCCCTGCACTAAGAGAGTGCAAGTCCCCTCAGATTTATTGCTGGAGGGCTGAGGCCCACCCCGCTGGTATCAGCTAGAATGCCCTCCCTGTCCATCCCCATCTGGATCTCGGGCTTCACAAGCTGCCTCAGTGGAGAGGGCTCCCTGAGCAAGAAGCTGGTGACTGGGGCCAGAGGACAGGAAGGGGCAGGGACCAGGGCACTCTTCCAGGCCCACCCCGCCCTGCCCTGAGCCCGCTGTCCCCTGTGGGCACTGCTTGGACAGCACCAAAACCAGTAAGGGATGGGGACCCTGCACAGGAGTGTGGGGGCCTGCCCCTCTCTGGCCCCTTCCTGCTCCTCCGGGGCATCTGGGGAGGGATCACACCTCATCAGATGCCCCACCTGTTCTTGACTCCCCCACAGGCATCGCCTCACTCCCAGCTGCCCTGAGGACTGAGGAGAGAAGTGTGCATCAGAAGCTCAGGGGAAGGGCAGCTGTTCCTTTCAGAACTCTCTCAGAACCGTCTCAAGGACAAACGCAGGACAGAGGCGCTGTGAGCTGCTCTCCTGGGGTGTCACCGCCTCAAGAAACCCAATGTTTTTCCTCAGGATGAAGAGCTCATGAGTCCAGGAGGAACAGGGAGAGGTTAGCTAGAAAACAGATTTAGGGGCTCTTCAGCCCAGAGCCCCTCCTTCCCTGCTTCTGGAAAGCCCTGTGGTGTGAAGGCAATGAGTCCCCAGCACGAAACACCCGCCTTTCCCCACAGCACCCTGCCCCGAGGCCTTGCCTGACAGAGCTGGGAGGAGAAGGAGGCAGGGGGAGGGCAGTGTGGTCTTCAGGAACGTGGTGAACCCTGGGAATCACAAATCACCCTACACGCACCCACACCCACGTATGCGCACACGCCGCACACACACACACGCGCACGCGCCAAGCTCCAGGCCCTATGTCTAACACAGCGGAGACACAGCCAGGACAGGGCCTGGCCTACGGCAGAAGGCTGCAAGCACTACCCAGCTCTTGCGATCCAAGCAGACCGCCCAGCTCCGTCGCCCTGATGCAGGCTGGCGGGCTGGGGCCTGGCCCTGCCACACGCTACAAAATTAAAAATATATCAAATATACAATGAAAATAGATCTGTACAGCACTGAGGATGAAAATAGTCCACGAGCCACGGCAGAATATGGGGTTTGTCAGTTAACCGCATTTACACCCACGTGTACAGATTGAATATACAATAGAAATAGACTAGAAGAGTATATATAGTACAGTGTCTCTCCCGGGGCCTTGCTTTTCCTGTTGCTAAGTCTGCCGGGATTAGGCATGGGACCAGGCAGGAGACGTTAGGTGAGGGTGCCTCAGGCGGGATGTTGTCCCCCAAAGCCTCATGTCTTTGGGGAGACGTGGGTCTTCTTCTCCCCTCACACTCCAAAAGGACGGGTATGGCTGGAGGGCTGGAAATGGGAGTAGTTGTGGGGGAGGGATGAGTCAAGGAAATGGCAGGGTGGGAGGAAGGACCCCCAGGGAAGGTGGGGGTGGACCAAGGGGCTAAGAGATGAAGGAGGGAACCCTGGGTCTTGTCCTTCCCTCCCTGTGCTGAGAACACGAGAATTCAGGACCTTCCGTGAAGGTGCCCAGACCTAGCACTGTGGCCTGCAGCCACTCCACCCACCATGGCGCTCACAGATGGGGTTGGGTCATCCTGGCCTGCCTGCGTGCCATCCATCCACAGCTGCGCATCATGCATGCGTCCCTCCACCGGGCCATCCGTCGCTCTACAGACACGATTCGCCAGCCAGGCTCTGATCCTCCCAGCCTGCGCTCTGAGGGCAGCTCTCTTCCCGGGGAAGCCTCACGTCAGGGTGGGTGGGGTTCTGGGGGCGCTGGGCCCCAGAACAGAGACCCAGCCCTTCCCTTCGGCAGCCTCTAGTGTCCACAGCATTGTCTGCGCCCTCCCCACCATGGGCTGGGCATCTGGGGGAAGGTTCCCAAGGTTATTTGCACAAGACGGGCACACCGCACGCAAGGAGAATAAGCGGCAGCCCAAAGGGGCAGTGAAATTATCCATCTTTCCCCAGGTGTGAGGTTTCCTGGGTATGAGCCCCTGAGCTCCAGGGACCCCCATTCCAGGAAAGAAGCTGCCATAAGCGAGGAAGTTGGGTCCCAGGTAAGGGAATGTGCTTCACAATTGTGCTCCAAACTGTCTGAATTGTGCTGTGAACCATCAGGTGTGCTCTGGAAACCTCTGTGTACCGTCCCCTCCTCTCTCGAGGAAAGAGGTACAGGCCACGACTGTGGGCTCCCGGGTGGGGACAGAGAGGGCACGCAAAGCCCGAGTGGAGGTGGGGAAGGGTCCCGAGCAATCATCACCCTCCCAGGCAGGATGTGACAGGACACACCCTGCCCCAGGCAGGGCCAAGGACATGGAGATCCCACCCAGAGCCTCAGGCTGAGGGGGCCCCCATGACTAGCCCCCTTCCACTGCCAAGGCTGGCGCTCAAGGCAGAGTGTGCCATCTGCCTCGCAAAACAGAACTTGGGGACTTCTACAAGATTCCATCCCAAGGCTGAGCCCTGAGTCCTGGCACAGTTGTCCCGTCCCCAGTCTTATATCAGCCCCTGGGATGCATCACCCCTAGGATAAATCAGTCAGCATCCTACCCCACCAGGTGCTTCTCATCAGCACAGAGGGATGGCCAGGACCTAAGATCTACAGGTGCCAGGTTACAGAGAGAGAGAAGGTGTGGGGCGCAACCCCTACAACAGCCACTTGCCATCTCTCCTGTGCTGGGAATCAGGGCTTCTGGACTGTTCGAGTTAGTCAGCTGCAGTTTGGTGAGAGGATCTCAGGAGGTTAGACGAGTTGGGAGCCTGCACTGGGAACAGAGTCTTTCCCAGCCCCTGCTCAGGTGTAGGGGGAAGCTGGCTGGGACTGGGGTGGGGGATGAGGCAGGGCAGACCCCCTCTCCTTGGTCAGAGGGTCTGGCCTAAGAAGACAGGCCAGGTTGGGACGAGTGGGCTGGATGGGCGTGGTGGGGAGATGCAGGCAGGGGGTAGGGGGCGGTGGTCACAGCTCCGACTCAGGGGTGCCGGCCAGGAGGTAGCTGCTTCCATAGCGTCCATTGGGGTTCCCGCTGGTCTCCAGGGGGGACGTGCTGCCAGGCCCCAGGTAGGAGCGGTGGGTGGGCATGGGGGATGGCGCCTCACTGGGCACCTTGCTGAGGATGAAGCGGGTCTCATCGTTCTCCTCCAGGTTGGAGATGTCTTTCATCATGCGGCCTTTCTTATAGGACACGGAGAGGGTGTTGGAGCCATCGGAGAGCAGGTGGAAGTGCCGCAGGACGAACACCACAGGGATGGGCAGGGTCGCCACGACGATGAGGGTTATCAGGAGCGCCATGGCCCAATTGGGGAAGTACAGGTAGCGTTCGGCTGCCTGGTGGGGGGGCGGGGATGAGGACTGTGAAGAGCTCACCCTCCGGGACCTCCAGGCGGGTCTCTTACTGCCCTCTCCCACCCCACCCCTTGCCATCCTGGCCAGGCAGCGGCAGAGATGGAGGCCCTCACTGTCGCTCTTTGAGTTAGCTGGTCCCTTTGGTTAAGGGCCCGAGCTCCCCTAGGTCTCAGTTTCTACATCTGTAAAATGGGTGGGTGATTCTGCTCCACAGACATGGAGAGAGAACACGGGTGAAACCTGGACGAGTGTGTCAACCTTTCTGAGCCTCGGTCTCCCCATGTGTGCTAGGGGATAGTGTAAAGACAGAGGTCCTGGCAGGGCCTGGCACACAGCAGCTACCCTCTGAAGATTCATCTCTATTGCCTGTTGTATTAAAGTGACCCTGGGGTTTCAGGTCCCCCTCACCTCCTCCTTGATCCAGGCACTGTACCCTGGGGGCGTGACCCCCAGCTGGATGATGCTGGCCGTGGTGAGCACAGCCATACACAGTGGTGACACGAACTTCCACATGTAGAAATAGAAGCGATAGGGTCGGAAGCCCAGCATCTCCGTTAGTTCCTGCATGAACCTGCCAGGAACAGAGGGCCCAGGATTGGCATCCCCACTGCGCCTGCGCATTCCCCCACAACCGCCTCCTCCAGGAAACGTTTACTGACCAATCCCTCCCTCCCAGGCTCTTCCATTCCTCACATCCGGGGATCCCAGTTTATTATTTGGTGGCCCAGCTGGCCTCTGGGCAGGCTCTGGTGTCGCCTGCTAACCTCCTCTGAATACCTCACGTCACACCGCACCCAGGGATATGGTATAATCCGCGGGACATGCCGGGCAGCGGGGCAGGCACCTGAGGACCTCTGCGGACACCATGCGCCCCGCCCCATTCACACTGGCCTGGGCCTGGTCTCCCCCTGCTGGAAAGAAGGTGAAGTGCACTTCCGTAGAGTCCAGAGGCCCTGACTTGGGGGTTTCTAATCTCTGGGTCTGCGGGTGGGATGACCATAGCCGCACGCTGTGTATATGAATGTCATAAGAAAAAAATCATCTCTACTTGGATAACACCTAACTGAAACCTTGCGTTTCTTTCTACTGTAAATGCAAACAACCACAGCGGTATTAGCCTTATCTGAGGCTTTGTCACCAGCTGATTAAACGACATTTATCTCCCTATCACATTACAACTGAACCTACCTACAAACGTTATTTATATTCACCACTATTTCACAATTACCATTATTATTACCCTAGAGAAATCTTCTGACTTAATGCAGTAAAAATAACACATATACATGAAAAAAACTGCACATACATTACTATACCAGATTTCAAACAGTATTTTTGCTATTTTTCAACTTAACTCGTTTCCTATAGAATCCTATCTATTTTATTTTGTCCACCTAAAAATAAAATTCTGAGAAGGTGTGCAGTGTCTTCACCAGACAGCAGAAGAGTCAGCCCTGGGAGCCATGGCTGCTCCTGACCCACCATTGGACCCCACCTGCGTTCTTGTAGGAAGGAAATGACTGTAGCCAAGGCCATGAGAGAGCCTGATTCTGAGACCTGGTCCAGACATCAGGGGAGCCCCCGGCCTTGCAGAAGGAGTGGGAGGGGCCTAACCCTGGGGCTTCCCAGGCTCACAGATTTGTTAAATAAGGAAGGAGGCCAGGGGTTGATGGGGAGTGTGGCTCTGCCCTAGGCTCAGGCCACGAGACCCAATCCTTCCTTACTCCTGACTTCTCTGACCCTACCTCACCCCACACCTCCGGCCCTAACCACACCTCATCACACACCCCTAAGTCGATCACCTGAAAACTGCCTCGGGCTACTGAAGTTCCAGAATTCTTTGAGGGTGGAGCCCTCTTAGATACCCACTAAGTGCTCAACAAAGTTAACAAAACTGAAGAGTTTTGGGTCTCAGGTAAGGGGGCTATGGTAATTTAAGGCAGTTTAGGGCGATGGCAGGACCTGAACCCAGGAGACTCACATGCTCAGCCTGGCTCTGCTTCTCACCAGCCACATGGCCCTGAGCAGTCATGTCCTCTCTCTGGGTCTCAGTTTCCCTGATGATCTCTGAGGGCACTCTCAGCTCTGACATTCTGTCTCTGTGATCTCCTGTCCCACTCAGAAGCAGCCCGGGGGAACATAGCACTCTCCAGAGGGTCAGAAGAGGACAGACCCCTCCTCCCATCCCACCATTCCCTGTGGCCCCCTTACTTCTTGGTTCCATAGATCCAGGCCACGGCGATGTTCTCAAGGATGACGATGACGGTCAGCGGCAGGGTGGCCGAGTAGTCATCAAACATAGTGACAAAGTAGTTTCCGGAGCGCTGGACGAACAACAGCCCCACGAAGAATGCAAAGACACAGCAGCCCACTACAGAGAGCCGGGAGGCCGGTGTGGGGGCACAGGCGCAGGGTAGGTGGGGCCCGGGGATTTAGGGGGGCACCCAGGCCCCTCCCTTCCCACCCCTCCTCCCTGAAGGCCTTCAAGGGGGGAGGGATCCAGTGCTGGGGTTCTGAGCTCCCACTCCTTTAGGAGAGATGGATCAGGTGCAGGCTGGCATGGGGAAGGACACCCCTGCCCAAGAGGATTCAGCAGGCCCTCAGAGAGAGGGGCAAATGACCCGAGGAAGAGGCCACCCCCAGCTCAGGCTGGGTCCAGATTCCCAGACAGCCTTCTCCTGGCTCTTGAGCGCTCTTCTCTGGGAGGCAAGCCAGGCTCCAACTGCATCCCAGTGAGGGCAGCGGGGAGCCTTCTCAGCATGGAGTCTGTCTAAGTCAGAGGCCTGTCCTGTTTGTCGTCCCTGAGGGCAGCCCACCGGGCCAGCAGGGGCTGCCAGGAGGAGTTACCTGTGAACATCTCTTTGGGCACCTTGAAGGTGTCGATGATGGGCGTGGTGATGCCAGCCATGGTCCCAATCATACTGCCCAGGCCCAGGTTGATAAGCATCAGGAAGAACATGACAGACCAGAACGGGGAGGCAGGGAAGTGCGTCATGGCCTCGGTGAAGGCGATGAAGGCCAGCCCTGTGCCCTGCACGGACTGAGGGTGGGGCACGGGGCGAGGACTCAGTGAGGTCCATGCCACTCCTGGAAGCCCCTTGCCCTCTTATCTTTGCCCCCGGAGCTTTAAGAATAACTCTTCCCTCTTTCACAGGAATCTGTACCCTCGCCTAAATCCTCGTCTTTCCGCTAGTGGGTCTCAAACTTGGGTGAGTATCAGAATCCACCCTACCCCAGGGAGTAAGATACCAATTTAGAAGTTCACCTGTGGGATCTGGAAGCTACCCCTTGTACAGGGACCCCAGGTGATTCAGATGGAGATGCTCACATTTAGAAATAACACCCCGCTTGAGACCTTCCTCCTCTAGAAAGTCTTCCCTGATTGCTCCAGACACAACTACGGGAGCTCCCATCCCTGAGTTCCAAACTTTCATAGAGTGGGCTCAGCCCCAGCTGCCTAATGGGACCACACTGAAGCCTTTAGAACACCAATGCCTGGGTCTCACCCTGGAGAAAGCGCTTTGATAGGTCTGGGGGAAGAGCTTGTATCTGGGTTTTATTAAGTCCCCAGGTGTCTCTGATGGGTAGCCGAGAGAGAGCCACTGTGTTAAAGTTTGGGCCCCTGCTCGTGGGGCAAGTGACCACACACTGCCCACTGACGTCACTTCTCTGTTGTCCTGTAAGGACCCGTGAGGTGAGGGAACACCTCCCCCAACCGTATGAGTGTGTCGTTCTTGTCATTTGGCTCTTATCGAGGTCCTACTGTATAAGAAAATGTCTACCATCCCAGTATCCATAGCACTGACCTGAGGGCCAAAGAAGGAGAGATGGCAGAGGGTAAACACTAATGAAAATGCTTATTTTCTGTGAGCCATGTACAAAGCATGGTCACAAAGACATTACAGACAGCAGTGACTCTCCTCCCCCCACTCAGAAACCCATTCGATGAATCTGAACGCCATTCTGTACAATTCCTGGGATTTCAATGACAGGTGTGTCTGCCTCATCTCCTCCTCGAGACAGCCTACCTCGGGGCAGGGGTTTAGCTGATCCCTTTCCTCTCTCCCTCCCTGTATCCCTAGTCCGTCCTTGTTTCTCAAGCAAGTGAACGCGTCCCGGGCAGCCTTCTGAGGCCTGCTTGAGAGCTCCGGCCACCCGAGTCCCAGCTCTAGGTCCCATGTTCCCACATCTGCCTTCCTGCCCACCCCAGCCGGGAAAGGCAGCCTGTCCCACACCTTGTCCAGCTCGTCCTCCAGGAGGCAGGGGTCGAGGCCCAGGGAGGCGAAACGGTCCTCCTTCACGGCCCTGATGACTTTGTACATCTCCGTGTAGTCCTTGGCAGTCAGGTGCGAGAAGTTGACGTGGGGCGGGATGAGGTCCCTGCTCAGGACGTTGGTATGGAGGTACCCTAGGATTTTCTCGGCATTCCTGTGGCACAAAGCAGAGAGGGACAGGTAAAAAGGCGGGGGTGGGCATGGTCCTGGAGGCACCTCCCAGGCACCCAGGCAGGAACCCCCAGAGGCCATCGCGGGAGACACTTCTGAGCCTGAGCCTGACTGGGATCCAGAGCCGGGGACAGAGAGAGCTCCACCCCCGGGGGGACAGGGACTCTGCGTCTGTGGCCCGCCCGCCCCGCCTGGGTAAGACGGACAGGAGGAGAGAGGCCACCTACTCGACCACACACTTCTCGTTCATGATGTTGGCCTTGAAGCCCAGCACGGCAAACACCACAAGCGTGGCCAGCACCGAGGTGAAGAAGTTAATGAAGGACACCAGCGCGGCGTCGAAGTGGCAGTTGTTGTCTTGCTTGTTGTAGCTAGAGAAGGCGATGACGCCCCCGAAGCCCAGACCCAGGGCGAAGAAGACCTGGGTGGCCGCCTCCCTCCACACCTGGGGATCCAGCATCTTGTCCAGCTGTGGGGGGGAGGACCAGAGACACACAGATAACGGTTTCCCGCCACACCCCTTTCCGCATGGCAGAGTGGGAAAGCCGGGGCTGCGTGAACTTGGCCATCCTCCACGTTCCTTTGAGCTTTGGTTTCCCCATGTGCAGAACACCGATAATGGGAGTATCGACTTCAGAGCATGGTTGTGAGGCTTAAGATCAAATAAATGCTATGTGCTTACTCAGTAACTTCTCAGTCAATTTTAACTGCCATCTTTGCTTACCATGGAGCTATTATACTGAGGAATAATTTCAGGGCCATTAGGTATGACACCTGGTGCACAACTCCAGGGAGTGCCGTTCACTTGAATGGTGCCTCCTAGAGTTGTGCAGTGTACAGCCTGCACAACGGTACCAGAGCACTAAGAACACCAATATTTCCCTGATACCTCCCCTCCACTTCAAACCATGAGAAAGGACACCAACTTCCCCTGACCTGACCTCCCTTTCCCCGGGGGAGGGGGGAAAAGAATAATGTTCATTCATACACATTGACATACTCTAGGTCACAAAAGTCCCCTTCCCCTTTCCCACCCACCCAACTTGAAACACAGAACCCAGATACTTCTGGAGAGGGGAAGCCCCCGCCTAACCCTCTATGTGTCCTCAGACCTGACAGAACCCTGAACCACACCAGCATGTAGAGAGCAGGGGACAATTCTGAAAGTGCTTTTAGTATCCATTTTCCTTTTGCTGTTTGCTCCTCAAAGCAGGGACCATGGCTTGGACCCAGCACAGAGCTGTCCAGTCAGACAGACCCAGGTCTAAACCTGACTCCCATCTTTAAATAGCCGACAAGGCTTAGGAAAATGACAGTGCCTATTTTATGAGGCTCAGTTTTCCCATCTGAAAAATGGGAAAATAATAATACCACGTCCCTCCCACAGTGATTGTGAGGATCAGATGTGGCAGCAACAAGTAAACCCAGCACATAAATAGCAAAATGAATCCTGCCGAAGTTCCTCTGACCTAGTCGGGACAGGTTTCTTTGATGAGGAGCGGAATTATTATTCACATTTCGAGAAAGAGTGAACAGAGACCCCCAAGGTGGAAATTCCTTGCTCCCAGTGACAGAGCTGGTTGCTGGGACAGAGGAGTTGCTCAAGCACAGGTGGTCTGATGTGGCCCACGACACCATCTTATACCATCCCCTGATGCCTCTACTCCTCTGAGCATTGTCCCTTGACCTCTGCAGCTGAGGTCCACCCGAGTGACAGACCAGGTGAGGAGGCGCTAGACAGCTTGCCATCCCTGCAGGCACCAGCCCTACCGGGTCTTGGCCTACCTCCCCTTGCTGAGTGCCCGAGGCTCAGTCTTTCCTCGTGTGTGCACTGAGGCATTGGTCTTGAAGCTCTGTTACAACCCTAACATCCACAACAGAGACCTACCCACCTGCCTCCTCAGCAGCTCCCTGGGTCTATGTGAGCACCTGGAGTCCCTCCACTAGCTGAGAGGGTGTTGCCAAGCTTGGGGGGGGGTTGCTGCTGGGGGAGGCGCTGCAGGCTGACAGAGAAGAGGAGGACAATGGTAGCAGAGACTTTAGGATCAGTATGCCAATGGAGCCTTGGCCCACAAGCATGTGTGCTCTAGGGGAGATTAGGTCCCCCATCTCACACAAAATAAAGTCATCTCTGGTCCACCAAGAAAGCCCAGAAGCCAGGCTTTAAGGAGCTACGAGGTCCCGACATCCATGAGCAGGTGACACTCCCCCCTGTCCCTCCCACTCTCTGCAGCCTCAGTAGTACCGTGTGGCCTCCCTGTGACTATGACTCATCCATGCAACACTGAGCACCTGCTGTGGGTCAGGCCCGGGGCTAGGTGATGGGGAGCCATGGAGAGCAAGCACAGGCAAGGTCCAGCTCCTATGGAGAGAGACAGCCATTGTCAAGTGACTCTGCAAACAGATGCTGAGTTGCAAGTAGGACAGGGGCCATGCAGGCCAGGTATCCAATGTTCAGAGAGCCTGTAGAAGGGGGCCTTGAGCCAGGCAGGAAGGCCGGGCAGGCTTCCCCAGGACGAGGGGATCCTTGAGTGACATCTGAGAGATATGAAAGCAAGGTAAGAGGGGAGGAAAAGCATACCAGCAGAGGGAACAGTGTGTGCAGAGACTTGGAGTCAAGGCGGAAAGAGGAGGGCATGTGAAAGTTAGGGGAAGAGACCAGGCTGCTTGAAGCTGCAAGGACAAGGCAGTAGAGGTAGAGGTGAGGCAGGGGGTCAGGGGCAGAGGAGTCCGATCAGAGGTCCTATGGGGATCCTAAGTGGAGGAATCCTAAGAAAGCACTTAATATGGGAAACCACTAAGGGATGGGGTGGAGGAAGGAAGCAACCAAGCCGTCCTTAGCCACGGACTGAAGATGGAGGGGTGCTGGAGGGTCAGATGCCAAGGGGACAGCCACGCTTCTGGCCCGCGTACCTGGCAGGGTGCAGACAGAGTCCGAGAAGAAGGGAAAGATCTTGATGGGGTTGGAACAGGGCAGAACAAGGCATTCGCTGAAGAAATGTTGAATGTAATGTGTCTTTACGCTATCTAAGAGGAGATGTCTAGTGGGCAGGCAGACGAGTGGGTCTGATGGCCAGAGAGAGGCTGAGCCAGAGATATAACCTGGGAGCAGCAGGTGTGCCGGGAGGAACCCCAACTGTGGAGTCGTGAGAAGAGGCAAGCCAGGCAACAACTCCAGGTTCAGTGCAACAAAGACGGTCTCCCAAGGGAGGGAGAGGAGGTAGAGCAGGCCAGACAGGAGGAGGAGCAAGAGAGGGCTGGATCCAGAGGCCACAGGAAGAAAGCAGGGCTGGGAGGGGGAGGAGCCCATGCTACCCAGAGAAACATACCAGGGTGAGCCAGTCCCTGGTGGGCTGGGACGGAGCCAATGGGGCCAGAGTCAGGTGGGAGCCGGGAGAGCTGAGAAGCAGAGGGGAAGAAATGAAGGTAAGGTGGATAATCAACTCCTTGGAAAGCTCATCTTGGAATAGGAGGAGAAAGACAGCAGGTTCAGGCGGAGGCTATGAAATCAGTGAATTGATTTTTTTATCTGTTGTCTCGTTTTTGTCTTTAATGCAGTGACTTGATGATAGGTCACTATCATCAAAGGCGGATAGAGGGCAGGGGATCTAGAGGGGTGCGGAGCTGTCTTCCCTCGGAGACCCTGGAGCTGCTCACGGAGGGACCAAGACGAGAGAATGGGATGCGGCAGGCAGGTACAGACCGGTTTTGGATGTTCCAGGTCTGTGAGCGAGTTTCTGTCTCGGCAGTTCCAGTTCACCCCGGAAAGCAGGAGGCCAAATCATCTGTTTGGAGTGAGGTCAGGACATGCAGACAGGTGGAAGAGGTTGAAAACGGTCACAGCGAAGCAGGGAGAATGAGATGCCAGGGAAATGGGGTAGGGTTAGCCCACATTGTTGAGGGGTCCATGTGCTCGAAATGGCATCTTTACAAAAGTAGGACAGGCCCACATTTCCTTATCTAAAAGCCCTGAGGCCAGACTGGTTGTGGAATTTGGGCTCTTGTTCCTAATTCTATTTTAGAAAGGTAATGTGGTGCGTATGCCGCATAATTACATAACCCCCCCGGCGGGGTCTGGGGCCGCACCCCATAATCAAACACATCAGTATTTCTGCAGCAGAATATGAATATTCACACCAAGCGAATCAATAAAGACTATAAATAGCCTCACATCTGTTCAGGTCACTTTGCCACCAAACGAGTTCCAGGAGAAAGAAAAAACAACTTTTGTTTTTCGGGGCTATTTGGATTTTGGCATTGTGAGTAAGGACACGAGGGCCTATACAGAAATTCGAAGATTATTTTTAAAAGAACAAAGTCATCATTGTCCCACTGGGAAAGGCCTCAGTATCTCCCCTCTCCTGGGTGGGTTCTTAAATGATCCTCCCAGAAAGTTCTGGAAATTACTTGCACCTGGAGGGCAGTGATGCTCACAAATGTCAGTCATGTCAGTTTTACCAATTGGCTGGAACCTGGGCACCTCCCTCGGGCTAGAAACCTAGACCTAAAAGCTAGACTCTGGGTGGTCCGGTGAGTTCCAAGCAGGAGGAAGCACAAGATTTTGTAAGAGAGGGTAGATTGAGAGGGACACAGCCCTGGTCATCCCCCTTGCATAGGGAAACATCCTTGATGGTTGTGTCTGCGGGAAAATCTTTTCCCACTCTTTGTCCCTGTCTCTAAAGGCAGTGAATTTACTCTTCGAAAGCACAACAGTCTCCTACCTCTAGCCTTTGCCCAGGCTGTTCCCTCTGCCTGGAATTCCCTTCCTCCTACTCACATTGTGGTGAAACTCCCATTTATTTCTCAAAACCCAGCACAAATATCATGTCCTCCCTGAAGCCTTTCCTGATGCCTCTGGCAGAGGTCGTCCTGGTCGTTGGGCTCTTGCCGCTCTGGTCCACACCTGCATCTCAGGTTCAGAGGTCTGCCTTCTTTTCAACACTTTGTGTTTCTGAGGGGCGGAGCCCATCTCCTGTTCGTCTTTGTGTAAGCAGTGTCTGGTACACAAAAGACAAGGAAAAGAGTGGGGGGCAAGAGAGACAAGGCTGTCTCCTCGAGCTGAGCGGAACGGGAAGGACCAAACCAGGCGCTGTGAAATTGTCCTGGCCTTTTTGTATGAGGATGCAGGCTTCTAGGACAAGAAGATCCTTATGGCTTTAAATTTCTGCTTTTTAAAGCATGGCTATTTTAATGTTGGCTTCCTTTCCTTTTCTCTTGCTTTCCTACCTCCCCCTTCCCCGCCCCCCTCCTCCTCTTCTTCATCTCCTTCTGGTGATTATTTCATTTTTCATCTATATCAATCATTATTAAAGTTTTTACAGAAGGATCTGGCTCATCTGTGACCCAGACATGTCATTGTTAGGATTTTTATCACTTCCTGAAGCTAAAAATAAGACATGGGTGAACTCCTAGGCCCAGCCACTGCTCAGGGCCAACCTCCATCAACATCGCCAGCACCCCTAGGAAGGCTGCCATAATCAGACTGCATCATCTGAGCTCACCCTCCAACATGGGGGACAGAATCCCTAAGGACAGGGTAGGAATACCTTACATAATGTCATGATTTGGAATAGGAATAAAAATTATTTGTATGTTAAGACTGTATTTACTGATCTTTCCTCATTTTTAAAAATTACAGAACAGTTACTATAAAATGCACAAAAGTGGAGAGGATAGTATAATGAACCCACATGTACCCATCACTCATTTTCAACAACAACCAACATAGGGCCAATCTGGTCTCCTCTGTACCCCCAACCCCCAGCCCTAGATTATTTTGAGGAAAATCGGTGGATCCAAATCTACTATTAATGAGGCCCCAGGAAAGAACTTGACAGTGCCAAAATTTGACCTTCGAGGAGAAAAGTGCCCCATGTGAGCCTGGGCACCCCTCTCAATGAGGCTTGGAGGGGCTCTCTTGCTGTTGGAGATGACCAGATCTCCATGTTCATCTGAGGGTAAAGTGAGTCAGTCACCTTTAGGATTCAATGCCTGTCGTAGTTTGAATTTAAAGGGGCTCTATCAGAATTTCTGAGATGTTAGTACATAATTCCAACAAGGTCCTAGGGGCGCCTGGGTGGCTCAGTTCATTAAGTGTCTGCCTTTAGCTCAGGTCATGATCTCAGAGTCCTGGGATTGAGTCCCGAATCAGGCTCCCTGCTCAGTGGGAAGTCTGCTTCTCCCTCTCCCCTCTGCTCTTGCTCTTTCTCTCAAATAAAAAATGAAAAGAAAACAAAGGGGATCTATGAGGATTTCTGGGGTGCTGGTACATAATTCTAACAAGGTCCTGATTGTAGTGTCCAAGAGGCTGAACTCATGGCCAGACCTCAGGAAGCTCAATGTCCTTGCCAAACGTCAGGATGTGACTGCAAGAGGAGAGGTGGGAAACGGGCTCTCCCCACCAAAGACAAGGATTGCACCCTCCTCAGTGTTGAGCGGGAAGAGCAGGGGGTGGGGGGCAGATGCCCTGAAACACAGCAAGGGCTTCCTGCCACCTCCTTGGCACAACGGCTGAGTCACTTCCTCACACAGAGAACAAGGTGTTTCACGCACTTGACTCAGCGGCACGAAGATGCTTTCGGAATCCACAAGCAGCTCCTCAGCTCCTGGCTTGACCGGGTGCGTGACCAGAGCTCACACCCTTGCTTCTCAGCCCTGCCGGGCCCCTACCGGTGTGCGAGACTCCAGATGGCACTGGGACACCAGGTTCCCACCACCCAAGAACAGAGAGAATAATAATCACTAAGGCTTCCCATGCACTCTCTGCACACCGGGAACAGCCCTCCATGCCCTCCCAAGAAGGCTGTCAGGGAACGGCCACAGTTTGCCCCATCTCGCAGCTGAGGAAAACGGAGTGAGTTCCCCAGGGATCTTGCCCTCGGACCACGGAGTGATGAGCTGGGACCGGAACCAGGCTGTCTGGCTCTAGAACCCACCCTCTGGCAACAAGCTTGGCCTGTTTTGGTCATCCTTTCTAGAAGCCCTCCTCTACTCATGGGGGTCAAGGTCACTGCCTTCTGCCCGTGGGCCTTCAGTGCCTCCCGTCCACACCGGAGATGTCCACCACCCTGCTCCAAGCTCAACACTACCTCATAGTGCCGAGTTGGGGACCCACAGAGTTCTAGGGCTTCTGGAACTCACAGTCCATCATCCCTCAAATCCCCTGTCTCCACACCCTTCCCTGGATGGTCCTCCTTGCTCTGACGTGGTGGTTCTCCAGCCTGGCTGCACCTCAGAACCACTGGGAGCTTTCAATAGTTACTGCTACCTGGATACCATGTCCGGTGATCCCGATTAACCCGTCTGCTGGCTGGTGTCTGATTGGTCAAGGGTGGGCCTGAGCCCCTGCAGCCCCCTAGGGTGAAGGCTGTTCTCGCAAGCCCATGTTGCCCTCGGCCTGGAGGGGGGTGGGGTGCAGCCCCTCCATCCAGGTCATCATTGCTATCCCAAGGTTCTCTCTCTCTGTCCCACTCTACTGCCATCAGAATTCTCGGTTCCTTCAGCTCCTCCCTTCTACCAGTCCTGTCCTTCACCCCACTCCTAGGGTCATTCCATAGCCTCTGTCATATCTGAGAGCTATGCTCCAACTAGGACCTCAACATTAAGGACCCTGAACCCCCAAGCACCCCATCTTTCCAGCTCACTCCTTCTAGTAATTTTTTAAAAGATTTTATTTATTTGACAGACAGAGATCACAAATTGGCAGAGAGGCAGGCAGAGGGTGAGAGGGGAAAGCGGGCTCCCCGCTGAGCAGAGAGCCTGATGTGGGGCTCAATCCCAGGACCCTGAGATCATGACCCGAGCCGAAGGCAGAGGCTTAACCCACTGAGCCACCCAGGCGCCCCATTCTTCCAGTATCTTGATTCCAAAATTCTCCGGCCTCCCTGGGACCCACCTACCCTTCACTCCCTCGACCCTGTGCGTAGCCTAACTTCCCTTCTTAATGGGCTTAGTCAATGGCCCATCCCTTGGCTACTAGCTTGCTACCCTCTTAACTCCCCAGCCACCTCCCTCTGTGGTTGTCCTTTGTCATTGCCTCCTGACTCTGGCCCAACCCCCCACCGACCCCCAGCAGCTAAGCCCAGCTGGAGAAATCACACAGCCCACACCTTGGGACCTTGGATGGGTTATTCAACCTTCCTGTGTGTCAGTTTCCCCACGCGCAAAATGGCAAGAATAACCTCTGCCTCCAGGGTCATTATCATGAGCATTAAATGAGCTGATGTATGCCAGGTGCGGGTAACAGTGCCCGGCACCCAGTGAGCACCGTCCACTGTAAATAACGGGATTGTTCTAAATAGCCCCCACTGTGGGAACTGGCATGCTTTCCGAGGCGTGAACCAGGAGAAACTGTCCAGGTTGGAACCGGAGAAATGGTAGCGGCACCATGCTGGCTGACTGCACCCCACACCCATGACCCTGACTGCCACGGTGCCCCCCCCCCCCACTGCGCTGCACGCCTTCCCCAATCCCTGCACCGTCGCCTCACACTCACCCTTCCTTAGGCCCCCACCACCCCTCCACCATTCGGACTCTCAACTGATGCCCTCGCTTCCTCCTTCCCAGACAAAACGACACACTCCCCCACTTCCTCCAGCTGGGCACCGGGTCCCACCTCTCCCGCTCATTCAAGCACTCTGGTTCCCTCCACCCAAGAGCATTGATTTCCCACCCTGTGCTGGATTTTTTAAAAGTGTACAATTTAATGGTTCTTAGTGTATCACAGAGTTGTGCAACCATCGCCACGACCAATTTTAGAACTTCTTCACACCCCGAAAAGAAAGCCCATACGCATTAACGGTCACTCCCATTCCTCCTCCAACCTCCCCCAAAACCCAGCCCTAAGCAACCCCTAGTCTGCTTCCTGTCTCTCTACAGATTTGCCTATTTCGGACATTTCACGTAAATGGAATCACACGATATGTGGTCTCTGGCGACTGGCTACTTTCCCTTAGCCTGATGTGTTCGGAGTTCACCTGTGTTGTAGCAGGTGCCAGTACATCATTCCCACTTCTGGCCTAAACACATTCCATCCAATAAACACACCACTCTTGATTTTTCCATTCATCTGCTCATGGACATTTGAGCTGCTTCTACTTTTTGGCTCTTCTGAACAATGCTGCCAGGAACATTTGAGTACAAGTTCTCATGTGAACGTGTTTTTGGTTCTCTTGGAAATGTGCCTAGGAATGGAATTGCTGGATGATATACTAACATCCTTGATTCCATGGCCCTCTCCAGTGTCCACCCCTTTCTCATTTCTCTGCTCCCCTGTAGAGCAAAACTCCTGAAAACAAGTAGTCTTTAACCACTTGTCTCCCAATTCCTCATGTCCCATTTTCCCGTGAACCCACCACGCTCAGACTTTGTCCCTAGCACTCCACCAAAACAGCTCTCGTTGAGCTCACCAGGGACACCTCTGCAGCCAGGCACACTGCTTACTTCACTGACCTCTCAGCAGCTACGGATATGGCTGACCATTCCCTCCTTAAAGCAGTTTCTCCTCTCTGCCTCTGGGATCGACATATCCACATCTCTCTCCCCTTCCTCCTCCTCCCATATTGGCTACACTTTCCCCAACCCCTAAATGCTGAGTCCTGATGCTCAGTCCTCTTCTCTATGTTCATTCTACAGGTGGCTTTCACTAGTCCACAGTTTCAAATTCTCTGATTCCCAAATTTATACCTTCACCTGACCTGCAGACTCATCTTTCCAACTGTCTATTCAACATCTCCACTTGGAGATCTTTTGTTTTTTTAAGATTGTATTTATTATTTATTTGACAGAGAGAGAGTACACAACCAAACACAAGCGGGGGAGAGGCAGAGGGAGAGGGAGAAGCAGGCTCCCCACTAAGCAGGAAGCCTAATGTGGGGCTTGATCCCAGGACCCTGGGACAATGACCTGAGCCAAAGGCAGAGATGCTTAATGAACAGGCCACCCAGGGCCCCTCCACTTGGATATCTATTAGACATTTTGGACCCGCCACATCCAAAACAGTAGTCTTGAACCTGCTCCTCTCATCATTTGTCCTCATCTCCAAAATGCCTAGAAGCATCTCTATGCTTCTAGGTGCTCAGTCAAAAGATGTTGGAGTCATCCTTGACCATTCTCTTTCTCTTGTCCCTCAGGTCCAATCCAACAACAAATCTTGTTGACCCTACTTCCTAAGTGTATCTTCAATCCGACTACTTCTCATCACTTCCATTGCCATCACCTGGGTTCAAATCACAGTCACCTGTCACCTGGATGAATTCTAGAACCTGGATGGATTCACCTGGATGGAGCCTTCTGGCAGGTCTTCCCATTCCACCCTTGTCCCCTCAGATTCTCTACAGCAGCCAGAGGGATCCTCCAAAGACAGAAGTCAGACCGTGTTGCTCCTCTGTTTAGAATCTCTCATGGCTTCCATTTCACCAAGAGTAAACACCAAAGTCATCCCTGGCCCACAAGACCCTCGTGATCTGCCTCCCATGACCTCCTTGACCACATGTCCTTACCTTTCTCCCCTCTCATTCCAGATCCAATCACCTCCTTGAATTGGATGCCAGACACATTCAATCTCAAGGCCTTTTTGCTTATTGCTCCCTCCAGAATGGAACGTGCTCCTTCCAGATATCCACACAGTCTGCTCCCCCATCTCCCACGTCTTTACTTTTTATGCCACTTTCTCAGGGAGGATCTCCTTGAACCCTAGCTGAAGCAACCCCTCTCCTTGGTGTCCCTAATCCTTCTTTCTCTGTTTTATTTTTCTCCTTAGCAACACTACCCAACAACTCCTTACTCTTGTATTGTCTGTCTCCCTAAAATACAAGATCCAGGAGGTTTGGGGAGTTTGTCTGCTTGGTTCATGGCTGCGTCCCAGAACCCACAACAGAGCTTGGAACATAACAGGCATCCAGTGAACCTTTGCGGAACGAGGGGATAAATGAATGATGGCCATTCAGGTTGTTTTCAATCTTTTGCCACTAAAACACAGGCTGTAGTGACCAATGTTGTGCACAGATCAGTTTGCTTGTAAGTGAATATATCAGTAGGACAAGTACCTGGGAGTGGAATTGCTGGGCCAAAGGACATGAACAACTGTAGTTTCGAAAAACATTTTCTGCAAGTTTTAGTGGTGAGAAGTCTACCATAACCCTCGACTTTGTGCCGAGCAAGTCCCATGGTGAATTCTGTGGCCCTCCATGCTAACTTGGTTTTTTCTTTGGTGGAAGGAAAGTAATCAGGAGAGAGGTTGCCCAAGGTATCCAAGAACTTAATTAGCCGTCAACATGAGTTACTGTCCCATCAAAGATGCTAGTGGGTCATCACGGTATCCTGGCCACATTGCATTATTTTTGATTTTGGAAGAATTTGTAAGAGGACATTCAGCACATCCATGGAGAGCCTATGCTTTTTTCAAGTGGATTCAGAGATGCCCTAGCCAAAAGTCCTCTTGGACTCTGCCATGGCTGCCAAATGGCATGACCCCTGGGGACTTCATTCCCATTGTGGTCGATATATATGGAGCAGTGCACAACCTGAGCAGCTGTGTGCAATGACCCTAGTATTCAATAACACTGTTCTAGGTCAGGAACTTGAAATGGTTCCAGGATTTCTCATATCTCATCAATCCTGTGCTGAAATAGTCCCAGCTCCACAAGAGTAGACTGCCTGGTATGGACAGTCAGAAGAGTGTTTCTGAGAGTGGATCCACCCTTCTTGTGGATGACTTGGAGGAATTTGTAAGTAATCGCCTCACCCAGCCATTACTAGCTTTACCTGCCGCACAGGCTATGAAAGGGATCCTTGACAGAAGAGTCAGGCCTCCCCGTCCCTGTGCAACACATCCATCCAAGGTCAAGGGCTGCCCCATAGAACTGCTCAGATGAGCCCATAGGCTCTATCCAGACTAAAAGTCCCAAGAGCTAGATGGGTCAGGGCCACCTGCTGGGTCTTGATGACTTGGTTCTTCCAGGGCCTTCTGGGTTCGGTTTCTTTAAACTTCACCTCAGGAGGACTCTGCCCCCTGCAGATGCTGAAGTGGTAACACACCTCCAGGAAAAGGTTTTGGAACAGAGGGCCTTCTATTTTTCCAAGGACATACCTACCATCTTGCAACCATCTGATTGGCAAAAACAGAAGTTCCTGGAGCCACAGGGACTCTCCCATACAGCTGGTGGGAGTGTTGACCTTGGCTGCCATTTTGAAGAGCAATGTGGCCACCTTCTAGCATAACTGAAGGTACATGTACCCTTTGAGATGGCAATTCCACTCCTAAACACAGACACCCTCCGGAAAATTGTGCACGTGGAGACCTGTGTAATAAGACAGGAGACCTGTCTACTGTAGCATTACTAGCCATGGGGAAAGCTGGAAACAATATAAATGAGCCTCACGTGCTCATACATGAGCACAGTTTAGTGCTACAGTGGACTACGACACAGTAGGGAAGATGGATGAACTAGAGCTACAAACAGCACTCTAAATAAATCTCAAGTACCAGTGCTGAGCGAAAATAAAAGCCAAAGTGAGTCACACGAAGTTGCATTATAACATGATGCCACTTACGTAAAGTTTGAAAGTACGCACAAATGCGGTATGTTGTTTACACATACACATCCATGCATTACGAGATAAAATATGTGTATTTTAAGAAATGTATTAGGAGGGGGCGCCTGGATGGCTCAGTTGGTTAAGCAACTGCCTTTGGCTCAGGTCATGGTCCTAGAGTCCCGTGATTGAGGCCTGCATTGGGCTCCTCACTCAGCGGGGAGTCTGCTTCTCCCTCTGCCCCTCTCCCCTCTCATGCTCTCTCTCATTCTCTCTCTTTCAAATAAATAAATTAAATCTTAAAAAAAGAGAGAGAGAGAGAAATGTATTAGGAGGCTACACCCCACGTTCAGGATAGTGCTTATCTTTGGGGGAGGAAAGACATGGGATCAGGACAGGCTATGAGGACACTTTTATGGTCTCTGTAATATTTTATGGCCTCTCCAATGTTTATTATATTATTATACATGTGTGTTTACATGCCTGAGACATTGTATGATTAAACAGATGTTTGAAAGAGTGTCTGAGTCAAACGGGGAGCTGTACTGTGTGTGCTGGGACCAGAAGCCAGTCTCCTGAATCCATCCCGTCCTATGCTCTCTCAAGACGGATGCCACCAAAGGGCCTGCCCATCTGGAGACATGTGTGACTCTCCCTAGTTATGAACATCTCCAGAGTATACCGTTTCCTCCCAAAGCCCAGAAAAGTATAACTGAAAGACTCAAGTGAAAAGGTTAGACTGATCCTCATTCTAGAAATACAGTAGAAGTAAGTCATAAAAACCACTGGCTTTCTTCTCATGGCCTTCTCTCCCCCCAGATGTGCCAGGTTTGCATTTTGCTTCTTTGTCGGATATCACAGGTTCACGATGACCTCATGTCAGCCGCATGGCTCGGGAGGCCCACTTCAGCCTCAAATATTACATCCAAGAATGCTGGGAGCCAGCGTTATTTCCTATCTGACGAATATGAGTGCTGTGTGTCTTACCCACTGCCATCCCCCAACATCCAGGGATGTTCCCAGTGGCAGAGCAGCTGGGAGGGAACAGGGATTCCCCATCGGATCTGGGTTCTAGTCCCTGTCATCTGTATGAACTTCCGTGTGAGCACCGGTGTGGGCGAGCATGTGTGTGACACGGCACTGTCAAGGGCCAAGGTTGGGGGCCTCAAAATGGTGGCATTCTGACCCACGCCCGCAGCCTAGAGTCTCATCGAGGAGCTGGCTGCTCACTGATATGTTGGCATTTGGAGGTGGACATCCCCAGCCTTTGCCGCTGGGGTTCCTAAGGTACATGGCTTGGGGCACCTTGAAGGCCTCCCAGTCTGCGTTTGCAATCCCCTGACTCCTCAGGGGACCGGCCCATGCCAGCCGTGGCCAGGGAGAATACATAGGCAAGGCCACATGGTGGCAAAGACCACCATCAAGAAACCTGCGTGTAGATCTTCAGGATGCCTACGGCCCTGTGACAGCCCTATGAAATGTGCCCAGCGGTCCCTCGCTGGGCTATGGGAGGATGAAGTGAGAGACGAAAGGAATGGATTTGGTAAGGGTAAAATCACTCCCCGTGGGGTCTAGTATCCTGAATAAAGCAGTAACACTGTTCCCCTGATTTGGGAACAAGATGGGATTCCCGGCAGGGAGATAACTTTTCTTAGACATCTCCTTGGTTCCTGCTGTCACAGATCCAGTGATGACACCGCCCATGCCCCAGCCAAACCTGCCTTCCCACCAGGGCCTCAGGCATACCCAGTGCTTTTCCACACTTGCTGCTGCCCTTCCTTTGACTGCAATATCCAACGGCCATTCGTCGAAATAGGATCTGCTTCCAGGTCATGCCCTCCCTGAAGCTTCCCTCCGGTTCCACCCAAACTGATGCTCTGTCCCTCTCATTGGAACCTAGTGGGCAGGTGCGTGCCCCTTCCCCAGTGCATGCCTCCAGGGGTCTGTGATGACTGCTTGACCCATGACAGGTCCTCAGTGAGTTCAGAATTGCAGGATGCTGGCCGGGCCCACCAGAGCTGTCAGTGCCCCCAGACCCTTACCTTTGGGGTGAACATGTGCAGGATGCCATCGACGGCCCCTCGCAGCAGCAGCCCCCGGACCAGGAAGCAGGCGAGCACCACGTAGGGGAAGAGGGAGCTGAAGTACATCACCTACAGAGAGGACAGGGACCCACCGTGGGGCAGAGGGCCCCCTGCAGCCAGCACCCCTCTCCCCGCTCACAGCTGGGGCATCCCCCTCCCCGTGCTCACTGTCAGAGCACCCGAGCTTCCTCTGATGGCAGCAGAAAGAAAAGCCCTGGGACCCCTGGGCACAGGGCCAAAACCACCACACACCTGGCACTGAGCCAAGGCAGAAGCAGGAGTACAGACAAGCTGGAGTCAGCCTGGCTGTGCCTGGGGCTAGTCTCCCCCTTTCAAGAGCTGGCAGGGCCGGGCCTGCAGCCTTCCCACCCCCAAGGGCCGCCAAGGGGGTGAGGAAGCCTCTCCTCTCCCCTCCTCACTTTTTCATGTCTCATGCCCGCTCTTCCATCCCTGACTCCAGTGGACCCCCTAAGGCTCTCCCCTGTCCTTAGAGCTCCTTTGATGGAAGGCATCCGGGAGGTTACAGGCATGGCTCCCAAGCCAAAACATCAGAGAAGGTCCTGCCTCTTGTGATTATACATCACCCGCTGTTTTCCAGCACGTGCATTTCTCATGCATTTCTGCATCCCCCCCCCCCCCCCCCCGCAGAGAGCTGCTCAGGAAGGAGAGGCTCACAGCACGTCTGCTGCACCGAAACAAATCAAGAGGGCTGTTTGGATGGGATGGTGTTGAAGGTGTAAGCATGTATGCATCCAGAGCTAGAGCACCTGAGCTCTGATCCTGGCTCTGCCATTTACCTACCATGTGACCCTGAGCTATTCATGTAACCTCTGTGTGCCTCCGTTTGTGCATCTATGAAATGGGTATAAGGCTTCTGAACTCATAAGGTTGCTGTGGACCAAAAATGTTCATATGTGTGGCAGTACCTGATAAATGCCCCCAAGTGTCAGCTACTATTTTGGCCTGTGGAGAGGGAAGAGGGAGTGGCTGAGACCACGCTACCTTCCTAAGGCTTAGCTTCCCTACTCGAGAAGCACATTATGGAACCTGGAGCCTCAGACGGCCAAGGCTCCAGTTCCAGCTCTGGGACTGACTGGTTGTGTGACCTCTGGAGAGGGGCTTTCCTGGCTCTGGGCCTCAGTTTCCTCATCTATAGAATGGACGGATCGAGCCACGGCTCTGGCAGTCCAGGAATACTGACATGTGACAGAGAAGAAAGGGCCCTCACTAGAAGGGGGTGTGTGGGATTGGCTGGGCTGCGCCCTGAGAGAGCAGGGGAAAGCCACCCTCGGATGCCCCAGGCCTCTTCACTCACAGCACCTGCCTGCTCCAGGCGCCCATCAGTTCACACATGGTGAGCTGCTGATTTTCACCAAAAAGTGCTCAGGGAACACTCTCCTAGGCCTTTTGCTTGGGAACCTAAGGGACTAGGATCTTGACGAACATCCCTGGGTCTGTACTCCTAGCTTTCTTCCTCTTTAAAGTCTGTGGAGCAGGTCTGACGTATATGATCCCAGAGGTGGCTGGGGGTCAAGCCCTGATTTTCCACAAGCCCCCTCCCAGCCACTCCTGGTGGTCTGTTCACAAGGAACAGTGACACAACTGTGACACACCCATCGCGCCCATGGCGGGGGACCTGTGTCGTCATCTTGAGCCCCCAAGAGGCCAAGCCCACTCAGTAGACCCTGCGTGGCATGGCGGAACCCAGGGTCCTCGGCCCCTGCCTGCCGTGCTCTTCTGCAGCCGCCGTGCAGATCGGACTCCTTTCCCCACTCACCTTCCCCGAGGACTGGATGCCCTTGACGACGGCCATACCCACGATGCTCCAGGCCACCAGGAGACACAGGGTCATCTTCCAGTTGAGGCCGCCGCTCTCTGAGATGGAGTTGGAGATGTCCAAGGCCTCTCGGTACCAGAAGTAGGTAGTGGCTGAGCTCTTCTCACACTCTGCCTCCACCACTGGAACAGTAACAAAGGTCCCCTCAGGCGGGGCTGTGGGGTCACCTCTTCCGCCTGATCCCCGCCCAGGGCGGCAGCGGGTGAGCGGCTGGCTGAGTGCGGCTAGCTGAGGGGGGTGCTGTGCTCCTTGTGGGCGAGCCAGGATCTGGCAGACCCTGAGGATTCCAGATGGGGCTCCAGATGGGGCCCAGGAGGCTTTGGGACACATGGATCTGGCTGAATTCCCACACATGCCACCCCTTCCCGCTTCCATCCATGGAGGACAATAAGGATTAGGCAGAGCTGGCCCCAAGTTCCTCGGGAAAGGTCCTGAACTAGGAGCCAGACCTCTGGTGTCTCATCTCAGATCCTGGTGTGAACACAAGAAAGTCACTTCTGGACCTCAGTTTACCCATCAGTGAGGTAGGATAAATCATCCAGCCTTTTATATGGCTGGCATGCAAAGAAAGGCTGTTTCCAGATAGGATGGTATTTGAGTAACACAGGACCACTGAAAACAACTAAACAAAAGCCACACTTTCCAGAGTTTTCCCTACACTCATTTCATTCAATCCCCCTAAGAACTCTATGGGACAGGCTGGCAAAGGCTATCAGAATGGACCAGAGAGGGTAGGTGTCTAATACAAGGTGAGGAGTTAATGAAATCCCAAACCTGTGACTAAGCCTCTTAGGCTCCTTCAAACCCTTCCTGGGACGGGCTGGCTGGGGTCCCCAGGGTGGTCCTACTCGGGGGGGTCCCATACTTGCCTGCCACAGTCCCATTCCTGATGACGGGACATTCGCTCCACGGCAGCGGGTACTGGAAGGACTTGAAGAAGTAGAAGATACTCCACCCAATGATCACGTTATAATACAGCCCAACAAAGAGGCAGACCTGAGGACAAGGGTCCATGGTGGGGGGAGGGGTCATGAAGGCCGCAGTCCCCACCCCCAGTCCACGGGCCTCCCTTGCAGGAGGACAAGGAGGAGGAGGAGGAGGAAGGGGCTCTGAGGGCCTCCTCCTAATCCTCCATTCATGTGGTATTCAGGGAATCCACAGAGGAATGCTTCAGATATTAAAGATCTCTGCTCTAAGCAATGAACTCTTAAAATGTTAATCCTTTCCAGTTTGAAATTCTTCTAAGATGCTTAAAGCATTTCCCCATCATTTCCTGATGACTCGGGGTGACAGTTGCAGAGCTACCCTCTGGGACTGGGGAGGCCTGTACAGCCTTTGTGTCCCCAGACAACGTCCCAGACAGAACGGCTCTGGAGGCCCTGCGGATGCTTCCTACTGGTGTCTTGTGTCCTCTCGCCCCTCAGGACACTGAGGCAGCCTGCCCCCAGAAAGATGTCACTTCTCATGTCTTGGAAACGCGATCGCCAGTCTCGGTAGAATTCTACTTGGAAGAGGAAGGCTCCCATTCGGACTGAAGGTCTGAGCGGTTTCTCCGAAAGCCATGCTTTGACAGGATCTGGCTGCTGAGAGACCCCTTCCACCTGCAGGGGCCCAGCTCTGTTATGCTGATCCCTGTCTCCCACTGTTCCAAAGCCTCACCCCTCCTGGCCGGCCACAGGACTCTTGACTGAGACCTCCCACCCTGTTCCTGTGCCTAGCAAACAGGCAATGAGACCTCATGCCTCAGGGCGGCCTTTCCCTGGGCCCCATGCTTGCCCAGTGCAAATACTCTTCAATCAAGGAAAGAGGAAGGGCCTCCCTCACTCAGGGCTGAGGGGCTGGTAAGCAGACAGAGGCATCCCGGACAGCCCACGTGTCCGCAGAGAACTCCAGCGGAGATGTCCCAGCCTCTCCTCCTTGGTAACATTTCCAAATATTATATCCTGCCCCAGGCAGCACAGCCCACTTTCAGTGTAGGAAATGCATGGCCCTGGGACGCCAGCTGGAAGCAGTTCTCGCGAGCAGGGTCTCCCTCCCTACCCTTGATCTGGCCCCAGACTCTGGTCTGCAAACCCCGTCCCCCAGGAGCAGCCCTCCCGGACCACCAGCTCACACCCAGTGCCGGCTCCCAACTCACTATGCAGCTGGAGAAGCCGATGCCCCCCAGGCGGGGACACACATAGTGCCACACACCGATGCTGCCACGGCGGATCCTCTGGCCCACAGCCAGCTCCAAGAAGAAGAGCGGGATCCCGATGATGACCAGCAGCACAAGGTAGGGCACAAGGTATGCACCTGGGGAGGACAGGGGCGTGTCGGAGGCTGTCTGGAGCAGGGCACCAGGCTGAGGGCGGACGGCCACGTCCTGCAGTCTCACCCGCACCTCTGACTGTACTCAAACTGCTCCAGGCCTTGTGCTCCTCCAGGAGGGGTCTGGCTCCCACGTGTGACCCACCACCACATACTGCCTCCCCTGCCCCCCTTCTTCCCCTGATCTGAAATTCTGGGGGAGGACTGCTCACAAGGTTAGATTCAGAGACAGACAGACACTGTACCGTCTTTTCAGAAATCCACATGTCAAGTCCCCAGTGGCTTCCTGATGTGCTGGAAGGACACCTGTTCACACTTACTCCCAGCCCCAGAGGAGCAGCCCCAGATGGAGTGGGCCCGGCTCTCTCACCCCCCAGAGGCCCAGACCCCAGGCAGGGTCTTGCCCGCCTCTGAAGCAGATGCCGATGTCGCAGACCGGGCAGCTCCGGGGAGGCGGAGCCTGAAAGCTCTCCAGGGAGAGAGGGTATGACCAGCATCCCCATGAATCTATAGCCAATTGGGAGGAACGAGAGAGAGAAATTAGCAGTTTGGAAATGCATAGCTGGGAGGATCATAATGGAGAGACAGAATGGATCTTGATAAAGATTCCAGATGATAAATTAAGTTCACGGTCCCTGGCCTCCCTGCAGACGCAATCTCAATTCCAAGTGACAGGGCGTTTAGCAGGAGAATTAAAATCGTGTCTGGACACAGACGAGTGATCTCTGCAGAGAGCTGTGCCAGCAACCTAGTCTTGTTAGCAAAGCCATCAGACGGCCCCAGTCACCAGGGCCCCGATGCTCACCCGGCACCCGCAGACCAAGTTTTGCCAGCTAGGAGTATCCAGAAGACCCCCAGCCACCCATGGCTCTGCTCCCCAAAACAGGACATGCCACATGTAGCCAATCTGCCCACGACCCTGGGGGACCAGGCATTTTCCAGGCACTAGGCCTGGCACTTGGCAACAGCCAGCTGTTTACTACAGGTCTACCCTAGTCCGGGCATGAGCAGCAGGGGGATCTGGGGACAAAAGAAAGCACAGCCCTATCCCAGCACAGCTCACAATCTGGGAGGCAGGAGCGGCAGGTTCCTGTGAGCAATGCGAGCACATGCGCGTCTGCGCACGTGTGCACACACACATGGACCAGTCCCGGAGGGCCAGCTGAGCTCCAGGCCTGCCAAGGGAGGGGTCAGAGTCCAATGCAACTAATCAGCAAAGGCTTCCAGGGGCGGTAACCCACCCAGCCTCACACGACAGCATCTAATTCATTTAACATACAACTACACGCGGTCACACGTACACATTAAGTTCCTCTTGTCACTAACAAGGAGGGCCATCCTGGCCCCCAAAGGAGAGGGGCCTGAAGGACTCCTAGTTCTGTCTCCTGGTCTGGGGTTTGGGGAAATGCAAGAGGAGATTCATGACATGCAGAAAATTGAAGGGACGCGGCTCACTGGTTTTGTATTTCAGCCATATCCCCTCGGAGGCGGGGGGGCAAAATGTGCAGGGAGGTGGGTTTCAGGGCGTCTGAAGGGTAGGCTGGCGTCTTCTGTGAAGGCTTCTCTCCTCTCTCCCGAAGAACCAGGGACAGGCTCCACATATGTGCTGTCCATAGAGTGGCTCTCAGCCAAGACCGGCCACGGGCACGCCGCCACCTGCCACTGGGGCCAGTGGCCTGAGTCAGTCGGGCCCAGGGCAAGGACTTGGCAGCAGCTCTCCTCCCCATGCCACAGCCCAGCCATCCACAGCGCTCAGGGGCTGGGGTCTGGGTGAGGCTTTCTGGGTAGGCAGAGATCCTTTTTCTTATCAACCCTTGTTGAAATCATTTGGAAAAGCACCCTTTCCGCCTTCGAAAATACAATTTAGAGATGCAATGGGATTCCCTTGGCTATTTCAGTGACTTAGGGGAACTCCGTGTCCTCCCTCTCAACAGCTGGGAGCACTGCTCAGGGTGTCAGGCTCTGGGAAGCTGGGCTGTGGCAACTCCGAGATCTCCTGGATCTCTGCAGTCTCTGTCTCGGTCTATACTCTGGGTCTTGCTTCCGGCAAACACTGAGGTTATTTCTGGGATTTGGAAGACCACCTGGGTCTCAGCCTGCTAAGATGCATACTGAGTAGGGGCTGAGACAGCCCCCAGGGCCAGACCTCCCAAGCCAGAATCCTGGCTCTGCCGCTTACTAGCTGTGTGACTTTGGGCCAATTCCTTGATCTCTTTGTGCCACTTTTGGTTTTCTAAAAGAAGATGATAACATTCGGCAGAACCACATGAAACTGCTGATATGTGACCATCTTTGGCTCAGAAAAGCACGCATTCACAGGCTTCCATGCTCCCTTTTGAAGGGGCCGGGGCGGGGGATGGGGAGCTGTTGTGAGGCTTACACGAGTTACTTCGTCTTAGTCAGCACTTGAAGAACAGAATGGTTGCCTCTTTGTCATAAAAATCAACAGGAAAAGAAAAAAGCCAATTAAGAGAACCAGATCAAAGGAAACTTCAGCATCGAGTGGAGCTAAGCAGAGATCCAGAATGCCCACTCAGATTTAAGCCAGGTTTGCCCGGCTCCCCCACAGCTGAAAACCACAGAGCTGCCTCTCTCCCACCCAACAGTTTTCCCCTTCCTTTATCTGAAATAGGATCATTTGACTCCTTCCAGAAATCATTTGGGATGACTTACCGTAATGCTCGTAGACTATGGGAGCATTAAAGGCAGAGATAAGAAGGGATTCTAGGAATGAGACAGGATGGAAGAATGCGAGCAGGAACGGGGAAGGGAGAGTTCAGAGTCCAGAGTGCTAACAACTCTTCTGGGGGCTGTCCGCAGGGTCTGGGTCCAGGGCGGTGGACTGGTGACACCGTGAGCAAGAAAGCTCTGGCAAGCCCACTGCCTCAGGAGCGTGTGTGGTGGGGAGAGGGACTCTGATTCAGTGCCCAGGGCCCAGGCAGAGGACAAGCTTAGAGGTTCCCGGCTGGAGTCCCAGAGGTGACGTGTCCTCTGACGTCAGTGGATGCTTGTTGTCATCATCTCTCAGCACATAAGAGAACCACACACCTAGATTTATATCCCTGCTTTGGGCTGATCTTGTAGCCACTCAGTGACCTGAGTCTGCCATGTCACCCAGACCAAAAGCTCTAAGTGGCAGTTACTGATTGATTGATTGATTGATTGATTGACTGATTGGGGCAGGGGCGGGGAAAGACCTTTCATAGCATGGAGAGTGTATGGTAAATGCTCTAGTGGAAAGCTAAAAGCCTCTGCCCTCAGTTATATAGGCTCAAAGGGCCATTCTCACTTCCTGCCCTTCAACAGAGATTGGAAAGGAGGGGAAGCCTCCAGCCAGACTTGGCCTCTGAGCCAGAGAGGGTGTGTTCTGGAGAGGAG
The DNA here is from genome assembly GCF_922984935.1 of Meles meles. NCBI lineage: Eukaryota > Metazoa > Chordata > Mammalia > Carnivora > Mustelidae > Meles > Meles meles. The sequence continues at coordinate 121,408,835 of NC_060066.1, forward strand.
GGAGTGTCCCTGAATGGGGTTGCATCTCTGGGAGAGGCTCCATGGCCAGAGCCCCATGGAGCAGAGACAGAAGGAGTGAGGTCAAATGCCTTCAAAGCTGTGGCCAACCATCAGGCTGGCATGGGGCAGTCCCAGGCCACAGGGACTAAGAGCCACAAGGGCTCTCTGCTGACTCAAGTCACTTTCCCAGATGTCCCAGCTTGTAAATGTCATTGTCTTTAGCCTGCTAGGTTTTTCTCTTTATTTTCTGTTAGTTTTCCCCTGGTTTCAAAACAAATTACTTTTCTAACAGTCCAGCCTGCCTCAGAGGGGCTGGGGATGACAATGCCCAGGGGCTGTGACCCGGATTTGACACCAGGGGCAAGATCCTCTAGGGGGATTAAAACACAAGGGGTTGTGTGAGGCCCCCTCCTCCTGGGAGGCAGAAGCAGGGGTACTCAGACGCCAGGGCCAAGCTGTCCAGCTTAGAATCCTTACTTTATCACTAGCTGTGTGACCTTGAGCAAGTCATCTAACCTCTCTATGCCTCAGTTTGCAGTCCCTACCATGAGGATGATGACTCTTCCCTCACATAGAGTGTAGGGGGAATCAGTGGTTGAATTGTATGAAATTGGCATTTTGGTTGTTCCAAGACGCTCAAATACCAGCAGTTTCATGCATTTCAGCCTAATATCCAATAAGTGTTGAACAGGGCCTGGCACCCAGCAAATATTTTGTTAGAATGGCCATCCATAGCTCTTCACTATGCCTCAGATATGAGTTAAGCATTCTACATGTAAAGCCCACTGAATCCTCCCCACTCTGCCGTGAGGCAGGATCGACTCTTACTCCCATTTTACAGATGAAGAACAGAGAGGCACAGAGAGATCAAGCAACTTGCACGGGGTCTCTGGGCTGGCTGGCTGCGTTGGGGTCTGCCTGCAGGCTGTCCCGGGCCAGAGCACGTGTCCTCGTTATCTCCGCTCCCAGCAGCCTCTTGCTCGCTGTTAACCATTGGCTCTTTCTGGGGAGCCTTCCTCGAGCATCCCGAGCCCCACCCTCCAAGAGCCCCAGCTCTGCACCAGCACAGGGCTGCTCCTTTCCACACCTCGGCCTGGCCCGGCTGCGGAACGCCATCGGGGCAAGCGGGGCCGCCTCTTACCGCCTCCATTTTTCTGGCACAGGTAGGGGAACCTCCAGATGTTGCCCAGGCCCACAGAGAACCCAATCTGGGCCAGGATGTACTGCAGCTTGCTGTTCCAGGCTGGCCGGTCCTCGGCCTCCAGCTCCTCCTCTGCCGCCTTCTGCTTGCCGCCGGCCTCGCCCGCCACGTTCAGGATGCTCTGCTTGTAGTCCACCGGCTCCTCAAGGGCCAGCAGGTCGGCCACCGACTCCGTGACATGCTCATTGCTGTGCTCACGCTGCGTCACCTTGCTGTTCTTCGGCATGGGTGCCGCCTGGGCCACGCAGCCCCGCTCCGCCGCACTCAGAGAAGGTGACTCTCAGCTGCCGTCAGCTCCTTCTCATCCGGGGACCTGGGAGAACGACCGGGTGAGCAGGAGAGGATTAGCTGACCGCAGCAAGAGAGGCGGGGAGCCCACATGGCCCCAGTCCTCCATCACTCCGGGGCACACACTCAGAGGCCCGGCAGTGAGTGGTCTGGAGCACTGAGCTTGCCTTCCTCCCCCTCACAGGGTGCCCACCAAGGAGCTCAGAGTCTGCAGACTCGGTTTTCCCAAAGGCCTTATGGGAGCAGCACTGGAAGGTACACCTAGGGGCACCCAGGTGGCTCATCAGTTAAGAGTCTGCCTTCGGCTCGGGCCATGATCCTGGGGTTCTGGGATCGAGCCCCATGTCTGGGTTCTTGCTCAGCAGGGAGCCTGCTTCTCCCTCTCCCTCTCTCTCTCCCCCTGCTTGCGCTCTGTCTGTCAAGTAAATAAAATCTTAAAAAAAAGAAAAAGGGAAGAAAGGTAAACCTACTGGGGGCAGAAGAAGCCAAGCCAGACACCAGCCCCAAATAAAGGGCCCTCCATGCAGTACCCCCCCCATAACTGCATGTCCTAGAGTGTTCAAGAGGCCCCCACAGCCCTTCCCCTGCCCTAGGTGGCACAGGTTGGTGGCCAAGCCCTACCCCTCCTGAGCTCTACATAGCTAAACCACCCGGTGAGACCCAGGGAGCCTGGTGTCCGCCATCTCTAGGGTCTTTCTATTCCAAATACGGTTCATGGGCCAGGAGCATCACGGGGAGCTTGTTAGAAATGCAGACTCTCAGGATCACCCCCAGACCGACTGAGTCAGTCTCTCTATTTTTACAGAACTCTCTGGTGATTCAAAGGGACATTAATGCTTGCAAAAGAAAAAAAAAAAAAAGTTAGAGCTCCAACAGCAGGGACCCCACACATCGGCCCCTGCATCCCCTGCAGTCCCCGGGGCAGGAGCACTGACCAGGTTCTGCTAAGGATTCTGGCACGGCCGCCCTAGAGGCGTCTGCTGAGTGCCAACAAATGCTGGGTCATCGCTCAGCACTGACATTATCTGAGGGCCACTGCAGCCAAGAGGCAGTTCTCCATCCTTCGGTGACAGCTTTACAGCAGATAATGTCTGCACGATGCGGGCGGGGGAGGCAAAACCCTCCCCGGATCCTGCCATTCCTCATCTGTCTTTCATGCCTTTCCTTAAAGAAATAAAGCACCAAGGAAATGAGTCCTTTGAAGGATATCAACATGCTGTGTTTCAATGCACCTCCTCGTCAAGGGGAGGTTGGAGGATTTAAAATTAAACATGCATACACCCAGCCTGCCATTGCCCTGCATCTTTCGAGGGATGTAAATTACCCAGTAATTCCTTGACGAAGGGAAGGCGTTGCCTCTGGAATCCGCGGTCCTGTCTGTTCTCATCTGTGCCGTCGGAGCAGCACCACGAAGCAGAAGCTTCACCCAGACTGCCTGGCTGACTGAGTAAAGACCCAGGCTTCAAGGGGACCTGACCAGCCAGATCCTGTTACATGTTAGTGACGCTGGGAGACCCAACCGACGGGGCCGTCTACACCGGTCTGTGAGGTTCGCCAGCCTTCCCTGGGCCAGGCCGGGGACCACAGCAGCAGGTGACACCTCCCTGCTTTTCGCATCCAAGGGAGACTGTGAGTCTTTAGTGACTACACCACCACCGCCCCTCTTCCGTCCATCCCAGGAACAGTCAAGGTCTTGGGCTTTGAAGGGACCGAGACAGAACCGGTCTGCCTAAAAGACCTCAGAATTCGCTATAAGAAATGCAGCTCTCTGCTGGGACTCCTCTTCACATCCAGTCAGGCGAACGTTCCACTGTGTCCCGGAGGGAGCGTGTGTTCCGTAGACCCTTCAGCACTCAGCCTCCCCAGGCTGCCATGTGGCCCATGCCACTTAAGGGAATGGTGCCCTCAGAAGGCATGCAATGGGGAGGCCTGTGTTCTTGCTGGTGCTGCCAGGATAAGCCCCTCCCCCTTCCCTAGTCAGCAGGTCCCTCTCACAAGGGCACTCAAATAGAGAAAACTTAAGGCCCATGCAATGTCTGGCTGGCTGGCTATCCTATCTCCCCTACAGTTTAAACAAGAGTTTTAATTAAAAATTAGAACTGGGGGGACGCCTGGGTGGCTCAGTTGGTTAAGCATCTGCCTTTGGCTCAGGTCTTGATCCTGGGGTCCTGGGATGGAGTCGCGCATCAGGCTTCCTACTCAGCGGGAAGCCTGCTTCTCCCTCTCCCTTTGTCTGCTGTTCCCCCTGCTTGTTCTCTTTCTCTTCACCCCCATCAAATACATAAATAAATAAAATCTTTAAAAAAAAATAAAAACTAGAACTGGGAGACGGGTTGGGGTCCCTCTGGAGATGGCAATCACTAGGGTCCCAGCTCAGAGCCTAACTCCAGGTACTGGGTCTGCAGTGGAATTTGATCAGGACAGATCTGCAGTGCATTAAGGATGATTTACTGCCCATCATCCCACAACTGGAGAAAACCAAAGGGGATTCCCGCAAGTCCGCAGAATTTATCCTGCTGCTGGCCAACTGGAGGACAAGCTTTCCCATAAATAGCCGAGAGAGTGGCAGCTCTGGTCACCAACAAAGAAAGGGCTGCGGTGTGGGGGGGGGCAGAGAACGAGTCTCATTTAAGCTAGGAGGACTCAAGGACAAAATCAGCACATTCTGGTAAAGCCAGGGAACGCTGGCCACAGCAGCATCACAGAAACCATGGGAACCAGCTCAGCCGAAGCTTCTTCCTTCTTCCCAAGATGTGAGTGAGCATCCTGCATCACAGGAGGGGGGACCAGGGGCCTCCTGGGCCATCAGGCTCACAGGACAAAAAGTGCTGGTGCAAATTTGCAAGCAGAGCCCCTGGGCTGGGTGACAATCCTGACTGGAACGTTCTGTGCCCAGAAACAAGCTCAGTGACAACCGAGTCTGACACGTAGAATATTAAAGCTCGAGGGGCCCTAGCAATATTCTCATTTTCTATATGAGGAAATTGAGGCCCCACAGATGAAGTGACTTGCCCAAAGCCACTGGATCAGACTCAGCATGGGGGGGGTGGGAAACAGGAAGAAGATGGAGATGGTGAGGACGGCGGCTTTGCAATCAGACAGGCCTGAGTTGGAAAGTTCCCATTTCATTCATTCATTCTCCCCCCTGACACCCATTTACTGAGTTCCTTCTCTGTGACGGGCTCTGTTCTAGGTGCCTGGGATGCAGCAGCAAACAAAATAAGCAAAGTATGTCCTCCTGTGGAGTTTATATTTCTCGTGGAAGGGCCAGATACTAAAGAAAGAAACGTACTATGGCCCACGGGGTACAGGATACAAAGAAATAACATGGTCGGGGGCAGTGTCGCAAGCTGGAGGGCCGCCATTTTATGGTGTGGAAAAGCATCCCTGAGGAGGGGATGTTTGAGCAGAGGCGCTCAGGAAACGTGTGCCAGGTGAGCGAGCAAACGGATGAAATGGGAGCGCTCAACCCCTGGCCTGTCTCCAAGCCCCTGCCCTCCACCACAGCAGCCAACTATCGGGACTTCAGTGCGCTGAGAGGGGTGGGCAGCCATTTCACCTTAACGATGTGGCTGACAGTCCTCTTGGGGTGAAAAGGGTCTACGTGACGACAGCTCCCCCTCCGAGGGAAGGCTCCCATGGGGACTCGGTGGGCAGACACATCCAAAGTGCCCAGTCCCCGCACCAGGAAGGATCCTGCTACTGGGAAGCCTTGCCTTGTTTGCCTTAATTCACTTAAAAATATGCAAGCCCTCCCTATTTCTATTTGGTCACAGAAATGCCATTGCTCCTCAGGAAAAGCCAGAGTGAGTTTGCAGAGGAAGAGGGATGGGGGTGGAGAGAAGCAGTTTCCACCCACACCATCTCAGAAAGGTCCGAGCTCTGCCAGCAGGGACCGGTGCCCCACCCCCGCCGGAGGCTGCTGGGGCAGCACCCTACAAAGCCCAGCCCGCCCCCTCAGGGACCCGGGGCCACAGGGAAGCAGGTAAACGCCACGCAGCACTGGGTCTTGGGTCTAAAGATCAGCAATGTTATTACAAACATAAACGTGGCCTCATCTTAGTGTCTAGCAATATTAGTAGTGGAGGGACAGCTCCTAGTTGTGATTGTTTGAAACCACTTACAAACAGTTTTTACTCAGTCTACTGGCACGGCCTGGGGAGGGGACACTGCTCAGAAGCCAGACTGCACGGGGTCAAACCCCAGGTCGTGCTTACCGGCTGCCTGGCCTGAGATCCGTTTCCTCGGCGGTCAAAGGAGGATAACGGTGCCTGCCTTACAGTGTTGTGGGGAACAGCAGTTAGGTGGGTCTCAGAATGGCACCCAGCAAGGGCTCACAATGGTCACCTCTTCTTGACACCTCACTGGATTCATGGCCAGTCCGGGAAGTGAGCGGGGGTAGCCGCGCCCCAGAGCAGGACAGCACCTGGCTCACACCACAAGCTGTCAGCATCCACGTCTGCTCGCTCCTGCGCTGCCTCCATGTTTTAAAGATGATGGGGCACCAGTGGCTTGGAACGACCCTACCTTCCTACACCCTCCAGCTCCCTGGGGGGTCCCTGGGCTTGGGAAAGGTCAGCTTCCAGACTAGGCCATGGGAATCCACCATGTACCCAGCCAACAACCCTGGGACAAGCAAGATCAGAGAAGGACCGAGAAGGGGCAGATTCCTCTTTGCCCCTGACTTTACAGGCCATGGAGCCAGCCACGATCCAGGTATCAGGAAGCCAGCTAGGTGCTGGTCCCAACCAACCAACCAACTGTGCAAGCTGGCCCCATTGCCCTGACCTCTCTAGGCCTCGGTTTCCCCATGTGTAAAATGGGTTGGTCTGCATGATCTCGGAGGCCCTTTTCAGTCCTGCCTATATCTAGGGTGTGTCCCTCCCGCACAGGGGTGTGAGCAAGGTGTGACCTGCCTTGGGCACTTGACACGGCAGGTCCTTCCACCTGTCTGTCTTACCCACTCTGTCGGTGGAGAGCTCGCTGGGGTGTCACGGGGACGCTCCGAAGGCTGGCCCGGCCAAACTCGAATCATGGCCCTAGAGGAGTTGGGACAGGCTGGATGTCAGATAACAGAGTTCCGGGGTGTGCTCTGAGAGGAATGCCTCAGTTACCTAAAGCACAATGCCAGGGGGCTCGAGAGCAGAGAACGCCTGGCTGACAGATCCATCACTTAGCAACAGAGGCTAAGCTTCCAGCTCAGCAGAACACGTGAGAGAAGAAGCCCGGAGGGAGTGAACTGTGAAATCTTCTTAAAAAGAAAAAATAATAATAATAATAATGTGACGAGGAGGCAGACAGGTAAAAATACCCCGGGCCAGAGGGCCAATAAGTCCCCAACAACTTTTCAAGCGCCGCACTCAGTCATCCCCTCCGGGGTGAGGGGTGACCGCCCGCCTGCGACAGGGGCCAGCCCCTCTGCTCCAAGCAGCCAGAGCTGGGGGCCTTCTGGGACACAGCATCCAGTCAGCCCCCTGAACACCCGCCTCCTGGGGTCAGCTTCTCTCTTGTTCAGGAGGGTTGGACCAGGTAACTCAGGGGATGGACTCAAGGGAATCACTTATTTTCCCAGCCAGGAAAACTCCTCCCAGGGTCTGTGTGGTGGGGTCACCGTCTTCGGGAAAGCAGGGAGCCAAGGTGACGACAGACACCCCCTCCCAGGGCCCCATTTCCCTGAGCCCCATGGGGCACATCTTGCTCAGCCCCGCCAGGGTCTCCTGGCTCTGGGGACAGTAGTGCACATTCTTAAATGCGAACTTTTACAGTGGAGAGCTGAGAAGAGCCCCCAGGAGAGGCGGCCAGGGGAAGAACACCCAGCCGCCTCGGCCATAAAGCCAGGGTCCAACTCCAGGTTCATGGGTGGTGGGCAGGAAGCCAGGTCAGGGTCCTGCTCTCTGGACAACTCCACAGCTTCCTGATTTCCATGTGACAAGCAGTTGTGGCCCAAACACCTCTACTAATTACCTCAGAGCCTCTGGGCTTCAACTGAGCCCAGAACGGATCAGACTTGTTATCAGAGACACAAATTGTCCTACAAATTATTTTTAATTGTTTTATCGAAACTTCTGGTAGTCACCTGGGGGCAAACTGCTCCTGACAGGCCCTAGTGGGCCTCGATGGCTGCTCTCCTTGGGTTTTCTCATCCAGCTCCATTCTTGACCTCTCCCTCCCCTCACCCTCCTTCCCAAGGGCACAGAGCCCTGTCAGCATGTCTGAGCCCACCCTCACTCCCACCTCTTGTGCTCTAGTTCAGACCCTTCCTCAGTCAGATGCCTGCAGCAGGCTCACTTTCCTGTAGGCCTTCAGGGCAGCTTCCTGAAATTCCATGTCACCCACTCCCACTGCCTCCTGGAGAGAGCCCACTGCCCTTGCCAGACACATTTGCGGCCCCTTCACCCCCCAGCCTCAGCTGGCACTTCTTCCCCGAAGCCCCTCTGCATAAAACCTTCCCCAGTCTCTGCCTATGGAAGCTTCCAGCCTTCGAAGGTGCATCTCAAGTTCCACTGCATCGCCTCTGTGACATGTTCTGTGATGCTCTAAGTGAGAATTAACACTCCTTTCTTTCCCCTTCTCGGCATGCAATTTGGAATACTCTTCCACGCTTTTCCCATAGCTACCTGTGTGCACCCCTGATTCCTCCTCTAAACAGGAAGCTCCCTGAAGGCAGGAACCAAGGTGTACCTAGCTTTGCATCCACCCGCCACTGCCCCTAGCCCAGCCCAGCCCAGCCCAGCCCAGGCTTGCCACACACAGAACGGAACAGGGTCCCTACAAATGTTCGGACTCCCTGCCTTCCCCTCCTCCAACAGCAGCCTGCTTCCCTGTTGAAATGCTAACCACCACCTTCACCTTGAAAGAGAGGCAGGGGGGAAAGCTAACTCACTTGACCGAGATATGTTTAAACCTGCTAGGTGTCTGCCTCTCCCAGCTAGGGTGACTAATCGGGTCACCCTACAGCCCTGCAGCCCATGGGGGGAGGACCCCAGGACTGGGAAGCCAGCCCTCTGTTCTGCAATCATCTGAAAAATAGGAAATAGCGCTTACCTACCAACTGCATCTGGTTATCACATGGTTAGAGAGAGAAAGCAAAAGAAAAGTTTATCAATGAGTCAAATAAACAGAATGGTAATTTCCAACTCCGTTTCAGAGATTTGTCGGGTTGGTGTTTTGGTCTCTCACCTGTATTTCAAAGAAAACCATTTTTGGTTCTGCAAAACCAAACCTTTGTGTATTACTATTTTACGTGCTCAAATAAATATGACATGAAGGAAGCAGATGAGTGGACTCATGAACGGGTGCATATTGAAGTCCCCAAATTTTCCAGAGTCTGATAGAATTTCCCAGCTCCAAAATTTTCTTATTTTCCAATGCAATATTCTGATCTCAAGAAGACATGATGTCCTCAAAGGCGCCCCAAGGAGCAATTTATTTTTATAAGGTTTTTATTTATTTATTTGACACACACACACACAGAGAGAGAGAGAGAGAGAGAGAGAGAGAGAGAGAAATTGTGAGCTGGGGGAGGGGCTTAGGTAGAGGGACAAGCAGAGTCCCCGCTGAGCAGGGAGACCTGCAGGGACTTTGGGGCTCAAACCCACAACCCTGAGGTCCCAACCTGAGCTGAAACCAAGAGCTGGGCACCCAGGAGCTCCCCCAAACCGGCAGTTTAAAGCAAAGGTGAACTTCTAAGAAGTCCAGACAGCATTCACAGACATTTTTTCACTTATAAAGGATCCACTCTTTGTGCCTCACTTTCTCCACGTCGTAGACAGGGTCCATTTTCACCTCAGAGAAATATACCCTAGAGGGGCACCGTCTTGGCCCAGAGCATTCCACAAGGCTGGTGGGACCACTCCGAACAACAAGTCAGGCAAAGGAGCCAGCAGAATCTTCCTCGGCCGGCCTCACCTTCCTGTTGCATTTGCTGAGCGTGTTCTCTGCAGCTGGTATTTTGTTTTCTTAGTCAAGGAGGAAGGGAAGCAGGAAAAGGGGCAGATGGTCCAGAGGGGGAGGAACTGGCACTGGAAGAAGTGGGCGGGGCTAGCACAAACAAAATCTTTTGGTTCAGCTTTACCATTTCACGTGAGGGGGAAAGGCATGCCCGTGGGTGTGTAAGCAACAGCAGCCCTGTGGCCGCCCCACAGATGCATTAACCTTGTGCCAGACTCTGGGTGCTAAGGGAACTTCTGAAGCAGGGGGTGGTGTAGTGATAAACAACAACCACGACACACAGGGGACCCTTCTTGAGGGCTGGCTCTCTAGCAGCCCCTGGGCGCAGCAGCCGTCGTCTCCTGCCCATCATGGGATGAGGTTGGTCCCACAATTATTTCCATTCTACAGATGAAGAAGTAGAGGTTCGAAGGGATTGGTTACCTAATTTCACTGAACTTAAGACCCTTTGATGCTGGCACTCTCTTGAACTTACCAGGGAGGGTCAATGGAAGTTTTCCACCCAATGACTACCCCTACCCAATCAACAGCCATTTTGAAATACCACTGATTGTGCACCATGTCCTGAATTGACAAGGTGACGATGTACAGAAAAATGCATCTTGGACCTGATGAGGTAAGGCAATGGGTTCCTAGACACAACTCAAAATCTGGGGGCCCTGGGTCCACACCAGTGCTGTCTGACTCTGGGGTCTGGCTCTATACCTCAACACAAGCCCAGAAAGATGGGCTTCGGAGTGAGGGCAGCCTGGTTGGAGTCCTGGTCTCCTTACTAGCTGTGGATCTTCAGGAAACTGCATAACCTTTGTTATGGTCTTGGCTTCTAGATCTGAAAGGAAAGAGAAGACGGCCCCAATCTCACAGAGGCATCATGAAGATAAAAAGATAACATGGGCACCAGCCGCCCCTTCATGTCTGGGGAGATGTGGGGGAGATGGGCTTGACCCAAGTCTAGAGGCAAGCTGCCCACAGTCTGGCAAAGCAGAGTGTGACAAGCATGTGGGTCCCTGATGATGTTGGGGGGGGCTGCTGGGGGACACAGGTGCTGGCGCTCCAACAGATGTCCTGCTTTCTTTACTTCCTTCACCCAATAATTTACTGAACACTAAGTGCCAGACCCTGTTTGAGCACAGTAGAGAACAAAGCAAACGGTGTCCCTGCCTCATGAGGTTTATATTCTTGTGTAAAGTGGCAAAAAAAATCAGACAAATATATAATCAATATTGTGTATATAGACACATACCTGTAGTATACATAAAGATCGCACAAAAATATGTAATAGTGAATGTGAGGGGATGGAGTGAGACAGGGATGCTACGACATATAGGGGGAATAGGTGGGCACATTCTCATAAAGACCTGATAGAGGGAGAGAATGGGCCATGTGAGTAGCCTGAGAAACCATTCAGGGCAGAGAGAATAGGAAGTGCAAAGGCCCTGAGGCAGCCTGCTTGGTGAGTACAAGGACCAGAAAGAAGAGCCTGGGCTCAGAGCATCTTAAGCAAGGGAAGAATGGGAAGTGCTGACAGGAGGATAGCTAGACTCCAGGGAAGACTTGCAAAGCATGGAAAGGCCTGGGTTTCTTTTCAAGGCTAGCGGGGAGTTTTTTTAAGTGTCTGAGCAGGGGAGTTATGTGACTCAACTGTTTTTAAGGAGATGACTACAGGAAAAGTGAAAAAACAGGAAGGGTAGGTGAGAGGGGATGGTGACCCAAGCCAGGGTGATGGGTGAGGTTTAAGTTTTAGAGAAGGAAAAGGAGAGCCCCAAGCTGCTGCAGAGCATATCAGGTCCCAGACAGGCAGAAGACTCATGAGACTGTCCCAATTGGAAAAAGACATAATTTTTTAAAATCAGATGTGAAAATAAAAAGTTCAGGAGCAACGAGTAAAAACCTCACTACCTTCTTTCCTCATTCACGGGAGGCTCATGGTGGTAACAGATGGGTCCTCACAGTATCTGTCCAAATTCTCTGACCTGGATTTTCTTAAAGCCACTATTTTGTCTTGTTTCAGAGAGAGACAGAGGGAACCAAGGGGGTCCAATTACCTGAGTTACCCACCAGACTGCTGAAGTGCACTTGAAGGAATAGTGATCAGAAACCCTTAATTACTGTCCCAACATGATGTCTCTTTCCTGTGAATGAGAAGGGTTTGTGCCTCTTTGCTCACCAGCCCTCAGTGCAGCTTTGTGGAAGGGGTGGCCAGAAAAGTGCTCCTACTGGGAACAGGTCACAGGACAGCTGAGATCACAGCAAAGAGAGGAAGCATTTTTTAAAAAGATTTATTTATTTGAGAGAGAGAGAGACAGAGTGCACAAGTGGGGGGAGGGGCAGAAAGAATCCACAAGCAGACTCCCCGCTGAGCATGGGACTCAGTCCCAGGACCCTGAGATCATGACCTGAACCGAAATCAAGAGGCGGCCACTCAATTGACTGGGCTACCCAGATGCCCCAGGAGCAAGTATTTTTGAAGACCTGCTATGCTTACATATGTAATTTATCCCCCAAAAAACTTGGGATAAAAAATGTAATTCTCATTTACAAAGAAGCCAAGGCTAAGGGAAGATAACAGGTACAAGATTAGCCTGTCATGAAGTGTCAGAGTGGGGATTCAAAACTCTGTAGCCGGGGGCACCTGGGTGGCTCAGTGGATTAAGCCTCTGCCTTTGGTCCAGGTCATGATCTCAGGGGTCTGGGATCGAGCCCCACATCGGGCTTCCTGCTCTACAGGAAGTCTGCTTCTCTCTCTCCCTCTCCCCCTCCCCCGGCTTGTGCTCTCTCTCTCCCTCTCTCATGCGCTTTAAGAAAAAAAAAAAACAACAAAACACTCTGTAGCCCATTTCCTTTCTGATATATTGGTGCTTTCCAATCTTCCGTATGTCATAATACACAAAGAAAAGAATGCTGGCAGGGACCCTGGGGCTACTCCAAAACATGAAGGCCTCACTGTTTCCGGGCCACGCGCTACCCGTATGTGGCACCAGTGAGGAAGTTCTCCACCGGGCCCGGCTGCGTTGCACAGTGACACACGTGAATCTCATTCAGCACGTCAACAGTGAGGCCAGTCCTTCTACCACCATTTCTCCCTGTGCTTAGGAGTTTCTTCATTTGGCTAGGTCCTTCCCTAAAGCCAATGGCATAATGAGAGTTGGGGAACTGGTCAAGGAGATTCCTTCCAGCTGCTCTAAAGGAGTCCCCAAATTAATAGCCGGCACGTCGGCTCCGTGCTGTGCCAGGACCGTGGACAGCGCCCACCGGGCCATTCTGGGAGCTAATTGTGGGTTGCAGCCGCCCTCCTTCCCTTAGCCCCACCCCCGGGGAAGAGAAGGTCCACATCCTGGCACCTGGCAGCACCTGATGGAGGCACTCCAGCAGGTGACTGTTCTCATTCCTCGAAAAGGAGCTTTATCAAACAGCACTCCTGACCTGGAGTGGGATTTAAACCACAGGAGCCGGGAGTCTTATAATTAAAGAGAAAAATGCAAGCAGCAGAATTTGGGGGTGTGGACCAATGAATTATTTTTGTGAGTAAAAGAATAGGTGGCAAATTAGTGGTGCACAGAATCCAGGGGAAATTCTAATTAACCCAGTAATTAAAAACGATGGAGTACAGTGAGAGGCAACTTGTTATCTCCAAATGAACCAGGAGTAGCCTTGGAAGATCGAGAGGCAGCTCGGTGGGACAAACGCAGTAGATGAGATGAGCCCAGAGCCCAGAGCCTATGCCTTCACTCCACAAGAGGCCCCAGCCAGATAGGGCTTTAAGTCTCAATCCCCAGGTTGGAGACTCAGGCTGCTCAGGACTCACCTGACCCAGAATTATTCTCCAACAAAATATACCTGGTCATGAACATGAGAATAATGTAGTACAGCAATCCATCTTGCATTTGAGCTTAGGTTCTCACCTGTAAATTTTCTGAACACCGTGAATATCTAGTTTTTTTTTAAGATTTTATTTATTTACTTGACAGAGATCACAAGTAGGCAGAGAGAGAGGAAGAAGCAGGCTCCCTGCTGAGCAGAGAGCCCGATGTGGGGCTCGATCCCAGGACCCTGGGACCATGACCTGAGCCGAAGGCAGAGGCTTTAACCCACTGAGTCACCCAGGCACCCCATACTTTTGTTTGTTTTTTTTTAATAACTGGTTTTAGCCATGATTGAGCCACATTTTAATTTAAATAATTACTCATGGAGGTGGGAGGGGGAAATTTTCAAAGCACTGTATCTGCACAAAATGGCTGCCTGTGCAGCAAGGGCTTCTGGGAGAACCCTTCATGTCCTCTGGGGGTGGGGTGGGGGAGCAATAGTGCTTACACTCCAGTTATCCACCCTCACTTACAGGAACTTCCCCAAGACCAACGGTGGCTTGGAGGTCCAAGGAAGGATAGGACAAACGGGCCTATTCTTCCAGGGCTGGTGATTTCTCAGGGAGCGAAGAGATGAAGAGGCAGGAAGAATCAGAAGCCACGTTTCCCAGGGCAGCCACAGACTCCAGGGCAAAGCCCCAGGGGTGAGGACAGTGGGCTCTCCATGGGGCAAGACTAGGAAGCAAGCAGCGTCCCTCTGAGCAGCCCATGCCAGCAGCTGCCATAAATAACCTTGGAGTATTAGCAGTTTCGCTCTGGGGTCTGGGGCCTGACAAGAAATCCCTCCAAGTCCCTGGCATGCGCTCTCCAGCAGAGAAATCTGACACACCAGAGCCCCCACAAGCACACGGCCGTCCTTTTTTCTGCAGAGGCAGACATCCTCCAGGTACCATCCAACCTGCCAGGACTCCCCTCGCTGCTTCCAGCACCAACCCCTGACTTGGATAAACTTTAAGGAATGAGGTCAGGAGTGGTAGAGATCAGGAAGAAAAAGACCAACAGGACAGTAAAGCATGACAATTGGAGCCTGGGATCTTCGGCTGCATTCCAACCCACCAGGCACGACGGACCAGATTCCCCAAACCGTGGAAGTTTACGTATGTTCATTGTTCACCAAATTCCCATTGGTGGAGGCTCATTTTCCACTTCCTTGGGGCACTAGCTTAAAGAACCAGACCCACAGGCTTAGAACACCTTGTTTGGATAAATGCTCAGGTAGCCAGGAAATATTTATTAAGAGCATACCGTGAAGATATCACAAAAGGGTTCGGGGCATAAAGTTTGGATCCTGCCATACCTGAATTCAAATTGTCAGATTGCTGCTCACTACCAGTGTGACCTTGGACAAATTATTTCACCTCTCTGAACCTCAAGTCCCATATCTGTAAAGTACAGAGAGCACTATCCGTCTCCTGTGGTTGTAGCGAAGATTAAATGAGATGGTATATGAATAAAGCACTTAGCATAACACTGAAGCCTTCGGTAAAAACCTGGGTGTCATCGCTGTGTGCCAAGCATGGTGTGAGCTGCTGGAACCCAGAATGGCAGTCACCCCCCTAAAAGCACACCAAGCTGGCTTTTCCCCACAGGTCACTATCCCGCCCATCTAGGTTAACGCACTAATACAGACCCACCAGCGGTCTTGTGCTTCTGACCTCTGGAAGTCTGGGACACAAGGTGGGGGAGGATGATGGAAAAGGACTTTGTGGGGGCTGAGTCTTTTCCCAGCCTGGGTGCTCCAGATGTTTGGCTGTGAGAACTCCTTGTAGCCCAGCCCAGGAGCAAGCCATAACTCAGATCTGCTTCCAGGAAGAAAGCTCAAATCCATCTTCCCTTTAAACTATTCTGCTGCTTATCTTAGCAGCCTTAAAGGGACTGGTGATGAATTGTCCTGCTGCAGCTAACTTAGACAGGAAAGGAGCACGAGGGGAGGGAAGGTGCACAGGCAGAGAGACCCTGCTTGTCAAGAATGCCCTCATCTCAGAAATTTGCTGCCAGATCCAGTGGGGAGGACATACCTCCAGGGTGCATGTGCCTCATGCACACACACACACACACACACACACACACATACCGCCAGTAGTAGACCGGAGTCCCCTAGGCCAGCATGGCCTCTTGCTGCACTGGGGATCCCCTTACTGCCTTTACTTTTGAGGCGCACACACCTCTTAGCTCACACCAAGTCTAGAGACATTACAGAAAGAGAGAGTGAGGAGCCAGGATTCCTCGGGGAAGGCAGGAGAATAACACAGTCTCCTCTCCAGGATGGTTGCCATGCAGCTTCCAACTCCATGGTGGACAGGACAGGTGAGGGTGGGGGGAGGAGGGCAAGATCTGATCCAAGGGCAGGAGCCCTTGAAGTCCAGCCAGTTAAATGCCACAACTTGAGAGCAGGCCACAGTCACTAAGGAGTAAAGGTCTGTGCAAGAGTCTCGCCCCGGAGCTGTTGCAGACAGCCAAGCGCACCCATCAGACCCAGCACAGCTCTTCCCCACGCCCTGTAATCCTGCTCTTACTCAGGGTGTCCTGGGGAGACCCGAAGGTTGGGGAGAGGTCAGTTTAAAGCTGAATTATGGGTCCTTCTCAACCATGTGTGAAGCCCTGACACTTTCATTGGTCTCCACACCCCCTCTTACACCAAGGCACAAAGGCAGGGAGAGAAAGAACAACTGCTGGTTATGGGCCATAAAGAAAAGGGTGGGGAATCAACGTTTTACGAGCATCTGCCAGGTGTCCAGCAAGGGGCTCCAAATAAGCCTGAGAAAAAGGCACTATAGGCATTCCCATTTTATAACTGAGGAAATCAAGGCTCTGGAGGTAAAGTGATTTGTCCAAGGTCACCCCGTGCTGGCACGTGGCAGAACACAGGGCCCATTTCTGTCCACAATCACAGAGCCTCCCACGGAGCCTCTGCTCCAACCCACCCCCCAACCCCTGCTTGCCTTGCCCGTGGGGCCAGAGCTCTAGGACCCCTGCCCAGGAGCCAGACAGCCCAAGCTCTGCTTAGCTCACCCTGAGGACTTGCCCACCTCTGTGACCCCAAAACCCTGGGAGCTCTGGGGTTTCTGCTTACAAGCCCTGATAAAGAACCCCATTCAACTCATAAACAGCTGACACACAACTCTGTGTGTGACTCAGGCCAAACGAACTGACTCCAGTCAGCACCGGTGGGCACGATTTGCCTCCTGCACTGAGTCACTTGGGCCAAGCTGCAAGGATTTGCTGAAACTCACCACCTACTTAGCTGCAGCTGCTTCGTTAGAGAAAAGGCCAGCACAGGAGCCAAAACCTCTGATGGTCCCACTGGATGGGCCACAGCCAAGGACAGTCAGGTGTGACCTCAAAGCCCTTCCTGCTTGGGTGATGGGTCTACTTCACTGGACCGTGGGACAATGTAGGCACAGCACGAAATACAAGAATCCTTTGCTGTTAACCTCAACACACTCTGACCTTGCTCTCCAGGCATCCGTCAGAATGTCCAGCACCATCTAACAGGCTCCAACTCAAGTTTTGGTTGAATATTTGGGGAGCCATTACAGGATATTCTTAGCTCCTGGAAGTTCCTATTAACAAGGACAGCATCTCACAAGCTGATCCCTCACAAACATCGTTTTTTCTGTATACCGCTGCCCTGTCTCCCCAACCCAACCTTCCTGTCTCACTCTCACAGCTGAATTGCACCCCCACCAAGGCAGCTCTGGTTAGAAATTTCCTAATTCCTAAATGTTTTCCCAAAGAAGGAAAGAGGAATGGGATTTTTTTAAAAAAAATTGTTTTTAACTCTACTTGATAGCGACTGGGTCCTATAAATGTGAGTGACCTCGGCATTTCCCAACACTTAAAGTCCAAGAGGGCTGTTTGGGCTTTTAAGATAGGACTAGGCTTCCCTCCTCAGCGGCCGCGCCCCTGGGGGAACTGCCCTCCCCAGACTACGGTGAGCACAGTTTGGGAGCACGGTGACCACAGGTATAAACGTGGCAGAGGCCTCTCCCGAGACGGTCCTCCAGACCCGCACCCCGCGCACGTCCCCCATGTCCGCCATTCGGTTGCCAGACGCGCTTCCCTCGAGGGAAGATGGGCTCCCCGCTAGCTCCAAATTGAGCGCGGTCCAGCCCCAGACTGGGAATTAAATATTCATCTCGGGCGTGTGCTCTCTGCTTCTCTGGCCAATGTTACTGTCAAGGTCACGGGCCTGAAGCCCAGCGGCTGGGGCTGGGGTCTCCAGCCGCGCAGAAGCCTCCTCGCGGGAACTGCGCCCTGGGCGCGCAGCTCTGAGCGGCCACACCGGCCGGGCCTCCAGCCTGGTCCTCCGCGGGGCGCTTGCCTCTGAGGCTCTGCCCGGTTACCCCCGGAGTTCTTGGGCCCTCCTGAGCCCGGGAAGCTAGAGCCCGTTGGCCAAACCGTGAGCGCGGAGGAGCTCGAGCCCCGGGCTCCGTCTCCAGGCAACAGCGGCTGGAGCGGCGGGAGGAGCCCGGGGCCCGATCAGGGCCGGGCGGGTACCTGGCGGCGCCTCCTCGCGCCTCTGTCCTTAGGCCTTCCTGGCTGGGGCGGGGCCGGAACAGCTAAAGTTGCGGTGGCCGGCGCGGTAAACCCAGGCGGGGCGAGGCCGGCGACTCACCTGTCCGGCGTGGGCCGTCGCGCGGACTCGGCCCCTGCACTCCGGCCGAGTAGCTGCGGTCCCAGACAGGTGGCGGGCGCACCGCCCCTCCCGCGGGCAGCCCGAGTCTGGCGGCGGCGGGCACCGGCCGGGGCTGAGAGGGGACCTGGAGTCGCGCGTCCGCGCACGCGACTATGCTCGCTCCTCGCTCCCTCCCTCGCCGCGGGTCCTGGCCCAGATCCCGCCCGCTGCGCGCTCGAGCCTCTGGGGAGCAGCGCGGGGACCCAGGTCCCGCGGTGGAGACGGCGCGTGCGGCTGCGGTCGCCGTCGCCGAGTGCCGCCCTCCCTGTGCACTGGCCGCGCCGGCTCTGCGCAGCGGAACGGAGCTGGGCGGAGCGCGGCGCGCACTGTTCCCTCGCTTTCCGAAAGGCCACCCTGGCGGCGGGGCGTCGTGACGCAGGCTTGACTCACGCGCGGGCCCGCGTCAGTGCGAGGCTCTGGGGCCGCAAGCGAGGCTCTGATGGCCGACGACGCAGGGGTGGGCCGGGAGAGGGAGAGGGGCTAACCCGGGACCAGCCTCTTGTGGCGCCCGCCCAAGGGACCCAGACCTTAGGACAGCATTACCAGGGCTTCTGTCCTCAGAGAGGAATGGGGCCACAATGGCCAAGGGCCTCCTGAGTACTGGGCCTTATTTCTTCACCTTTTAAGGAGCAGCACTTTGGCCTTCCTTCGTGAACTCAGCTCCAGCCAAAGTGCTTACTCCCCTGTCGTAGCCACTTCCCCCTCCCTGCCTTCGCTCATTCTTCCCCTGCTTGGAATTCCTTTTCCACTCCACCATTCTTCAGTCCTACCATCCTCAAGACCATTTCCCGTGCGGTTCAACTTCAATATAGTACTTTTCTGCTGAGCTCCTTCTGTATGCCACGGGGTTGAGAAGATCACAGAACTGTTGGGGGAACCTCTGGGACAGGCAGAGTGGGGTTATCTAAAGAGCCACAATATCAGGCTGAAGGACTAGGGAACCCTATAACATGGGGAAAGTAGGGGACGATGAAGGGAGAGGAAAATTCTGACTGGGCTCTGGGCAGGCCTTGAGGAAGCCAAGTGGAATCCTAGCCTCAAAGGGTGGACAGGGCTTCAACAGACAGAAAAGGAGAAGGTTGGCCCTTGAGGGGAGAGCATGACAAGGAAAAAGATATCAGAGAGTGGAGAAGGTGTGCAGCGGAGGTGACTGACTGCCCAAGTTGGAGGAGTGGGGTAATAGGGGAGAAGTTGGGGGGGGCGGCCATCCTTCCCAGCCTTGGAGGGCTGGTTGTGTGGAGAGAGTCTAGGATGAATTCTTTGTGCTCTAGCGGACCTTGGCATTAGAGACAGTGTTTGGGGAAGGGAGAGGCAGCGGGAGGTGGAGGCTGACTCTCAGTTGTCCTACTGACAGGCAAGAGGACCACTGTCACAAACTCTGAAGGTTCTGAGATTTTTACCCTTGGAGTCTAAAGAGTGAATCTGCCACTGTTTCATGGAAGCTGACAGAAGACGTGAGACTCCATGGCCAGAGACAAAGGACTTCATTACCTATAGTGCAGCAAGAAGCAGGAGCTACACTTTCAAGTCAGTTTCCCTTGCTTTCCAAGTTCCATGGGAAGGGCTAGGTCCCTGTGATCCTGCATACCCTGAGGAATTCTAAGTTTAGAAACCCCAGTCCTTTATAATGGGCTGCAAGCAAACCTGCCAGCCTTTGCCCTGGAGAGAGACATTATTATCTTAGACAGCAAACGAGCCCATCCTCCACTGAGGGAGACTGGCTTCCGAAGCTGTTCACTATGCAAATATCCTCGAAAAGATAGTCTGGAGCAAACAGCCCTCAGTGCCTCTGCCTACAAGGCCTGCAGAAATGTGAGACTGCCGTGGAGATTTATCTCCCAAAGGACATCTATCTTTTCACTCAACAGCTACTGAGTGCTAGCTAGCGTTTGCCTGGTGCTATTCTAGGCCCTGAGGACACAGCAGAGAACAGGACGGACGATGGCGCCTATCCTCATGGAGCTGACTGGCAAGGAGACCCAACCAATAACACGGAGTGGAGTGAAGAGGCATGGCAGGAAGTAGCAAGTGATCCAGGAGACATGCCAGAGGTGAACCAACAGAATGGGACACTGGACCTGCTGGGCGATGGAGAAGAAGGGTGGGGTCAGAGTTAGGTGTTTTGAGGCAGGGAACTCACTGTACTAATGGTGTGCTGATGGGGAAGGATAGGGCTTTGGACCTTGCAGACCTGTTTTCTTTCATCCCAACTGCCACTTACTAGAGGCCTTGACCAAGTGATTTCACATTCTGATCCTCAGTTTCCACATCTGTACAATGAGTAATACATCCCCCATAAGGCTGTTATGATGATCAGATGAGATGATTTTTTTAAGATTTTATTGATTTATTTGGCAGACAAAGATCACAAGTAGGCAGAGAGGCAAGCAGAGAGAGAGGAGGAAGCAGGCTCCCCGCTGAGCAGAGAGCCTGATGTGGGGCTCCATCCCAGGACCCTGGGATCATGACCTGAGCCGAAGGCAGAGCCTTAACCCACTGAGCCACCCAGGCGCCCCAGATGAGATGATTTTTTTAAATATCTGGTATTACGTCTGATATGTATACTTTAAAAATGACTATTATTAGTAGTATTATTAGATGATTTATTATTATTAACCAGGATAGGGAATTTCAAAAGGGGAACAGATTTGAGGAGCAGTAGGGAAGAAGGTAATGAGATCATGAATCTGGGACATATTGAAAATAAAACGTCCGTGGGCTATCAAAAGGGTAACCCCAAGATGTCCATTGCTTCCCTACCTGTACATCACATCAACCCCAGTCAAGCCCCAACCATGAATGAACTTGATACTGGCTTTCTCTATGCCAAGTTCTCTAGAGAAAAACACACTATGGAACACACAGGTGTCCCTCTGCTTTTCATGGTCGTTAACGTCAAGTGGGCTTTCAAGTGGCACAACAGCCTTCGTAGGATTTTCTGGTCAACTTACTTCTCCATTCTGTTGGAGGCCACTCCAGCCTTCTCCACTCTCCTAAACACCCATCCCACTGTAGCACCAATACCGCATAGATCCCTGCTTTATTTCGGCCAGAAGCCCCCCTTGGTTTTCCACTGGTGAAAGCAGACCTGCCCCCATATGCCCCTACATTTGCACTTGCCCTCTTCTCCTCCTTCCTGGTACAGCATCGGAGAGTCTCTCCTGCTCCCTGAGATTAGCCTCCATCTGCCCACTGGGTCCCCTGGTCCCACGCTTCTTGAGATCCTCAGTCACTGTGGGTTACTCCTCTTCTCTCTTCCTTGTCCACATTTGCCTTGCTACTGGGTCCTTCTTAGCAGCTATCTTCCTTTTACAAAGTCACTAAAGCTCCCATCCCTACCTTCTCATGGTCTTCCACGTAGCTTACTTCTATTCCCTCAACCCCCACTCACTCTTCAACCCACCTCTGCCCATCATGCTGCCAAGATGGCTTTCTCTCACTAAGGTCACAAGGGATTTCTATGTCACTAAATCCATGGAACAGTCTCCAAGTCCTCATCTCCCTGACCTCTCTGTGATACTTGTCTTGGCTCTCCTTCCTTCTAGCACTCTCTTCCTTCGGACTCCACATTCCCTGGCTTTCCTCTTACCTTCTAGCCACCTGTTCAGTTACCCCTTCCAGTTAAATGCTGGGCCTCCCAGAGCCACAGCCTTTTCACCCTTTGTACCCTCTCCTAGAGCGTCTCCCAGACTGTCCACTGATTCCCACCTCTACATGTCCATTCCAGATATCCTCTGCGCTCTACATGCTCAACTTCCTACTCCATCTTTCCCCTTGACTCCCTTGGAATCACCTCCAACACAGATGTGTAAGAAATACATTCGCCATTCAAAGTTCTACCCTGGAAACTTTCCGTAGTTCACTTCCTGCTCCTCCTCCAATCGTCCCTGGCTCCATGAAGAGCTGAGCCAGTCAGAAACCCAGTAATCATCCTTGAGACCTCCTCTTTCTCACTCTGTTGTGCAATCTACCACTAAATCCAGGAGATTTCATCTTCTAAGTACCTCTAGATTCTGTCTGTTTCTCTTTCATTCTGCTGCCATCAGTCCAGACCAGAATAATGGCTCACCTGGACTCTCACCATCACCTCCTGATGCTAATTCCAGTCTTGCTCCCTTTCTCCACACAGCAACGGCACAACCTGTTAGAAGTCCAGATATGATCACACTCTTCTCAAGCTTGCAGAGTTTGGCCCACATCTTCAACACGTCCTTCCAGGCCTTGCCTTGGCCCTAGTCTTCCCTATAGCCCACTGCCTGCTCCAATGTTCTCTTGGCTCTCCTATGCACCCACTCCTTCTTGACTTGGCCTTCAGCCATGTTCCCTCTCTGACAGAGAGCCTCTCTGTCCCATTCTCCTCTTTCCTCACTCGCTGCTCATCCACCAGGTTCAACTCAAACCCTAATTCTTCACACCTCTCCTGACCGCGGAGAAGAATTCAATCTACCTCCCAAGCAGACATTTCTTCTTTGTAACCCTTTTCATGATCGTAGCCAGATGCCTAATGGTGTGACTGGCTGCTGAGTGATGGTCTCCTTGGCTGATGGGTAAATTCCATGAGGGCAGAGACCATCATGTCCTTCTTCACCACAAGGTGGACTCTCCATAGGGATCTGCTGAAAGAATAGATAAAACGGTGAGGTTAGAAATATGGGGTGGGGGGGCGCACTTGGATGGCTCAGTGGGTTAAGCCTCTGCCTTCGGTTTGGGTCATGATCTTGGGGTCCTGGGATCGAGCCCCGCATCGGGCTCTCTGCTCAGCAGGAAGCCTGCTTCCCTCCCTCTCTCTGCCTGCCTCTCTGCCCACTTGTGATCTATCTCTCTCTCTCTCTGCCAAATAAATAAACAAAATCTCTAAAATAATTAAATACATTGTTTAAAAAAAAAGAAATATGGCTATAAAGTCCAGGAGAGAGGGCTGGAGACAGACTTGGACATCATGAGTGGAAACGTGGTGCTGAAGTGGAGGGGAAGTACGTAGAAGACAGTCAAGAGGACAGAACTTGGGGGGCTGTGCCTGCTTCAGAGGGGCAGGAGGAGCAAGAAAGTTCAGGAAAGAAGACAGAAAGGAAGAATCAAGAGGTGAGAGGACAATGTTTATCACAGGAGAAAATGTTTCTAGAAGGAGAAGGCAGTCCACAGTGTCAACATTTTCAGTGAGGTGAAAGAAGATAAAGCTCAGAAGATATCCCTGATTGAAGGTCCCAGCATGGAGAGGGAAGGAACACTTCCACCAGGAAGTCCTCCTGAACCCTCCAGCTCTCAGTGGCCATCTCCCCTCTGAACATCTAGAAAACTGATTCTTTCTTGCCAGGACTATAGAAAGATGTTTAAAATATATAGGATAATATTATGAGGTAAGACTATTAGTATCCCCAGCTTACTCACAGAGGAACTCAGGCTTGGTGTCCCAAGTCATACAGCGAAGGACCATCCTGGTCCATCCCAGGACCAAAGTCCTTTCTCTCAACCTTGACATTTAGGGCTTTATAAAGTAGGTCCCCCTTCCCATGTCTATGCCTTACCTCTCAAATTAAGAGTGTGACTGCATATAAGGCACGGACCTCTTCCTCTTCATCTCTCCATACCTCGCACCCCCATTCCCAACATAGGACATACATATAAGAGGTGCTCAGTCAAAGCTTACAGGTTGGGCAGCCCTGTCAAGTACGGCAGGTCCAACACAATGACCTAATCCATTCTTCTTAATACTGGTCCTGCTTGGAAGAGGAGACACATTTACTGGTTAATCTCCCCTCCCCAGCACTTCCTCTTCCACCCAAGCCTGTCTTCCTGAAAAGAAAGACACTGAAGTAATGCTCCTAATTTTTATTTCTCTCTACAGGAATCCAAGGAACGCTACGCCCCAGAATCATTAAGTAGTAAGATGTAAGAGGAAGTGTTGGCCGTGGTTTTTTCCAGGACACAGGGAAGCAGCCGAAATTGCAATTAACTTAAGTTGTGTTTCTGAGTGTCTGAAACACACAGATGCTAAGCTATGATCTCTCCTTTGTCCTGAGGGGCACAATTATTCGTTTTTCCAGTGTGGGTGTTTTTTTAAAAGGCCCCAACATTCTTTGACTGTGTTCTCTTCAGGAAGTCACGCTTGTATCTCCTCCCTTTGAATCTGGGATCTGTGCTGCCTGAACAAGGGAGGTAAGTCATGTATTTTTCTGGATCCAAGCCATAAGAAAATGGTAGCTTCCATTCTCTCTCTCAGGATGCTTGCTCTTAGAACCTGACTACTATTCTGTGGAGCCTACAGAGCAGCCAATGAGGAGAAGAGGTCCCCAGCCTCCAACGCGGGCTGAGTTCCTGACCTCGCCAGCCACGGGAGTTTGTCAACTTGGAAGCAGCTCCTCCAACCCACTCAGTCCCCGCAAGTGGACAGTGCATCGAGCCACCCACTGAGCCCTCCCCAAATGCCTGATGCCCAGAAACCATGAAATAGAGAAAGATAATGATCACCTTAGTTTTATGCTTTAATTAATTAATTAAATTAATGCTTTCAAAAAATTAATGCTTTAATCAAAGTGTGTATTAGGGTGCTTTGTTACACAGCAATAACCGGAACAGCCCTGTAGTTGAGTAAGCATGGAAGCAGCAAGAAGGTCAGTGACCATGTGCTACTTTCACACCTTGGAGACCTCCCTCACCAACGACTTAGAAGTAGAAAATGGGCCTTTTCCCAGAGCCATCACAGGAACCCCATCCTCCCAGATTCATTGAGTTAGAAGAGCAAAGGGGAGGAGCAAGCCTCACCCAGGTAGGGTTCAAGATGTAAAACAGAGCTGATGCAAAAGTCCCCACCCACCACTGATTCTGTGTGTGTCTTTAGAACAAATGCTAGGCCTATTGCAGTTCCCTAAGGATGGTTATCCTGTTATGGCTTCTGAGGATAAAGCCAAGCCCTGTAGGTCTGTGGAATTTCACCCAAATGAAGAGGGAAATGCCAGCATCAACTCCCCGGGGGGAATGGAAAGTGGAACCTAGAACAGGAGCTCTGATCTCCTCCCAGGCTACCCCCACTCCTGGCACTTCTGCTTCCTTACTTCCTTCTCCTTGCCTGCGGCTGCCATCCTTACTCAATTGTACTTTGTTTTTCCAATGAGACCCTATAGGCTTCATCATCTCACCCATCATTTGGAGTCTGCAGAAGAAATGACCCACATCTGCCCTCTTTAGTTAGAAAATGAGCAAGAAAGGGAGTCCCAGCTCTCAGCGGCAGGGATGTGGGAGCAGCGTGGGGCAGAAGCACATGAGTGTGTTGGAAACTCAGCCCCTGCACCGGCACCAGAGCTCACAGCTTCACACCCCTGTCACTATGTGGGACCTCTCAGGACCTGGTGTTCCCACCTGCAAAATGGAGATAAGAATAGCGATCTCCTGGATGCCTGGATGGTCAGTTGGTTGAGCATCTGCCTCCAGCTCAGGGCATGATCCCAGGGTTCTGGGATCGAGCCCGTTGTCAGGGTCCCTGCTCAGTGGGGAGCCTGCTTCTCCAGCTCCCTCTACCCTACCCCCCTGCTCGTGCTTACTCTGTCTGTCTCATGCTCTCTCTCTCTCTCAAATAAGTGAATAAATTCTTAATAAATAAGTAAATAAAAGAATAGCGCCCTCCTCACAGGATATTGAGCTTTAAAAGGAACACGTTTATACCAGCAGCAGGCACAGAGCGAGGCCTGTACAGGACCACTGCTGCTGGGATCATGATGACAATGCGATGATGGTGATGGTGACAACGACACAGTAGAGAGCTGGGCCACAAGCTTGGAAAGAGGTGCTTCTGGCCAGAGCCCTCTGTCCTGGGCTCCAGTGTAGGTGGAACAGAACTGAGCCCAGGGAGGAAGCTCTGCCGGCAATCCCAGATGTCCAGAAGGTAGCCCATCCAAACTTGAGCTGCATGAAAAGGGGGGGGAGCGGTGGGAACCTGAACAGGGGAGGGACTTCCCTGGCAGAGTCAGTACACAGCCGGCAGCCTCCGCCTGGCCAGGTCCATCTGGTAGGACTGTGGGGGTGGGCAGGGCAGGCAGCAGCCGTTCCGCTGCTCCCAGCCCACCTGTTCCTGTCTCGGTGCTGTGGGTCTCTTTGCAAATCCTCTTTGGGGAAGGCTCCCCTGTGTCTGGCACTGTGCTAAGCTCAGTCAGCTCACAGCTGAGTTCCCACGCCAGGTTTACACCATCAGCCAAAGACAACATGGAAGGTGTTAAGAAACTAAACAACTTTCCTCTGTATTGGTCAGGGCCTAACAGAAGTCCCAAATCGGCCCCAGAGGTGAGAAGGCAATGACGGACTTCAGCCACATATAAGAGAAAGCAAACTTTTCTGAAGGACTTCGTTAGCACCTATGGGTTTGTGTTCAGTTCAGCTTTTGCCCTGAGCATTAGGTTTCCTGGAAGAAGGAATAGGGTTCTGCCGTGCACCAGTAGCATACATGTACACGTATATAATAATTCAAGTAAGAATCTTTGTAGAAACAACAAAGATGAGTTCGTTACCCTTGACAGGTTTGTTTCCTGTTTCTCCAAATCCATCATTCTTGGTTCCATCACATTTTTTATGTGAAAAATAATGAGAGTTTTTGTATATTTCAAGCATAAATAGGAAGCAACGATGGGAAATGGCTGCTAAAACAGCTAACTTAAGCTTGAGCTGCATACATAGAATTATCATTTTCCAATGACGGCATGGATATCACCAGTTCATCTTGCTTCCTCTCTGGAGCTTGAGGACCGCTGCAGAGAAATAGTGAGCAAACAGGGATGAGCTTGTGAAGGGACTCACCATGTCCCCAACTCCATAGACCTAGGTCTGGATCCAGCTGGGCCTTTTGGAAGCGTGGTTTGGGGAACTAGTGAGAGATAAAGCCAGAAGATGAGTTGGATCCTGTAATGTGGAAGACTGATCTATTAGTCTGAAAACCTCTGCTTAGGCTGAAAGGTAATGGGGAGACATTGGAAGTTTTAGAGCATGGTGGTGACATTATGGGTATGACTTCCCAGCTAGACTTCATTGGGAGGTGGCAACACAGAGCACTTCAGAATTATCCCTGCCCCCCGAGAGGAGACCCCCATTTGTATTCCCAGATTCTACCTCCCAGCAGCTTCTAGAGAGTCTCTTCATTCTTGACCAGGAACTTACTCCTCGGTCCATAAAGTGGAAGCCTCACTTCAGGTTCTGAGAGAACCCCAGTGGTGAGCAGGTTAGGGGAGGTGGGGCAGAAGTGGGGAGGAATGCGAGAAAAGAGACTCAGGGAGAGATCAAAGGCTCCGGAAAAACCAGGGAGGGGCCTCCCAATTCTTTCCTGCACCCCATACTTTACCTTCCTCCGCTGGGACTCAAGCAAGCCGCTGAACACTTGGGTCGTCATCTCCTCTGTGGAAATGAGGTAGTGAAGCACAGGATGAAGAAGAGGAATGGACAGCCCTCCTCAGGAACAGAAAGCACCCCACAAATGCAGGCCAGGCCCCTACCCCAAGGCAACTCCAACCTTCTACTTACTGGAACTGCAACACTGCCCCGGAGAATCTGACTCCCAGAATCCTTTTCAATCAGGATGGGGGCCCTGACTAAATACAGCCCTGCGTGAACATCAGGAGTACAGATCGAAACAGACCTTTGGGATGGATGATTCTAAAGTTTTCTTCACTTTACACAAGGACTCGCCTTGTTCTCTTTCTCGGAGGCGGTGTGATGCACACGGTCAGATAAATCCAGGTTCTGAACCAGACTTGCCAAGCGATCTTTGACCATCACTTAGTATCTTTGACCTTCCTGGGTGCCTGGGTGGCTCAGTGGGTTAAGCCTCTGCCTTCAGCTCAGGTCATGATCTCAGCGTCCTGGGATGGAGCCCTGCATTGGGCTCTCTGCTCAGCGAGGATCCTGCTTCCCCCTCTATCTCTACCTGCCTCTCTGCCTACTTGTGATCTCTCTCTGTCAAATAAACAAATAAAATATTTTTTTAAAAAATCTTTTACCTTCCTATTCTTCGTCTGGAAAATGGAAATAATATTCAATTCTCTTATCTCACAAGGTCCTTGTGAAGATTAAAGAGATAAATCAAGGCAGTGTTATCACTGTTGTTATTAGCAGTAGCTCATAAACCACTACCGTAAGCATCTTACACTTAGTTACTCATTGGATCATTAAAAAGACATTTTCCTTGAGCTTTAAAATATAATGTGTATTGTCTCCTTATAGGCTGAACGTTCCATTTGCAAAAATAATTTGCAACTGAACAACTTAAACAGTATAATTCAGTAATGTGACTGGATGCAAAATGAACATGTAAAACACTTATAACCTTCAGATATACAACAATCAATAAGAAGATAATAGAAAGGCTTCCATTATCATAGCAACAACAAAAAAGAAAAATACTTAGAAAAAACTTTAAAAGATGTATAGAAAATCTTCACGAAGAAAGCATCCTAATCCACTGAGAGATTAAAAACAAACAAACAAATAAACAAAAAACACATTTGGACAGAAGAAAAGAAAGGGAAGACAAAATACAATAAATGTGTTAATTTTCTCTAAACTAAACTGTAGCTTTAAAATGACCTCAATGAAAATAACAAAAAGGTTTTTTTTTTTTTCCCTCTTTTTAGCTAGATGAGCTAATTCGAAGGTTCACATGTAAAAATAAACCAGCAGGAGTAGCCAGAGGAGGGATTTGTGTGGTGTAAGACACTAACTCTTTAGGTGAGAAACTGTATTATAAAGCTATGAGTTTAAATTCATGTGATCCTAGTATGAGAAGTACAGGGGGAGAACACAGAGTTCATAAGTAAACTCAGACTTAGTCATTTAGATTATGATGAAGATTAAATTTTTTCAAGTGACTAGGGGAAAGATGGATTTTTTTAAAGATTTTATTTTTTGAGGGGCACCTGGGTGACCTCAGTGCTTCAAGCCTCTGCCTTCAGCTCAGGTCACGATCTCAGGGTCCTGGGATCAAACCCTGCATCAGGTTCTCTGCTCAGCAGGGATCCTGCTTCCCCCTCTCACTCTCTCTGCCTGCCTCTCTGCCTACTTATGATTCTTCTCTATCTGTCAAATAAATTAATAAAATCTTTTTAAAAAAAGATTTTATTTATTTGAGAGAATGCTGCACAGGCAAGTTTGGAGAAGGGCAGAGGGAGAGAGAATCTCAAGCAAATTCCCTGCTGAGCATAGAGCCTGACATGGAGCTCGATCTCACAACCCTGAGATCATGACCTGAGCCAAAACCAAGCATCAGATACTTAACCAACTGGGCCACCCAGGTGCCCTGGCAAAGATGGATTTATAGTAAATGGTATTGATTTGGCCCCCAGAAAAAAAGTAACTCTGAATGCCTTCCTTACTCCTTATACCAAATTGTACATGTATCAGGATTAATAAATGCGAAAAACAAAAGCCATAGGAATGCATCCAATGTAGTACTTAGAAGGATATTTATAGCCTTAAATAGACGTATTAGAAAAGAAGAGAGATTGAAAATCAATAAGCCAAGCAACCATCTCAAGAACTTGGGAAAATAGACTCAAAAGGAAAAGAAGGAAGAAAATGAAAGACAAGGTAGAAATTAATGAAATAGGAATGTAAACATACAGTAGAGAGGATCATCAAAGTCAGAAGTTTGTCCTTTGAAAAGTCTAATTTATTTAACAAAACCATAAAAATACTAAAGGAAAACATGGAGAACTTATTCTGATGTTGGGTGGGGAAGAACTTTCTTTTTTTTTTTTAAGATTTATTTATTTACTTGACAAACAGAGATCACAAGTAGGCGCCCCGGGGGAAGAACTTTCTAAATATGATATAATCATTGGTTCCCTTTTACCTCTTTCTGCTTTATTGTTCCCCAAATCACTTATCACCAGCTGGCATTTGACTTACCTTTCTGCTCATTTGCTTGTTGTTGGCTCCTCAACTAGACCAACACTGTATCCCCAGCACTTAGAACCGTTTAGAGGAATCTATTAATGACTGTTTAAAAGGGGGGAGACGTATTTCTTTCATATATAAAGAGTTCCTAAAAATCAGTAAGGAAAAGAGAAGGGTATAAAAAGAAAGTTCGTGGAAAATAAAGTACAAGTGGCTCTTACATTTATAAAAGAGATGTTCCATTTCATTCATAATAGGAGAATTGGCAAATCAAAATATCATAAGACGTGATTTTTTATCTATCATGTTGACAAACAACATTCTTTTAAAAGGTTGGTAACAAACAAGTTGTTAATTGGAGATGATTTAAATTGTACAGTCTCTGAGGAGGATAATGAGACCATATTTATCAAAGTTACAAAGACAAATACCCATTGCCAATTAAACCACATCTAACAAAATTATGAAGACACAGGCTCATTCTGAACATGTGTTTGTTTAAAGACATTTTTTTAAAAAATACTCCTTGCAGCAGTTGTTTATTTAAAAAAAGGAAATAATTTAGACATCTATCAACAAGGAAATGCTTAAAGAATTTATGGTACCTTCACACATTGAAATTCTTCGCAGCCATTAAAATGAACAAATCTACTCTATATGTTCTGATTGGGAAATGTCTCCCAAATGCATTGTTAAATGAAAAAAGATGCAGAATAGTGTGGAGAGGGTGGGATCACTTGTGTATGTTGCGTGTACTTGGAGAGGCATAAAATACTTTTGGAATGATACACAAGAAACTGATAGTAGTGCTTGGCTCTAGGATTAGGAACTACATGGCTGCGGGCAAGCAAGAAAGAAAGGTTTAGTTTTCATCACATACCTTTTGAATTTGAGACCTTATGTCTATACCACGTCTATTTGGTCTATGCATATCTGCTTCTATGTGCAGATGAGATCTCTAGGAAGGGGATGCCTGAAAGTGGCCACGGTCACTTCCTCTATGAAGGGGGCTTGGAGGTTGGAGGACCTTGGAAGGGAAACTTGGTATAGGACATAGTTGGTTTTAATTTCTCTTTGACCATGTGCATATATTACCTGTTCATTAAAATAACAAAAACACATTTCTCCTTGCTCCTCTAGACTATGCCTTTCCACAGCTCTCTCCTGGACCCCCGCCTCCCCTCCCATCCCCTGTGCTCAGGCACAGGCGCTGCTCTCCTCAGCAAGGCACGGTGGGAAGAACATGGACTGTGGGATCAGATCCAAGTTCTCATTCTGACGCGCAGCTCAGGTCCTCACCTGTAAGAGGCGGATAAGAGCAGTTGGTATATTATAGGGCATTCGAGGATTAAATGAGATAACATATATCCAGTGAGTAAGCAATAAGCAAGAGTTACTGTTGGCATGAACTTTGCTTTTCTGGAACATGGCTCATACCCACCCCCCCATGGAGGGCTGGGTAGCTGAGCCTTTGAAGTCATGTGCTTGGAAGTGTACTTCCTCCAAACTCTGAGGGAAGAAAGAAGTGGTAAAGGCTTTGAGGAGTCACGGTGTCGTCTAGTGTTTACTGAGAACAGTGAGGGACACTCCTCTTGTTTGTAAGGGCAGGTGTAGGGGACGATGAAAGAGGATAATTGCCCACATGCCCGCATCCTGGGACCCCAAACTCCCAGCTGGGGATTAGGCACAGTCCCTCGGACATGGGAAGGGGGTGGGGGAGTCTGCTGTAGTAGGAACAGCATCCTAGGAAGGGAGTGTGCCAGGAGACACAGGAAATGAGGGGGCTGTTTGCCCTACCAGCATGGGGAGGGAGAATCAGGTGCAAAACCTGCCTCGCCCCAGGGCCAGAGGACAGCTTTCGGTATCAGAGTTAAATATAGACCCATTTCCATAAAAGCACCAGCCTGCTTCTATAAATACTTCAGCCAGTTTTCCGGGGTTCTCATGTGACTTTGATGCCTACCGGCTGCGGGGATCCGTCACCATGGTTACCAGGCCACGTGACCAGCCACCCTTCATTCATGGCAGGTTGCCGCATCCTGGACTGGGGGTGGGGTGGCAAAGGGGGGCTGGAGGGAGGAGAGGAGAGGGGGAATGGGGATGAACAATGAATAAAGATCAAGTGTCCAGTCTGAGGGGGAGACATGCAGAGCACTCTAGCCTCCCTGCAAGGATGCTCTGACAGAATTATGATCTCCCCATGCTGCCTGTCAGGGAAGAAACATTTTTATCCGAAAAGCAATAGACATCCTTGCCTTGAGTCGGAGAAGCAAAGGTTCAGAGCTGGAAGTCACCTTAACAATCCTCTAGGCCACTGCCCTTGTTGTCAGATGAAGCAAACCAGGCCCAGAAAGGTGGAGTGACTTGTCCAAGGTCACGCAGGGAGCCAGTTGCTAAACTGGGTCAAGAGGAGGGTGTGTGTCCCTAACAGGCTCCCCCACACCTGACGGGGGCTCAGCTCTGCGCCAGGGCCACAGAGATAGAAGTGCGACTCTGGTGAGTGGGACTATAGGTCTCTTTGCTACCAGGTTTTCCCACCTGGCTGGGCTAGGTCTTCCAAGGGAGTGTGAAAGCACAGCTCATTGTTGGTCTATGCCAAGGCTCCGCCCCAGCTCCCTGGCTGATAAACGTAGAGGGAGTGGCCAATAAATTATGAAAAGTCCTGTAGTGTCACGCAAACCCAGATGTCATCCACAGTAATCTATGGAAAACTTTTTTTGATGGGCATGTCCCAGATCTGCCCCCATCCAGCTGAATCTTTGGACATCACCATGGCCCGCACCCTTCCTTGCTCGGTGCCAGGACAAGGTGAAGAGGAGGGGAAACAGCGCTCCCTGCCCTTGCAGATCTGCCATGCTGGGGAACATATGGATAAGCAAACAGAAGAGAACCCTGTTAACAAACAGCTGTGTTCGGGGACCTTCTCAGGTCTGGAAGCAGGAAGGGCCGCAGAAGTTAGGAAAGGTTTCCAGGAGGAGGACGTGGCCTGGCAGGTGGAACGGAGGAAGGATTCTCGCAGGATGCTGGGAGATGGGACAGGACCTGAGAGCGCAGGGTGGAGGACAGAGCTCTGCCTGAGGTGGGCCGAGGAGGAAACATGGGCCAGGTCCTGAGATAGGACGCTGGCGCCCACAGAGCTGATTAACGTGATTCAGTCACTGTGGGGGGGTCCAGGAGGAAATGGATTCAGAGAAGACAGGCACTGAACTATTCCTGAAGGAAACGGAGAATGAAAGCAGACGTCAGCTCTGTCACCACGTGGTCTTGGGACAGATGTCCCGTAGGCCCCACCGAGGTTAAAATCCACCATGTGGGGAGCTGGCTCGCTCTCCCTTATTCACCTACAGTCTCTATGGAGCTGAGCACCGCGCACCCACCTGCCCCACCCCCCTCAGGGACTGAGAGCCTGAGAATGGACTGACCATAGCAGCCGATTCCCAGCCTCCAAGGCTCAAGCAGGTACCCTGATGAGGAGGCTGGGCCTCCTCGGGTATAGGCCATGCCTTCTCCGGGCTTCACGACCCATGCTGTGTGTGTTTACTTTGCCAGGACCACCAACTGCTAGAGGCCAGGGACCAGGCCGGCAGTAACCCCCTCCCCTGGCTCCCAGCAGGGGTGCTGACTGCAAGCCCATGCCCACGCCCATTCCTGCTGGGCCGTACGTAGCCCGTGGTGCAGACATCATACTCTGCCCACAGACCTGAATCCGATTCCTGGCTCTGTCGCTCATTTGTGCCTTTGGAGAGCTTGTTCAGTCTCTCTGGGCCTCAGTAGCATATCCGTGAAAGGGAATGATGACCCCTACTTTGAAGAATAGTTGGGGAAACTAGAGATGAGGGGTACACAGTGCCCGGCACACAGACAGTGATGTAGAAGGCAGTCATCTCTATACGGTGGGCACGTGAGTGGGGACACTGCCTCATGGGTTCCCGGCTTTGGGCGCTCTCGCCCCAGGATTCTCCTGAGCCTTCCCACCAGCTAGCACCAACACTTCTGCCTAGAAGGCCCTCTCATTTGGCTCCACTCATCAGAAGCCTCCCTGTCCTTTAAAGTCCCATTTCAATGGCACGCCTCCCTGCCGGCTTGCCCAGGTCCCCTCCAGCAAACAGGGTGTCCCCCGGGTGGATTTTGCCAGCACCATCACCGACCACAGTCCCACAGTGTTGTCCCTCAGCACACAGCATGCCCTACCTTCAGCAGCAGTAATAAGTACTATCGCTGTGGAACACCATTTATCACGCTAAGAACCTACCGTAATGAGACAGAGAGGGTAAGCGACTTGGGCATAGACACACAGCTAATAGGTAGCAAAGGTGGAAGATAAACTCAAGCCTGTCTGGGTCCACAGCTTCTGCATGGAACTTACTCTTACTTGACCATCTTCACCCTCTCCCATGATAATACAAGCCAGCATGGTGTGGCGGGGGTTGAGGGGGGACACAGCTCCTGGGGTCAGCTGGAAATGGGGATAAAGCAAACCTTTGCCACTGACAAATTGGGTGACTTTGTGTAAGTCCTTGACCTCTGCACCTGTTTCCTCCCCAGCATTGTGAGCAGTTCAGCAAGATGGTATGACATGCAGCAAGGGACTCGTCCCCTAACAGTGAGTGTCACCCATCCCACAACCTGCTTTCCCCAGGAGGTTGGCTCTGCAGCAGGAGGGTGGGTTGGGACTTGAGGACGAAGCAGCACAGCCCCATTCTAAGGGCCGCTGTGCATCTCTTCACTTCCTTCCTGACACTACCATGACAAAGAAGATACCTTAGCATCTCATTTTACAAAACCGGAGCTTCAAGAGGGTGAGAAACTTGCCCAGTGTGACATAACTAAGCCGCAGAGCTGGGATTTGACCCAGATCCGTCTGACCTCAAAGCCCGAGCTCTGAACCGTGATTCTGCGTGGCCTCTCTGTAAGGTAGGGAATGGATGATTCCTCACCCGTTTCTGCTGTGAGATAGATGAAGCTGGGATCACAGCTTCCATTCTGCAGATGGGGAAGTAAAAGCCTGAGAAGATTAAGTGACTTGCCCAGGTACCAAGCCAGTTGATGGTAGAGTCGATTCTAGAACTCGGGCCTCCTACACCCAGTGCTTCACTTTCCCTGATGCCTGTAGCTGAGATTCTTGGGATGGAAATACCAGGACCCTGGGACCTGGGCCAGGAAGTTGGCCACAGGCCTCAGCCTGGACTTGAGAAGCCTCCAACCATGGAGGAATTTGCTTTGAAGACAAAGGATGACTCCTGGCAAGGAGAGTCGTTCCTATTTCTGTTCCAGACAAATGGGAAGCTGCTGCAGATTCCATGATAAATCTTTTTGCTAAAGATGATGCATCACTTTGGGCTGGTTATATGCACGGAGTCTTTGGACATTATACAAGTCAATTACCGAGACCAAGTTCGCAGCACTAAGCAGAGACATTTTCATCCAGTGGCTGTAACAGAGCTGGCACCTCCCAGGGATCTGGCTGGGAAGATGGTCCGTTTTGAGGCTGATCCTGGGGCAACAGGAGACTGGTGAGACCTGCCCCACAAGCCCCTGGGGAAAGGTGCTCCCATAATGACCACCAGGCTATGCTTGCCCTGAGGTCACCCCAAGGCTGCCGGGCCAGCCAGGCTTATTCTGTCCAAGTTCCTCACGTGCCTTCACTCTCAGTTGCCTGGAGTTGGGGAAGTAAGTGTCCACTCCACGTCAAACCTCAAGTACAGAGCTGCCGACAGGGCTCTGTTTCCCCAGGCCCCAGAAGCCCTTCCCCCAGACCACGAGGAGCTCCTTACCTGAGCCCAGAACATTCCCAGGGCCTCTCACAGCTCATCGAGGCTGGCCCCTGGGAACCACTCCGGGCCAGCAGATCCAGCCTTCCCTCACCGTCCAAACCTGAGATAGCACACAGCTGGTCTTCTGACATCAGGAATTTTAAATCTCATGTGTTTGTCGCTCCGAGAGGGTCTTTCCCTGGCCTGAGTGTGGTGTTGAGTGTTTCAGATCGACGGTTTGAGGTCCTGGCCAGAACACTGGCCTGGGAGGCCTGGGCTCTGCTTACTGCTGTGTGGTTTGGGGCAGGACTTCAGCCTCTCTGGGCCCCACTCGCTTCATCTAAAAATATGGCAAATGATTCTTCCTAGCTCCAAAATGCTAAGCTTCATTCTCTGGGATTCCAAGAAGGCAGTTGGAGACGACTGGAGCATAAGAGGAGAGAGGGCTGAGGGTGGTAACTGATTAAATGGAGAGAGCAGGGGTCTGAGTCACACGGAACTTGAATGTCATGCTAAAAATTTAGGTTTTATTTTAAAGGTAGTGGAGAGCCAGGGGAAATGTTTAAGCATGGGAGTAGAGTTGCCAGATTTAGCAAATAAAAATACCAGACATCTAGTTAAATCTGAACTGGACATCCCGTATTTTCTCTGGCAACCCTGCCTGGGAGGGAGAGAACAATCTTTAGCCACCGAGTGCAGAATGCATTGGAGGGAACAAAACCGGAAGCCCAGAGACCACGTGGGACGCTATTCTTATAGTGCAGGCAATAATGACCAACTTTTAATATTTGTTGAGCCCCTGCCTTTTGCTGGTACAAAGTACCTTGTGTGTATGGATGCATCTAATTCTCCTAACAAGATGTGGTATCTAGTATCATTTCCATCTGACAGGCAAGGAGACTGTCGCACAGAGAGGTTGATCAGCTTGCCCAGGTCACACAGCTACTAGCCTAGTTGGGGTTGGAACCCAAAGCCCATGCACTTAACAGTGCAGTGTACTGCCACACCTGGGAGCCAGGAGACCCTGAACCCAGGCCAGGCAGTGGGAGCTGGGTGACAGCCCCTGAGTGAGAGTTGGGACGCTGTGACCAGCAGAGAAAGGAGAAGGGAGCTTGGGAACTGCAGTGTGTCACAGCGACCCTCACGTTGTCAGATCCCTAGACACTTTTCTAAGCTGGACAGGGGCTCGTGAGCAAAAGAACCAACACTTCTTCAGCATCTACTGAACAAACACCAGGCAGGGGCTATGGGGAGCCTCAAAGTATTTAGGAGGCCTGATGAACAGGGCATGGCAGTTGACTGGATGTGGAGTAAGGGCAAGAGCGGGGGGAGGAAGACTTGGTGCGTTCTGGTTTGGGATGGCTGAGGGGAATGTTAACCACAGAAAGCCTTTGGGATGGTGAGCAGCATGGGCGGCTGGGCCCCAGGTGTGGGGTGTGGGAGAGAAGATGTGTTTCAGTCCAGGACATGCTAAACTTATCCGATACAAGGCCCAGAGGTAATGGAGGCCCAGAGAGGTTCGTTGACTCTCCTGGAGTCACACAGACTGTAGGTGTGAAGGCACAAAATGGAACTGAAGTCCTCTGACTGTACTTGGTGTGCCTGGCCATGGACAGAGCCCTAGTTTAGCTTCAAAAGTGGGATGAACATGGAGACACCCCAAAACACAAGTCGTGGATCAATATGTGGGGGGCTACTGTTGGATGTGGGTTCTCGCATGTCTAGGAGCTCAGCTCTGACCGCAGATCTTGCCCGCTTGAACTCTGAAATCAAAGCCCAGGGCAGAGCTGGGCTGAGTTTCAGGCACCGTGAGCCAAGAATAGTCTCTCTGCGATGGGTTTTCTCCACCTGTAAAAAGAGAACAGTAACCACAGTAGGGTTGTGTTGAGGATTCAATGAGGGATAGACATGGACGCGCCGGCACTGTACAAATACAATCTGTGATCGTGTTGTGACTCCATTCTTATGCCTCTGTCACCACCCACTCCTGCTTGTGTCCTCCTCCTCTTCCTCCGCTCCCCCACTGCACCCTCCGATTGTCCCCTTCCCCCCCCAACCCCAAAATTTTAGGCCTTGGGACAGAGCCTGTTCCAGGGATGTCTGCAGAGAAGCCACCTTGGGACCCACGGGCCCCCTCCCATCTCAGCCAGCCTGGCTCACTCCTCCCTCTGGCTCCTCCCTCCCGGTGTCTGGCTTTCCACCACTCCTTGCACACACAGTCTCACGTACCCCACAGGACATCCCAGCACAGAGCAGCCAGCTCGCCTGGCCTTCTCTCCTGCGGACCTCCTCAGCTCCCCTCCCTGCCTCCGTGTCCCCTGGCCTCCATGGGAGCCATGCACTCATGAGTCACGCATGCACGCACGTGCGCACACACACATTCATGCAGCCACACACGCTCCCTGTTGCCCTGGGAGCGCCGCAGAGGTGGCAGTAGGGACTCACGAGAGGCCCCAGGGTATGGGGAGGCTCTGGCCTGGTCGGCCTGGAAATGTACAAAACGGATCCCCAGGGACAGAGCGGGAGACTGACGTCAAACCAAGGCTGAAAATACAGTCTGGAGAGTCACGAGGCACCATGAAAAATGAGCCGTTCTCCCCGGCCAGAGACAGGGGGAGTGGGGAAGAGACATAAATCCCTGCTCTTCAGAGTCTCCAAACGGCAGGGGTGGCAGCTGCCAGCCTCTAGAATGTCTGCAGAGAGGTCTCACAGTCCCCAGGGTGCCATTCGGGGGCCAGGGCACCCCCTCCCCACTCCTGAGAGCAGCCAGTGCCCTGGGAACTTGGGGGGGGGGCACCAAGCAGGAGAAGAGTGGATTCTCCAGTGCCCGCCCCCACGCCTGGGGTGTCTGGCTAATGCCACTGCGTGATGAGTACCCGACCTCCTAGACTACACCCAGAGGGCCCAGGAAGCCAGGGCCAGCGCCTAGGTGTGGGGCTCAAGGTCTCTGTGGGCATTAAGCTCTGACACCCTTTGCCGTCCCTAGGCAGCCTGCCTTCCCATCTTTCTCTCCACCTACTCACCCCCAAGAGGACTTATTAGTTGCCCCTTTAGTATAGGAGAAACAGAGGTCCAGAGCTGTCTCATGGCCCAGTCCCAAACCACAGGTAGCCCATGTCAGAGGGCCCCGGTGTCTTTTAGAGCATGGCCTTCTCAGGGACCAGACTTCCTGCCACTCTCAGATCCCCAGAGCCATGTGAATGGAACAGAGGAGCCCAGGCTGCAAGGGCAGCCAAGGGACCGTGGCTGTCCGGACCAGCCGGCAGGGCCTTCTGAGCCAGCAACATCAGCGGCAAATGTCCCTGCCCCTACTGCTGCCCCACCTTGGCTCTCCAGAGGCTCCCCAAGAATTCAAGCAGTCGGGGGCACCTGGGTGGCTCAGTGGGTTAAGCCACTGCCTTCGGCTCAGGTCATGATCTCAGGGTCCTGGGATCGAGTCCCGCATCGGGCTCTCTGCTCGGCAGGGAGCCTGCCTCCCTTCCTCTCTCTGCCTGCCTCTCTGCCTACTTGTGATCTCTCTCTCTCTGTCAAATAAATAAATAAAATCTTAAAAAAAAAAAAAAAAAGAATTCAAGCAGTCCCAGGGAAAGTGATGTAAGTTCCCCCCACAGTGACTGAGGTTAAATTCTCATCTCACTCCTGAGTTGGAGATTGAGGATCTACCTTTTATACCCTCTGTATGACTGTGTCCTGTTCCTGTTCCTTCCCTCTTTCTGGGCTGCCCCTCCATCCTCTCTGTTTAACACCCCAGCTCTGGTCTTGTCCACTCTCTGAATCACCCTACCTCATCTCCCCACCCCCAGCACCTCCAGAACAAACCGGCTCATCCCCTGAGCTCCTGCATGATGCGCCTCCTCACGCTGCGTCCTGGAGTGCCACAGACACGTCTGTCTCCTTCTGGGGGCTCCTCCGGGGAAGAGCACCATGTCCATAGCCCGCAGGGTCAGTCCAACCAGGCCAAGAGGACTGGACTCACACTCATGGAAACCAACCAAACAAGCTTTACTCATACCTTATATTTAGCTTCTTGAAGACCCTAGAAAGACAGACCAGGGCTGGAGCCCTGTGCTGGGAGGGGAGTCACCAGACTCCCCTTCTCTGGA
Source organism: Meles meles (assembly GCF_922984935.1). Classification (NCBI taxonomy): domain Eukaryota; kingdom Metazoa; phylum Chordata; class Mammalia; order Carnivora; family Mustelidae; genus Meles; species Meles meles. The sequence continues at coordinate 121,448,542 of NC_060066.1, forward strand.
CACCTGTCCACAAAGCTCTGGACCTCCGGGTTCTGACAATCCTGGGGTGGGACTGGATGAGAAGCAGGGGCAGCTATGGACAAACCTCCTTATCTAGATGGTCAAGGTCAGGATGAAGCCTCCAAGGCAGCAGAGGCATTTGTATGAAAACCTAAGTCAGAACATGTCACTCAAAGTCCTGTCCCAGCTCCCATCTCACTTGGGGTGAAAACCAAAGTCCTTAGCATGACTCCAAAGCCCCATGTGATCTGATCCCCAATATCTCTCCACCACCCCATGCTGTGCTCTGCCTCCTTCTTCCTGTTCCAGCCACAACAGGCTTCCTTGAACACTGCACCTCAGGACCTTTGCACCTGCTCTCTCCCATTGCCCAAATGTCACCTCTAGGGAGGCCTTTGCCACACACACACACACACACACACACTCTCTCTCTCTCCCTATATCTCTTCCCTGCTCTATTTTTCTTCTTATCATTTATCACCAACTGATACCTACTTTATTTATTATTTCTCTTCCCCACTGGAATGTAAGCTCAGTCAGGATAAGAACTTCCACTGTTTGATGTTCATTCTGCTCCTACTTGATTCATGTGCCCCCTTTTAATATCCTATAACAAATTCTGAGATATAAAGTTAACTACTCTTAAGACATCTTATGTTAGATGTTAAGGGAATGAGAGAGGGAAAGAGACAAAAATATTTGCCTAGTAGCGATACACACATATAAACATACATAAGGAAAGACAGTCCTTGCTTCTATGACTGGCCATAACAGTGTTTATAATTCCCTCCCGCAGCGGCTGGCCCATGCTCCCTTCACCCCCAGCAAGCTCCTCAGCTGGGTTGGGTCTTGTCAGTGTGAAGGTAGGGGTTGCTGGGACATGTAGCAGGCCTTCAAACAGTATTTATCAAGTCAGTGAGGAAGAGGCTGACCTACATACATGACATGAAGTAGAGAGAAGGTAGGAGCTAGTCTTTGATTTGTGTAGACAGCCAGAATAGATCAATAATTGACTTTAAAACGTGCTACTCCTACGATAACCACTATTTGCTCAGATCGAAGAATATTCTCTTGTCAGTTTTGCATTTCCCAAAGTGCTATGACACACAGTAAGAGAGCTAGTCCTATGGCTGATTTCGAGGACTTGCCTGCCTCAGTTTCCCCACACCTGCCACTGGCAGGGATGCACAGAGGGCTCTCTCGGGGCTCTATGTGTAGGAGGGACTTAGAGACCGGGGGCAGCACACAGTGGAAGGTGAAGACAGTCCCTCATGCCCCTGCTGACCTCCTTGCTCAACGACTCCCTCCAGATGGCATTTTCCAGCGCCATTACCAATGCCTCTAACAAGGCAGGGGGACCTTGAGGGACCCCTGGGGGATGACTACCAGGGTCCTCGCTGGTGCCCCGAGAATCCTCCACTCTTCCTGCTGGCTCAGAGAACTTACCTCGCAGCGGCTTCTCCTGAAGGATGTGAGCCTGAGCACCGCTCAAGGCAGCCGGGCCAGCAGGGAATGCCAACTCCAGACCACAGCTCTCTGAAGGTCCAGCATTAGCCCTCACCCTGCCATCTGCCTCAGGGGGTGCCCTCAACTAGGAGCTCCCCGAGGGCAGGGGAGAACCTGTCTGCCCACCGTCAAATTCCCACCCACAGCACTGGCCACGGGGATGCCGCACAGTTCCAAAGCAGCTAAGGGGACAGCCCGTGCACCCGGGGCTGGGAGGGTCCTCAGGGTCAGCCGGCTCTCGCTGGTGCTGCTTGTTGAGTGAGTCACCAATCACTCGAGTTCTCAGAGTCTCCTGACTCTTCATCTGGAAAGTGGGGATGACAACACCCAGCCCGCCCTCTGTTTAAATGTCCAGACGTGACCCAGTGTTTCTTGCTGAACCAGAGGGTGGCAAGAGTTTCACAAATGTTGCAGCAGCAAAGATAGAAGCAGACCTCGGCCTCCTGCACCTGATGTAGGAAAGATGTTGGGGTTCAGAGCTGACGGCCAAGAGAGAATTCTTGAGACGTCTTTGGTGCAAAAAGGTGGTTTTATTAAAACACAGGAGGAGGTCATTTATAACTGCTTCGTCAAAGCTTAGTCATGAGACCCTTCAGATGTGTATCCGTGGGTCATAGGCTTGGGGGATGATTGCCGACATGTATCTTGGGGGGTAGAAATAAAGGAAGTTTCCAGGAATTTTTGTATGTTCAAGTAGTCTCACAGGGTCCTGGGGGTCGGGCTAGGATAGCTTTTTGCTCTTAACAAAATACCAGCATCGAGACAGCTGAGTCCCTAGAGGAAGATCACTCTGCCTGTTTCGAGGACTTATCCACGGGCTGTAGGTAGTAAGGAAATGTACGGGCCATGGGGCAGGCAGCTGGAGCGGAAGACCCTAGGCAGCCTGAAACCCTCAGGCTCCAGGGAAAGCTATTGGCCACACCTGAGTTGCTCCCACGGAAGGCCTAAGCCTTCTCTTAAAGAGCTTCCAACTGATTGAGTACGGCCCACCCAGGATGATTTCCGTAATTTAAAGTCAGCTGATCAGGGAGGGGCTTCCATCACAGGTACAAAATCCCTTTGCAGCAGTCCCTGCATCTGCATCTGTGTTCCATAACTGGGAGAAGGACTGGGAAGCCACTGAAGGGCTGCTGGCTGGCCCCTTCTGGGTTCCATCTCTCGCGAGGGCGGGAGCCAAGCACTTGCAGGCCCCCATCTGGAAGCGCGTTAGAAATGGAATTCCGAGGAAAGTAGTTTGGCCCAGCCAAGCCGGGCAGCCACAGAGCCATCACACTGCCCAGGGGCGTAAATCTGCAGAAAGACACTATCGTCACACCTCCCGCTGACACTGACTCGCAGTCCCCAGGCTACAAAGCGCATTTGCATTCCACTGTCTTGCATAATCCTCTTGACAGCTCTCTGAAGGGATTTAATTGTTTCTCATTTTGCTGGTGACTCACCCCACCTCACCCGCAGCTGGTAAGTGACAGAGCTGGAACTTGAACCAGTCTTGACCTAACTCATTCAAGTCCTCACCAGAGAGCTGAGTTTAAGAAGGGAAAAGCTTTGGTTTCTGGATACACATTAGGAAAGATGAAAGGAATAGAGACCCCGGTCCTCAACACAATCTTTGCCTAAATTTTGGTTTCACTCCCATGCTGGATGAAACAAGATAAGGGTGTTGTGAATAAAGGATTTTACTCTCCTAAACTCGGAGCTAAAAAGGTCACTTTTCTTTCTTAGGTCACATAATAGTTCTTTAGCTTTTCTTTTTTTTCTTTAAAGATTTTATTTATTTGACAGAGAGCACAAGCAAGGGGAGCAGCAGGCAGAGAGAGAGGGAGAAGCAGGCTCCCCACTGAGCGGGGAGCCGCTGATGACAATAATGACGACAAGGATGATGAAGACAACAACCTGGGGCTCCATCCCAGGACCCCGGGATCATGACCCGAGTCAAAGGCAGATGTTCAACTGACTGAGCCAACCAGACGCTCCCACATAATCTTTCTTCTAAAGATTAAATGTAATCTTCTCCCAGCTTCCATCCCCCCAGTCCAGAGCAAAATTCTATGAACTGTTATAGGGGCTTCCCTGCCCACCTCTCTATCAGAGATAAGCAAAGTCTCTGGGGATCTCCCACATCACAGAACACTCAGGGAAGGCCCCCCTGGTGTCTGTGCCCTCTGTCCACACGGATATGCTCACTGACCAGTTCTCATGGTCCCTGAATGGGGGTGAGTCCTCTGTTTCTGGGCAAGTTTGAAGCAAGGGTCTCTGCTGAGAGTCAGCCTCCTCGGGGCACCCTGGAACCCTTATCCTCAGGCCCTGCCCCTCCTGGAGCCCCACAGGGAAGCATGGACATGCCCCAACCTTGGGACCACCCCACCCATCCATCCCTGTATGCCTGTTTTCCTTCAAACTTCCCTCCACCGTCTCCTCCTACAGGAACAATCCAGCATGATCCCTTCAGTGAATCTAGAATGTTACAAAACAAAAGCCAGGAAAGGGCGGCAGTGGTCTTCCAGGGGCCTGACAACTGACGCTTTTGGCCCTCCCCCTCCCCCAAATATGATCAATGATCATACTGAACAATGATCAGACTTACTGAACATTTACTGTGTTCTAAGCACTTCATTTGTGTTCATTGGTTTCATCCCGTGAACAGGTCTCAAAGGTAGACGCCATCGTTACGGCCACTCTTTCAGATGAGGAAACGGGGCTGAAGTAACCTTGCCAAGGTGCGCCCAGCTCACAAGCTGCTCCAGTGTTCCCACTCCGGGGCAAGAATCTAAGTGTGGCTCTGTGCCATCTGCCACCAAAATCTGCTGTCAGGCAAGCTTGCACAAAAACCTGCCTGTGGTCTTGGGATGGAGGAAGGACGTCAGGTACACATAAAAAATCAAGTCCCACTTGGTGGGTGGGAAGGAAGTGGGAGGTGGGAGGAGGGGAGGAAGGAGGGTCAAGTATTCAGATCCTGGTTCTGCTGGATACCAGGAGTTTCGATCTGCCCCTCCTGGAGCTTCGATCTCCTCAAATATGAGATGGAGAAGGTCATCTCAACCTTCCAAGCTTTTTGAGAGGACCAAAAGAGAAAAAGTATGTGAAAACTCTTTGTAAACTCTAAACTCTGTACATGTGTGCATTAAGGGCAAGGGGCAGAACATGCCTGGGCTTGATCTCAGCCTTGGCAGGGAATCAAAAGAAAGCCCATTGCCAAGGTCAGGTCACTGTGCTGGAAGCTAGGGACCAAGCAAGAAGCTCTCTTAGACAGAAAGTCAGAGGGAGGAGACAGAGAGAGTTTGGTTTCCCAGACTTCTTTGCAGCCAGGGCCCACGTGTGACTGGGGAAAATCCCTGGATGAGATTGGGAAGAGGAGTGGAGGTAGAAAGAAAAGGAAGGCAGCAGCCGGGCCAAGAGAGATTAAGTCTCCCGAGGCAAAATGGAAACTCTAATTAGAAAACATACATGCACACGTGGGCTGATTGCAGCACTATTTACAATTGTCAAATTATGGAAGCAAAATATTATCAAAATGTGGATAAGGAAAGTGTGTTGTATATACACTGGAATATTACACAGCCATAATACAAGACCAGCTCACGCCATTTGGGGCAACATGGAATGACCTAGAGGGTATTATGCTAAATGAAATAAGCCAGACTAAGAAAAACAAATACCACGTGATTCCACTCATAAATGGAATCTTAAAAAACAAAAACAAATCCAAGAACAAAAACAAATGAATAGAACAAACAGCAGAATCAGACCTGTAAATACAGAGAACAAACTAATGGTTGCCAGAAGGAAGGGGGGCGTGGAGGCACGGGCAAATGGGTGAAGGGGAGTGGGAGAGCCAGGCTTCCAGTTATGGAATGAATAAGTCACAGGAGGGAAAGGCACAGCATAAGGAATACAGTCGGTTATATTGGTAATAATGTTGTAACGAGACAGATGGTAGCAACCTTTGTTGTGAGGGTGTATAAATCACTCAGGGATTGTCAAATCTCTAAGTCGTACACCTGAAACTAATGTACAATTGTGCGTCAACTAACACTCAAAGGCAAAACAAAGAAAGAAAGAAGTGTCCTGGGTCAGCTGTGGGGGGTTTCCAGCACCTCCTCCCTGGGCAGCCGCAGCAGAGCAGAGCCTTTCCTCCAGATCGGTCCTGGGGGTGCTCCTGTGTTCCTCCTGGCTTTGTAATGTCTTGGATTTCTCCAGGGTTCTATAAACTACCTAATTTCCTTTAATAAATTCCTTTCTGCTTAAATCAGCCAGAGTGGGATCTGTTGTCCCAGATTGGTATCAGAAGAGATTCCAAGCAAGAAACCCTGAAGGAAAAGAGAATCTGGGACTCGTTTTCTGAACGAGTTGCATTTCCAGACAGCAGAGTGCTGGTTAGCATCAGAAGGTGGGATGTCGGTGGGGGGTGGCACATCATCATGAACGGGCTGCCGCTGTCGCTGTCACCCGAGGTCTCCTCAAGAAGGTGCCCGTGGGAGGCAAGGCTTTGGCAACTGAGCAGCTGCTGAAGGTAACCTCCCTTGGTCCCAGTTCACTGGATTGTTCTGAAGCAGATCTCATAAAACATTTCAAAAGTATTTCAGTGTGCTTCTCGAAAAGGTGACTTTGGAAAACGTAACCACAATGCTATTATACCATATTCAGAAAATACATAAAACAATTCCTTAACACCATCAAATATCCAGTCAATGTTCCAATGCCCCCACTGTCTTGCCTTTTTTTTTTTTAACAGTTTGCTCAGATCGAGATCCAAATAACTCGTCTTTCCAATTAGTTACCACGTCCTAAATTTCTTTTAATCTATGAATTTCTCTCCCTCTTTCTCTCTCTCTTTTTCCCCCCTCCCTGTTGAGGAAACTGAGTCATTTCTTCACAGACTTTCCCAGAAATCAACTCCCTTGATTGCTGGAAAATTTAAATCTGCATTCCCGAGTCTTTCATGTAAGATGTGACCCCGACCTAGCTTCTCCCAAGCAGATGCCCCCATATGTGCCTTCTAGGTGTCAGGGAGCCAGGAGAGACGCAATCTTCACAGTGGTGCTGGAGGGTCTGAATCCCCCGGGGACACTTGTGGTGGGGGCTCTGGGCTCTTGTCCCTGCAACCCCAGAAACCAAGTAGCAGGTGGGGGGCGGCAGTCTCAGTGTCCCTCCTGTTGCAGCTCCTCGTCCTCCCAGGGATCCTGTAAGCCATCCCCTCCCTGCAATGAATCCCTTTAGATGCAAACTGGCTAGAGAACATTCTGGTGACTACAGGGGGAGGGGATGAATAAGAATAAGCCTTAATTCTGCATAGTGCTTTAGAGTTAACAAAACACTTTCACAGGGGTCCCCTGGGTGACTCAGCCCATTGAGCATCTGACTGTTGGTCTCTGGGCTGCAGGGAGTCAGCTTGAGATTGTCCCTCACCCTCTCCCCCTGCCCCTTCCTGCTTGCTTTCCGTCAAAAACAAAACAAAACAAAACCACAAAAACCACTTTCACATGTATCATGTGATGGGCGCTCTTAACTCCCCCACAATGGGGACCATTCTTACCCCCACTGAACAGATGAGCACACTGAGGCTCAGACCAAGCACCCAATCCAAACTCCCACTGCTAATCCGCCACAGTGCTGCTTAGACAAGGTCCTGGGGTCTGAGCGCCCCATGTTTTCTCCTTTGCGGGACTGTGCTGGAGAAGGTGGGCAGCAAGAGATCAGGAAAGGCAGCCACCCGGTCTAGCGCCCTGCCCATCACCCCAACTCTGTCACCAAAGTCCCTCCAGAGTCCCTGTTCCAGCCTGCATTTGGAGAGAGGTGCAGCTAGTGTTGGTTGAGGCAATAAAGTGGAAGAGGCTCAAGGGGACCCGGGGAGCACGGAGGTTCGTTCAATGCATTATGGGTCAAGTTTAAGTAGTCTGGATGAGAGGAGGAGCCAGTGGGGGGCTCCGAGGGCCTCTCCCCTGCCACCCCTGATGGACAGCAGCTTTGATCCCAGGGTCTGAGCTCATAAATAAAGTCCCCAGTGGGGGCACCCTGGGGCTTCTCCACAGGCTGACAAGGCCGACTCAGCAGGGCCTCCGTGGACAGCCCCAGCACCACTGCTGCGGGCTGTGATGGGTTTACAGCCAGGCGGCCAACAGTAGTTACCTCAGATTTATCACCCTTCTACACAAGCAGAGGGAGCCGCTAAAGGCTGCCAGAGAGCCCTTAAATCACCCTAATGGGAAATGCTGTCGGAGGGAGCAGAGGGCAGGTAGGTAGGAGCCATCGTGGGGGCTTGGGCTTCCCACTGGCTCCTTGGGTTACAGTCCCTCCAGAGGATGGAAAGCTCTGGAGCCCAGGGGCAAAGAAGCCCCCCAAGGAAGAGAGTCAGGAAGGACCACAGGAAATGAGCCAAGAGAATTAGGGTGCCCAGTGCCTGCTGAGCTGGGTTGGGCAGAGCCATGCGAGTGCAGGGGCCCAGCACCCGAATGGCTAGCCGCTTGACTGGGAGAAGCAGCTCGCTGCCATGGCAGAGCCTGCATGTGCATCGGCCCCAGGAGTCCCACCACCCTGGTAGCATGGCCATCTGCAAGCAAAGCTGTTTGGGGCAACCCTGTGTGTGTGCAGAATCTGTGCCCGCTCTTGGGGGGTGAGTGTCCAGGGGTCTAGATCAGCAACCAGGTGCACGTGTGCAGTGAGGACATTTGCCATTGCACCTGAGCACGGGGCTGGGTAGGTGTGCCTGGGAATTACCCCTGCAGATGTTGGCAGGTGGGTGCAGGGTCAGGACATACTCAACATAGTAGGCTCCGGGTCCCTGTCCATGCCTGTGCACTGGGTGAGTCTGGGTAAATACAGGAGAAAGAAGACATGGGGAAGGGGATGCCTGGGTGGCTCAGTCGGTTAAGCATCTATAGGCTTAGGTCATGATCCCAGGGTCTTGGGCAGCGAGTCTGGATCCCAGGGTCTTGGGATCAAGACCCGCATTGGGCAGTGAGTCTGTTTCTCCCTCTCCTTCTGCCCTTCTGCCTGCTTGTGCTTCCTCTCTCCCTCATTCTCTATTCAAATAAATAAATAAAATATTAAAAGAAAACACAACATGGGGAAGACAAGGAGAGGAGCCAGTGGCAGCATTTACTAAGACACCTAGGGATGACTGAATGGGATGAGAAGAAAGGGAAGGCGGGCAGAGGAATGGTGCAGAGACATAACAGAGAGCATGCTAAAATAAAGTGCCCAGATGTCTACACAATGCAGTCAATTCAGCCCCAAATGTGGTCAGAGACAACAGGAGGGAAAGGATAGGGGAGAGGTACAGCAAGAAACCCAGAAAGGACAGGGAGAGGAGGAAGGTGACCCAAGAGGGGAGGAAAGGAGCAAGGCACCCGGCAGGAACACCATGAGCTCCAGAGGAACCCACACCTGGGCTTTGCAGCTGTTCTCACCTCAGCTGGCTCCTTGAGCAGCTGGCTCAGTGGCCCGACCTCCCCCAGGGCAGCCTGCCCTCTGGCCACTCCCCTGCCGCAGGCTGGCACCCACCGACACTCAGCTCAGAGCACAAGGAGAGCCCTCCAGGCTGGGGCAGGGAGGTGAAAGACAAGCAGAGAAGGGGGTCTGATCTCCGATATCCATGGGCTGATGTGCATGTAGGTGCAGGAGCCCCTGCAAAGGACAGCTGTCACCCAGTACCCAAACGTGTGCACCCACCTATCCAGCTCCTTGTCCCTGTGCGTCCTTTGAACACCCCTGTCCTACATGAGCCATTAGACCTCTTCCTGCAGCCCTAGAGTTTCCTGGGCTTGGCTCAGCAAAGCCTTCCTTTGCAGTCCTTGAATTTGCTATGTGGGATCTTTTGGCTGGGCTGCCTGGGCGTAGCCGAGGACCCTGGGCTCCAGGAGCCTGAACGCCACAAGGCAAGGACTGGACCCTAACACCTCAAATGACACAGAGCCTCCAGCTCACTCTGCACACCTGGCTCTGCCCCTGTAGATGCCACCCTTCGGGTCTGAGGTATAGGGGCTGTCTTTGTGTTTGTAAGTGTGCACCTTGGGTGTGTCTGTGTGCCTCCAGGTAGTCATGAGGCACCTAGCAGGGTCAGAAGCTGGGTGCGCTAAACCAGGTGACAGTTCTCCAGGCATGACATGGGGAGCCTAGGTGTGAGGAAGAGTCCCTCACGTCTCCTTTGACTGCCCTCCTTTCCCATCCTTCACTGGCTTCTATGCTACGTCCTCCCTGAAGCCTCCCTAGGCTTAGCTGGATCCATTACAGCCCCTGGGCAGAAACTAAGCCTTTAGTGCATTTATTATCAATGATTTCATTCATAAATACAAACCTATGTACCATACCCCAATGTGGGGGACAGGATGCAAGGTGGCCCCCCACGATCTCTCTCTCCTGGTGTCTATGCCTTTGTGAGATCTCTTTCCCAAGAATGTGGATGGGACCCCTGACTTGCTTCTAACAAAATCAGGCATCCAGGGTCTCTGCTGCCCGGGAACATTGTTAATCCCCTCTTTCTCCAACATCTACAAGAATTTCCATCCTGAGGGCGCCTGGGTGGCTCAGTGGGCTGAAGCCTCTGGCTTCAGCTCAGGTCATGATCCCATCAAGCCCCGCACCGGACTCTCTGCTCAGCGGGGAGCCTGCTTCCCCCTCTCTCTCTGCTTGCCTCTCTGTCTACTTGTGATCTCTGTCAAATAAATAAAATCTTAAAAAAAAAAAAAAAAGAATTTCCATCCTGAAAGACATTCCCTGCCCCATCATTTAGGTCTTAGGTTACAGCGATGTCCCCCGTGCCCGCCCCCCCCCCCCCCCCACCCAACACAACCCCCCAGCTCAAACACGGGCTGTGGCTGGACGGGAGGGGCTTTCCAGAACTCCCTCTGCTGTACCATGCAGCACGGGACGCAAGGGGGCGCGCTTCCTTCTGCCACTCTCAGAAAGGCAGGGCTCCTCATCCACCTGCCTAAATCACCAGCACAAAGCCCGGCACGTGGTAGGACTGCCGTTAGTGCTTATTGATCCAAGAATAAAGGACTGATAAAATAACCCAGCAAGAGGGATGCTGTGCGTGTTTCCAGCAGAAAGACCATTTTGCCAGGAGCCAAGGGATTGCGAGTGTTGGCCTGCAGGTAATGCTTGAAGGAACCAGGAGAAGCCAGATTGCTTTGTGGATAGAAACTTGAAACTGGTTGTCCAGATAGGCTTCCTCCCTGAGCAATGCTGGTGCCGGTGGGGACCTGTGTGCCCGTCCGTGGTGGAAGAGAGGTGCTGTGGGGACTTAAGCAGCAGAGCTACGTGCCTAGGGCTGCCATTTAGAAAGAGCACCTTCCCCATAACCATCATCCCTCACCTGGTGAAAGCAGAGGGAGGAGCCAGGAGTCTTCCGCAGGCTCAACGGTACGGATCTAAATGTGAAATTAGGTGAAACTGGGCCCGGGGAAGGATCTCCGTGGCAGACAGCCTGAGAGCGCGGGTTCTCCATGAAGAAAAGGGTTCTCACCTATTTCTGGAGGGTCTGCCCGCCCCCCCCACCCCCCCTCCTACTGTAGCACCTGTTGCTCCTGATACCTGTGAGTTCTTCCAGCAGAGGACAAAACCTGCCAGTGCAAAATGAGGAACTTGGCATTGAGTGAAACATCCCAGGAGAGGTAACGAAGGGAAGCAAATTCTCGTGAGGCTCCAATGACAGTGCCTGTACCTCCTAGCTTGTGCTCAGCTCTGGCAGGCAGGGATGAGGTGGGCGGGGAGGGGGGGAGTGGTTGGGAAGGGTGGAGTCAGCTGCTGGAGGCAGAGCACCTTTCCTTCCGCTCCCTTGGGAGTGGAGTCAGCCACCCTGCGGCGCTGGGGACAGAAGCCGTGGAGATGGTGCCCTCAGCCAGTCCTGACACCCCCGCTAACTGGAGAGAAAACAAGGGCTTCCCTGTCCTTCATGCCAGCTTCTCTAAGCAAAACGAATAAAACAGCTCACTTATTTTTATCGCCCACAGATTTCTTGGGAAATGGGCTATTAGTTCCCCTAATGTAAAGATAATAGGCTCGTCCCCTTTGGCAAATGGCACAGCCCCAGCCCAGACACGCTCACGGAACCTTCGGAAAGCCTCTTCTGTGGAGGACGGAGGATGGGAGGACCTGCCTGGGAGTGGGAGTGGAGAGGAACCAAGGAGCAGGCCGGTAGGTGCTGGTGGCAGCCACCCCATGCTGAGTCCTCAGTGCCCCCAGGGAGAGGTCACACCTGACAGAGCTCACGTCCTCAGAGATCCAACTTCCCTATCCTCTTGGCCTATGGGGCAGGGGCTGGGGCATCAATGGAGGAGATGCTCATTGGCTGAATGAGGGTCTCTCTGCTATAAAGCAAGCTCACTGAGCCAGAGACCTGGTTTCGGGGGGCTCTCCGGCCATGCCACTGCCCCCTCAGAAGACATCACTCTGGATTGCACATTCTTCTTGAAACCCTCACAAACATCTGGCGGGGGGAAGTAGAGGCTGTTAGCATTGCCCTGCTGGTAATCACAGGCTGATGAAAAAGTGAATACAACATGAAAATTCGGGTTGATGCGTGCTCACCCTCCCACCCTCGTTCCACACGGGAATTCCACCTCTCTCTCCTGCCCTCACGCAAGGGGCTGAGACACCATCTGGCATTATAAGACAATTAACGCTTAGACAACACATGGTTTAGGGATACTAACCCCCTCCCCCCACCCTGCCCCGCATGGTCAAAAATCCACATAAAACGTTTGACTCCCCCCCCAAACTTAACTACTAACATGCAACTGCTGACCGGAAGCCTTACCGGTTTTGCATGTTATGTGTATTATATACCATATTCTTGCAATGAAGTGAGAGGAAAGAAAATGTTTTTAAGAAAATCCCGAGGAAGAGAAAATACATTTGCGGCGCTGTACTGTATTTATCGAAAGATATCCACCCAGAAGGGGACCTGCACAGTTCAGACCTTTGTGATTTAAGGCTCAACTTTCGGGTGGTGGCCCCCTAACAGGTGACAAACGTGAGCATGAGACAGGCTGAGGAAGTTAGTCCAAGTCATGCATCAAGCCCATGGCTGAACTAGGACTCAAGTCAGTCACGGGGCCCCAGGCCAAGGACAGAAGCTTCCCCAGGGAAGTGGGCCCTGCTGTTCCTTTCAGGAGCTTGTCCTTCATCCCCCGTCTGTCTCCATCACAGGACAGAGCGACTGCAGTAACAGCACGTCAGAGACTTGGGCAGACAGACTCTCAGGGAGCTCCCTGCCCCCTCACACACAGGGTGCGGGTTCCTCAGCCCTGGGCTCAGCCCTGGGCTCAGCCCTGGGCTCAGCCCTGGGCAAGGACCGCTCTCTCCACCAGGACAGAGGACAAGCCTGGTGTTCCTGTTGCCTGCGGGATGGGCCCCCCCATGGGAGCCCAGTGCTCTGCAAGGTGGTGGCTTAGCCTGGGTATCTCTCTAGTCACACGGGCTCCTCTCTATTTTCTGTTGCTGCTTTACTTGTCACATTTCTGCCCTGTCTCCACCCAGGCCACAAGCTCTGTGAGGACAAGGAAGGATGTTGGTGGGTACCATTCTTGGTCCTAGGGAGTCTGGGCAGTGCTGGGCAGGAGATGGGGGCTCAGAGACACCTACTGATTGAAGAGAATTGGGGTGGGGGGAGGGGGCCAAGGCAAGGATCTGTCATGCTGACCCCAGGGAGTGAGTGTGCAAACCACCTTTTCTTCCCCAAGCCTCAGTTTCCTGAGATTCTTGGTCTGTGTGTGTCTCCCTAAGAATCCAGGCCTGACGCACAGTAGGTGCTCTCCTCCCACTCCTGCCTCTGCGAGCTCTGCCCCGTAAACTGTGTAAAGCATAAGCAGACAGCAGGGACAGTCTCATGCAGAGGTCAAGGGGCAGTTACCCAACATTCCTTGTCTCTTGGCTGTCAGATGTCTCGAGGGTCGGTGTCATGGCCTGGGGATGGGCAGAGATGAACTCACATTATCTGTCTCTCTGTCCCAAAGGAGAAAGAGGGTCTGTCTAAAGCCGCGGAGACTCTGGGCAGGAGGTCTGCTGACAGCCTAGAAGGTTGCCCCGGAGGGTCTGTCCAACCCAGGGCGGGGTGTCCAGCCCAGGAGGGTGAAGCCGCCTTTGACCACCCCTTCAGGACCATCTGCAGGGTGATCAGAACCCCTTCAAGGATGGTGATGGGGGGTGGACTCACACTATGTTTCCGAGGGGGGTACCACGGGCCCCAGAGAGGACAGAGGGGTCTGCAATCCCTCCGGCTTCTCTGAAGCCCCCCAGGAGAGACTGGGGAGTCACCGGGGAACCACAGAAGGATGAGGCCAGGCGAATTTGAGCATGCAAACTCCAAGTAGGAGAAGCTAGTTTACTGCTTTACTGCTCAGCCTTCCCCTCCTCCTCGTCCTCCTCCCCTTTGTCTTCCTCCTCCTCCTCTTTGTCTCGGGGCTCTGAGGTCTCAGCCTCGGGCCCTTCCTCCCCTGTGGGCTCCATCAGGGGCTCCTCTATCAGGAGGTACCGGGCCAGCTGCTCTAGGTCCCCCAGGCTTATCCTCTGCAGGCGCTCCTGGTGCTCCCGCCGCAGCAGCCGCAGCACCGCCTTGGTGTCGTGGGGCTCGAAGTGCTTGGCCAGGACCAGGCCCAGATGGTGCCACAAGGGCTGGGGCGGGTGGGCCTCCACGGCCGCCGTCTTTTCCAAGGGCCGCATGATGACGTTGATGGAGGCATTGGGCCCGATGCAGTAGTCGGAGAGACGCTTGTCATCAGCCAGACGCTGGCCTCGGAAGAGCAGGTGCTGCCGCTCCTCCGGCACCTGCAGGTGCTCCGACACCAGCTTCTTCAGCATGGCCACACTGTCCTGCCCCGACACCTTCAGGCTGCATCTCCGGCCCAGAAGCAGCTTGACCGTGACAATCATCGGGCCAGGAATAGAATCAGGAGGGATCCATGCTCCGCGGCTGCCCTGAGGGTTAAGGGCCTGTGCAGGAGAAGGTGGCTTCTCTCTACCAATGGAGGGCGGTGGTCCCGGGAGGCCAGGGGTGCAGCCCAAACAGGCAGCCATTGGCTAATGCTCCATGACATCACAATGTGCGCGGGTGGGGGGGAGGGTGTGCTCATTCTGAGCGCAAGACTCTGGGGAAATCAGAGGGACCTTGTGGGCACAGGATATCCTTCCTCCATAAAAGGAGAAAGGAGAGTAGGGTAGGGAGCAGGAGGGTCCAAAAGGAGAGGGTAGGGGAAGGAAACATGACCTCACTGATTCATTCAACACATACGTACTGGTGCCTTCTTTGCCAGGACTGTCCCCAAGGAGAGATCCGGTCACAGTGGATACTTTCTACCCTCATGAAGCGTTCAGTCTAGTGAGCCGGTTAACGTTTATTTGTCAGGTGTCTTCTTTCTATCGAGCACTTGATACACTCTCTCGGATTGGGGTTACCAGACACGGACCCAGAGACAGGGAATCTGGGCATGTGTTGAGCTGGGGGGTGGCTCCAGGAAGCAGCAGTAGGAGTTGAGGAAGTGATACAAGGCAGCGAGGGAAGACAAAACCGCAGTAATGAGCTGGTGGCCCTAGCGAGCAACCGGGAGGCTTCAATCCTGCCAGGTGCCCCAGAAGGTTCGTCATATTCACCTGAGTTATACCACCTGAGAAGCAGAGAAGCTGGATCTGTGTGCTCGGGCTCCTGCCTTTGGCTAGTGGGGGTCGGTCCTAAGCTCTTGGCTGTGTGGTCTGCCCAGGGGCAAAGCATGTTTCTGTGACCAGAAAAAAATGGTTGGCCAGAGATGTGCATGCACTGTCCATGGGAGGGCTCAGGTGTGCGGAAGCGGGATCACAGAGAGGGTAGAGCGGGTTCCCTGGTCGTATCTGCTCCCCAGGCCCTGCCGTGCTGACTCCTCACCACCGCAGGGGCACCACGGCCATATTCTCTCTGTGCCAGAGGAGAGACCACAGAGCTCAGCTTACCCACACGGCAAGCGGGCAGCATAGCCGTGTCTTCACCATCAGCACGTGTGACCTCCTGAGCCATCAGCCCAGGGCCTCCAGTGGGCTGGGCACTCGGCAGATCCCCTGGGCTCTGAGGTGAATGGGAAACCCGCGTGGGGCCTCGGCCTCTGCCATGTCAGCTCCATCTGTTGTGTTGAGTTTTCTGTTCCACTTGTTAAAGTTCTCCCATGTCAAGCCCTTTATATATGCCGACACATTTGAGCCCATGAGGAAGGTATCATAATGCATTTTTTAAAAGATTTTATTCATTTATTTGAGAAAGCGAGAGAGAGCACGAGTGGGGGGAGAGGCAGAGGGAGAGGGAAAAGCAGACTCACTGCTGAGCAGGGACCCTAGACCCCGGGTGGATCCCAGGACCCTGAGACCACAACCTGAGCAGAAGGCAGACGATTAATCGACAGAGCCACCCAGGCGCCCCTCATAATGCATTTTAGAAGAAGAAGACCTAGCTGACTTCCCAACAGGTTGGGTAGTTTTGCTCGGGAGCCCCTCCCACCTCCCCAACTCTCCCCACTCTCCGTGTTCCACTGCTATGCTCGGCTCCCTCCTCCCTCCAGCCTGGGCGACACATGGTCAAAACCACCTAGTCCAGGCTGCCAGCACCCTTGGGCTTTCCAGACCTTGCCCTTGCACAGCACCCAGCTCGGATCCCCTGCCCGGGGTCACTCCAACCACCACATTCTCACTCTCAGCAGGAACCCAAATTCTAGTCCATAGGGAAACCAAGCCCACTGGTCAGGAAGCCTCTGACATCTTGCCCTATCCCACCAACAAGAGTGCTGCCCCCATCCCCCAGCTGCTGCTCCAAACCCCACCTTCTCTCCCTTAACAAAGGAACACTCTCGTTATTTCTGTTCTTCCTCAGAAATGTCTCCAAAATCCACCCCTCAGCTGCATCTCCACTGACCCCAAGCCAATCCAGGTTCTCACCTTCCTCCAGCCTGTGGCCCGGAATTCATAGCTGATCTCTGTCCAGTCCCACCCGCGTGGGTCCCTTCACGCTGCAGCCAAAGGAGTCTTCCTAAATAAAAATGAGGCCAAGTCCCTCCTCTGGGTAACACCTTCCAGTTTAATCCTTTTAACCTTTGGAAGGGAAATCAGCCTCCTTAGCCTGGCACCTGAGAGCACCACCGCTCCGCCCTGCTGGCCTCCCAAACCTCATTCCTTCCCCACACTGCTTCCTCCACTCCATCCAACCACCAGCCATTCCCTCTACTTGCTTGTCCCATGTGAAGTCTTTGAGGCTGGCTAAAAACCACCTCCTCCATGAAGCCTTCTCTGCTTTCCCCAGTCCTGGGAGAGGCAGTCCCCCCAGCCTCCCTCTGTGCCTCTGTGAACCCTCTTGAGCATGCCACCTAGCACAGGTCTGTGTCTCCCTCACCATCTGTCGGAGGGAGTGAGCCTTACCAGTCCTTGTGACCCCTGCCACCAGCACAGAGACCAGTACAAGGAAGACTTCAAATAAACGTCTGTTGAATGAAGATAAAATTTAAACCTGCTCAACTATGCAGGAGGACTCAGGATAGGATGTGGAAAGATAAAAAAAAAAACAAAAAAAACAAAAAACCCACCTGCCTGCAGCCTCTCCCTTACCCCTTCCCTCTTCCCCTAGAGAGATGAAAATCCAAAGTCACACAAAAAATAAATCAGAAAGTGATTCTAATCTTTACCAAAGGATCTTCTATCGCATTCTTTAAATAGTCAGTTCCCTTAGTGCATTTGAAATAAGATAAAATTTGCAAATGTTCGTATAGTGTGTGGGGTCCCTGTGGATTCCATGATGTCAGAGCATCTGCTCAGAGGGAGCAGCACATGGACGAGGCTTCTCCCTGGCCAGATGGCAGCTCCCAGCCTCTGGAGGGCAGGACTCTGCAGTGGATAAGTCGCGGGATGGGCAGTATTTGGGACATGTGAGATGCCCAGAGCAGAGGTAATGCAAGAGGGCTTCCCGGAGGGGGCCAGGTTTGATTGTCTTCTGTAGGATACAAAGGAAGGTGAGATGGCCTGCAATCCCCAGGCCCTGGGTCTTCTGAGAAAAGTGGCAGGACCCAGAGTTCTGAGCATGGAGGGAGGTAAGAACAAGCCATCTGGCGCTAGCCTTCCCCGCCTTCAGACCACCTACCCAGTGGGGTGCTGCCCAGGACACTGGCAGGACTGGGGAAAGGTCTGGCTCTAGAAGCATGTGAGAGCCACATCTCAGGCTCCGCCTCTCCAAGGCTACCTGGTGCTCTTGTGACAGGGGTTGTGAGGGCCACAACTCCTGGTCATGCTTTTCAAATCAGGTTTCCTGGTCTAAAGAGTCCCATGTTCCTAATGGGCCAAGGGGACAGAAGCGGCAGAATTGGGGGTGTCTAAGGAAACATCGGAAAGATGATCACCACCTGCTCCTGTCCCTGGGCCTGGGGTTCCCATCACCTTCCCCGAGGGGAACAATGGGGACATCCTGCTGGGCCCTCAAATCCGTATCTGGATTGCTTGTCTTAATTATGCAATTAGCATGACAAAATTGTGTAATCAGAGCATGCAATCAGACAATGATTGCCATAATTAGGGGGAAGGTTAGCAGGAATGACTGGGTTTTGTGACTTGAGGGTAAGTATTGAACAGGTGCCCAGAGAATGCCGGAAGGAGATGGGCTCGGCCCCCTCTAAGGCAATTGTGTTACTGGGAAACAAGTGCAATGTCTGTGTTGGGGGCAGGGGTCTGGTGACAGGTCTGTGTACACCAAGATACCTCAGGGCCCTGGCCATACTCCCGAGCCCGACCAACGACATCCGTCCGTTGGTCCTCTGAGGCCATCTGTGAGTCCGCCGAGGCTGTCTGTGAACTCCCTGAACTAATCCCCCTGTGTCCAGCAGCCAGCCTGGGGCCTGCCTGAAGCAAGCCTCCTTGGGTTTCATTTGCCTGCTCTGTCTCACCGGCTCTGATCCCTACGCAGCCCTTGCCGGTCGTGCCCCCAGGCCCCAGCCCAGTGCCTGATCCGCGAAGGCATTCAGTGCACATTTATATAAGCTAATCAATGTAAGGGCCCCAGGAAGCCCTCACTGTGTGCACAGGTAGGCGGGCCATGAGTGGCCAGCCCAGGGGAAGAGGCTCTGACAGCTGGGGGTCCCTGGGCTTTGGGGAGAGCACAACCACTCCCTGGGACTGCACAAGAAGCTCATCGAAAAGATAGCTATGACCTCTGTCCACCTCCCTCCCTGGGCCAGTTATCGAGTTATCACACTTTAATGACATCTGGCTGGCCTTCCAGGAGCAAAACCAAAAGACACAGGGAAGAGAGAACACAGAGAAGCTGTGGGAGAAACAGTCACTGAGACCAAGCCAGCAAAAGACAGACAAGGGACAGAAAGGGAAGGGATGGGGATGGAGAGCATGAGGGCTGAGCACAGGACAGGCAAAAAGGGGGAGTACGGGGAGAAGCAAGAAAGGGGCAGGAGAGAAGGTGCAGGGTCCAGGAGCAGTGTGCAGGGACAGCAAGAAGGCACGCTTATCCTAGGGGAGCGAAGAGTATCGAAGGAGGAGCAGGGAGAACTTGTGAATGAAAAAGAAGTGCAGTAAATACTTTTGCAGCCTCCCTTCTGAGAGCAGAGAACCTCTTCTCTCTGATCACAGCCTGCAAATGGTCCGTGGCAAACTCTGGCAGAGAACGAAGCCTGGGCAGCCGTTCCCTGGCAGAGGGGCTGAGGGCCCAGAGCCATGGTTCTGGGCCCCCTGTGGCCTCCAGTTCCGGGTCCCCCTCACCAGCACCCCACTATGCTGCAGCAGCCCCCGCCCTCCGCAGGGGCGCTCTCTGAGACCCTGGAAGAGAGAATGCTGACTATCAGACAGGGCCAGGGTGGATACTGGCAGGTCCCTGGACAGCCCCATGGCAACGGCTGCCCTCAGGCCCACCACTGTGCTGCCAAGATCCCCCTCAGCCAGGCCACGTCCTGTAGCTCTCACTGGGACCACTTGCCCCTTCCAGGAGGGGTGTCTCAGGCTGCTCTGCATTCAGGCAGGCCTAGCCCAGGCCAGAAGGGGCAGATCTTTAGGCCGCCCCTGCCCCCGGCTGCCCTCTGCAGTGTCTGGCACACGGTAGGTGCTTGCTGGTTACGTGAGGTCCACAGCCCGTGCCTCATCCACTGGCTGACACAGGCCGTCTCAGCAGCTGCATGGAAGTGGGTCTGCGGCTCCTCCAGGGGGAACCCCAAGGTCTCCCTGACAGGTCTCAGGGAGCTGAGGCTGAGGCATGGGGGCCCGGGCTGGGCAGAACCCAGAGAGCTGGAGTGGAAGGAAGGCGGCAGGTAGCATGGGGCCCCTGGAAATGTTCCAGCCCTGCCCTCACTGACTGTGGGCCGCCCAGACTCTCTGTGGGCCTTGGTCCTTGCGCCAGAGGACATTCTGCCCTTTGCCGCTGTCCTGGAGCCCCCAGAGGTCAGACCCTGGCTGCAGGCAGCTGGAAGCCTAGCCCTGCCCCTCACAGGCCAGCCTCCCACCTAGAAAACCCCGTGGGGTGCGGCCTGCACGCTGTGACCACTAGATGTCACTGGTGACCTCCCAGGCCCACTCCAGCAACTTCCCCAGGAGGTTGGGGCCTGGCCTCCCTCACACTGCCAGTCGTCCCCTGCCCACACCCCAGCCCATGCCTGCAGGGCTCACCCCAGGCACAGACATCAGTGCCCACTCTGAGACAGGAGGAGAGGATAGTAAGACGGGCCCCTCTGGGACAACACACACAAACCCACCATTTCGGCCCTGGGCATAGACTTTACCATGGAGGGGAGGGACTCTGGACCCCCAACCAGCCTGGCCAGAGAGGCTTTGCTCTCAGGGAGGTCTTGGGATGGGTCTGAAGGAGGAGGAGCTGCCCCAGGGACGTAGGCAAGAAGGACATCCTTGCTGGGGGTCCGGCCGCAAGTGCAAGTCCATGAGGAGGAGCGTGGACTCTGGTGTCGCTGGATTGCAGTGGCAGACAGGGGAGGCAGGGCTGACCCCAGGCAGGGCCAACAAGCAGGAGCTGGTCGCCTTCACAGAAGTGTGCTTTCCAGGGGCTGAAATGTCTCTGAGTTAAAGGTAACACATGCGAAGTCCTTCAGGGCACACAGGAGTCCCAAAGGAGCAGCTCAAGCCACCGCTCACTCTCTTATTCACACACACACACACACACACACACACACATGCACGCACAGATATACACACGCTCTGCTTTGCTGAACTAAGCTGAGATCAGTAGAGGAGCTCCTTTCCCACACTGTCTCTGACCTCTGCCAGGGCTGGAGAAATGCCAGGACCCCAGCCAGCGCTCCACTGCCTAGACTGAGCTCCCGCCTCCCTCAGCACCTTCTCTGGGAGGGGATGACACCCGTGGTGTGGCTGGTGGCCCACCATCTCCAGTGGGTAGGGGTGGTGGGGGCTTACCATGATCCATGCACCCTGGGCTGTGTGATTGCAACTAAAATAGCTTGCGTCACCCCGTAGCCATGGTCCTGCAACATTCATTTGAACATACTGCATGGAGATGCCTGGGTGGCTCAGCGGGTTAAGCCTCTGCCTTCTGCTCAGGTCATGATCCCAGGGTCCTGGGATGGAGCCCCGCATTGGGCCCTCTTCTTAGCAGGAAGCCTGCTTCTCCCTCTCTCTCAGCCTGCCTCTCTGTCTACTTGTGAACGCTCTCTCTTTCTGTGTCAAATAAATAGATATAAAAAAATAAAAATGCATAGACATACTACATGTACTGCGGACTTGAGTGAAATGTACGGAAACCGTCCCGGACTGGGATTCCGCCAGATGACTCTCAGACAAGGGATCGTCAGCAAGCACTGGGGTGGGAGGGGGGCGGGGGCAGCAGGGTGAGGACTCCGATCCATGGGGCCAGGGCTGGTTATTCACGCCCATACCCTGCTGTACACGTGACACTACGTATGTGCCGGGCATGGTATATGCACGCTGGACTGTGGGGAGTGGATTCAGCAGACTCCCAGGAACAAAAGCAAGTGCTCTGACTTGGCTTGGATCTGGCAGGTGGGGCACCAAGGGGCAGATGCCGAGGGGGAGAAGCCGTTCTCATCAGCCCTGGAAAAGCGGAAAAACCCTGGGAAGCGAGTTTAGGCAGAGCCCGCTGTCGTGTCCTTCAGGGCAGGACAGAGGGGCTAACTATGGAAAGCCTCCTCCCAGGCCAGCTTCAGAAAGTCCACCAGGAGGCCGCGGGCGGCACCTGCTCAGAGAGTATCAGAGGCCTGGGGATGGGTCTGTGGGGCCAGGGACAAGAGTGTCCTCCTCACCTGGGGCCAGGAAGCGGGGCGAGCCAAAGGGCCCTGGTGGCTGAGGTGGGGGTTGACATGCTGCGCCAGGCAGACAGCATCATGGGGTAGATTCTCAGTCATCACACAGGCGCCCTGAAACTCCGCATGTGTCCCCCAGCCCCTGCGTACCGTTTCTCCTTTTAAAGTGCTTTTGGGGAAAAAAAAAATCCATAATCTTGTCTTGCGACATTAAGAAAAAAAGATTTATTGACCTCTAGGCTGGAGAAGCAAGGGGTTCATGGGTCAGGCAGAATGGTGGCAGCTACAGAGAGCCGTCTGAGGGCCAGATGGGTCCTGGAGGGGCTTGCATTCGTGGGTACGACCCCCAACCCACACCCAGAATGGCTTTTATGAATGCTCCCTTCCCCCCAGGAATGACTGTTCCTTTGAAGATCTGTGTCATCAATCAGAGTGGCGGGAAGCCGCCACCGCGCTGCGCAGATGAAATAGGACTCATGAGAAGTGAGGACCAAAGAGATGCCCACGGGGCCCAGCCTTGAGTGCCTCTTGCTGCTCTTGCAAGTCCGCAGCTGGCTCTGGATGGAGTGGCCCGGGACCACTCTAAAGAGGCAGCCACACTCATCTTGCAGACCCAAAGAGGCTCCCTGTTGCTCCTAGAGAGGAGCCAAGTCTGGCTCTTCAATGCCAGGCTGTCGGCCTAAGGGTGCTGAGGCCATATGTGGCCGAGATGCTGGCCCGCCAGACACTTGTCTCAGTTGAACTAAAGGCAGGTTCTTGCCAAGGGGGATGGCATGTAATCTGCTGCCTGACCTTTGTCCCCAAAGGACACTGGAAAGGAAGTGGGGGTCCAGAGGGGACAGAGGGCAGAAAGCTGGAACAGACCAGGTGAGACCGGACTTGCGGGAACTGAGCTACCTGGAGGCAGGCCTCTAGCAGGAGAAGAGGGACCGGATCATAAGTGAACAAGGCAGCTAGTGAACTTGGACTCGATTCGGGCTTTGGTAACTCTGAGGAGGTCCAGTTGGCAGGTGGAACAACAGGCTGCCCAGACCGCCGATTGCTGTGGCGGTTGCCTGCCTGCTCTCCCAAAGCCAGCAGCACCAACCATAAGCAGCCAGTCATGGGAAAAGGCTGGAGCCAAAAACAAGAGGGAGAAAACCCTATTCCAGCCAGTAGCTGATTGAATAGCCCTGGGAACGGCATGGGCTATAGCAACCAACAGAAAAATTCCAGCCCAGTCAGAGGCTGCCCCCCACCCTGCCACCGCCCCCAAGGACTCAACTGAGTCATTCTGGTGTTATAACCCAGGCAAAAAAAATGGTGCACCGATAGCCTGAAATCCCAGAGGATGGTCCTCTCCGGGTCACCAACATGGGCTCAGGAGCTTCCGTCCTGTGGTACTCCCTCAGCTGTAAGAATATCACGCGGGACTTTAAAGGACCTTTGTCCTTTAAGCCCACTGCCTAACAGATGTTCCTGGGACTCCTGGACAAGTCAATTCATCCTCTCACCCACAGGGACGTGATTCAGAGTGGAGTGGGAAGGGGCAGGACTCATGGTCAGTCAAGGAGTACCCAGCGCGGGGGGGGGAACCAGATCCGAGGGTGGCAGGGCTGGTGAGAGTGGTCTGTGGGCTCTTTGTCCCGGAGTGAATTCAAGATGTCCAGGGAGTCACGGGGCAGCTGTCAGCTGGCCCCTCCCTTGGTCTTTCCAAAATACTGGCCCTAGTGATGCCCTTAACATACCTGCGTCTACCCAGAGTCCCCCACGCCGGCTTCAGTAACTGCTGTCTGGAGACCATCTCTGGCAGTTATAATTGGCCTGGATGCTAAGGGCTCAAAAGAGGCCTGGGGGTCAGTGGGCAGGGTGCTGGGTCATGGGCCCGCTGGGTCTGTGGACACCAGTGTGTCTGCGGTGATGGCCCTGGGGGCAGGAAGCAGGGCACGTGAGGGGACCGCAGGTTCCCTGCCTGCCAGCTCTGAGCCCAGATGGGAAGAGGATGCCTCCAGCCTGGACAGGTTTGGGGAATGGAAAAGAGGGACGTGCGAATGGGTTCTGACTCAGCTTGGGTGCTGGGTATCGGGTCTTCAGCCTGGGGACCCTCGAGTCCCTTGGCCGGATGGGCAAAGGCACAAGTTGCAACCAGGCTGGTTTCTTTGCCAGCCAGGAACCCGTAGCCCAAGAATGGGGTCTGCTGGGAATCCTGTGGCTCTTCTCCCCGGGCTGCTTCAGGAGTCACCAAGTGGTCAGTGCAGGAATCCCCCAGGCTGTCCAAAACCACAGTGAGTGCTCTCACACTCCCTACCTCACCCCCATCCCCCATGGCCACCTCCCTGTGGGGACACGGCAGGGGAGAAGGATGAAAAGGGTGCTTGAGTGAGGAAAGATTTCAGATCAAGTTTTGGGAGAAATTTCTGAAAAGAGCCTCAGAGCCTGCGTCCTGCAAACTCTGAGTGATAGAAGCCCTGTTTAAGTGAATCAAGTCAGACACAGAGTTAGTCAGAAGCAGGGGGATGGGCCACACGACTTTGACAGGCAGATGACCTTGACAAGCCCTCATTGGGAACTGGGTGGGGGGTGCTGGACAGAAAGAGCCCCTGCTTCTTGTACACCAGGCCTCACGTGAATGCAATGGGAAAAGGCCAACTGGGATGGAATCCTGTTTTGATCAGCAGAAGAGGTGATGATCGGTCCTGCCGTGGCCTAGCCTGGGACCCCTGCACTGTAGAATCACAGACTGTTGGAGGGACGGGGGGAGCTGAAGAGGCAAGCCCTGCCACCCCATCAAGAAACTGGGGCCCAGAGAGGTAGCTTGCTAGCTTCAGCCCTCTTTCCCAGGGGTCTCTGTACCCGGGGTCCCCTGGGGAGAACGCCTGTCCAGGAGAGGCGTTGGCACCAAGCTCAAGGAATTGGGACAGGGCAGCCTGGGGAGCTGCGTGTGGGGATTGCTCCCCAAGGCCCAGCCAAGTTTCTGGGCCCCAGATGAGGAGTGAATCGCTGGTTCCCCCTGGAGGGGAGTAGTCAGTCACCCCATATAAGTTTATTTTTATACATGTCTGATCTATTTCACATCCGCTCAGATATTTTGACACATATACAGGAAATGTAACTCTCCCCCATATGGCAGTGTTTGGTTGGCCAGACCTGGGGAAACTCAATAGGGTCACAGAGGAGCAGAGGGGAGTTGTAGCATCAGGGAAAAATGCCAGAAGCCCGAGGCCGTGATGGGCACTTCAGGCCAGCAGGCGGGGACAGGGGTCATGGTGGGGTCAATCCAGGAATCCCCCTGCCCCGGTACAGAACCCCAGGGCCCACACCTAGGAGGCTGCGTGTGCTCTGGCTGGGCTGTCCCAGGAGGATGGGCTGAGGGTGAAACCATCCAGCAGAGGACAATGAGAGTGAGCAGCCCAGGGCTCAGGGCTGTTGGACAGAGGCAAGTCCAGAGTGAGAGACAGGGACTGAGGTGCCGTGGGCCTCAGCAAAGAGGCAGATCAGCGCACAGGCACCCTGGCACAAGGAGAGCCAGAGACCTATAGCTCACGTGAAACAAAAGCCAGTCCCCTGCGGGTCCTTCCCCAAGTCACCTAGCAGAACCAGGGGCCTCACTTTGCCTCATATGCAAATTGGGCGTGATACTACCCAGCTAGGAGGCTGGGAGGATGAAAAGAAAGAATGCAGGCCCTGTTCCTCCAGAGGGTCCGATAAAGGAGAACAGCTCTGCAAAATCTCTCCAAGAGCAAAGCAGGGAGGGTTACTGGGGTCTCCCACGAGGGGAGGGCGAAGTATGACAATGTGCACGAGTCCCCTGGCGTGAGGCCTGGCTGCAGGGGTGGCCAGTGAACTTGGTTCTTCAATTCTAATCAACAGACATAGAGCTCAGAGCTTAGAGAGAGGGAACCCATCAGGTCTTCAAAAGAAGCTGACAGCCTCTGCAGGGGTGTAAACAGGGGTCTGGGAAAAGCCAGGAGGGGCTCCTCCCTCCCCCATGTGGCTCAGGGAAGCTCCTTCTCAGCTCTCCCAGAGAGAAAAGTACTCTCAGGCAGCCCATCACTCCAGGAGGGACAGTGGACCAGAACAACACACTGATTTTGTGGAGCTCTTCCGGTTTGTTTGTTGTGGTGGTGGTTAAGTTCAAAGTTATGGTCATCGCATTCCTAGATGGTGTGCCACGGAGCCAGGGTGATGGATGGGCATCCCCCATGCACGGAGTCAAGATAGGGGTAGACGCCCTGCTCTCTCCCTGTGATCCCTCAGTGTTGCTGTTGGACACAGGCATGGGCAAGACTGGCCACGGCACGGTGTGCTCTGCATGAGGCTGTTTGGATCATTCTAGTCCTTAGAAACTACACAGGTAGCTGGGCCTCTGTCTCTGCCTCCAGGGCCTCCTTCCAGCACCCCCAAACCTGCTCCGGCCATGGACACTGCTGGCCTGGAATATGTCACTGCCTTGGTGAACCCCTGGCTCAGGGGGGCTGGTTCAGGCTCGAAAAGAACCCAGGAGGAGCCTTGCAGTCCCTCCTTGGTAAATGGAGTGTGACAGCCAAGAAGTTTCGAAGCCCTCCCCTTCCTCCATTCTCCTTTGGGACCCAAAGAATCGGAGCTCTGAAAAGCCCGAAGCCTGGGGAGTGTCAAGAGGGTGGAGGCTGCTCTCGGCCTCACCTCACCCTGTTCCCCCGCCCACCTCCCTGTAAATTCTGGCGACACAACGGGAAGGCCCTTTAACTAGCACATAAAAGTGCTGTGGGCTTTCAAAGCCCCCGCCCCGGTGTTTACAGGGAGCCCGAGACATTTATGGGCCATTTCCAGCCCTTCCCGCTGACCTACTGAGGCATCCTGGTTTCTAACTGTGGTGTGGGAAACTGTCACAGCCCAGGTAAGTGCTACGCAGGTACGAGTCAGGCTCTTTCCAGTTTCTTACTGCGCTGGAGTCCTTTCTCTAACACTGAGCTTCTCCCCATTTTACAGGTGCAGACATGAGGCTCAGTGCCCAGGCATGATTTGCTCAGAGCCACAGACCTATCAGATGACAGACCTAGAACGACCTCCAGCTGCCTTCAGTCACAGCAGCGGTAATCAAGACCTCCCCCAGCAGCGCCGTAGAGTGTAACACACATTGTGACGTACGACACAGCACATTCCAGATATGGACAGTGTATTTAGTGCATCATACGGGACGGTTCCAGATACTGCTCTTAGTGCTTGTTGTTCTTTTATTTTATTTTTAAAGATTTTATTTATTTGTCAGAGAGAGAGAGAGAGGAATCACACAAGCAGGGGAAGTAGCAGGCAGAGGGAGAAGCAGGCTCCCTGCTGAGCAAGAAGCCTGATATGGGACTCGATCCCAAG
Source organism: Meles meles (assembly GCF_922984935.1). NCBI lineage: Eukaryota > Metazoa > Chordata > Mammalia > Carnivora > Mustelidae > Meles > Meles meles. The sequence continues at coordinate 121,475,601 of NC_060066.1, forward strand.
AACCCTGGGATCAGGACCTGAGCCGAAGGCAGACCAGTGTTTGTTGTTCTAAGTCCACACAACTTCATAGCAATCCTATGAGGTAGGTGTACTACCCCCACTTTACAGATGATGAAACTGAAGTGCAGAGAGATTAAATAAATTGCCTACAAGCACAAACCTAGTAAGTGGCGGAGCAAGACTCAATCCCAGCGCTTGCCTCCAGCCTCTGCCTGCACCGTCCCTGGGCTCCTGGGCTCCCCTCTTCCCCGAAGGTCTTGGACAGGTGGTCCCCTCTTCCCCCAAGCTTTATGGCAAGTGGTCCTGTCATCAGGAAATTCAGGGTGCTGGAGACAGAATTACTGTCTGATTCAGACAGTAATGGAGTTTTTTGGAGGCTTATTGGCTTTGCCTGCAAGAGGAGAAAGTGTGTGTATGTCTGGGTCGGTATGTCCCCAGGAACTCCAAGGCCAAGTGTTGAGGAGAGATGTCAGAGGAAGGGGTCAGCTGAGACAAGCAGATCCTGTCTTATTTCCAGATCAGAGAGAATAAAGGCCTCTATTCGGAGCCCCTGCACACACACACACACACACACACACACACACACACCCCCCCAGCTGGCTGCTCCTAGAAGGGCCTCTTGCCTCTCCCCGCCAACTCTGGGAAGGCCCTGAAGAACTTGCCCTTCCTCCTGACCCTGCCCTGGGAGCCACAGCTAAATCTTGCTCCACTCTTGTCCAGCAGCACCCCACTTGGACCCACAGCCTCCCAGCCCCCGGGGACTTCTTGGTGGGTACCTGGTCTGGCTCTCCCCCCTGGCATAGGGAAGAATGTGCCCCTGTCATCCTATCCTCCCTCCCCGACCCTAGCCCAGCGCAGAATTGGATTAAGAACAAAAATACGAGCTGTGTTTGTTTTAATCAGCTTCAAGATATGGGGGCTTTTAAAGGGAAGGAGAGCAGGCTGGAGCTGGCCCCGGGGCAGGCAGGCCTGGGCGGTGATGCGGTCCTGGGGTCAGGAGCATGAAGAGTGGTGAGTGCATCTGCAGGTCAGATCCCGGGCCAGATAAGGGCTGTGAAGAGAGGACCAGGGGGCCAAGGGCTGCAGCTAAGGGAGGAAGAAAAGGATGTTGGGAGGGAGGGAAGACACAGGTCCCCCCCAGCCAGAGTGCGGGAGTGAGGCAGGAGGGGAGGGGAGTCGGGAGGCCCAGGAAGCCCCTGTGGAGAAGAGCAGCAGGGAGTAACTAGTGGGAGTAACCCCCAGCCCCTCAGGGTCTCATCGTGAGGGATGATGGGAAGGAGGTCAGGGAGGGTGAACCCATCGCAGGAAGAACTCCTGCCAGGGGCTTCCACTGAGCCCGAGCAATGGTGTCTGGACTGGAGTGTTGTGCCCAGGTGTGCCAGAGCTGGGGGGACCCAGGTGCTCTCATTAAGCCAAACATGTGGAATCCAGTGGAAAATGGGAGGTGTCAGGGTCCGACTGAGGGAACCTGCCTGATCCCTGGGCAGACATCATATCTGATGAACACCTGGAGGCTGCAAAGTGTGGAGGAAGGACTCTGAGGTGGGAGCCAGGAGCCTAGGTGCTCGGGGATCCCTGGGCATTTAAGGAAAAGCCCCTGTGGCCATACACTCCTACACTTACTCTATGAGCGGCTTTCCTCACGTTAGCTCTGTGAGCCAAAGAAAGGGGCTCAGAGAGGTTCAGGGACTGGTCCAAGGTCACACAGCCAATGAGAGAAGAAGCTGGTACAACTACCTAGGGCTCAGGATATCCAGCTGGCACTCCAACCCCTCTGGGTTGAACAGCCTCAGCTAGTTCTCAGGTCGAAGCATCCAGATGAAAACAGTGATGTCAGACAGCCGAGGGCAGAGCCCCCAGAGGTCCTTCCCAGAAGCTTCCTGCTCCCCAGCCATCAGGCACGGGGAGAAGGGCCTGGATGGGCTCTGCGCACCCTCCAATCAGACTCTGGTGCTTCGTACCACCCTGGCCTGGAGACGCCTGCGAGGTGGCCGCCAGAGTCTGGGCCAGCCCCGAGACCAGAGCACGGGATCCCTGGGCCAGATCTGGGTCTTCTCATTCAGGTCCACAAAGGGGTTCTGGTCCATGATGATGCTATTACCAGTTGGAAGTGAAGGAGAAAAAACCAACGGGGAATTCTTTATATAGTTACATTTAGTGAGCTTCTAAATTTGAAATGATATCATCCTTTTTCTGATTTAAAATGTTCTCTCTTGTTACAAAACATAATGAAAACAGGACTTCTAGAAAGTCCATTCTTGGCAAAATAAAAATTGTCAAGCCTTTTCCTCCGTTCAGTTAAAAGCAATTTTTAATGGGTCCATAAAAATCCCCAAGTTTGGGAACAACTGTATATTATTTATTTGGGTCGGTTTTTTTTTTTTTAAAGATTTATTTATTTAGTTGAGAAAGAGAGAGTGCCGGCATGAGCATGTGGGATGGGGCATGGGGCAGGGGAGAGAAACTAACTCTAAGCAGCGCCGTGCCCAGCACAGAGCCCGAAGTGGGGCTCGATCTCACGACCCTGAGATCCTGACCTAAGTGGAAACCAAGAGTCAGGCACTTAACCGACTATCGTCCCCCACCCCCTGCCCAGGCACCCCTATTATTTATTTGGAGACATCGTTAACTGCCCTGAGACAGAGTCCAGAGCTCTGCATGCATGCTACAAGAACTTAATAAATGCGTATCACAGGACTTTTCACGGTCCAGGTCAGCAGTAGGGACACGGCTGGGAGGTGTGGGGTGTCCGAGCAAATGACTACATTTCTGCCTCAGTCTCCTCTTCTGCAGAGGAGGAGGCAGGAGCATCTAGGGACCCTGCAATAGATCTCGGGGGCAACATCCCACCACTCGGGGAAACTCTGAGCTCCTGGCACACAGACGGGGACCGTCTCAAGTATCAGCCACGGAGGGTCTGTCAGCCACGAGAAAGAGTATCACCGACAGCAGCCAGGACTTAGGCCCAGACTAAAGAGGTGGCCTTCGTCCTCTGTCCCAAGCCTCTGGATGCCTCTCCCAGACCCTTGCAGGCTGGGCCCAGCCTCAGAGCCTCTCCTCCACCAGGAATCAGGCCACCCTCTGTAGGCCAAGTCTATCCGACCCGGTGCAGCTTGGCCCCTGCTCTGATGCCAAGTGTGGGGGCACACATGTTATCTGGGAGAACTGTGCACACAGTTGTGCTGCGTTCCTTCAATATAGGACATGTGTTCGTACAGGTCTACGATAGTCGAGTCTGTTAAAAGGCAGTTGGACTGGGGCGCCTGGGTGGGTTAGTCATTAAGCGTCTGCCTTTGGCTCAGGTTGTGATCCCAGGGTCCTGGGATTGAGCCCCACACTGGGCTCCCTGCTCAGCAGGGTGTCTGCTTCTCCCTCTCCCACTCTCCCTGCTCGTGTTCCCTCTCTCGCTGTGTCTCTCTCTCTGCCAAATAAATAAACAAAATCTTAAAAAAAAAAAAAAAAAAAAGAAAGAAAGAAGGAGGGAGTTGGACGAAATAAAATATGTCCAGCCTCTGCCCTCAAGGGCCAGCTTCTGGAACACACCCCTAGGGACCTGAAAAGAATCCAGTGGACAGAGGAAACCCATTCCACCCCAGGGAACATTCTGGCTAATGGCAAAGGTGGGTGCTCAGCACAGACCCGGCATCAAGGTAAAGCCTGCAGCAGGAGCCGTGGACTGTTGGCATCCATCGCAGGGCCCAGACGAAGATGCCTCCGTGAGTGCTGGAGCCAGGTTAGAATGGGGAGGGAAGGGGCCGAGGCCATCACTCCTCCCTGAAGTGGGACGCTCATGTTGCTGGGGGTGGGAAGGGTGTGGCCTGTCTGGAGCAGGCACTGTCCCTGGGGTGTGGGTGACATTTCCCAGCTCTGGTCCTGTTATGACGCAGGAAAGAGGCATCTTTGCCAGGGTCCCAGGGTGCAGGGGGAAGAGGGCACAATGGCCTCCACAAAGTGCTGAAAGGACAGGGCAGCTCTGAGGGCGGATGGGGGCGGCTCTCCTACCCCCTCAGGCAGTTCAGCTCTGCACAGTCTCAGCCCCATTCCCCAGACACCAGGGGACACTGGTTGCTGACACCATGGCATTGGGTTTCCCCTGGGCTGGCCCAGGCTACTGTCACTGGGCCTGCCAGGAAATTGTGGCTGACACTCAGGAAAGGGCCTGGGGAAGGGCCCAGGGAAGGGCCCAGAGTGGGGGTCCAGGATCGTGCAGTCGGTGAGTTCTGAACAGGCCGCAGGCCGGCAGGAGCAGGGGGAGACAGCTGGAGCTCAGAGGGGACAGCAGCCACACAGAGATGGGCCTTGTGTCTCCATCCTGGTCCTGCTCCTCTTGAGCTCTCTCCCCAGGAGGCTGGGAGACCCTGGAGCCTGGGGTCAGCCTGGCTGTGTGGGGTGAGAACGGAGGGGAAGGGCAACACAGTCCAGGGTCACAGGATCCCTCTATTTCCCCACCCACAAGGTTGTACAAACTGGTGCTTTAGCATCCCTCTGGGGGGAAAGCCACAGCTGCCCCACCCTCACCGGGCCACGTGCCGCTGCCTCCAGGGGGCCCCATCAGCTTTAATCTGGAGAGGGATCACATCCCCTCTAGTCAGAGGCTGTGCCCTATCCTGCTCTGTCCCACTGGATCCCAGACAGCCCACTCTGTATCCTCCTCCGTGCCGTCCCTTTCTCTCTCCCTCTCCCTCTTCTGCTAGCTCTCCCTTCTCTGTTGTATTTATTAAAATAAAAACACACACCGGTTCCCAGGTGCTCCTAAGTGTTTCAAAAACTTGGACAGAAACTGGGGAGGGCTGTGGGGGAGCAGCAGGGAGGACCCTTGGACTGGGAATCGAGATCCTCAGGCTCTCACTCCCCCTGGAGGTTCTCTACTGGAAAGTGTGTGGTTACCTGCTGGGGACTTTGGGCATGGGATGACCAGGGACACACAGCGCTCTGGGCTCTCAAGGCCAATTCTTACAGGAGGCTGGGCTCCATCCCCATCTGCAAAGAAACATCCATGGACTTTCTCCCTGCACTGTCCCACTGTCCACCACACCTGATCACAGATGAAAGCCCTCTGGCCCGGACTGTGACAGCCCCCAGAGCTTCGGTCCTGGACTGCCTCACTGGAGCAGGAGGAGCACTGTCCAAGCAGGAGGACAAGGCAGGCCCAAAGGAGACGCAGGTGCAGTGAGAGTGTGGGAAGGGGCAGGCCCCTGGGAGGAAGCCCCCGGGGCACCAGGGTAAGGGTGGGGATGGAGATTGGGCTGAGGGGGGAAGGGTGGATAACATCCACAGGGGAGGGGCGGTGGGAGTCCAGCCAGGGACCCCCAGGAGGCAATGAGCCGTTGAGGATACCATGCTGGCAGCCTGGGCCCTCGGTCTCATGGCCCCCGACAATGCAGGCCACTCTCCAGGAATCCCACAAGGGCGGGATGGACCATTCGTGCAGATGACGCATCCTCATCCGTGCACACCTGCTACAGCTGTGACACGGTGACAAACGTGCAAAAGGCCCCCAAAGGCCCATTTCTTCCTCAGTCTAGGAGACTCCTTCAGAACAGGGTGGGACGGGGTGGGGGTAGGGCACATCTAACTTGCTGATTCCCAAATTGGGTATCAACAGACTGTCAAACTATAATTTAGTGTACTTACTGTTCGTTTCATCACAAAAGAAAGGTATTTTAACACTCCTTTGGAAAAGAGGTGAAGAGGATAGAACAAAAGACCGTCCCTCCCAGTGTCGATTAGTGGTAAAGATCCAGCGAGGGGCAGCTTTGGAGGCAAGTGACTGAAAGGGGCACCAGGGGGTCTGGGGGGCACTGGTCAGGTGCGCGCCCCAGATCGTGGCGGCCGTCACAGAGACACGGTGCACAGAGACACCTACCGAGCCGTACATTTGGGAGGAGGGCACTGGCTCACCTAAGTTACACCTGAATGGGAAAAGTAAATAAGGCACAAGTCAGACATTGAGCTCACGGAAGCTCCTGCCCTTGGGGGCCACTCTTCACAAACTCAAATTCCAGCTCTACCCCTTGGTATCCGTGTGACCTTGCACAAAGTGTCTCACTTCCCTGTTCCTCAGTCTCCTCATCTCAGAAATGGGATCCCCAGCTCAAAGAGCTCCTGCGAGGTGCTCAGGAGTCCATGCCCACGAAGTCGCCTGCGTGGAGCTCGGTCAGATGTGCTTGCTGTCCTTCCAAGAAAGGGCAGCTGCCGGCTCCTCACGGAACCATAAAAGAGATGAAACAACCTCACATTCAGAAAAGAAAACGTCACGCGACATTTTACAGGATGAATCACGTGGTACGATGTTGCTTTCTTCTACAAACTTATTAGAGGCTCTACCTGTGGTTACTCATTCATTATTCAACCCATATTTACCAAAGGCTGCTAGCTTTGGAGACTGCTCCAGATGGTGGGAATAAAGCAGTGAATTAGACAAAGTCTCTGTCCTCGTGAATTTATGTTCTCCTGTGGGAGACAGTCAGTAAACTAAATAAGAAAAAAAAGATATATATAGTATTAATAGCTTATATAGTAAACTAAATAAGCAAAAAAAAAAAATATATATATATATATATATATAAAACAGTGTCAGAGAACACCAGTCGGGAGAAACACCAACAGATCTACATGTAGACATACCATGTTCAAACTGCAGAAAAATCAACACAAAGAACAAATCTTGAAAGAAGTCGGAAGGAAGAAAATGTTTCACCTGAAAAGATGGGTAAGAATCACATCAGACTTTTTCTTTTTTTTTTTTTTTTAAGATTTTATTTATTTATTTGACAGACCGAGATCACAAGTAGGCAGAGAGAGAGCGGGAAGCAGGCTCCCGGCTGAGCAGAGTCCGATGCAGGGCTCAATCCCAGGACCCTGAGATCATGACCTGAGCTGAAGGCAGAGGCTTAACCCACTGAGCCACCCAGGCGCCCCTTGGACTTTCTTTAGACACCATGCAAGCAGAATCAAAGTGGAATGAGATGTTTAAAGTATTGGAAAATATATATCCCAATCTAGAATTCTGGATCCAGCGAAATTATCCTTCCAAAGAGAAAGAGAAATAAAGACAGTCTCAGAGGAGCAATGTGAACAGTGGTAAGTGCTGTGAGGAAAACAAAGCGGGGTGGGGGCACCTGGCAGGCTCAGTCAGGAGAGCATCTGACTTTTGATCTCAGGTCATGAATTTGAGGCCCATGTTGAGCAAAGAGATGACTTTAAAAAAATAAATAAAGCAGGGTAAAGGGTTAGAGAATGGTGGGGGGGACGTACTCTCTCAGGGTGGTCAGGAGACCTTTCCAAGAGGGTGCCATTTCTGTGGAGACCTGAATGAAGTAAAGGATGGAAGCAGGAGCTGTGTGCAGATCAGGGAGAGAGCCCCTGGCAGAGGGAACAGCAGGGGCAAAGGCCCTGGGGTGGGAGGGAGGGCATGCTGGGGCAACAGAAGGAAGTCATCATGGCTGGAGTATGACGAACTCAGGGCAGGGGTTGGGAGGTAAGGAAGGAAAGGCACAGGGCCCAAGTCATGGGAGGAATTGGAACTGAAAGGCGATAGAATCAGATTTACAACTTTTAAAACCCCCCTCTCGGCTTTGGTGTGTGAAGAACAGAGGAGGAGTTGCAAGGCATTGTCTAGGCCAGAGATGGTAGGGTGTGGACCGGGACAGCCGCAGAAGGGAGAGGGCGTCACTGGATTCTGGATAAGTCTGGAAGGTGGAGCCAATAGAACAATGAAGGGCTGGATCTGGGACAAGAGGAAGAGAAAGGAGCCAAGGGGTTATTTTGGCCTGAGCAAGCGCAGAGCCGCAGTGCCTGCTGCTGAGATGGGGGACCTGGGACCGAAGCAAGTCTGTGGCTGGATGGGAGGTGGGGTGGCAATCCACAGTTGGGCTCTGCTCAGCCATGTCAAGTCTGCGACACCCGGGAGGCCTGCGAGAGGACGGGATGACTGGACAGCTAGGCATACACGTCTAGGCCTCAGGGGAGTAGGCAGAGCTGAAAATATCATTTGGGGGAATTGTCATCAGCAGGAAGTGTAGCTCAAATGCCCCGCTTGTTCTCATGCTTGGGGCTTTCTCATTGTGGAAAATTCCCTGTAGTTCTGCTAAGGAAAATGGAAACAATCTTTCTAGGGCTGTCTCATTAGAAGTCAGAGGAGGTGAGACCAGCAGCCCTTGTCTCCAGCAACTCCGTCGGTCCTCTCCCTGTGGCCCAAAGAACATGTCTCTGTGGCACATCTGGGAAGATACGGTGGGAACAAGCTGAGAGGGATGCTTCGATTCCTCTGAGCCACGCCCGCTCCATGCCCCTGGAGGGAATTTGCAGTAATCTTTGATGATGCCCAGAAGAGCGAGCGAGAGCATCAGGGCTCTCCAATCCCCTTTCATTTCTGATCACAACGTGTCCTTTACATGACAGTGGCATCTGGTCACTTACAACGTGGCCAGTGGGGCTCTAACGCCCTCTAACCCTTGCTAACATTCCTGTTGCAGGAAAGAAAGTAAACGTTTGGACTCAGAGCCTTCTACAGGCTCTATGCATACACACGCATGTGTGGGTGGTGAGTTACTGTAAAGAAAACTGTTAATAGTACAAATGTGGACCCAAATCATGAAGATCCTACTTCCGTGACTGAAGTCTGAAAAAACATGGCTCTCAAAGGTGCAGGAATGGGAATAAGAGCCCTGAGCCTCATGTTCCTCCACAGAGGTTATAATCCTCCCAAGCCACCCTAAGATCAAGGGTGGGAACATTCTCGTTTCCCTTCATAGCTCCAGCAGGCCGTAGGGGGATAACACTCCCTCTTCCTTGTTGTGTTCGGTATTTGCCACCAAGGGGGTTCACCAAAGCGGAAAAGTAGCAGAACATACAATTCTCACCATCTCAAGGCCATAAAATTGATGTTTTCCCCAATGATAGCTGTTCTCCAAGTGCTGCAAATTCATGAAATGCCCTTTGAATCAGCAAAACTGGGGTGCCTGGGTGGCTCAATCATTAAGCGTCTGCCTTCAGCTCAGGTCATTATCCCGGGGTACTGGGATCGAGCCCCGCATCGGGCTCCCTGCTCCACGGGGAAGCCTACTTCTCCTTCTGCCTCCCCCTGCCCTTCCCCCTGCTCATGCTCTCTCTCTCAAATAAATAAACAGAATCTTTAAAAAATTTAAAAAATGAATCAGCAAATCTTACGACACACCCTCTAAGTAACAGCAACATCTGGTCACACTTCTAACTCATGGCCACAGACGTTCTAGACGATAACATCCGTAAGCAGGGTGAAATTCAGGAGTGGGTCCGAGTGTGACTCGGGGCCTTCTGCAGAGGCTGGCCGAGGCCAGACCTAAGGGGTCCCTGTGCATCAGGTCTCTGTGCACAGCGGCCTGAGAGTCAGAGGACAGCGACTGTGTGAACCAGCTCAAATATGGATGGAAGGTACTCAGAAGCCAGTCCTGCTGACCCCTGGGGACCCTGTAGAAGCCGCCACCCCCCTTCCCTGGAGCCCTTTGGGTCCAGTGATATTATCCAGTAAGGAGGAAGTGTGGGTCCTGGGTTCTCAGCACCGCCAGCTGCGGCTGTGCTGAGGGAGGCACAGCTGTCTTGCCCGAGGCTGTGTCTCTTGCAAAAGGAGAAACATCCGGCCAATTCCATCAAGAATGTCAGTCACCGCGCAGGGAAGGAATCAGTCCGTTCAGCCGTCCTGTCCAGCAACGCCTGCATTCAGGAAGCGGGTGCCTGGACCGTCCTTGGCCAGATGGGGAGAGACCCACCTCCTGTGGACCGTGGCCCAGATGGACCCCTGATCCCAAAGGTCTGCTGCTGCCTAGAGCCTAGGGCTAGTGGCCCACAGGTCCAGGGGCGGCAGAGGGACTCTTGGAGGTGACCCAGGATGTGGGGACCTGAGCATTCAGAGGGGAAAGATATGCAAAGGTGAAAGGGCAAACCTGTTTCCAGTCTCCTTATCAGGAACAGCAGACTGAAAGGGAAGCGGGCCGCCCTGGAGGTCAGGTTGGGGGCCACAGCGGGGGCAGGGCCCAGCCCAGGAGACCTGAGAAGAGACCCACTGGGTGGGGGAGAGAGAGAAAAGGAGGATGGAGGGAGGAACCAACCACAAGGCCCTTTGCCAAGGGGAGGAGCAGCTAGGGTGGCCAGCCATCCGGATCCGCCTTCCTGCCACACGGGGCTTCCACGCTGGGGATCAGATGGTTGGGCACCGCGGGAGCAGCCCCAGCCAGGGAACTATCAGAGTCCCCCACACTGCACACCATCCCAGGCTCACCCCACCACCCTATCTGAAGGCCTTCTCACTCCCCAGAAACACCTTTACTCATCCAGTGCTAATGGGCACCTACTCCACGCCAGGCCTGCTGGCGGCCACTGTGGGTTTGGCCATGAAAGGACACGCCCCCTGCCATCCCGAACTTGTCGGTTATGCCCACTGCCCACTCCCCCACTGCCCAGCCAGCCCACCACACAGTGCCTCCCGGGCACGTTTCTGGGAAACATTCTTTTCTGTCTACCCCTCCAAACCCCCCTGGGTGGGGACTGTACCTAGCTCCTGGCTGGGCCCGGCATAGTGTCCTGTGCAGATGGGGGCTTAAGACATGTCTTTGGAAGGAGGGGCTGAGGTACTGAGGGCAGCTGGAAGTGGGGACACCTCAGCAGCCTAAACGCCCACAGCCCAACACCCACGCCACCCACATATGCACCTGGGGCACACCTAGCCTATGGGGGCATCGCCCCTGCCCCAGCACAAGGGGGCCCTGCCCTTCCCAGATGGAGAGTGGGAGGGGGAAACACAGCCAGCCTGAGGGAAGACCCAGCCCAGGTTGGGGCAGGGTGGTCCCTGAGATAAAAGGTGGAAGGATCAGAACTGGCTTTTCCCCCAGCTGAGAGGCCTTCCTCTTGGGCTCTGCCATCCTCTTCCCTCAGGGTCCCCACCTGCAGGGAGCCCACAACAATGTGCCCCATGTGTGTCCGGGGGCATTATGGGAAGGCAGAGCCAAGCCTACACCTCTTTGGCCTCGGTCCTTGCAGCCAGAGAAGCCAGTGGGGACCCTGAGGGGAGGCCAGGCAGCAAGGACTGCTGGGGGAGGTGCTGGAAGAGGTTAAGGGTTCCAGCTACAACTCCAACAGACTCAGCTGCCCACTTAAGGAGCAGGGATCTGTACCACCGAAATCACCATGGGACTGTAAGATTCTCAGAGGCAGGGGCTGTATGCACTAATCTTAGTCTTTCTGATAGGGCATTGCTTAAAGCCGGACAACGGCCCAAATCAAGCCTGGCCCTGAGAAAACAAGTCCCCATGTTTCTGTCCTGCCCCCTGGTGGCAGTTCGTTGTATTGCAACCCACAGGATCTAACAAGCTAGGGGGGTTTCTGACAGTGGCTGAGCTCAGCCCCCTGGACACCCCCATCTTTGAGATGGTCTTGAGGTATCACTAGGATAGGGCTCCTGGGTGTTCTGGGAACAGCTGGAACCCAGCCACTCCCAACCAGCTGGGGAGTGGGAGAAAAGAGCAGGATGTGGGAAGAGAAGGCTAAAGAAAAGGGCAGCCTGGGATTTGATGTACGCTCTAGCCATAGGCTATGGACAGACAAGGAATGTATAGAAGGGACTTGGCATGTTTTTTCATGGAAACTCAGGTGTCCAGGATCAGATTCTGGCTTAATCACCATCTTTGGTTCCTCATGCACTCTCACGCTTTCACTGACTGACGCTTACCATTTTTTCATTATGCACAAGTTCCTATGAACCAGGGATTTTCTTTCTTTTAAAGCAACACAGACCCCCTTTTATCCCAAAAGAAATTCTACATGGAACCCCAGTGGAAAAGTAGAACTGTTCTGCTGCGGTGGCAATGGGGGATGGCCACTAACTGCTTGACTTCCCCTTTCTCTGCCCCACAGCGCTGAGCAGCTCCTTGGAATTCTGTAGAACATGATCTATACCAACAGTGCCCAGGAGGGCAGAAGCCTGTCTCCTTCAGCTCTGTGCCCCAGTGCCCAGCACATGCCCAGTTCGGTGTCCCACTTCAACGCATGTTGGGTGAAACGAATTGAATGAGAGACATTTTCTCCAACAACTACCCAGGTCTGGTGTAGGGGGAGAGCACCAAAAAAATGCCCCTTTCTCCCAAAGTCTTGCCCATCTGCCCATCACAGTGCCTACCGTTCCCCATTACCACACAGCTTAGCCTTGCATGTCTTCTGGAATCCAGAGGAGGTGCCGCCTCCTCCAGGAAGCTTTCCCAGATGTCGTCAGCCAGTCATTTTGCTGGCTCTGAGCACCAAAGCCACCTCATCACACCTCTTTCCCGCATTCTTCACATGCACTCAGCCTTCCGCTCAAGTTATGGGCAGGCACATCTCATTTCCCCAGCAATGCGGGCGCCGCACTCCCTAAGAGCCAGGCATGTTTGATTGCCTCTTGCGTCCATCCCAGGGCCTTCACTCAGTAATACTCAAAAAAATATGTTTGAGGAAAGTCAAGTCTCCCCATGCTCCTCAGGGCACTGTGTCTCCAGAAAGTCCTGTTAAAATTCTCCAGAAGGGGCACCTGGAATCAATTTGGCCTACTAAGACATGAGCACGGAGTGTTTTATCCACTCGACAAAGTGTCACCAAGCAGAGCTCATGGAAGGAGATCTAGCATAGGGAAGTTTGAGTGGAAACGAGATATTTAGAGCCACAGCAGTGCCAGAGCCATGTACAGAGGATGGGTCTCTCTGGCCCTGACAAGGATTCAGAGAGTGTGGCCAAGGAAGGGTTGGGGGTAGGGGCATGATGCCTTGGGTCCCAGAGCAGAGTTGGCCTCCCCGCGCTGCTCCCCAGGGCCTGGCAGGCTGGGACATAGGCCACTGGTTCCCTTTCTCTCCCACAGAACATCTGGGGCTGCATCAGACATAACGGTCTGGTAAATTGTTATGGAAATATGTAACCCTGAGACGTTATCAAAGGCGTCTTTAAAGTCCCTCTTCAGCCCCCAGCCCAGTGGAGGGGATTGGAAATTGGAAAACTGGGAGACAATCACAGGACCATCAAAGTGGCCGAAATTCAATCCAATCTGCGGGGTTGGGGATGGCTAGCAGACCCTTGCCCCAGCTCAGAAGGCTGCAAACCCACTGTTTAAAAACCAAATCAACAGCATCATCAGATCCGGGTCTGGAGCAAACAAACTGCGCCCACAAAGGCTTCCCTGGATTTCCCTTGCGTTGGGGAAATCTGAGAAGGGAGGCCCTGGGGAGGCGCCTAGCCCTGGGAAGGCTCCCAGCTTCCAGAGCTTCTATCTCCTCCTCCCCACCTACCCCACCCCCAGCCTGGGCTTGGGCTCTCTGGCTCTTTGTCTCCGTCCCTCCCGAATATTCTCTTCTTCCTAGACATTTTGAGTTTCTTTCTCCTTCCGCCTGTCTCTCTTCTTCATCTCTCTCTCTACATTTTTTTCTAAGAGTGTTTGTCTCTCTCTCTTCTTTCTAAGGCTCCCCTTTGTCATCTGTCTTCTCGTGACATTTCCATCTTTTTTGTGTCTTTCAGCATCTGTCTCCTTATGTTGTGTCTTCATTCTTCTCTTTCTTTTTTCTTTCTCTCTCTCCCTCCCTCCCTTTCTTCCACAACAACCACCTCATTTCCTTGGCCTCTCTTTAATTTTTCCGCCCCTTTTTCTGCCAGTGGATTTCCTGAAATTTCAGACTACGCAGGAGGTGAAATCCTCTTTGATCCGTTTAGTTACAAGCCCGAGTCCTGGGTATTTCCCCCAGGTCTCCAAACACACACTGGCCCTCCATGCGAGCCCACGTAGGGACTCTTCTCCCATCTTCCAGCACCAGGAACCCTGTGTTGCTGCCATAGAACTGGGCCAGCACATAGAGGCACTCGGAATAGACAAGTGGCTTTACCCATGAGCTGTCTCTCCAGGCATGAAAATCTAAGTCTGGAGGGGCAGAATGCTACAGCGCATAAAACTGATACACGCAGAACACTTCCTTAATTTACAAGGATTTTTTATTTGGGATGAGAGAAAAAGACTGTAATTTTGCTACTAATACAGTTCTCCGTATTTATCTTTGAGACGTGAGGGTTTATCTCACGTTTCCTGTGGCCCTAACCTCGGAAGCCTCTGTTAGATTGCAGGTTTACGATCCCACAAGAGCTCAAGGCGTGCGTCTGGCTGGAAACAGCCGGGAGATTCACTCCTGCAGAGTCTCCCAGGGACCCCGAGAAGAAAGCTCCATTTTGAGTCATTCACCTTAGAAGAATCATTTCGGGAACGGAGAGGGAAACGCACCCGTTTGTTTCTCGAAAAATGGAACTGCGAAAGGGCCGGAGAAAACGAAAGCAGAGGCTGGGCAGCCGCCGCGGGAGCCTGCAGGGCAGGGCGCGGACGTCCGACGCGACGCGGTCATCCGGGGTCGGGTGGACCCGCGGCGCCGAGAGGCGGCCGGGACGCGAGCCGCAGCGGCGGGTTCGGAGCAGCCGGCAGCGGCCGCCCGTCGGGCCACGTCTCCGTCGCGGACCCCGGCGAGCTGCGCTCTCTGCTAGCGCGTCTCCTCGGCCCGCCGCCCCTGGCCTGGCTCCCGCCCCTCGGGCCGCGCGCCGGACAACCTGTGGCTGCGGTCAGTTTTCCAGGCCTCAAGTTCACGGGCACCGCGTCCGTCCGGCCCGCGTGCGCCCTGGCCCCGCTCGGCCCCCGGCCGCAGCGCTGGAGTCCGACGCCCCCGCTGGAGAGAAGAATGCGCCGGGCAGCCTGGGGCTCCACCTTCGGGGCTCCCCGAGCCCCGGGGCCCGCGGCGATCCCGGAAGAAACCAAGCGCCTGTTGCCTTTGATCTGGTTTTATAGAGATTTGATGTTGACATTAAACTTTGAATACTTTTATCTATTTCAATCTCTCTCTCATTCTCATTTCGGGAGGGGATTCCTGGGCCTGCGGCAATCTCCGCGGGCGGGACTCGGGCACCGGGATCAGCAGGTCCAGAGGCACGAGGGGGCAGGGGGCAGGGGTGGGGGGTGTGCGGCTGGGCACAGCCCCTACCCACACCCACCCTCTCGCCTGGAGTACACCCACCCCTGCCCCGCTCGCACGCCCCGCCGCTCTCCGCAAGGCCGGCGCGGGAGGCCAGCGCGCGGTGCAGGAGTGATGGACAGAACACGTCTCCCGGGGGGCGCAGGACGGCGCTGCCGAGGGACTGGGCGCCGCCGCCGCGCCTCGGTCCTCCCTCCGCAGCCCCCAAACCCCTGCTGAGAGACTGAATTACTTTCAGGTGTGGACCACTTAATAAAATAAATCTTCTGGGTCAGGAGGCAAGTTTCCAGGGTCCCAACTCAAATCAGCAGACTTCACATTTAGAAAGAAGGGCTTCCTTAAAATCCACTAAGCTTTTTGTGGAGCAGGAGGAAAGGAGGTTCAGGAACACAGGGTGTCTCTTCCTGGGCTGATACTGTCCTTAACTGGGTGGGGGGACCCAGGGAGGCGCTCTCTTTGTCTCTTTCCCAGTTGCTCCTTGGGCTCTAGCTCTGTTCTCGCTCAGTACTTGGGAACCGAATCAACCATCTTGGGATCAAATCACGCTGTAGCCGCCAGAGCCCTCCCCTGCAGCGGGAAGACCCAGTGGAAACAGAAAGCTGTCTTCCTCTCCCTCACTTCTTTCTCTCTCCTTTTCTCCCTTGTCTCCATCATCCATTGCCCAATGGTTCTCTTGATCTGAGCTTTCCAAATCCAGTTTTGCAACACCCCAGGGAAACTCCAATTATCTCTAGGGCTTTGTGAAATGCTCAAAATGAAATAAACTTCAATTAACTTTAATTACTTAACTGCAGGTTACAGACCCCTAGTTGGGCAGAAGAAGCTGAGGAGATTGTTGGGGAATCAAGCAAACCATCCCGCTCTCTTGAAGCTTAGGAATTCCAGCTTCAAAAACTTCAGGGCTCAAGAAAGGATCCTGGACGCAGGCAAAGAAAAGCAAGTTCCCAGGAGGTCACGGCCTTAGTTTAGCAAGGTTTGGAGCCAGGGAAGGCTCTCTCTGACTGAAGACGCCCTCCTCCCCCCACCGACTAGCCAACCATCTCCAGGTAGGCCCTTGCAGGAGGAAGGGAGCACGTTTCTTCCCCACTCTAATGCCGCCTACAATTCTGCCCCAAGGTCTAATTGACCCTGGACACTGCGGTTCTTTGACCGTTTGAATTCAGACCACAACAGAAGTCTTACACGAACTTTCCAGGAACTGAGGCCGATATAAACACTCTGTCAAGGTTCTGCTCTTGGAGAAGAGTTACTCACCCAGAAGTCTCCAAGACACCCTCACTCCTCACACCACTGGCTTCAGAACACTGCCCTTCTCCTGAGCTCAGGGATGGGAGCCCCAAGAGGTGACCAGATGGCTGTGACTGAGGGCAGCTCCCTCTCCCGGTGTCTGACAGGAGCCCACATGTTTCCCGTACAGAGAACAAATCTGCCCCATTAAAGCATTACTCCGTTGGGGGAAACACGGAGGCGATATTGGAAACATGCTGGGCCCAGGGCAGGAGCCGCTGGGAAGGGGAGGCAAGTCTTCCCGGGCAGCCAGTGAAGGCCAGTGGGCGAAACTAATCCTACCACGTCCACCCGCACTTGGCCCGGCAGACAGAGGGAGGGATTATTGATCAAAACATCTGCAGGGAGCGTGCCTGTGAGGCTGGTGGTGTAGTTACAGACAGCGTATCTGGGGACAGAGAGGGGAAGAAGGTGCTGGTGACTTGCGGGGGGGGGGGGTTGGGGGGGGCAGACATGGCCCTGCTGTCTGAGCTTGCGGCCCCGCTGGAGAGTCCACTTCCCAGAACCTGAACTTTATAGCAAATAACTCCATGGTCTGAGCCCCAGCAACACTGCTGATCTAAATAGCTTATTAACAAATGGAAAATATATAAACATAACAATTGCCTCTAAGAAAAAACTTATTAAACACCCCCCACGTTATTTGCAAAATAAATAGCTGAGAACATATGGGTGAAGGGGGAAGTGGCTGTGTCCTAATTAGCTATATGCTCTTGGCAAAGGTTCCCTCTCTCAGCCTCCCTTGCCTCATTTTTAAATGAAGATGACAGCCTAGATTGGCCTCGGTCACGCTGAAGACGCCATCAGTATCGGCCAGAAAAAAAAAAAAGTGTCAAACCAAAGTTTGCTGGGCTGCACCCCCAGGACTTTCTGGCTTGGGAGATCTGGGGCAGGGCCGATCATTTGCCTTTCTAGCAAGTTCCCTGATGCTGCTGCTGCCAGGCCAAGGACCATCATAAGGTTTAGGTGATGCCCATCCTGATCTAGCATTCTGTTCTATCGCAAAGCCCCTGTCCGTCCCCCTCACCTGTTGGGAACCAAATAGGAGAGGCTTGATGTTTCTATACTCTCAAGCTTGTACCCCGTCATGGGGACAGAATAAATTTTTCAACTGGCCAGCGTGGGCTGATGGTCCTGCCCCCTGAGGGATTCCTGACCCCTCCACAGCGCCTGTATTCCAGTCTGAATTAACCCCAGCTGCCTGACTGCGGGGCCTCACTCTCCCCACGGTGGCTAACACTGATTTCCCTTTGTACCAAGCTGGGCTGGGCCTAATCCTAACCAAATCCCAAGCAGGCCTGTTGTGTAGAACAGGCCTGCCTTCAGAGGGGCTGGCAGGAGCCCAGGGTACATCTCCGGGCCCCTCGAGACAGGCTGGTGTCTGCGAAACACTTGCCCCAACACACACACACACACACACGCACATGCACACGCACACACACACACACTTTGTCACACGCGGAACCCCCGGTCGTCAGGAGAACTAGTTTTACTTTGATGTACCTCTCGCTGCACATTTGTTTCAGCTCCTCTCCTGGAGCCACGGCCTTATTTATCTTCTTGGCATGGGTTCTTAGAATCCTTCCATTCAGGCAGCAGCAAAATCACTCAGCTCCACTGTTTTACGGAGTTTATCAAACAGCAAAATATCCGGTCTCTTTGTCCAATGGATCTGGTGTGAATGTGCTTACAGAGCTGCTTTTCCCAGACGTCCTGGGGTCTGTGTGTGGTTACAGACGCCCTCCCCTGCACGGACCCCGCCAAATCCAGGGCTTGCCTGTTTCGGCTGCAAGGGGCCCCCAAAGCAGATGCAGGGCTTTGAGGCTTCTCCCAAATAGGGAGACCCAGCCACACATATTCCACACATGCACGCCCTGTGTTCACACCCCACCAGCAGAACCTCCAACTCCCACGGCAGACCAACACCCCCCGATTCCGCCCACCCAGACCCCAGGCCTGGCACAGCACCCCCACCCCCCAAAGGCAGGAGCTGCTTCTAAAATCATTACTGTCACCTCAATCCCAAAGACACCTTCCCCAAAGCCGAGGGCTTGGGCTCTCCGCTTCCATTTAAAGGGACCAAGTGTTTCATAATCTTCTCAGATTGACTCAAAACGGCTGCAGGCCTGGTCTTCTCTACTGTCCTCTAAAGCATCCTGCTCAAAGCATCCTGCTCATTCCCTGGGAATCATGCCCACCCCAGCATGCCTATGTCCTGTGGATGCCTAGTGCCGTCCCCAGGAGGGCGCCGATCACAGGATTCCAGGGCCTGGCAAGCCCACGGGGAGACTTTCTCCCTCAGCCCCTGAAGTCCAGAGAGTAGCCTTCACTTTACAGTCGACAACGTATAGGGAGTGAAGGGTCCCTTTCCGGATGGACGTCTGCCTCAGGGGTTCCACATGTCCCCTGAAGACATATCCCTGTGCCCTGTCTCTGCAGCTGCTGGTCATCCGTACGCCACACCCCCACCCCGACGACAATATGTCTGTCACTTCTTCTCACTAAAAACCTCTTCCCTCAGCCATCCCTCTTATTCCCCTCAGCCACACCTCAGCTCAGGCCTTAGGCACCTCATGCCAGGACCACTCTCTTACACGCTGTGTCCCCTTGTCCTATGTGCCACCACTACCTTGGGCAAGTGACTGACTCTCGGTGCCAGAGTTTTCTCAGCTGTAAAATAGAGACAGCAGTACTTGGCTCATAAGAAGGTTAGACTTCGGGCACCTGGGTGGCTCAGTCGGTTGGGTGTCTGCCTTTGGCTCAGGTCATGATCCCGGGACACCGGGATCGAGACCCACATTGGGCTCCCTGCTCATCGGGGAGTCTGCTTCCCCTTCTGACCCTCCCTCCTCTCATGCTCTCTCTCTCTCATTCTCTCTTTCAAATAAACAAATAAAACCTTTAAAAAAAAAAAAGAAGAAGGTTAGACTTCACTAAGACAGTATGCTTAAAGAGCCTGGCCCATAGTAACTGCTCAATAAACGTCAGATAGCATCGCTACTATTATTATTCTGCTCAGGCCACCAAAATTCTCTTCCCACAACACAGCTCTCCTTCTCCTGCTAAATAACAGCAACCATAATAATACTAACACTTACCAAACACTTATTCAGGGCCAGGCCTCCTGCAAGGGCTTCTCACTACTACCCACTGGCTCCTGCTATCTAAAAAGAAAGAAGGCTCCCTTTTCCACACCTTCCACATTCTGGTCCCACCCAGCCCATCTCTGTCACACCTGCTACTCCTTCACACAGCCTTCTGCTGGAGGCAGCCAAGTGTCGCATGCTCAGACGCACCGTGTCCACTTGACCTGGGCGCAGCAACTCCCCTCCCCTCCGTCTGTCCAGATCCTCCATATCTTCTCAGGCTGAGCTCTGAAATCTCCAAGGGCTCTCTGCACGGGGGAGTGGCCATTTGCATTGGTCCCCAGGGTTGTGCAGCTGAGAGTCCGACCAAGGGTGCTGATATGCTCGCGACCACGCAATGGTTTTCTTTTCCACCAGGAAGTGACTCAGAGTACACCGCACCTTCCTGCTCATGTCTGGTCCCCCACCAGGACAGCCCGTCTCACACTTAGCAAACATCCTCATATTCCTGGGTCATTGGTCATGTGTCCCAATCTTATCTCTCCAGGAGAAAAAAAAGCCAGGAAGAAGGATTCACCCAGAATTTGGAGTGAGGGTGCATTTTTAGCCCTGCACCCTCCAATTTTGCCCAGTGTGGTCTCTACCCCACGCAGTGCTCTGATCCACCAAATAGCCAGAGGGAAAGCAAGCACAGCCCTCATCTGTCCAAGGCGACTCAAGGCAGCATAGCACGCTGGAGAGGGCGCAAGCTGATTAGGGCACCTGCCTGGAGTCCCTCCTGGTTCTATCATTGAGGAAGTGTATGACACCTTGGACAACTGACTTCATTCTCCGAGTTCCATATTATCAATTAGGAAGTAGAAATGATAGCATCTACCTCCCAGGTGGGTTCTATGCCGTTTTAAAAAGTAGACTGCCTGGCTCAGACTTAAGTCATAGTGGGCTCTGAACACTGCCCCCAGCTCCCGATCATTCAGTTCAAGGTCAAAGGTCGGTGTTCCCCTTGCTAAGCAGAGAGCAATGGAAACAGGATATTCTAGTACCCTGCTCAGGGAAAAGGTGAGCCCGCTTCCTTCCTTCACCCACATGAACGAAGAGCCCGGGGGAGCCCTGAGATCAGCTCACTGTCCTAAGGGAGCCCTTAGTAGTCTGTGTGCTGTGGCCACTGACGCCCAGGGTCACTCCTCATCCCCATATCCCTCAGTCTCCCTCAGGACAGGCCGTGAGTATGGCTCTCACTACCCACTGGGCTTTGCCACTTGCCTGCCAGGCTCCCTGCCCCCCAAGAGCTTCTTCTTAGCTCATTGATGTAGACAGTCTTTCTGAGCCAACATGTGGCCTTCGAGCCTCCCCACAGAGTCTCGCGTGTGAATCCCAGCCACGTTCCGCAGCCGTGGGATCCGGGCAGTTTTCTGAGCCTGCCTATGGTCATCAGCCCCCACAATGACCCTACGCTGGTGGGATCCTCTCAGTCAGAACCAAACAGAACTGTGTAGTCAGTCCAATATGGCCAAAGCGTGCGTGCGTGCGTGCGTGTGTGCATCCCAAGGCTGGGTCGTAAACAACACTGCACCTTGATCGTTGGCTGTGGGGAAAGCCAGCTGCTTTCCTTGGGTTGTGAGGACACCCAAGCAGCCAAGTGGGGAGGACCCCCCCAACAGGTGAAACTGGGGCCTCCCATCAACAGCCGATACCTACCTGCCAACTGTGGGAGCAGCCATCACGGAAATCCATCCTGCAGCCGACACCAAGCCCCAGAGCCCTGTAGCCCAACCAATATCTGAGTTGGGGTTGTGAGACGCCCCAAGACACACCATTCAGCCAAGCTACTCCTGAATCCCTGACCCGTAGTCACCGACTATTGTTGTGCTAAGCCCACCGAGTTTTGGGGTGATTTGCTAAGCAGTATTAGAAAACTGACACACAGGCCAATCTCCGTTTCTTCATTTGTTAAGATGGGAATATTAATGCCAGCTGCATAACAACATGAAGATGGGAGGAGGTGGTGTTTGCCTGGCACACTATAGGTGCTCGGTAAACGGTGGGCGTTGTTATTACCCAGCCCACCCCCTCTCCTCCCCAGCTGACTCCAGAGGAGGCCAGGCAGAGGCCCTTTGAGCCTTGTCACTTGCTTTTCTCCCAGTCCCTCCTAAAGTTCAGACCCAGTGTTCGTGCACTCTCTCTCTCTTCCCAGCGCAGAAGCAGCCCCTGGACTGGAGTGGGTGTCTCTGTGACATGGTGGTGAGCTCCTTCCAGAACTCTGGGGTGGGTCCCACTCATATCTCTAAGGGTGTTCAATGGTGTATGTTTGCATTTCCTTTGAAGGGCCCCAGATGTGCTAATTACATACTTGTTAGCCCCGTAAAAACAACAAATCTGGAATCTACACTCTGGAACCAATGGATTTCCTGCTGAAATGAGTTCAAGAGGTGCCCTGGCCAGCATCCCCAGGAAGAGCCAGCGCTCTGCTAAGGAAGGGTCTCAGGGATCGCGGCGCTCAACCTGCCGCACACAGCTTCTCCGCCGTCCGCCAACTCTCCAACCTCAGGGCGCCCAGCAGTTAGATGGGCATGTTGTTCTGCTGCTTCTCTGCTTCTTCTCTGCAGGCTTTCTTACTGCCTGCCTGCTAAGTATGGGTTGTGTGCCCCCCTAAAGTCAGGGAAATTCTTGGTCCTAGGGCTTGCTCCCTCTCATCTGCCACTTGCAGACCCAGTGCTTAAAGCTGGGCTTGGCAGACGGACACGGTGCACAGTGGATGTCTATGGGACCATCCTGCCCTCCCCCTGGAGTCTCTCTTGATTCGGGTGGACACCTCCCCCCTGTCTCTCTTTCTCCCACTTCAGCCCAGATTCTTCCTGCCCTGGCCCCAGCAATTCAACAAATGCATGTTCCTTTGCAAACGTGGCTTCCTCTTTTCCACCACAGGGCTGCTCTCTGGATGCCTTCTCTCCCTGCCCACTCCACACCTCCTTCCCTGCTAAGCCCCACTTGACTTTCTACCTGGAAGTATCCCATGACCAGCTGCCCCCAGCCCAAAGCTGGGACAGGTGTCCGTCTCATGGCCTCCATGGCCCCGAGCTTCCTGCCAGCACAACACAGCCTGTGATCTAAGTGCCCATTGCTCTGTGTGTCCCCTGCCAGCATGGAAAAGCCTTGTCTTCCTTGTCAGAGGATAGGAGTAAGGATCCTGTCCTCTGACTCAGTCCTCGCTGTGCAGCCCTACTGTCTGGCACAGGGCAGGCACTCAGTACAGGCTCGACGAATAAACGGATGCAGTGTGTCAACTTATCAGCGTGCTAGAATTGCCAAGAAGTCCAAATCTGCCTCCTGCTTTACACCAAGAACGAGTTCATCAGAAACTCTCCCACAAAATGACTTCTCCTGGTCCGCGTTGGCATTTGCCACAGACCCCGTTTACCTTCACACAAAGGCAGTAAGACAGCCATCAGGCCAGACCAGGCACTCAGGACACATCCCAGACACAGCCCCCACCTCTCCGTTCACTGCCGCCATCCCAACCTGACCCCAGGGAGATGGGCAGAGAGCGTAGCAGAGAAATATAGGTTCAGGGTGGAGTCAGGCTCAAGCACCATCTGTCTAAACACGGTTCTGTTCATTCCAGCAAAGCTAAACTACAAAATCACTGCTCTCGTCTTCCAGGGGAGAAACTGAGGTATGGACAGGTTAAGTGACTGTCCCAAAGAAAGAGATCAAATGAACATTAGGGATAGCTCCCTAATGTCCCAGAAATTTCACCCCTAAACCCAGACTGCAGCCTGGATTGTCAGCCCAGGATTCTGGGTCTCCGCAGCACAAAGCTCCCTGCCCCCTTCTTTCTTTCTTTTAAATATCATGGGTGAGGAGGAAGCAGCGGATCTGAGGGTTTATTTACCATTCCTTAGCCTGACCTTCCAGGAAGAATGTCTCTAATGAGAAACAATCTCCTTGGGCTCCCAAACCCAGAATTTTCATAGGGATCTGTCTAGGATTTCAGAGCCTAAACAGGACAAGGGCAGTACCAAAGGTCTTCCCTTCTAGGGGGAAAAAGAAAAAAAAGAAGCAACTGAGTCTTTCCTGTCTGAAAGGAAGGTTTGTCTATGTCAGATCTGAGGTGACATTTTCCCCGTTGTTCCGACCCCTTTCGGGTATCCACTGGGGAAATGGGATGTGGTGTCGGCTGAGGGATGTCGAAAATGAGAGAGATCGGGAGTTGGGGCTCCTTCTTTGATTCTAGAACCCATCTCCCAGGTGAGGCTAGACATCAGGAACTCCGCTCTTGAGACCAGGTTCCATCCTAATTCACACCCCAATGCCGATTTTGTCGTGGGGAAGGAGACATTTCCAAGGGTCTGCCTCACGAAGGCAGGAGGCACATCTGTGTGGCAGGCACAGTGCCCGCACACATGCCTGCCACACAGTAGGTCCTCCCAGGGAATGAATAAATGAAGCAACTGGCTGGTGGAGAACAGCTGCCTAGACACAGCCAGTAAGTACCATTGTTATTTTAGGAGTGGTTTTTCTCAGCAGGTGGGAAGTTAGTCGGTGTTGTTGCGTTAAGGTTTTTCATGTGATCAGGATCATCCCGTCAGTTCTCACTTACTCCATGGATCATACAGCAGTGACAGATGCTACCACAACGCACACGGCCATCAAACAGCAGGCATGGGGAACTCACACATTCTCTTAAGACGCTGCCCCACATCTGGCCACACCAGTGGGTCGTAAAACCTCTCAGGTGCTCGCTGCTCTGTTTCGTTTGGTCTCAGCTTAGCAGAAACCACCCTGTACCTACTGTCCCAGCCACCCTGGCTACCCCCGCATGAGGGGTGGGGTGTCTCAGTAAAGTGCCACTCTGTGGGCAGGAGGGCGGCGCTGTGGTTCCACCTTGGACCACCTTGGACCACCTCTGTCCCTAGTCCACTCTGGCCTCAACTTCCGTTTCAGGGAAAAGTCCCAAACTTCATCTGGGAATACGAGGGTGTGCACTGGATGATTTCAGCTTTGTCATGTTAGCCAAAGAAGAAGGACCAAAAGGTGCTCGGTGTCAGGTACGGGACCACAGATATGGGCATCAATTCTGGTTCTGCCACGAAGTGGCCTTGGCCACCCTGGACAAATGGCTCCCTTCTGTGGCCTCAGTCTCTTCTCTGTAAAATGGGGATAATAATTGTGCCTGCTTCTTGGAGTGGGGAGGATGAAATAAACCCGTGTCTATAGGATACATCAGAGAGTGGCTGGCATGCAGGAAGACGTATCAGGCATTGTTTTTATCTGTAAGATGAGGGCCCCTGTGGTACTCCAGGATCTCTCAGCCCTAGTAATGGACAATTCTACGAGTGCCATTTTTGTGTTTTCTATGTGCCTCTGCCCCATCAAACTCTCCCCAGATCTCATAGAGGTAAAGAGTTTGCACCAATGGTTTGAAACAGGAACAAGGACGCGTACCCTGCCTCGCATGATCCCGGGAGAAAAAGCCATCCAGAGGGCAATTCTATCTACCCATCCGATCTGAATGAAAGTTGGGGTTTTCTTCGGCCTCAGTTCAACTGGCAGCATGGAAAATGGTTCTGGTCAGAGAGTGGGGAATGGCAGGAGGAGCTTCTGGGCTTGGGCAGGGCTGTGGGTCTCTAGGTCTGTCCGATCAGCCCCAGCCTCTAGCCCACTCAGCCCCCGGGGTCAGGAACCTTCCACCAATTGCCTCCTCTTGGATATCATAATGGCAATAATAATCTCATGAACTAACACAGTGCATCACATCCATCAAAACATCAGCGAGTCTCCAACATCCTTTGTCCACATGCACAGCCCGTTTATACGACAAGGAAACTGAGGCTGAGAAAGGTTTATCACCTGAGGCAAAACACTTGGCCTTTAAGCCCGGCTGCCCTATTTAAAGTGTTGGTGATGCTTTTCCTGCATCCTCTGTGCATCTCTCTCACTAAGCTGCTCCATTCCTTTGTGGAACAGAAGTGGCGTCCTGCGTGGACGTGAACATCGTCCCAAAGAGTCAAAATATCCCAAGCCCAAGAACTATTGGAAAACCTTCCTAATAAGTGAAAGGGATGGAGGCAGATTGACTGCCCAAAACTGCGAGCCACTGGATCCTGGAGAATGGATCGCCCTGGTGAGGCCAGAGAGGAAAGCTTAATTCTGAGCTGAACCTCCCTCTTGGCTGGAAATACCAGCCCCAGGTGCTCTCACCTCACTAGCCCAGTCTGCAGCCTGTGATCAGGGGCCCTAATGGCCATAATGCCTCCAGTGTGGTGTTTAAACCAATAAGGCTTCAGAGAAGTTACGGTATGTTTAATAATGGCTTAATGACTACTTGTGAGATGTAAGGCTTCTGGTTCCTGTTTGGCCTTGATTTACAGCCCAACTCTGGCTGAGGACAGCCAAGAAACCCCCTCTAAGCCCCCAGCGGAAGAGGGAGGTGTTCACACCAGGCCTCTTGGATTCCTTTAAAAATCGAGAATTCAAATGAAATACAAACGATGTTTAACTCCCTGTCCCTCTCACTAGTCTCTGGAGGCACTGAAAATAAAAAGCAGTGTAACCCAGCCTTGGGGACTCCTCAATCCACAGAAAGGAGCAGGGTCTCAGGTCAGGAATGTCTTCTCAGATCTTAGGGTGGGGGTTATTTCTCTTCTCAGAAATTCCAAGCTACTTCCCTATCTTATGCATCCTTTTGTTGGGGAGGGGGGAAACTCAGCTCCTAGGAGATGCAAACCTACCCTCACCTCCCTGCAAAAGGGCAGGCCTGGGCTGTAGAGCCTTGGGGTCTGAGCTGCAGGCAGCCTCTCTCCAGTGGACCCCCATGCACTTTCAGATCACTGGAAAGGTACTCACTTCATGCCTGCTTTTCAAACCCCAAATCTTCTATGTACCCTCTCACCTGCTCCAAAGACAGCCTCTGCTGGACCCTGTCCAGTCTTGAGCTGCCCCTGCAAGTCTCCCTGCCCCTTCTGGTTCAGCCTCTGCTTCTCAAACCCACCAGGAATACACAGAAATGCTCCAGAGTCAGATGAAGACACTAGCCACAGTTTAAGGTCCCACAGCTAATTAATGACAGCGCCCTGGCCCAAACTTTCCAGACCCCATTCCCGGATTAGAGCTGTTTCCATACACCTCTCCCCAAGGACTCTTGTCCCAGGGAGGAACAAGGGATCCCCAAGGGAGGTGTTTCTGCCAGAGGCAAGGTTTTTCCAGCTCCCAGCAGAGAGTTAGGTAAAGTCCCAGCCCAACCCCGCCCCCAGACCGCCCTTATCCGAGGCTTCTATCCGGAGACCAGGCCTAAGAGTGTTTGCTGGGCGTGCATCACGCCTCTAGGGGCGAGAAGCTCCAGGTTGGATGTCAGGACCTAGGGTGCTGCTCTGAGCAAGGGACTCACCAAGATGGGCAGACAAAAGGGACCCTGCCGTCGAGAGAAGGTGGCTTCCTCCTTCTGCTCGAACTGCCTCTGATGAACGCGGGCTGGGGTGAATCCAGGGGACTCCCGGGCTCCGAGGGGTTAACCCGCGCGGGGCCGCACGTGACGTGGATGGTTCCAGCATTAAGTCAGAGGCGCGGCCCCCTCCCCTGTCCCCCGCCCCCCGCGGCGCGCGCCGCTCCCGGGGGCTCCGCGCCCCCGCGCCCAGGTCCCTCCCCCTTGGCGGGCGCTCACAGGCCGCACCGGCAGCGCTAGCCCCGGAGCCCCCGCGGCCTGTGCGCCGGGAGCCGGCATGGACCCCGAGCGCTGCGCGCCTTTCGGCGTGGGGCCCGGGCCCGGCCCCTACGCGGCCGCGGGGGACGAGCCACCCGGCCCACAGGGGACCCCCGCCGGCGCGCCTCACCTGCACCCCGCGCCGCCTCGCGGCCCTCGCCTGACCCGTTTTCCGGCCTGTGGGCCCCTGGAGCCCTACCTCCCCGAGCCGGCAAAGCCGCCCGCCAAGTACCTGCAGGACCTCGGGCCCGGCCCGGCGCTCAACGGCAGCCACTTCTACGAGGGCCCCGCGGAAGGTAACGCGCGGCGCGGACTCAGCGCGCAGCCCCGACCCGCTCTCCTTCCCTTCCCCGGCCGGCCCGGGCCTTCCCACTCCCCTCGCCCGCTCGCCCAGCTCTCGACTCTTTGACCCTCTAGCCCCCCGCCACGGCCCCCCTCGGAAGCCCCACCGGTGCCGGTCCCGGCCGGGCAAAGCCAGCGCCCGGCGGGAGGCAGAGCCCCCGGTGTCTCCCGTGGCGGGAATGGGAGGCGGGAGGTCGCGCGAGGGTGGAGCGGCGACGGCCCCGAGCCCAGTGAGACCCGAAGGCGACCGGAGGCGGGAAGGAGAAATCACGCTTGGCCGGAGTTGGCCTGGAACTGCCACCGACCCAGAAGCCCGGACGGGGCCCAGGGCCTGGGCGCCACCCTGAGCTCTCCGTCCCGATGCGGGGAGAGAAGCGCGCCTTTTGTGTGCGGCGCCCGTTGAGGGCCCTGAGCTTGGGCCCCGACCTGGAGTGGCCAAGCAGGACTCTGCCGAGGGCTGCGGCCTGGCCGCCGCCGGCTTCTCCTCCCCAGGCCCAGCTTCGGTGGGGAAGGCGCTGCCTGCGCGTTAGGCATTCGGCGGCGCGGCCGCGGCGGGTCGGCAGCGCCGGGGCCGTTCTCAATACGGAATAACTGTGTTCTTATTTCTCAGACTAACCTGGCCTCCCCGTCGTTAAGCACGGTGATGGCCGCCCTTCCCGCAGTCTTGGCTTGCTGGCCCTGGATCGTCACGGCTGGGGCCGTCGAGAGCAGCCCGGGCGGGCCTATCCCCTGGGCGCCTCGGGCTCCTGGGCCGGTGCCCATGCGCCAAGGCCAGCTGGACCGCGCCAACTCCGGAGAACGCGCCTGAACGCCGGGGCCTGCAACACGGGCGGGCAGCCCTGCCGCCACCGCTGCACTGGCTGACCTGTAAGGAGTCTGGGCGCCCGCCGCATCTGTGCTGCCACGGCCCGCACCTTAGGCCCAGAGCTGAATGTTCTGAGGTCCGCCGCCTCAACCCGCTGGCGCCTGGCCGGCCTCCACCGAGTGGCCAGGCAGCTCGGGCCTTTGCCCAGCCGCGGCGGTGGGAATGTGTCGGGAAGGGCGGGGAGGTGTGTGGAGGTCAGCGGAGGAAATGAGCGAGTCCGCAGAGATTCGTGTCTGTGCCCTTTGAAAGAGGCTCTCCTGATAAAAACCATAGTTGGGACTTAATGAGAAGCAGTTGGCCTGGCTCCTCTGATTCCAGCCAGACGGCGGCGGCCGCGCAGCGCCATGAGCACGCCGGGGACAGGTACCCGGGCTGGCTACGCGCGCCGCGTGGGGCAGGACTCACGCCACGGGCCGCGTCCAGGTGGGCGCGCCGGATCCCGCAGGCACCGCGGGAAGGCCGGGACTGGCACACTGCAGAGAGCGCTGGGGCACAAGGAGCGGCAGGGCGCGGAGGGACCCCGCGACGGCGAGGGTGTCAGCAACGAAATGCGTAGAACTAAAACCGAAGAGTGTGAACAACCACCAAAAATATGGAAAAGGAAATTGAACAAAACAACGGAGGATAGAGGCGAGAAGGAGAGGTAGACAAAGTCGGCAAGCAGTGCAGAATGTTAAGAAATAAACGGAGAGTGAACGGAAGAACAGAAGGAAAAAAGCAAGCGGAGGATCGAAGAACGATCGAACGAAGCGGGTAAATGGAGAAGGAGGGAAGGGAGGAAGAAGAGTAGAAGCAGAAAAAAATGAAAGGAAAAACAGGGAGATCTTAAAAGAGCAGAAAGCTGCAAAATGAGATCAAGTGGAAGAGGAAAATGAACGATTCAAGTGGAGCGGAGGACCGCCCAAACGAAAAAACAGGAGCGGAGCCTGGGACCCCCGCCGCCGCTCGCCTCCCGGGTGCTGTGGCTGGAACTCGGCAGGCGCGGTCCCCTTGCGTCCCTGCGGCGGAGCGGGGCTGCTGGGGAGGACCGGCCCCGGAGGACTAGGGCCACGCAGTCTACTAAGTGGGAAGTGGCGGCAAAGCGGGAGACCGCCTTATTTCCCGACTTCTCAATTGACGGGCTCCGAGCGTTTCCAGTTCAGACCAGTGAGCGCGCAGCTGCGCCACATCTGCGGCGCAATCTTGTGGAGGCCCGGGCAGTCGCGCGCTGGAAAACCTGGCGCTCCTCTCCTGCTCTTTGCGGTGCCCTTGGCGGAGAGCGCCCAGCCCTGCCTTAGATCCCGGCCGCCTCCCGGCGGTGCCGGCCACCCTTTGAGCCCCGTGCGCGCGGCTGCTCAGAGGACCAGAGAAGTGCCCGGCCGTT
Organism: Meles meles; assembly: GCF_922984935.1. Taxonomy (NCBI): domain Eukaryota; kingdom Metazoa; phylum Chordata; class Mammalia; order Carnivora; family Mustelidae; genus Meles; species Meles meles. Next base: position 121,505,242 of record NC_060066.1, read on the forward strand.
CCTTCCCGCTCCGCCGGGGCCGCCCGGTGCGTTCCCTGGCTTGGCTCTCTGACCTAGGAACGCGCCCGCCACCTCGGAGGCCCTGAGCGGAGCACTGAAGGCCTCGCTCACCGCACGGATCGCAGACCTCGTGAAGGATTCCAGGCTGGGGAAGGCCCCATGCTGAGGCATCTAGGCCAAAGGTGGAAACTCTAGCGAGAGCACAAGGGCCCACACGGGTCCCGCGCCGGGGGTTTATGCCCACAAGGCTTCAGGTTACCAGCCCGAGCTGTGAGAGCCCAGGCCTCTGCGAGCTCTGCGGATCGCGTGGGAAACAGCGCAGAGCAAGACTCCCACCGTGGTCGAAAGACGGGTGCTTGGTCCGGAGGCCTCAATGGACGCTGGCTGAGAGGGCAGTGGGGCTCGGGGCTGGCGTGGGGAGCCGGGGCTCTGGCAGCCAGCAGGGTGCAGGAGAGCAGCCCGGTGAGGGAGCTGGAGGGAGCACCGTGGCAGCGTCAGAGGCTTTTGCTCTGGTTCCTGTTTTTCAGGCCCGACAGACTTCTGCTGTGGTATTGAGGTTGTGCAGGCTGTGGACCCCCTGGTGCTGGGCCCCAGGATTCCAATCTCTGCCATGACCACTCCCCCTTTAACCACCCAGGGTCCCCACGAGGTGCAGGTGACCCCCATACACCGCCAGTACACCTTGAAAGTGATGGGGCCTCACCAGGCACCCTACTCCTTGCAACTGCAGACTCAAAACTTGGGGCTGCCTCTCCTTCCTTTCCTTGACTGCTGCCCTTCTGGATCCCACCTCCCCTCTTCTCCCCTAAGCCTTGCTTTTCAGGAGAGATTCTAGTGCCCCGTCCCCCCACAGAGGGGGGGTGCCTGCTTCTCCCCGGAGTCCTCCAGGTAGATGGAGGTTTCAGGCCCATGGCGATGAAGAGGGGAGAAGTACCCTAGTCCCCCAGGAGGGGTCTAGAATGGGCGGGCATAGGAGGCCAGCGGAGGCCAGCAGGCTTGGCCCATTTTCTGGGTGGCTGTTCTGAAAAGTCCTGCCACACTTTTATCTCTCACTCTGGCAGCTCAGAGCCCAGAGCTGGTCACTTCCTCTGGGCAGATCCTGTTCCAACAGACTTGGAAGGCCCAAGAGCCAGGTGAGAGAAGCCTCAGAACTTTGGAGAAACCCCTACAGTGATGTCATTGCTCCCCTCGCCCCCATGCCTGAGCCACCCTCACTCTTTTTTTGACTGAAGTCCAGCAGGACCTCCCTCTGAACCCAGGACTCCAAGAACTCCCTCTCAAACCTGCTAGAGGCGGGGTGTCCCCTTCCAGTCTCCCACTCCCCCTGACCATTTTCAATTATTTGGCTCAGCTTCCATGAGTCCTTCTTCCTAAGCGGCTGCCTATGGAGCTATCTCTAGAACCAAAATATGTTGGCCAAGAACGGAAGTTAGTGGCTGGAGCACTTTCTCCTCGATGCTCTGCCCGAGCTATTAGCCTGGTACCCAAGGGCAGGCCCCTGACTCTGCCAGGCCTCCAGGATCCTTGCACAACCTGGAGTTTCCTACACAGCCTGGGTGTCCTGGGAGGTCCCTGACCACCTTCCTGCTGAGGGGGACCCTGGCCAACTTGTCCTCCATAATGCAGATGGCGAATCATCAGAGCCAAAACCCAAGAATCCCATATCTTTGGTCCCATCCTTCTCTGATGACAGCTGTGATCCTGACACCAAGTCCCAAGGAGGAAACTGCCTCTTGGTGCCAGCCTGCTGGGCCTCCTGGGGCTCAGACCCCTGCCTGGGATGGGCCAGGGCCAGGCCAGGACTGTGTGAGTCAGTGGGGCGCCTTTGTGGCTGTGCTCCTGCTGTCCCAACGGGCTCTCGAGATTTCATGGCAATGCTGCTTGCCAGAGGAGCGGGCACAGCGATCAGGGTGACCTATTTTTCACCATGACCGGGTTGTGGCAGGGCTCCACCAAGCCTCTCATGTGCGGGTTAGCGTGTCAGAGTGGGACTGCTGGGAACTGTGCCCAGCAGCAGTCAGGTCACCCCTCCCTGCTTGCTCATCCTGGGTAATGAGGGAGCCATCGGAAACTGCCGAGGAGGGAGGGGCGGTCATTGGCCAGGGTGATGGGGTTGGGAGCTGAGTCCTCTTTCGACACTGGTCCCCCAAGCCTTCACCCTCCTGCTCTCTAATGCTGGAACTCAAATGTTGGGTCAAACATCACAATTTCCAGAGGAATGAGACAATGTCTTTTGGATGCTTCTTTGCCCCATCTTGTCCTTCATGCCCTGGGGCTGGGGGATTTGTCATTGCCCTGAGATTTGGGGTCTAGAGAATGAGGCACAGCCAGACCAGCCAAAGGGGATCTGAGTGTCCCTGACTGTCCCCTGCCTGGACCTTTGATCGGAGGCAGGGGCATGAGGACCTGGGAACCACAGCCCCAGCAGTCAGGGCCAAGGAGGCACTTCCTGGCAGGGGCGGGAGATGCCAGCCACCCCGGGGCTCACCCCCTCCTCCCGCCTCTGTGCTAGGCCCTGCCCAGGGGGCCAGTCCTGGCACCCCCACGCCCTGTGGGCCACGCCACCACAAAGCGCTTCCCCGAAATGAACCCTCTTCTGGCCCCAGCAGATCCGCCCCGACCACAGAGCACATGGTTCCCCAGGGCCCCCTGAGCTGGAGGCTCAGCACACAGGCCTCCAAATGCCAGGCTCCCATGCAGGGTGGCTGCTGGGACAAGGGAAGAGAAAGGAAGGGGGAGGCGGGGACTGAAGCGTCAAACGTTCTGCCCCCTCCCCCAGTCCACCCACAAAACCTCCTGGTTCGGTTTCCATCCTCCTTTTTGTGTTTTCCATTGCAGCTGAGGAGAAGGCCTCCAAAGCTGCCAGCTTCCCCCAGCTGCCCTTGGACTGCCGAGGGGGCCCCAGAGACGGGCCCTCTAGCTTGCAAGGTTCCCCGGGCCCTTGTCTGGCCAGCCTGCGCGTCCCTCTGTCTCCGGGACTCCCGGACTCCATGGAGCTGGCCAAGAATAAGAGCAAGAAGCGCCGGAACCGCACGACCTTCAGCACATTCCAGCTGGAAGAGCTGGAGAAAGTCTTCCAGAAAACCCACTACCCAGATGTGTACGCCCGGGAGCAGCTGGCTCTGCGAACGGATCTAACTGAGGCCCGGGTACAGGTGAGGGCACCCCGGCTGTGGGCCTCTCTGGCTGCCTCGACCACCCCAGCTGTGGGCCAGGCCATGGAAGGGCCAGGAGAGGTGGGCGCTGGTGCCATGCAGAGCTGCCTTTCCCAGGTGCCTGCCCCCGGCCTGCCACCCCTCGGCTTCCCCTCCATGCCCAGCTCCGTTGTGGCCCAAGTGCCTCATGGGGTAGTTGCCTCTGGCAATTCAAAGACCTACCTGTCTGGGAGTCCTAGCTCTGCCACTTTCTAGCTAACCAGGTGACTTAGTGCATGTCATTGGATCTCTCAGTCTCACTTTGGATGGTCTTTGAGCATCAAGATGCGGCAGCCTTTCAGAAGCAGTGAAAGGCTGAACACAGCGGGCAGCTCCCAAGGCAGCTGCGCAGAGCAGGAGGGTGCCCACTGGGGGGCTCTGAGGTTCAGTGATGCTCAAAGCCATCCCAAGCCAGCGATTTTCAGGCCCCCCAGCTCCCAGACCCCTTCCCCACCCAACCAACTCTCCCCAGCAGAGATCAGGCCCCAGGGCTTCCCGGGTAGGGCTGTGGCCAGCTTCCTGTTGGGGGTGAGGGGATGGAGGGATGCTGGGGATAGGGAAAAGGGAGAAGGAAAGTCCATTTCCAAGACACATCAGAGGTGAGAAAGAACAGGCAGATGGTAAGCAGAGGGTGGGGATGGGGAAGGAGGTTTCGGGAAAAGTTTGGCCCAAAAGGAAGATGGTGGTTGTTGCCTTGCTTTGACTTGGAACTGGCGTGGTGTCCAGCAGGCTCCCTGAGGCCAGGCAGGAGTCGCTGGGAGAGGGGTGGGATTTGGGCTTCTCGGGAGAGGTGAGGAAGTGACGTCTAGACAGAGGAGATTCTCTTTCCCCCTGCAGAAGAGACCTCATAGGGGCAGAGCTCATACATAGCACACCCTGTATGGGACCTCGCAGAGACCAGCTGCCTTGTAGCTGCACAGCTGGATTCAGCATAGGACCAGAGGCACTTGGGCTCTTTCCCCCTTCTCTTCTGGATCTTCCTGCTTTCATTCCCCCCTCCCCCCAGGCGGCACCCAAAACACACTTCTAGGACTGTGCTCATAGAGTGCCCAGGGCCGGAGCCAGCAGGGTTAAGAGGCCGAGCATTCACAACAGTCCCAGAGTCCTTGAGCCACAGAAGTCCAGAACATCGAGCCTCCAAACCCTCAGCGAGCCTCTGGGGTAGGGTCCCAATAGCCATGGCCGTGGCACTCCTTGGAGAGCTGGAGTACATCCCTCTACTCCTCTCCCAGGCCTTCTCAACTCCCGAGGGGGTGTTGGGGCGGCTGTAGGCCCCCAGACTGACGCTTGAGGCCCCAGAGGAGGGCTCTTTTCTCTGACAGGAAAGTGACAGCCACCTGTAGGCCCTGCCCCACAGAGAGCAGTAAGCCACCACACAGAACAGAGCAGAGGGCCAGGCCCAAGTGTAGGTGGAAGGCTGTGGTGGGGTCTGTAGAGACAATCACGGATGGTGGGGAAGAACGCACAGTGAAGCAGCCCCCTTCACTCACTCCAGACTCTTCCAGTTGCCCGTGGGGCAGGGAGGATAGAGAAGGGAAGGCCCAGCAGCTGGGCAGGCAGGATGGTCCATCCCTGACCTTGCCCCAGGCCTGTTCTGGGCTCTCTGCCTCTGAGGCTTGGTGGGCTGGGGGTCTGCCAAGCTCCTTAACTATCGTGGCTTCACCTGCCTGTGTGGGTAGGAAGGCCCACCATTGGGGTGTGTATGAGGGGCCAAGGTGGGGTTCCTTACACACTCACACGCACACACACACACACACAGAATTTGTTGTGGCTCCCAGCTAGATCCCTAGAAAGCAAGGGGATGGTTTGGTTCGGTTTGGTTTGGTTTTGATATTGCCAACATCCAGCCCAGAGCCTGACACCAAAATGTTTATTAAATGATAGAAACACAAAACACATGCATGGGGACCATAAACGTAGAGCCACAGGGCCCACAGATCTATCGCAGATGCACGCATAAGCATCCAGCACACAGGCAGGCGCCCCTCACCTGCCAGGTACTCATAGATGAGGGGAGGCACAGATTACAAAGCAGACAATGGTAATCGGTTGGGGTGAGTATGAGAAGGATGCCCACGTGACACCCAGGCCAGCGGAGATGTACGCATGTGTGTCAGGGTGAGGTAGGCAGTCCAGGCAGGGGAGGCCCAAGCCCAGGCAGGGGACTCTCAAGGTGGTGGATGGGTTCAAAGGCAAGCAGGCATGAGAAGCAAGTGGGGAGAATGCAGTGATACTGCCTGGCTGGGAATGAGGCTGCAGGGAAGGGCAGGCTCAGGGCCCAGGGGCCTTCTTATGGAGCTGGGCTTGGGGCGGACAATGGCAGGTGGGTGGCCTGGGACTGGAGATGAGGTAAGGGAGGCCTAGGTGGGGCCCAGAGCCTCTGAGGCCACAGATCCCATGATACCCTTAGTGGCCCAAGCGGGCAGAAAAACCAAGAGAGTAACTCAGCCTGGTGTCTGGGGGTAATGGGGACCCAAGGGACCAAGAAATTCCCTCCAAACTCAGATCTTTCCTAGACCCCATTCCGGGTTCCCCAGCCCTGAGAACAATAGGAATTTATAGGTGGCTCAAGGTTCTCCAGGCGGGAGCCAGCTCCATACCTTCCAGAAGGATACCACCACCCACCTCAGGGCCACTGTGTCACTCCCTCAGCCTCTCCCCTCCGTCCCCAGGTCTGGTTCCAGAACCGCAGAGCAAAGTGGCGGAAGCGTGAGCGATACGGGAAGATCCAGGAGGGGCGGAACCCCTTCACATCTGCCTATGACATCTCTGTGCTGCCCCGAACTGACAGCCACCCGCAGGTGACACCCCACCCGGCCCCGCATCAGGGCCTGGCCCCCGAGAGACCTGAAGCAGCATTAGGGCTCTGTGGAACTGTGGGTAAATCACTCATCCTCCGCCAAGCGGGGCTCCTCCCTGTCTCATGAATGATGCATGCCTAACGGCGGGCACCGCAGGAAACCTCACTTGGGTCAGTGGCAGGGGTCTCCTGGATTCTATTTTGAGGATCGGGGGTAGGAGGGAGCAGATTCTAGACCCTGGTCAAGCAGAGCTTGCCGGTTAAGTTTCTGGAGTCCTAAGGGCAGAGACAGAACCCCCAGGTAAGGGAAGCAGCCCCTGGGCTATTGATTCATGGGCCTTTTTTTCTCTCTTTTCAGCTGCAGAACTCCCTGTGGCCCACTCCAGGGTCTGGGAGCCCCCCTGGCCCCTGCCTCGTGTCTCCAGAGGGCATGCCCTCACCGTGCATGTCTCCGTACTCCCACTCTCACGGGAATGTGGCCGGCTTCATGGGGGTGCCAGCTTCCCCCGGAGCCCACCCTGGCATATACTCCATCCATGGCTTCTCCCCGGCCCTGGGGGGCCACGGCTTTGAGCCTCCCCCAGATGGCGACTATAAGTCTCCAAGCCTCATCTCGCTCAGGGTGAAGTCCAAGGAGCCACCCACCCTACTGAACTGGACCACGTGATTGGTTGCGTGGACATGCAGACTAAGCTGCCCACCCCGCTTTTCTGTTTCCAGCTGCTCCCACTCCATTCCAGCCTGGGGGCCAGAGAGGACATACCACTGTCTCCAAGCCCCAGAGATGGTTCCCGGAGACCCCAGCAGAGCAGCTCGGATACTCAGCCTCCTGCAGAGGACAAGCTAGTTTTTTTTTTTTTTTTTCTCTTAAAATAAGGTGAGGCTGCCCAGGATAAAGGGGGCTGCAAAGCAGGTAGGACTCTTCATACCACACACTGGTCCTTTCATCCAACTCTGGGCTTGAGGAAGACACTTGCCCTGCTTCCTTCAGACTTTGTCCGAGTTTAAGTGTCACCCCGCCAGCTGAAATGGCTGAATTGGTTCCTCATTCAGGGAACCCAGGAGAATAAGAGGACGGCAAAGGTTGAAGCAGGAAAAGCTCTCTGTGACTTAGGGGAAACCCGGCTTGCATGAGCATCTGGGGCCAGCCTTACTTCCCCCTCCCACCACTAGGGGGCGAGGGCTCAGCATCTGGCGCTCACAAGGGTGCATAGGCTGTCCCTGGAAATGGTGCTGGGCACCCCTGATCCAGCCTACCCCTTACTCCTCCCCTGTGCTCCCTCTCCCAACATGCCACGGAGTCCTCTCCCCCTGCAAGGGGGCAGAAAGTCCCCCAGACACCACCAAATATTTGGATTCTCTTCAATGGGATAAGGCCAGAGCTATGCCATGGAAACTAGGCTCCCTTGGTTTACTCGTTAGATATTGGTAAGAATAAAAGAGATTTCCACAGAGTCTAAGCCCCTGAGATCTCAACACCCCCTTTTGTAAAAAAGAAAAAAAAAAAGAAAATTGAAAAAAAAATGTGATGCCCAGCATACTAATAAAGATGGCAGTATTTTTTGGACCAGGCAATTGTGTCGGGATTTGGCACTTGGTTAGCTGGTCTGTCCCCAGGGTTCTGGCATGAGCGATACCATGCCTGGCCCTGTCACCTGCCCAGGATCAGCTCGTGTGGGTGGCAGGAAGAAGAGCCCAGCTCTAGGGCAGCTGGGCCCATGTGGAAAGGGAAAATAGGGGACTGGGAGTGGGAAGGTGAGTGGGAAGGCGGAGATAAACTTGTGGCTGGACTGGCAGTGGAAGTGGGGGGTAGAATGAAAGACGGGGGAGCCCACTGAGGGCTCTGGGCTCTCCTGGGCCAGAACCATGGGGGTGGGGCTGAGACGAAAGCCAGGACTCTTTCTTGTGGTTTCAGAGTATTAGCCATTCTATCCTTCATCCCCACTTTCTGCCTTATCTCCGCAGCCTGGAAGGCAGGAAGAAAGCGGGCCTGGCCCTCCCACCCTCCCAGTAAACACAACCACATTGCTCAGAAGAGCTCAGCCTCAGCCAGGAGCCCAGCCACCACACCCCGGGCCTCCTCTTCCAGGCACAGAGAAACCCAAGCACACAAAGACACCAGTGCTGTGCTCATTCCCCAGGAGGCAGCAAGTCCCCATCAGGATCAGATCTTCCTCTGACAGTGTGGCTGGGTTCAAGCACCCTTCAGAAGAAATCAGTGTCTTCCTTCCCTTCCCTTCATTCAAGGGCCAGGCTGCTGGTGATTTCTCTCCTCTCTGTACTGACGCTGGCTGCGAGGTCCACATGAGAGCCATGTAGCCATCAGGAAGGGAAGAGCTGAAGTAGTAGGGACAGGCAGCCCCAGCACCTCAGAGGAACACGACACCCCCCCCCACCCCCGCCAACAACCCACCCCCACCACCCGCCCTTCACAAAGCTGGTCAGTAATGACTGGGCTCAAACCCAAATTTCTAACTCAGGGCTAAGACCACTGCACTCGAAGTTTCTGCACCCAAGGAAGGAGTGGCCAGCAAAATTCTGGAATTCTGTGTCACAAAGTCAGAGAGATGCAGAAAGATTAGTTTGTTCTACAAATATTTATTGAGTGGCCACTCTGTGCCAGGCATTGTGCTGGGTGCCAGAAACAGAACAATGGTCAAGAAAAAAATCACAATTCCCTCTCTCGCATAGCTCTGTGGGGGGTCGGGGGGTGGCAGTACATGGGGAGTAAGGGATCTGTGAAAGCGAAGGAAGCAGAAGTTGGGAAGGGAGGGATGAGAGAAGAGAAGGTAGTAAAGCCAACAGAGATCCATGCAGCAAGAGTGGAGGAGGCAGGCGGAGGCTGGGAGTGAATCGTGCAGGAGAGAGGCCCTGGTGGGGGAGGGCATGGGGAGGCCAGAGACCAGCTACTGGCTCCCATCCAGGGGCATCTGCCCACAGCTCATATTTTTCTGGCCACTGACAGCTAAATGAAGAGAAAGCTAACTTTACAACCGCCCACTTCACACATAATGAATATGAATGGGCATCCCGGAGCCTGTTCCATAGGATTATCTGTGAGCTGATGGCTTCTCCCACCGACTGGGCCATCCCAGCCAGCCTGTCCCCTGGCTAGGACGCAGGCAGCCCTTCCACCTGCTTCCCATTAGCCATCCTCCCATCCTCCCCTCCTCCTCCACACCCTAGGCACCTCACCCCTAAGACACAGCCCCCTTCCCCCCATCTTCAGATGCCCCTGCCCCCAGCCTCACTCCCGAGGTGACCTCAGCTCTCAGCCCAGTCCCCAGGCCAGGCTGGGGGCTATGCTAACCCCTTCTGGAAAAAGGAAGGGGAAGTGGCCCCATCTGGAATCCAAAATTTAAGAGAGTTGCTAGGCTCAGTGTCCCTTTGCTAAGGCCCCTCTCTGCCCTAGTGAGGCTCACCCAGAGAAGCCCTAAATCTTGGTGCTGGCAAGGACACAGACCCCAGGTCCGGAGCACAGAGCCCTTGTTAGCGGGCCCTTCGGTCCAGGCTTCTGGTCTGTCGGGCATGAGGAAATGCGTCTCACTGGAGGCATTCAATCTTCCTTCCCCACCTTCCCCCAAGCATTTACACATCAACCTGAATTACAGCTCTTATGAGCAGACCTTCTGCAGCCCCAGACAGGAACCGAGCCCAGCCTGGCCAGGAGCAGGGCACTTCCCCCAATCAGGCAGAGGGAGCACACGCTGCACTCCCGCTCGCCTCATCCTGGCCACTCTCTCCAGGGGCAATGCTCTCAGGACCCACGGTCTGGACGGTCTGGACGCTGGTGCCCCCACCCTCCCCACAACCCCACGGCAGGCTCCTCCACCCAGTGTCTTCTCCAGGGCATTGGCTGGGGCCGGTGGGGCCCAGGTGGCCCCGTGGGTATCTGTCTTGGGGTCCACAATACTACTGCTCTCGCTTGCTCTTGGAGGCACCTAACGACTGACAACTTGTCAAGGAAAGGGATTGTGGTGTTCTGTTCACCTGGATGCCCGGGGCACCTGGAACGAGGCCTGGCCCAGAGAAGACACCTTCAAGGGAGGGCAGCAGGGTGGCCTGGCAATGGCTTACTCTTGAAAGCCTTCTGTATACAGAGCAGTGAGCTTAGGAGGAGGGACAAGCGGAGGCCAGAGACATTGTTCTGCCCCTTGAAGGGGGCGGGGGGTCTTTTCCAGGGGATTCAGGAAGTGGAAGCAAATTCAGAGTGGGCTAGAGTTGGAAGGGCCCTTAGCAGGACTACAGAGAGCTGTCACTTATGAGCCATGCTGTCCCCCCGCAGCCAGGCATGGAGGCCATTATCCATGATCTTATTTAGTCCTCATGACCACCTGTTATGATTAAACCAATTTTTACAGATGAGGCAACTGAGGGTTGAGCTCGCTGAGCTCCAGGTCCTCTGCAGTCTGAGGCTGATTGTGCCAAGTGACAAGTGAAATGGCCCCACTACTGCTTCCTGGAGCAGTGGGCTCCTGAGAGGACAGGGAGAGCCAGCCTCCCAGCACAGGAGCCTGACAGCAACAGTGGGGCAGCCACACGCAAGGCCTCTGGAACCCGGGACAGAAAAAGAACCCAGCTCAGGCCGAAGAGGAAGATAGTAGCAATAGCCCCCAAATTACCTCGACGAGGGCACATTTGGGGCACATGAGAAGCCAGAGCAAGGCTTAGTGGACATCTGCCAAAAATCTTCTTGCCAAGGACCATGCTTAAGCAAATACTAAGTACTGACGGACTAAAGGGAATAAAAGAGCAAATGAATGCACTGGTGGTAAATGCTGGGGCCTGGGGGTGGTGGGGACGACGGCATTGACATACACACTTTGCAGAGACCTCGGTTTGTATCCAGGCCCTGGCTCTCACTATTCTGTGACCATGGGCAAGTTCCTTACCCTTTCTGTGCCAGTTTCTCATGTAATGCTGGTACCTTTCAGGGTTATTAGAAACAGTAAGATATTACATACAAAGCACTCAGAGTAGTGGCTAGCATACAGCAAGCACTAAATACTGGCTGGCTCCTGTGTGGGGAACAAGCTTTCAAGAAGCATGGAGACCAGACCTGGTACCTATGTGGCACCAAGTAGTAAATGCTTTTGATTAACAAGGGCCAGTTCCCTCAGGTGATAAGGCCACCAGGTATCCCATCTGTCAGTGGATGGAACTCAACCATTTACAAAGGGCCTTCATGTACCCTGCCCATCTCAGGGCCCCGATGAGAAAGAAAACCACAAAGAGAATATGGCCCACTTGTTCCAAAAGCTGTTTTTGTACAAAAGCCTGGATCTGAATGGCCAGCCCAGCACTAGCACACTCTGTGGCTGGTATATGGCTCTGCCTCTCCTGGACCAGCCCCTGGGCCCACAGATGCAGGCATTCACTTGCCCACTCCGGCTTCATGGAGCTGCAGCATTGATATTCTGCATTCTTGTTTGCACAAACTTACAGATAAATTAGATATATTGGTATTTACAGACCTTTGCAAACCAAGAGGGGGAAAAAAGGGCACCTCTGGTTAAGGGAAACTTCAGAAGAGACTGGGGAAATCATAAAAAGGGGAAGGAAGCAAAACTTCAGACAGGCTGATTCAGTGATCCTGGCTGCCTGGTGGTGTAGGAAAGTGAAAATCTGTCTTACCTGAACTAAAACTTCAAGATACATACTTCCTATTGATCCTGGCTAGGAACAGAAGAAAATCCATCCCACACACATGAATGGTGTCTGATTCCCTTGTCTGGTGCAAGTTACCGAGGAGCAGAAATTCAATCAGTCGCAGGGGACTTCCCACCTCAGAGGCTTACAGAAAAAGAACAGTGCTGGCTTCGCCTCTGCTGCTCCAAATCATGCAGGCGTACCCTGGAAGCCCAGCTTGGGGCCTGCACTGGGGCTCAGCCAAGACCCAGGCCAGGAAGGCACTGAACCAGCAAAAGGGAGATTCTCCCCAGAGTGCATTCCCTTTGTAAGTCAAGACCCCTCAGAGACTTAAGACCCAATACACAAGGCCTATGGGTAAGATAAGGGACCTTCAAGTAATTCTGAAAAGAGAACAGTCCTATGGTATCACTTGCACCAGAAACAGAACCTCAAGATGGAAGGAGGTAGAAGCGGAGATGGAAGTAGGTTGAAGCAGATGTGTCCAGGGATTGGAGGCCGGGTGCAGGCTCCAGGAGGCCTCCAACCGACCCCTACCACAGAGAATCCCCTTGCCTCTTCCCTAGCAATGTGGGCTCCTGTGCCCCCCGAACACACACCTTTCCCCTGTGAGGTTGACTGCTTCCCCAGGCTCTGGGCACAGAGGTTTCCTCTCGTTCCCAACCACCCACCCTTGTGAGGACCCAGAGCAGCTGAGCCCTTGCTGACTCAGCTGCTCCCTTGCTGGCACTACAACCGGTTTGGTGGAAGTCAACTCAGAAGTGTGATCCAGAGACGCCTGGGGCTTCTACTGTGATCACATCAAACCCAGGCACACAGGACTACTGGTCACTCCTGGAGCTGGGCTGAAGCGATTCCAGATTGTCGTGGGGGAAAACACTCTGGGTGTCAACTCCCCATTTCTCCCCCTCAGGTGGGAAAGGCAGGTAGCCTGGCAGGGAACAAGTGGGTGACCCATCAATGCTGGCAGGAAAAGCCAGCATTCTAGATGGGAGGAGATAGGGGCCATACTTCTTGCAGACACGGCAATGGGGATTGGTTTTGCTTCCTTTTAATGTAAACAGAGTACACGAACACGTTAAAAACCCCAACGGGACACAGGAGAATACACATAGATTTATATATAGGTATTTACAGACCCTCGCAAACCCAGAGGAGAAGTGGCATCTCTGGCGAAGGGCAGCTTCCCTTCCTGCCCCCTAACCCCGTCCCAAATCAAAGCATTGAGGCAGATGTAGGAGCCTCTGCAACTGCTTCTGGATGAAACTTAGCAGGAGGCTGGAATGACATCAGAAACCCCCAAATCAAAACCAAGATTCCAACTTTCTGGCCCTGGCCCATACCCTAAGCCCTCCTCCTCGGCAGGCTGACATGCCAAGAATCCGTGCATCTTGGGAAGAGTCACCGTGACCCCTGCAATTCAGATGCAATGGCTTCCCAGCCCACCCCAGCTTTTCCCAGCCTTGGGCTGAATGAGAAATGAGCTGCAACCAACTGTGTCCAAGAGAAGAGGGTAGGGAGGAGTGAAGGAAGAGGGGATCCCAAGCTGAGAGCAGAGTGCACTCAGAGCAGGACACTGGGAATCAAGGAGGGGCCAAATCTGGCCTCCCGGGACCAGCCCAGCACGGCCTAGGGAGGGCACGGTGGGGCCGTGCTGCCACCTGGAGGAAGGTGGGAGCACTGCACCCACGGACTGGGACAACCCCTGGGGCACCTCCAGGTCACCCCCTCTTTCCTTGTCAGTCCCCTGCCCAGGAGCCTCACTGCAGCAGCTCCTCCCAAGAAATGGGCTTGGAGAAGACCTCCCTTTCTAACCAGAGGTCATAGTTCATCTGGAAGTCCTCAGGGAGATCCACCCGCTGGCCCAGGACACTCTGTAGGCAGTTGTCCACAGGCAGGAAGTCCGGGTTGCTATGGGCCCGGTCATACCGCCGGGCGTTGAAGCGTTCGATATTGGCACGGAGGGCACATTCCTCTGCCTGGAAGTCCCAAGGCCGGGCATCAAGATCTGGGACAAAGCAGGAAGACATGTTTAGGAGCCAAGCCCTTGTGGCAGCTGCCCCTGGGTTCACTGAAGCTCGGGGCCAGGCTGACCCTGGCTTGAAATGCTGTCAGCCCAGAGCAGACCTCCAATCCCCATCCTCAGGAAGACTGACAGGACGTTTTACTTTGTTACAAAAGAAAATCAGGTAAAAAGAGAGAGACCAGATCTATAAAGAGACCATGTTGCAGCTTGTGGGGACCCAGCTAGGGAGGGCCACGGAACAACATACTTCTCTGAAAGTCACATTCTCCCTGGCTCTCTGGGATGGATGGCAGGAAGCTGCAGATCCTCTCACTGGTTCACTGCCTCAGTTCCCTGGCCAGGGTCCCAGGGGCCATTCTGGCTCAGCACAAATTCATAGGGCACTGGGGCGCTGATGTGGTCACCTGGCCATGGGGCTGTGGGCTAGGAACTGGAACGGGGTGGCAGCACGCTCAGGAAAGCCCAGGAAGAGCCCACTCCACCTGGAGGCCGAGGTGCCGCCCAGACAGGAAGCACACATGCGGATACCCAACAGCTACAGGTATGAGGGACGTACCCTGCTGGGAGCAAGGAATGTAGGGGACAATGGGGCTAGTGAGCCAAGATCCCTGTGTGGGACAGAGGCTGAGCTGAAAAGCTGGATCAGGTTACGCAGGAGGGGAAGAAACACTGGGCCAGCCTCACAAGCCTTGCTTAAGAGTTCAGAAGCTAATGAAGGATTTTACTCAGGGAGTTAGCGCCACAGGACCTGCTTTTTAAAAAGATCACAGGGGCTCAGTTTGAGGCACTGATAGAGGGGAAGAAAAGGAAGGCAAGGAAACCATCTGGGTCTGTGAGGATTTCAGTGGTCAGAACCGAGGCAGTGGTCATGGGGAGAGAAAAGATGGGTAAGTGTCTCATGACAGTTTCTGGAAAAGGAACTCCTTCAGGGGGACAGAGGAATGGGGGGTGATCACATGCGCTAATCCCAGGCAGTTTCTCAATGTCCTTCCTGGAGTTCCCAGTGGGATGGTACAGAGGCAGGAACTGGACTCCGCAGGATCCTCGGAGGGAAAGATGACCCCCAGCTTTGCACCAGAGCTTACCATTGCCATACGCCCAGTCATCATTCAGCCGATGCCGCACCTTCTGGTAGATGGCAGACATGGTCTTCATGTTGCTCTTCCGCCACTGCCGCCCCAGGTACTTGGTCTGTACCTTGAGCAGCTTGAGCACGTACAGCTGCATCATGGCCTGCTTCACCTTGAGGGCGCGCTTCAGGATGGGGGCCGACTTGAACACCACCAGCATCTGGGAAGGGCCACGGAGGGCCGGGTTGCAGGCAGAGATTAACACCTGCACCACGCCCTCTGCTCACTGCTTCTGGGGTTACAGGCAGGGGAACCGACCATCTCCATCTCCCCAGACTAAGGGGTTTCCCGGGACACTTCCGCCACTAAAATCACGGGTCAACGTGAAATCTGAGGCCAGCCGTGAACCCTCTCACCGCCAACGTTCCTACGTGCCCGTACGTAAAATTTCCAAGGACTCACTGACATCCCCACCCCAAAGGCATCCTGACTCAGGGTTAAGGGATACTCCCAGAATCCTGCTTGTGGTACCACTGGAGATTAAGAGGACATAGAAAAATCCCTTCTCTATGTGTCCACCGGCTTCAGGGCACGACTGAGCCTCTTCTAGCTTCTAGTTCAACTCAGAAAGGAACCAGGAATGAGCCATTAAATGCAAGGACGTGGCTACAGGCGAATCCGGTGAGAAGGATGTAGGGGCAGCAGCAAGCCCACCCTGGGGACACCCTGGGAGGGGACAGCATGGAGTGTGGCCCTCTGCCTTGACTTCCAAGTTGTGTGCCTGCTGACTATACTAGCTCACCATGGTCCTCGAATGTTTCCATTTTGTCAGCTTGTTCAAGATCCGCAGCAGATTGATACAGGAAAAGAGGTTCCTCCAGCAAAACTGGTTATTGTCACCTGCCTCCTGCAGGGAGAATCCGGAACAGTTTTAACCCTCACAGCTGCAGGGGCTCAGCAGTGCCCCACATGCCTCTTTCAAAACTGCCGGGCCTTCCTCTCCTCAGCCCTGGAGGACTGCTATCCCAGAGCTTGGCAGGGGTATGGAAGCTCCTTAGAACTTTTCTGTAGGACACGTGGAGCATGTGTTTTTTGGAGACTGTGCACTTAGCCTCCACACCTGGGGCACCTGCACCCGCCTCAGAGCTGCACCCCACAGAGATCCAGCGTGGGAGCGGGAAGCAGCCCGGCCAGGGGAGCTCAGGGTCCACAGCCCCTGAAGACCATGCTCCTGACCAACTACTCCCTATATCCACATCTTTCCCCGCGGCAAGTTCCCTCCTCTGGCCCTTCTATGCCCTCTCGGTGCTTTAAAAGCCAGCACTCAACAGTGACCTCACACTTCTGCACACCTCCAATCCCGTGTCAGGGGAGGCAGGCCCTCCACCAGCACCCCCCACACCAAAGGAACAGCTGGGGAAGTGCACAGCCACTCACCAGACTCTCGGCGGTCAGCTCGGGCAGCTCGTGCACCACGCAGTGGGGGTAATCCAGGACAGAGATGCTGCAGAGAGCCAGGGCACCCATCCTGAGCAAAGGCTAGGGGCTGGTGAAGCAGCTACAACAGGCTCCCTGTTATCTACACCCATTGGCTCCCCCAGTTAAAGGAAGATGAAATCCCTGCTATCAGAGAGCTTGTAAGGTCCCTCTATGGCCAGAGACCAGCCGGCCATCTTGTAAGGCCCAGAGTCCCTGCTTTCCTCAAAGCAATGAGCCTAGGGCCTGGGGAGGGGGAAGATTTCTCAAGGTAAATAATGTACACCAAACCCCTCGTGGAGACAGTGTCTGGCTGAGAGCTCACCCTGCGGCACACTGTCAAATCTGCTGGCCCCAGGCGAGGGGCAGCAAAGGTAAGAGCAGACAGGGCCTCACGGTGCACATGGCAGAGCCCCTCAGAGATCAGGAAGCCCAGCCAGTCTCCTCAAAAAAGCACCAAACAGGGGCGCCTGGGTGGCTCAGTGGGTTGAAGCCTCTGCCTTCGGCCCAGGTCGTGATCCCAGGGTCCTGGGATTGAGCCCCGTATCGGGCTCTCTGCTCAGCGGGGAACCTGCTTCCCTTCCTCTCTCTCTGCCTACTTGTGATCTGTCAAATAAATAAATAAATAAAATCATTAAAAAAAAAAAAAAAAAAAAAGGCACCAAACACTGAGGACAGCACTGGAGCCCAGGATGAGAACCTTCCTGCCCAGCACAGATTGAGTCACTTGTCACTAGAGTAGCTAGACTCAGACTGGACACACTGGCATTCTCCACAGGAGGAACCACGTCTCACTCATCTTTGTGTCCTGGGGCCTGGTGGAGCGCTGGCTTGTAGGGCTTGAACAGGCTCAGGAGGCGAGGACAGCAGGGAGCCCTGCCATCTGGCCATACCCACCCCTTCCTGCTCCCTCCTCATCCTTATCACCTGTTCTTGGCGGTGATGTAGGACATGATGTTTTGATTGAAGAACTTCAGGATCAAAGGGATGCAGTTGGCAAACACCAGGTGCTGGGCCATGTATTCAAACTGAAACCAACAGAAAAAACTAAGCATGCCCTTTAGGACCTCACCCTCTTTCCTCCGATGATAAAATGCCTTGGTCAGAGGGCCTTATGTCTTAAAACATTCATGCAAAGCTCAAGGGGGTTTGAAGGTCAAGGCCTGGGTTCTTCAGGGCTGGAGGAGCAGCACTCTCTGAGGCCCTGGCCCAGTGAATAAGAAGGAAGGCCCTGCAAGTACCTGATACACGTGGTTCAACTTAAAATGCTTGAGCAGCAACAGCAGGACAGCAGAAATAGCCTTAACAATGACCTCCTTGTGGCGGTTCACATCCACGCCCAGCTTCATGCTCTGCAACACCGTGGTGCTGGAAACACAGTTCCCTGGTGAGCCACCAGTGTGTACAGCACAGCCTTTCCTGGTGCTCACAGGAGACACGGGATTCCTGAGCCTTCCCTGGGCAGAGGCCGCCGCCTCACCCTCCAACCCCCGACCCTCACCCAGACACCTCAGAGATCAGGCCGGGGGCTCCTCCCATCCACCTTGCAGGCAGTCCAGTTCAGCACAATTTATTTCTTGTGAGGCTACAAACAACACATTCTTAGCCTGTTTCCCTGATTTCCTCACAAAATGAGCTTCTCCTTTTCAAGTTCTTCCTAAGCTTTTGCTACCATATGAACTCGGGTCCCTCAAAGTGTATTCTGTGGAATACTAGTACATTGAGACATTCCACACTAAGGAGAATAAAGGGCTTTGGCGTCAGATAAATTGAAGAAGCACTGAGTTCAATCAGTTTCTTCATTCAGGGTTTCTCACTGTAAATCTCTGTAAAAGGAGGTTTAGTATTTGACTCGGGAAACTGTCTTCCAAGGATCATCACGATGGCCTTGTGTTCTGGGACACTCCCTTTAGTATTAGCCAATCCCTGCCTCCTCCCTCACAGGGCCATCACTCAAGGGGCCCAAACTCCAGGGAGCTGGGAGGTACTGGCAGGCTGGCAGGAGGTCAGATCAAGGCCCAGGTCCTTCTCAAAGCATAAAATGATCTCGGTGTGTACTCTCATATCAAAGCGATGAGGTCAGTGCCCCAGAGAAAAAGAACCCCTACGGATTTCACCAGCGCCCTGAGATACCCATAAATACTTTGTTTGCCAAATCACCAGTGAATAGGAAAGAACCCGCACCCCACTCAGGTTCAGCTGTTGGCTGGTAAAGTGTCCAGAAGCTAAACCTATGTGTCCTGGCTGTCCTGATCACACCGCTTTCGAGGGAGGGTTTCAGGAAATGTCAGACACAGCCTGATTCATTTTATAGGGGAGGAAAGGACGTTTCCCCAGTTCACTCAACAGCAGAGTCCACATCAGAATCCAGGCCCACCACACTAAACTACTTCCCCAACCAGTAGAACTAAATAATCCGATATAGTTTCTTTCTTCTAAGCCAGGAATAACCCTAAACTTAACCTACAGAGAAACTGAGCCAAAGAGAGAAACAATCTAGCAAGACTGGGGCTGAGAGGAAAACACTCCCCCTTCCCCTCTACCTGGGGGTCCCTGACCCACGCCATTCACAGGAACATCACTCACGGCATCTCCTCAGGCAGGACATCTGCTAAGATGTTGATTGAGTCCGTTTTGGCCTTTGAGGTGGGGGCCGCAGCCAGCAGGATCTTCAGCAGTGCGATCTGGGGAGAGGCAGACCTGAGCCCTGAGAGGCGGTCCTTCAGGAGGAGCGCAGGTGGATGGCAGGAAGGGCTGAAGGACACTGGCAGGGCGCACTCTCAAGGCCAGTGTAGTGGGCAGGGCTACCAAAGGGGCCCCAGACCCAGAGCCCTCCTGAGCAGGAGGTAAGAGCCCAAGAGCAGGAGCACTTACCATGTACTGAGGCAGGCTGGGAAGCAAGCCTTGGTACAGGGTTTCTGCAGGTACTTGCTCCACTTCCTCTTCTCCCTTTTAACACAACAGGTACAAATAGAGACCCCCCGTCCCGACTGGTCTCCTGAGCCAGCTTGCTAGGCAGCTAGAGGAGCGTATGTAAGTAGCAATGTAAATAAAGACATTGATCATGACAGCAAACCTTGAATAATACAACGTGTGAGGCACTTTACCTGTACTAACTCATTTAATCCTTTCTGCAAATCTTGTGAAGAAGGTACTATTACTATTCCCATTCTACGGGCAAGCAAACCAAAGCACAGTCAGATCCAGTAACTTGCCTGAGTGGCCACCTACTGAGTGGTGGAGCGGGAGTCAGAGGCAGGTGACAGACTCAGATTCCGTGCTCTTGACCCCCACACTAGACACATGCCACCCCTGCAGCGGGAGTGAGACTGGGAGCTTTGAGGGCAGGGCCTGGGGCAGCTTTGTGGTCTGTGCCCAGCGCAGTGCCTAGGAACAGCTGGGGGTCCGGTGGCCAGAGAAGGCCTCAGACTCACCCCTGAGAGGGGAGAGCGAAGGTACTCCTCCTCCATCTGGGCCTGGACCTCTGCAATCGATGTGTACTTGTGCTGGAGAGAGAGAGAGCAGAGAAACACCTCTCATTCTCTGGCCGATGCCCCACACCCTGGCAAAGGCCCCACTCAATTTTCTTCAAACACAATCTTCTCAAAGAGGGCTAAGTCACCACAAAGATCCCTAACTCAAATCCTGAAATATTTTTCTAAATGGGCACGTTTTTCTTAAACCCAGCCTAAAAACCACATGATAGATTAGAAAACAACAAAGGAGAAAGGGGCTTTCAAATAACTATAGAGCCAGGAGAAAACTATTAGAGGGAGAGTCAAGGATTCAGAAAAGCCGAGCAGCACAGGGCCTACTTAGCTCACTTATACTATAAATCTCAAAAATACACTTCAAAAAACCATATCAACATTTCCACTCCTGACACGTCGTCAGGGGAGACACCTCTTCCCCACTCTTGATGCTTCCTCCCACATGGAGGGATATGCACGTGTCAAAAACCCCCACTCTCCCATCCCGTTCCTTCTCCTTCTGCCAACTGGTGAGTATCAGGGGAGGTATAGGACTTTGAGCCCAACCAACTACTCTTTTTTCTTTAGAAAAAAGAAAAGCCTATGCTCACTTCTGTTCCTCAACCAGGCTTAGGAGGGTTCCAGCACCGCCTGGCCCTGGGTAGTGAGTCTGCCTAATTCTGGAAGTAAAACATTAGGGTGCCTATCACTGCTGTGTTCTCATGCCTCACCGTCCAGTCGCTCTATTAGCAATAAAGCTGGTGTTTCTTTTTTTCTTTTCTTTTCTTTTTTTTTAATTTATTTATTTGACAGTGAGAGAGAGAGATCACAAGTAGGCAGAGAGGCTGGCAGAGAGAGAGAGAGAGAGGGAAGCAGGCTCCCTGCCGAGCAGAGAGCCCGATGAGGGACTCGATCCCAGGACCCTGATATCATGACCTGAGCCGAAGGCAGTGGCTTAACCCACTGAGCCACCCAGGCGCCCCAAAGCTGGTGTTTCAATTGCCATCTGTCTACTCCTCTATCTCAACTGCTTAGAACCTGGACTCAGAAAAGGGAGGGCAATTTATTGGGCCCTTTAAAACGCCAACTATCAAGTACTATCTCTAATAAACTCCCAGTCAAGTCCCCAACAAAAACTCAGCTAAAATAAGCAAAACTACAAAGAGCTGTATTAAAGGGCATTGCCACAGCCCACCCATGCCTCCACTCCAGGTTCCTTCAGGCAAACAACACTCTTTAAAAGGTTTCTCCCAATGGACTGCTCTCACTTTACTCACTTGGGACCAAAGTAGGTCAAAAGCTCATTCAAAGCCACCTACCTGTTTCAGAGTCTTGATGCTTTCGTGGATTGGCCTGGGCAGCCCCACCACTGTGTTTGTATCACTGGAGAATAAAGAAAACCTGTGTTAAGCCTAGACAGCAATTTGCCTCGATCCCTAAACACCAAAGGCCGGGAGAAAGAACTCCCGTTACCTCTTTCTTCAAAAGGAAGTCAGATCACACTCACCTGCCTAGAGTGTAACCTATAAACTTGCTGCGGCTGGACTCGAGGAACATCTCAATGTCCTTCTCTCTGCCAAAGACAAAGACAAGGTTTTTACGAAATGTTCTCTCAAGGTATCATGGTCAATAGAACATAAAATGCACAGATATTGTGAAGCCAGGAAAACGGTCTCCCACCATTATTTTTCTTTTTAGGGAGAAGAAAAAAAGAAACAAAAGAAAGAACGAACAAATCAACTAAAATCTTCAGACTATTTTAAAGTCATTTATAATGTTGTTGGATCTATAACCTGAAAATATTATGTGTAACTAGTTTACCGGTAAAATTAAGGTGCTACATCAAACTGAAAAGGACACTTTATTCAGCTAGTGAGTCTGTCAAAATAATTTCTCAAATATCTAAAGTTATTACAACCATTAGATCTATCAAATACAGCTATTTTCCTATGCGTCCTGGGTCCGTCTTAAACAACTGGCACGTTGTCTTGCATTTCCTGACGACTAGCTCTACATTGCCATCAGAGATCACTGAAAACTGGGGTTTCAGATCAAGAAACTGACTTCTGTATCCTTTCACATGTCCACCAATTTCGTAAGTTGGTGGCTTTTTAAAGATTTTATTTCTCCATTAGAGAGTGAGCGAACGAGAGCACAGGCAGGGGGAGGGGCACAGGGAGAGGGAGAAGCAGACTCCCCGCTGAACAAGAAAGCCTGATGCCTGGGCTCAATCCCAGGACTCCGGAATCAGGACCTGAGCCAAAGACAGATGCTTAACTAACTGAGCCACCCAGGCACCCCTAGCTGGCACCTTTTCAAACAGATACCATTTCTATACACCCAGGCACCTTCCCACCTATTGATTCATTCACACATATCTCAAACACTTTAATTATGATTCGAAAAACTCTTCCTTGTTCTTTAATTTTTCTGTTAAAAACACATACAACCCCAGGGTAAGTGGAGATGGGTTCAGTTACATGTCCTGGTTTTCCTTTTTCTCTACTTCCCCTTCATTAGTACGGCTAACCAAAAGCTAATTCACATTACTGATTCAAGAGCCATACTCGGGTTTCTCTGAGAAAGGCCAGCGCCCTGAGACCTCTGGGCCAACACAGAGTACTTTAAGGAGCTTCATCCCAGAGCCAAGGTCAGCCTCGCCCTACAGAGAATCTCCTCCTGGGGCTGGGAGGCCTCTGGCTTTAGGAGCCACGAGTGTGCCAGACATCTGAGCCTCACCTGACCTTGGGAGCCCACGGAAGCCCCTTTGGGCAGGTGAGCCTATCAGTCTGAGGCTGCTGTAACGGTGGAGGCATCACTTCGTCCCGCTCAAGGGGGAATGTCTCCCCCTCCAGACTGTTGTCATCATCATTCTCCTCTTCCTCTTCCCGAGAGTCATCAGCCTTGTAGGGATCCCGCTCGTTGAAGGCATCCAAGTTGTCCTGTTTTATCAGTGCCTGAAAAGAGAGGGAAGGGGAATCAGAAAAGCGCCAACCGAGCAACCGTAAGGGCAAGGAGGCTGGAGAGGCTGTAACAAAGAAAAGTGGCAGGCAGAGCCAAGGGCAGGGGAAAAACCTGAGAGGAAGGCCAGGCTGGGCCCGAAAGGCTTTTCTTGCCCCAGTGTTTCAAAAGTGCCATGTTGTGAGTACCCATGGTCAACCGGACCCTGGACTAAAGACACAGTGTCCCCGGCCCAGAGGCCTTCATTTGGACTAGCTGGTCAGAGAGGATTTCCAACAAGCTCTCTTATCCAGGGAGCATGCTGCCATGTGCTGTACACCTTGGGACCCTTGGGACTCACAGGGGACATCCGTCACCCTCACCTTGTGCTCCCGACGGCCCCGCTTCTGCTGCTGCTCAATCAGGTCTGAGGCAGATGCTGGTGGAGAGGCAGCTCTCATGTTGCGGATCACCTTGATGCTGTCCTCAGGCAGCGGGGGGAGACCCAGGACCATGCGCTTCTCAGCTTTCATGCTCTGGAGTTCCTCAAAGCCGCCCAGGGTGCACTGTATCATGGACAAGGGGCAGGGCCAGGCTCAACACCTCCACGAGTGGGTCTCCAAGCCCTGCGTGACACCACAACCTGCACCAATCTCTGAACAAGGGACTAAACCCATTCACACGAGGATCCAGCAATGCCAACGTGGGAGCAGAGCAGTCAGACCAAGAGAAGGAGACATGCAGGCTGACTTAGCTAGTGGCCATGGTTTGCTCCGTATGATACACTCATCATATCAGGAAGGCAGACTGAAGAGCCTACTCCTTCAGGTTCCTAGAAGAGTCTGTGAGACTCAAATGCTTCAAAGGCTATACATGCCAGTCTTTCAAATTGGGGATATACTGTTACATACTCCCCCCACAAAAAAACAACCCAGGCTCCCTCTCATCATGCCCCTAGAAGCCAGACCCCAGTAGTATTCAGTTTTCGTCTCTGGCTTCAGTGAGGCTCTGTGAGGAACCAAGAGGATGTCTGACCAAAATAAAATGTGTACACCCCTCTAAAGAGGCCCTAACCTCCCTGAACCTAGCTCCACAGAGCTGGTCTGCTCTGGAAGGAGGAGGTGAGCCCCAGAGGGAAGGAGGAACCCCGCCCCAGAGGGAAGGAGGAACCCCATCCGCAGCTCCACTGGGTGCAGAAGGGCGCTGGGCAGGTTGCTGGCCATTCCTCCCCCACCCAGAAACAGGCTCTACACAACCCCCTGAGGAAGAGGGCACTAGCAGAAGGCTTGCTCTTGCATCCCTCAAGGGACCTCTGACCATGGGGACCCAATTACACCAGCTCTAGTTCTGTCTCCAATCACTTCATACACTCCAGGTTCGGAAGCAGCCTGTCTGGGGAGAAGGTGTTTTATGACTAGAGGAGCAGCTTGTAGGTGTCAGAAGCCAACAATCTATTCTGACCCAAGGGCCAAGTCCTCTTCAGCTACAGTGAGACAAAAGTGCTGTTTTGTTTTAAAGGTAAGTTTTATAGTTTAGTTATTTATCAATTTATATATAATTTTTCACATAGTTCAATGTTTAAAAGGATGTATAGTGAAAAGTCTGTCTCCTGGCCTGACCCCTAGCAGCTGAGTTCCCCTTCAAGGAGGTACTCACCAATACTGTCTTCCAGAGCAGCAAGAGAACTTTCTTCATGGGGAAGTGAGGGGCATGGCCGCTGCAGAATTTGGTCACCATCCCAAACAGCATGATGGCAAATGGTTCATTGTTGTACAGGGGGGAACCTAGAGGCAACACAGAGGGATCAGGATCACCAGCAGAATAGGACCCTCCCAAAGGCCAGCAGCCTCGGCTCCCAGGCAGGGCCTCAACACCCCAGGGTCTCCGGGGCCCTACCCAGCTCAGCCCTGAAGGTCTGCCGCATGGTCCTCCACTCAGCCTTATCACCCTCACACTCCTGATGAACAGTCTCCACAATCAGGTACATGATGTTAAGCAGGACCCTGGGAACAAGAGCCAGCTCATGATGTTGCACAATCGTGAAGCAAGGGAGCGTCCTGGCTTCTCCACGGTCCAGCTGATGTGAGGAAAGCATGTGCACAAAGGCTAGTTGGTGGTGGAGGGCTGTGACACAGAGCAAACTGAGAGTCCCACAGAATGCCGCTTGGGGTGGCCTTTCTTGTCCTCTGTTGTTAAGGGCATGACCAGATCTTACTCTGCTTTGCATGCCAGCATCGAGCTAGGTGTTTATCCAAGCAGGCACTTCATCAATGGTTGCTGAATGGATGAATATGAACAAGAATGGCCCAAAGCATTTCTGGCCCTAAGCTCCCCCGGAGCAAGAAGAGCTCAGAGGTGGGAGCGAGCTGTGGAAGTAGGTGCCAGGTCAGACAAAGCAGCACAGGGTCAAAGCAAAAACAAGACCAAGCAAGTGCTACCGTGCTTGAGTGGAAACCGGGAGCCAGGGGCAGTGCCCAGGGATGCGACCACAGTGGGGAACACCATGAACACCCAGTCTGAAAACTCCCAAGCTCACAGAGACAGATGCTAGGCCTCACAAAATGGGAAGGCAGCCCCATAGTTCAGCAGCTGCTATTACCACATGTGGCCAGGACATCGTGAGGGAGATGGGGGTCAAGCTGCGCACCAGAGGGTGGAGCCCGAGGAGCCACACGGCGTGTGTTTCACCAAGCACAAAGCACCACACCAGCAAGCTGTCAGCAGCAGTGTGGGCAGGAGGCCACACGTCACTTGAGCTCTATTAAGTGGCCTCACCCTAGATTTCCTGCTGGGGGCGGTTCTCAGCCCAGAGCCCCACCAAGGGAGAGCCCCGGCCCCCAACCCGCACAGCCGACTCAGGACACACGGAGATGGGCAAGTACAGAAGGAGTGCACACATAGCAAGGGCCCCCAAAGACATCCTCCTGCTCCCGGCTCTGATCTCACTCTCAGGGAGCCCAAGCCAGCTGCCTGCCTCACCTCAGGTCTGTGCTGTCTGCCAGGGAGATGGCTGGCTTCCTCACCGCGCTGCTGCAGGCCGCGCTGTTGCTGCAGGAGACATCTGGGAGTCAGACCCTCCCCCAGGAAGGAAGACAAGTAGTTGCCCGGACAAGGGCCACCCAGTGGGGGAATGAAATGCTACGGTAAGTGCTTCGACTGCAGAAGAGCCCACAGTTCAACCCGACTGGTCGGAACAGAGCCTGGGACCACCACGTCAGCCCCACTTGGCCCATTCCCCCTTCTCAAAACCACCGAGCTCTGCCAGCCCTGTCCCCTCAGTCCCTGCCTCCCCTTCCCTACTCCAATTCCTCGGAAGAACTCACTCTATCTCCATGTTCAGAAGCTCCACCAATGCATTGAACGTGCCCACCTCCAGGAGCAGAAAGATGTTGTAGCGCATCCAGGACTGCACCTCTGCCTCAGAGCTACACTCTCCAAACGTGCCTGCAAACACAGGCACAGCTCGTGGGGGCCCTTCCAGGATCGCACTGGACGGCATCACTGAAAGCGGCGGCAGGGTGCCTGGGGGGCCCGCTCAGTACCTTGGGCAACATAGAGAATTGCTCGAGCCACCTTGAGTCTTTTCTCCCTGGCAGTGACTTCCAGGCCATCCAGGAGCCTCATGGCATGGGTACGGTGCTGGTTGGTATCCAGCTCGGTCCATTTCTTATCTGTTACTGTGGGGCAAGAGACCAGGTGCACTTGAGCCCAGAAAAATCCTCACGATGGAATAAACCTATGTTAACTCACCACATTCAAGACTGTCACAAGGCCAGAACACTCAGAGAGAGAAGTTAACTCTCTAGGTAAGGCAGAAGGTCACGCTCCTGCTCTACAAATTTCCAGACTGAAACACTGCTGTTTTTTGATGCAATTTTAATCACATAAAGCTTTCCCCCCCAGTACTCACACTCTGCAAAGCCACCACCAGAACACCAGCAAGCCCACCCTAAAGGTCACATGGGGCCTAGCACAATCATGGTTTGGCAGGTTTCTTGGGCCAGTCCAGGATGACTCAAGTCACTAAGAGAAGCCCTGCAGCTCTCAGGACGCTGGGTCAAAGAAACCAAGAAGTGCGGGGAATCATCTCACCATGGATCCGGAAGTCCTCCTCAAAGCATTTTCGATTCATCAGGAATTCTGGCCCTTCTGTGTAGCTGTAAAGCTCTATCAAGAACAAAGTCTCATCAGCTCCATGTCCACATGCCACAGCAGGTCTAGTCCGTAGCAGAGACTATAAGGCATTTGCCTCTAGGCCCTACTCTCTCCCTGAGTCACAGTGACTCTTGGACCATCCAGTCACTAAGGAGGTCTTAGTGCTCTGACGTGCACAAGGGAGAGAATGCTGACTCCCCTTGCAGCACACAATCAGAATGCTGGTTACACATAAGTCCCGGCATTTCCAGTCTGGTGCACATCAATCCCACCATGCCACACGAGGCGGACTGCACCACGGACATGGGTCTCCTAACTAGGACCTGTACTACGGAGGCCTGAGAAGCAGCTCAGGCTAGCCTAACGTGACATGTGAGTAGCAGTGGCAGCAACACATGTGCACAGATGCAGGCACACCTGTTGGCAGACCTCATGCACCACCTACTGCTCTAGGAGAAACCACTGTCAGGCAGACAGTGTATGGCCCAGGAGCACCACTGTCAGCAACTGGGCCACAGCCAGCTTAGCTGACCATAGCAGAGGGGCTTCACCAAAGCAAAGGAAAAACCAAAGTTATGAGATACACATAGCTGGAACCCCATAATTAACACGTATGTGTGTGTGTGTGTGTATATATATATATATATATATATATATGCAAGTTTATACAACTGATATATACATATATCTATCACTAGGTAACCAAAGGAAAAAATGAACTCCAAAATGACATTCATTCTTAATTTTATTAAAGACCAATACAGAAAAAAAAAAATCCTAAATAATAAGAAGGTCTGTGCTTTACCCGAGAGCTCTGCAGCCCACTTGTCTGTGTCAGCATATTCAAACTCGAGATCTGGCGACTCGGAATAGCCCTGAGGAGGAGAGGAGACAGTAATGCAAAAGACCACAGTGAGTGTTTTCTGAAGGAGGAAATACATATGCGTCCAGAGACACTGCTGTGTTACAAGACACCACTGCCTCCAATTTGCTGGGGTTTTATCACATTTTGTCTCCGGGGCTAGCTCAGGTTTCCCTTGCAGAGCACCTTCCACTTTCCCTTAAGAGCACAACTTCTAATTATATGCCAGCATGTGTATTTGTTTTGTGTCTGTCTCTCCACAATATGCAAGTTCCATTCCTTGAGAAGGAGAACTTTGTCCACTCTGTTCACCAGCGACTTCACACTGCCCAGCATACTACCTCGCCTGAATGAATGAATGAATGAATGAATGAAGGTTTTTTTGTGTTTTTTTTTTTAAGATTTTATTTATTTGACAGAAATCACAAGTAGGCAGAGAGGCAGGCAGAAAGGGTGGGGGGCTCTCTCTCTCTCTGCCTGCCTCTCTGCCTACTTGGGATCTCTCTCTGTCAAAAAAAAAAAACAAACAAAAAAACAAAAAAAACCTATCCATAATAAATTTCTTTGTAGCTATAATATAATTAAGGTTTTTTGTTTGTTTTAAAGATTTTATTTATTTGTTGGAGAGAGCAAGAGCAGGAGCGGGGGGAGCAGCAGAGGGAAAAGCAGAGTCCCCACTGAGAGAGGAGCTCAGTGCAGGACTTCATCCCGGGACCCTGAGATCATGAGCTGAGCTGAAGTCAAGAGTTAGACACTTAACCGACTGAGCCACCCCAGCACCCCATTATGTTTTGAAGATTATATTATTTAATAAACAGCTACAAATCTTAAAAAAAAAAAAAAAAAAGAAAGGGTGGGGGGAGCAGACTCCCTGCTGAGCAGAGAGCCAGACGTGGGGCTCGATCCCAGACTCTGGGATCATGACCTGAGCCGAAGGCAGAGGCTTAACCCATTGAGCTACCCAGGCGCCCCAAATGAAGCGTTTATAGTCAAATAAATTCTTGTGAGATAAATGAACACAGAGCTTCTAAGTGTTCTGTGCAGTGAATGACCCCTTCCATACAATGCTAAGATTCCGGAAGCCTCGCTTCTTTCTGGCTAGTAGTAGGCCATCAACAGCTCAGGACAAAATGAGTCATGATACCCTCAGTTTTCCTGCCCTTCTCTCAAATTTCAGTGAGAACTGACAGACAGAGAAGGCGCAGTCTAACAGAATGGTTTCCCTCCCTCATACACAGGAGAGAATGTGACAGAGAATCTTTTCACTGATGGGACAGGTGATCACCGAGAACACACCTTGTACTGGGAAGAGAGAAGAGGTGACAAAGTAGGTAAAGTCTTCAGGCCTAATTACAAACTACTTAGGAAGACAAAGACCACCCACAGAATGACATAACAAACCCAGACACTGAAAAACATGAAGAACTCTACTCTGTCAGAGGCAAGAGACTGCACACTTTCACAAGTTCCTGAGCTTTAGTTCATTTATGGAATGGGGATGACAAAAATCTATCTTGAAGGTTTTTAAGGACTAATCAAAATTATGTAGCACACAGTGGGCTCTCATCAAGTGATGTCCTCCCTGTCCTCCAGGCATTGCTCAAGCTCCCAGACTACTGATTCCAGCTTTGCCCCAAGAGCTGAGTGCAGCACAGACATCTCTAAGAAAATAAACTGAAACATATCTCTTGGCTTAAGTGTTCAGTGGCTGGCCTTCCACGTGTTGAGTCTATATGGAAATTAAAGGATAGAAGGAGAAATTCAAATGCACCAAAGGGTATTTACTTGATCTTTCAAGACAACCTAGAAAAATTTTAAACTGTAACTCCTCTTCTGATAAGGGTGGGTTCACCCCCACCACTTTCATAATCCTCCATCACCCCACCAGGCAAAGGCTCCTAAAAAGTCAGTTTCACTGCTTTTTCAAATAATTCCCATCAAGCTCAGTGCACCTCTATTTTGGACTTGCCAAATTTTGACACGCTTTGCCAGAGATTTGTACTTGACAACAAAATACAAAAGCTTGAGAGGAACTGATTTTCACGTATCTTCAGCCTTTGGTATGACCTGGTATACTGTGTCTGGACAAGGAGGAATTCCCTCTCAGTAATAAGCGCTTTACTGCTGATCAGCCTCTGAGTTCTCTCTCGTAAAGACGACCTCACAGTAAATACTCTGGGAACGTACTGATTAAGAAGCCCTAAAATGCTGCGACGTGCGTGTCTTCATTCATGAAATCTACATTGGGAGGGAGTGGGAGGAATTCTTTAACTCGGGGTGAGGTGACTAGTCAGCTTCAGACTACGGTGTCTCCGGAACCGGAGGAACAGCCCACTAGCAAGAAAGGGAATGCTGAGCCCTAATGCCTGTTTACAATGTATATTTGTGATCGTTAACACTTCGGCATCTGGCGCACTAGGCAGTGTGAAACTACGGCCTGGACCTGTAAATAGCTAAGGTCAGACCGAACTGGGAATGTTACCCCCGCCTACTCTCAAATCTCCGGGCGAGTAGTACTATTAGTGATAATTAGCTCCGTCCGGCTTCCAGCTCCCTTCCCTGCCCACATACACCGCCCACCGCACGCTGCGGAGCCCACAGGACCAGGCGACAGAGATGATTAGGGGTCGGGGTGCAGCCGCCCGCCCCCTGGAGCGCACTCAGACCACTGACTCCTCACCCCCGAACTGGGACCGGGTGCGGCTTCCCCAGGGGCTGGGGGCCTGTAGGCCGCACCCTTAGCTCCGGCCCCTGAGAAGCAAACGAGGAGTCGCTGGCTCCCGGAGGTTCTGGCTAACGACGGAGCTCGGGGATGGGACACCGGCTTCACGCCCCCGGCCCCAGGGGGTGCCAACCTTGCTTCCGGCTCCTTTCACTGTAGAATGACAACTCTCCCACCGGCCTCTCTCCAACCCTCCGGAAGCCCAGCTGGAACCCGAAAGCGGCCCCGGGCTCGGGTCCCCCGCCGTCACCCGCCCGGTGCTACACTCGCCCCCCGAAGCTCCTTACCTCCGAGTCTTTGCGCTGGTTGCGGTTGAACTCTCGGGCTTTCCCCCCGGGCAGGAGGCCCCCGCCGACCCGCGGGGCTCCAGGTGGAGGCTGCGCGGTTGCCGGTGGTGGAGGTGGTGGCGGCTGAGGCTGTTTGTTGTTCATGATCAGCGGGCCGGGACCGCCGACTGCCGGCTCCATCTTGGCTGCTCCACACCCCCAGTTCAATTCACGGACTGTAGCCGTGACGCAACTCTCGCGTGATTTCGTCCAGGAACCCTCCCTGGGGTCGCCATATTAGGTGTGGCGGTAAGTGCTGGAAGCCATCTTGGCTGCCCAGCACCTCGCGAGATTGCCTCTGCCGGGACTCTTACCTTTCTCTGTCCTTTTGGTTTTCACCCCTTTTCAGTACTTGTTTAGGTGCAGTTTGATCTGTGAGTACTCCCATAGCTCCTTAGGTCAGTTTAGTTGCCCCCACCTTGCTTTAATATGGCTTTGCACTTGTCACTGTTCTAGCTCTGTTCAAAGCTTAGGGGATATAACAGTTAACACAATGGACACGATCCCAGCCTTCACGGAGTTTATGCTCACATGGGGGAGATACGCTAAACAAATGGATCAGTCAGTAAAACAATTAGGGTTGTGACAAGCATGCATTCATCATTCACTCAACAAACAATAAATGTCTCTGTGCTTCCAGGTAGTGCGAATGAATGGGGAACAAATCCAGTGTCTGCGCTAATGGTACCTAACATAGTACCGGGTGGGAGAGAGACGCGGTGAGCGATACACTATTAGAGAATTAAGTGTTGAGAAGAAACAAAAGGAAGTGTAAGGGATTAGGAAGTGGCAGTGGTGATGGGACGCGTGGCTATGTTAGATCGGATGTCCAGGGAGGCGAGCCTGAGAGTACGATTTTAAATGAGTTCTGAAGAAATGAATATCCTGCAAACTGCCAATGAGCAGCTTAAGCAAAGGGACCTGAAGTCGGTTGGCAGGTGAGTGAGCTGGGGAAAGAATAGGAAGAGGTTAGGGCTAGATCATCCCCCAGACAAATAAATTTAGAGCCGTGAAGGGCATGAAAAAAAATTGGAATTTTATTCTAAGTGAAAAAGAAAACCATCAGAGGGTGTTACCCAAGGAGCTGACATGGTCTGATGTTTACAAGACCAATGTGACTGCGTTTTGGAGAAGGGGTTGGATAGTTGAGAGTAGAAGAGGGTGGGCAGGTTAGGACACTTCATAGATGACAATGACGATGCTTGCACCAGGATAAGATATTTCTGTATCATGTAGGTAGATTCAGCAGGATTTAGTGAAAGGCTGGAATCCTCCTGGCAGAATAGAGTGGAGTAGATTTTGGCTGGAGCAACTAGATGAGTGGTTGTATTGCTTATTAAAATAGGGAAGTCTGGGAGAAAGAAAAACAGGTTTAGGAAGATCAAGATTTCTGTTTTGAGATGCCCATTAAACGTCTTAGAGGTAATGTTTGAAAATTACCTGTTACTATACTTTGAAGTCCTTAAAGACATTTCCTCCATCTTGTCTCTCCAGAGCTCTATCTTGGCTGCTCCAGCTCAATTCTCAGAAAGTCCCAATGAGGCAACTTTGGCGAAATTTCCATCACCCAACCAGTAAGTGCTTTAAAAGTCTTTGTTGTAAACTAATGAACAAATCTAAAGCCACTATGTTGCTGCTTACTCCTACTGATCTTCCTATCCTTCTTCTCAAATCCAGTAGTATACTTTGTAAATTAGCATTTCATCCAAGCTGGGCTAGGCCAAGGTGATAGGAAAAACAAAGGAATTTTCAAGAAAAGGACTAATGTGGCAAGTCTTCTTGGATAAAACCAGCAGGTCCCACAAAACCCAAAACATAACACCTCTCTAGTTTTGCTTACCAGTTTGGCCAAGTTCTAAGACTGACCTACCACAGCTCTTATCACCTGCGGGGGTGGGGTGGGCAGAATAGAGCTTTAAGTATCCTGTACTGTTTCAGCTCCATTTAGGATAGGGAGGATTTAAGATTTTAGTTCAGTAATTCCACTTCTAGTAATAGATCCTAAGGAAACAAAGACTTAGACAAAGATATATGTATGATGATGCCAGTGGTATTTTCAATTGTGTAAAGTTGAAACCAACCTAATTTGAGGAATAGGCAACAAGAAAATGACTAACTAAAAATGGGGGCATGGATAAAATTGAATTATATCAGAAGCCAGGAATATTTGTGTTTAATATTAAAAGAATTTTTAGTGACACTTTGGAGAATGGTTATGACTTCCTTCTTTCCTCATCTGTAAAATGATGATAATCCCATCTGTCTTATGAGGCTACTGATCAAATGAACTCATTTATGTGAAATCATTCTGAAAACTATGAAGTGTTTTGTTTTGTTTTTATAAAGGGTTTTTTAAAAAAAGAATTTTGGGGCACCTGGGTGGCTCGGTCAGTTAAGCGTCTGTCTTTGGTTCAGGTCGTGAGCCCCATGGCGGGCTCCCTTCTCCGTGGGGAGTCTGCTGCTCCCTCTCCCTCCACCCCCCACCCCTCCCCCTGCCCATACTCACTCTCTCTGTCTCTGCCTTTGTTTTTCTCTCAAATAAATGAATAAAATCTTTAAAAGAAAAAGAAAGAATATTATGGCCAAGAGGTGAAGCCTAAGGTAAGAAGGCACTTCTTTCACCGCAAGTAGTTTTGGTTCCAGAGACTGGAGGAAGGGGAAGTGCATATTTGAGCTGTTACAGCATTGCAGGGCGGGGGGTGGGGTGGGTGGGTGTTGCCAAGAACATGATGGTGGTCCTGGGTGGGCTCTGTAGTAGGAAGTCAGCACGTACTATGTGCCTTCAGGGTGTTATCTACCAGGCAAGATGCTTCACATCCATACACACCTAACTGCATGCCTGGAGGCACTTTCCATCTTAGCCTTGGTCAGGTTATTACCAGTCCCTGAAATGCTCAATATTAAAGTTGTGACTTATAGAGCATCTGTGGGCCAGGTCTAAACCTCTAGTTGTAGTGCTATGTGGCATTTTCTCCACCTAATGGCCATGAGAAGAAGAAAAGGTTGATAATGTGACAGTTAGTTAGTTAGTTAGTTAGTTAGTTAATAGGGCAAATAACATTAATCCTGTCTTCCAAAGGAATCAAGCAGCTTAACTCTGTCCCAGGACATATTAGTTAATAACTTCCTAGCCTTCTTACCTACTCGATGGCTTAGTCAAGAGAGGACCCAAACATACATCTGATGGCTGATTTGACATCTGACTCAGATGTCTAGCAGGCATTTCAAACTTAGCATGTTACAGACAGAACTCTGAATTCTCCCTCCCTTTTTGCAAACTGGCTCTTCTCTTGTTTTTCCTTCTCTGGATAGATGATGTTCCCAACCCCATCCACTTGTCTCAAGCCAAGACCTAGGACACATCCTTAACTCCTCCCTGCTTCACCCCTTACCTGTACCTACCAGTGGCTCTCCCACCAAAACTGTCCCCACGCTCCCATTTCATGAACATCACTACTGTAGTCTGCCTTACTTCCCTGACTCTACCGGTTTGCCTGACTCTACCGGCAAGCCAGGCTGGGCTTTTATTATTATTTTAAAAGTATTTTATTTATTTGATAGAGAACATGAGTGGGGAGGAGGGGCAGAGGGAGAGGGAGAAGCTGATTCGCCGCTGAGCAGGGAGCCTGATGCGGGGCTCGATCCCAACACCCCAGGATCATGATCTGAGCCATGGCAGACGCATACCCAACCAACTGAGCCACCCAGGTGCTCCTGGGCTGGGCTTTTAGAACCCCAAATCAACTTGTATAACTGACTTGCTCCCAATCTCCCATGGCTTCCCACCTCCCTTAGATTTATTTTTTTTATTTTTATTTAAGATTTTATTTATTTATTCGACAGAGAGATCACAAGTAGGCAGAGAGGAAGGTGGGGTGAGGGAGGAAGCAGGCTCCCGGCTGAGCGAGAGCCTGATGCCGGGCTCAATCCCAGGACCCTGTGATCATGTCTTGAGCCGAAGGCAGAGGCTTTAACCCACTGAGACACCCAGGTGCCCCCCACCTCCCTTAGATTTAAATCCTAACTCTTTACCCTAACATCCAAGGCTCATGTGGGCCCCCAGAGGGCCCTGCCTGTTTCTCTGACCTCATCTCCTACCGCTCTCCTCCTCTGGCCTCATGCCCCTTGCCTCTTGCCCCCCGCCCTAGGCTCTATCTCTCTAGCAGGTCAAGTTTGCCTCTACTTCAAGTCCTTGGCACTAGCTGGTTTGCTGAAGTGAGGGGAGCAGGGAGCTTGGAGTGTTCTTTCTATAGATAACAGTAATAATAACAGCAACTATGTATATATCCTTAGTGTATGGCAGGCACCGTGCCAAGGACCTAAACTCATTTAATCCTCACACCAGCGCTCTGGGATGGATGCTGTTGTTTGCTGCCGAAGAAACCTGGATAAAGAGAGGTGAAGTATTTGCTAAAGGTCACATCCTGTCAGACCAGCTTCCCCGAAAGCAGGCTCTGAGGCAGAGATCTGCATCTGGGAGGTGTGTTGGAGACCGACCCTGGTAAAAACCCCCCTAGGCAGGTGAGAGCACCAGGACTGGGGGAGGGAGAAATTGAACTATGACACAGTTGCCATAGAGATCGGTGAACCCTTCAAGGCCCTGGAGAGCGGAGTTGTCCCGCATTGAAGGCCAAGGAGTCAGTCCTTTATATTCCTGCATGGATGAATCCTCAGCTGCCAAACTGCCTGGGCGAGGGGTATATCTTTAAGATAAGGGAGCTCTCTTCACTGGAGAAGCACTTCTGGAAATTGCAATTGCTAAGCAGCCAACACTTTGGGCACCGGAATTATGAAAGCCCCAGCCCCGAAAGGAGAGTTTGAGCAGTGGATCACCGTCCCCAGGACACACCGTGCCTTAGTTTCTAGTTCTGCGTAACAAGCTACCCTCACATTTAAGGATCAAAATAACAAATAGTTATTATCTCATCGTTTCTGTGGGTCAGCAATCCCGGGATGGCTTTGCTGAGTGCCTCTAGCTCAGGACGTTAAAGCATAAATTGTTCTAGCACCTGTTAACGTGATAAGGAAGAGTTCAGTCCAGACTCTTGGAATAGGCGTCCGGACTATCCCTGGGTGAGAAAGCTTGGGCTCAACTCCAAATCCAGCAAAGACTGCGACTGCTGGGAACTTGTAGCCAACAAGTGGAATGAGGGGGTTAGTGGATGAAAAAAAAGATATTACTAAGAGGAGACACGAAGGGTAGGGTGATTCTTGCTAAACTAACAGGATTCTTGCTGAAGGTGGGCCAGAGTGATCAGATATCAAGGGTGGAGAAGGAAGAATATGATCAGATACCAAGGGTGAGGAGATTCTTGCTAAACTTACTTAGTAGAATTCTTGTTATACTTGGGCTATACTTGTCCCGGGCAAGGACAGGGAGCCAAGATCAAGGCCTCATCCAGGAAAGGGCTCAGAGGAGGCTGGCTGCAGTTTGGACAAGCAGAGCATCTTTGTCAAGGTCTCTCACGAGGTTACAGTCAAAGCTGTTGGCCAGGGCGGTGGTCTTACCTGACAGCTTGACCTGGAGAAGGGGAAGGATTCTAGGAAGAAGGCAGAGTAAGAAGCACCAGGAAATCTGTCTCCCCATTTAGTGGACAATTGTACTGTCAGAATGTGTCTGATGTAACTGTTTTGGAACTCTGAAGTTTGCTGAAGGCTCTGCAGGGAAGACCTGGAGAGTAAATTACCTTCACTTTGATCAGTTTCAGCTGTTAGCCACCATAGCAACTACCCATGCCCCAATGGCTTGTAACTGTACCTTTAGTTTTCTGGATGAGACTGATATGTTTAAAGAAAAAGATTGTTAGTGTGAAAACTAGTATTACTGTATCTTTGGTTTGTGACTCCACACTTTGTTTTCTATATAATTTAGGAGAATAGTGAATTTAAAAGAATTATTAGTTTGTTTTGGGGCACACAATGTATAAAGATGATATTTTGTAACATCAGCAATCAAAAGGGGTAAGGACAGAGCTATAAAGGAGCAGAGTTTTTGTATGTTACTGAAGGTATAAATTCAAATGAGAGCATTATAAATTTAGAATCTTAAATGTAATCCCATGGGAACCACAAAGAAAATAGCTGTATAATATACACAAAAGGAAATGGGAAAGGAATTTAAACAACTCATTACAAAAAATAAACACCAAAGAAGACAGTAATGCAGGAAATGAGAGACAAAAGTTACAGGACATATGGAATACAAATAGCACTATGCCAGGAGTAAGTCCCTCTTAATAAGTAATTAAGTGTAATAAATTTAACTTGCCATTCAAAAGACAAAGGTTGGCAGAATGGACAAACACACAACCTAACTCTATGCTATCTATAAGACTCACTTGAGATCCAAAGGCACTATCAAGTGGAAAGGGGAGGATAGAAAAAGATATTCCAAGCAATAGTCACCAGGAGAGAGCAGAGGTGGCCATATTAATATCAATTGATTTATTTATTTACTCATTCACTTATTCATTTATTTATAAAGATTTAATTATTTATTTGACAGAATGTACACAAGTGTGAGCATGAGGGTAGGGGCAGAGGGAGAGGAAGAGAGAATCTTAAGCAGACTCCCTGCTGAATGCAGAGCCCAACACAGGGCTCCATCTCACCACTCTGCGATCATGACCCTGAGATCACGACCTGAGCTGAAACCGAGAGTCAGTCGCTTAACTCACTAAGCCATCCAGGCACCCCAAAGGAGGATTTATATAGTAAGAATAGGCTCAAAACAGCACAAAGCTCTAATAATTATAAGACCGTTGAAATACATGAAGCAAACACTGATAGAATTGAAGGGAGAAATGGATAGTTATACAATAATAGTTGCAGACTTCAATACTGCACTCACGATAATGGATGGAACCAGAAAGAAGGTAAGCAAGGAAAAAGAGGACTTAAAACAATAAACCAACCAGAGCTAACAGACACACAGAATACTATCCAATGCCAAAGCACACACATTAGTAAGCCCACAGCAGAGATAGGAAAAAGCCACACAAATGGTTGTTCCCCATTGTATGTGTGACAGAGAAAGAGAATACCCTTCTTCATCTTACCATTAGATTTGATACAAAGTCATCTTTGCTTGGAAGAATATTCACGCACAACTATCCCCTCTGTCGACAGATTTGCCTGAAAGCAAGCTATAAGAGCTAGTGCCCCTCAGGGAAGGCTGTGCTCAGATGACCCTCAGCAGAGTTACAAGCCCGTATTTGTCCAGTTCAAGCTCCTTGTCACACTTTCCTTGACGGGAAGACTCCTCTCCTCTAAGTGGCCCTTCAGAAGCATTTTGCCCAGATAGAAATACAAAGGCAAGGGAATCATTGAAGAGAATGCCCCTTACATTTGGTGTTTGTGCAAGGAAACAGTGGGGTGGGTAGAGTATGTGTGTGAACTTTTGTGATTGACAACCCAATGCAGAGCACAAGGGCCCAACGGGTCATCAGGGGATCTATGGGGCCCCTGGAGTGGGTGACTTTGACCCAGTTTGGCTCTGGCTCTGGGAATCAAGTATTCTGTGTCCCCCGAGGCAGCAGGTTCCCTAGGTGACCGGGGCTTGTTATTCAGGAAACGTCTGCAAAGTCATGGCGTCTGCGGCGTGGGGCTTCATGGCCATGCCGTTTCTTCTGCTGAAAGGATCTTTTTTAAGAAATGAGAACCACAAGGAAACTGCCTCCAAGTACCCTTGAGGAGCCTCAAGGTGACTCAGAAGAAAGGCCTCAGGGAGCCAGAAAGCATGAAGGTCAAATCCTAGGTCTACCTATTAACTGCCCTATGACTCGAGATGCTTAATTTCCTCCTGGCCCTAAGTTTGTTTCAGTGGGCCTGGGACAGGATTGGGAATCTCTATTTTTAACCAGCCCCATATGTGACTCATACTAGAAACCTGGTATGAGCCTCTTTCCTACAAGCCGTATTGGCTCGTGTTTGTTACGCATGACCCTGGAGACAGACTGTCTGGGATACTTCCAGCTCCACCAGCTTGGGATTTGTGTATCCTTGGGCAAGTTATTTCACCTCCCTGTCTCAATTTCCCCATTTGTATAATGGGGAGAATAGTAGTACCTGTCTTACGGGGTTATTGTGAAGATCAAGTATGCTAATTGTGCAAAGCCTTTAGCATGGAGCCAGTTACAGCAAACACTGTGTGTTCCTCTTAATATTCCAGAGCCACAGACCATTATCCACAAGTCCAAAATTTAAACAAATTCTAAAAATCAAAAAGTTTTCCCCTGGGACGCCTGGGTGGCTCAGTCGGTTAAGCGTCTGCCTTGGTTCAGCTCAGGTCATGATCCCAGGGATCGAGCCCTGCCATCAGGCTCCCTGCTCAAGGAGGAGCCTGCTTCTCCCTCTGCCTGCCATTCCCCCTGTTCCTGTGTTCATGCACGCTCTCTCTCTCTGCCAGATAAATCTTAAAACAGTTTCCCCCTGAAGTTTGGCACAAATCAATGTGGCAGCGAAACCTGATCTGAACTAATGGGAGGCTACTGAGTCTTTATCCCTTATTCTGTGCATATTAAAATTTAATTGAAGAAACAGCAACACATTTGATTATAGAATGCTGCCTCACAGCCCCAGTAGGTATTACATGATACACTGTGTATTTGTGTATTTCTTAAAAATCTGAAATACTCTCAACCTCAAAACACAGGGGTTTCAGAGAAGGGAACTCGGAGCTACAGCTCATCATCTTTCCTTGGCCAGAGACAACGTGTGATAACCAGACAATGTGCGAAAACTCGCCCTCTGGTGGTTGCTGTGGAGAACCACACCACAGGAGGGCTGGATGAGAGGGAAAAGCCCCATCAGAGACTCATCCTCTGGCCCACAGTTCAGAAGAAAAATTCTTTTTAGAAGACATTTCTTAGGGGCACCTGGGTGGCTCAGTGGGTTAAAGCCTCTGCCTTCAGCTCAGGTCATGATCCCAGGGTCCTGGGATCGAGCCCCGCATCGGGCTCTCTGCTCCGCGGGGAGCCTGCTTCCTCCTCTCTCTCTGCCTGCCTCTCTGCCTAAGTTGTGATTTCTCTCTGTCAAATAAATTAAAAAAAAAAAAAAGAAGAAGACATTTCTTAAATGTCTTCAAGGGCTGCTGTATGGGCAGAGAAGACATCACTTCAGTCAAAAAAATTAATATTCAATTTACTGAAGTAATAAAAACATTACATCAGCTTTTAAAAGTTCGGTTTCTAGATCTTATATTTATAAAGCTAGCAAATGTTAATTACTTTAAATTAGGGGAAATTTGAATATCCAATTTATAAACAAACTCCTTTAAACTCCCTTAAACATTTCCTATTGCATTTTTGTATTTAATATATTCGATTTCCTTTTCAGAGTACTTTAATTATCTGGCCAACCAAACTCAAACAAAATACTATTAAAAGTTCCCGTAGTATATATATAGTTTCCAATACCATTATAGAGAGAAATGATTGCAATTTAAAACTGATTACTAAGTCTAAATCGATTACTCACTCATGCACTCCAGACTGGAATCACAAATTATCTTCCCCAAGTTAATTTTTAAGTTGCTTTATCAGGTTCCTTGCAGATCTGTTTCTTGAAGAAATTTTTTTTTTTTAAAGATTTTATTTATTTATTTGACAGAGAGAGATCGCAAGTAGGCAGAGAGGCAGGCAGAGAGAGAGAGAGGGAAGCAGACTCCCTGCTGAGCAGAGAGCCCGATGTGGGACTCGATCCCAGGACCCTGAGATCATGACCTGAGCCGAAGGCAGCGGCTTAACCCACTGAGCCACCCAGGTGCCCTCTTGAAGAAATTTTGAGTGCAAGTGCTTTGGCACAGAGCAGGCACACACAACTTAAGGTATTCCTGAAAAACTCTGTACCCAGCCTGTTCCTCTCCGTACTAGGTCCTCAGCACATCTCTGTTAGAGACTGCTAAATGACCTCTGACTCATCCCACCCTAGAAAACAAGTTCCAATGATGTTCTGCTGTTCAGGCAAGAATGACACAGAATCCCAATAAGGTCTTATCATTTTAATTGACTTTAATGATTATTGCTCATCTGCAAGGATTAATATTGCATTCATTAAAAATCATTCAATACAAAATAAACTTGTTCTTCCCGAGTTGCTCTCCACACGCTCCCTCTGATGCCAGACATTTTCCCACAGTGCCCTTTGTTACATGGCTTGACAGAGATGGAGCCCTTACCTATTATTCCTATGGACACAGTAATAGATTGGGAGCAGGGGGCAGGCCAGAGGGCAGTGGGACCTGGGCCCCTTGCCTCCAGCAGAGCTGATGTCATGGATACCACTGTTGGCCAGGTTACTGCCCCTCCAGGATGGGGTCTTCTGATTGGCTGGTTCAATGCCCTGAGAAAAAGGGCTTGAACTCTTAGCATCTACAGAGAAGAAAGCATGGTCACACTGAAAAGAAGTGGGAAGGGGCTGGGTAGGGGAGAACTGGGAGAGGAAAAGGAAAAATGTTTTGGCAAGACTCTGCTAGAAGGCCGCAGAGTGAAAGCCTTCCTTTCTTATGTTTTTATGTCTCTCTGATCAACGGCAACAGAGAAATGAACATTGCTAGTACCTAGCACTAATGCCTGATGCAACTTTGAAGGATCACCAGCTAGAACAAGTTGAAGATTTAGAATCCTGGATAATTATATACTTAAAGCTCGTGAGCATAAAGCTCATCGGACCATGCAGAAATGCTGGTAAGCAGGGTGCATGGCATGGGAATACATACCTCTCCAATCTTTGAGGGCCTTTCTAGGGATTCTTTCCGAGCATGAGCCAGGACGCACTGATTACCTTCTCTGTGCACAAACTGCCCTTTAAGATCTTGGTTCATAAACTTTTTGTGACACGTGTCAATTAAAAGAGGTACCACTTCTGTAAAACTAACATTATACATGGGGCCTAAAGTCCCAGACCAGTTATATGGAATTACATTTCCCTCACTCTGGCTCAATTTATCCTTTCCCTCCCACCCACATCTACCTCCCTTTAAATATTTTAGGTTGCAGAAGCACAGTTGACCAGAAATTTACTCTTAAAGGATAAATCCTAAAGATAGAGCTCAGTGTTTTAGACTGAGTAATGGCTCAAGAAATTCGCCTTCTGCACAAGCTGTATGGGGCAGAGCTGACAGAATTTGCCATTATGGCCCCAGTTCATTGAAGCTATAAACTATGGGCTAGAAACAGAGGGACTTATCAGAGTTTGAGGCCAGCATTTCTCCAGACTCAACTCTGCACTCTCAGCTCCAAAGGTTCAAAAGAGAAACTGGGAATGACTAATCACCCAAGCAGTTCCTCAGTGTTAACACTAAACATTTTTCTTACCTTTTTTTCTTTCTTTCTCTCTCTTTTTTTTTTTGGTACAACGGAAATCAATGCTAGGGGACAAAATTAAACTTAATAGAGTGCAGTCTGGTTAAAAACTTGAAAAATGAGAAGGTCTGGTGGGAGCGGAGGAAGGGTTGTATTAAATCCAAGTGGACCAACTGGATCTTAACAGTACACATCTCTGAACCAGACACACTGCCTGCACACAGGAAACAGGGCTTGGAACACCTGGAGAAATGAGCATGCGCCACCTAACATCTAACCTACCTGGCTAGTGGGTGCCATCCCTGCTCCTCGACAAAGTGAAAGAGCACTGATTTCAGCAGCTAAGAAATGGGCTCTTTTAAGGCAATTTAGACATTGCAGATTGTTCAACAAAGAAGGTACCTTAGCATTTCCTGTTAAAAAGGTACCCAATTAAGACTAAAGTCCCCAGAAATGGGAAAGAAAGAATCACCTTTCTGGGCTGGGAGAGTAAAATCCTTCTTTAGTGACTAGGGTGAGGAACCTTGAACCTCAGTTTCATCTAAAGAGCCATGAAGTAAGTTCCTGTGTGGTCTGCAGAACTTGGACAATGAGATGAAGAAAACGAAAATGAAATTACAGAAAAAAAAAATCAACAGGAAAGGAATAAGAAGAAAATAAACATTATCTTAAAAAATATTTCTTTTA
Organism: Meles meles; assembly: GCF_922984935.1. NCBI lineage: Eukaryota > Metazoa > Chordata > Mammalia > Carnivora > Mustelidae > Meles > Meles meles. The sequence goes on from NC_060066.1 coordinate 121,547,922, forward strand.
AAGTTGTGTGGTTCATGTGGACTGGTCCTTGGTAATATGGTCCATTAGTATCTGTAAAGGAAGAGACTGCTTGGTTAGCACTTGGGTCTTCCACATGAGAGAGTCAAGAGAATAATCAGAAACAGAGGATACTCCCCAGGGTCCCTCCCGGCCCCGGTGGGATCCCTGCAGCCATTCCTCATGGATCATTCTTCCCTCTGGCTTCCATGGGGTTTCTGGCAATGCCATCTCTGGTTTCCTTTCCTGCTCCCTGATAATGTAAGCAGTGGTTTTTAACCCTGACTATACATTAAAATCTAGGGAGCTTTTACAAAATAAATCTGGGCCCCATGCCAGACCAACTGTATTAGAATCTCTGGGGTGAGGCCAAGCTTCCTGCTTCAAAATTCTAGAAAACCCTCACCCCTTACATCTACTACTAGATATACAATTTCTCTGCCTAACTTGTTACTCTGGAGCAGAGTTCTGGTACTCTTCAAAATCAGGCACACCACTTTATTTAAGAAAGCTGGCTAACATGCTTTGTTTATTATTGGGTAAAAGAGCGTCTCACTTGTTTTCCCCCAAGTTACCTGTAATAATTGGGTTTGAATGGCCCATTTTTGTTGAGTCCCAGATATTTTGCTTGGTCATCTGTCAGCTCTGTCAGGTGGGCATCAAATGATGGCAGGTGCAAGCTGGCAACGTACTCATCTAGGAAAAACACAGTGGCAGGGGAGCTCACTCCGTTTCAATCTGCCTTGCAGGGCACACCCTCCCCCTATTTTCATCTGCAGCTTTTTGGGGAGGACAAGGAATGGAATCACTGTGAAAGCACCTATAACTCGAAATATTTGCTTAAAGAACCCTCAAAGTTGCTTTTCTGGCAGGGTACTTCTCTCTGTATATCCAGAATGCATTTGGAAAGCCATTTGCTAGGGTGACAAAATGGGGTGGACTTGTACCTCCCCATCCTTCTCTGGCAAAGCTTCTGGCTTTACCCCAGTGGCTAACATGCTACATATGACTCTCACCTTCCTGTAGCAACTTCCTTAACTGAATTACATTCAAACTATGAAACAAAGTAGATACCAATAGCTCAAAAGTGCTTTGTATCATTTCGATTTCTTTAGAATAATATCCATAAAGGCCTCAGATCTTAGGATCACTGATTTCTAAGGCAGCTGGTGCAAACTGGTGCTAAGCACTCTTCCATAGATAAAACTTCCCAGGCTTTACTTTTATGAATACGAATTAAAGGAAAAAAGATAATCTGAAATACGCTGGTTGGAGGAGATAGAGTAAGAAGTCTTTCAGCTTTAAAGAAGGGGTGAGGGGCTGACCAGTTATAGATGGGAGGTGGGTGCCACTATTCCAGAAGGGCAAAGAACCAGAAATGATGTAGTATGCCACACGAACACAACACAGCTGTACCCCAGATTATCAAGAGGTTCCATATTTACAGAGGATGGATGATAAAACCTAGATTTGTTTCTGTTTCTCTCATCTTGGTCACAGTCTGTAGTCACTGGTGGTGGGAAGTTTACTGAACTCCATATGGCTACTAAGAATAAAAGCATCTACCTTAAACCACCACTATGCTAAGCACTTTTACTCATTAGCTCTAATTCTGACTACAATCCTACAACGTATGTAACTATTACTCTCACATTATTGATAAAGACACTGAGGCTCATGGAGATTAGAATTGGTCCTGAGGCCCAGAAACCATGAAATGCTAGGATGCAGATTAGAACTCTGACTCTAAATCCAATACTTTCATTTGACCAAACCATGCAAAAGTCTGGGGATCGGTACAGGCTCCTACTGTTTCTCACTCACCCATTTTCTTAGGAAGCAGGTATACATCTTGTTTGTATCGTCCCTCAGGTGCATTATAGAGCTCTATCAGTGCCAAAGCCTAAGTTGGGAAATAAGGGTCAGAAGACACAAGAACACTTCTTAGACAGGGACCTAAAAATAAAACTCAATCTAACAGGGTCTTGGGGTAAGTACCACAGTGATCTATCATGATGGCAGTACCCAGGACTTGGCCTGCAGTAAACACCACCACGTATCATAAGAGGATTTGCTGCTGTTTTTGTTTAGTTCCTAATAAAAGAACAGACTAAATACAACTAAGCTGGAACCCTACCTTCTCAACTAACATAGCCAACTCAAAGGGGTACAGACACTGACTCTGCCCGAGGACTCTCTTCTACGCTTGAGAAAGCCCGTCTTGGCCCCTTGTGGCCTGAAACAGGTTGAAAAGAACACAGCACGGCACACTCCCATTGAACTCTGACCCAGGTCTGGTTCCACTAATCTCAGGGCAGGAGAGGCAGGCATTTGGCCACATACCTGTGTTGTAGCTGTGATGGACAGAACAAAGGTGGGAACTGTGGAGCAGCTCAGGTTGAGAAGACGTCCCTGAAAAGGTAAGAGAGCCCCGGGTGAGCTGTGCTCCCCTTCTGTCTGATTCCAGCGCCATACAAGTGAAGTAAAGCAGAACAGGACTCAGTTGGTACAGAAAGAATTACAGTTCCACATCAGGCCTCTAGATTTTATCTTATTTCCCGTAAGCCCATGTAAGTATGACAAGCTGAAGCATGCATGGGAGTTGAGGAAATAGTGTGTTACTTGGTAAAAGGAAGATCTTTTTTTGAGTGGTTCTATTTTAGGGACCAGGAAGTTTAAGAACTAGATCTCTATGCAAAGCTGGAGTTCAGGAAAACGTGGGCCAATGCTTTTTCCCCACCTCCCCTCCTCCGCCACGGATCTAACGACATTGCCGTCCCGTGTATGTACCTCTGCCAGGAGGACAACGCGTTTGCCATCTGGCCAGATGACATGGTCCACCTGAGAGCGCACGCGCTCCCATGTCAGCTCTGGAGTGCGCAGGCTGGTCTGAAAGGAAGATGGCACAGTTGACGGTGGCTATAGTGGAAGGGAGGGGAAAAAGGCCTTGCAGCAAATCAATGAGGGAAACCTTACCACATCAATTTCTGTGTTGGAGTGGCCCATATTGCACACGATACAGCTGTTTTTCATGCGGTCCAAATGCTCCCGTGTCACTACATTCTTATTTCCTAAAGGTAAAGGAGAGCAACCAAAGAAAGATGCTGGGGGACAAAGGTACCTGGCTTCCAGTGAGGACATGGGAAAAGAGGATGCCTGCTGCACTGAAGGGCATGCATCCTTTATGAGAAACGTAACAGCTCTTTACGCACAGTGATGATTTGGTTTTAAGATTCAACAGTATAAATCGCCATCAAGAAAAAAGGCTCTTGGTTCTGGAAAACATGTTAAGGTTCCAATAGCTTATTCTGGTTCTGAGACTTTTACACTGAGCACAGGTCTCACCTACTTTATCTGAAAGACCACTTTCAAGATTTGGCCTCAGAGCTACCAGTCCTCCATGTACACCAAAGCACTGATACTTACCCGTGCAAGTTATTACGACATCAACTTGCCGGATGACTTCATTTAGCTTTACCACCCTGAACCCATCCATGCTGGAAGGAAAGGAAGGAACACAATGAGCAAAGCAAGGAGGCAGTGGCACAGAGGCTGGTCACAAAATGAGACCAGCAAAATTCCCTTCTGAAGTCGGGTCCAGTGCTATCTCACATAAGTGACAAGCTGTTCTAAGCTACACTCTGGCCTCTTTGGACTCCCCGAGATTCCAATCAGGAAGGGAAAATGCCGAGAAGCTCTAGGAGTGCCCTGGGCTTACAATGGAGGGAAGAGCCATCCTCCTAGCTTTCTCTTCCTTTAGAGAGATTTCTGCAAGGAACGGTTAATATAATCAATCATAAACTCTCAGAAACACTAAGTACCAGGGGTGAATCTAACAGTATTACCATCCTGTTCTTACCAGGCCTGCAGAGCACAGATGGGGTCGATTTCTGTGATGTAGACAATTGCTCCAAGGGCCTTGAGAGCAGCACAGCAACCCTTTCCCACCTGCAGAGCATAAGAAAGAAGTAGGGGTGTCAGGTCATTTAAGGCATGGGTAGGGGGCATGTGGCTTTTCAGGAGATGGGAATTAACCTCCCTGAAATCACCAATGCTCTAGTGAGCCCTTGCAGGGATGCTCCAAGCCAGGCAGAGCATAAACAGATTCAGATTATGCTGTGACCCTCAGCCAGAGAGGTGATCTGACATTCATATTTCACAGCAAGGGCTAGTGAAAGAAACTGGGAGATCGAATAAGTGTTACCATCAGGAAAACAAGACCAAGGAAGAGCAATTGTAACCTCTCATAGCTTATTCCAGAAAAACCTGATTAACCTCATTTAAGATGCATCGAACTCAAGGACAGCCCAGTAGTTCAAGAACCTCCATGGGTCACTGATGACAACTAGTCACTAGTCTCCTTCACCTAGTCTAGTTTAGGGATCATCAACTATGTGCCACTTCAGGTCCCACCCTTCACTCCAGTCCCAGGTCACTTGTGTGGCTAAAATGCTACATGTTCACTTGAAGTCAGTCTCATAAAAGGTAACTATTATCATGGTGGAGGGAGGGGCGGGGCTGCCAACATGCCATTCCACAAGACAGTGTGGTGAGATCTGAAAACTCAATGGATTTTGTACATAATTCTGAATAAAGCACTTCTGCTACTGAGATACACTATCTCGAAGCGTATTTTAACCCCGTGTCAGTGACCACACTGACAGCACGGATTGCCTTCACTCCACATTTCTAGAAAGTCTATGAAAAGACACTGAGACCCAGCTATTTACCTCACCATAGCCACACACCACCACTTGTTTCCCACCAAACATCACATCTGTGGTCCTCTTCAGGCTGTGGAAAACAGATAAGGGCTCAACTTAAACATTATTAGCCCAGACACAGTCCCTCTGCACAAAAGCAAAAGTGTGAGGCAACGCCCCATGAGAACTCCAGCTGGAAGCTGGCTGGGCCCAGTATGACATGAGCCCCTCTAACGAACCTTTAACGCCAAAGGAAGACAATGGGAAGACCACTGGAGAAGACGAGGAGTGGTTTCAGAATAACACTGCGACCCGACCCAAACCTGTCCCCTAGGAGTCTGAATATCTATACATTTCAACCTACCCATCCAAAATGGACTCTCGGCAGCAGTACAAGTTATCAAACTTCTGTTTGGTAACAGAGTCATTGACATTCATGGCCGGAACACAGAGCTTCCCAGCTTTGGAGAGCTGATACAGCCTAAAGGGAAAAGAAGCCACAAAAACAAACAAAACCGAAATTAGCTGGTAAAACATACAACGCAGGGCAAAATCTGCCTAATTCTCTTCGAGCTCCATGCTGCCCGCCCCCGCCCCCCCAGCTGTATTTATTGCCCAAGGATATCAGTAAGCAAGAGCATTTCCTTGTCCTCACCTCTTTTCATTTTCTCTCCCCCTGGGCCCCCGCCCTTTTCTTGGAAAGGGAAAAAAAACCCTTTCAATAGAAGAAATTGACTTCTCTTCCATAAAAGGGGATGTATTTCCTTAGACCAGCATTTTCTTGATTAAAAAAAAAAAAAAAAACACGCCTACTTCTGATAAACAAAGATTATCAATGACTCTGATTCGGTTGCCTATGTGTGCTTGTGTGAACGTGTGCAGTGTGCCCACAACAGAGAAACACTCTTTCAGAGAGAGATCTTTTAGGATTTTGACAAGCCAAGAATACTTTGCCCAGTTTTACTTTTTGTAGTGTGTATGATATATAGTTTTACAATAGGATTTTTTTTCGTATTTCAAATATAAAATTTTAATACAATATTGAATACAGTTTTCCAGATACATTCATTCCCTACACCTCCCAACACTGGTTGAGACTCACAGTGGAATAAGTGGGAAAGAAAAATGTGTGAACTAGAACCTGAAATAACTTCCTTTTAGGATCTCCTGGATTCTTCAGAAGTAAAAACGGAGAAGTTTTATGTAATGAAGGTACTCCCATTTAGTTACGCGTATGAAACATAGCCCTCAAGCCTAACGGAGACCAGGAGAGTTTGCTGAGGCAAGGACACAAGGGGCAGCTACTCCAGAATCTGTTACCTGTGAACACCAGTCACGCTCTCTTCCACAATGCCTCGGATCTTCTTAAACACGTTTGGATACTTCTTATAAACCCAGTGGGTTAAGTCTCCCCCATCATCCAGGATCTACAGAACAGCCAGAAGACTTCTATGGGCATTCAGGCTGCTAGAGCTGGGGGGAACTTTGAACCCACTTTCTGTACTAGTAAGAGAGCCCTGTATGTTTTGGAGGAGCACTCCTCAGAGCTCCTTAGAACAGGTTTAGACAGTGGAAACACAGTCAAATTTGTTGGTGTAGAATGGTTAAAAGGATTCCTAAGTTTGTTCTTGGCTATAGTGAAGAGTATTAGGCTAATCATAGACTCGCTTTTAGTCTAGAGTCCTGAAATATATAGCTCTGTGGGATGCAAAAGGCAAGCTGGAGCAGGAAGGAAAGAAACCAGAATTCTACTCCAAAGAGGAACCACATTATTTCTTTCTATTTCATTCTGCTGCGTTTGAGCCACAAGTGTTCACTTTAGTTTTACCCTTCCCCCACCTTTCCATTCAGTACTCAGACCCATTCTGAATAGGTATTGAGCTAAACACTCTGACAACAAAGTAAGTGTATCAGAACATACATCCAAAACATATTTAGGGAACCATGCTTTGAGGGAAAAAAGGAAACAAATCTATGGTCAAAGTGTGGGATGAATATACATCATTACCATGTTAGCTTGCCAACCATCCATGTTCACACAGCGGTCAATACACCACCAGAAGTCATCTTCTGACTCGCCCTTCCAGGCAAACACTGCAACTCCTGTGGGGATGGGAACAAATCAGCTGATTCCTTCCTCTGGGAGTCTGCTATACCAATACCACTTTCTGAGATCCATGTGAAGAGGAAAAAGGCAACAGAAACTATGTTGGACAGGAAACAACTTCGAAAGGGCAAAAAGTCAAAATGGCACCTGTAGTTCAGAAATCGGTAACAAATTTAAGAGATTTTTGTTTTTTAGAAGTATTTTGGAACCTTAAATTGTTACTCTCTTTCGTCAGTTTTATACTTGGAACTCTAACAACCTAAGAAGATAAAGTGAAATGGGAATCAAAATAAAGTTGTTCACTAGAACATTATTTGTATTAGCAAGAATCTTGAAACAACCTAAATGGTCAACATGAGTAAAACAATGAAGAAAAATCATGTGGCCGTATGATTATTACAAATGATGCTTTCAAGAAGTTTTCAGGGACATGGAAAACTACTTCTGAAAGTGTTATGTTTTAGGTTATAAATTATATACTGAGACTTATTAATCTCTGTAAAAAGTGAATAGAAAAAAGGAAAAATGTGTAAAATATTATCCCTGTGCAGTAGGATTATTATTATTATTCTGGAAACTCCTAAATTTTCTGTAATGAACACCAGAAAAGAACAAAAAAATCAAGAGTATTATAAAGTTGCTCTCTGAGGATCCCAGGGATAGATGATAAGTCCTTTAAGAAACCTCACAACGGGGGCGCCTGGGTGGCTCAGTGGGTTAAGCCTCTGCCTTCGGCTCAGGTCATGATCCCAGGGTCCTGGGATCGAGCCCCGCATCGGGCTCTCTGCTTGGCAGGGAGCCTGCTTCCCCCTCTCTCTCTCTGCCTGCCTCTCTGCCTACTTGTGATCTCTGTCAAATAAATAAATAAAATCTTTAAAAAAAAAAAAAAAGAAACCTCACGATTTTCTTCTGAACATTTTAACAGTAAAAACTGTTTCAAGCTGAGCTGAACTTACAAATAGTCCATATAGTTTCAATATAATACTGAACACCAAATCATCTAATGAGCTACTAGTACTAAAGGCACTTCTTATTTGTGTGCCCTCAAAAGCGATGAGCCTTTGGTGAAGAGATCAGCTGAACTCCTATACCTCATACAGTTTAGTATTCCTCCTTGTTCGCTTACCATTAGAATTAAGCACCTCCCCATATAATTAAGATTCTTTTCAAAGGTCATTCTTAATGACCGTATCAGGGATATGGATCTTCCTTTTATTACCCATTTTCTTCCTGTTGCTATTCTTATTAACCCTCCAACGTTTTACAGCCTCTAGACAAACAAGTAACCATAAAGATAGTTTTGATACATAAATATTTTACTTAGATAATTATTTTGAAGCACAGTTCCGTGAAAAAGGCTAAACTTACCAGCCTCGGCCAGGGCCGCAGCCACTTCATTCTGAGTGGAATAGATGTTGCAAGCAGACCAGCGGCACTGAGCCCCCAGGGCACAGAGTGTCTCAATCAACACCTATGTAGACATATGGGAGGACAGAGTGAGAGAGAGGAGGGCCGGGTAGGAGCAGCACACAAGGGGACCATGCCCAGCAACTCTGCAGCAACTAGTGCTACACTGGCAAGTTATAAGAGGGCATGGTCCAGCGAGGGAGCCTACTGCTATCCAACTTTACCCCGAAGATGTGTTCCTAAAAGTCTTAACATCTTCCTAACAGTCGTATTTTTGCAGATCTAGATCTCCCTGAGTCAGGTTTGTAAACATACGTTGTAACTATACACACAGAGTAGAAAACCCCATGACTGTGTAACAGGAGGTCCCACCTAACAGTCATTAGCATTTGGAGATTGGATAGATATGGAAGGAAAAGCAAATAAAAAAAAAAAGTTTATTTTTCCCCCTCATAGAAGTCCCTCTTTAGTCTCCCAGCAAACTCACCGCTGTCTGGGCTGTGATGTGTGTACAGCCCACTATTTTAGCACCAGCCAAGGGCTTCTCCCCCTGAGCACGTTTCCTGAGTGAAATCAGAGCAGACATGTCTGTGAAAGAACAGAGGATTTGAGCTAGGTCTGCACTAGCAGTATTATCAAATTTCTGTCCCAGCAACATCTAGGGGTGGTCTGGATCTGTTGAGATATTGCAAGATAAGGTAGAAACACCAAGTAAATTTCCATGATGACTGGCAGCTTCAACAGCAGAAAGACAGTTGGGGAGTTGTTATCCAACCACTTGGAAATTTCTCTCTTCCTGCAGAGGACTGAACAGAGAATGAATTCTCACATCTGGTCAACATGGAGAGTGAGTCTCATCATTCACTTGGGAGGAGGGAAGTGGTTATGGCATTGGCTAAAGGACTCCTAATCATCAAACGAGGAAGGAAGTCTTCACCCTCAGCAGAAGAGCACTTGCTTTTTTTCTATGCAGCCTAACCCCATTCAGTCAGTCAGTTTGGTTTCTGTACTTACCCCCAATAGAGAGCACACCTTTAGCGTGAAAGTAACAAGAGTAAAAGGACCTTATCAGGAGTGGGGTGGGTGGGGAAAACCAAAATTTAACGGACTGTCAGTCACTTTCACTCTTGTTCCAGCAGAGGGTGCTAAGGACCAAAGACCAAAAAGACACTGGTCACCACATCCTTAGCTGAAAACCCTCCCACATCTGCTGCTTCTGGAAAATGTGGGTCTCTGAGATTGGCAGCTGTGGTAGGATCCCGCAGAACTAACCACCATGTAGTGATCCAGGACGTGCTGAGTCCACAAGGAGATCTCCGAATATGGTGTCATGGGGGAGGAAAACAGAAACTACTCTGTGTAATTACTACGTGCTGAGAATAGGAAGCAAGGAGAACAAGAACAAGAACCCTGAGGCTCAAGCTGCACGCAGAGAGATCTGCTTATACAAGAGCCCAGAATGCTGAATTTTTCAAGGCGACTTTCAAGTTAGCTTTCAAGTGTCAAATTGTCTGTGGATCCTGATGACCAGCAAGTGGGTTGCTTCTGGTCCCCTACCCACTCCCTTTCTTTACCTTGTTCTGCAATCTCAATCTCCCGGCGTCCAAATTCTGCCTGCTTGATGTTCTTCACACAGAAATTGCTGCTGCCCTTGGAGTTGGTCTGCTGTTTCTCTCGGGGGGAAACCTCATCATCAGAGCTATCTGTGTAGGATGCAGCTAGAGATGCAGGAGAGAAAAAAACAGGGACAGAAAATCCTCAATGGCTCCAACTCCACAAAGTGCACTCCCCAAAGGACTCTCATTTAAGTTAAGCAGACTCAGAACTGGAGCCACCTTTTACACCACTCTTAGGTCTCCCTCCTCAGAGTCTAACTGATAAATGACATTGTTGTGGATCTCTCAGTGTTGTAGCCCTTTCTTCCACCCTGATGATACTCTGCCCTTAGTCCCTGTAATGGGAAGCTATAGAGCCCACTCCTGCACCAGCTCTAGGGATCCCAGCTAACAGGGGCACTGGGTCCCAATGTGGACTGGAACGAGACATGGCAAAGATGGAAGAATACTTTAGGGCATGTAAGGAACACCACTATTGTAGAACACTGGTTCTCAAACTCAAGCATCTACAGCATTCATCAGAATCATGTGGAAGGTTTGTTAAAATACAAATGGCTAGGCCCACCACCAGAGGTTCCCAATCAGCAGATCTCAGGTGGCACCTAAGAATTAGCATTTCTAACAGCTGTTGCTGCTGTTGTTCAGAAGACCACACTCTGAGAACTAGTAACACGGATGACAGTGCTAAGAGAATCTTATAAGGGATTTTACACTAGGCTGTGCTCAAGGAATACAGAGATGGAAAGAAACGACTCAAAAGGTGAGTGAGTAGCTCTGGTTCTACTGCCAGCCCTGAGATCACTCGGTATGTTCAACTTTAAAAAAACCAGCTTCACATAAAGGCTAAAAATGTCCTTTCAGACAGATGTGCAGGGGGACATACAGTAATCACTCCCCCATCTCAAATCACTTCTTTCTTCTCTGAATCAACGAGTGGTTCCCGATCTGTCTCTGCCAGTGCATCAGGTCTCTCTCACTATCTTCCACACACTACTAGCCAACACAAACACTCCCAAAGGTATCTGTCTCACCAGACAACTGAACTAGATCACAAAGCTTTTTTAAAAAATGCTCTGATAAGCTCCTGTTAATACATGGACATCAAGATTTTTTTAAAAATATTTTATTTATTTATTTGACAGATCACAAGCAGGCAGAGAGGCAGGCAGAGGGAGGAGGAAGCAGGCTCCCTGCCGAGCAGAGAGTTGGCAGAGAGCCTGATGCGGGACTCAATCCCAGGACCCTGAGATCATGACCTGAGCCAAAGGCAGAGGCTTAACCCACTGAGCCACCCAGGCGCCCTGGACATCAAGATTTTTGAGAACTTTGCTAAAGCTTTCTTCCCTCTCTCCTTCCATCTTCCTCTTAGAGCCCAGTTTTTCACAATGAATTCTCTCTTTGCTGGAATCTGTCTGCTTATCACTCCCACTCTTTTGGATCTGTCACTTCAAGACACCTTTTATTTTTGACAGCCATTATGTTTTGAACCTCTTCTTGCACACATGCCACAGTGACTCTGAATATTCATTTATTTCAGTACTTAACCCTGTACACTACCATTTGCTTTTATCTGCTTATCTTATCCATGCTGGGTTATCAGTGGCACAGGGCAGAAGACACTTTTTAAAAAATGCATTTACTTTTTTTTTCTTTAAAACAATCCTTTCCCCTCAAGTCCGGTCCTTAATGCTAATAACACCGTATAAACAGTATTCTGGCGAAGTCATTTATGGAGATGGCAAATCTCTTTGCTAAATCTAATAGCAATCTATGACCTTGGGCAAGCGTCTTAAACTCTTAAATGTTTCCTCAGTTGAACAATGGGGGGTGGAGTTGTATCAGACGCCCCGTGGATCTTCCAGTGTCTACTCTGCTAGTACTCAAATCATAACTTCTACATCCCAAACCACACTAACTTTCCAGTACTCCATCTAAAGTTGAGGACACAATAAAAAAAAAAAAAAAAAAAAAAAACCCTACTTATATAGGGTCAAATTAGGAGAGGATTAAAAAGAAACAGCTGGAGCCACATTATCATAGTTGAAGCTCTCCTGCTCCAGAGGTGAACAGGGGAGGGCACTTCAACATAAAGGGTAACCTAGCAAATAAAAAGGAGCCAAAATACTCATTCTTCTTGTCACCATTCAAGCAGTCTTAGAGCCAAGAAAGAAAAAGACAGGTGGCAGGGTATATCTTAAACAATAAAGTTGGAAATTATGCTTCCAAAGTACATCTCTTTTTCAAGGCCAGTTCCATCAGCCAAAATAGAATTGATTTTCTCCCTTTGTGATGTGGGTGGAGAAACGTGGGAATGGGAACCGGCCCAGCACTACCAAGCAGGCACTGGACGCAGACCACACACAGAGACAGCCAGGGGAAGAGAAGTCTCCAGATGACAAAAGCCTCCCCAGCTACAAGCCTGACTGGGGACATTCCCATTGCCCAAGTGCTAATTATCAGCCCTCAGCAGAAAGATGGGAAGTACTTTCAGATTCTAGATAAGTAAAGCACAGTGGGCAGAGAACTAGCTTAAGACTCTGGAACTCGGAAGGGAGATCAGAGTGGACATAAGTTCACACCTACCTGAACTGTAGCTGTCTGTGGAAGACTGGGAGATGGAGCGAGACAAAGATCGGCGGCCTGTCTTGGTGGGGAATTTGGTGAACTCCTGCATGTCATCAGCAAACTGGATTTGCTGTAAGAGGAAGACAAACAGTTGAAAATTTACAACAGGCATTCTATGAAATGTTCCATTTTTTAAGGCCATGTATTTCCTTCCCTAAAACCTAATGTTATTATATAGCTCCTACAAGCCAGCAATTCTCAGACTGGAGTGAGGGTGGGCGGAAGTTACTTGCTGACTCCTCCCAAATGCCAATTACTGCCTCTTTCCAATTGTTGTAGAATTTGGGCGGGGGGGGGGGGGGGGGGGGGGGGGGGGGGGGGGGGAAGAAGCTCAAGACTGAACTTCTAGCATCTGTCCAAATTTCACAAATCTTTCTTCTCACATTCCATCAAGTTTTCTTTCTTCTTACAAACTTGACACATTAGGCTCTTTACCCTTCCTCCCAACTCTACCAAAAAAACACAAAATCTCATAGTGCTTCTGCTTTTTTTTTTTTCTTTTTCAAAGGATTCTCTTGAAGCACATTCTTATCCTGAAATTAGCAATGGTCTTGTTGTTTGAAGAAAATTATGGAGCTGCCTTGAAATGGTTACAGGCACTGGGGTGCCAAGTCAGAGTCCAATGATAGCTATACTTCACAAAGCCAATGCAGTATGCCCAGAACTTTCCACATCCAATAAAATACTGGCATACAATAAAGCACGCGAAATTCAAAAAAATATATGCACTCCACAGTAAAATTTAACTAATTAGGACTAATTTGAAGGAGAAAATAAATGACTTGATAAACTCTGTATTAAAAACTTCTTTAAATGAAATACAACAGAACTAGTAATTGTTTGAAGGATACTTGGAAAATTGGCTTTAATAAATGGCAAATACCTTATAATTAATATAACTTAGAAATTAATGGATGCTTCTAAAATGTATGAAAACATTTTCTTCTATTAAATGGTTTAAACCTTCCTCCTGAATGCTCTCTTTAAGCTCTGATAAACTCTTTAAAATACAAAATAAACTTCAGCCTCCTGAAAAACAACGGTTTGAGACTATGAATTGAGATTCTCCTCACAATCTGACTAAATCTGAAAAGGTTCCATGGAGAATTCATTAAGCTAAGTCTTTAGCAGATAAGTCTGGATATATAAAAGCTATTACAGATTAAAATTTTCTCCCTATAATGCTAGCAACATGGTTATAGCCACTCTGAAGCCAGAACAATAAACTGTTTGTTACTGCAGCAAGGTAAGAACCAGGCGTAAAAGCGCAACACAGAAAAAGAACTCAGTAAACAACAAGCACTCAGTCTAAGCAACATACATGGCACCAGAACTTGATTAACAAGTATCTTTATACATCCTAAGCAGCTCTTTTAGTTTAGTTGCTAAAACTTAAATAGTTTAAATGCCAAAAGCACAGTGCCTTTCAAAACAACCAACCAAACAACCCACCGCACTCTTGAGGGGCACCTGCATGGCACATTTGGTTAAGCGACCAACTCTTGATTTCAGCTCAGGTCATGATCTCAGGGGTCATGATCTCAGGGTTGTGAGATGGAACCCTGGCTCCATGCTCAGCATGGAGTCTGCATAAGTTTCTCTCTCCCTCTGCCCCTCCCACCACGTGCACTCTCTCTCAAATAAATAAATCTAAAAATAAAACAACAAACCCACTCGTTGAAGGGGCCGCAGGTCAGCATGTGCCCTTCTAGAGTGGATTTCCCACTGCATGTTCACATGACTTCTGCAGTCAGCAAAGCCAGTTTTACTGAAGAGATTTATCCAGGACCAAGGTAATGACTTTCAAACCCAATATGCAGTTCTTTTGGTGGGAGAAAAAATACAGTCAAGAGACCATCAATGCTTTTTAACACCCTGCAGAGGCAGCCCTTCCTCCATCAGCCTCCTTGTTCCTGGCATGGGCAGTCTAGTCGGAAGCTACTCTTTTCTCTTGGCTGTTATGATTCCCTCCCCTGTTCATCTTTTTTCAAAAGGCTCTGGGCATATTCCCAGACACCACCTACCTGGTGGTGGCGGGGGTGGGGGAGGGAAATGCAGTAACATTCACAGTTTCTTAAATTAAAAAAAAAAAAAAAAAAAAAAAAGAGAGGGAGAGAAAGGTGGCTGTGGCAAGATAGAAATGTTTCTGCAGCAAACTAAGAACTGATTTAATAGTCATAATCCTACCTTGTATTAACACAGCTCATCAGTAGTCTACAGCTTAGCAAAATCTTTCCCATCTAAAAATATGAGGCTGTGTTGCAAGCAGCTTACTGATCAGTGCAGTGCCCCATCTCTCAAATAATGAATATGGTCCATATTTGAAGTGGGCAGACTGTTCATTCAAGCCATGGCATGGATGGGTGGCTATCTATTCTTGGAGCTCTCTGATATTTTCGCTGCTTACAGATAAGGTGGTCTGGCTATACGAACATGCCCGATAACCATGTCTTCTCTCCCCCCACCAAACTGCAAGCTGAGGAGAACCCAGAAGACAACTTATGCTCTGCCAGTTCCCATCGCCTGCTTGCTCCATGGCGGCCTGACAGCCTGTAGCTCTGTCTTCCTTTTGAAGTACGGCCTGGAGCTGTTCACCTTCACATTGTAAACAAAGACACTGCAGTCAAGAGCAGTTTTTGAATATCACCCGTTTTTCCCTCTAGTGAAACCAGATCTCAGCAATAGCCCTCTAAGTTGGGATGGCTTCACCCCACTTACACAAATATGATCATTTAGGTAAAAACAAAATCTGAAGATGGCTGCGAAGCTGTTCTGTTTACATTACTTCCTATTATCGTCACTTCTTCCCATCATCATTAAGTCTCCACTGGTGTACCTCAGTGTTTCTTCAAAGCTATATCTTTAAGGAAGGCTAGTTCTAAATAGGATGTGGAATGGGAAAGGGGGAGGGAAAAAGAGATAAGGTAGCTGGAACGTCAAAAAGTATCTGAAAATCAAAAAGTCCTATGTTAAAGAATTATTTTGTGTTTGAATACTCACCATCCCATAAACAGACTTACCCACACCAACCATGCCAGTGTTTCGTTCTTGAACTAATATTACATCTGAGAAAGGTTAGAAGGTCAGATTGACCCATTCTCCAAATAGTACATCCAAATACAGAAGTCTATTTGGCGTGCCTTAAAAACTCAATTAAATATCAGGCCAATTCAATGTGCTATTTTAAAGCACCCATTTGAAGGGCTCAGTGGGTACAATGGTTGACTCTCTTCCACGTGACACTGAAAAGGATGAAAAGAAGCTTTCCAAAGAATCTGGGATCTGGTGCACCCACCACCTCGTGGGTAAGTGTGGTGACAAGCGAGCTGAAAGAACTGCTGTTTATAATTTATCAAGAAAAAGGGATCACAGGCAACCCAAAACAGTTATCAGCCTCCAGGGAAGACAAACTGTTTAATACTACTCATTCAATTTATCCCAACTGGTTTTTACCATCAGAAGCTAAAAAGTTTACTTCCACAAACACATGTTCTACCTACCCAGATGTTAAATAGTAGCTTAGCCACACTTCCTTCCCAGGTCCCGCCCAATCTTGCTGTCTAGCTCCTGAATCCCCGAGAACTGAAAGCCATCAGAATTGCACTATGACACTATAGCCAAGGGATGATAATCAGGATAATACTCATGGAGTGATACGTTCTTTTAGTCAACACATTTGGGAGGAACCGACTAAGCACCCAGCACTATCCCAGGAAAGATCTATGAAAGGAAATACGGGCCCTTATAGTCTATAGATTTCTTCTGAGAGGGTAACTGTAACACAAATGGCTGTCATAGAATTTCACTGCTTCTTAAGGAAGAGCCAGATATTGCAGTCTTAGCCTTATCTGGATACTGTTCAGCTTAGGCCTCCAAAAATCAGAGGTTAGGCCAGACATCTTAAGAAACCTGTGATTTCACATGCTATCTAGCAGCTTTTAATTTCCTCAAAAAGGTTTCCTCCTAAGGGTGAAGGATAGACTCAAAGGTAAATAGCAATCATTAGGAAAACAAACCATTAAGAAAGCAAAGCTTAGAAGTGAGTAGAGGGACTGGTCTATCTTTCTGCTAGGGAGTATGTGAAGGGCCAGTATCCCCCCTTCTGGTACACTACTGATCTTCTGAGGCATTCCCAAATTTATAAGATCTGTCCCACTGTCTCCTCCAGCATACTGTATGTGCAAAATTTTCTGCATATTTCTCAGCTAATACTTAGCAACTGAGTAAAAAGATGACTATCAGAAGCTAGAAATTTTAATAAGGTTGACTACTAAGGTGCTGTAACACCTTCCAGGATTCCTACATCTTTTCTAATCCCCTTTCACACATCTTCTGGCTAACAGATTTCTTCTTCTATAGAATCTACTCTCATCTGCTCTCGTTTCAAAGGGAAGGAAGAGGGTATGGCTATCAGTCTAAACAAAACAGGTGCAAGACCTTGCCTTGATACTTACCACTGATCAGTCTGATTCCATTTCAGATGAATCCAAAGAAACAGTTATCAATAAACACCAATATTCTGGTACAAGAACTATGTCAGTCTGCACATCTTTCAGACCTTCAATTAGATAAAAGAAATTTCCCAAAGAAGAAGGGTATCCTCTTCCCAACACGCGGCTCTCAGGTACACCACCAGAAAATAATTTATCTCAAGGGACTCAATCTCAGGCCACTGAGTCAAATCCACAGCCTCCTTCAGTCACTTCTTCTACTCCCTAGTGCAGAAACCAGTCTTCTGAGACTCAGCAGGTTTTGGCTGCTCCCTGTCCTCCTTCCCTGTCTCAAGTTTCTTAAGTTCTCAGTTTCCCCAGATGGGGCCTGAGCTCGGGGGGAGGGGAGGGTGACGGCAAGTTGACTAATCACAGCACATATTTCCCTCCACCACTCCGCCCATCTCTGTCTCAAGGGTAACAGGATATAATATGCACACGCACATGCGCGCGTACACACACACACACACCTGCCAGAATACACTTATAGAAGAAACAGTCTTTTCAAAAATGGGACTTAACTTGATCTTTCATCAATGTTGGTGGGAGGAAGGGGTGAGGCAACACCAGGGCTCACACTGCCTAGTCACTTAACTGGAGGAAGGAACATAAAGCTTGAAAACCTCTGCCAAAGAGCAGACTTACTCTAATCAGCTACTCCCCCACCTCCCACCCTTCTTATGAGACAATGTACCTCATGGATTTCTATTAGCTCCTATGTTGTATTCTACTCATCAACGAGTAGTATACAATATATGTATTTTTAATATATACATTAAATATAAATATAAATTGTGTGTGTGTGTATATATATATATTTATTTCTATTTTATTTTATTTTTTTGTACAGGTGACTGAAGAAATCTAGATCCCTGGAACATATCCATGACTTCAGTGATACACGAAAGTTCCCTTTCAACTCACTCTCCACCCCCACTGTCCCATTTTCCCAACTTTATTCTCATTTTCTACATGTAAACACTTTAAAAGAATAGTATAATAAACACCTGTATACCCTCCCTCTACACTGAATCCTTCCATTTCCACAAGTTCCTACCTCTGTATATATACACAAACATACATATGCATCCTTTCAAGTGATCCTGCCAAAAAAGATTGCAAACATGAGAACTCACCAATCAATTCTCCAGAATGAATCTTCTAAGAATAAAGATATTCTCTTACAGAACCACAGTAACATTCTCATACTTTTAAGAATATTAATAAGCCTATCTCATCCAGGCTGTGGTCAAACTTCTCCAATTATTTCAAGAATATCTTTCATGAAGATATGGTATGTGCACAAGGGACTATTACATGGTCATAACAAAGAACGGCACCTTGCCATCTGCAGCAACCACAGGGTATTATGCTAAGTGAAATAAGTCAGAGAAAGACAAATACCATATAATTTCACTCGTACGTGAAATTTAAAAAAGCAAACAAAGAGAGGCAGGGGCACCTGGGTGGCTCAGTGGGTTAAAGCCTCTGCCTTCGGCTCAGGCCATGATCCCAGGGTCCTGGGATCAAGCCCCACATCGGGCTCTCTGCTCAGAGGGGAGCCTGCTTCCTCCTCTCTCTCTGCCTGCTTCTCTGCCTACTTGTGATCTCCATCTCTCAAATAAATAAATAAAATCTTAAAAAAAAAAAGAGAGAGAGACAAAAAACACACTCTTAAGTACAAAGAACAAACTGGTGGTGGACAAGAGAAGTGGATGGGAGGAGAACAGGGAAATAAAGATGATGAAGATTTCTCTTGATGAGCACTGAGTAACGTATAGAACTGTTGTATCATTGTACACCTGAAACTTATATAACATTGTGTTACTCACACTTGAGCAATTAAAGAAAAAGAATCTTTCATAGTTATAGACCCAAATGCCTCCCCAACACTTCCAACACAGGAAGGAATCAAGGCTCACTAAATGCATTTGGCTGTTAGGTTCCTTTAGTATCTGGTAATCTAGAACAGTTCTCCGGCTTTTATTTTTCCCTTCTGTGGTATTTTTTTCCTGGAAGAGTACAGGCCAGTTGCCTTATGGAATCTCCCATATTCTGAATTCTTCAGATTAGTTCTTTCCTGTAAATTGGAAGTTCAGTTTTGAGGTTTGACTTGGAAGAGATTAAAATTTTGGCAAGAATATTTCATAGCTAACATTGCCTACTTTGCATCGTATCAGGCAGCACATAACATCAGGTTGTGCCATGATCAGTGACACCAAGCTGAATCCTGGGTTAAAGTGAGACCATCAGTCTCTGAAAGGTGTATTTTCTTCTTTGCAAGTAAAGGTTAAATTGTGGGGTGTTATTTTTCAGCCTGAGAATATCCTGTTCCCTAGTGACTTTACCATCTGTTCATAATCCTTGCCTGAACCAATTATATTGGGGGGGGGGGTTGTTACAGAATCATGGTTTTTCCCCTATCATTCTTTGCACATACATTAGCTGGCATTACTTTTGTAACGAAAAGCTTTTCTTCTCCTTCTTTTACTTTTTTCTTTACTTGTCATTCATATTTTTATTTATTCAATCTGTTACACTAAATTATACAATGAGTACACTCAATGCTCCAGTTGTCCCAAACTGGGCCAGTGGGAGTCTCCTTCAAGTTGACTCTTCTGTTTAAGCACTTCCTTCCTGGCATAAGATACACCAGATTCACCTTGTTCTTTCTCTGCTTCAGACCTGGAATCAGCCATTTCTCCAAGAAGCCCGTATTTCTTTCAGTGGGGAATGTTATTTAGAAAGTAGTTTCTGAGTATATAAATTGAGCTAATTGTTATTAGAGGTGTCAGTGCTAGTAAGTTCTTTTATGGGACAGAGAAATCTTTTTGTTTACTCATGAGTTTATATTGATATTTCCATTTCAAATTTAACATTGCCTTTTAAAAACTTTTAATTTTCCTTTTGTATTTCTTTCCTCTTATGATGACAATCTTGGTCTCTAATAGCAATGATACACTTACTTGTTTTATTCTATAATACATCTAAAACAATTTCAAAATTTTAAGAGTAATATTACTAACAACATGCTACACAGTAAAGTACCAATATTTCACTGAAGTTCTTTTTGTCTTTAGAAAATACCTCAAAGGATGTATAATTCAAGTATGGTTTTCTAGGTGATTATATAATCAATTTGTTATGTGGTTAGATTCATTTGTGTCTGTTAACAAGCAATTGTAAGGTTTCCTTTTTCTCTTTAATTTTTTGACATTTTATGAAACACACATCTCAAAGTTTTAAAGGTATAGTCAGAGAAGTCTCTCTGCCATTTCCAACTCCACCCCCCCATCACCATTTTCATTGGTTTCTGGTTTATGTTCATTTCTGGAGATAGAAAAAAAAGTATATATTTATACTCTTATTTTCCTTTTCTTACCCAAAAGGCAGAATGCTAAAATATTCTGCACCTTGTTTTTTTTGTTTGTTTTTTTCCACTTAGGAAATCACTTTGAATTGGTTCAGAGTATAAGAATCAGTAATTCTTAAATGCTGGGAAGGACTGCAGGTTACTACTATTCACCTTATATGTTTGTAATAAAAAGTCATTAACCTAAAGCCAACCTTGACTTTAAATAGAGCTCAAAGAAATTAAACTGGCAAACCTCACTGCAAGGTATGCTGAGGTATTCTTTAAGATGAAAATTTGTCAAATGCTTATGAATAGGTAAAGTTGTACATGTCAAATGAATTTTTATGAAAAGAAAAGTTAATAGCAAATGCAAGCAGTCCATCAATGGACAGATCTAGAAGGAAGATGGAGTTTCTGACATTTTGGAAGGTGGCCCCACAGACTGAGTAAATGCCATCTGTATAATTTCTGAGCCTGCCAAGAAGGAACAAGAAGATTGGAGATGTATAAAAACAATTCTTCCTTCCTTGTTTTGGAAGTTTAGCTTACATGAAAGTGAAAGCCAACTACATCTTGCAAACTCAAAGCCTCTACACATACTTGTTTGAGTGAATGAGTTCCACCTGTAAGTCACAGCAACTTTGGGGGAAGCTACATCCACTGAGAAGTGCAAGACATGCAAATCCATGCGAAACAGTTTACGGCAGAAGAACTACAAGCAGCTCCATAAAGGCAGTAGCTGAGTTTACCTAGATGTGCTTTCTAAACTCTAGACTAACACCCAGCCAAGGTTAATAAGACAGAAACCCTATCAGTTTTTGGTTACCATCCACTGCTTCCCATAAAGTATAGGCTCAAGGGAGTAAAAAGTCATCAAAACTCAACATTAAATAAAGATATTAGACTTTAAAGACCTAATACTTAACAGTGACTATGTAGTAACAGGTATTGTATCCAAATGTGGGTGGGTCAACAGGACCTTTCAGAATCTACTCCGCAGACACATAGTTTCAATTTCAAAAAACAAGGTAAAAATCACTTTTTAAAGATTCAGCTGCAGGGGGCGCCTGGGTGGCTCAGTGGTTTAGGCCGCTGCCTTCGGCTCGGGTCATGGTCTCAGGGTCCTGGGATCGAGTCCCGCATCGGGCTCTCTGCTCGGCGGGGAGCCTGCTTCCCTCTCACTCTCTCTGCTTGCCTCTCTGCCTACTTGTGATCTCTCTCTGTCAAATAAATAAATAAAATCTTTAAAAAAAAAAATAAATATTTAAAGATTCAGCTGCAGGTGGCTTTAGTTTCCACAGCTTTTAACAAAACACAAAATATTAAACTTCTAAGAGACTAGAGACACAAGGACAAGAATCTGACCACTGGTCACATCAAAAACATAACTATATTTTTCATTCTAGAGAGGTAATGTTTGCCATCTCTTCCTGGCTTTCTAACTTGAGATGTGTATGTTCATTTTTAGATAAAAGTCTCAGGATGAAATCATGACCTCAGATAAACCTGTAAGAAAGATGGTGAAAAGACTTGTTGGCTGTAATGTCTCTGGGGCTATTTAAAAATAAGAACTACTCAGATACCTGGGTAGCTCAGTTGGTTAACTGTCTGACTCTAGATTTTGGCTCAGGTCATGACCTCATGGTCTTGAGATCAGACCCTACATTGGCTCTTTGCTGGCTGTGAAGGCTGCTTAAGATTCTCTTGCTCTCCCCCTCCTTTCCCCGCCACCCCATGCACTTGCTCAGTCTCTCTCTCTCTCAAAACAAACAAACAAAAAACTAAAAGCAAACAAAAATCAAACAAAAAACCCCAAACACACACCAAAAAACCCCAAAACAAAACTACCTATTGCTCCAGAATGAATACAGGATAATCCCATCACTCTATTTCCCAGACCAGAATACAAAAGTGGAGTTTTCCTGACCCATCACTTTCTTAACGGTCATTTTCTAATGAATAAAGTGGATAGACGCACAAGGATAAAGACCTCTTGCTTTAGGTTGTATCGCAAACTAAAAGTCAAAATTAAATCTGGTATAGGAGGAGTTACTCAGCATGTTTTATCAATAAATAACAATGCCAGAACATCACTGATCTCAGTATTTTTCAAACCATTTTTGTTTAAATGCTGGCATACAAAGAACAAGTAAAACCGCCTGTGAGCATCACATCAGGACTTTGACTTACTGCTGATCATAAATTTGAAATCCACGTTTAAACCAGTATTGTAAAAACAAAGGTCCTGTGAATGCCTGTGTTTTTTTAAAAAATATTTTTATTTTATTTATTTGTAGAGAGAGAGAAGACAGAGAGAAAGCACAAGCAGGGGGAGCAGCAGGTTCCCCGCTGAGAAAAGAACCCGATGTGATACTTAGCCCGATGTGATACTCCCGGGACCCTGGGATCATGACCTGAGCCAAAGGCAGATGCTTAACCAACTAAGCCACCCTGGCATCACCTGATTGCCTAGATTTCTATGATGTTCTAGTTTAAGCACTCTGCTTCAACATGAGTGGCCCACAGATATGACTTCTTTATAGAGGATTCCTTACAGAGCATCTGTATTTTCAAAATATTTTAGAATCTTTTGAGTGTAGGATTTACTTTTCACAGATGAAAAAAAAAAGAACAGGGGTGGGCATTAAGTGACTTTCTGAAGGCAAATTTGCTAACAAAGCTGAGATTTAAAAAAAAAAAAAAAAAAAGGAAAAAGCAAGGGAGAAAAAAATCCCTACAGGTCCAGTACTATTATCCTTCTTTTGGAATAGGCTGGGGGAAACAGCAGCTTTCCCCTGTATTTTCAAGAAGTCAGTTACAGAATAGTCTACTATTGCACAGAAGCTCTCTGGGCTTCCAGATGAACACCTGTGAATCTAGGGATGGAAAAAGAATTATTTCTGTTCCAAAATCTACACTGATTTTGGGAGAAGTACAATGATGCAAAGAAATATATTAAAGTTGCCAACAAATTGCCTTGAGAGGTATGGTTCCTTGGGCTGGAAAGGGTGAGGAGAGAGTAAGAGCCCAAACACTGTGGAAGCAAAAAGCTCTGTGCTGACATGTATGTCCACTGTCTTCTGGTGGCAGAATGGGGAGGAGGAGAATGCACAGGCAATCTAATCCTGACGACTAGGATGAGAGAAATGACCCCAAAATGTCTTGTAGGCATCAAGAGCAATGAAGAAATTCCATCTGTGTTTATTACACAAGGAGATTTTCAAATTTGGTACGGTTAAAGCCAACCAATGATTTTTTTTTCATCATCTGGGAAACCTGCTATTTTCATAAGAAATGACCATACTTTAGGGGCACCAGGGTGGCCCAGTGGGTTAAGCCTCTGCCTTCAGCTCAGGTCTTGATCTCAGGGTTCTGGGTTTGAGCCCCATATCGGGCTCTCTGCTCTGCAGGGTGCCTGCTTCTAACCTCTCTGCCTGCTGCTCTGCCTACTTGTGATCTCTCTCTCTCTGTCAAATAAATAAATAAATAAACTCTTTAAAAAAAAATGACCATACTTTAAAACATGCAACAGAGAATACATTTTAAATGTGTTTTTTAAGGCAACTTATTTATGTTGTGCCCAATGGGTACGTGGGCATTTTCCCTCTCACACACAGCACAATTAGAGTATATGTCCTTAAACTGAGAACTCCACCAGGTCCCCTTCTCACCTGTGGTGTGGTATTCAAACAGTATCTACTCCAAGTCACCTTGCATCTTCTAACGTGTCTGAAAGATCTGGCAAAGTCAGATTTTTCCAATACAAAACAAGTTCTCTGACTTTACAACAACTAAAAAATAGTTCTTATATGGTTATTAATTTTATTGAAGTATTCTGGATTTAAGTAATATGATCAGTGAATTTTGATTTCATATCTATGGTAGGTATTTAAACTACTCATTTAATGAATGAAGAAAACATTCTGGCTATATGGTTTTTAGGATAATTTTTTCCAAAAACTGAGTAGCAGATTTTAACTATATAGCTTACATGCTGAATAGAACCTTAAACAGTCCCAGGAAGTGAGGTCTGAAGTTCCTCTGATCATTCAAAGGGCTTCTTTAAAAATAGATAAATTGGTGGTGTGATTCTATTCCCCTAGATTAGGGAGCTTTGGTTTTTAATGGATCATTGAGCAAACATCGAGACATCCATATACTAACAGCAGGTTGGAAGGTTTCATAGCAGAACAGCTTTTCCATATGCTGGACAAACTGGAGCAGTTACAACTGGAATCATCTAGAGCCTCCAGTCTCCTTTGGCGGGGGACTGTGGGGTCTGTTCTTTAATGGGCTCTGAATGTATAACAGTTTGGCTTAGAAGACCTTGAATACATCACTTTTTCGGCAATCCCTCAATGTGGGTCTCTAAAGTTCCCCTTAGATCTCTGGAAAGAGAAACAAGAATTCCCTGTAACGATCACCCTTCAAGAGGTCTTGATCTGTAGTTACGCTAATGATCAGATTCCAGGGAGGTTAAAGGTAGAACTGGCACAGGGCTCTGGGTGCTCACTGTGCTCCAACCTCTATTTTTGCCGTGTCCTTTCTACATAATTCTTTCCCCAGTGTCCCAAATGAAATTTCATTCATACTTCTGCAGTATATGTTATACATGGTACTAACTCTAAGGCAGGGTTTAGCCATTCATTCAAGTCAAACACGAACTCTTCCAAGGATAGAAACATATTAATATTGGTATACATAAAGCAAAGTTTTATCTGCCCTCCCCTTTTTATCCCGAGTTCTGTTTGGTAATAAAGGAATAGTGGCAGACCCTTACAGAGTAAAAAAGAATCTTCTTTTTCCTTTTTTTTTTTTTTTTTGGCGTGGGTCTCAAATCCACTCCCTTTGGCTTAAGGCTACCTGGCTTGCCAGCTCAACCACCTTTCTGAGTTCCGCCCTACCTTGTTTCCTCTCATCTCTCTCCAGTCTTTTTACTCCTTGGCTATTTCCTCAGCCCCTCTTCAATCAGCTCCTTCTGTGAGGCTGTATGCTAAAGCCAGAATTTCGCTAAAACATCCTCTCATGATCTTTTTTTTTAGATTTTATTTATTTGACAGACAGAGATCACAGGTAGGCAGAGAGGCAGCCAGAGAGAGAGGAAGAGAAGCAGGCTCCCTGCTGGGCAGAGAGCCCGATGCGGGGCTCGATCCCAGGACCCTGGGATCATGACCGGAGCTGAAGGCAGAGGCTTTAACCCACTGAGCCACCCAGGCGCCCCACCTCTCATGAACTTTTTAATTTTACTACACTCTTAGTCTAGGAATTGATAATATAATTTATTGTGTTAAGAAAATTCTCATCTTCTGACCCAACTTTTAATCCACTGAGTCCAAGAAGCTTAGTCAACCAGAAATCAAGAGGTGGGAATGGGAATAGCATCAAAATCATTCAAAGAGCGCAGACTCAAGAAATGCTATTGGTGTAGTGGAGGCTTAGGAATTCTTTGCACGTACTTTTTTAGAGACACCCTCAAGTTCTTTGCAAATGGCTTTGGCTATGCAGAAGAAGAAACTACAATCCAATGTGGCTAGGAGAGAACAGTCCCAAACATCCAACTCATGGCCTGGACTGATCCTAACCACCAGGTTCTCAATTCTAGGCAAGCGTTCTAGGTTTTTAGCCTGGGTTTATGGATGGGCGCCAGGCTGCCAACTCCCCTTATATGTGAATTGTCATATATATACACATACATATTTACATTAAAATGTGTGTTTATTTTTCTGGAAGATAAACATAGTTCTGATAGGGCTCCAAACCCCAGACGGTTAAGAATCACTACACTTGACTTATGTGACCCAAATAATATCCTCCTCAAGAATGTAAACTCCAGGGGCGCCTGGGTGGCTCAGTGGGTTAAGCCTCTGCCTTCGGCTCAGGTCATGATCTCAGGGTCCTGAGATCGAGCCCCACATTGGTCTCTCTGCTCAGCAGGGAGCCTGCTTCCCCCTCTCTCTCTACTTGTGATCTCTCTATATACATCAAATAAATAAAATCTTAAAAAAAAAAAAAAAAAAGAATGTAAACTCCAGAGGATATGGATCTTTGTCTTGTTCACTGTTGAATCCTAAGTGCCCAGCACAGGTCCTCAGATATAACAGTAGATGCTCAACCCTGAGCTGATAGAGCTGAATGATTTCTGGTCACAGTCTATGCTGAATATTTTGGAAAAGAAGAGTAACCCTAGGCTATTTTCAGGACCTCTCACATGGGGCACAAGATTTTTCCTCAGGGCCAAAGTCATTGGTGGTGGTAGGTGGGAGCTACATTACCATCCCAGTATCAGATTTCATAACAATTTTGGCCAGTCTTGCTAGATAATCTAAAAGACTGGTTCTAAATGTGGGATCTTTCAAGTTTAAGTGGTTTCAAAAAGCACATACTATCCTATTCTCCACTTGCCCCTATCCCTCAACTCTCACCCATTCTGATTAAGGAGATCTAGGTTAGGGCCCTGAAATGAATGTTTTGAAAAGCTCCCTAGGTGACTGATTCCTTCTACTCCACAAGAAGTCCTCATCGAAGACAATCTAAGCAGGATCCAAAAAAGCAAACCCAAGCACAGTGAGTTCACCAGGCTCTTAAAGCAACTGAAGGCACCCAGGGAACAACCGGGTTAGACACATCTCGTTCAGAGATAAAACAAATACGGCAAAGGAAGAAGAAAATCTGCCTCTTTAATACCAACTCCATCTGTCAGGTATAGCCAATCCATTAAACAGATCTACAAGGTTTAGGAGAACATGACAAAGAGCTTGTCCCAGGAAGACAGACTGTATTTTTACAATGGCTTGGTCCAAAATCAGTAAGAATTGGCAAGGTGCTCTCATTCCAAACATGCCCAGTGTTCAGCTAATCCCCTCCCTGTGGAGTCAAAAAAGAATGTGCAGAATTCTGAACCCTCTATTCCTCAAATAGGAGGGGTTCCTTCTTCTGAATGCAAGGGTTGAAACTAATCTCATCAACCCTCCACTCCTAATTATAAACTAGGTAGACGAATGAGATGCCTCCCAATGTGGGAGCTCTCCATCTAACCTTTATGACTTGTAAATATCCTTTACCCCATCTCACAAAAGTCATGCCTCTGCCAACCTCAATTTATTTTCAACTGGCAAATAAGAGCAGAAACCACCCCCAGAGTAATGTTTTCCTTGGGGAAATCCTGGGGAAGGGTGCAATAAGGTCAGTGCCTCCAGCATGCGTTTTCCCTGGACTTACAATACAGCTTATTACATTTAGAACATCATGTTCCCAACCAGCTTGGTCTCTTTTCTGTTATAAATCTGAAGTAAACAGATTCTACAGCAGCTACAAGTCTGTTACCAAGGCCACTGTATTGATCAGTATAATTAACATTCACAATTCATCTAGTCCAGCATGACAAGCCAGCTGGGCTACTCTCCGTAAGAACTGAACACTGGAAATCTTCATGTCTTGCGTGCTAAGAATTCTGGTGGTCTGAAGCTGGGCCCTAAAAACTTGTAGGAGACTACCCGGCCACCCACAGGAAACAATTAGTTACCAGAACAATCAAACACATCTGTCCTCTTTACGAAGTGCCTATTTCTACCTCCAAAACTACAAAATTCTGAAGGTCTCCCTTTCCCCTGAATCCTGCTTACATCACATACTTAGGGAAACAAAACACACAAAATCCTCAATGCCAACTAGAGCCTGATTCCGGGTTAGGACAAGCACTGGCCCAGTTCCCAGAAGACTGTAACTCTGAAGAAGGTGTCTTTCAAAGACAAGGGCATATAAAGCTTTTGAACATGGAGCTCAGTCATTGGTTCAGAAGAGGCAGCTAGGGCTGCAGAAGGAGAAGAATCAGAAGTTTGCCCACTGTTGTTTATCACTTTTAGGACTCCAACACAAACTCCAAAATGAAACAGTTCAACTCACTGATGGCCCTCAAATCCCGAACATCCTAAGAGTAAGCCTCTGTTCCTTAAATCAAAAGCATGTGTAAACCAGAACACTACTTTCAACTTAGGGCAGTGTCCCTAAAATGCTAAGGGTTTAAAGCTTGGTGGGACATCAAATTACCTTCTCATTACATGTAAGGATATCCCTAAGCTTCTAGCCTACTGCCCTGTGGTTTAAAACTTGGTGGGACATCAAATTACCTTCCCATTACATGTAAGGATATCCCTAAGCTTCTAACTTACTGCCCTGTGGTTCTTGGCTACTCAGCTAAGAAGCTGGAGGCTTTGTATCTCAACAGCTTCCTCCCTTACCTCCTATTTCAGGCATTATAAAGAGATCTACTAAGCTGTTGGAAATTCTTATCAATGTCTCACCTGCAGTTTTTGGTATTTCCATTATCACCCAATGAGAGGGATCGAGTTAAAAAAACAATCTTTTGCCAACTGAAAGGGACAGGGAGCCAAGGCAACCAAGTGAGTCCAACTCACTTTCTCCCAGTGATAATCATCTCACAATATTTTCCTCCATAAACAAGTATGACAGTACTCATATGCCAGGCACTGCTATACGTAAGTGTGAGATATGGTCCTTGCCCTCAGTATGCCTGGGTTACAGAAACCAAATGAAAGTTCAGATTCAGGTATTAAGTCAGTCCTTAAAACAAAAATAGTTTTGTTGAGAAATACTACACTGAAATCAAACCTATTTTTGAGAGATACAGAGGAACAAATTATTTTGTTTAGTTTTGATAGTGTAGCACATGAGTTCCCTAAACACTCCTGAGAATTAGCTCTGAAGCTTTGGAGGCACCACGCTTCACATGAAGGGCAGAGGGTATGAGACAGTGTAAGAACCCCTGGAAGTTGCTGAAATGCTGGTTTCAGTATGCCTAAGTTCCTGAGTTGAAACCTCAAGGCATTGATAATGAGTCTCTTGGGAAGCTGAGGAGCATCCCAAAGAGGGGGCCAGCAAAGAACACCAACAACCTTGGCTTTGTTTCAAGGACAAACTGCAAGCTGGAAACAATCTCAGCAGTTTCTGCATCTGTAAAGAAAAGAGTCACTAAGGCTGAAAGACCTCCGCTTCTAAATCAGGGTTTTTAACCCAGGATCCACGAATGAGTTTCAGGAAGTATCGCAAGTCCTCTGAAACTTACGCAAGTTTTTGTGTTCCTGAATTTTCCCCAAGAACTGTAATTTTCATAAGATTCTTAAAGGGATCTATGACTGAAAAGATTAAGAACCATTGTTCTAGAGTTTCTAATCCAGTGACTATCTCAGGAGCATCCCTCAAACTGGCAAAAGGGAAACCTATTGCAGTTCTCTACCTTCCATACAGATTCACCTACTTATTGACCTCTCTCCTAAAAGGAGAAACAGAGATGAGGGTGTGCACTTTGAAAATTCAAGGTGGAGAGCTCTTTTCAAAATCTCCAAAATAAAGCTAACCATCCTGAAAGTCCAAATAAATCTTTCTTAAGACCTTTGAGGAGGGAGGTGGCCAAAACGGCAGAGCAGAACCATGGTCCTACTTACTTTTCTTTCTTTTTTTTTTTTTTAAGATTTTATTTATTTATTTGACAGAGAGAGATACAAGTAGGCAGAGAGGCAGGCAAAGAGAGTGAGAGGGAAGCAGGCTCCCTGCCGAGCAGAGAGCCCAATGCGGGACTCGATCCCAGGACCCTGAGATCATGACCTGAGCCGAAGGCAGCGGCCTAAACCACTGAGCCACCCAGGCGCCCCCTACTTACTTTTCTAATAGGTCCCGTTTTTGGTTTCAGGATCCTAAGATCATGATGAACACAAGCCATAGCCCCAAAACTCTGACTTGAGGTCAAGCCAGTCCTGGGGGAAAGGAATAAAGTAATTCCCATTATGTCCGTGGAAACCTGTTCCCCAAAGGGTCACCTTAATTAATAAGTACCACAAGAGCTGGAAACATTTACAAAGAAAACCAAACAAAACCAAACCCAGAACTTCCAAAATCCCGACATTATTCAAACCACAGTGCAATGGACAGCTTCATTCACAAGATGGAAATGAAACATGGTTACAATCATCTCCTCTGGGCCTTTAACTGCCTCCCCCACCCCGACCCTCACTCACTCACCAATTCCCCATCTAGCTCACAGAGCTGTGCACCACTGCGGATCAGCACATTAGCGTTTTCCTTGGCACCTGGAACACACAGCATGCTCAGTGGGATTCCACTGACGCCACTGTGCGTGTACAGAAGAAAGAAGAGAAAGATATACAAAAGGGCCTTTTCTAGTTGGGCAGTTTTTCAGATTGTAGAGAACAAAGCCTGAGGCAGGTCCAAGATGAACAGCATGGAACAGTGGGCAGTCCCAAGCCCTCCTGTTCAAGCCTCGTTCCACCACACGACTGAGTACCGGGTGTCCACTTTAGCAGTGAACTGGTTTGGGCTGGTGAAGGAGAACATTTTCAGCCCATTAAGCTCTACAGGTAAAGTACAGAGGCATGTCAACTGAGGTACTGGGACTTCTGTGGCAAGAAAGCAGGAGCATGCTGGGCCAGTCCTACATTTGTATTAATTCAAAGTCTTTTCTTCCGCTCGACCACAGGATTCCAAATACTACCTCTTACCAGTGGTTCATTATGCTTTTTCACTTAGTGGCCCGTTTGCGTAGTAAATGATTAAGCCCCATTGTATATTGCTAAGTAGCACCAATCATTATACTCATTCTGAGATTAAGGTACCCGACTGAATCCTTTGGAAAAACTGAACAGAGATAGGAAAAAAATGAGACCAGTCTCAGTGTCAACAAAAGCACGGGTGTTCCACCCTAGTTCTGTAATTGCTTCAGAGCAAAGGCCACACACTTCTGCAGGAGAAAATCACTTAAATGTAATTAGGAGCAGACTGTTTAGAGCAAAGAGAAAGAGTAGCTGAGGTAGGGACTTGGAATACACAGGGATGGGATCTGATTTGATGGTGATTACATAAAAAGATAAAATCACACCTCCAAAGGGTCTTTGGAATTGTTTTATGTAATTCAGGGATTCTAGTTTGGGAAGACTCCCAGATGACTGCAGTTTGAGAAAATAAAACTCCTGGACTCAGCTAGCCCACTGTCTGAGAGGCACCCACCTTCTACAGGTGCACTGTGTGATGTGAAGGGTGGAGGAAGAGGGGTCAGGTAGAGCATGCCCCATTTCTATCACAAATTCTAGGTTCTCTCGTTGTCTGCGCACCTCTGAGAAGTCCACTATTTTAGTGTTCAATAGGTTTAAGTCCTACATAAAATAACATTTTTCTCATGGAAAAATTTTTTCCTGTTGAAAAGACATTCCAACAGAAACATCTTTGTTTTGGCTCTTTAAGACCATTTCAAAATTCCATATAAACCAGGATACTTTTTAAAGTTTACAGAGGCAGTCACTGAACAGCAATGGTGGGATGACAGGTCTAAACCAGAACTGTACCAGGCAAAGGAAAAACATGGTCACTCTAGTTATAAAGGAATAAAAGTGCTAAGTAAATTTACTAAATGCTAATCCCCTCAGCAATCCTGTAGTACTATCATTATTCCTCATTTTACAGACAAGAAAATGGAGGCTCCACAGGTTAAGTCACTTGCCCAAAGGCACATGGTTTTTGGATGCTAGGGACTGAAGGTAAACCCGACTCCAAAAATCAAGTGCTTAATGTATATTGTACTCCTCAGTTTTAGGAATAAAAAGGGGAAGTTAAAGAGATCTTATGTAATAGCTAAGCAAGAGTGGGAGAGCAAGAGAACTACCTGAATGAGTCAAAGGAAAATATGGAATTGTAAGAGAAAAGGTGACCATACTTTTATGTGACGTTTTAACTGCTTATCATATTCGAGATGCTGACATCGTTTACTGACAAGGGTAGGAAAGACAATTTGTGGTAAGAATCTTGTTTACAGATCATAACTACTTGAGGTGGCAGAGTAAATTTATGAAGAATCACAGGCCACTAGAAATCTACAAGAGTCTATATATCAAAATATTCTTCATAAATAACTTTACAAGAATACATAGGGAAACACACACTGGACCCAAATGATACTCCTCCCCCCCCCCATAAAATAAAACATAACACGACTATAATCTTGCCAGCAAGGGATCTAGACAATGAACAGATTTCTGTTACAAGATAAAAGTCTAAAGGAACTTAGAACAAAGTAATTTGGAAACTAGTGTCTAACAACCTAATAAGAAAACAAGATAATCAGTATCTGTGGAGAAATCCAAACATGATCTTACACCCTTGACTTCTGTCTGAAGACTTTCCCTAAAACAGCAGCTGTCCTGAAGAGAATCAAGAGATCCTAATAATGTAGAGAAGATAAGAAATATTCACCTATCAAACTCTTCTTGGTGAATCCCAAGAAGTATGGGTGCAAATTCAGTAACACTGCATCAAGAATTAGCCATAACATAGCCCTGATGAGAAGAGGAGCAACCTGCATTCCACCGGACAGGTTAACAGCTAAAGTAGGACTCACTTGATTTCTAAGTAGGGCTCTACTTGCTCTCACTAGCTCATCCTTTTGATAAACTGAGGCTGCTATATGTGCCTTACTCAAATAAAAAATATCCTACAAGCAAAAGTAGTAGTGTGTCTTTTCTTTTCCCCTACTGCTGGTGGTAAAAGTCTATCTGCATAGATCTTAGGTTTAATGCCTAATGTATCACTCTGGAGAGTACCCCCCCCCCAAATATTCAGAAGTACAGAGTGTCCCCCCAGTAAATGTTCAGAAGTGCAGAGAATAGCAAATGCTCTGACAGGCTTCCAGAGAAGTCCATCTTCAGAAGTTTCATCAAGCTGGAGACTTGGGTTTACTCTTAGAAAAAAATAAAATCAACTCAATACAATGTCTATTTCCAAAGCCCAAGGACAGCTCTCACTCCTGCAATACAAAGTAGCAAAAAGAGGGATAAATACCCAGTGATTATGGGAAACTAGCAGGTTTATTTGGGTCTACTGATAACTGCCAACATTAAACAAGGATCCTCTTTAGCTGCAGAACAATGTACACTACCCTTACAACTAAGGAACCCCTTTTCTGGGGCGCCTGGATGGCTCAGTGGGTTGGGGCCTCTGCCTTCGGCTCGGGTCATGGTCCCAGGGTCTTGGCATGGAGCCCCTCATCTGGCTCTGTGCCTGGCAGGGGGGCGGGGGCTGCTTCCCTTCCTTTCTCTCTGCCTGCTTGTGATCTCTGTCAAATAAATAAATAAAATCCTAAAAAAAAAAAAGGAACCCTTTTTCCCACCCCAATTTTCCTGGCAATACAATCTGAAACCAACAGTAACAGTTATGAACAAGTCTTACCATGTGACTCACACTACAGCTGTTAACACTGTCCCAAGAAAATCTTCTTTAGAACTCTGGGTCAGCCAAAGCTGTCTTCCCAGGTAAATGGTACATGTATTACCTCCCACATTTGCTAATGCAATTCCCTTTATCATCTGACTCCTAGGAGGGAAGAGTTGCATGTGATGATCAGCCTCATCAATTGTCTTAGTCCTCAGGGTAAATATTTTTTCCCTTTCTTCTACAGTTTTGACTTTTTCTTTTTTTAAAGATTTATCTATTTATTTGAGACAGCGAGTGAGCGCATGGGTGGAGGGGAGAGGGAGAAGCAGGCTCCCCACTGAGCAGAGAGCGGGATGCAGGACTCCATCACAGGACCCTGAGACTACCACCTGAGCCAAGGGCAGAAGCTTAACCAACTGAACTACCCAGGCACCCCTAGTTTTGACTTTTTATCTATATTGTATTTGTCTTGTGTGACAAGCCATCTCAAATGCTCGCTAAAAAGAGGGATAGTAAGTATACTAATACACTTCCTTAAAACCACTTTTGCAATCTTATCTCCTAACATGCACCTATCTCTACCTGTTCCAAATGAAAAGCACTCATTTAGCAGATGAGGAAACTGAGATACAGAACCTCACTTGCTTAAGGCAGCACCCATTTAGTTGACTTCCTGACACCTAGATCAAATCTTGAATCAAACCAACAAGTCCTATTAACTTCACAGTACTGTGGTAGATCCTGGAGCATACAAAACTAAGTTACAATTATAGCTGAAGAATCTCAATCTTTGCTTTTAAATGATGGACATCTACTCTGCCCCCAAAGTGAACAAAATTTCGCCAGTTACACTGGAATCTGATTTAAGGACCATCAAGGTCACCCTGAAGTGACCTATAGCCTGACTGGCACCTCACTTCCTGAGGGGCCCTGGGGCTTGGAATGATCTAAGGATTACTTAGTCTACAGCCACACTGGAATCCTCACAGGGTAAGGCCAGCACCATCTGAAGAAGTCTTTTTCTTAATATCACTCAGAACACACCACACTGCATTTTTTCTCTTTTCTCAAGCTTTCTCACATTATCCACACATGACAGAGGTACAAAAAGTTACTTAAGTCATAATGTCCAATTCAGTTGTTCTGAAAAAACGGACCACCTAGAACTTGCTATGTGACCTTGACCAGTCCTCAGTCAACTCATTAACTAAATAAATGCCTTTTATCATCACTAGGGGAAGGGTAATTAGTCATCATAAATCTCTTTAATACAAAGTGCTGTGTAAATGCTAAACAACAAACCTCAGGCAGAGCAGGATTAATAAGAAACACGGGGGTACATTTACCAACAAATGGAAACTTATAATAGGGTCTTCCCACATTCCTGGCAGAGACTGCTCATTTCAGCTAATGCAATGAGTCTTTAAAATCATTAGAATTTGGCTTGACAATAGTACACATGAGAATATTTATTCTTGGTAGATGGTCCTACAGACTTCTCAATTACTAGTTAGCTAGGTGGGCAATTAATATTTGAATACCTACTACATGCTAGGTATAGAGCTAGGCACAATACATACACTGGTGAACAAGAGTCCCTGCCTTTATGTAGTTTACAATCTACAATACAAACTTTGCCTTGCTAATAAGTGGCACTTGCAAGAACACGGTCTTACTAAAATTAAGGCACGTAAGAATAAAGACGCTTAATCCCTGAAGCTATTAGACAAAAGAGGACAGGCTAATGGGGAGAGAAGAGTTTAGGGAATTAGGGTAGCAGGGCCTTCCCCTAACTCATTGTAGGTATTACCCTTAAGCATTCTTAGAAAGGCTGTGCCTGTGATTCCAAATAGTCCAGATTACAGTTACTGCCCCAACAAAGCAGTCAACTGAACTGAAAGCGCTAAAAATAAGTAAATCAGACTCCACAGAATCAAAAGATCTTCTACTACCTTTTTAAAGGCATTCTACTGGTACATTTCTCAATTTTGTGGGAAAAGAGAGCTACAGTGCACAATGGCAACCTGTCTTTTCAATCCTGCGTTTGATTTCTGGAGTGGTAGATTAATCTACTTTAAAAACAAAGTCATCCGTCCCACTATGACAGCTTAACTAAATCAGGTGTTGGAGCTACAAAGACTGTAACTATTCCTGCAAACCTTGTATGCAGCTTACACAAGCACTGCATCCCATCAAACACTGCAGGCAGAGGCAGCCTTGAAACACTGTCTTTACAGGAGGAAAATATTTATCCAGCTTCTCACTGGTTTCAGAAAGGTCACCTCTCTGCAAAGATTCTCCCGTCTACTGTTAACTGGGTGCCAGGTACGTGGAAAGTCAAGATGTGGTTGACAGCAAATGCTCACAAAGCACTTGGGATCCCAATTCCATCGTTCAGAGAGCTAGTTAGGCTAAAATCTCCAAAGGTTGCTATTTAATCTTTCACGACAAGAGAATTAGTAGGGTGTCCTTTGAGCTCATCCCGCAGCACAATAGACTAAACTTGTTCTGCCTCAGTTAAGTGCGGTAAAGAATGAGCAATCCTTCCTTACCACCCACCCCTCCAACCCACCCAAGCTCCTTTCTTAAGGGATGCCTAAGTGATCTATTCACATGACTACGATCAACCTGTATCCAAGACAGGGTCTGCTGTCACCAACCTCCAAACGTTAATATCTTACATATGTCGAAGCAACTGGACGACTGTAGAAGATGAAAATCATACTTTCCTTTTCAATCTCATATTGCCCTCGCTGCTTTCACCTGTATAAAAGAGCTAGCTCCACGTATTTTTTCCTCTTGCCTCCAAGCTACCACGCAGTTGCTGGATAAACCAGCCACTGCTCCCAAAGATTTGCCCAAAGCAGCTCTGCCAGATTTACCCACTCACCTGAGGGGTGATTTTCTGTACAGCGCCATCCCCTGGGGCTGGTCACAAGGGTCGACTGAGTTGGCTCACCACGGCCTCCCCCCCCACCCCCGTCTTCGAAAGGCCCTTCATCCAGGAAAAGTCAGGCGCAAATTTAAGGCCCGGCCCTTTCGGATATCAGAAAGATCCCGGAGGGCTAGGGCCGAGGGACAAAGGAAAGTGAGCTCAGGGGCGGCCTTTCCAGCTCGGGATAGGCCTGGGGTCACTCACCCGCCACCCCTCACACCACCTCGGTCGTCCCGGACTACCTCAAACCTGGCCCCTGAAGCCCCGAACTAGCCGGAGCCCGGGCCCTGGGCTCGCTCGTGCCCCTTCCGCGAGGCCCCATCCCAGGCCCCCGCCGCCACCCAGAGCCCCCGCACCTTCTTGGGCGCCTTCGTGACGGTGGCCATGAATGAGTACTTCTCAGCGTCCTCAATCTCCTTGGCCTGCTTCAGCTCCTCCCCGACCCCGGGCAGCGGCATCGCGTCAGGCATCGACATCCCCCGGCCGGCCCGGCCCGCGGCTGACCCGCCGCCCCCGCCTCTTTCCCTCACCCGCGCCCGCCCGCCCGCGCGGCACCCTCAGACACACGTTCGTCCACCCTCCCGCAGAGCCCGCGCGGAGCTGCGTCCGATGCTAAGGTGCTGTGGCCAGCGTCTCGTCCGCTCGGCAGTCTAAACCAGCCAGACAGGGACGGCGGCTACAGGAGCACCAAGAGCAGCAGCGCCGAGGTCCGACCAGCCCGCGCCGCCACCTCCGCCGCACGCAAACACGCACGCAAAGTAAGGGTAGAGGGCGGTGACGCCACGTCAAGTACTGGCAGCTTCGAGCGGGGCGGGGTTAGGGGAAGAGGCGGGGAGAAACGGCGCCCTGCCGTGACGTCACCACGCTGATCAGGCTGCAGAAGCCACGCCTTCTTCTTCCCGCCTCGCTGGTTCCCAGAGTGAGCTGGACACTTTCTGGCGCCAGGTGGCGGCATCAGCCCTGTGAGCGGCGCGTGGTTTCCTCAAGGAGGCCTCGGAACTCGGCGTGGGGGAGAAGGGGTTTCTTTAGGCTGTGGAGTTCCCCCACCAAGGCCTCAGAGGGGCATAAGGGTGACGTTTGGAAGCAAAGACCGAAGTCCTACGCGACACATTCTACAGCCAGTACCAGGAAATATGCGGGGACCCAGACGATCCATTCACTGCCCCAGACCCTTTGGACCAGCAGCCCCTTCCCCATCTGCTCACCCCATAAGGGTCAGGGGAACAGACTCAGAGCACATTGGTTTCTGTATAACCTTTTGTGACCTCCACCACCGTCTTCGCTGGGTCTTGCTTGTTTAAAAAGACCTTCAGGCTGCAGAGCTAATGTTATCTGGCCATTGGGAGGGGGTTAATGGGTAGGGAGTGCAGAGAAGGAGGGGGCTTTGGGGGTGGTAGAGAAAAGTCCTGCCCTGAATGGGTTTCCTGCTCTCCCCGAAGCATAGACTCTGCCAGCTCCCGGTGGCACCCGGGCGTTCTCTTACTGGCCTCTACTATGTGCTCCAGGTTAAGGGCCTGGATAATAGAAGTGTTTGTGATACATTTATGTTTTGCAAGACAGTCCAGCTGCAGAGGCAAAGCCTATTTGGAACCTAATGCCAGCTGAGGTAGCATGTCCTTTGAGATTTAAAGGACACTGGCTGAGTGCCATGTCCTGTGGAAAGTCCAGTGCCCTTCCCGGGATTTCTGTGAATTACTGGGTCTGTGTGTGGGGTGGGGGGAATGACTTAGATTTTCATGGTTATCTCTGGCTGTAGATTTCTGCCTCATCTGAAGTTTTATTCACTGTTCTGGTGGTGGTGGTTGTTTCTTTAGTTCTGCTGTCAATTCAAATATGGAACGCAGCCCCTTCTTTCAACCCCCACGCCTATTCCAAAACAACGGCAAAAATAATGCTGTAACATGTAGCAGAACTTTTAATGAAGGTTTGTGGGCCACAGGGGAGAGATTACATCACACAGCAAACAATTTAAAATCACATTTCTGAAATGTTCTGCAAAGTTATTTTGGCTATCTTGTCACCTGGGGTTTCTCATGGGCCACGCCACCCCACAAAGTTCCCCTAGCCCAGGGCTGTCTAATGTGGCTTCCTCCCATTAATCCCTTCCAGTTTTATTGTATTTAAATTCAGTTAATTAGCATGTAGTGTATTATCCGTTTCTGAGGTAGAGATCAACGATTTATCGATGTATACCCAGTGCTTTTTACACCATGTGTCCTCCTTAATTACCCCATCCATTACTCTCTTCCTATCCTTCCACCTCCCTCTCTCTTCTTTGATTGACTCTGAGAAGCCAGATTCCTCTCTACCTTGATGAGTAATTCAGGTCCTCTCAGTACCCTTGTCTCAAATTCCCCATGCCCAACCAAGCCCACCTTCTTATACCCAGAAGCCCACAGGTCTTGGACAGGCTCAACTCTTGCAAGAAAGAAGCGGTGGTTTGAAATGACATCTTTTCCACTGGTTTGTGTTCAAGACTGGGGAGAGTATGAAATATATGCCTCTGGGGCCCTAGAGTCTTAGTCAGAGAAGCCCATGTTCCAACCACCCCGCCCCAGGGGGCCGTCTGTTTGAATCGGGCTGCGAAAGTGCCTGAAAGGCTGCATGCTTCCGCAGGTCCTCATCTTAACTGTTAGAATTCTCTCATCTGCCCACTCTTTCAAGCCCCCAACTTCCCTCTGGCGGTATTCCTGTATCAGAAGGGACAGAGAGCAAGGGGACCAGAATAGCAGATTCATACACAAGGGGGCCAGACTGGTACCTTCCTCTTTAATCTCTCATCTGGGGCCAGGAGCCTTACTTGCACACCCAGGAGTCTTTGGACCTACAGCCTAAAGTCGCTTGTTTCCTGTGGGTTTGCCCACACTGTTGTCAGAGTCCAGGGATCAGAGGTGCCTGCTCAGAGAACAGAGGCAGAGCCAGTTGGAACAGAGGTGAAAACGCCACATCCCTAGAACAGGAAAACATGTGACTTAGGATAGCTTATTAAAAAACAACAACAACAACAAAAACCAAAAAAAAAAAAAAAAAAAAAGAAAGAAAGAAAAGAAAAGAAAGACAAAAAAAGAAAAAGAAAAAAAAAAACATAGATGTGTCTGTCCTTTGGATCTGATTTTTTAAACTCCCATTGTCTGAGAGCCTTGTCTCTCCAAGCCCAAGTTCTGCCATGCATGTTAGCAATCAGAAGGAGACTCTTGGAGATGGAAGATCCCATCTCTCAGACTCCCCCTGAATCAAAGTAACAGGTTTTGCCTAACTCCTTGCTCACAGAACTGGCCTCCACTGCTGCTGAAGATGTTGAAGACAGAGCTGTACCTTTGCACTTTGAACCAGGAAGGAGACTGGCAGGCCTGACTCTGCCTACCTGAGTGCCTGGCCCAAGGGGAGGCTGGGGAGGCCGACCAAGGGGATCTGAGTGCCTAGACTGGAAGGCAGGAGGGACAGTACTCCCTGCCCTGGAAAAGGCAGCAGGCCTATGTGGTTCACGTCAGGCTGGAGCCCAGGGCCTTCCTGGAAATCAGCCTGCTGCTAAGGACATGGTGGGCTGGTATTGTCCCCACCATGTGTGGGCTGGAGCCCAAAGAACTCACCCAGCCTGGGAGTGTAATGACCTAATATGGGTGAGAACTGTGACACGCCGCCCCTCTCCCTCCTAGACGGCCCCACTTGGCCCAGCTAAGGGGGTTGCCTCTAATGGATTTCAAGAAATGACCTGTCCTCAGTCCTCCCACCCCGAAGAGCATAATCTTCACAGATGAGAACCACCACCAGGGGCCTGCGTTTGAGGGCCCCCAAGGACAGGTGCCTCTGTTGTGTGTGGCGAATGGAAGATGCTAACAAGCCTCAGGGTCAGAAGTGACCCTGCTCTAGAAAGGGGTAGCCTGAGTGTAGAGATGAACTGGGAGATGCCGTCACCAGAAATGTGCCTGCCCTGGGGTATCACACCTGGGCTTGGTCTTGTTAATCAAATTCACTCTTCTGTCTACCCCCAAACTTACCTTCCACATTCATTCATTTTTTTTTAATTCATAAAATTTACATCGAATGCTGGAGATGTGCTAGGAGCACCACTAGACATTGGAGCTACAGAGACAAAAGTAGTACTGATCTCTACTGGGGGACAGAGGGTGGGGGATTCAGGGGTGGGGAGGGGGTGGGGAAAGGCTTCACAAGAGGCAGCAGCTCCTTGAGCAGCCCCTTGGCATATAAGCAGCTGGGCCTGGTAGGGAAGGGATAACATGAGAAAAGGCAGGGCAATGAAATAACGTGATGTACTGTCAATAATGCGGTGCAGGGGGCGCCTGGGTGGCTCAGTGGCTTAAGCCGCTGCCTTCGGCTTGGGTCATGATCCCAGGGTCCTGGGATCGAGCCCCGCATTGGGCTCTCTGCTCAACAGGGAGCCTGCTTCCTCCTCTCTCTCTCTGCCTGCCTCTCTGCCTACTTGTAATCTCTGTCTGTCAAATAAATAAATAAAATCTTAAAAAAAAAAATAATAATGCGGTGCAGGTGGCACCTGGGTGCAAAATGGAGCAGAGTGAGAGCAGAAGGTGGAGCCAGATCCTGCAGATCCTGGCAAGCCATGGGTGGGTGGTGGTGGTGACATCCACCAGGATGGGGAACATGGGAGGAGAAGCAAATCTGGGCGGAAGGGCTGCTGAGATAAGGAGTCAGCTTCAGACCTGTCTGAGTTTGGTATGTCTGTGGAGCGCACTGTCCCCAAGTCCTGGGGGAGCCTAGGTTCATGCCTTTCATACTTGCTGGCTTCTAGCAGGACTGACACCCCACAGAGCATGGCTGGCCTCCCCCTGGAGGCCTTTGGGCCTCCTTTTAGCTCTCTGAAATGAAAGGTGCAGAAAAATTGCAAGAGATCTTGGATGACCGCAGAAGCAAGGGAGCAAGGCTCAGTGGCTCTACGTTCATCCGATGGATCACCTCCCGTCTTCCTTCTGTCCCAGGGCCTCCCTGTTGCACAACTCTGGGAAGCAGCATGAACATTGACACGAAAGGGGCTCCTGAAGCAGGACTCCAGATTGCTGATCTGGCGTCTTGGCCCTGAGGGACCCCAGGGTGAGGCTCCCAGCTCCACCTCTGCATCTCGGGACCCTGGCTCCGCAGGCATGCCTGGCTCCCGCCTCCCACCCAACTCTTTCACTCCCCATGTCCAGTACCCCCCGCCCCCCACTTTGTAACTCTAGCCCTTTCTTTCTTTCTTTTTTTTAAGATTATTTATTTATTTGACGGAGAGAGACACAGCGAGAGAAGAAACACAAGCAGGGGGAGAGGGAGAGGAAGAAACAAGAAGCCTAATTCAGGGCTTGATCCCAGGACCCTGGGATAATGACCTGAGCTGAAGGCAGATGCTTAACGACTGAACCGCCCAGGTGCCCCACTCTAGCCCCTGGGGGCCTTCTCCTCCTCTGCCTCTTACAATCGTATTTAGTATTTATTAT
Source organism: Meles meles (assembly GCF_922984935.1). NCBI lineage: Eukaryota > Metazoa > Chordata > Mammalia > Carnivora > Mustelidae > Meles > Meles meles. Next base: position 121,589,840 of record NC_060066.1, read on the forward strand.
CGTTCAGAACACCACAGGAAAGAAAAACCTGCGAAGATAAAAATCTCTTCCCATCTCTCTAAGTTCGCTTCTGGTTTTTGGCCATTTGCAGAAGCTGGCATTTACATACCTGTGATCCATAGGTGCGTGTCGTTTTGTGTTCTGCTTTGATCAGATTACAATATTTCGAAAACACATTACCACATACAGAGATTGCTTACATGCTTGTCCTTGTCAGTGTTTCCCAAGCACTCCTTCGTCTTGCCGTAAAAGTTGGCTTTGTCGCGCTCCCAGGGCTAGGCCCTGGTTTCCAGCTTACTGCCATCTGAATAAAGTGTGTGTCAGAGTGGCTAGGCTTTCAAACAAAACAGACAAGTTTGGGTCACAGCATCCAGGTCCTGCCAGAGAGAAGGAGCAAAAATGTAAACCGAAGGGCCAATTGTCCTGGCCATAAATAGAAACTTGGGGGAAGGCACCTTTCGGACATAGGGAATGGGAGGCCCATCACTTGGAACTTGTGATGGTTGACACACGGAGGGGGGCTGCGTGGCATGGAGGGAAGCCGGGCATCTGGACAAATGGTGAGGTGCCTCTCCAGTCTTGACTTTGCTACGAACTTGGCTGCTGGAATCCTGGGCCTTTCTGGGCCTCCGTTTCTTCATGCAAAACAAGGGGATAGCTCTCCATCTGGGGACTGGGATGATCCAATCTCATAAAATAATAAATATCCAAGAGCTTTGAGTAAGTTACAAGTATTGTGCAAATGTAAGTTACCAAAATGTGGCTCCAGCTGAAAATCGGGAGGGGAAGGTGTTATTGGCAAGAATCAGGAATTCTCTCGGTGCACCGCTTCCCAGAATGAGGAGCGGCGCAAGCAACCTGCTTGTCAGTGCTGGTGCTGAGTCCTTGTTTACACAGGGATCATACTTCCTTGAGAAGGGAGGCTGGCGCCTTCCCAGCCAGGAGCCGCTGCCACCTCCCCGGCCCAGCCTGGCCTGGGTCTGGCTACTGTATATCCAGCAGCCCCTCCCGACTTCCTCAAATGCTTTCTTCTGGGTTGGACCAGAGAGTCTGATGTGGCTTTCTTCAGTTTGCGTTTTCTAAAACTGCAGCCCATAAACCTAAGGCTGAGCAAGCCTCCAGTCATTGTAAACAATGCTCAAGGAATCTGTTTTGCTGGTTCTTTGTGCTACTTTGTGTACTTTCTTGTGCCTGTGAGTGTGTAATTGTGATTCTGGCCGTAGGCATCAGCCTGTGCCCAGGTCTCTGCCAGTGTGTTATTTATTAAGCCCAGGCTTTTTGTCAGGGGTTGGGCTGGATGCCAGGGAGCCTGCAGTCACCAAGACAGACAGTTCCTGGCCTCATGGGGCTTAGAGTCAATAGTGGGACTTGGTCACAAAATCTATCCCCACCCCCAACAATATCTTTTCAGAATGGGGCCCTCCTCCTTCCTCTCTCCACGTACCTCACCATGCAAAGTCCTTCTGAGAAGTACAGTGCATTTACCATGCCAGACCTCAGGGTGGGGAGGAGCACGGCCATCCATCTCCAGAGTCTGCATTCACATACCTACCCTTGGCTTTATCCTGAGTCTCAGAAGTTTCTAGAAGTTCTCTCCCTGGCATATATCCTGTCCCAAGACAATGGAGAGTGGGCTGGTTGGGCGGAGGCACGGATTTCCTGGGATCGGGGACTGCATTTCCTCTCTCTGCCTCTCTCCAGCATTGGATCCCCACCTGCCGCCAGCCACCTGCCCCTAGGGTTGAAAATGGTCTTGGATTTGGGAGAGACAAGTGGATGGCCAGGTTGATTAGATCTGCTGTTGGGGACTCAGAGAGGGATTTGCCTTGGCTGGAAGAGCACTGGGACAGGATGCAGTGGGATAGCCAGAAGCTTCTTGAAGTCACTGGTGGCTGGGATCCTACCCCCTTTGCCCCAGAGGTCCTGCCCCAACGTTGGTTTGTTGGAGCTGGAGGAGTATGGTCAGCGGTCGGTGTGGAGGCTGCTGCTGGGTGGGAGCCCGCCTTCCTCACCCTCTCTGGTGTGCAGGGCGGGCCCCATTGCATCACCCTTGGAGCCTCTGCTCCTGGCTTTGCAGCCAGCTGGGCCCCTGGAGGAGGGACTCTCCCTGTTTTTCAACAAACCATTAACCATTTCACCCTCCCAGGCCTTCCTATAGCTGACCTAGATTTGCGGTGCTGCCCCTGGCGCCCACCTGTCTTGCTCCTGCAAACCTGCCTTCTGCTCCGTGGTGCGCGGGAGTTCTGCCTGGGTGTCCATCTGAGGGCTGAAGGCTGGCTCCACCTTAGGCATGGCGAGCCCGGGCTCTTCCCCAGAAGAAGAGTTAAACTCCCTCGTCCCCACCCTCAGCATTTGTCCCATACTGCAGCAGTGAGGAAAGGCTCCTCTGCCTCTCCCATGAGCTCATGCCACTTCCACACTCCAAACAGAGCCTGGACAAAGGGTCAACACAACGTTTTCGACCCAAAGCCACAGTGGGGCCCAAGTGGAGACCAGGAGCTTGGACGTTAACCTCTCCCACAGCCCCTCCAACAACTGCCAGCGGACCTGCTTGGGCCTTGGCCCACCCTTCCCCAACTCCAGGGACCCAGGGAAGGGGTGGGCAGGGCTAGGACCCTAAGGGGCCCACAGGGGTCTGATGGAAGTCTCTAGTACACAGTGTTTCCCTGTGCCCTGCTTGGGTGGCAGGGAGAGATGGGAGGCAGAGAGGCCCTTCCGGGCAGTGAAGCCCAGGTCACATTCCCGCTCAGGCCTTTTATCTCACAGCCCCAGCATTCCCCTCGTCACCCCACCCATTCAGCGCCTGAAATAGCCTGAAACTTGAGCCAAGCCTAGGCCCAGGTCCCAATTTTAGTTCCACAAACATCTGGCTGCGCCTTAATGTGTAGCATCCTGGGCTGGGTCCTGTGAGGGCCACAGAGAGGAGTGAGGCCCAGCCCCTGCCCTCAGGGAGCTTGCAAAATGTACCCTAATGACTATAATCACAGGCGTAATATTCCACAGGAAGAAGAAAGAAGGAGGGTTTCCTAGGGTGAGTGGCCTCATGGAGAGTCTTTTTTGTCGAGTTTCAAAGGGCTAGTGGGATTTCCACAGGCAGGAGTGAGGGCCACTCATTCTAGGGGAACAGCAAGAGCAAAACCACAGACGTATAAAACTCAAAGAGTTTGTTCTGGAACATGATCCATAATCTAGTTTGACTGGAGCACGTGGGAGGATACAGAGTTGCTTATGGTATCCATGAATATGTCATTTACTTTACTGTGAGTTGTCTCAACTTCCTGCAGCCTGATGGTTCCAAGAGGCAAGGACTTACGGGTCTACAGAAGTTTACAGACCAGAAAATGGAGACACAGAGAGCTCAAGAAACTTGCTCAGTGTTATAAAGCACAGTAGCGACAGAGTGAGGACTGGAGCCAGTTTCCCCTACTCTGGTCCATCTCTGCCAGTTTGGTCTCTTTATCCAATAGAGTTGGCCAGCCCAGCAGACCTTGCCCCACTTTCCAAGCCAAGAGATGTTTGAAATCAACAGCCAGCGATCAAGGATGATCACAGAATTTGCCACGCGAATGTTCCTCATATTGTCATTCATAAGTAAGAAAATGAGTAACTCCATGACACTTGATGGGGAAGAAATGCCAGTATTTTTATTTTGTCAGGTTTATTTAAATATGACCATAAGCCCCATCCACAGTTGGTAAGAAGTTTAAAATCATCATTAGGTCCTCATCCCTTGGCCTATTGGATTAAAATACAAAAGCAAAAATAAAACCCCACAAAAACCTAAAAATCCCCAAACAAGCAAACAAATGGCTTGATCTTATAAAAGTGAGGCAGTTGGTCCTTATTCAGGGGAAATGGCCACAGTAACATCTGCTCCTTGTACTACATGCTGAATGCTGGTCCTTCCCATCTGTGAGTATTGCTTCCTCCTCATAGCCGTCCCATACTGGGTTCTGCCTCCCTGTGGCGGGGAGGGAGTGGGGGGCAAGGTCAGGGGATGTGTGTTCCAGCTGGATCTCAATGTCTGCCACTTGTGGCCGCTTGTGATCCTGCACCTTCTTCTCAGGTACTGGAAGTCACTGCCCCACAGATAAGGCTCCTGCTCCCCGCCTTGGAAAACCAGTTCTAATCCCCTTTGACCTCCAGGACTGGAAGCTCTGGCCACTCTCCTGGGAGGATGTGGGGAAAATACTTCACATTCTTTCTTGAAGAGTCCACAGTCAAGAAAACCACATATAGCTGATTTCTCAATCACGTTATTCCACCACATTAAATGTTCAATTAATCATCCTCTCTCACTTCCAATAGCAAAAGAAAAGTATAGCCACAGGCCGCCAAAACTGTGGTCAAGGCCATATCATGCAAGAATGCTTAATGACCCGGAAAGAGACTCATGATAAAAATACTAGATGAAAAAGGCAGCTCTTTAAAACAGCATTACAGCACTGTGTACGGAAAGACTCCGTTTTCTATCTATGAATGGGGAAAACTCAGCTCCTGTCCCCTGTGTGTCTCTTCTGTGTGTCTTTATTACTTTTAGACAGAACACCTCACTTCTGGTCTCCCAATGTGTAGAGGTTTTCCCCCAGAACAAGCAATTCTCTGCGATACTAGCTGGGTTCCCACAGTTCAACCCCATTCCTACGCCATCTATCAGAGACAGAGTCAGATGCCACAGGTGCAGGGCTCAGTCCCACAACACGGACACCCTCACCCCCTGTCCCACTTCAGACACCAGTCGCGTGCTCAGGCTGCCACTCGCGTTTCTGACCAGCCTGATGTAGATCAGATTCCAACGCCCCCTCCCTGATTACTTTGCCAGAGCTGCTCATGGAACTCAGGGAAACACTGACTTACATTTGCCAGTTTCTTATATAAAGGATATGATAAGGGATGAACACCCAGATGGGAGAGATGCCCAGGGACTCAGAGCGACCACTCTCCCCACACCTCCATATGGTCCTCAACCTGAAAGCTTTCTGAGCCCGTACCTGTGGGGATTGATGGACTTAGTATCACACATGATATCGATCGATCATTAACTCCATTTTCAGCCATTCCTTCTCGAAGAGTCTGAAAATTCTGAGCTTCAAATCATGGCTTCCTCTTGCCAGTAACCAGCCCTCTCCAGAAGGCCAATGGTCACCTCACTAGAATGAGAGATGCCCCTGGGGCTCTTATCAGATGGGAAATCACAACGGTTTAAGGGCCAGGAATGGGGGACACATACCAATACATATTTTCCATTATCTCCCAAGTGTGAACCAACTTTCTGATAAATGTAAAAATCACTTATTTATACAAAGCAAAAAGAACTGAAAAGATAAACACCAAAATGCTTATTTCTCTCTGAGAAATAGAAATGGTCATTTCTATTTTCTCATTTGTGCATATTTTCATTTTCTAAAAATGTGATAGTAAGTGCATATTGCTTTGGTGAGCAATCTAAACAAAAATGTAATTTTAGGGGCGCCTACGTGGCTCAGTGGGTTAAAGCCTCTGCCTTCGGCTCGGGTCATGATCCCAGGGTCCTGGGTTCGAGCCCCGCATCAGGCTCTCTGCTCAGCAGGGAGCCTGCTTCCCCTTCTCTCTCTGCCTGCCTCTCTGCCTACTTGTGATCTCTGTCTGTCAAATGAATAAATAAAATCTTTAAAAAATGTAATTTTAAATTATAAAAGGAATGTATACTTGTAAAAACAAATCTAAGCCAACAGATGTATGGTGCAACAAAAGCGAAAATCTTTTTTCCCTGGGCATGCACACATTCCAGGCTTAGAGTGGGGAACCTTACCTCCACATAATATTTTTTGTATTTTCATAGGTGGGATTTTTTATTGCATAAATAAGGCTATTCATATTATTGTACAGCTCCTCATGTAGACAGTTACCCAGTAAAATAGAGATTACAAGGAGACCTACCTTGCTGAGGGTTTTGTCACAATGAGCTCATACATGTAAAGGGCTTTGAACTTTGCTTGCCGCATAAAAAGCATTACCTGAATTTTAACGATTTTAATGTATTTGTTGTTTAATTTCCCACTCTATTTTATGGACATCCCTCCACATAAACTTAATACTTCAGAAAACATTTAAAATGGTGTTTTTTTCAAAATTAAACAAAACGTTGGCACGTGGGTGGCTCAGTCAGTGAAGCATCAGCTTTTGGTTCAGGTCGTGATCCCAGGGTCCTGGGATTGAGCCCCACGCTGGGCTCCCTGCTCAGCCGGGAGTCTGCTTCTCCCTCTCCCTTTGCCTTCCCCACCCCCAGCCCCCACAGCTTGCGCTCTTGCTCCTCTCTCTGTCTCTCTTTCAAATAAATAAAATTTAAAATATTAAATTAAATTAAAAGAAAAAAAAAACAAGTAAATAGCTGACTTCTCATTTACTCTTTTCATCACTCGGTGAGGGGCTGCATGATGGAAAGTTCCCCCTTTATCTACTTTCACACTGATGACCCGGCTGGCCTTGACCTGAATGATCATGAGCCCCCGATGGGCAATCTAGTCAGCCAAATGCATGCTACCTAGAGGCTTGGGGTTATTTGAACTATTTGTCCGTTTCTGGCGAGAAGGAAGCAGAAATTCCCTAAACCCTCTGGAAGTCAGTGTACAGATCTTCCACTGACGATGGGGTCACATCTCAATAAACCTGTAATAAGTCGTTTATGTTGAAATGCTTTTAAGACACTGAAACCACTGAATATCATAGCTTAGTGGAGTCTCCCTTAAACGTGCTCAGAACACTTACATTAGCCTGAAGTTGGGCAAAATCATCTAACATAAGCCTATTTCATTGTAAAGTGTCAAATATCTCACGTAATTCATTGAATATGGATACAGAATGGTTGTATGTGTATGGGTTGTTTCCCCTTCCTGACCATGTGGCTGGCCAGGAGCCATGGCTGGATCCCAAGGCCCAGCATCTGGAGAGAAGATCGGAGGGTGTCTAGATAGCCCCAGAAAAGACCAAAACTCAAAATTCGAAGTGCGGTTTCTATTGAGTGTATTTGCTTTTGCACCATGGTAAAGCCGAAAGGTTGTTAAGTGGAACCGCACAATCAGGGACTGTGTGTAGTTGTGAATTGCCCAGAGGCCTGGGCTTACCTGGCCGGGAGATTTTGTGCAGTTCCAGGGGTGACTGCAAAACAGAAGAGGAAAAGAGATCAGGTTGACAGGGCAGCTGTGGGAAATTGTAAAAACATTCGTTATATCAATCACTGAAAACGTGTCAGCAGAGAAGACGAGTTTTAGTAACTGGCAAGGAGATAGTGAGATTACAGAAGTCAGTTATTACCGTAGCCAACATGCCTACCATCTGTATTTTGGATCCAGGAGCAAAACATACAAAAAATTATATCCAATTCACAGCACAGCAAATGGCACTGGTTCAGAATCCAGGAACTGTGTTCCATAGGATGTTTGTAGAATCCTCGTCATTTCTTAGGTTCAGTCTTTTTTTAAAATAAAGGGTTGGTCTATTAATGGAAGAGCATTTTACCCAAACCAGAAAAAGATATCACAAGAACAGAAAATTAAAAATAAATAATTTTCATGAGCATAGATACAAATCCTCAGCAAAGTATTAGAAAATCAAATCCAACAATATAATAAAAAAGGAATAATACACAGGGCCCAAATGGGGTTTATCCAAGGAGTGCAGGAATTGTTCATTATTTGAAAGCTAATCAATGTAATTCCCACATTTACCATTTAAAGAAAAAAAATGATTACAGCTATTTTTTTTAAAGATTTTATTTATTTGACAGAGATCACAAGTAGGCAGAGAGGCAGGCAGAGAGAGGAGGGAAGCAGGCTCCCTGCTGAGCAGAGAGCCCGACTCGGGGCTCGATCCCAGGACCCTGAGATCATGACCGGAGCTGAAGGCAGAGGCTTAACCCACTGAGCCACCCAGGCGCCCCTGATTACAGCTATTGATGCATAAAAAGAACCTGGCAAAATTCACATCTATTTCTGATTTTAGAAAAAAGAGATAAAAGTCATATGGATTGGAAGGAAGAAATAAAACTGTCTCGGTTTTCATACAACCCCACAGAATTCATATACACACATGAAACATCACCTAGCACTGAGTTTAGCCAAGATTGCAAAAGGTAAGATCCATACAAATCAATCAAAATCAATCCATACAAATCAATAAAAATCAATCCCATATCTATATACTAGCAATAAAAATTGGAAACTAAATTCAAAAAACCAATATCACTTGCAACAGCTAAGAAAATCAAATATTTAGATACAAACCTTCTAAAACATATAAAGGATCTGTATGCTTAAAAGTATAAAAGACTAATGAAAGAAACCAAAGAGGACCTAAAAAAATAGAAAGTCATGCCATGTTCAGGAACTGGAAGACTCAATAGGGTATGGATTTGATTCTCTCCAACTTGATCAATAAATTTTAACTCAGTTCCTATCAAAGCCTCAGAAGATTTTTAGTAGATATAGACAAGCAGTTTCTTTAAAATTATACAGAAAGGCAAAGGAACTAAGACAATTTTGCAGAAGAAGAACAAAGCTGGGAGAATCACACAACCTGATTTTAAGACTTACCGCAAAGCTATAGTAATCAAAACAGGAAAGATACATGTCAGTGAAACGGGATAGAGAATCCAGAAACAGATACACACAAATATGGCTAACTGATGTCTCAGGCACAAAGGCAATCTAGCGTAGAAAAGGAAAAAATTTTTTTACCAACAAATTGGGCTGAAACAGTTGGAGAGTCATAAGCAGAAAAACAAACCTCAAACCATGTACAAAAATTAACTCAGAATGGATGTTTAATTCCTGTAATTTTCAACGTAAAACATCAGATGATAAAACGTTCAGAAGAGGGGTGTCTGGGGGCCTCAGTTGGTTGAGCATCTGCGTTAGGCTGGGGTCATGATCCCACAGTCCTGGGATTGAGCCCCGCATGGGGCTCCCTGCTCAGTGGGGAGCCTGGTTCTCCCTCTCCTGCTCCCCCTGCCTGTGTTCTCTCTCTCTCTCTCCCCCTCTCCCTCTCTCTGTGTCAAATAAATAAATAAATAAATAAATAATTTATTCATAAATTTACAAAATTTATTTATACATTTTATTTATTTATTTATAAAATTTATTTATGAATAAATAAATAAAATCTTTAAAAAAACTTTCAGAAGAAAACAGGATAATCTTCATGACCTAGGGGTTAGGCAAAGCATTCTGAGATTTGATGAGAAAAACATGATCCATAAATATATTGGACTTCATTAAAACTTTGAGGGGCTCCTGGGTGCCTCTGTCAGTTAAGCAAGCCCCTGCCTTCAGCTCAGGATATGATCCCAGGGTCCTGGGATTGAGACCAGAGCCCTGAGACTCCTGAGCCCCCTCTGTCAGGCTTGCTCCCTTGCTCAGTGAGGAGTCTTGTTTCTCCCTCTCTCTCTGCCCCTCCCCCTGCTCAGGTGCATGCGGGCACTCCTCTCTCTCTCAAATAAATAAATAAAATCTGGGGAAAAACAACAAACAAACAAACAAACCTTAATGAGATAGCAGCATACATGTTAGAATGGCTAAAATAAAACCCCTGAAAATACTGAGTGCTGTTGAGAATGGTGTCATACATTGGAACATGGTTCCAATACACCTATAGTAGGAATGAAAAAGGGTACAGCCGCACTGGGAAACAATTGGATAAATTCTTATAAAATGAAACATAAATTACCTTATGACCCAGTAGTTGTGCTCATGCTTAGTTACACTAGAGAAATGAAAGTTTATGTTTGCATAAAAACCTGTACAAAAATATTCGTAGCAGCTCATTCATAATTGCCAAACCCTGAAATAGTCCAAATGTCCTTCAATAAGTGAATGGATACAAAAACCAACTGTGGTTGTCTATACAATGGATTAAAAAGTAATAAACTATTTCTATATAAAGCAACTTTGGTGACTGCCAAAGGTATTAAGCTGAGTATAAGAAGCTACTCTCACTCTCTTTTGGTTAGTATTGGCATGGTATATCTTTCCCCGTTCCTTTATCTGTAATCATATTTATTCATATATATGACCTTTATTATATTTAAAATGGGTTTCATTTAATTGGGTCTTGTTTTTCTGATCCACTCTGACATTTCTGTCTTTTCAATGGCATGATAGATTTTTGTCATTTAATGTGATTATGGCTATAATTGTTTTAGGGTCTACCATATTTGTTGCTATTTTCCATTCATTACCCTTGTTCTTCGTCCCTACTTTTGTCTTCCACTCTTTCCAGCTTTCGAAGTTTTAACTGATTATTTTATATGACTCCGTTTTCTTTCTTTTCTCAGTCTGTCAATTATTCTTCCTTTTTATTTTTTTAACAGATTTTATTTATTTATTTGACAGACAGAGATCACAAGTAGGCAGAGAGGCAGGCAGAGAGAGAGGGGGAAGCAGGCTCCCCGCTGAGCAGAGAGCCTGATTTTGGGCTCAGTCCCAGGACTCTGGGATCATGACCTGAGCTGAAGGCAGAGGCTCAACCTACTGAGCCACCCAAGCACCCCAATTCTTCATTTTTAAACTTTTTATAGTGATTCCCCTAGAGTTTGAAATATACATTTACAACCAACACAAGTCCATTATCAGATAATGCTGTACCGCTTCATGGGTAGTGTGAGTACCAACAAAATGTTCCAAATTCCCCCCTCCAAATAATAATCTGTTGGATTAGTTCAGAATAAGAAAAGTACAAGTTTTTTTGTTTTTGTTTTTGTTTTTTGCTTTCACCTACTCTAATACTTTTCCTCTTTTTTTTTTCTTTTTTAATGTAAATCTGAGTTTCTGACCTATATCGTTTCCTTGTCTCTGAAGGACTTCTAACATTTCTTGCAAGTCAGGACCTCCTGACAACCAATTCCCTCAATTTTTGTTTGTCTGAGAAAGTTTTTATTTCTCCTTAACTTTTGGAAGATCATTTCACAGAGCACAGAGTTCAATGTTGGTGGGTTGTTTTTTTTTTTTCCTCACTCTTACCATTTGAAATATTTCACTCTGTTCTCTTGCTTGCACGATTTCTGAGAAGCCAAATCATTCTCATCTTTCCTCCTCTTGGGATAGGGTGTTTTTTCATTCCCTTCTGGCTTTTATCAAGATTTTTTCTTTAATTTTATGCAGTTTCAATATGATATGATTAGGTGTAATTTTTTGTTGTTTGTTTGTTTATTTTTTGCATTTATCCTGCCCAGTGTTCTCTGAGCTTTCTGGATTTGTACTTTGGTGACTGACATGATTTTGGAGGGCATTCTCAGTCATAATTGCTCCAAATATTTCCCCCGGTCTTTCTCTTTTTCTTCTTGTGGTAGCTCCATTATGCGAATGTTACCCCTTCTCTAGCTGTCCCCTAGTTCTTAGCTATTCTGTTCCTTTTTTTTTCTTCTTCACTCTTTTTCCCTTTGATTTTAGTTTTGGAAATTTCTATTGACTTATCCTCAAGCTCAGAGAGTTTTTCCTCAGCTGTCTCCGGTCTAATGAGCCCATCAAAGGCATTCTTTATTTCGGTTACAGTGTTGTTGCTGTTTTTAATCTCTAGCATTTCTCTTTGATTCTTTTTTTTTTTTAAGATTTTATTTATTTATTTGACAGAGAGAGAGATCACAAGTAGGCAGAGAGGCAGGCAGAGAGAGAGGAGGAAGCAGGCTCCCCGCGGAGCAGAGAGCCTGATGCGGGGCTCATCCCAGGACTCTGAGATCATGACCTGAGCCAAAGGCAGTGGCTTAATCCACTGAGCCACCCAGGCGCCCCTCTCTTTGATTCTTTCTAAGACTTTCCATCTCTCTGTTTACATTACCGCCAGTTCCTGCATATTGATTACTTTTTCCACTGGAGCCATTAGCATATTAATTGGAGTTGTTTTGAATTCCCAGGATGATAACAGGACACCCCTGCCATATCTGAGTCTGGTTCTGATGCTTGCTCTCCCTCTTCAAACTATGGTTTTTGCCTTTTAGTATGCCTTGCAGAGTTTTTGTTTGTTTGTTTGTTTTGGTTGTTGAAAGCCTAACCTGATGTACTGAGTAAAAGGAACTCTGGAAAATAGGCTTTTAGTGGTATGGTGGTCACGTGTTGTGGGAGAGGAAGCATTCTGTAGTCTGATGATTAGGTCTCAGTCTTTTAGTGAGGCTGTGCTCCTGGGCTATGGACTTCCCACAGGGTTCCCCATTCTTTCTCCCTTAAGGTGGACTAGGGGCTGGAATTGGGTATTTCCCTTCCCCCTGTCAAGGATTAAGCTCTGGGAAAACCCCAATAGGTTAGGCTGTGGTAAAATAGTTTCTCCTGGAAGCAGGCCTTCGTTAAGAAGAATGGAATGCTCTGGCATATTTCAAAATGGTCACTTTTTCCCTTCCTGTGTTGGAAGGAAGCACAAGGGGATTTTTTCTCTGATAGCCTCAGCAAGAACCTGGTACAGCTTCTAGGGCTAAAACTCACAAAAGCATGGGCATCCCCCATGATTGCCCCACCCCCCCAGAGTTTTTAACTCTCAGACTTGTTCACACTGATTCCCCAGCAACTTGCCAGCTACAATTTAGGTTCTCCTCCCCCAGGACTGATTCCCACGGAGCTTTGTGCTACTCTGTGGTTCTCTGTATGTACCTGTCTTTCTCTCTCCATTCTAGGGGGCAGCAGTGTGCTCTGCGACCTCAGTTTTCTGATGAATCTATAAAGAGTTGATTTTTCAGTTTGTTCCGCTTTTTACTTGTTGGGTGGACAGGCTGATGATTTCCAAGATCCTTCCATGCTGGAGCGGAAACCAGAAGTCAACTTAATGTTAGTTTTAAAAATAAGGCTCTTAAAATGGTTAAAAGGTAAATTTTATGTTAGGTGTATTTTATGGCAATAAAATTTTTTGAAAATAACATTTTAAAAAAGAAAAGAATGAGACACTTAAAAATGAGACATTAGTGTAAGGAATAAGGTGGGTTTTCCAAATGCTTGCAAGATACTACTATGTGATAATGCCATCAACACATCGGACTCGACATGGTTTGAACTCCTTTAAGTTGCTTTACTTCCCATGTTCTTAATTTTCAATTACAGGGCTGGCTACCTTTCTGTTGGTGACCCATCCTCTAAACCTTGGGCCATCTTGGACCACTCTGTCTCTCCAATAGTCACTCAGTTGCTACGTCATGTCTATTATGTTTCCACAACTCAGTTGTACATCCATTTTCTCTTTTCCTTCCCTCTTGCCCCTCTTCTGGTTTATCACCACTGGTCCCAATTTTGCAATTACTTTCCAACGTTTCCTTCCTTAAGAATTTATTTTAGAGTCAAACTGATCTGAGTTTAAACCCTGGCTCTGCTTTTAACACTTAAAAAAAAAAGGGGGGGCGCCTGGGTGGCTCAGTGGTTTAAGCCGCTGCCTTCGGCTCAGGTCATGATCTCGGGGTCCTGGGATCGAGCCCTGCATCGGGCTCTTTGCTCGGCAGGGAGCCTGCTTCCCTCTCACTCTCTCTGCCTGCCTCTCTGCCTACTTGTGATCTCTCTCTGTCAAATAAATAAATAAAATCTTTAAGAAAAAAGATTTATTTATTTATTTAAGAGAGAGTGAGCAAGCAAGTGTGGGGGAGCAAAAGAGAGGGACAGAAGCAGAGGGAAAGGGAAGTCCAAGCAGACTCCCAGATAAGCACAGAGCCCTAGGCAGGGCTCCATTCCATGACCCTGAGATCCTGAGATCACCACTGAGCTGAAACCAAGAGTCTGACTCTCAGGGCACCTGGGTGGCTCAGTGGGTTGGGCCTCTGCCTTCCGCTCAGGTCCTGATCTCAGGATCCTGGGATGGAGCCCTGCATCGGGCTTTCTGCTCAGCAGGGAGCCTGCTTCTCCCCTCTCTCTGCCTGCCGCGCTGCATACTTGTGATCTCTCTCTCTGTCAAATAAATAAAATCTTAAAAAAAAAAGTCTGACCCTCAAGGACTGTATCTCCTTGCCCCACTCCCTACCCCGGCACCTAACACTTCTGACCTTGGGTGTAATATACTTAACCTCTTTGCCCCTCAGGCATCGTCTGTAAAATTGAGGTGAGAATAATACTCAATTCCCAGGTCTATAGGGTGAAGATTGGAAAAGGCTAGGAGCCAGGCACTGGGTCTTCAACGCCTTATCTATTACTTTCATCGAACGAGACCTGTATAAAGGTCTTGGCATGGTGCTGGGTACAGAGTAAGTATCCAGTCATTGCTGGTTGCTCTGTATGATTATCTTTCATCTCAGTCCGTTTTAGACACTACTGTCAAATTAATTTCCCTAATGAGCACTTTCGATGACGTCCTTCTTGCTCAAAATCTTTCTCTGACTCCCTCTTGCCTGTTGAAATATGTCCAAACTCTTGTGCCAAACATTCAAAGCTCTTGATCTGTTCCTTCCTACCTTTCAAATGTTCCTTCCTAAATTTCACTACTCCCTGGACCCAATTCATCCCCCTGGTTTCCCCTCTCTTTAGCTTTGTTCAAACTGTTCTCTCTCCCTGGAATGCCATCTCTCCTCCCATCTTGCTTGGTAAATATTTGCTGAGTAAATAGATAGTGTCCTTTGGAAAAGCTCCCCCAGAGAAGACAGTTCTAATCCGTGCTGTATAGCCCTCCTGTGGTGGAGACACACAGGGCAGGCTCTGTTTATTTTCAGCAGGCCTCTCTGTGGGAGAGACATATATACAAACGAAGAGGTTTTAAACAAGTCAGTCCTGTTCCACATCCCCTCAACCCCTCCTGAATCCTGACGCCACATGAAACGGATGCTGAGAGAGGGTATTGCTCAACTCCTCTTGCCCAGCTAACCTCTCCATTCAGGGCATATTTACTGAGTACCTATGAGGTGCAACTTATGGGGAACGGTGGGGGTGGGCTATCAGAGCACATTTAAGACCATCCTGCTGATGGAGAGAAGGCTGACACAAAGATGGCCACCAGCAATTGGGAATCCAGAATCCAGTTCTCAACTCTGTGATGCCCAAGAGAAGTCTCACCAGGATGAACTTGTGCACAAAAGAAGGGGTTAAAGAAGCTACAAAGAAGGAAGTTTTGTGACAGCCATGCCTGGGGTGGGTCTTCATGTCCCCCCTGCCTGGAGAATGTATGGTATGCTAAGGCAAACAGCTGATGTGTGCCGGGGAAATGCAAACCAATGACATTTTCCATTAGAGGATGAGCCACGCCCAGGGCAGTTTCTTAAAAGGCAGCTACCCTAAAACCACTGGTACCTTGCTGCTGCTGAAGGAACAGGTGCAAGTGAAGGGTTCCCCCCCCAAAGTCCACCTCCCCACACCTAGTGCAGTCCATTTGGTCCAGGGAAGCTCCATTGTTTAAATACCAAGACATCATTAATGACAGCAGGAGTGATAAGCAGGGGTTCATGAAA
Source organism: Meles meles (assembly GCF_922984935.1). Taxonomy (NCBI): domain Eukaryota; kingdom Metazoa; phylum Chordata; class Mammalia; order Carnivora; family Mustelidae; genus Meles; species Meles meles. The sequence goes on from NC_060066.1 coordinate 121,605,213, forward strand.
AAAATTGGTATATAAGTTCTCTCTTTTTTTAATTGGTTTTTATTTATTTATCTGAGAAAGTGAAAGAGAGAATGAGCACAAGCAGGGGAAGAGGGAGAGGGAGAAGCAGGCTCCCCCGTGAGCAGGGAACCCAATGCGGTGCTCTATCCCAGGACCCTGGATCATGACCTGAGTCAAAGGCAGACGCTTAACCACTGAGCCACCCAGGTGCCTCTGGGTGTATATGTTCTTGTAATTCTATACAAGTTAACTCAATATCAAAGTTCTTGGCAGGTCTATAACCTAGGTTTTATTCCCAAAATATTCTTAGCTCCTGGGTAACTCAGCATGGGGTAGGAGCTCAAACCTAAAGCAAAGCTTTCGAAAATCATTTGGGTTGAACCCTGTTCAACAGTCTACTATCTCTATGACCTTGAACCTCAGAGAAGGGCTTTGTGGTTCTGCTTCCTCGTTTTGACAAATGGGGTGATACCACCTAGGTTAAGGGTTGTTGTGAGGATTTAACGAAAGGTTGTGTGTGGAATGTCCGACAGAATTGCTGGTTATTATCTGCTGGTTTTTATCACCATAGCAATTATCAGATGTCTCCCCACACTCCATCCTGTCCCCAGACTCTCCCCTCCAAAGCTGCCTAAGCTACACATATAACAGCTTCCTCCGTGCTTCCCCCACACCTCTAAGTAGCCATAGTGGTAAATAATAATAACAACAGCAACAAACTCTAACAGCTGTTAGAGTGGGCCTAGGACATGCCATGCCCCGGGCTGGGTGAGGAGCACTTGGCAAACCTCATCTCCAATCCTCAATATATTGAGTCTACAGAGCAAGCCCCTGAAGCTGAGAAATGAGAGGTTGACTTGTCCAAAGGAAATAGCTGGGCTCAGAACTCGGGTGTTCTCTGTCCAAAGTCTATACTCATCCCACTTGTCCTTATTTTCTCCTCTGGAAAGATAATCTCCTTTCTGGACACAAAGACCAGAGACACCGGCTAGCCCTTAGCGCCATTCAGGCCTTTCCTAACAGTCTGCCTACAGACCATTCATTCATTCACTCATTCACTCCACAAACATTTATTGAATGTTTACTAAGTACTAGGGATGTAATATTGATTAAGACCATTCACAGATCTAAAGAGTTCACATTGTGATGGGGAAGAGGGATCCATAAAAGGAGAAGAGGGGAAGTCAGTGATTAAAGAAGAAGGCCCAGTGGACCCCCAGAGGCCAGGGGGAGGGTTGAAGGGAACAGTGATGGCATCAGGAAAACTTTCACAGGAGGTGATCTGGGTTCATTCATTATCCTGCTCTTTATCTCATTCTCCCAGAAACACATTTTAAGCAATGACTATGGTTCAGGCTTCAGGCTAAACCCTGGGATTAAATATAGCTGGGGCTGGGTTCAGTCTACGCCCCTAAGAAATGTATGCCTAACCAGGAGGGATGGATCATAAATCACTGACTTCACTGAAATTGCACTGCGAGGCACAAGAAAAGAATTAATGCTCTAGGCCAAGGGTGGCTACAGAGGCCAAGTTTCTTTTAAAAGAATTGTTGTTGGGTTTTTTTTCCCCCTTTTTCCTGTCCGGTCTTTTGGCACTTTAAACACCTTTGAGGATATCCCACAGACCATGCCAAGTAAAAATAGCACATCCCAAACGTTTTACAACACTCTCCAGGGGAAGAAGCCATTACTCAAAGTTCCATCAACGTCGTTTAACTGAGATGTTGTTAGTTATAGAGATAGCGCCCATTTTGATGTAGCATAGTTCAAATAATTACATGCAATATCACAAAATGCAGTATTAGGTATGTTAAAAAAATAACATAATAAAAAAATAACTGGGGGCACCTGGGTGGCTCAGTGGGTTAAGCCTCTACCTTCGGCTCAGGTCATGATCTCGGGGTCCTGGGATCGTGCCCCGCATTGGGCTCTTTGCTCAGCGGGGAGCCTGCTTCCCCTTCTTTCTCTGCCTGCCTCTCTGCCTACTTGTAATCTCTGTCCGTCAAATAAATAAATAAAATCCTAAAAAGAAAAACAACCCCAAACTGCCTGCTCTTTGCCCATGGTTGCCCTCTCTGGAGTGGACCATGTGGGGTACAAAGTAAAGGTCTGTTAACTGTGTGACTCTCATCTCCTAAATCATTCCTTCCACCTAGTGAGTCTCAGACCCTGTAGGCCAAAGCAGGTTCAATAAAAAGTCTTCCAAAGTAAGGAAACGCAATAGATGATAAAGCTGTTCTATTATATCACAGTCAACTGTGTGGTCATTTAGAACAAAAATAAACTTGGAGCCATACTATATGCCTTTATACTAAAAATCAAGATGAATCTGAGATATCTAAACTTTGAAAAATGAAATCCTAAAAGTGCCAGAAGAAAACGTGGGAAGGCTTTTTTTTCTTTTTTAACTTTCATAATCTCAAAGTAGGAGAGGGTTGAAGCCATAAGAGAAAGTATTGATAAATTCAGACACATAAAAATAAAACTTCTCTGCATAGCAAAAAAATCACCATAAATAGTCAAAATCAAATAACAAATGGGGCAGGGGGGAGTATTTGAAACTTAGAATATGGCACAAAGGATAGCATATATAATAATATATCATATCATTTATATTAATATATATTAATTTATAATATGTATAATATATATTAATATATAATATATATTAATATATATTTATATGTAATAGATTATATATACAATAAAACACAATGTACTTATCATATAAATATAAAATTATCCTGTTTCATATCGCAGGTAGATCTAATCAATTAGAGGGGAAATATATCTATAAAATTTATAATTTTATATAGTAAACATATTAAATTTTCTCCAGAATTGCTAGGATCTCCCTGGGGCTCTCCATGACCTCAGTTGCTTGCTCAGTGGAGTCCCTTGGCCACTGTCTTCATTATCTTGTCCCCAACACACTGCCTGGTTTGTCTTCCACCAAGATGAAGCCTGGGCAAGGGTCACAATTGCATTGGTGCCCAGATCTGGGAGATATGCCTTGCCCCTCTTCTGGACTCAGAGAAACACCATGCCGCAGGACATGAGATCTGGCCTCCCTGCCAGCTGTGCTGAGCATGCCATCCAGGAGTGCAGGGCAATTAACACCCTGTGGGGTAAATATTACCTCTGAGAGTTGGCAGATGGGAGGGAACTGACAGAGGATATCCCATTCTCCCCATTCTCATCAGGCCTGGCCCCTGATATTCACACAACCGAGTGATGGTCTGTTTCTTAGTGAAGCTGTGAGCAGCTTGGTAATGGCTCACCTGATATTTGCTTTCCCTACTCTTTGGCCTCACTCCCATTTCTCCCTTCATTCTTGCTGTCCTGGGATTGCGCTCCCCCAGTAAAGGACTTGCATGTGAGCTTTGTCTCAGCCAGTTTCCTAGGCCATCTGAGTCAAGACCACATATAAAGAACTACTAGAAGGCAGTATGAAAAAAACCAACAGTGTTAAGGAAAAATAGGCAGATACAAATAACCAGTTCACAACTGCAAAGGCAACTATAAATAACTCTTTAAAAACCTGAAAAGACCCTCAACCCTACTCATGATAAGAGAAATACGAAGTAAAATTATAATGATCTATACTTTTTTATCTATCCTGTTGAACACTTTGATAACATAGTACACTAGCGAGACTATGGAAATAGGTATTGCTATGACCTCTATGGAGAGTAATTTAGTAATACCTTTAAAAATAAAAGAAAATTCAAAAAAATAAAAAATAAAAGAAAATTCACATACTCTGGAACCCACCAGTTCGAGCTCATTGTTGTTTTCTTTGTGAAAAGTTTGGAAATAACCTAACATCCATCCATTAGAAACTAGTTCAGCAAATTATGGTAGAACCATAAAGAGACAATTTTACAGCTATTAAAAAGAATAAAGATGAGTTTTTTTTTTTAATGTACTGATATGTAAAGATCTTCACCTCATATTAAGTAAAAATATCTGCAAAAAGCTACCCAAGAAGTTTGCCTCTGTTAGGGCCACTAACAAAAGGGCCACTTTGCACCTTCTGTACCTTTTGAATTTTAAACCACATGGATCTTTCATTGCCACGTTTATTGTTTATTGCATAGATAAGCCACATCCATTTAAAGTGCACAATGTAATAAGTTTTGAAAATTGTATACACTTGTGAAACCACCATCCCAAGCTGGATACAGAACATTAAGTCACCCCCATGGATTCCTCATGCCCCTTTGCTGTCCCTCTTTCTCCACCCTGGTCCCTTGCAAGCACTGACCAGCCTTCTGTCACTAGAGGCTGGTCTGCATTTTATATAAAGGGAATCGAGCCGTATCTCTTTCATATTTGGCTCTTGCACACCGTAGGATGGCTTAGAGATTTATTCATGTTATTTTGTGTATTTAAGAGCTTGTTCCCAAATAGTATGTTGTTGTATGGTTGTACCACATTTTGTTTATCCAGCCACTGTTGATGAACATTTGGGTTGTTTGCAGATTTGGGTTATGCGAATAAGGCTGTTGTGAACCTTTACCTGTACGTCCTTGGGTGAATATATGTTTTTGTTTCTTTTGAGTAAATACCACAGAGTGGAAAGGTTAGATTGTAGGTGTGTGTATGTTAATTTCATAAGAAATGCCAGTTTTCCAAAGTGATTGGACCCTTCTCCATTTCCACTAGCAGGGCACGAATTCCAACTGCTTCACATCCTTGCCAATATTTGGCATTTTTGGTCTTTCAAATGTTATGATGAATGTGTGATAGTACTACCTATTTTACTTAATTTAAAACATTGTTTTATTAGAGAGAGAGGAGAGAGAGAGGGGCAGAGGGAGAGGGAGAGAGAGTCCCAAGTAGGCTCCAAGCCCAGTGCAGAACCCGATGTGGGGCTCGATCTCACGACCCTGAGATTGTGATCTGAGCCAAAATCAAGAAAGAGTCAGACGCTAAACTGACTGAGCCACCCAGGTGCCCCTTACCTAGTTTAAAAGATACACCTAAGATTAAAATAAACAGATAGATAACAGCTTATAGCCTCTACCCTCAAGTCTATAAATAATGAGATAAGAAAGGCAAGTGTTGAAATTTTGAGAAGGGAGGTGTATTAGTTTTCTATTGCTGTGAAACCAATTACCACAATATACTGGCTTAAAACAACCTACATTTATTATTTCACAGTCTCTCTGGGTCAGGAGTCCAGGCATGGCTTTGCTGGGCCTTCTGCTCGGGTCACACAAGGCCACAATCAAGGTTTTGGCTGGGGCTACATTCTTTTATGGAGCTTGGAGTCCTCTTCAGACATGGCTGTTGGCAGAATTCAGTTCCTCTGATTGTAGGACTGAGCTCCCTGCTTTCTTGCTGGCTGTCATCTGGGGCCTGATCTCAGCGTCCAGAAGCCACCCCCATTTCCTGGCATGTGGCCCTCTCCTAGGCTTCCACAACATGGCGGCATACCATGAAGGCCAGTGGGAGCCACTTTCTCTCTCCGGTCCTCTAATAAGACAGTCTTATCAAACCTACCGTATCACAGAAGTACCACTACCACTACCTTTGCCACACACATTCTGTCCACACTCAAGGGAGAGGCTTACACAGGGACAGGACGCATGGGGGGACATCTACGTCTGTTTGACATACGTGCGTCAGACTTAGGCAGTGGTTCTCCGATTTGAGTGAGCGTGAGAACCCCCAGAGGGGCCCATTCAGTTAAGATGAAGTTAAGATTCCTGGGCTATATCCGCAGGGTTTCTGCCTCCATCGGTCTGAGCTGGGGCCTAGGAATGTGTTTATTTGTTTGTTTTTTAAAGATTTTTATTTATTTATTTATTTGAGAGAGAGCACGAGATGGGGAAGGTTAGAGGGAGAAGCAGAGCTCCATGCTGAGCAGAGAGCCCGATGTGGGACTCGATCCTGGGATTCCAGGATCATGACCAGAGCCGAAAGCAGTCACTTAACCAACTGAGCCACCCAGGTGCCCAGGATTGTGTTTTCTTAGTGAGCAGTTAAGGTCTCAGATGTGTCTGAGGTGGGTGATCCCCAGGCTACACCTACAGAAACGCCATCATGGAGGTTAGTTCATGGCTTTCGAGGGGGCACACTTGAATCTGAGCTTCCCCTTTGCCCATAAGCAGGTGACATTGACCGATTCCATCTTTCCTTCTTGAAGACTGAAGGAGAGGCTGGGTACTACTTACCAGCAGAGCCCTACAGAAGCAAAGACCATGGCCAGGGATAAAGAAGACCTGGAAGCAGAGAAACCCTGAGGACAAAATAATCTACGAGGACATTGCTGAAAGGCAAGGCTAACGAATCAAAGTAAAATCCACTGGCAATATAAGAAAGTTTCTTTATGGTTCTATTACTTGCTAGAGGTAAAACATTGACACATCGCTTAACCTCCTTGGTCCTCAACGTCTGCAAAATGAGGATTATAATACCTGCTTCCCAGATCTGTTACCACATGTCAGTGAGACACTGTTGGGGAAAAAAGCAAAAAAAAAAACACCAAAAAAACCTGCTTTCAAATATCTGCCAAATCCTACCTGAAAAAACCAGAATCTCAAAAAAGATTCCGGACTGTCAAAATATTACCACAAATGTTGGTGCTTCTGTTTCTCCACAGAGACAGTAAAAGAAAATAGGCAAGTAAAAATAAGAAGCAATAATGATAAATGTAAAGGGCAAGAAAAGATCATACAAGTATATAATTTCTATTACACGTCAAGGGGATAAACCTCCCTATGAGGAGAAAATAAATTTAAAGTCTGGGTTATAAAATAAATACAACTATTCCTTACCTATAAGAAAACTAATTAAAACCAAAAGACTTGGGGCACCCGGGTGGCTCAGTGGGTTAAAGCCTCTGCCTTCGGCTCAGTCGTGATCCCAGGGTCCTGGGTTTCAGCCCCGAATCTGCTCCGCAGGGACCCTGCTTCCTCCTCTCTCTCTGCCTGCTTCTCTGCCTACTTGTGATCTCTGTCTGTCAAATAAATAAATAAAATCTTTTAAAAAAAGACCAAAATGATGGGCGTATTCTAAGTTCTGTTATGACTATGTAAAAAACAGAATGTCAAATAAAGTAGATTTTACAATCACAAATATTAAGGATGACAACATACATCGAACAATAAGTGCCTAACAATTCTCAGGTTTTGGGTTCTAAATAATACAGTAATAGACATAAGCCAAAAGCTGGTAAAAATTAAAGAGAAAAAAAGAAAAATACAGTTGCATTTGGATTCCTTGGCACTCCATTAGTTAATTTCTATTTTATTTATATACTTATTTTTAATTTCCATTTTGGAAAGAGAAAATGGGGGCGCCTGGGTGGGTCAGTAGATTAAGCCTCTGCCTTCGGCTCAGGTCATGATCTCAGGGTCCTGGGATGAAGCCCCGCATCGGGCTCTCTGCTCCGCGGGGAGCCTGCTTCCTCCTCTCTCTCTGCCTGCCTCTCTGCCTACTTGTGATCTCTGTCTGTCAAATAAATAAATAAAATATTTAAAAAAAAAGAAAGAGAGAAAATGTAACAAATTAAATCAAGAAGTGAAAAAGAAGACCGAATTTTTAAGTGTATACTCGTCTATCTAACAGTTGATGAGAAGAGAGTCAAGAAAGTTTAATATTTCTTCCTCATTGAAGCTTTGAAATAAGATGTGGAGATTTTTATTCTTTGATGAGAAGAACCATGTACTCTTTCTGAAGGGTCAATGTCACACTTACCAGCGGTTGAGGACGGTTCCTCCCGTTGAAAGCAGGCGCAGGAGTGTCACCCAGAGCTGTTCTTTCAACGTGGTATTGGAAATGCTGGTAATAGCTATTTGCTCAGGACATAAAAATCTAGGGATTTTAAAAAATAGTACTTTTTGTAGTTGACCTGATTATATACCTGAAAGTTCCAAGAAAAGCAACGCCTAAATTACTAGAAATAATAAATGAATCCAGAAAAGATGTAGCCAAAAGAAACCCACACAGAACAATTGTATTTCTAGCTGTTAGTGAAATACAGCCATATATTAATAAAAAGATAAAATAAAGAAGAGAGAAAGATTCCATTTATAACCACAAACCAAAAATAAATTTGGTTGAGGGTTTCCTTTGAGCCACAATATATGTTCCAAGATGATTATTAAACCATAACAGGAAAAGGAAAAGAGGATGTGAACAAATGGAGAGATATACTGGATCATTACTGAAAAACAAAATCTAATAAATGTGACAGTGTTTTCAAAGTTGATAGATTTAATGCAATACTGGTTTAAGGCTTTATAAAATACTTATAGAAGCTGAATAATTGATGTCATCTTAGAGAACAGTGGGAAAAAACAAGGACTCTTTCACAGGATTGAAAATACATTGTAAAAAACAAGTTTATCAAAATGATAGGTCCCAAACAGTTTAAAAAAAAAATCAGTGGAACACCTCCGCTGGGTATAGCATCTTAAGTTTAAAACAGAACCAGTTCCAAATTACCATTGTTCCTTCTTCAGTCTGTTTCCATCTCAGGAAAGGCAAAACCACCCTTCCAGGGGCGCCTGGGTGGCTCAGTGGGTTAAAGCCTCTGCCTTCAGCTCAGGTCAGGATCTCAGGGTCCTGGGATTGAGCCCTCCATCGGGCTCTCTGCTCAGCGAGGAGCCTGCTTCCTCCTCTCTCTCTGCCTGCCTCTCTGCCTACTTGTGATCTCTGTCTGTCAAGTAAGTGAATAAAATCTTTAAACAAACAAACCAACCCACCCTTCCAGTGGTCTGGCCAAAATAAGTGAAGTCATCCTTGACCTTCTTTATTTCAAGTCAAAAATAAATCCAGAACCCACCGGTTCTCGCTGGCCCACCACCCGTGCCCCTGAAGGAGGCCCCCCTGGCCTTCTGTCCCTACCGTAGCCTGGAGCCTCCTCACAGACCCACTGGTTTCCCTTCTCTCTTGTGGGCTCTCTAGCACCCCAGCCAGAGCACGTCAGGAACTTGATGTTCCTTTACAACTGCTGCTCTCTTCTTGTACCTGCTTTCCCCCAGATATATGTGTGTGTGTTAAAGATTTATGTACCTGAGAGAGAGAGTTCGAGCCAGCACGTCCATGAGTGGGGAAGGGGCAGAGGGAGAGAATCTCCAAGCACACTCCACACTCAGCATGGAGCGGGAGTAGGGCATCAATCCCATCATGCCGAGGTCATGACCTGAGCTGAAACCAAAGTCGCTCAATGGACTGAGCCACCCAGGCGGTACCCACTCGCTGCCCCCATATATGCATGCTTGTTCCCTCCCTTCCTTCCTGTCTCTGCTCAAATGTCATCTTCTCAGTGAGGTCCTTAAGTTCCCCTTTGGAAATTTCAACCCCATGCCAGTCTCCCTAACATTTTCCTACCTTACTTGTTATTTATTTATCCATCTATCGTGTATTTTTTAAAAGATTTTATTTATCTATTTGACAGAGATCACAAGTAGGCAGAGAGGCAGGCAGAGAGAGAGAGGGAAGCAGGCTCCCCGCTGAGCAGAGATTCCCGACATGGGGCTTGATCCCAGGTCCCCGGGTCATGACCTGAGCCAAAGACAGCTGCTTAACTGACTGAGCCACTCATGAGCCTATCATGCATTTTTTAAGAATTTGTTTCCCTAAATGAAACAAGATGGGATTGGGAGGGAGACAAACCATAAATGACTCTTAATCTCACAAAACAAACTGGGGGTTGCTGGGGGGAGGTGGGATTGGGAGAGGGGGAGGGGGTTATGGACATTGGGGAGGGTATGTGCTATCGTGAGTGCTGTGAAGTGTGTAAACCTGGCGATTCACAGACCTGTACCCCTGGGGATAAAAATACATTATATGTTTATTAAAAAAAAAAAAAATTTGGAAGGGGAGGCGAACCATAAGAGACTATGGACTCTGAAAAACAACCTGAGGGTTTTGAAGAGTCAGGGGTGGGAGGTTGGGGGAACAGGTGGTGGGTAATAGTGAGGGCACGTTTTGCATGGAGCACTGGGTGTTGTGCAAAAACAATGAATACTGTTACGCTGAAAAAATAAATAAAATGGAAAAAAAAAGAGAATTTGTTTCCCTCCTTCCTATTCCTTCTCCAGAATGTTGACTCCATGAGGGTAGAAATGCTTGTTTTGTTCTTAGCACCTAGAACAGTGCCTGGCACGTTGTAGGTGCTCAAAATTTTTTTTTTTTTTTTTTTTTGTCGAGTGAATGAAACAAAACAGAAATTCCTGTGGGTTGGATGTCCTACTTCATACACTTAATTTAAAACAAATGAGAAACAATACAACAATGCAGAAAGAGTTCAGCCCTCACTAATTGTTCAGGCAATGGGATGATAGAAAGTTCATTACCTTATGCCATGTATTACTTTAGAGAAATACTTTATATCACATTGAATAATAAATTTCAGAGTAAAACGCGCACTAATATTTTTAAGAATAAGGAAAAAATCTTGTGTTTGAAGGAGTGATAAAGGCCAGACTGCTGAAGAGATGACAAATATTGAGGGCGAGTTAGAGAAATGGGAATATAGAGACATTATTCTTAAAAAACAAAGATTATTTTAAAACTTATGGTAGACACGGGCTATAGAAAAAATAGATGTGAAAATAAAACTATTGGAAGCTTATCCCAAAATAGGAAAGAATGGTTGCATATATAGTTGTGTCTGGATTCCAGTTTGTAAGTTTCCAGAGATGAGTAGTTTATTAACAGATAAAAAGGAAGAAAAACATCACATAGAAAATATACGGCCTTGAAAGCAATAAAGAAAAACATATCTAAACAACTTTAAGATAGCACTGTGGAACTATTAAGCTAGTAAAAACAAATAAAAATGATAAATCTCATGTTAACAGGACTACAAGTACCTACATGTTGCTGGTGATTATATGTTTGGGTAATTCCTTAAACAATCAAATGATATGTACCAAAACCTATAAAAATTTTCATACTGTCCAGTCATATCTCCTGGACTATTTATTCCATTTTAGGAAGCTGACCCACAAGGAAGTAAATGAAACACCGAGGCTCTTGTCATTATTATGCCCTTGGAGTGACCTGCCCACGCGAACAAAGTGCTTGGAAGCAGGGGTTAGAGAATCAGTCTGGGCTGGATCGTGTGACAGCATCGGGAATTTATAGCCCAGAGTTACTAAACCAAGTGAGATTTTACTCAGACTCATTTTTTGGTTTTTGACTTTAATTTGGGAGGAGGAAGAAGGAAGGCTTTCAAGGCATTCACACTGGAGATGATGGGCTGCCTTGGCCAGGTTGCACGTTCCAGAACCTTGGGGCCAGACAGGCCACTGGGCAGCTCACTTCCTCACCCCTAGGAGACAGCCTCTGGGCCCTGGCTGCAGGCTCTTCTGCTTGAATTGCTTCCTGGGACAGAGGGCTGGTCCCAAATATGGTCCAAATGGGATCACTGGGAAGGAGACACAATGCCTCACAGACTCTGCTGTGGGGAAGGCGGATCCAGGAACACACCCAGGAATTTAGGAAGTGGATAGTGTTTGTTTGTTTGTTTGTTTGTTTTAATTTTTTTTCTAGTGAGAGCCTGCCCATTGGTTGAGCATGGATAGTGTCAAAATTAAATCCTGATGCTCCTGCATTTTCCCTGGGAACATGACAAATTTGGCTGCTGCTTGGGGCAGTGGATGGGCAGAAGAAGGGAGAGACTGAGCGAAGGGGTCTGGAGGGGAGGGAGAAATGTCTCCAGGGCATTTTCTTTAAAAAAGATTTGCTATGTACTGTGCTGTGTGACCTCCTCCTCTCTGTCCCCAAGAGAATTTTGCTAAAGACTGACTCATCTTTTAAGGCTTTTTGAAGTCAGATTTAGATTTCTTCGGAATGTTGTCCTGTGATGATCTGAGGGCAGAAGCAATCCGCAGATATGGGATTATTTATTCACAGAAGCATTTATGAAGTCTGTACAGGATACGAGGCACTGTACTAGGAGCTGAAAATATGGAGGTAAGCAGGGTACAGTCCTCGCTCTCAAGTCGCTCCCAGTGCCCTAGAAAGACAGGCATATATAAAATTAAAAGGTGAATGGTCGGGCGCCTGGGTGGCTCAGTGGGTTAAGCCACTGCCTTCGGCTCAGGTCATGATCTCAGGGTCCTGGGATCGAGTCCCACATTGGGCTCTCTGCTCAACAGGGGGCCTGCTTCCCTCTCTCTCTCTCTGCCTGCCTCTCTGCCTACTTATGATCTCTTTCTGTCAAGTAAATAAAAAAAAAAAATCTTTAAAAAAAGGTGAATGGTCAGTATTAAATAATGATAAAAGTGGCAGCCTGAATAATATTTCCTAAAAACACGTGAATCCTCTTCCCTGAGAATATTACCTGATCCAAGTGAACCTAAATGGAATCATGGGTGTCCTTACAAGAAAGAAGTAGGTGGAAATGTGACACCAAAAGAGAAGAGGGCGATGTGAGAAGCAGAGGCCGAGGGATGTGCTTTGAATGCGGGATGACAGGGCTAGGGATGTGGGGGACCTCTGGAAGCTGAAAAAAGCCAGGAAAAAGATTCTCCCTTCAGAAGCTCCAGAAGGAAGCAGCCCTGATCAAGACAACTTGATTTGGGCGCCTGGGTGGCTCAGTGGATTAAGCCGCTGCCTTCGGCTCAGGTCATGATCTCAGGGTCCTGGGATCGAGCCCCACATCTGGCTCTCTGCTCTGCAGGGAGCCTGCTTCCTCCTCTCTCTCTGCCTGCCTCTGCCTACTTGTGATCTCTGTCTGTCAAATAAATAAATAAAATCTTAAAAAAAAAAAAGACAACTTGATTTTAGGCCAGTGAAACTGGAAACTGATTTCTGACTAATGTTTTCCAAAACTGTACGAAGTTTGTGCTGTTCTAAGCCACCGAGTTTGTGGTAATCTGGTACAACAGCAATGGGAAATGGACACACCAGGGTTCAGGGCAGTAAGGGGCACAGAATGGAACAGGTGCCCCATCATGATGTTGACACAGTGCATACAGGTGTCCGAAGGGAATTCCAAGAGGAGAGGCGTTGGCCACGGACGCTTCCGAGTGGAGAAGGACCATTCAGCCAGCACTCTGAGGTGTCGAGAAATGAAGGAATCAGCCTAGGCCTATCCACGCGCATTCCCCAAGTACACATTTATTATCTGTTCCGAGCTAGGTCTTGTGTTGAGTTTGATGGGGGTCTGAGGATGAATATAGCAGAGTTCTTGTCCTCAAGGAGTTTCCAGTCCAGCAGGGGAAAACATGGCATGAAAGCCCTGGGGTGTCCTTACCGTGGACCAGTTCCCTCAAGTCTCTAGGTTCGGTTCTTTCTGGGTAAATCATAAAAAGAGCTACTTCACCAGATGTTGTGAGGACCAAGTAATAAAATATGGGTAAAGCTGTTTTGTAACCTATGAATCATATTCCAGGGCTGAATACCAGGCTCTTCATTACCCTTCTGGGTCTGCAGATCTCCCTGCTTCCACCACCTTCGCCTTAGAGGGGCTCCCGGCTCCTCCATAAGGCATTCAGAGTTGAATCCTAGTTGGGGGACAGCAATCACCTCACGATCAGAGCCGTCTAAACCACAGGCGCAGACTTAAGCACTGGGTTTCAGTCACTTTTTTTTTCTTCCTTTAAAAAATACTGCTCAGGTGAAATCTCTCTCTCTTTTTTTTAAAATGAGGAAGTTGCTCATTATCAAATATGTGAAAGGATGAAGAGAACAGTTTCTGGGAAAGATGATCTATAACTGTAAGCCAGAAAGTCAAATGCTGTGTAAAGTATGCTGTTTGGCCCTCTGCTGATATTCTCCTATCAGATGACATCGTGCTGAAAACTTGGTGGCAAATGTTTGCAGTGGAACAAAAGTCCCAGCTCAGGGTTTGGCTCCTGGTGAAAACTAAAGAGGGAAATCATCGGTTTAGAAGTTGCATGTGTCCTCACTTCCTGTTTGGTTCCTTTCGGCTCCACAGAGGTGAACGGAGTGTCTCCTCTGCCCGGCCATGTGCTGGGCGAAGGGCAGGCTCTGGGGATGGAATTCACACCTGGTGAGGCTATGGGTCCGTTGTGGTTCCTCTACCTCAGTGTTTGGACTTTTAACTCAAAGGGTTATAATTTTCCGGGAAGATTCTAGAGCCTCTTTCAGATCTTGCTCCCTGTGTGTAGCTTCACTGATCCTTAGCTGAAACAACTCTGTCTCTTTTTCTCTTTTTCTCTGCCTCTGTCTCTTTATGTCTCTCTCTCTGTCGCTCCCTCCCTTCCCCATCCCCTTCCTCCAAGGATGGCCTTTACTCTGCATCTCCCAGGACACTTCATAGTTCAAATATTTTCCTCCACAATCCCTACGTTAAAATGTGCTAGAAATGCAAATATTTTGACAACCAAGCAACAGATTCTGAAATACTTTTGTATCCCCCAAATAATAAAAACAGCAAATACTGGCATGCTATTTTCCAGGACAGTTTAGAGATAGGTACTATTATCATCCCTACTTTACAGATGAGGAACCTGGGCTATTCGATGACTTACCCAGGTCTCGTTGGTCAGATCTTGTGGACCAATTTCCAGCTCAGAAAATGTGGTCTCCACAGTCACGCATCCTGTCTCTTCCCTTCTCCCTGTCCTTGTCCGAAAGTTTTGCACATCTGTGTCATCATGGACACACGTGCCATTATGGGCTCATCCCTTTGAATGCTCCTCCATGGCTATCTTGTACATAGCAGATGCTCAGTAAATAATTGTGGATTAGGTGAATTGGCTCAGAAAAATACAGAAGCTAGAAGAATAAAAGAAATCTGTAAAAGTTGTAATGATGTGGGAGGCATTTCACGATTATAATATTAAGTATAAAATTGCTATAAAACTGAATATAGGGGCGCCTGGGTGGCTCAGTGGGTTAAAGCCTCTGCCTTCGGCTCAGGTCATGATCCCAGGGTCCTGGGATGGAGCCCCACATTGGGCTCTCTGCTCAGCGGGGAGCCTGCTCCCTCCTCTCTCTCTGCCTGCCTCTCTGCCTACTTGTGATCTCTGCCTGTCAAATAAATAAGTAAAATCTTTAAAAAAATTTTTTAAAAGCACACAATTCTTACAAAAAAAACTGAATATACATCATGATATTAACTGCATAAAAATATAAACATAGTACTTCATCCTGAACTGGAAGGAATTCAAAAGAATGTTGGCAGTAGTTGTCACAGAATGGTGCGGCTAAGAGTAAATTTTTGTTTTCTTATGTATGCTTTTTGTCTTTTCCCATTTATGTATCATAGGCTTATGGGAACTTCATAAACAAAAAAATGAAAGTTTGCAAATATATCATCCGCTTAGAGGAGAGGAAGAACAACATGACTGGCAGCTTGCCCTGGCGATCTGTGGTCTCCCTGGGAGGTTGAGTGGAATTTAGGTTGTGGTATGGATTTCACAGCCTCTGTGTGTGTGTGTGTGTGTGTGTGTGACATCTGTGTCACAATCTGATGGTATACACGGGAGAACATAGTGTAAATGTTTACTTATGAATGAGAAAGTAAAAGATTTCTCCCTTTAATATAGATCAAATGGCCCATGGGCTTTGGAGGAAACTGGTCCTAGAAGAGAGTAGGTTGTCAGGGCTGGAAAAAGGCCATAGAGATCCTTAAATCGAATCTCCTCCTCTTATATATCAATATCCAATGCCAACTTTTGTTCAGGGAATTGATGTGGGTTAACCTCAATAGAAAAGAGAAGGTTGAAATCGTTCGTGGAATTCTTACTTCTTGCTCTATCTGGGTCAACCCTGCAGCCTGGTCCTGCTGTCCTGGCTGAGGGCCGCTCAGGCTCACCTTTGGTGGTGGGCTACTGCACCAGTCCAGCTCAGTTAGCCTTTCTGATATGTTCTCTACTCTTTTCTAGGCCTGTGCACACCAGCAGACTGCTGTCTGTGACCAAAATGACCATTCAGAGACATCAAACAACCTGTCACCAACCAGCAACTGACCAGTAATTTGCTCAATTGGTCAAACTGCTTTTGTTTGTTTAGGTTTCGGCTCAGAAGGTAAATTTTGTGGCCTGAAGGATGGCTTCAGGAAGATCACGACTTCTCACACTGAAGTAGAAGTTTCACAAAATATTTTGAATCATTTTTTCCGATTATAAAGGCAATATGAACATTTTATTAAAAATTAGAAAATGCAGAAAAAAGAGAGAAAAGAAATCCCCCATAATCCTAACTTTAGTGATAGCCTCTATTAACATAACTGTTCTTGTAATTAGTGGTTCCTCCTAATCTTTTCCCTCTGTATAGATATATCGTGTACTGTATGTATATTTTATTCCTGCTTCTTTCCCTTAAAACGATATGATAAGCTTTCCCCATATCTCTCCATATATCTCCCATCCCAGCTCCCTCCTTATATTTCCTCTCTTGCTGTGTCTCTCTCTCTTAAATAAATAAAATATAAATAAATAAATAAATAAATAAATAAATAAATTACTGGGGCTCGATCCTAGGACCCTGGCTCAGGTCATGATTCCAGGGTCCTAGGATCAAGCCCCAAGTTGGGCTCTCTGCTTGGCAGGAAGCCTGCTTCTCCCTTTCCTTCTCCCACCCCAGCTCCCTCCTTATATTTCCTTTCTCGCTGTGTCTCTCTCTGTTAAATAAATAAAATATTTAAAGAAAAGAAAAGAATAAAGAATAAATAAAATAAAAATTAAAATGTCATTAAAAAAAGAGACAATCAGCCCTAGGTATCTCCTGACAAAAGTATACACCAGCACCTCCAATATATAAGAAACAAGTGACAGAGAAACACATTAGTGACACTCTGACAACACACTCAGAAAAATCTGGATTCCAGGAAACTCTACAGGACAAATGAACCAGATTTTTAGGGAAGGAAACTGCCGGGGTGGGGGTGGGGGAAGAGATGAGCGAAGGGAAATCGAGGACAGAAAGAGGCTTCAGAGGCATGTCAGCCACTCGCAGTGTATGAATGACATTTGGGTTCACATGCAAACAAACTCCAAAAAAATTTTATGAGACTGAAAATTGAAACACTAACTTAGATATTTGATAATATTAAGGAATTATTAATTTTTCAGAAGTGATAAGAAGTTTTTGTGGTTATATTTTAAAAACCAATCCTTACCTTTTAAAGACACATGCTAAGTGTTTTACATTTGAAAGGATGTATTTGGGATTTGCTTTAAAATAATGGGAAGGGGGCAGGAGATGGTGAGTGGGGGTAGAGGTGGGTCCAGATTGGCCATAGTTGTTGAAGCTGAATGATGGGTGTGTGAAGATTCATTTTACTGTCTCTTTACTTTAGTGTATGTTTGATATTTTCTAGAATTAAAAGTTAGAAAGGAGAACCGAGGAAAAGGAAGCCAGCATCTCTGAAGGCCAAGTGCTGAGCTGAGCTCTGGAGGAAACTGCCCTGTGCTTGAATGAGAAAGACTTCATTTAGTCCCACTTTTCACACACTGGCTGTGTGTCCCTGGACTTTTACTTAACCTCTCTGAGCCCCAGAGTCGTCACTTATAAAACTGATGTTATAAAGTCTGCCTCATAAGGTTGTCATGAGGAGGAAACATGATCTTATCTGGAAAAGTGCTTGGAAACCTAAGTAATATTTGAGTATTTTATCTCAAGCGATGAGTAGAGGATGAGGTCCAGGAGAATCTGCCCCTTTACTCTCCTCAGGGACTTAAGGCTCCCCAGTTTTTCACTGATAGCTGAGAGTGAGCCTTTTGTAGAAAAACACTCAGGTACACCATTTTAATTCCCTTGTTATTTCTTTTATTTTACACTTTTGAATTATTTCCTTTTTGTTTATTGGGGGAGTTGAATTATTTTGTTTGGTTTGGTTGTATATGTGTGTGTTTTGAATTGTTTTCTTGGTGGTTGTCCTAAGGATTACCATCGGCATTTTAGAACAATCTGGCTTAGATTACACAAACTTAATTTTTTAAATATTTGTGATGTTTAGTTTTTCTCAAGCATTGTGACATGAACAGTGAATTGAGTACACTATTTATATTAAAATGTTGTTCTGAAAATTTTCAAAAATCTGCAACAGCATAGATTAGACGAAAACCAACTCCCACGCAGCAGTTATCTTACCTTGAAAATGGTCAGTTCATAAATGATTTGGGTTCTGTTCCCATGGAATGAACCTGCAGCAGGTTTCTGAGACTGCGCAGTGGGTTTTTTAAAAGATTTCATTTATTTATTTGTTGTTTGTTTGTTTGTTTATTTATTTAGAGAGCAGTTGGGAGGGAGAGGCAGAGGGAGTGGGGAGAATTTCAAGCAGACTTTGTGCTGAGCACAGATGCCCATGACTCCCTGTTAAGTCAGGAGCCCAACACGGGACTTGATCTGAGGACTCGGAGATCATGACCTGAGTGAAGTCAGATGCTTGACTGACTGAGTCACCAGGGCCCCATCCTTTCCTTCTTGGACTCCTATTATGCATATGTTGGTGTGGCTTGTTCTTCCATCCGTCTCTGAGGCTTCATTGGTTTTCCTTCTTTCTGTTATTCAGGCAGGATTATCTCAGTGGATTTATCTTCAAGTTCACTGATTCTTCCTCTGGATGTCCAAGCCTACTGTTGAGTCCCTCTGGTGAAATTGTACTTTTCAACTCCAGAACTTCTATTTGGATCTTTTTAATAATTTCCATATCTCGTTGACATTCTCTCTTTGGTGAGATATTATTTGCATATTTTCCTTTAGTTTTTTTTTTTTTTTTTTTAGTAATTTATTTTTAAGTAATCTCTATACCTAACATGGGGCTCAAACTCACAACCCTGAGACCAAGAGCTGCATGCTCCCCCCATGGAGCCAGTCAGGCACCCCTTCCTTTAGTTCTTTAGACCTGGATTCCTGTAGTCTTTGAACACACAATACTAGATTTAATATCTTAGCCTAGTAAGTCCAATGTCTGTGTGTCCTCGGGGACAATTTCTATTGAATGCTTTTTCCCCCTCATGTATGAATCAACTTTCTTGCATCTTTATGCATCTTGTAATTTGCTGCTGCTGCTGTTGTTGTTGTTAGAACCAGATTTTCAAAAGTATATAATGTAACAATTCTGGAAATCAGATTTCTACTCCCTCCCCAGGGTTTGTTGCTGTCGCTGCTATAGTAAAATACGCCAAGCATAACACAGGCCTTGGGCCAAATTCTCTTCAAGACTAAAGCTGTTCTTTGGGAGACTAGAGACAACTTCTTACGTGTAGGCATGGAGCTCATCTGAGGGAAACCAACGTGGATTGGGTGTCCACAGGGCACTCTAATAATGACGCTTCTTTGAGGTTCCCGCAAATATCACAGGCAGAGGGAGGGTTATGGCCTCGGACTTTTCTCTGTCTCCTCAGAATGATGAGAGTGTGTCGAACCTACGGATGACACAGTGATCCTGTCAGCCTTGCTTGTGCGATCCCAGCCTATGACAACCTCCTCTGGAGATCTGGCTGGTTGTATGGCAAGCATATTTCCAGTCTCTTCTCCCAAGAACGTCATGATCAGGCAAAATAAGAATAATGTCAAAGCCTGCTGCCAGCTAAAGTGATCAGTGCCCAGATGTCACCTGGGCCAATAATTAGCTAGGGCCCTGGGAAATGCACAAAGGGTGGACAGGGATAAAACTCAAGGGTCACAAAGGATCCAGCCCAAGGAAGTCAGTAGAGGCGTTGCCAGTCAAGAAGGACCTTCCTCTCTTCCCCCAAAATAGGGGTGCTTGGGTGGCTCAGTTGTTAAACGTCTGCCTTTGGTTCAGGTCATGATCCCAGCATACTGGGATGGAGCCCTGTGTTGGGCTCCCTGCTTGATGGGGAGCCTGCTTCTCCCTTTCCGCCTCCCCTGTTCTTGTGTTCCCTCTCTCACTGTGTCTCTCTCTGTCAAATAAATAAATAAAATCTTAAAGGGGGGGGGGGCTTTTCCTGAGGCCCAGGTGGTGGGCACATACCTGGGAAGGACCCTCCTCTCTTTAGACGTAGGGTTAGCAGTAGGGCCAAATACGAATCTGAGTAGGAATCTGTCATAGGTACCCCTGTCTGGTGCCAGACTAAACAATCCTTCTGAGGGGAAGAAGAAGGAGGACGCTAAGGCCCTGGGGATCCTCAGTGAGAAGTGGCCCTTTGTTGTGCCAGATGTAAGGAGTTATGTTAAATGACCACTAGACTGTGATCTAACAAGGCTGACAAGACCTTGAAAACAGCCAGGTTGGGGTTCCAAGCTAGGTTCTGTCACTTACCACCTTCTGGAACCTTGGCCAAGTTCTAAGCGTCACTAGACTTTAGTTTCTACATCCGTAAAAGAGCGTCTTACCACCCACTCATGGGGCTATTGTAGGATGGAATGACGTTGCATTTTTCACAGAGTGCCTCACTCACACCAGGCAATTAGTCAAGGAAAGTTGTTCATCTTGTTGGCAGCGTTGGATAAGGAAGAGGAATAGACCAACGCCACACTGCTTGAAATCCTTCTGTGCTTTCCTCTGCAGTGATTTTCCTGAAATCCTGCACAGCACTGTACCCTTAGTCAGGTCCTCCGGTGTAAGCTCTCCCGGCACCTGTATCTTCCTAGCTCTGTTTCAGCCTTATGCTCACTTATTTGTGTAACTGACTGATACCTGTCTCCCTCACTGACTCCTCGGCTCACCATTTTATGCTCAGTATTTAGCAATTCATGGGGAAAGGGATGAGTGAATAAGAATAAGCCTTTGGCCTCTGCAGACCTCACTAGGTGCACACGCTGGAAGGAACCAGACAGCAGAGTGGCTGGGGGCAGGTGTCCATGACTTCAGAGCAGTGCTGGGACCTGGGGGCCCCTGAACCCCAGGGCGACTGGAGCTCAGCTTGGGGCTCTCACCCAGCTCTCCTCCAGGAGTTTTTTGGACAACTCCTTGACCCAGCCTCCTCCACTTCCCCCATCTGTAACCTCTCCTGCCCCACTGCCCCCCAGTCCCAGAGCTGCATCAATATGGACTCTGGACAAGGTCGTGGGGGTCAACCTGTGGGCCTTCATGTGGTCTCAGACCAGGGATGGTGCTCTATGGCAGCCACAGTCCCTGCAGGCCTCAGTGAACCTCTCTGTGGGTTGGTCACTTTGCCATGAGGCTTTTCCAGCCAGCGTGGTCCACCTTCTTCCCTCAGCAGTCCCAGCCTCCAGGCAAGCAGAGCCCGGTCACAGGCCCTTCCCAGAAACCGAAGTGGGAAACCAGGGGGCAAATGTGCTGCTCTGGCATAGGGGGACTTCACCGGAGTAGGGGAAGGTGGGCTCTTCTCCCTTGGCTACCCAGCAGCTGACCTGGGCACTGCCCATGCCTCCATCACCTTAGCGCCTTGTTCAAGGTGTCACCAGACGCCCAACCAGACCCCGGGCCACCACCGGCTCCTTCCTTACAGGGCCCGCCGTCTACAAGAGGTTAACCTCAGGCTTCTTCCTCGTCGTCTCTGATTCACTTTCCTGTCTCTGGCCGGATAATGGTTTGGGATTTGGCCAGGCCCTTCTCTGGCGTACTTGAAGACAGAGTTCCTGACCCTCCCTGCCGATGGGCACCTACGGCCTCCCAGAGCCACTTTCCCCTGGGTCTCCTACCTGTCCCCTGCCTCTGCTCAGAAATCCCTGAGCTACAATGTGTCTGAAGTCTCACCCAGCCAGCTCTGCCAGCTTCCACTGAGACGAGTCAGGCTATGGCAGACTACCGGCTCCCTGGTGGCTACCCAGAGGGAGCTGTGCTTAGACCGGGCCCCCAGGGACCACTTGGCAAGGGCAGCACCAAAACCCGCTTTATTTGGGAGCAGCCCTTTGGAGTGGTCCCTTCTGGGGCATCCCTCAGACGAGGTAGACCTGGCTTGTATTCTGAAACCAATTCCAAGGATGATGAGGAAGCCCAGGTTCGGAGAGGGCACATGCTCGCACAAGTCTGCCCAGCTCGGCAGTAGGAGAGCCAAACCAGCTACCTAAGTTCTCTTGCTCTGAATCCAAACTTGCTCCATAGATAAGAAACTCCTCAAGCAGCCGCTTGCAATGAGGGAAACCCAGGAATGTCCTCCTGAGACTCTCTGGACTTTCTTTCTGGATGTTTCCTGAGGCTTCTGAAAAGGGAGGTGAAGGGCAGCCATGTTTTTTCTTGGTTGGTTGAGTTTTTTTGGCCTATCTTTGCTTTAAAGTGTCCATTCCATCCATAGCCCAGTGATTAGTGAGGGTTCTAACCTAACCTCATCTCCATCAGAAGGTCAGGAGAACCTTCCACTGAATGTTCCTCCTCTCCTTGGCTAATGAATGAGTATAGTTATTCAATATACATTCCACAGATTAGGACCAAGTAAGGTCCTAGAAAAGGACATCTGCGAACTCTGGTCAGAATTTGCATTGTTATGCCTTGTTCACTCATTCAGTATTAACCTTTTGACATGCATTTATTGGACACTTACTGTATGTCAGGTAATCTTAGACACTGGGATACACGGAAGGTTGCAGAATAGTTTCTGCTATGTTCATGGCCCAGTGGGATGGACAGACAAATTAGCAAGCTCTCAGTCTGTGGGAGAACACAGGAGGAAGGCACTAAGCTTGGGTGGGCCTGTGGGACCTGTATCAAGGCAGAAAGACTTCTCCGAGGAGGTGATTTTTAAGTCTGGATTCGGAGGAAAAACTACAGTAAGCTTCTTCAAAAATCTTTTCTGAGGGGCTTTTCATGAAAGGTGGGATATGCTTCGGGGAACGGATGAGATGAGGAATAGGATGGTAGTTGGCGGGGGTGGAGGGTTAAGGTACACAGAGGGATGACAGAATTACGTGGACAATTAGTCCCTGGCCAAGTTTGTTTAGAGCCAGTCCTGGCCCTATAACCTTGGTCCCCTAAGTACAAAGACCCAAACTTTTCAGTCAGCATGCTCCAATAAGATTTCTGTGATGGTTTGAAAGATCATCTGTGTCCTCCAACATGGTAGCCACATGTGTGGCTAGTGAGCCTTTGAAATGTTGCTAGCATGACTGAAGAACTGGATGTTTACTTTTATTTCGTTTTAATTCATTTCAAAGTAAACAAACACCATGTTAGACAGCGCACCTCTATGTGCTTCTCACCCTGGACCACATTTGAATCACTTAAGATGTCTTTCAAATTTCTGATGCTTGGTGTCTGCGCCTTTCCCAGTGAGATTCTGATTTTCTTGATGTAGGGTGGGGCTTTTTGGGGAAACAACTCAAGTGACTCTCAGGTGAGCAGGGGGTTGAGAACTACGGATCTGAAATCTTGTCTGCTGCATCTCACGGGTAGGGAGGGCCTGGTATCACAGGGCTACTTAGGATAAGTGTCTGGGCTGTGCTGGGCCTTCAGTCACCCTGGCCTTTCCCAACACCCGTCTACCCCCTCCAGGCCACAGTGCCCAGTGGGAGGATCAGGCCCTAAGACCCGTCACAAAGGATCTCAAAAGAGACCAGCTGACTCTCCCCCTGCCAGCCTCACCCACTCCTTAGCGGAGGCAGCACTCATCCACCTGAGCCCTGCTAGGCCGCAGCCACCTGCCCTGGAGAGTGGGGGATGGCCAGGGTTGGTGTCAAGGAGCCTGGTCCTTGCAGGCCTGGGGCCCTTGGACAGAGCCCAACCAGCCATTTTCCCAGGCTGGGCGAGGTTGGGCTGGAGCAGGGGCCACGGGCCAGGCCTGAGGTTTGGCTGGTTTCTGTCTACTTTCCCATTAAACAGATATGCCAGTGAATGTGTTTGGGACAGCAATGATGCAGGAGGTCTTGGTAACAAGACTGCAGCTTGGAGAGAACCCTCTTTCCCCATGTATCCTGGAAAAAGCTTTCTGAGCTGGGGCTCACCCAGCAGCTGCTGCCCGCCCACCCGTTTTTGCCCCCCACGCCCCAAAAGCACTTTTCCCATGACTCACACATGGCAGCTTGTGCACTTCTTTTATTATTAAATATATAAGCAGCTTCCTATTTTTTAAATAGATATTTAAATGACTTTATATAAAATAATTCACCAC
The DNA here is from genome assembly GCF_922984935.1 of Meles meles. Classification (NCBI taxonomy): domain Eukaryota; kingdom Metazoa; phylum Chordata; class Mammalia; order Carnivora; family Mustelidae; genus Meles; species Meles meles. Next base: position 121,629,125 of record NC_060066.1, read on the forward strand.
TTCCAAGTATAAAAACAAAATCTCACAGTGTGTGAGCCAATGTTCCCTCTCAGCTTTCTCAATGAAAGGATTCCTGTGCAGATAGCCGGGGGTGGGGCTCCCAGAGGTCTGGGGGCCTTCCTACACCTGTGTCACCAAACGCCCACAAAGATCTTCTGCAATGGGCTGGATTTGCTTTCTTCACTTTTAAAATACTATACGTATGGGGTGGGGGAGGAATGCCTTTTTTCTGTGTTTTTTTTTTTCCCTTTCACTTTTAAATACATATTTTCTAGCATCAAATATAGAGTCTGTGACTAGTAGGAGCCCCACAGGGCAAGTTCCCTGCTGCCTTTCCTTCAGCCAAGAGCAGCAGGGCAGGGGTGGGGGGGTACAGGGAGGAGACCCCCACTTTTGAGGGCAGGAGGAAAAGTTCATGGGCCCTCGCCCAGCGGCCAGGAAGGCTGGAATCTCTCACTAGTGGGCCCAGGACAGCAGGAGAGGAGGGGCACAGCAGCACAAAAGGACCAAGGCGGGGTGATCAACGGCCCTGACACCTCCAGCCAGCTCTCAGAGCGGTGGCCCAAGAAGCTGAAGCCCTCAAGGCAGACTTGGAAGTGGATGCCTGGTCTCTCTCCCACCCTGGCTGGCCTGGTCAGAGAGACAGTGGAGGGGCGACAGCTGGGGAGATCACTGCCTACCTGGGTGGGGAAAGAGAGGGTGGGAAGAGGATGGGACCTGGGTGCCATGCTCTGAGGTCGGCACAGGCTTGCCACTGCGATGGGGCTGGGGCCTGGTACGGGAAAGGAGACCAGGTGGCAGGGTCGGGGTGCAGACACCCTCCCCCAACCACCTCGGCATACCCATAAATGCGAAGACCCAGTTTCAGTGGGAGCGCCCCCTGCAGCCTTCCCCCCGGGGGTGGGGGGGGTCTGCCTCTGTCCTCCCTCCCACTAGTCACTTCCCTCTTGGGAATGTCAAAGTGCAAGACGCAGAAACCTGCGAACAACAACAAGGATGCAGCCTGAAGACCAGCTCCGGCTGGAGACCCAGGCGTTTCTCCTGCCCCACCAGCCCTGGGGAGTCGAAGCCTCAGTCAGCAGAAGGTCAGGGGCTTAGGGGCTCCCTCAGTCGACACACAAGGCCAGCTCGGGCACTAGGCGCAGGCTGCTGGCAGGAGGCTGGAAGGGCGAGAGGATGGACGGACGTTCGCTCACAGGGATGGACAGGGCGGGCTGTTCAGCAGGCAGGTTCAGTATTCACAGTGCAATGGCTTCCTTCAGGAGGGAAGCCTCTGTGCGGCCTCCCGGAGAAGCTCTGGCAGAGCTGGAGGGAAGGTGGGGCAGACGCTGGAGCTGGCTCTTCCCCTTGGCCTTGGAACCAAGCCAGACAGGTCCCTAGCGCAGGGTTGACCTCCCCTCTCCACCTGGCAACCAGCAGAGGACACCTGGGCAAGCGGAGGGTGTAGGCCCCCTCCAGGCTGTCAGCACAGACCTGGCAGGCCCAGAGGCCTTCTCTTCCCGGCTTTTGGGCTGCACATCTTGACGGGAAATCTAGCCGACGCTGGCCCGCCCTGCCGAGCTCATGCTTCTCTCTCCGGAGACAAGTCCCTGCTTGTCGGTGTTGGGATCCCTTGGCACCAGGCAGTCCTCTGGGCACCAAGGCTCTTCCATCCCTCAGTGCCCATCCTGCTCTCCCACGTCCTTTGGGCATCTGGGTCCCTGGCCCAGGTGTGGCTTGGAGGGGAGTGGGAGGAGGACACGGTCCCTGAGGCACAGAGGGTCCTCAGCCGGGCTTCCCAGCCTTCCTCTAGTGAATGGGAGCCTCCAGGGCCCACGATAAACATTAGCAGCGTGGGGGGCATCCTCCAGCCCTCTTGTAGTCAGTCCAGAGTCTGAGGGTTGAGGGCAGAGGGACCCCAGCCTCGCTGCTCTGGTCTAGTCCTGGCAGGCAGGAGCTCTTGTGGTGGGCAGGTCACATTCCCAGGAGAACAGCTGGGGGGGGGAGGGGTGGTAGACACCCCCATCACATCTCTCCCATGGAGAGACTATCCTATGTGCCCAGCTGTAGGGGAGAGAAAGAAAGGCCAGTCAGCTGAGTGGGAGTGGAGGGAGGGGTCACTGAGGACATGAGTGGGGGGAGGCATAGCGTTCCTGTGGGCTCGTGGCCATGCTGCAGGCAAGACTTCCATCCGTCCACTCCCTCGTCTTCCCAGCTACCCCAGACACCGCAAGGGACCAGGCCGCTTTTCCTGGCAGTGGCCCAAGCCTTTGGCCAGACTGGCCTCACCTCCTACCTCCTCCTGGGGAACTAGGGACCGCAGGGGGAGGTAATGGGGCCTGGTAGAGGCTTAAGCAGGGCTGGGGGAGGGTGTTGGCCACTGTTCAAGCGGCAGAGGCTGACGGAGAGGGAAGGGGGCACTAGAGGACCCTTAGACCCCTTTTCAGATAAGACCATCTCACTGGCCTTGGGCCAAGGAATGAAGGGTGATTCCAGTTAACTCTAGCGAAGAGTTATACCCTACACCATTCATCACAGAGGGTCATCACACATGTTACTCTGGACGGCAGGTCATGGGTAACGAAGAGGAAGAAGCAGACACAGTTCCAGAACAAGGAAACTCCCATTTTGCCACTTGGCATGCTAACCCCTAAGCCACCCAGCCTCCTTCCTGATGGGCTAAGGGACTTGCCTCCCTGCACCATCCATGGGAGCCGGGGCCCTGCTCCCTCCAACCCCACCCCCATCATATTCCCTTGCCCAGCATCCTTGGAACGCTTTGTTCCCAGAGCAGAAATCCCCTGGACCCTATCCAACAGTTTGACTTTGGATCCTGTGTGGAGCTTCCCTCCCTGACCATCCATAGGCCCTACTGGCAAAGTCCATGATGGACGAGGAGGGCAGATATGACCAGAGCTTCTGGCTCCCAGCCCATTCCCATGCTCTGGAGAGGGAAGAAGGGAAAACCATAAAATGGACATGAGCCTCACTGAGTACAGCTGGGCCACAGGCCCTGCTGGAGTTAGGAGGGAAGAAGGACCAAGTGGGTGAGCTCCACTGCCCGTGTCCTCTTTCCTTGAGTGGAGGAATTGGGGTCTGTGTTTTCTTTCTGAGCATCCCTCTATCAGTCTCTCTGCCTGTGTTTTTTCCTCTCTCTTTGTCAGAGTGGTAGGTAGCCTATGGACAGGCCCTGAGTCTCCTGTGGCTCCTGGGGCCTGGGCCAGACCTACTGATCCAAGCGGGGTCTGGATATGGCCCCTGCCCTGGGTTCCCTCTCCCAGTGAGATTTTGAGGGGAGGAAGAGGGAAAGCTTGTCAGGGCCTGAGAACAAGCAGGCAGGGAAAGCAGAGAAGGAGTACAGAGAAGATGAGGCAGAAGGTCAAGACTAAGGGGGGAGGCTGGCAACCAGTCAGAGGGAGGTGTAGCCCCAGGGTCCTTGGTCCCTCCTCTGCTTTCCCAGTCCTGAGGGGGTCTGGGCTAGCCTCACAGCCCTGCCCGTGTCCTGTCTGATCCGCTCACCCATCTTAGCCTACCCCACCAACAAGGGGGACCCCGGGGTTCCAGATGTGTTGCTTCACGCTTTTCTAAATAAACTTTCCTGATTTTGAGTGCTCGTTAGGTCCCTTTCCTGTCGAGGAGTGGCCCAGACCTGTCACTGTACACATGGGAAGGTCCTAAGGTGCTCACTTGCTTTTGGCATGGGGTGTAACGAGAAGCCCGAATAGGTTACCCCTGCTTGTCAGCCAGCCGGCCAGTCAGTCAGCAGATCAGGCTATTAGCCAGCTAGCTAGTCAATCAACCAGTCAGCTCACCAATCAACAACCAGCCAGTTAAGCAGTTACCAGCTAGTCAGTTGGTCAGTCAAAGTCACCTCGCCAGCTGGTCAGTCAGTCTGTTAGAGTCTATTAGTTAGCTGGCTAACAGGTCACCCAGAAGACCGGTTGGTTAGAGACAACCGGCCAGACTCTGGTGGTCAGTCAACCCTGAAGTCAACGAGGCCACAGTTATTGAGTTTGTGACAAGTATGGAGAAGCCCTCTCTGTATTAGAACATGGGACAGAAGAAAGTGGCAAAAAAAGTGGAAGACACAGTCCCTGTCCTCAAGGGGCTCACAGCCTTCTTAGGGATGCGGACTATACATACACACACAGAAGAAGGTTTGAAAATGTATAAAAACAACATCCAAATAAGAGCAAATTGATATAGATACGAACCAAATACAGAAGGGCTGAGGGGTAGGAACTGAAGAGCAGGCAGGGGGTGGGGAAGTCAGTCTGGAAAAACGGGAGGTGGCGGGGTTGGGGGAGCTGCCTGGTATCAGGGAGCCAGGGCTGAGGAAAGATAAGGATCACATCTTTATCAACAACGTGGGTGAGGACAAGAGAAGGCACTCCTCAACGTGCAGGGGACACACTTGGGAGGGCTAGGAAGACAGAATGAGGATTTAAAACTATTGCCATGGGCTCAGGTGCTGGGCAGAAACCAACGAGGTGGTTTCAACAAGGACACACAGAAACTCCTGCACCAGGGTTAGAAAAACGAAGCTGTCCACGTGAGGGAAATAAGGCCTGGCTTGACAGAGGTTTATGGGAAATGGAATTTGGGGTTTAACAGACCATAAGCTCAACACAGGACAATAGCACGAGGCAGCTATTAAAAAACAGAGCAGAAAACCCACGAACGTGGGGCGCCTAGGTGGCTCAGCGGGTTAAAGCCTCTGCATTCGGCTCAGGTCATGATCCCAGGGTCCTGGGATCAAGCCCCGCATCGGGCTCTCTGCTTGGCTGGGAGCCTGCTTCCTCCTCTCTCTCTCTCTCTGCCTGCCTCTCTGCCTACTTGTAATCTCTATCTGTCAAAAAAATAAATCAAAAAAAAAAAAAAACCCACGAACGTGATATGAATCTGTGCAAACAGAAGAATACTGTCCAGATAAGGAAGGCAACAGTCCCACTGTACTTGGAGCTGGTAGACAACATCTGATGTACCATGTCCAGGGCTGCGGGCCCCATTTTCAGAGGGACATTGACAAATGAGTGTGTCCAAAGGAGGGCGACCAGGATGGTGAGGGGTCTGAAAACCATATCATATAAGGAACGTTTGAGGCACTTTGCCACACTCAGCTTAGAGAATTCTTTAAGGGGATATGGATAACAGACTTGAGACACTGGAGGGCTATCATGAGAAGAGGAGGGAGAACCATCATGGAGGGAGCAGGGAAGCTCCCTGGAGGAAGGACCTCCTCCCAGCACTCCTGGGAGATGACAGGGAGCTTGCCTGGGACTGGGAGCACGGGCCCAGCAGCTGGCTGACCCCCTGTCGGGGGTGAAGAGAGAAGACCCCCATGGTGGGGGATGCTGGCCAAATGACCTCTAAGAGCCTTTCCAAGACTAAGGTTCTGTGGATCCTTAAATCTAAAGTAGGGACATAGAAACGGTCTTGGCTGGGGAGAAGGGTCAACTAGGTGCAGGCCGATAGGAAGCCAGTGAGAGGTGGATGTTAGGGCCAGCTGCTGGAGAAGCCTGGGAGCCCAGCTGAGAATGTTGGGTTTGAAGTGGGTAGCGGTGCAAATTCCCCAGGAGGGTAAAGACTTTACACAAGATTTTGGTTGCTCTGGAATGAAGAGTGGCAGCAAGACTAAAAAGCGAACACAGAAATCATAACCCGATGCACGGGTAATAGTGTCTGGCTCAGACTGGGGGGCAGGGAGGGGCAGGATCTGGTGATGGATGGAAAAGGGAGTAGAAGGGAGTAGGAGGGGAGGAACTGTGGCCTGGCCTCGGGGGAGTTGGTGGTATCCCCAAGGTCGGATGATGGGAAAAGGGGTAGCTTATTTTAAGGGGTGGAGAGAGATCCAAATCAGAGTCTTACCTTAGAGACCCCTCTACACGGGCAGTTCCACCTGTCTGTCCTCACCCTGGGTCAGGGGGCTGCAGGCAGAGCATAGGGCTGGTATAAGACTTCAGCAGAGTGTCCCCCAACCCTCCTATACATGTGCTCCAGCCCTCTCAGATTCAGAAGACCCAGAACTGCCTAGCCCTAAGAAGAAATCAGGAAAAATCCCAGATATCTGGTAAAGAAGAAACGCCCTTCCTCCTCTCCGCCTCCCATCCTGCTCCACTTCCTCAGAGCAAGTGAAGGAAAGTCTCCCCCAGGTCTAGAAGGGAGACAGATGCCAAGACACACCTCCCCACCCCCATGCCTTCCAGAGCATTCCCACCCTGTGGAAACTCTCACCTGCCCTCTGGTCGCTGCATGGGAGAATCCACTGTCTGAGGCTCTCGATGGCTCTGGGGACAGACAGCAAAGAGCAGGTTCACTGAGGAGCTGAGGACTGATGTGCAAACTGCGGCCTCACCCCCAGGCAGGGGTGCCCAGGGGAGTAGATAAGTGAGTTATCAAAGTCGCCCCCAGCTACCCAGATGTGGGGATGAGCCACGGGCCAGGAGAGATTTCTGAGGCTTCCCTGCTGGGTCTCACCCTCTCTTCTGCCCAGGCTGGCTGCTTCCTATCCCAGGGGGCCTCTGGGCCCAGGCTCCGCAGAACTTCCAGTGAAAGCCCTACCCTCATAGCACTTTGCTTGGTCAGCTCCCCGCACATGTGGGTTCTCTTCCCATTCTTGGCCCAAGAATATTCTCTCCCCGTTCCTTCCCGTTGACTTTATAGGCTTGGGTTTCTCATATTTTTTAAGAAACCCTCCATTTCAACCTCTTATCTTCTGTGTTTGGTTGGGCCCCCGTCTTGGCGCCTGAGGAATCCAGCAGGGCCCAATAATCCTCTGACCTGCTCCTCCCCCCAGACTGTGCCCCTCCCCCCATGAGCTGCCCTCCTCTCTTGGGGCCTCTCCTTACCCGCCGTCTCCGCCTGTAGAACAGGAGGCCACCGACGGCCAGCAGGACCAGGATGATGCTGGGCACCAGCAGGTGGAATGTAAACCGGGGGAGCTGAGGGTCAGAGTTTCTCTCCTTCTGCCTCTCATGGCCTGTGTCAGTCAAAGGAATGGAGTTAAAAGGGGCAGGGGCCCTGGCTGCCCCCTCACTTGCTCGTCTTCCTTCCAGCTCTGTGGGGCTCCTTCGATCCCTGGTGCTCCTTCTGCCCTCCAGCTCCCCGAGGGGCAGCACATGGCCCCAAGAGTGCCTTCTGGAAAGCTTTGGGTGTGCAGAGAGGGCCGAGGGATTGCTGAGGACTCGCGGTGGCCGCGACAGGATCCTGGCAGAGCTTGGCTCCTGGTGGTCTCTGGGTGGGGCAGGTGGACGGTCTGTCTTCTCAGGTGTGTGACTCTGGGCCTGGCCAGTGGATCTTGCAGGGCCCACCGTGGGCAGGGGAATGCCAGTCATGTCCTCTGGCTGCTGGCCCCTGGCTGAGTAGGACAAGGGAAAAGGTGCTGACAAGAGGTCACTGGGCCTGGCGGTCGTCTCGGCCTGGAATCTGCCTCTTTCCAGCCTGGAGGAAGAAAGCTCTGCCCCTTGGGGTACGGGACCCTCACTAGCCTCTCCGGAGGCCTCTTCCAGGGTCCAGTTGGTGCCCAACGCAGAGTTAACAGTGTCCTCCATCCCCAGGTCGGGGGCCCCAACAGAAGGCTGGGGCTGAGGTGACTCTCCGACGGGGCTGGCCTCCACACCTGGGGGCTCCGGAGTTTCAAAGCTCTGGCAGGTGCTCCTGGGTGGTCGCTGCTTGGCACTTCCTGGGTCCAGGTCCACTGTGCGAAGGGACTGCTCACTGGGCAAGAGGGAGCTGCCCTCTGTCCCCTCAGAGTCAGCCCGAATCAAGCCAGCCATAGGGGCCATGGAGGGGGCAGGGGGCTGCTGAGGGGAGACAGAGGCCAGGTCACTGCTAGGGGTGGCTTTGGGGTACAGGCAGTTGCAATCAGGCTTGGTCACCACATCTGAAAGAACCACAGAGAGAGGGAGAGAGAAAGACGGGGAGGAGATAGAGTCACCAGCCTCCAGCACAGCTTTCCCGGGTGGGGGAGGGGGTCGAGAGGGGGATATGGGTCCAGGGGCAGTCCCTCACCCCCTAATTCAGCACTGGGGCAGAGGAGAGGACAGGACTGGAGACAGAGCTCAGGACACAGGCCTCAGGCAGTGAAGGTACAGACCGCGGGGTCTCACAGGCAGAGAGCAAAGAGTGGGTGTAGAGACACAGATCGGGGGCGGGGGGCAGGGAAGACCAGTGAACAGCCTTTCCTGAAGTTCCAGCCGGCTAGGTGCCCAGTCAGGATTAAGCAGCAGCTAGCCAGGAAGTGGAGCAGCAGCCTCCGGGACTAACCCAAGTCACCCCCAAGTCCCATAGACAGTGTCGACTGGAAAGCAGCGAGGCATTTCGTGCACAGCCAGGGGCCACACAGCCAAAGCCATGGGCGGGAACTAGCTGGGGCTGGAACACAGCCAGTACTTGAGGCCTTGGGATTGAAGTAACGAGACTGGACTTGGTCACTGGCGGGTCGCGGGGCCTCAGGCCCTGCCTCAAGGAGCAAGGTTGAATGTAGGAGGGCACAAGTGACACGGGACGCAGAGACGAGGACACGCAGGGTACGCATGTGTGCGGCTGGGCCTGCACTGGGAGCTTCTGAATGATGCTCAGACTTCAAATCCAGCCTTTTCCCTTGAGGGGACACTTAAGGAGTCCTGGGGACTTCTGGAGCCAGGGTATCCTGGTGGTTCACAGCAGGGCTCCTGGCGCAAGGCCCTGGGTCCCAGATGGAGCCTCGGTCTCTCCACGGAACCCCCTGTACGTTCAGCCAGCCTGCAGAGCTGGCGGGGAAAGCCTCCATGCCTGCAGGGCTCTCCGAGGGGGGCCCCTTTCCCCTGCCCTAATCTTACAGCCACCAGCATGATCCTTCTCAATGCTTCCACATGCAGACATAGTTGGTGTGCATGCACACACATGTCGGAAAAGACATGTGCCCAGGCCCACCCAGAGGCACAGGAAGCCACATATGTACACAAGGAAAGCACATCTGCACATACAGGAGCACGAGTAGCAGCCAGGCTGCCTCCCCAGGGTCCCTCCAGCCTCCCTCCGGCCTCCCTCCGGCCTCCCTCGGGCCCCATGTCTCACCTCCCCATCCCTGCTCTGTTGCCCTCCCTCCTCCCCTTGCCCTGCACTCACTGGCCTTTTCGGTGCTGACCTTGGCTGGAGCACTTAGCAAAACTTTCGTTGCAGTTCTTGCTGAAAATGTTCCAGTCCTTTTTCAGGAGAGTCTTTGTTTCATTAAAGACATTCTTGATCTTTTCCAGCAACTGCAGGGGTGTCTCATAGAAAGTTCTGACGCAGGCCTGGAAAGAGAGCAGTGCCCCCCTTAGTGAGGATGAACATTGGTCTATGTCTCTAGCTTGTTTGCCAAACTCCCCGGCCTTTCTCACATCTGTCTCCTTTTTCTCTTTCATTTTCTCCTTCCCCTTGCCCCTAGTCTGCAGTGGAATCCGTCCTGAGATCTTGAGATACGTCATTTATTTGCAGATCTATTTAACACATATCTGTGTGCCAGGCATATGACAATTACCTGGGAATCAGGCAACGAACACCGGAGACATGGTTGGTGGCTGAGTTGGACACTGAGTCCAGCAAGGCATTGGCCTTAAATGCACTGTTACAAGTGCAGTGAGTCACATGGAGAAGTGCGGCATGATGTGAGAATTTTACAAGTGGAACTGAATGAGGGCTCAGAGGAATTTCCCCATGGAGCCAATGGAAAGAGGAGCAAGTGTCACCCAGAAAAGGAGGCGGGTTTGGAGAAAGCTGAGAACAGACTGTGCAAAGATCCTGAGGCAGGAAAGAGACCCAAATGTCCAAAGACTGAAAGATGGCTGGAGTGGATACAGGAAGGCCATCTAGGAAGAAGGTGCAACAAGAGATGCAACTGAGAGAGGTCAGCAAGGGCCAGGTCCTGCAGGCCCTGGTTGGCCATGTAGGAAACTGTTAACTTGATCCACAGAGCAAAGACAAAACATCCGAGGGGTTGTGGGGAGGTGGGTGGTGGCACGATCAGACTTAAGTTTAGAAGGGTCATCCTGCTGTGGTGTGGAGCAGGCCATGAGGACTTGGGTCCTTCTTCGGCACTGGTATGCCTTGGAAGGAGGGCTGAAGCTACCCCCAGTCCTGTCTGTTGCGCTGTTCTTTTCTATTCTGCTTATAGGAGCCAGGTTCCCCACACCCGCTGGAGCTTGCTTCGCACACTTCTGGCTTTCTTCCCACCTCTTGAGCTGCTCCTCAGTCTCCTTACCAGGCTCCCAACCTCCAGCTGATTTATAAATTCCGGCAGTCCTCAAGGCTGTCCTGGACTCACCTCTCCTCTCACCCCAGATGATGCCACACAGGCCCATGGGTTCATCGGTGGCCTACTTGCCCATGAGTTCCAAATACCGAGTTTTCCCTTATCCCCAGGTGCACAAGGGAGAACTCTAAGCTTAACTAGGCTCTGAGGTCCTCAACGCCATCTCTGAATGCCCAGGGCCTGTGTACAGTCGGCCCTGGGGAGATGGTGACCCGAGGGATGAATGAAAGAACACAGGCATGAGAAGACCATCACTCAGCTCCTCCACTCACTGGCAGAGCAGACTATCGAGTTTGGGCTCCTTTTCTCCTCCGTAAAGTCAGAACCATCATCCTTTCCAGCGTCCCCACCAGGGCTGTGGTAAGAAAGAAGGATGCTGGCACTCTCTCACCCTTCTACGTAAACCTCCGTCTCCTTCATTCCTCACCTCAGGCTTCATAGAGAAGACAGCAGCCATCTGACAAAAGGTCCGGCTGCCCACTTATGACACAGAGCCGATGCCTTATCTCCTCAGGGGCTCTGATCCCCGCACCAGCCTTCCCCTCTAGCCTCAAAGTCTCCCTCCTTCCTCAAGGCTTCCTCGCCACCACTGCTTCCACACTGGATCTAGGCCATGTGCAGGGTGGGTGGCTGTTGAAAATGCAGATTCCCAGGCCTGCCCACAGACCCAATGAATCAGACTTTCTAGGGGTGCATCCTGGGAATCTGGAATTTAATCAAGCTCTCCAAGCGATATGTATGAACTTTAATGGTGGAACACCCCGGCTTCAATGCCTCTTGGGAAAAAGGGTTCCTCCTGCAACCCCACACTCCCTCTGGCAACCTCTCCCTTTTTCTGGGCCCTTGTGGAGCTGAGCTCCTCTACGGGGTGGCCTCTACTTCCTCTGTGTTCACCCATTTGGTACCTACCTCCGGTGGCAGCTGCACACTCCTAGACCCATCGGACGCTCTCCTACCCTGGCCTTGCTTGGACTTTTCAACCCCATTTGATAAAAGCGACTACTCATTCCATCTTGAGACCCCTTCTCCATGGGTCCAGTGAAATCAGTCCCCTCATTTTCCTCCCACCCCTCAGGCTGCTCCTTCCCAGTCTCCTCATCGGGTGCTGTGCCTACCTGGCTTCTGAGGGCTGGGGTTCCGGGGCCCTGTCCTACCATCTCCTAGCCTCATGCATGACATCCTTGCTGTCCCCTCGTTCGTGTGCATCTTGGTGGCCCAACTCAAGCCCAAGCCGTCTGCTCCACATTTCTGCTCAGCTGTTTCACAAGCATCTCGGGGTTGTGTTTCCCAAAATGAGCTCCTGCTCTTCCCCTGAGTCTGCTCTAACTACTGATTTTCCCCATTTCACAAGTTCCACAGATCCCTAGTCCAAGCCTCTAAGGTCTCCGGCCCGACTTGTGCCCCCTGTTGGCCTCCCAGCCTCCATTCTTGCCCCCTGCAGTCTCCTCTCCACAGGGCTACCAAACCCGCCTCACAGTTCCTTTCGGTCACTTACTGTTCACCAGGGCGCCCCTCACACTTCAGGCAACATCCCACGTCTATAAGATCCCCCCGTGTGCCGCCGCTCGCTCCCACCTCCTCCCCTCTCTCTGTCTCTTCCACGCCTTGGCCCTGGGGACTACCGGTTGGGCTCCTGAATGTGCGTGTACCTGACCTCAGGGCTTGGTGTGTAGCCTTCTCTGTTCTGGAATGTTCTGACCAGCCTCACTGCCTCCTCTCTTGCTCCTCTTTGGACCTCAAAATGAATATTCTCTTACTCAGAAGCCTTCTTCTTCCCTTCTTCCCCACGACCTCCCTTTTTAAATGAGAGTGACTTTTGTCTCTCGGAGCCCCAGGGAGGCCCCCTTCACGGCTCCCTCCCTCCCTCACCTCCTTCAGGCCTTCCCTTGCCTGGTCATTGCCACCCTACGTCCCCCATATTTCACTCGTACGTTTTGTTAACTGTCTCATCCCCTCCCCCAGACGTAAGCTCCCTGCATGCAAGGGTTTTTGTCTGGTTTGATCCCAGCTGTTTCCTAGTGTCCAGACCGGTAACTGGCATGCAACAGGCACGCAGTGACTATTTGTTGAATGAATGAATGGTCCTCACGCTTCATAATGCTATTTATTTGTCATTGTTTAATGGTTGTCAGCCTCCCCTGACCATAAGCCCCACGAGGGTGTGAACTATGCTGTTCTTGCTCAAGATGACATCGATGACATCGTCAAGGCCTAGCACTGTGTCTCCCACCTGGCAAGTCCTTAGCAGAGGTGTGTGGGGTGAATCCATGAATGAGAGCCTGAGTGAGCAATGACCCAGGGTGTGGGGAGAGCAGGGGAGGCATGGGAACACCCTCTGTGTATCTGGGCAGGCATGGGACCACCAAAGCCGCCCTCTGCTCTCACTCCAAGCTCCCGGCTCCAGAACACTCCTACCTTATCCTGCTCTTCATAGTCCTTGGTGAAGCAGCTCTTAAGCCTCAGAGAGAGTTCCTGGAGCTTCACAATGACGTTGGCATTGGGAGTATTGTCTTTGAAACGCATGGTGTCCTCCATGATGTCTTGCATCAGGAAAAATGCCTTCTTAAGGTAGCACACAGGATCTTTCTGGAAAACAAGAACCTGGAGTTTATGGTCTGGCTGATGTGGTCTCGGAGCTCACCCAGGCTCTGTGGCGGGTGCCCTCATCCCTGGCTGACCGAAGGCTGCAGCCTACCCTACACCTGGCCCTGGGGGGGGCCTGCCCTTGAGGGAGGGCACTGCCACTCCAGTTCGAAGCGGGGCGCTGACCCCAGCTGCTCTTTCATGCTCTGTGTCTGGGATCTGGAACTGCTAGGAACTGGGGTAAAGGGAAAGACATTCATGGGCTTCTGACCAGAGACAGCCTCAGATTTCTGGAAGATGAGGCTTTAATCAGAATGGGTGTGCATGGGTAGGGTGGGTTCTAGGGGAATGCTCCATGTCTCTGTCTCTCTTTTGGCTTGCTTTCACAAGTCCATTACCAGGTGGTTCCTTCTAATCCTCCAGGCTGCAGGGGAACTAAAGACCATCTGCGGGCCCAAAGAATAACCTCAGTGGTTTGTCCCCCTGAGAGATGGCGGTTGCTTCAATGGAGATTCTGCTTTGGCTCTGTATTCCTAGGACTCAGTCCCATTGATTCCTAGCGGAAGAAACTTGGTACGATTGTTAAGGTGTGAGGGAGGGAGTGAAATACTGAGGTGATTCTTTGGGCCCTGATGTGGTCTCCAGTTCTGACAGAACTGGTATATGGGTCAGGTGAGCAGAAGCTCAGAGATGGGAGCAACTTCTAGGCGCATCACAGTGATTTTGTGTGAGGCACAAAGATGAGCGGATATGGCCCAAGAGGTGGGGTGGGAGCAGTTGGAAAGGCCTCACAGGTACAGGAAGAGCTTGTGCAAAGGCCTGGAGGCCAGAGGAGGCAGGCGACCAGGGCAGTGGGTGGGACTGTGCGGTGTAAACCCCAAGCTGACCAACCTGGGCTTTCTCCTGGAGTGAGGGGGCCCTGCAGGGTTAGGGAGCGAGAAATGAAAATAATAGGTTGGAGTTCCGAGAGCTCCCCCTACTGGTGGGGTGATGGGTGCATTAGAAGCAGCGAGGCCTCTTAGGAGGCTCTGGAAACTGTCCAAGCAACTGATTGGGTGAGGCTGGGGCAGAACCCAGAGCTGCTGGGAGGCGGAACCAGCAGCCCTTGGTGGCTGGCTGGGTGTGGGGTAGGAGGAAGAGGGAAAGGGCTGGACTGACTCCCTGGCTGCTGCTCTGTCTGTTGGATGGAAATGACATCCTCAAGGAAAGCATGTGACCCAGAAGTCATATTGGTTTGCCTCAGGCCCTTAGAGCCAGCCTGCCTGGGTTCAGATCAGCCCTCCACCACTCAGTAGCTGTGCTCCCTTAACCTCCCTGAGGACAATAACCAAGATCAGCATGTCACATAGTTGTATTGTCAGGATTAAATGAGAAAGTGCCTGGCACATAAAAGACCTTGATAGGTGCCAGGGCCAGGAGAAGGGAGCTGCAGGGGACTCGAGGCCTCGACCTTGCTCGGCCCTGGACCCTGGCACCCCAGGATAGAGCACCAGCGATCCTCCCACCCTCTCCCTGCCCAGTTACGGGATTTCTCCTCCCTTCAAGCTCCTACATATACCCACCTTAGGAAGCACACAGAGGGCCGGCACATGGGCCTTGTAAATAACCATAACTCACCAACTGCTCCTGGTCTACAAACTCAAAGGCAATCTGGCAGGAAGTCTCCATCTGACTATCAATCTGCAAGAGAGAGTAGGCCGGTGGTGGCTGGGTGTCTGCAGCTCAGCTGAGCTGGCCTAAGAATGAGAACTGGAGTTTTGATCCTCCTCTACCTCCCCACCAAGTATGCTGGGAAAGACAGAGCCGAGGAGAAAGACTTGGGCCTCCCACAGGCCCGGGCTGGGCTGTAGAAGAACAAGAAGTCTCCTCCTTCTGCCTCCGACTCCATCAAATCTAACAAACAGCCATTAGTTATAAGGAAGAACTCTCTAAAAGGATCTAGGGCCTAATCTTCCATGACAGGTAGTGAGCTACCTATCGTGGTAGGAATTCAAGCATAGGCTAGACAAGCCCTGGGGATTCGGGATCTATAGGGGTTGGGGCTAGATGTCCTGAAAGCCCTTCTTGGCCCCCAGAGCATTCTAAGCCTCAGAGAATGCTGTGGTTCTTGGTCCAGCTGGGACAGCTGCAGTAGCTACATGCAAGAGGGAAAGTGTAGAGCTAAGAAAGGTAGCAGGCCCAGTCTACAGGCCCCAAGCTCAGGGCCCCGGGGCCGGAGCTGGCCTCAGCAAGTGGTACTCCACCCTGCCTGACTGGCCCAAGGGATGGTAAATTCTCTTCTAAGCAAGACAGCGGCCATGATGGTCACCTGATTCTGCCTGGCTGAACCACATTTGGAATTGGGAACCTCTCTGCCAGCCCAATTAGAATAAGGCGCAGGCTCCTTTATGGCAGCATGGGTGTGCAGTATTTCCCAGCCCTAGGGCTCAGTCCGGAGCCAGGAAAGGGAAGGTGGAGGACTGGGAGTGAGGCAGGAGCCTCCCGTCCCTCCAGATTTGTTTGTGGCCTGATGCCAGGCTGGTGGCATGTCTGGGAGCCCAGGAGTCCGGGGCCACATCTGGACACAGCAGGCAGACTGGGCTGGCTCCCTGGAGGAAGCATCTCACTGAGGGAGATCTGGTCTCACCAACCTCTTCTGAATCCAGGGGTGACCTTCCAGGCAATCATCAACTCAGGCAAAAGCTGGATGCCCACCCAGTCCACTGCCTGCGGGCAGAGTCACTGAGGGCTTCAGGGTTGGGTGTGGGTCAGAGGCCCTGACACTGAGAAGTTCAATGAGGAGAGCATCAGTGGAGCTAGACAGGAGCCATGAATCACAGCCTGCACAGCTGTGCTTCTCTGCCTGCAAGCCTTGCCTTGGACCCTGTTCCCTGGCTCCTGCCTCAGTTTCCCCAGCGGTTGATAGGCATGGCCACATACTCACCAGCTGCTGGAGGATTTGCAGGTGTCCGTTCCCAATCATGTGGCTACAGTGCTCCGACGCCTCCTCGGTAATACTCCCTCTCACCAGGAGACAGACCAGCAGAAGCAGGAGCCTCAGACATATCTGTAATAGACAGTGCATCATTACTCTCAGCTTTCCGTCTCCCTAGGAACCCCCATGCCCTGCCAGGAGGGAAAAAACAAGGACCTCATACCCACTACAAAGCCCCAGGATGCAGTGTTCCCCAAATCCAGCTTTCTCAGGATTTCCTAACTGGCATGCACAGTCTTGCTCTCCCTTGACAACTACCCACACGTCACCTCCTTCAAGAAGCCTGCCCAGATTCACCCAGGCCAAGCCTGACGATGCACTGAACTTTTCACAAGGACCTGGGAAGTGTTCCTACCTGCCTAATTTTCAATTACACGGGCAAGTCCTTGAATGCAGGACTACCACCTGCTCATTGCTGTGTCCCTGCAACATCAAACACAAACTAGAGAACTTGTGGGTTGCCCACTCCTCTCAGGTTCACTTTCATGCACCCACTCCAGACTTCAAGTTGGAGACATTTCCCCTGGGCCCAGCCCTTCCTCCCACCTGATTCCACACAGGTCTGGCTCTGCTACTAGAAAAACTGGGGCTCCAAACTCAGTTTCACTGGGAACTTATCCCATGCTGGAGACCTTTTGGAGCTCTGTGTGGGTATGTGTGTGTCCAAAGGAGCCCAACTGCTTAATCAGAGGCAGCCGTGCCAGCTCTAGGCCATCCCTGCCCCTTGGAGACCCATTAGGCTCTATATCCATCCAGCCAGCTCTGATCATGACCAGGAAGTGTTCTGAGATCTCTCCCTCCTTCAGTGCCCACCTGGCCCGGGAGCTGCTCACTCTCAGAGTGATGGGACTAGCCCCTGATACTCCATCATTCCCCCTTCCTTCCTCTCTCCCTCCTCCTCTCCAAGGTCCTCTCAACCCTCTCCCTGGCCCAGATCTCCCCTTCTCCAGCCAGAGGCAGCGGGATTCTTGAGCCTTCTTCCCCCCAGCTCAAGGTTGCCTCCTGGCAGCTGATGTCCCCAGATTCAGGGAAATGCTGTCAGGGTGGGGTGAGAGCTGGCACTTTCCTGGGCTCTGGGCTCTGCCTCAGAAACCCAGATGATGAGACAAATACTGCAAATAAACAGCACATTGGAAAAACACGGAAGCTATGAAACAGCCTACAACAACGACATGCTGATTTACATATAACTACAAGTCCAAAAGCTTGTTAGCTCCTACCAGGGAGGAGAGGCCTGGCTGGGCTACCAGGGAGGGGGCACAGAGGGGAGACCTCAGTGAGGCCTTGAGAAATGGGGAGAAGTTGATGGCAGAGAGCGGGAAGGGGAGGTCTGTAGGGCAGAGGACCCGGGATGGCCCAGTGCCATTCAGTAAAGTCTGAGGGCCCTGGCCTGATCTGGGGGAGGGAGAGTAGAGAAGAGGGAGGACCGCCATGGGGGGACTTCGGGCTCTGTTGGGCAGTAGAAGAGGTAGCCCTGGGTGGGAACGGTTGCCCAGGCCTTCCGAAACCTTCAGTTCAGGACCCACTGGAAACGGGGCCATGCAGAAGATGTGTCTCCGTCCCAGGCTGGCTGCCACTGAGGTTCTGAGCCCCCGGTTTTGCATGGTATGGAGGAAAGAGCCCGTGGGAAAGGGGATACTCAGGAAGACAACCTTGCCACAGGCACTTCAAGATCTTGATGCTGCCTGGCTTTCAGAGCTGTTTCAGGCATTGGTGTGGGAAGACTGCAGCCACCACGTGGGAAGCTGACTTTGAAGGTGGCCCAAAAGGACCCCCACCCCTGCCCCTGGGGTCCCAGTTTTGCCTCAGAGGATGAGCCGGATGGGCACCCAAGGGTTAACACTCTGGTTCAGCTCGAATGTGGCTGGGCAGGCTCTTCTCCCCCTCCATTCTTCCTCCCACCTTCAGGCCTCAGCCTCTGGGAGAGCCACGAAGGCACCTTTGCCCTTTGAGGCAGGCCCAGACATCTCTCAGCCCCACTGACCAGCATCACCTGTCCCTTCCTCCTTGTCAACAAGGGCCCTGGAGGAACCTCAGCGGGACCGGACCTCTGGCTGCTCCCGTCTAAAACCAGCCCCCTGCTCTCTCCACCTTGGCCTTCTTCATGGTCTCCCTCCAGCCCTTATCTTTGTCTTGTTGCCTATCAGCTCCCCCTTCACGATGTCCCCTCCCAGCCCATTCCTTCTCTCTCTCAGCTGGGCTCTTCCTCCCTCTGGGGATGGATGTGCTCTTCCCCTCCCATCTCAACCCCACCTGCAATTCCTTTCCATCCCCCTCCAAATATGTCTGCTTCTCTCCCAGCCAGGTTTCTCTTCCCATTCTCCTCTAGGGCTCCCCAGAAGCAAACCCACCCAGAGGCCACCCTATTGTTTATTGACAGTGCCACCGTGCACTTTCTAGGAGATGCCCCTACTGATGCCTGCAGTTGGGTCCAAACATTCCCCCACGCATCCCCGAGCAGCCCTTAGCACACTCAGGGTTCTGTGCCCCCAAACCCTCCTTCCACCTTCCTCTGCCCCCTCTAAGCCCAGGATCTCCCCAGCTGACTGAACCAGATTTTGCAATGAAAAGCTTCAGAACTAGTCCCAGAAAGCTCAGGAGTCCCATCCCCTGCCAAACAGACTTAATCCAGCCACCCAAGTCCCCAGTAGCTCCTGCTCACTCCCTGGAACAAGTAGAGGCTTGCCCAGCTCCTTCCTTCTGCCAGCAGGTTCCTGGGCACAGGCCTTGGCATTCTGTAAGCCGGCTGACCCCTGAACTTCCCCCACTCAGAAGCGCCCACTCCCCCCAAGCAGGGTCTGGAAGCATGTGCGTGGCCCACCGGGAAGATGCCGGCTGCCAAGGCGCCACTCTCAGCGCCCAGCCTTTGCCCCTGACTCTTGGCGGTGTCGGGTAAGAGGAGAGAGAGGCAGGGGCTTCCACGGAGCTAGCAAAGAGCCTTGGCTGCGAACCCTTCTCTCCTGGTAGCGGGTGGCTCAGTGTGCGCCTCGGTGCAATGGGGTGAGCAGCGACCCCTTTCAGGGTAGTACCGCAGCGCCTGGAGCAGCTGCAGGGCTCCAGGGGGCTCAGTCGGGGTGCGCCCGGGACCACAAGCAGCCGGGACGCAAAGATGGGAAGGACACCAGAGCCCGCGATCTCCGCGGGGGAGCGCAGCCTGCCATCGCGCCGGGGTAATGGGTTCCGAGGAGACGCGCCGTGCCGCGCCGCCCGCTCCCGCCTCAGCCCTGCCGGCCCCCAGCAGCCCCGCGGCCGCCGCTTACCATGGGAGGGCAGCGCCCGGCGGCGCCCCGCGCGGTCATACGGGCAGCTGGGTCCCGGCCGGGCGCGTCGGCCGCCCTCGCTAGCTCGCTCGCTGGCCGCCGCAGAGCCCGCGCCCCGGCCGAGGGTCGCGCTGCCGTCCCGGGGGTGCGGAGAGCGGGAGGAGGCGCGGAGAGCACCCAAGCAACTTTCACTTTCCACCAGCCGGGCTCCACTGGCCAGCTCCTCGGCACAGCCTTTTAAGCGGACTTGTGGGACATGTGGTTTATGGGAAATCACCTTGGATAGGCGCCAAACACACACACACACACACACACACACACACACACACACACACACACACACACACACACAGACACGCGCGCACGCGCGCGCGCGCACTGCCACAGAACCCAGACACAGACACACTCCAGAGCCCCCACTCATCCGTCTCTCCTCTCCCGCCCCCGGGGCCGGTCTTCCCCGTGGTCCTCCCAGTCGCCCTGTTTTCTGTGCTCAGCTCCGGAGCCCTCAGCAGAGCAAAGCGGGCTCCACTGACTCCCGCCCTCCCGCGCTCACGCTACGGACCAAGGCTTTCCTTTTCTTTCCTTCCGCGCTCTTTAGTCAGATCCGGTGCTCTCGCTCGCTCTCTCTCTTTCTCTCTCTCTTTCTAATACTCCTCTCGAGGGACTTTCCCTCCAGGCCTGAAAATTCCCAAATCTGAGCAGGAAATGGTTTGAGAGCAGGGGTAAACACTGGAGCCGGGGGCCTCCCCGGGTGGCGCACGGGGCAGCAACCTGGTGGCGCTTGAGTCGGCGGCTTACAGCAGTCCCCTTCTTCCCTGGCAGCCCGCCCCAGCCGGGCTATCTCATTTGGGGGCAGGGTACAGGCACGGAGGCTCGCTACCTGGCCTGGGAGGGGAGGGACCGTGTCCTGTGGCACAGAGCCACGAGGCTGTGCTCTGTGCCAGGAGACACTCGGAGCACTTGACCTGCGGGGTGGCTGATACTCATGCTCCTTCCTGACGGCCCAAACCTGGGGTGATTGGTACCTGGGCCCTAGATATCTCTTGATGCTTTTGGAAATGGATTTCCCGAGATGGTTAATCACACTGTGTCTCTCCATGAGAGCGAATCTAAATGAAGACTAAAGGATGAGCCTATTAATTATAATGCCATCCTCAGGGTTTTGTCTTTCTTGCATTCATCATGATTCCATGTCTTGGTCCCTCTGGGAGGCCACCCACCCTCACCCCCTGGGAAATACATGATATGAGGCCTGGTCCCAAAGGCGTATCTCTTGTCGCTTGCTCCAACCCTAAGCAGTAATTTTACATCCTCGTGCCCTTGCTCACACTGGTCCCTCTGCATGGAATGTTCCTCCCCCACCTCGTCGTTAAGGCAAACTCCTCATCCTTCAAGCCTGAAATAATACCACATCCGCCACTAGCAAAGCCTTCTTTGACTCCCTGGGCCGACCAGTGGTTCCTATTTCTGTATTCCCACCTTGGCTCCTTCCTTCATGGTGGCCCTGGTAAGTTGCCATTTATTCATTGTCCACCATATTCTGAGAAGCATCTAAGGGAGTACTGGTAGTTTTATTGGGCCCCCACTCTCACTGAGACTTCCTTCAGGCTGGTCCTTTGCTCACTTACCTCAGAACAAGTGCCTAACACACCCTAGGTACCCAGTGACTGAGTCAAATGAGGCCAGTAGAGAACAATTCATTCATTCGACAGATATGCACTGTGCTGACCCCCAGGGGCTATGATAATGGACGTGCCCAGGAGTCCCTGCTTTCAGGGGCTTGGGAGTGGTCAAGAGCTAAGGAGTGCTGGCCAGTGGTGGGTCCTCAGAGCCTAGAGGAAGGAAGATAAGAGACAGAGCCCAGCCAGAGGAAGGAGGTAAGGATTTACTTCCGCCAGGCATGCTTTGTCATGTGTCCCTTGTACAAAAAAACCCCACACAACACAGTAGTGCTTACAACTGATAACGGGTCAGAGGAAGTAATGTGAGGAGACAAACCACTTGGCTTGTTGAAAGGAAGTCAAATTTTACTTGCTCCCTCCTTTACCACCCAGCCCTGGCTCGGGCTCCTAGGAAGGCAGCGGTCCTCTCTGTGGGCCGAAGCCTGCGTCCCTGTTCTCCCTCAAATGAAACTGTTTGCATATCCAGGTTGGAACCCTGACTTTGTCACTTAGACATTAATTTCCCTTTCTTGCCAAAGTGGTAAGGATTGAATGGGATGGCATGCACGAGTGTTTCCCATGGGACCCGAAGGGAGTGAGTCCGGCCGTTGTAGTTATTCTTGTTATTATTCTTGTCTGTCTGCTCACAGGGGCCGTGAGCAATGACACAACAGTGGTGCAGTGGACTTGGGAGTCCCAGAGCCAGATTTCAGTCCCAGCTCTGCCACTCATTTGCGGTGTAACTTTAAACAAAGTCCTGAATTCTTCTGGGCCCTTCTTTCCCCATTTGTGCAATGACAATGGCAAGCCCTTTCCCCCAAGGAATGGTTGTGAGGTCAAATGGGCGACACATGGAAGTCTCTAGGGCAGGCGACGGCATGGAACAAATGCTTCGTTATGAAAGAACACTTTGGAATCTCAGGCTGTGGGATGCTGGGAAGCTCTGTCTGCCCCCAGCCGCAGAGGGACCAGGAGGACCCAGGATCACCAGGACGCCACAGCCAGACTCACAGCTGTCTCATGTCTGTTTCCTTAAAAGGAGAGGCTGTGATTCTGCTTGACTTCATATGTGCTTTACCACAGGACACGGGGAAATCGAGGCTCCAAGAGCTTCTTTACGGTGTGCCTGATGGGCTCCCCTGGGCTGCATCTCCTGTGCTCTTTCCCGCACTGGGCCAATACTCCTGCTCCCTCTCCCCGCCCATCTGCCTGGGAGACCTTGGGCAGGCGAGGCCAGAAGGACAATTCCACGTGCACACAGCTCCTTAGCTGTTCACACCAGGGGAGGCCTGCCTGTGCCCAGCCACAGGCAGGGAGTGTTGGAACCACAAAACTAGAAACATTTGCATCCCCAGTTGCCTTGAGTGAGCAAGTGAAGGCCCAGACAGGTAAAGGCGCCTCCTCCAGAGGACTGCACAAGTCGGTGTAGTCTGGGGTGAGGGCTTTAAGAGTGAGGCCTAGAGTGAACCAGCCCCGGGTCCCATGAGCTCTCCCCAGTCAGATTTGCTGCCATTCTCCACACTGACTTCCGGGGGAGTCATGTCCGGAGCTGGGTCACTGGGGAGGCTCGGAGGAATTTGGAACAATCCAAGATTTTGGTTTCGATGCTTTCCTAATGCAGCATCATCAAGAGGGCAGCATTCGGCTGACCCTGGAGGAGGTCAAGAGAGTGGGAGAGGGACCCTGCTTACCAGAGGGATGAACCAAGGGTGGGAGGAGAGAGGCTGAAAAGAGAAATGGAGGTGGATGGCAGGAAGTGGGAGGAAAGCCTCATTTGCTAGGCGTTGACATGTCATTTCCTTGAAATTACTTGACAGGCAATATTCCCTTGAGATCCTTTCCAGGGAGCTGACTTCCATCACAATGGGCTTCCTTGCTGGTTCTTTCTTCTGCCCTTTCTTTCTCCCCCTCCCTCTCTTCCTCTCCCCCTCCTTTCTCCTTTCTTCCTTCTTTCTCCTTTTCTCTCTTTCTCCCTTCCATCCTCCCTCCTTCCTCCTCCCTCCGCGCTTTCCTTCTCTCTTTCCTTCATCAGTGTGGCCCTATGGCTCTTTGGGAAGTGGCTGGTGTGTGTGTGTGTGTGTGTGTGTGTGTGTGTGTGTGTGTGTATAGCAGCAGCCTTGGATGCTGGGGGCTAGAGGAGGAATACTGCTTTCCTGCCCCCATGCTCCTGACAAGGTGCTCCTGAGGGCCAGAAGGTGTTAAGACCTCGGGCTGACCGAGTTAGGTATCCCATCTCTGGTCCTGCCCCACTTTAGGCTGCCCTTCTAAACATGTCTTCCCTGCTTTTAAGAGGCTTGGTGGGGGGGCACGAAATGTGTAAAGCAGCCATAATGGAAGGATCTTTGGCAGGATTTCTCATCAGTTCAATGGGAATGGTAACTCTCAGCCAGCTGGCTTCCTAGGCCTCTGCCGTGAAGACTTTGTATTTGATAAATGAACAAGAGCCCACTTTGTGGAAAACTACCAAGGTAGATGTTAAGAGCCCTCTTCACCTGGCTGGGGGGAGAGCCTGCTATCCCCCTTGACCATGAAGCTGGGGAAATACCTGTGCTGGTGTCATAGCATGCCACCCGGAGTCACTGGTGGGAGGCTGTCTGGATCAGGGGTCCCGCTCTGCCCTCTGCTTCCTGCCACAAGCAGGCTGGGCACCGTCTCCTGGATGTGGGCAGCAATGGGCCCTCTCAGGCAGCTCTCATGAACTCTTCAGAGCTGATCAATGTAATCTAGAAATTAAGCAACCCACCCACAGCCAGTTTGGGCTTCCCAGGTGCCCCTCCCCACCCTGCCTAGAGTCACAACCCCTCAGCTGAGGAAATGTCTAGAAGGAAATTTTTTTCCAGTCTTCATTGGAAAAAGAGAATCACAAGGAGGATGAGGTGTCTGCTGGTGTCCAAGCAGCACACAGGCCCACTTCCTATCTTTGGTCCTGCGTGACTTCAGAACAAATGGGGCAGAGTTACCTGGAAACAGGAAGTAAAACCTACGCTCTCTGTATTCATCTGTTAATGCAATAAGCACGGTCACTGTTGAGTTCGTGTTACATGCTGGCTCCTGTGCTCATCCAGGCCAGCTGAATGACATCCCTGGGCTCGTAGGCCACCAGGAAGTCTGACGCATGGCAGGGCCAGTCATGACCCGGAAAGGTCCCAGGTGCCCCAAGGGCCAGCGTCTTGGCTTCTGGAAGTCACTGCAGGGAGTCAGAAACCTAAAGAGAGAAGAGCCTGAGGGTTGGAAGAGTTCAGGTGCCAGACCCCTTCCTTCTGCTCCCTGTGATTTAAGGGGATTGCTTGCCTGGGTTCTCTGTGTTGGTTTGCCTGAGGCCGACTGGGAAATCCAAGAGGAGCCTTCCTCACTGGAGGGCCAGACTGTGCTGGATGTCCTGCTCCCCGCCACCCTACCCCCCACCTCGATCGGCCACCCTGGGAGCAGGGGCGTGATTGTGGGAGGGAAAGCCTTTCCAGGATTCCCCTGTGTAAGGGAAGGAGAGGTATGAGTGACTCCCACTCCAGCCTGCAGCACTCATCTCTGTGTCTGCCCTAAACTCCAGGCCAGGGGAGCAGCCCTGGCCCAGCAGTAGGCCCTCCAGGAGCCCGGTGGCAAGTCTTCCTGTTGGCAGGTGCTGTGCACTGTTCTCCAGGGAGAAGGGTGAGTCAGAGGAGCCCTCCCCACTGCAGCCAGGGAGGGGGGCGTGCAAGAGATCAGTTCTGTAGCTGTATCTTTTGGGTCGAAACTCCACTCTGCCTCCTGCTAGCGCTATGACCCCACGTAGGTTACATATACTTTCTATGCCTCAGTTTCCTCATCTATAAAATGGGGATAATAATGGCATCTTCTGCAAAGGGCTTCTATAAAGTTGTTATTATGTGTCCAATCCTTAGAATACTGTCTGGAATACTGTAGGTGCTCTGCAAGGGGGAGAAGCCTTCGGTCAAGAGGGCACTGCATCTTCTGACCAGTCGTCTCTTACCCCATGCTCAATTAAAAGAGGACTCCAGGGTGGCTGGGCTAATGTTTCCTCAGCAGTGCTTGGGCTGGGGGAACAAGTGGGAGAGGGGTAGGGATGCTCCAGGCCAAGGCTGGTTGCCCTTCAGGGTTGCCAGCAGGGGAGGGACTGGGTGAAGGTTCCCCTGGGCCCTGTGGTGGCTGCAGCCCTGCTCTGGAGGCCAGGAGGGTGCAGGGCACTGGCTTAACCCTGGAGCCCAGAGGGATGGATGGGCCTGTGCTCCCGCCCTGTCCAGAGCTCTCTGAGTTGCTGACAGGAGCAGGAATGCAGTGTTCCTTGGGAGCCTCTTCCCTCTCCTAACCACAATTGGCCCACATAACCGCAACCACCAATGGTCCATTCATTGGAAAGCCTCCTGCTCCTCGGGAGCCTGGCTCAGCTCCCTCCCCCTCCCTCACATTCCTGTTCCCCAGCTGGGCTCCTGGAGTGGCCCAGTCATCCGGCCTAAGAGTCCCTTACTTTCTCTCTTCCCCCAGACAGGCATCTGGAGCAGAGTCCAGGCAAGGCTACGGTGTGGCACGAAGGCTCTTTGGGGCTGTTAGGTGAGAATTTCCTTCCTAGAATGAAATCCTCTTCCTAGAATTCTAGTACTTTGCTAAAAGCTGGGCGGGACCCAAACTCCATGATCCTTCTGCTACGCCCAAAGGAACACAGGCTTTGGCTACAGCTTAAGTTCTGCATATATATTTCACCAGCACAGACTTTTGGGTAAGTTGCTAGAATCCCCTGAGCCTCTGTTTGCTCATCTCTTAAATGGGCATTATAATCACTGTGACCTCACATGATAGCGATAGGATCCAATTAGAAATTTCCTGGAAAATACTCCTGTACTCTTGCAAGACTCCGCCAGATGTTGGCTATCATTACTAAGGACTTCGGGTCTGAAACCAGAGAAGCCACACTCAGATCCCAGATCTGCTACTCTCCAGCTGGGAGAACCTCTTTGGAGCCTCAGTTTCTCTCATCTGATCGGTAGAAATAATGCTACCTGCCTTAGATAGTTGGTGAAAAGTCAGTAGAAGATAAAAAGCAGACCCTGGTCGCGTGGACAAGGGTTGCACTGAATGTCAGTTACAGTTTTTCATTGGAGTAGTAGTGATGATATGGCCAGAGGAACTTGCCATGAAAAGTAACCCAGGCTCGCAAGGATCTTCCGTTCCACTCAGCTGCAGCTCCCAGTGCTGGAATCACTCAATAAATATTTGCTGATTGATTGCGGATGACTGATCCCAGACTCTGGTGCCGACATCCCTCAAAAAGTTGGAAACTCCAAACCTCCCGGCGCCAGGCCCTGGGCTGCTCTACAGGGGATGGGACCATCTTGCCTGGAGCACCCCCCCCAGCTCCCTGCACCCCCTCCTTAGGTCAGATAGTTGCTTCCCTGAAATAGCACAAAATGCTATTTCATGAAATTGTATTTTCACTTACGCAAGAACGCTGTCATGCCAAAAGCTATTTTATTGTGAATAAGCAAAAACCATAGAAAATATATTTTTAGAACACAACAATAAAAATCATATTCCAGTTCTTCCTTGGATGTTAAAAATAAGACCATGGACTCTATGCCTGATTTTTTTTTAAGCCAACTTGAAAGAGGGATCTTCTTAGAGTTGAGTTTTGGGGGGGAGTCCTGGATTGTGGGCTCACATCATCCCAGATGTGGTGTCTTCAGGGAGTTTCCCCAACCCTTTTTGCCACTGGGAGCCAGGACCAAAGAGAAAAATTAGACAGGTGTCTCTGAAATCACTAGCATTTCTTCAGACATTAATTAACTCATGCAGAACTTCTAGGGAGCACCTACCAGCTGCCTGGACCCTTGGCACTAAGGCTAAAGTCATCAAACAAGACTTGTCCGTACCCTCAAAGAGCTTGTAAACACACTCTTCCTTCACAGAGCAGCAGTGTCCGACAGTGTTAAGGGAAGGTATGGGTGGCAAGAGAGCCAGGAAGGCTCCTAGGAGGAGGAGAAGATCTTTGAGCTGCATCAAGAGCAGAAATGTACCAGGGGCAGAAATGGGGAAAGGACATTCCACAGGGAAGGACATGCACAAAGGTCAAGAAAGGTGAGCCACAGAGCAGCGGGCTTTGGACAGTATACTTACTCTGGAATGACTAGAGCAAAGGAGGAAGAACACAGAGGGAGAGAGGCATACAGGCTTGTAGGTCACATGTGACATTTGACTTTACCTTGAGGAGCCACCAAGGAAGCTGGGGTGGGTGCCAGGATGGGATCCATCTCCATTCGATGGATGTTTTCTGAGCTTAGGGTGCTGTTCTTAGTTCTGAGGGGCCCAGGAATGGAAGGAAGGAGCTCAGCTAGGAGTAGGGGGGTGTGGAGAACAGGACGGGGGACAGGGGTTGGGAGGGGGGTGGTCTTTTCCAGATGAGAAATGACCTGTGTTCTTGAAGGCCGTTCCTTCGTTCATTAATGCATCCATTCAACAAACTTCTGCTGAGCACCTAGTGTACTTGGGTCCTGCAGGAGATAGAAAGCTGTCTCCATCCTTAAGATTCTCGTAGTTTAACTGGAGGAAGGATGAGAAGCAGACATACAAAAGGGAGAGACAAAAACCAAAGCACCATGGGGCCCAGTGGAGGGAGAAAGCATTCCCGGTGACAGCAAATGGGAAGGGAGGGGATATTTCAGACATCTTCAGACAGATGATTTCAACAAGAGGGCTTGGGAGGGTTGGGCTGGGGCAGCAGGCTGGGCAGAAAGAAACCAGGACCTCTTGGAGGTGGGAACAACAGCCACAGGAGTTCCCTGATAATGCTCAATAACTGTTTGCCTCTTTGAATGAGGCAGCGAACTTCGGACCCTCCTCTTTCCCTCCCCACCTCGATCCCCCCACCCTTGTCCTTGAACTTCTCTCTCCACAGCACTTAATCTAGGCCCTCAATAGAAGTTTGTTGAATGGATGAATTAATGGACAAACGAAAGAACGGACTTCAAGAAACCAGGTCACTCCTCATCTGGAAAAGACGACCCCACGTCGAGCCCCCTGTCCCCTGTCCTCCTCCCCTCCCCAGCTCCTAAACTGAGCTTCTCCCTTCCCTTCCTGCTGCTTGGGCCCTGGCTGGCTGCTGGGTCACATGCTTGTTACAGGCCCTCTGCGCTAGAGTGAGGTCACGGCTCTGGCCAGAGGCCGAGCTGCAGGGTTTGAACTCACTCTGTCAGTGAGCCCAGGTGTGAGCAGAACCTGGGGGGCTCGTGCAGGCTCATCAAATGCCCCCGACACCTGCTGACAAGATGCTGGAGCAGCCCTCAGGCCTTCCTCCCTGGTGGTCTCTCTTTTCTCTGCTCCAGCCCTCATGTCCGGCCATCCTGTCAGTGGACACCCTCGGCTACTGCAGGCACCTAGTACTCCAGTGTCTCCGTGGTCACCCATCCCCGACTCCCACCTTGCCCGATGGCCTGATGGCCAGCCTTCCTCGGGTTGGTGCCAGTCTCCCGCTTCAGCCTTAGCTTTCATTATCCACCCGCAGGCCCCACAAAAATTGGATACCCATCCACTCCATGAGTCTTTTTTTTTTTTTTAAGTCTTATTTATTTAGATAATCTCTACACCCAGTGTCGGGCTCAATCTCATAACCCAGAGATCAAGAGTCAATACTTCTTTGACTGAGCCAGCCAGGCGCCCCTAATCGATGAATCTTTATTCAATGTTTACCCTGGCCCAGCTGAAGATTAGTTGCTGGAATTTCTAAAATAAAAGACAGTCCATTCTCAAGGAGCTCACAGTTCTGAGGGGCTGGAGGGGGTGAGGCAAGGAAGCAGCCGGCTCGGTGCCCCGCCCCTTCCCTGAGTTAGGGCCAAAGGCAGGAAGCCCAGGTTGCCATGGGAGCGCTAGCTGGAGGGGGTCAGGATGGCTAATAGGGAGGGGAGGGGCACACTCCCCCACACCTCCACCCTCCACACCCCCACCCTCCACACCGGGGAGGAGAGGAGGGAGGGTAAGGGAGGGGTGTTCCAGCCAGTGGGAGTGGTGAGCACAGAGGGGCAGACGGGACACTGGTTTGGCATGGCTGGGTGTGGGCAACACGGGATTTGCTGGTCAGGTGGGCAGGGGCTGGACCACCGAACTGTCACTGTGTACCTACGCCCATCCATGCCCACCTGTGGAAAAGAACCCCTCCTTCAAGAACATTCGACACTCCTCCCAGAATTCCTGTTCCCCCAGCCCACCTGCTTTCCTCCTTTCCAGCCTCCAGTGGCATTGCTATCCCTCTGAGGGCCCTTTTCATGTTCTAGCTTATTCTAGCCTTCTATGTGTACCAGCCCTACCTCTTCCACCAGGCTGGCCACTCCTCCAGAGAAGGAACATGTCATTTTTATACTCTCCACAAATATTTAGAGAGCACCCGTTCTGGGCCAGGTCTAGGATCCTGGGAAGGCAGCAGAGACCTCCACAAATGAATAGAACCCCCTAAGTCTCCACCTAGAGCACCTGTCCCTTTATCAGGCTCACCTGTGAGTCATCAGGAGGTTGTCTGATGAGCAAGGAGCCCATCCAAAGGAAAGACAGTCATCTGATGCCATTTGCTGTGTGACTTTTGGCAAATCCTGTAGTCTCTCTGATAGGGATAAAAGTAACACCTCCCTCAGGGACTTGTCAGAAGCAAGTGCAGCAACAAATGTGAAAGAGCTAGGTGAACTTTAAAGCAGACTCCAAAGGTCAGAAGTTTGGAAGTAGAGTGCTTTTCCACTGTTCCTGGCAAAGTGCTCCTTCCAAGAGATGCTGTGTGCCGATCAGGCGGTCCTGCCTGGACAGAGCCCACCAGCTCAGCTAGGCTTGGCTCACTCCTCTCTGGTTTGCCCCTCCTTTGTTTTTCTTTTCTTCTCTCTTTTTTTCCCTTTTTTTTCTTTCCTTCCCTTCCCTTTTCTTTCCTTCCTACCTACCATCCTTCCTTCCTTCCTTCTTGCCTCCCTTCCTTCCTTCCCTTCTTTCTTTCTCCATTTCCTTCTCTCTCTCTTTCTTTCTTTCTTCCTTTCTTTCTGCATTTCTGCATTTATCAGCAAGGAAAAGCTTCCAGCTCTGCTAGGAGACCTCTTCCTGCGTAAGGCTGTGATTCCCAAAGCTGCAAAGCATCCTCTGATTCTAGAAGATTTTCTTCTTGTTTTCTTTAACCTCTGGGTTGAATGATATCCAAATTTCAACATCAGAATAGGAAGCTCTCAAACATGTTCACATGGCGGAGCCTCTAGAAACCAAAACCTTTTTTGTGCAACTTAAAAAAGAAGAAGAAGGTAGTATGTGCCACCTAAGATCATCCTTGCCTGTGCCAACACAGAGACCATGGGATCTTCTGTTCTCCTAGACACAAGCAGTAGCAGGAGCCACAGGTATAAAGTTTAAGAAGAATGTCAGAACCTCAAGTCCTAAATGGAGGACATTCTACACTCACCCTTCAGATGGGTCTTTATGTAGGGGTGGGACTCCTGCTCCAAGGAACAGCATTTGAGAGCTCTGGGTCTCAGGCAGGTCAGATCTCAAAAGAAACAGCCCAGTGTCCTAAAGGGTCTGCTGGCCTTCCAGCTGCCCTAGCTTTCCTTACTTTCCATTTTCCTTTCCTTTCTTATAGGCTGACCCTCAGGACGCCCCAGACACTCCTGATCTTCCTTCCCTTCTTATCTCTTCCTAGAAAGGTAATGGCTCTTGGCAGCTACCTAAGAATATGGGCCTCAGAGCAAGACTGTCTGGCTTCAAATCCAACCTCTGTACTCACTGTATAACCTGGGACAAGTGCTCTGTGCCTCAGTTGCCCTATTTGTAAAATGGCAATAAGAACGGCACTGGCTTCGGTGGTACCGGTGAGGCTTGAATGAGTTAACACGGAGGCCAGCAGCCCTTTCTGTAAAGTGCCAGCTAGTAAACATTTCTGGTTTTCTGGCCCTACGGTTTGGGTCACAACTATTCAACTCTCCCAGTGTATCTCAAAATCAGCCCTAGACAGTACATGCATGATCGGTCAAGCAGGGCAATGAAACTTTATTGATAAATGTGGGCAGAGAGCCAACTTTGCCCGAAGCCTGTAGTTTGCTGAGCCCGAGTTAAGGCATGAAGAAAGTGTTTGTCATATAGTAAGCATTCAATAAGTATTAACAATTATTTTTAAGATTTATTTGAGAGAGAGAGAGTCTGTGTGTGTGTGTGTGTGTGTGTGTGTGTATGCATGTGTGTGTGTGTGCAGGGGGAAGGGGCAAAGGGAGAGGGAGAGAGAGAATTCTAAGTAGGCCCCGTGCTGGAACCCCACACGGGGCTTGATCTCAGGATCATGACCTGAGCGGAAATCATGAGTCAGATGCTTGACGGACTGAGTCACCCAGGCACCCCAGTGTTAGCAGTTATTATTTGTTCATGAGTAAATTAAAGTTTTGAGTACTTACTCTGGACCAGGCACTGGTCTGGGTTCTGGGGATACAGCTCTGAGCCACACAGACCAGGTCCCTGAGCAGGTGGAGTAGCATTATTGGGGGGAGGTGGGGGGAGAGGGAAGAAACGCAGAAACTAATCAGGGAGAAGAGCAGGTGGTGGTCAGGGATATGAAGAGAATGGAATCGGGGCTGGGGCAGTGATGTCAGAGTGACCTCCATGACAGGTGCACTGAGGGTGGCCTCCCAGAGTGTGTGACATTTAAGCCGAGACCCCTGTGACGAGGTGCCCACCATGTGGCCACTGGAAGAAGAGGATCCCAGGCTGAAGACACAGCAGCTCTCGCTCCCACCCCATAGCCCATTTCTGGACCGATAGCAGGGGCTACGGTTCTAAGAGGACCAGGAAGAGGGAGAGGAAGAGGAAGGACAGGACAGAAAGGAAAATCTGGGTGTCTTCTGACCTCCAGCTCCGGTACCACAATGGCCGGAGGGGGCACATGTCTCCTCACCCTCTTGGTCCTCAGCCCCTCTCCACGGATATATCCTTTTGCTCAACACACCACCTGTCTGCCCAGCTCCGCTACTCCCCTCCTCTCCTCCCACTGCCTAAGTCAGAGCCGTTGCTGCCCAGGCCTGGCACCTGCCTCTGCTCTTCACATCTACCCTCAGGTCCCAGGCTTGTGGCAGCCAGTTCCCCTCTACCTGCAGCCAGAGGCACTCCCTTTCTGCCGTCCAGTGCGTGAGCAGGAGGGTCGGATTCCACATCCTTCTGTGCATGGGAGGCTGGACCTCCAGACAGAGGGAATGGGGAGACCCTGGAACTGGAAGAAAACCTGGGAGTCCTGTCCCCCCCGTGCATGGTTCCCTAACTTTTTGTGGGTTGAGAAAATGCCTATGTACCTATGTCTTCTGGACTCTGTTTCATGTCCCCCGTCTTCCTTTCCTTCACACCCAAATTTACAACTTCTCTCTCTTTCTTTCTAAAAAATCTTTATTGAGGTATAATTGATATAGAAAAAAACTGTACAGATTTAATGCATATGATTTGGTGAGTTTGGACATATGCCTATGCCTGTGAAACCATCACCACAATTAAGGTAGTGGACATAGCCACCACTTCCAAAAGTTTCTATGTGGCCCTTGGTGTTTTCTTTCGCTTTGTTTTATTTTTGTGGTAAGAACACTTACCATGAGATCTACCCTCTTAACCAAATGTTAAGTGAACCCCATAGCATCATCAACGGTGGACGCCACAGCCTTCTCTCACCAAACATCATGGCCCACACAGACTTCTGTGGCACGGCTGAGCCCAGGAACAAGGCGATGTGACATCGATCTTCTGTGGAGAACACATGCTAAACTCCAAGAGCGTTTGGAGTCGGAACCAGCCTGCCATGGCAACAGCTCTAGGAGGTTTGCTCTTGTCTGCCGCTATGTCAGAGGGATGGGTTTCCTGACCTGGTCCCAGTTCCCGGTTACACCCTTCTGGGGGCCTGGAGCCCCTGTCCCCTCCTTCAGTGCTCACTTCCTTAAGAAGCCTTGCCAGACATTGTCCTGACTCTGATGCCCTCCGTGGGTCTAGCGTCTCCCTCACAGGGCGTGCCTCAGAACCAGCCTGGGCCGGTGGGGGCCCCTTCACACTGCCAGGCCTGGGAGGGCCAGAAGGGTGCCTCCCCTCTCCTTCATGGCCTTCACTGCCTCCCCAGCTCGCTGGAAGAGGGTTTCTAGAACGGCCTGACTCACCCACAACCGGTGTTGTTAGACTGTCTGTCATGTGGCGCGGTGGGTCCCGAGCGGCGAGGCAAGCAGCACGGGTTGGGGTGGGTGGGTGTGCTCCCAGCCCGTTCGGGGGCCTCCCTCCCCCTCTGTGTTGTCCTGTGTTGTTGTCTTGGTGCCCAGGAGGCTGGCTGGGGAAGGGAAAGTCTGACCCCTCTTCCTGTCAACAATGACTTTCTGCTCAGAGCTGACCCCTCTGGGGTGAGTCACCGGGAAGGGCCATCAGCCTCTGCCAATGGAGGAGGAAGCCTCAGTGTGTGAGTTTCCTTCCACAGCCCAAGACTGCCAGGGGCCTGCGGCTAGTTGAGGGCATCCCTCAGAGAGAGGGGCTCACAGTAACCTGCTGGGGCCTCCCGAATGGGGGTGGTCTCTAGGCCATCTGATGTTCTCAATCATGGCTTTGGCCATGTCAAGCTTGCTTACAATCTTTGGAGGCTCTTTACTTCCTCTAGAATAAAGTCCAAATGCCTTAGGTTGGCCCCAAACTCCCTTTTTTACCTCATCGCCCCTCACTCCCCTCATGTCCTCGGCTCCAGTCAGCGTGGCTCCTTCACTCCTGAATGTAAGAGCGCCCATTGCCACCTCCACACCTTTGCCTTTGGCTGCTTGAAGTCTCTTCCTTTCCAGACCTGCCCATACTTTAAACCCTATTTCCACTCTCACATCATGTATCCGTTCAAAAAATACTTGCGGAACACCTTTATGTGTCAAGCCCTGGGCTGAGGGCTGAGGTTTCTACCACCAAGCTAGACAAGGTAAGCATTCAGGCTTGTGGAGGGTGCAGACACATACATAGACACTTGCAATGTAGCAAGGGGGGGCTCAGGGTGCTGGGGAAACACCTAGGAGGAGCACCTGGCCCCGCCTTGAGCAGATCATGGAGGACTTGCTGGAGGAGGTGACAGTGTTGATTTCTTGAGGAGTAAGGAGGAGTTAGTAGGCAAGGGAACCAGGGAGAGAAGGGGGGGCAGTGAGGATGTTGGGACTGGCAGAAGAGGAAAATAGGAAGGCCCGAGGCAAGGGGTGGTATAATCTAGAAACTGAACATTGGTCATAACGTCTGAAGTTCACAGTGCAAGGGGGCATGTTGGGAGAAGAGGCTGAGAGCTTCCCAGTGTCTCTGCACCGTTTGGAATTTTCCTCAGAGCCACGAGAATCTGACCCAAGGTTTATTACAACAGAGCCTCACACTAAGCAGACCGGAGCCTTAGAGGGTCCAGAGTCATGACAATGAAGGCCACAGATTGGAGGAGGGCAAGCAGCCCGGACATTGTTTAGGAGACAATTTATGTGGTCTGGGCTAGAGGCATGGTGGCTGGAACTGAGTGTTGGCCCGGGAGCTGAGGCCCAGAGGAAGGGTCCAGATCTCCTCCCAGCCAAGAGGACTTGGTGATTTCCTAGCTGGATGGCAGGGAAAGCAGTCAGCATGGCTGATGAAGCAGGGGGGATTTCGGCCGCAAGGAGCAGTCTGTGATGAGTGCAAACCTGACCGTGTTCAGTCTGGGCTCTCCGAGGGGCAGTCAAGGGCAAGCAGGTGCCCCTGGGGCGGAGGCGGACAAAGCTAGATCTCCCGAGACAGGTCCGTGTGCAGGGATAGATTGGAGGCCCTGGGTGTATATGGTTATTAAACTGGGAGATGGTGAGATGTCCCTCTTCCACGAAGCCCACCCTTGCCCTCCTGCTTACTGTACCCAGCCCTAGCCCTCCCTTGACATTGTGTGTGCTGCCTTGTAGGATTAGCTGACCTCACTGTATGTTCCATCTTTCTGATCAGAGAGTTCTCAGAAGTCAGCCAGTTAGGAGACCCTTGCAAAGTCCTCCTAGCAAGGGTGAGAACCTGACCTAGAGAGAGAGAGGGACAGATACAAGAAATATTTTTAAAGGGCTTTTAGTGGGGCTCATGATTTTCTGGGTGTGTGGGGTAAGGCAGAAAGAGGAGTCCCAGCTACTCCCAGTTTACTGGACTGGGGGTCAGTTTAGAGGACAAGAAGAGGGACAGGTTTCGGGAGGATGAAAACAGGTTCTGTTTTGAACCCACTGATTTTGTAGTGATGCCTGCAGAAGGAACCTCTAGCTGAAGAAGTCCAGAAAGTCACAGGACACTGGCTCCTGAGGCTCGAAGGAGAAGCTGGAGTCATACAATGAGCAGTCCCATCCACTATCCCCCTCCCTGTTGCAGTCACATCGGCCTTCTTCACAAGCTCATTTCTCACCTCAGGGCCTTTGCACTGGCTCTTTCCTCAGCCCGAAACACTCTTTCCTTATACATCCACATGCCTTGTGCACACAGATGATTTGGATCCCTCTGGAACAGCCCTTTACCCCATCACTCTCTAATTGCTTCTTCTGCTTCAGTTTTCACCACAGTGTGAATCACTCTCTAGCCTTCCATTGTGAATCACTGATGTGTTTTTCTGTCTCTACACCCAGGACTTAGCTTCTTTCAGGGCAAGGATTCAGTCTGTCTGGTTCACCCTCACCTTGAAGGCACCTGAGGGCTGTGCAGTGCAGGCAGCTGGTGAACACAGGTGATAGAAGAGCTCGCTGGGGAGGGGACTGCTGTGCCAGCAGCAGGGGCAGAAGGGTGTCAAGGGGACACCGAGTGGGAGAAGGGGCTGAGGCAAAGGCTGACACCTCAGGCAGGGGAGTGGAGCCTCAGGTAGTGTATACTGTGCCAAGATTCCCAGAAAGCACAGAGTCCCAACAGAAGGAGGGAACCCAGATAGTTCTAGGCTGGAAGGGCCCCTGGGAGCAGGCTTGTGACGGCAGCCTCTGTGGAGTGCGGGACCAGACCCCGGACACAGTGAGGAATGAGCTGGGAGACTGGAAGGGAAGAGGAGGAGAGATGGGAGAGGTGTTAGACTCTGTGCCAGCTCCCCTGATGGAAACCGGCAGTGGGAACAGAGGTATAGGGACATCGGTGGTGATGAATGATGATCACAGCCTCCTGCTGGCTCTCCTGGCCCCACTTTAGCAGTGAACTCCAGGCAGAATAATCTCAAAAGCATAGATCAGATCATGTCACTCCCCTGCTCAAAAACATTACTTAGAATAAAACCTAAACTCCCTAATGTGGAAAACAAGGCCCTCGGGGCCCTGGCCCTGCCTTATCCTCTGACCTCATCCCCCCACGCTGGCCCTGCTCACTCCACTCCAGCCACATGGGCTCCATGCTGGTCCTTGGGCCAAGAGCCTCCCTGCCCCAGGGCATTGACACTACTATTCCCTCTGCCTGGAATGCTCTCCTCCAGACTGTCACCTGGCCCTCTCCTGCCCTATAGTCAGGTCTCTGTCCAAATGTCACTTCCTCTGAGAGGCTTTTCTTGAACATCCTAAGAGGGAGCCATCCCATCTTCTGTTGCTTTACCCTGCTTTAATTTTCTGCATGGCAGAACATTATATCTACTCTATATTAAATACGTATTTATTTGTCAGTTTCTTGTTCACCTTCCCTACTGAAGTGTAAGCTCCAGGAGGACACAGATTTTTGTCTATTTTCTTCACTGCTACATGCTTTTTTTTTTTAAGATTTTATTTATTTATTTATTTATTTATTTATTTGGGAGAAAGACCAAGAGAGTACATGCAGGGGGAGCCACAAGGGAGAGGGAGAAGCAGGCTCCCCACTGAGCAGGGACCCACCCCCCCCAATGCGGGGCTCGATCCCAGGACCCTGGGATCATGACCTGAGCCAAAGGCAGACACTTAATTGACTGAGCCACCCAGGTGCCCCTCACTGCTACATGCTTAGCACATAGAAAAATGCTTGGCACATAGTAGGCATAGATACATACTGTGTGGGATGGATGTTTGAATAAATGAATAACTAAATATCTAAAGCAAATTTTCAGAGTCCTTATATGCAGTGGCTCTGCATAGCAGCTTTGTAAAGGGGATAGTCTTGTACAGAGCAACAAGCTGAGGCTCAGAAAAAGCTGGGTGGCTTTGCCCGGATGGAGAGCCAGAGCCCAGCAAAGTGAGCGCAGCGGGCGGGCACAGACCAGACCTTAGCTCTTCTCACGGTGCCCCTGCCCCATGGACCTTCTACAGAAAGAGCTAGCCTAGCCTCCCTTGCCTCTCATCACTCCTGGGGCTATGAGAGGAAGACTTAGGGGAATAAAGAAGGGCCAGGGAGGAGTGCTAGGAGAGGAGGAGAAAGAACCCAGGAGGAGCCAGGAAGGGCAGGGAATGCCTGGGAGGGGTTGCGGGTAGGGCAGCCTGCCTCAGGTGGGAACCGTGGGAACCAGGGACCCTGGGTCCCGAGCCTTGAAGGAACAACGTTGGATCCCCGCAGGCAGCTCAGCCCAAGTCTACATCCAGGGAATAAACTGGGATTTGCCTCAGGAAGTGGTCTCCTGCTAATGAAATGCTGACCTGGTGGCACTTTCTTCCCTCCACTCCTCCCCTCAGAGCTGCTGGGAATTCCCCACTTCCTGGTAGGAACCATAGAACCCCAGGGGGGATTTCCTCAGCCCTGGAACGCAGGACACCTTCCAGCTTTCAATAGGACTTCTTCGCACTCTCCGTAAAAGTTCTCCCTGCTCCCTGCAGATAAATTTGGGGAGGGTGGGTTGAAGGGAGAGGAGAGAGTCTCCCGGAGACCTCTGTACCTGGTCTAGGAACAACTCTTTCCCTCACATCTCCCCACACTTAGGGAACGGGTTCCCTCCATCTGTGGGTCCGTCCTCTCCTTAAGATGACTCAGTGGCTCAGGCCACCACTACAAAGGCACACCTCTAAAACCAAGATGGGGCCAATCCCAGCTGGGGCAGGAGGCTTCCACTGCTCATCTCAGTGCCCCAGTCCCCTTTCCCAGTGAGTCACTCTAGCCTGCTCCCTGTAGTTCCTGTCCCTGCCTCTGCTTGCTGGAAGCTTCCCTTCCCTGTGCCTGGGGGGCACATTCGGAAGAGAGTGGCTATAGGGTGGGCTGGGAGGTGTTGTCAGTCAGCCAGCCTCAGGCCCCCCCCCCCCCTCGCAGGACAAGCTGACCCACTGGTGCCTGGGTCTAGACAGCAGTCACATGAATACTGAGCACTCGTCTGGGCTGAGACACATCCCAGGCCAACTGTTTACTCACAGGTCCCCAGAGCGCTTGCTACTTCTGAACAAGTCTTTCTCTCAGTTCATCGTGGCAAACGTTGACCCTGCCAGACCTCTTGCAAGGCACTGGAGGGAAAAGGGATGAAAGAATGAAGAAGACACAGCTCCTGCCTTCAAGGAGCCTGAGGTTCATGCAAACAGATGGCTCAGGTGGGCTTTCATGACACTCCATGCTCTGGGTGGGGGCATGGGGACTCAGATGAATAAAGTGTCGTTTTAAACTCAAGCAACGTGGGTTCTGCCGGGGGAAACAGGTGTGCG
Organism: Meles meles; assembly: GCF_922984935.1. Taxonomy (NCBI): domain Eukaryota; kingdom Metazoa; phylum Chordata; class Mammalia; order Carnivora; family Mustelidae; genus Meles; species Meles meles. The sequence goes on from NC_060066.1 coordinate 121,667,374, forward strand.
CAGGTAACTCCACTGTAAGGTGGTGTCTCGCCCATCTCAGCATGCGCCTCAAGGCTCTGTCATTGCGTGTCAGCTAGCCAGGACCCCCACCAGGACACGAGCTCCATGAAGGCAGGGACAAGTGCCCTCTCTTCCTATCCTCAGAGTCTCACAAAATGAAACATATTTACAAGGTAAGTTACACAAAGGACTTCTAAACAGCTAACTGTATCACAAGACTGAAGATCCATGCTAAATAGAGATCTTGGCATTTTCCTGCTTCGTTGGAGAGGAAGGAGTTAATTCTGAATATGAGGATCAGATGAAGGCTGATCAGTAGCCCTAGAGGATGGAGGTGGAGAATGAACGGGAGGAAGGACATCCCAGGCTGAGGGGACAGCAAGGACAAAGCCCCACAGACAGGAAGGAATATGGCTTATTACAGCAAACATGAACTAGCCTGGAGCGACTGGTACACGGTGCTGGAGGGAGGAGCTGAAGATGTGGGGGGCAAGGAACATGGGGCAAGGTCAAGAGGAATCATGGAGCCCATGCTAAGGAGTTTGATCTTTGGTCTGTAGACACAGAGATCTTCTGGGAAGTATTAAGAACAGGAGTCATGGAGACCAAGCAGTGTTTTGGGAAGATTATACTGATGGCTGTGAAGGGTCTGTGTGGTAAAAACATTGCTAGGAGTGTCTTCACTTTGGTCTTGGCTTCTAGAAAGGGGGAGAAGCTGGGGAAAGTCAGGATGGAGGATGTGCTGAGAAATCACTTGGGAAGCCATTGTAATGTTGGGAGACAGATGACAATGATGTGAATCAGAACAGGGGTACTGGCAACAGAAGAGGCAGAATGAATAACCAATTTGATATGGGAAATGGGAAGTCAGACTGAACTTTCTAGCCAGAGTGACCAAGAGAACACAAGAGAAGGCACAAGCTCTTGGTGTTGGGGGAGGAAGATGAGGCATGCTATTCTGGGTTGTTACCAGTACTGGCTCCTTGGGCTCCTTAAGTAACGTTGAGAAGAGGACTCCTAGAAGATTCTCTTAGTCCTGCTGCCTATTGCTGACAGGCTGGATGCCTTCAGCCTAGGAGGACACAGAGGAATCTGTTTTGCTCAAAGAGCACACAAAATCTCCCAGTCCCATCCTGGTTTTAGCCACCACCACCTCCCCTCTTCCCACCCACCACCATAGCAACCCACGTGGCCTGACAAACAGGGATGCGTTGCCAAGATGCAAGATGTGTGCTGTCACTGTGGATGATGTCAGCCTCCGTGATGTGACCCAGCCCACACCCTAGCCTCTTGGTCGCTTGGCTTCTCTATCTCTGACAACTTTCTGTCCCACTGTATCATGGCCACCCACTCCCATAACCACTCCCCAGACCTAGTCACCACCCAGAACTCCCCCACCTCTGAAATTACTAACTCTGATACCCTTCTATCCTCTCTGCATTGTCAGTCAGTCATTAGCCTGCACCTGTCTTCTGACTCCATCTGAAGCACCTGTCCACCGCTCCCCCCACCCCACCCCTTCCTCCCTATCTTTCCTCTTTCTTCACCCTCCTCTCTCATGGCTTAGATTGTGCAACTCAGAACTTCATTCATCCTTCCCCGGTGTGTAAATTCCCCTTGGTTGCACCACCTGGCAAAAACCCAACTATGGGTCCACGAGCTCTGCTTTTCCTCTCAACCATACCTACGACGGGGGTGATTTCTTGCCGGGGAAGACCACACCAGCAAGCTGACTGGATCCACATCACTGGTGGTCACCAAGCTTGACTGGGTCCCTCCCGAGGCAATACCTATTCAACTCCTTGTACAACCACCTTTTTAAGCCTTATCCCCTGTCCTCAAACCTTCTACATGATTACCTCCATCTTAATTCTCAGTGGATGATATCACCTCTTCCTTCAAAGACAAAATAGGAACCTCGAGGCAGGAAGTCTTTCGCCATCCTGCCATCCGTTCTATCCACCCGCCTGTACCCTCCACGTGCCTCCTGGGGAAATGGAAGATAATATCCTACTGTCTAATCCTGGCGCTTATCTTCTGGGTCTCAATCCTCCTTTCTGTCATCTCAGGGACCCTTCCTCTCTCCTCTTCTCCCTCGTTTTCAGCTTCTCCCTCTCTACTCATGCCTTCCCATCAACACTTAAACAAGTTCTTTTCTAATATTAAATTAAGCTTTTAGCCCTGGTGCAGTGGATTTTTCTGTTCTGTGTCCTTTCTACCACTCTTAGATCTGGAACATTCTCTTTTTTTCTCCTTCTTTTTTCTCTGCTACCCAAACCCTAAATGTTGGCGTTCATCAGACCTTGTCCTAGGCCTTGTCTCCTCTAAGTATTGACCCTAAACACCTCTACATTTCCAATGCTTCAAGTTCTTCTCTATGCAGACAATTGTCAAGTATACACCCCTGTCTAGAACTCTCTACTGAGCCTCAGATCCATGCATACAGTGGCCTGTAGGGTTATCAGGTTTAGCAACATAGGATGCCCAGTTGAATTTGAATTTCAGCTAAACAATGAAAAAATGTTTTAGTATGACTATGTCTCCTGTAATATTTAGGACAGATTTATCCTACAAATTTATTTGTTATTTTTCTGAAGTTCAGATTTATTCCTTCTTTTATTCGGCAAGCCTGTATGACTTGGCATCTTTATCGAGGACCCACAGTAACTTCCACTCCATGAATCCACAACTCAACTTCCCGTGGGACAAATTCGACCATACACTGCATCATCTAAGTGAAAAAAGCAAAGTTGTCCCTGGGTCCATTTCTCTTCTTCAGCTCCAGAATCTTCCTAAATATCCCTAAAATCTGACCACTCCTCTCTAGTGGCAGCTGTCACCCTAAGGAGGCCACCATCATCTTCTACCCACACAATGTCCTCTCTGGTCCCTACTATGTGATTGCCACATAGCAACCCCAAATATCTTACTGAAAAGCACATTTTTTATCATGGCTCTCACTGGTTTAACTCCTGAAGTCTGAAGTCCTTATCATCACAGCCCCTCATGCCCTCCATATCTTGGCCACCTCTCCCTCCCCCTCTTTTTTATGGGCCACTTCTATATTCTACAGCAATGCTGAGCTTCTTTCAGAAGTCTTGAGCCTACCCTTGACTTGAGCCTTCCCACAAGCTGTTACCTCTGCCTGGGTTAATCTTTTCTCCCTCTTTTCCTCTTAGCCATTAATAATCCCTTAGTTCTCAGCCCTAGTCCTTCACTCCCTATACTCCGTCTTGTACTTCTCTTTTGGAACACTCAGCCCTCTCTCCTCACCCGTTCATGCCTGTCCTTCGTTAGACTGTGAGCTCCCTAAGAGCAGAACTTTATTTGCCTTCTCCACTGTGTCCCAAACCCCTAACATAGTCCCTAGCCCAGAGAAGAGCTCAATTAATATTTCAGGGGTGAATGAGAGAGTAATCTGTCTCTCCATTCAGCCTAGGAGGTCTCCTCTTATCTTCCTGTGACTGCTCCGCCCAGAGCACTCCCCAGGACTGAAATGGTTTCCAGGTGGAGTTAGACTTTATCTACCACTACATCTCCCAGTGGGACATCTCAGTGCTTCAGGTCCACCCTCAGTAACTCAGAACCAGCCGGAGTTGTGTCAGTCCTGCATGTCGGTAGGGGAAAGCAGAGGGCAGAGTGGCCAGAGACGAGGAAGTGCATGTAGCCTCCTGCCCATGATGACAGGCCTGATGCTGGTAAACTGAGGCCAAGACCCAGCCACGAGGGCAGCCTTGTCTCCGGGCCTGGCTCCTGAAGTGTGACCTCCAGCATGGTGACCCAATGTGCCCTGGAAGCCCCCCACCAATGGATGTGTTGAGCTTTGGGATTACGGAGGGCTTCCAATTTACACCTGCCCAGCAGGCTCTTGCAAGTGAGAGAATGGAGAATCAATTATTGTGGTGTCCAAGGTGATGATCGATGGCGCAATTTGGGAGACGCCTGGCTTAAGGGATTCAAGAAGAGTAAACTCTACAAGAAGAAGAAAAAGAGGAACTAGAGTTGTAGAGAGAGAATCACGAAGGTGGACGGCCGGGCTGGGAGCCCAGGAGATAAAAAGAAGCAAAGATTGAGCAACAGTCAACTGCCCTCGAGGGGGTGAACTCTGAGAAGTGGAAGCTAGGGTTGGAAAATGGTTCGTCAGTGGTGACCTTTGAAGAGAAAAAATTAGCTTCTCTCTCTTATTCCAGCCCCTTCTACCTTCACTCTGAATGCTTTCCCTCCATGTCCCTTTCTATAAGTGAGAGAGCTGTGAAGCATTTGGGGAGTCTTCAGGAAGAGAGAGAAAGTCAACCCCAGTCAAGCAAGCTCATGGCTTCTGTGTCTGGCCTCAAGAGCCTGTGACTATTGAGGAAGGTGGTGGGATGGTCGCCATCTTTCAGAGGCTAATCGTCTATGGGAAGTTCTAGCGCCCGCTGCTCAGTTCTGCCCCTGCTCAGGGAGGGGGGTTTCCTGGATGACCTCCCTTTCTTGGGCAAGCTCCTGCAGCCTGCATGCTTCTCTGTGTTTCTCCTCGCCAGCGCCCACTCATTGGCCTGGAGTTTGCCTTTCACCTCCCCCTTCTTGGTGTCCCAGAACCTGCCTGCAGAGAGGGCCAGAGTCTCCCCAGTTTTCCACTTTGTTCTTTCCCCTGAGACAGCCTACAACATCCTCCTCTACTTACATCTACTTCAGGGAAACAAGCACCAAAACAAGTGACCAATCAATCCAGCCTGGGGCTGGGAGTTAGGAAGTCTGGCAACCGACCAAAGATCTTAGAGCTGTGTGTGGTTTCCCTCCTGGGAGCCTCCAGGAGCCTTGACCTCAGAGCTTTTTTTCTGAGGGTAAGACCTCCTTCTTCACTCCACCCCAACTCAGATATGCAGACCCTGCTTCTCAGCCTTCCTCTCTTAGCTTCAGGGGGTACTCTGGCCCTAGGAGCTCCCAGGCCTGAGGGACCCCCATTCTACAGAACCTCAGTCTCATTCAGGAGGGTCCCAATGGGAAGGATTCTCTCTTAGAAGAACACAGGGCGGGCGCCTGGGTGGCTCAGTGGATTAAGCCGCTGCCTTCGGCTCGGGTCATGATCTCGGGGTCCTGGGATCGAGCCCCGCATCGGGCTCTCTGCTCAGCAGGGAGCCTGCTTCCCTCTCACTCTCTCTGCCTGCCTCTCTGCCTACTTGTGATCTCTCTCTGTCAAATAAATAAATAAAATCTTTAAAAAAAAAAAAAAAAGAAGAACACAGGGCACATTAATGCTTCATACTATCTTATAATCAATCATGATGCTGCCAAGAAACTTCCAATGGTTCCCTGAAGCCTGGGATCTGAGTGGGAAAATCCCTCACGGACACTTCGCTCCTTCAGGGCAGGCTCTGGTGGGAGAAAGTACCTTCCTTTGGGAGGAGAGAAGTGAGAGAGAATCCACTGATTTCTCTGCCCCAGAGGCCCCACTGAACCTGGGCAGGTCTTCTCCCCAACCCTGCCCCACCAGAGGCCTCTAGCACACAAGGAATGGGTGTTTGGAAGGGATGGGACAGAACGTGTGCTGGAGTAAGGAATGAGCTGCCTTGGACTGCTGTGTGGCTGACTCCAGATGGCTTCTGCTCCAGCCTGACCCATTTCCTTAGGCTTCCAGACACTCTAGGCCAGAAAGGGCCAATAGACTTATTTCCACTTGCCAGCTTTAAGCAATCTGTGATGGAGACATTGAGAGTGACTATGCATTCAGAGGTTGTGGGAAAGAGTACGACCATCAATCCACAACGTCTTCCGTGGACGAGGGATGGAAGAGAGGTGTCACGCATGCCATGTATTTGCCAAACTTGATCTATGCGCTTTCAGCCTGCCACCCTTGACTCAAGCAATTCCTCCTTCCTGGGAGCTCCCCACTTCTTCTCTCCCTGTCCAAATTCTTTGAAGACCGGATTCTTCAGGGGCACCTGCTTGGCTCAGTCAGTTAAGTGTCTGCCTTCAGCTCAGGTCATGATCTCATGGTCCTGGGATCGGATCCTACACTGGGCTCCCTCCTCAGCAGGGAGTCTGCCTCTCTCTCTCTCTCTCCCCCTGCCCCCCACCCTTTGCTCTTGCTCTCTGTCTCTCATTCTCTCTCTTTCAAATAAATACATAAAATCTTTTTTAAAAGACCTAGAAATTCAGGAAGTAGGGCTATCTTCCCACCCTCAGAAGAAGCCTTTTTCTCATCTGCCCTGTTTAAAGGTAATGACTGTTAAGGGACATTGGTTTGTTTTTAGTTTCTAGAGGGAGGAAATAGAGCTGCTGTAAGCAATAAATACAGAAGTAAATAAATATTCCCCCCTCCCCAAAAGGTAATGACTCTTCTGCTCATTTGACATGGAACTCAGGCTGCCTTGTCAGGGGGAGTTCAATCTGGAGGGCTTATGTGTTCTCTCCCTAACGAGACTGGGAGCTTCTGGGGGGGCAAGTCTGGCTGGTCCCACTTGCTCTCTTGCTGAGGAGTGAGGCACAGAGCTCAGAGAGGTTGCTGAGTGGAAAACATGTTTCTACACCAGAGACCGAGAGATCCTGGCCCCAGCAGGAGGGCGGGGGGGGGGGAGATGACAGTGAGGTGTCTGAGCTGGATACTCGGAGGGGGGCCGACCCTTGGGTTTAGTCAGATGGGAGGCTTTCCCTAGAAGTCAGTTTCAAAATCAGGGCGGGACCTGTCTGGTGAGAGGAGGAGGAAGTTCCAGGTTTGGGGACAGTGTGAAGGTTCAGAAGTGAGAACCGTGGCATCTGCTGGGGGAAATCTCACTAGAGAACAATTCTAGTCCTTATTCTTTCTTGCCCATGAGACCATATGCACCCTGCCACGTTGCTTTCCAGGTTTTTCCTGCCTCTGCACCATATTGCCCCAAACCTGCGTGTGCCGGCCACCCCCACATTGAGAATCAGCCCATTGGTGGAGAGATGAATGGTGTTAGTGGTGCCCTGGGCTGGGAGGGGGTGGGTGGTGGCCTGTGGTGTGAGTGCCCTGAGAGCTGTCAATTCAGGGATGGACCTGAGATGTCACGGATGCCTCACAGAGTCGTGATTTATGGGAGATACTCTCTAGCCTCTCTCCCAGCCCCGTTATGTAGGGGCGCTGTGTGTATGTGTGTGTGTGCGTGTGTAGGGGATGGGTGGAGGGGGGCGGGGGTGGGGAGCAGGAAGGAGGGGTGGTAGAGGAAAGAATGGAAATAAAAGACCAGATGCCTGCTGTCTCCAATGCGGCCAGGACCCTCCCCCACGGCCTCCTATTGTATTCAGTCCCCCATGGTTGGCTATTTAACCATTCTCACAGTGATCTGATTTGTGTCTGCTTGTTTACTCTCCCCTCCTATTCCAAGGCCCCTGGAAAGCAGACACTGGCTTCTCTTTCTGCTGTCTGCCTCTCCCCCCCCCCCAACCCCGCTCTTAGCCCCACATGAGGCTCCGGGGAAGCCTGGAGACATGCCAGTTGCTTGAGCCGACTGGCTGGCTCAGTGGAGAGTAGCAGGGGTTAATTAATCCTAGAAGGGAGGGCTCCCAGAAAAGTCCCAGCTGCCCGATCCCTGAGGGCCCACAAAACTCTTCACGGCACCCTCTGCCAGCTCAGTGCTTCCAGTGTGGGATCCTGCCCGTGCTGGCTCTGGCTGCCCTTTCCCCTCAGGCCTCTCCGGGGACTTGTCCCTGGCCTCCAGTTACGAGCATGTCCGCTGGTTCTATGACCTGGCTGCTCCAAGGCCCCTCTGAATGAACGTGGCCCCTCCCAGTTTTCCAAGTCCCATTCCTCCAAACTTCTCTGACCTTGCCTTCCTGCACAGCCCGGGCCTCTGCTCCCTCTCTGGGGGAAAGCCAGAGGCTCTAGGCTGTTTCTTCTCCAGGCCTTTCTGCACCCCCCTCTCTCTCTGAGCAAAACTTGCTGGGCCCTGGCTCTGGGCGAGGGTGTGGCAGTGATCTGGGTCACAGTAAGAGGACAGCAAGGAGGACTCCTGTCCTCCTGCAGCTCCAGGTCCACTGGGGTGACCAGAACACATTGCGAAACCCTTCGAGGCCTGCTTGCTCGCTTGATAAGCACCACATGCGTACAGAGAGCGCTGGTCCTGGCCCAGCCTGGGCTCTCCTGGGTGGGCTAGGGTCTGGGAGGGACCCATATGAAAAAATGGAGAGAAGATTCTTCCAAGAGCATGGAAAGACAACCAGTTCAGCTACTCTTCAGTTGTGTGACTTTGGACAAGTCACCTAACCTCTCTGGATTTAGGTGTTTAGGTGTTTTTTTTTTTAAAGGTTGATTTATTCATTTCAGAGACAGGGATGGGGGAGGGGAGGAGGAAGAGGGAAAGATAGTCTCAAGCAGACTCCACACTGAGCACAAGACCTGACACGGGGCTCCATCCCAGACCCCGAGATCATGACCTGAGCCAAAATCAAAGGCCAGGCACTTAACCATCTGACCCGCCAAGGCGTCCCTGGATTCGGGTTCTTCATCCACAGACCAAGGCTCCCTGATCCAGGATTCTGATGGTGCATGGCCCAGAGCTACCGCCCAGCAGCTAGACAGAGAGAAGATCTCTGAGCGCTCAGTGAGGTGGAGGCAAAGGCCTAGGCCAACAGGGATGGGCAGGGGGCACGTGATCCTAAGTCAACTTCCCAAGATCAGGAGGTGCAGAGGGTCACTCCTGAGAGAATCACACCCTCAAGTCTGCAGACCAGGTGCCTCAGGCCCGAGCATCGTCTCAGCTCTGTGTCCCCCACCACAGAGCCCAGCTCCGAGGCAGCAGTAGGCAAGGACAGAGGAACCACAGCTGGGCAGGAGGTGGGCGGCTGCAGGAGCCACACCAGCCCCAAGCAGCCCGAACAAAGATGAGCTGTTTCCCCCCAGCTTGAGGTTGTTTATTTGCAAACAACAGCGTTTGCACTAGCTAGTGTCCTCCGGCTGCCTGGGCCAACAGAGGCCATCTGTGTGCCTGTCCCGCCCCCTTCCCGGGCTCCGTCTCTGGCCTCCACCGGGGCCTCCTGCACATACAGATCCCCTGGCTCTTTGTAGCAGCTCTCCACACACAGAATCTGAGCCACAGAAGGATCCGTGGCAATTTTGGGGGCAGTTTGGAAGGGTGGGATTTGGGGAGAGCCAACAGCACACAAAGCCGGCGAAGTGTGTGTCCCATCATATCCTGGACACCTGACTCTGACCACGCTCAACATCCCCCCTCTGCCTTCCCCCATTGTAGGGCCATGAGGTATCAGTGCTGGGAATCTAGGGCTCAGAGCACCTCCAAATTGGTCTCCTGAGGTCCCGAAGCCCTGAACCCAGATCAAACCTCCCTGAAGTTCTGGAGAGGTCAGGGGCAGACTCTTTGCAGTGTCCATCTGGGAAGTCAGATGAGCCCTTTCTAGCAATTCTCTCCTTTGGGATAAATACTTTCTATACAGGACCTCGTCAAGAAGGTGACTACCCCACCAGCCCCAATCACCAGAGTGTTTTCTTTTCCACCAAGAGAAACTGGGTAGGGTCCAGGGGGCTGGGCAGAGGGAGACACTCAGAGAAAGGGGGAGAAGAGGTAGAAGAGGAGGAGGCTCAGCAACGGGGCCAATAGAAATATCCAGCCGCCCCCCCCCCCCCACTTGCTGAGAGGGAGCCCAGAGGAGAGGTCCCTGGCTTTAAAGAAGAGGTTTTGGGGTGGGACCAGGGAGAGGATGGGTCTGAGGGTATCAGAGGGCATAGAGGTTGCCCAGTTCAGCCCAGGATCACCTCCTAAGGAGGGAGTGCTCTTTCTTGCTCACATGCCCCCCAGTCCTGGTCTGCTCTCTGCCCCAAAGGACAGGGACGTCAAAAAACATCCCAAACTTGGGTCAGTGCAGTACCCCCTTCCCATTCCCAAGGCTTAGGTTCTTCCTGCAGCCTTGCCCCATCCCAGGACTGGCTGGGAGGCTCCAGAGAGGGTGCAGCGTCTGGTAAGAAAGCCAGATTGACCCAGAACTGCCCCTCAGCAGACTTGTGGACTCAGTCAGGAAGGAGGCGTCATAGGGGCTGAGGACTGGGTGCTGGACATGTCGGAGACCTTGGGCCTTGGGACCCTTGGAGTCGGGCAGCAGAGGGTACAATTAGGGACACCAGCTGTGCTGGGGACAGGTTCAGGAACCCCTCTAAACCACTCTTGACCTCTCTGAACTTTGGTTTCATTCAGCTGGGGATAATCCCTATAAGAAAGAAGGGTGTGTGTGTGTGTATATGCATGTGTGTGTGTGTGTGTGTGTGTGTGTGTGTGAATTAGTATTTATACATGTTTAAAGCCTCCCTTGTGACTCATACAGATGGCAGGGTTTTATGTCTGACTCCTCAACACGACTGTAGCAAGGAGCCCAGAATCCACCCAAGAACTCCTAGTCTGGGTTTGCTGCTAGTTTGGCCCTTGGCAGCCTTGGACCCAGCCCTGGCCAGGCAGAGTTCTGCACTGATATGTGGGAGAAGCACCTCCGTATCTTATTTGAAGTCACCCTTAAAAGGAGGCCCACAGGGGGTGCCGGGGTGTCTCAGTTGGCTAAGCACCTACCTTTGGGTCAGGTCATGATCTCAGCATCCTGGGATCGAGCCCCATAGCCTCCCTGCTCATTGGGGAGTCTGCTTCTCTCTCTCCCTCTGCCACTCACCCTGCTTGTGCTCTCTCCCTCTTGCTCTCTCTCAAATAAATAAATAATCTTTAAAAAAAAAAAAGAAAAGAAAAAGAAAAAGGAGGTTCAGGGCATCTCTGGGCTGAGGTGCTGGTGTTCTGACCCTTGAGTGATTTGTGCAGCGCTTGCAGATTTCCACACTTCCAATCCCCTGTCCCTCCCTCCCTAGGCACACACACACAAACACGCACACACACGCATGCATGCTGTCCCCGTATCTGAGTGAGATCAGGGTCCAATCTCTGAGCCCACGTGTTTTGCCTATAAACTGTGAAATCAGTGATCTGGAAGGGCAAGAGAAATCCTGTGGGTGGGAAAGGAGCTCCCCAGCCTGGGCGCAGGGATGGTGGTGAAGGGTGTTTCAGAGCTGACTGTGTTCACAGGAATTCCAGATTTTGATCGCAGCAGCTCCTGAGCCTCCCTGCCTTCTCCCCAACCTATTCCCTCCCTGACTCAGACTACCTGTCTACCAAAGGCCTCTGAGGAAGTCCCCAAACATCATAGCCCTGGCCCCTGTACTTAATTTCAGATACCCAAGTAAGTCTTGAGGAGTATCCAAAAGAAGTCCCCAGCACATAGAAAACATCAGGCCTGGGGAGCTCTGTAGCTTTGAGGCAGATTGGCTAAGGGAAAGAGGTGAAGTCCAAGGCCAGAGAAAGTCAGGTGAGGTGAAGGAACTGCTGTCCTGAGTCCTGGGACAGGATGTGCACATCTGCCTCATGGGTCCGACCAGCCTGAGGCACCCAGGCTTTGCCACTTGCATGCTGAATGACTGTAGTCAGTTCTTTACTCTCTCTGGGCTGAGGGGCCTAGATCCCACCTTCTGGGGTTGTAAGGATGGAATGGGACCAGGGTGCAAAGTGGTTGACACAGGTCCCAGCCCGGAGTAGCTATAATAACATGAATGATCTCAGCTAATGGCAACTCCATCCCTCCAGGAACACAGGCCCAAAACTGTGGAGTCAAAGGAAACAGTCAATGAAACTAAAAGGCAGCCTATGGAATGGGAGAAGATATTTGCAAACAACACATCTAATTGAGGGCTGGTATCCCAAATCTACAAAAAACTTACCAAACTCAACCCCCCGCCCCAAACAAACCCAGTTAAGAAGAGCAAAAGACATGAATAGGTGCTTTTCCAAAGAAGACATCCAGATGGCTAACAGACACATAAAAAGATACTCAGCATCGCTCAGCATCAGGGAAATACAAACAGAAACCACGAGGAGATGCCATCTCACACCTGTCAAGATGGCTCCAGTTAACAACACACAAAACAGCAGATGTTGGGGAGGATGTGGAGAAAGGGGAGCCCTCCTAAACTGTTGGTGGGAATGCAAGCTGGTGCAGCCACTCTGGAGAACAGTGTGGAGATTCCTCAACAAGTGAAAAGTAGAAAAAAAAAGTGGAAAATAGAGCTACCCTACGACCCAGCAATTGCACTAGTGGGTATTTACCCAAAGGATACAAAAATAGTGATTTGAAGGGAAACATTGCACCCCAATGTTTATAGCAGCACTATCCACAATAGCCAAACTATGGAGAGAGCCCAAATGTTCATTGGCTGATGAATGGATACAGAAGATGTGGTATACATACACAATGGAATATTACTCAGCCATCAAAAGAACAAAATCTTGCCTTTTCCAATGACATGTCATGGAGCTAGAGTGTATTATGCTAAGTGAAATAAGTCAGAGAAAGACGAATACCATATGATTTCATTCATCTGTGGAATTTAAGAAAGAAAACAGATGAACATGTGGGAAGGGGGAAAAGAAAAAAAAAGGAGAGAGGGAAATAAGCCATAAGAGATTCTTAATGTCAGAGAACAAACTGAGTGGGGAGGAAGGGAGGGGGGTGGGGGCTGGGCTGGATGGGTAATGGGGATTAAGGAAGGCACGTATGGTGATGGGTACTGAGTGTTGTATGTAAGTGACAAATCACTGAATTCTACTCCTGAAACCAATACTGCACTGTGTGTTAACTATCTAAAATTTAAATTAAAAAAAAAAAAGATAAGATAAACTCACACACAGAAACTATGGAGTCAGCCTTGACTCCTTTTTCTCTCACATCCCCCATGAAAACTACCAGCAAATCTCTCCCTGTAGCCAACATCCCGTCTCTTCTCGCCACCTCCTCAGTCTTTTCTCAGCATAGCAGCTAGAGCAATCAAACACTCCAAGGCTCCTTGTTTGTCTAATGGCCCACAAGACCACTGCTGACCTGCCCACCCTTTCCTCTCTGACCTCTGCTCCCGCCACTCTCCCTATCACTCCCCCTGCCTGAGCCTCAGTGACCAACTCGGGCTCCTCAGGGAGCACAGGGCATGGACTCCCCCCATTGCCTGGGGGGCCTGGGTCCCTGACACCTGAAGCTGGGGTCTCCCCTGCTCTCTGAGGCCCACCCTGATTGCCGCAGTTAATATCGCCCCCACCCAAGCCCAGAACCCTTTTATCTCCTCACCTGCTCGCACAGTAGTCCTTCACGCCTTCTAACATACCGCGGAATGGACCGATCTCTTCTATTTGATGTCTGCAGTCTGCCCGCTGTCACTAGAAAGGAAGGCGCAGGAGGACAGAGATCTTCATTTTGGCGTCCAGGGCACCTAGAACTCAATACTCATCGTGTGAGTGATAGGATCTCATAACGACCCTTATGGGGTGGTAAAGGCAACCAATTTCTTTTTTTTTTATTAAGATTTTATTTATTTATTTGACAGAGATCACAAGTAGGCAGAGAGACAGGCAGAGAGAGAGAGGGAAGCAGGCTCCCTGCTGAGCAGAGAGCCCAATGTGGGGCTCAATCCCAGGACCCTGAGATCATGACCTGAGCCGAAGGCAGAGGCTTTAACCCATTGAGCCACTCAGGCGCCCCTGCAACCAATTTCTTTTAACGACAGAAAACCCCAGGTTTTTTACAGTTAACTTGTGCTCCTTCCCAGGTGCCTAGGCTCAGGGAAGGGGTCACTGCCCTGTCCTCCCAGCCCCCTCCCCTTTTTGATTCTCCTGCCCTGCGGGTGCTGCCCCTTTCACCGTTCCGGCACAAGCACGGAGCCGAAGCCATTCCTTTGACTCCCCTCTGCACAGCTGAAACCAACTGGAACTTTCCTGAGTTTTTCCTGCTTCCTGCTATGGGAGAACAATTAGGGAAATGAACACAGAAAACATAAAAAACATAAAAATGGTCTGGTTGACAAAGTGCATGATTCTGGTCCAGTCTTCAGAGCATGTAAGTTCTATCTGGTTTTCAGTACCTTCTGAGATGCCTGCATTCTCGCCTCCAGTGCCCTGCCTGGATTCCCTTCTTCCAGGGAGCCAACTTCCCACTCTCTACCTCCTTTCTTCCTTCTCCCTCCCTCCCCTGAAGCTAGAAACCAAACCCTACGACTTCCCAGCCATGACCTAGAGAAGGCCACTTTCGGGGGACAGTTTCTTTTTCTGCAGAATGGGAAGAAGAACGTCTTGGTGTCTGAATCCCGCTGGGAGGAGCAGTTACAATATCGGGGTGATGGGTTTCAGGAACTTTCAGACTTGAACAAACCTAAGACAAATGACAGGTGTGCCGATGGAGGCAGGCCCTGCCCCGGAGCTGACAAAAGAATCTGAAATAGGGGGCTGCGGGTGCTGTTGACACAGCTGGGACCTGCAAAGGTCCCCCTTGCTGGGGGACTTGCAATCTGATCACAGACAAAAGAAATTTTTTTTGGTTTTGAGTTTTTATTTAATTTCCATTTAGTTAACATACAGTGTACTTCCAACTAAATGAAGAACCTTTGGTCTCCTGACGAACTGGGTATAGACGAGGCTGAGAGTGGGGAGCTGCAACACAGGCAAAAGGCTCAAAGTGGGGTCCTGCTCTGTCTGGCAGAATGAAGTTCCTGAGGTTTAGGACTCTTGCCCCCATAATGCAGACCGTCTGTGGGGGACACGGACACACATTAAGTGAATACACAGCTCGTTATGATTAACCACCCAGGCAAGAGCTTTGAAGGAGAGGCCCAGGGTGCCATGAAAGTGTGTAATAAAGATTCGAGGGGGAGGGGCTGTGGGTGTCTGGAAGTTCTCCCTGGAGTGCCATTTGCTCTGAGAACTAGTGATGTAGTTTTGGAATGTTGGTGAGGTCCGAAGCCCATGGCCAAGAAAGAATTCTCGAGAAGTCTTTGGTGCTAAAAGTGGAGTTTATCATAGCGTGGGGACAGGACCCGGGTGGGCCGAAAGAGCTGCTGCCCTGGGGCAGTGAGGGATGGCTGGTTAGACACTAGGAAGGTGAGGGAGGTCAGGAGAAAGGGGAGTGTCTAAAAGGACTTTCAGATGCTACAGAAGACTCTCAGGCTCCTGGAGGCCTGGCTATTGTCAAGCTGTGTTGTTTTCCTTCTAGGAAGGCATTTGCATTAAGAGAGTTGGGAGCTTCCTAGAGGAAAGTCCTACTCTTTCTATTTCGAGTCCTTGTCAATGGGCCGCAGGTCCTGAAGAAACTTAACTTTGTTTACTTTTCTTTCTGCCTGTTTCCCACAGTCTCTCATGGCACGGAGGGGGTCATTAGGGCTCCAGGAAATTGAGGTGTGGGTCTCTGAAAGTTGGGCTATTGGTGAGAATGCTTTTTCCTTGTTAATCACTAAGACATTGGTCTACCGCTGGAGACTCCCGTCCTGCGGGATCGACCGTGATCTCTCTCCAGTTAACCATCTGTTTCTCCCTCCCGTTAGTCTTAGGGCAGTCAGAACTGCCCGAGGAATGCACGCATGTCCCACAGTGAGTGTGTGTGTGGGGTGGGGGGGGGGGTGGGGAGGGTTGTGGGTGTCAGCTTGTGTTTTATCCTCAGCTTGCCTTCTGCTCCCTCATCATTTGCAAGACGCTGTTCCTTCAGTTCCTTCCAGCAAGTCAAAACTGCGCTCGCCACATGTTCCTATAGCCTCCGGGAAGCTGGGCAGAAAGCATGGCTGGGAGGCCCTTGGCAGGGGCTCGGCCCTGGCCGTGATGCGGTGGGGAGGTCCGGAGGGGCGCAGATGGGGCTCTGCCCCACAGTCCTTCCAGACCCCACCCATCCCCCAGCACACGCTAACCACCGGGGACCAAAAAATCCTGGCGGCTGGTCCAGCTGTGGATGCAGCGGGGCCGGGCTCCATGACCTCACTGTAATGGTGTCCTACAGCCCCGCCAGCAGGAGGAGAAAACAAACACTGAAAAAGTCCCCCAGCGCTCCCAGATGTCTGCTCAGGAAGACTCAGGGCTCCAGGCTATGGGCAGCCTGCCCAGCTCAGGAGGCCTGAACGGAATTCAAAAGTGCTTGTTTCTCGCTGAAAAATTCCAAAGATTGCTCAACATTCCTTTGACCCCAGGAGCCGGGGTTTGGCAGGAGGTGCTGGAAGCTGGGGACCCAGCGCCTTTGGGCCTGCCATATGGCTCACTTCGGTAAGGAATAGCCCCTCTGGCCTGCTCCCTGGGGTCGGGGTGGGGAAGAGGGGAGCAGGAGGGCCTATAGAGACCCCTACCCCTCTCACAGGCACAGGAGCACTGATGTTAGAGTGAACTCCAGTGGGGCTAGAAGGAAGAATGGGAAACCTGCAGACTGGGGTCCAGGTTCTTGGGTTCCCGTGCAAAGCCTGTTTTTTGTTTTGTTTTGTTTTGTTTTCAGCTCTCAAGCACCATCAGAGTAACCCACTAAGGTCAACTTTCTGTGGCTACTGGAAAGATGAGCTCCCTCTTCCCAGCTGTCTGTCTGAGAAGCTGGGCTTAAATTCCCCCTCTTCCGGGCAGCATGCTCCCTGCCTGGACTGGGACCCCCTCCCCCACATAAGTTATTTACCACCTTTTGTCTCACATTTTAGTTGTTTCTCTAAATATCTCCTCTTCTTTTCTAAGGAGCAAAGGCTCTGGAAGGCAGGAGCCTTCTTGCCTCGTGTCGGTATAATTCTGCAGGACTCAGCAGGCCGAGACGTGGATACAAAGATGTTCACCATAGTGTTGCTTACAATGACAAGTTATTTAAATGTTTAAGAATACAGGTTTGGGGCACCTGGGTGGCTCAGTGGGTTAAAGCCTCTGCCTTCAGCTCAGGTCATGATCTCAGAGTCCTGAGATAGAGCCCCACATTGGGCTCTCTGCTCTGCAGAGAAACTGCTTCCCCCTCTCTCTCTCTGCCTCTCTCTCTGCCTGCTTATGATCTCTCTCTGTCAAATAAATAAATAAAATCTTAAAAAAAAAGAGTAGCAATTGTCAGTTTAAGAATACAGGTTTGATTGAATACTTTAGAGTGTGCCTATGTGTTGGAATGCTAAGCAACCATTGGCGATCGCATATCTGAAAGTATTTAAAGATAGGTAAGAAACAAAATCAACAAACTTCCATCCCACAGATGACCTACTCTTGGTATTTCAGTGTTTCCTTCTCCTATTTTTTTGTATGTAGCTCTACAAATACAGTAAAATCCTACCAAATTGTGTTGTGTGCAGAGATAAAAATTAAATTGTATTAAGTGTGGGGTGGCATTTTGGAAAATAATAATGGGGGATCTGTATTATCACAAAAGGCACAATATGAAGATGTTGAAAATTGTGCTGCACTCAGCACTCTACACTGAACTAAGAAAAACCCCCAAATGACCCTGAGGCTATCACTTCCTAACCTCACCCACCTCATCCTCAGAAGGGAAGGGCAGAGGGTGGCCAGTTTGAGAATGAGACCTGGGAGAAAGGAAGCCTACTGATTAGATCCAATTTTGCATACTCCCTGAATTTGACATGTATTCTTTTTTTAAAGATTTTATTTTATTTATTTGAGAGAGAGACAGTGAGAGAGAACATGAGAGGGGAGAAGGTTGGAGGGAGAAACAGACTGCCCCTGAGCAGGGAGCCTGATGCGGGGATCCATCCCGGGACTCCGGGATCATGACCTGAGCCGAAGGCAGTTACTTAACCAACTGAGCCACCCAGGCACGCTTGACATGTATTTTTAATGAAATGAGAATCATACTGTCTATAATTCTGTGTTACATATCTTTTCTTATTTCTCATCCTTATCCTTATTTCTTATCCTTATCCCGGGGTACAATTGCTGGGTCAAAAGGTATAAATATTGGGGCACTTGGGTGACTCCATCCGTTAAGTACCCAACTTTTGATTTCGGCTCAGGTCATGATCTCAGGGTCATGAGATCGAGCCCTGTGTTGGGGTCCATGCTTAGCATGGAGTCTGCTTGAGATTCTTTCTCTCTCCCTCTGCTGCTCACTCTCTTTCTCTAAAATAAATAAATAAAATATTTTTTTAAAAAAAGGTATAAATAGTTTAAAGATTATTGAACTATACTTCCAAATTTGCTTCCAGAAAAGTTGTTCCAAATTATACTCAGCAGTCAATGAGTGTTGCCTACAGCCCTGTCCATGATGGCTTAGTTGTTGTTCAAGTGAGCAGTTCAAAGGTAGAATTGATGGGGTTTGGTGGACTCCTGGAGTGTGGGGGCATAAATCAAGAGGAGTGGATAGCATTGAGGCCCTTTTCTCGGGTGTGTATAAAGATAAGAAAGCCTTTAGAAGCGAAAGGGGAAGAAGGAGGGGAATTGGGATGCAGAGAATAGATATTCCGTTTGGGATATTGCATAGTTAAACAAACAAACAAACAAACCAACCAACCAACCACATGCAAGACCCAGAAGATAAACACTTCCCCCAAAGAAAACATGCAAATCGTTAAAGAATCACAAAGCGTCAACCTCCTCATTCCATGAACAAAGATTCATTTGGTTGAAAATAATAGGAATGTTAAGTTTTCCAAGTTTAGTTTAAGAGGGAGATTTTAGGGAAGACTCACAAAAGACTGGAAGAGCAGAGGTAGATCAAGCACCAGAAACTCACACACTGACAAGATTCACTCTGCCTCTCTTTGTTTTTCTCTACAGGTCAATTTTATTCCCGCTGGAACAGGCACTGTCCCACATGGCAGAAAGCATGGCTTCCAAGAGGGGCCACAGCTCACCTCTCACAGTTTTGTCTCTAGACAGCTGCTAGGACCTGCTCACACTGGTCCCAAAGTCAGAGATCCCAAGGAAGGGCTCTTATTCACCCAACATGGTCCATTAACCAAAGCCTAGAGTGAGCTATTGTGACTGACCACCTTCACCCCCACTGGGACCCTGCCTTGGGTCAATAAACTGGGGCCAAGATTTGAAGGAGAATGAAACAGGTATGCGACCTGCATGGTTAGTGGGGAAAGAACTCTGCTCAGAAGAAGGGGGATGCAAAACGATGGACAGTCACTGGATTCCCATCATATCCATGTTTCTTTCCATACAAATAGTGCCTGAAAATTGTCATCTCTTGTCATGTGCAATCACCCCCTTCCCAATGGGATGTAACTCAAAGTCGTCCAGCCTTCCACATCTCACTTCCACACCCCACTCTGGACTCCAAGTCCAGAACCTACAAGATGAAAATCTCTTTTTCCTCTGGTAGTTTTTAAGATTTTCTCATGTATTCTCGGTGGTCTGCAGATCTAGAACAGCATGGATCAGTGAGGACTTAATACGTATTCTACTCAGCGTTCGGTGGGCACTTTCTGTCCAAGGATTCTGGCAAATTTCTCCTTATTATCTCTCAGGTCTTTTCCACCATTTGCTCCTTTTTTGGAATCTTCTCTCGGATGGAGCCTCCCAAACTCTCTTCCATGTCTAGCAATTACCTTTTCATAATTTTCCATTTTTCTTTTTTTTCTCTCCTGTGCTGGGCTCTGGGTGAATTCCTCAGCTCCATCTTCCAAAGCACTAATTGTTTATTCAGCTCTGCTTGGCCCAGAGCTTCCCCCATCTGCTGTTTTTATTTCAAGTATGGGATTTTTTTCATTTCCAGGGTTCCTAATAAATAATTCCTCTTCCACATCCGCTGACTCTGGTTCACTTCATCCCTCATCTTTTGAGGATTCTAAATACACTCACTTTACAATCATTTTCATCTTGCTCTACTGTTTTCTTTTTATCTGGAGGGAGTTCATCTCCTGCAGATTGCTTTTGTTGGCAGTCTTTCTTCACATTAGTTTTCCCTGTTTCTTTTCGTTCTCTATACACAGAGATGTTTATCTTCTTTTGAAATGTGGCTGCGTCCTTCTATCTTCCTCTTTCGCATGTCTCACTTTCCCTGGAGGGGCAGCGTGGAGTGCTGGGTAAGACCGCAGGTTCTGGAGGTGGCCTGCATGCAGGTCTTGGCTTCATGACTGAGTGGCTGTGTGACCTCAAGGAGGTTTCTTCGCTGCTCTGAGCCTTAGTTTCCCCACGGGTAACTGAGGGATAGTAATAGTACCTGTTTGTGGGATTGAGTGAGCTGGTGCCTAGAAAGCTCTTAAACAATGCCTAGAACATAGTGAGTGCTAATACACGTTAGGTGTTATTTCTACATGTTTGGAGAAAATGAGTGAGTTTGGGTGTGGATAGAAGTGATGCTTGAAGCATTAACTCTGAGGACCATTTAATGGCAAGTCCAAGTCCAGGATTCCTGAATCCTCTTGGCTCCTCATGATCTTGCCCTCTTTGGTATGTGATTCCTGGAGTCACCAACCACTTCCAACACACCTCATGTACAATGTTGGTGGGAAGCAGAGGGACTGTTATAAATGCCACCATTTAGAATGGGTGAAAAGGAGGTGACACACAGTGGTCACTGGTCCAGCATTTAAACCACATCCAGCTGGACAGGAATGGTGAGGTCAGAACTGTGGTTGGTGAATATCATAGCCTCTTGGCAAAGACTGAGTTCTCCGGTCCCCAGTCTGACTCTCCAGGTTTTGCCTATTGGTAGTATTTCCCTTGCCCACATCCACCGACCCTTCATAAGCAGAGCAGAGGAGACGGTTCTCCCCCTCAGGGCTGGACTGCCTCACGAACCACTTCCTGTTGGTCCAGTTACCTAGGAAATACCTCATGAGAGAGTTTCCCAAACCTGCTGGAGGACAGAAATTTCCTGGGGAATTTGGTGGGGAAAAAAGTGATTCTAAATCACACCCCCACATTTACTGACTTTCCAGGGGGAGGTGCTTGGGAATCTGTATTTTCAACAATCATTCCAGGTAGCTCTTATCATCACGAACATTTGAAAAATAACTACCTTAGTGGCTGAACAATCACACACCTCAGTTTGACCTTAAACAATCTTAATCACATGACTTCGAGTTTCATTTTGGGGGTCTCCGTTGGCCAGTAGCCAACCCCAGAAAGTTATAAGGCATGAGGGGCATTTGAAATCCCACCCATGTGGCTTCCAACGTCTTAGAGCAGCTCTGGAGGCTCTACCCTTTCCCTGCAGCTCAGTAGGAGATGTGAGGTGGGAGGGCACTGCTGGTTGCCCTGCCCTCAAGATTGACCTTGCTCTGGGATTTTCACATCGCACTGGGGTGGGGTGAGGAGAGATCACCGATTTCTTATCAGGCAGGGAATGAACGTTTTGGCGGGTTTGGTCCTCCCCAGGTACCACTATCCTGATTTCGAGGATTCTATAGCTTCTTCCTCAGTGCAGAACCTGTAGTGTGGGGCAGAGCACTAGGCTTTGGCTGTTGAACAAAGGGTATGACTCTGTGACCTTGGCCATGTGGGATCTCTGGCTACCAACAAAAAGACCGCTCTTAAAACCATCACTGTCCAGTGGTTCCTCGAACGCTTGCTTCTCCTGGGCCCACACTTCGTCTCTCTCACAGCACCCTCCCAAAGGCTATGAGGAATCATCGACACATCTTTTTATCCTGGTATTTTAGCACCAGGTTTTCCAAAGTGTAAATCCGAATGACACATGGTCTGTGTCCCAAGAGCCACTGGAAAATAATCTAACCAATTGCCTTGCTGACATAAAAATTAGGGAATGCAACTTTCCCAGCCTAGGACCTGCAGCTGAATGCCCCCAGGGAATGCCACCTCCTTAACCAACCTTGATGCAGCCCTTTGGGTGCTCATCAATTTCCACTTCCCAGTTCAGGTTCCAATTTCTGTATTAAGATTCTTGTAGTGGTAAGTGACAGAAACACAACTTAAGCTAATTTCTGAAAAAATGACATTTATTGGAAGAGTCACCCAGCCAGAAGAGTAGGGATATGGCTGACTTCAGTGACCAATCCTGTGAAGACATTCTCCCTGCCCCCCTGCCTGGCTTTCCTCCGCATGTCAGTCTTTCTGCCAGGTTTTGTGCTAGTGGCAGAAACATGTCCTTGGAGGCCGCTGTGACTCACCTCGCTCCGCACCGTACAGAAGGAAGGGGTTTGTATTCTTTAATCCTAAAATTTTTAATTACAAAGAAAGGCTCTGAATAACCTGCTTGGGGATCCAACTTGATTTCGGACCTCGTGTTTATAATGGAGGAGAAGGTGCACTTCCCAGAAGGGTCTTTTCCGGGTAGAACAATAGATGTGCTCTGCCCAGAAAACCAAACAAATACAAATTAAAATGGCATTAAATACCACTGGAATGAAACGAAATGAAGATAACCAATGCAGTTTTCTATCGCTGGGGTAACAGATTTAAAAAAAGTTTAGTGGCTTAGAATAACCCGATGTATTTGCTTACACTTCTGTAGTCAGAAGTCCAACACATCTCTTTGGCTGAGATCACAGTGTCAGCAGAGCAGTGTTCCTTCTGGAAGCTCTAGGGGAGAATCCATTTCCCTGCCTTTTCTAGGCTTCCAGATCTCTCCCACATTCCTTGGCTTGTGGCCCCTTCCTTCTTCAAAACCAACAACCGAGAGCTGAGTCATTCTCATTCGGTCGTCTTTCTGGTTCACTTCTGCCTCACTCTTTCACTTCTAAGGACTCTTGTGATTACATTGGGTCCATCTGGATAATCCAGGATAATTGCCCCATCTCAAGATCAGCTGATTAACAACCTTAATGCCCCTTTGTTAAATAAAGTAACCTATTCAGGTTCCAGGAATTAAAGGCGACATCTTGGCACAAGAAGTAGGGAGGGGCTAGCTTTCCACCCACCACAGCTGGTAAGAGTGTAGTGAGTAGATCTTCTCAAATTCTTCTGGTAAAGGTAGACATTCGCATAAAATTTCTGAAAAGAAAGTTGGTAGTTTGATAAAATTGGCCTTAAAATGTTCATATTGGCTCATTCAATGATTCTAAAAATCTGTCCCAAAGAAATAATGCTAAATATGTGTGGAGGTGGAATTTATACAGGAAAATGTTCATTGCCACTTTACTTATACCACCAAAAAACTGGAAACAACCCTAATGTCCAGTGGCGGTAAGGCTAAGTAAACCATATTCCATCCATATAAGGAAACATTTTGTTGACAGTTAAAAGTTTGTTTCTCAGAAGCTTTTAATGAAATGAAAATATTTGTATGCCCTGATGTTAAGTAAAAAGAGGAGGACGTTTGTACTTTCTACTCTGTTTTGCTGTGAACCTAAAACTGCCCTAAAAAAAAATAAAGTGGGGCGCCTGGCTGGCTCAGTAGGTGGAGTGCACGGCTCTTGATCTCGGAGTTGTGAATTTGAGCCCCATGTTGGGTGTAGAGAAACTTAAAAATAAAATCTTTAGAAGTAAATAAATAAAATAGGCTCCCTTTAAAAAAATAAAGCCAATTACTTAAAAAAAAATAAGAGTTTGGATTTCTAGAAGAAAAACCATGCAATCCCCATGTTCAACACAAAGTTTTACGAAATCTGGATCATTGTGTAATACCTGTCAAAGCCTTTTTGTACATTTTTTGCTTTCAGTGTTTGGAACTTGTTTTGACTTCTCAGTGCACACATTACAATGAGAATTAAAAAGAGTATACAAAACAATCATAGATAACAATATACTTTTTAAAAAATGTACAAAAAAAGCCTAGAAAGGAAAATTTTAATGGTAATTGTTACCCTGTGGGTGGTGGGATTATCTGCAGGTGAGTTTTCCCTGTGTATCTAGCTTTTATTTCTTTTTAAATTGCCCCTTAGGTGCAGAGAACTGGGTTGATCATAATCCATCAGGCAGAGCCACTTTTATTTATTAATTTGGTCTGTTTTCTGGTTATTTTGATAATGGAATAAGTACTCCCACACCTAACATTCAAAATGAAAGCACCCCAAAGCATACATACCCCATCGACACACTCTCCCTATTCAAGATATCTGTGAACCCACATCCCATATTTCTCTTTTCTTTGCTCTCCTTTTTATATAGTTTTATTGCATCTATCATGGGATTGTCAACTCCCTTGTGAAATCCTTTTCTTTCATTTTCTTCCTAAAAGTCTTGCAAGGAGGGAAGTGTTTATATTCATAGACAAAAAGAATTCTTCTACACTCTAGCAGGGAGGGATGATAGAATAGTAACTGATGAAATGCCAATTTAACTATTTATTCTTCAAACTGTAATCATTCCAGTTATACCCATGCTTAGTTCAACACCCAAGTATATGGAGATCAAATCCCACTCCTGGTGAAGGCAGGTGATGAGAAATATGGGACGCGAGCCTTTCTTGTGAGGACACCCACTTTCCCTGGTCTCGTTCTCTGGTCTATGTGAAGATAGTCCCAGGTCATTTCTGCCTCATGAAATGCAGTTGACCCACCTGGAGTCCAGATGGATAAATTCAAGGCCAATAGCTGAAGCTTCTTCAGATCAAATTAATTGCAGCCCCACCCCACCCCCGCTGGTATCTGTGTTCAAGGATTTCCCTTTTAACTCTTAAACACTTGGTAATAATTTTACCTGGAGAATTCTCATGAGCATCAGCTATATGTCTTCAGACCCATAGGTCTTAACCAAGCCCCCCTGCCAGAATCACTTAGAAGCTTTCACAAAATACAAACACCTGGGACCAACCCCATTCCAGAAGGTTCTGTAGGGTTGGTTCAAGAATTTTAAAGTACCCCCCGGAGGCCGGCTATGCCCTCTTAGTTAAGAACCATAGTGTCAGGGGCGCCTGGGTGGCTCAGTGGTTTAAGCCTCTGCCTTCGGCTCAGGTCATGATCTCAGGGTCCTAGGATCGAGCCCCGCATCAGGCTCTCTGCTCAGTGAGGAGCCTGTTTCTCCCTCTCTCTCTGCCTGCCTCTCTGCCTACTTGTGACCTCTCTCTCTGTCAAATAAATAAATAAAATATTAAAAAAAAAAAAAAAGAACCATAGTGTCAGACAAGGCCTGGTCAAGGCTCATGCCTGTCTTTGTCTTCACCAAACTCTTCAAGGCCACTCCAGCTCCCTAGCTACCCGGCTTTTAGCCCTGTGTCTCAGGAAACAGATGTCCATCTTTTGTTTTCCTCATGCGTCCTGGTAAACTGACATTCACCTTCTGACTATCAGGAAAAGGGCCAACTGTCCTTGAGAGATGCTGGTGTTGGCTATTTTGCATATTTTGGCCACAGTGGTCTTCCTGCAGACATTTTAGATCTCTTTCTTCTGGCCAGTGTCTGCTCTTGTCTCTTTTTATCTCTCTGTCCCTTCCCATCTCTCATTTCAGATCACTCTGCAGGTCAGCTTTGTTCTTTTCCCCATGGAATAGGTACCGGCAGGCTTCCATCCCCCACTTCTGAGACCTAAGAGGCAAAAGGATTTCTCTCTCGAGGATTAGTTTGAAAAATTCTTCAGAAAGACCTCATTGGAGGGGCAATTCAAGTAATGGCTTCAAGCAAGGACTCCAGGGCCAGAGTTCCAGTCCTGGCTGTGTGTACACAGCAAATTATTTAAACTCTTTGTGTCTCAGTTTCCCCAACTGTAAAATGAAGATGATAACTGTACCTACTGAGCTGAGCTGTTGGGGATACCCATGAGCTAATGACATGCTCAGAACAGCTCCTGGTATGTGGTAAGTACTGTGTGCATGGGGAACAATGCCTCCTGTAGGCCACTCAAGAATGTTTAAATTGGTTTATGAACTCAACTTTGGAAAGTAGAAGAGATATGGTGAGCTCCATTGTTGAACCCAATTCTAAAACACGTATGAATATTGGTTTGCAATGTAGAAGTAATATCAGGGAGTCCTTTATGGTACAGAAGGGACTTGGACCCATAGGACATGTTTAGCCATGTTCATTTCACTTAAGGAAAGCAGATTACAACCAATTGGGAAATTTGCATGAGTCAGAAAGTTCAAAGGAGAATATGGCTAAAGAGGGATAGCAATCTCCAGGAATAAGCTTCTCATTATACAATCACATATTAATCAAGTAAGCATGCTGGGTCCTTCTCTCCTCCCCCGCTTTCATGCGTTTCACCCCCTTCCCAGTACTGTCCATATGACATCCTAAATTGGCCTTGGCCTTTCTACACCTGCCAACATTACCCACTCTTGCTCAGGCTACATTTACTTTTTAGTTGGGCTGTAGCTTCAGCTCCCCAACTGGCCTCCTCAAGCCAGCTCTGCCCTTTATAGAGTTCCAATGTGTTTGTCACTCTCTACACTGTAGCCAGAGTGTTTATTTGGAAATAGAAATATGATCATATTCTTGCTATCCTTGATCCCATCTCCACACCCTAAAACCACTCAATAGCTTCCTGGGCTCTCAGCATAAAGAAAAACAGCTTTAACAACCTCCCTGGGTCCTGCAGAGTGGGGCCATCACCTGTCTTTCCAGCTCCACCAGGTCCACCAGCCCTGACTCATTCTTTCTACCCACATGGCCTTCCTTTGGGCCCACATGATCCTCAAACTTTCCTGTGCCAGAGGGCCTTTGCATGTATTAGTTTATTCATGGAATACTCTCCCTCTTGCCTTAAAAAAATAATAAACTTTATTTTTCAGAGCAGTTTTAGGTTCACAGTGAAATTGAGAGCACAGAGAATTATCATATACCCTGTCTCTCCCTACCACACACATGTGTGCACATGCAAACACACACACCATCAACATTTCAAATCAATGTAGTACATTTGTTACAATCCATGCAACACTGACACACTATTATCAACCAAAGTCTATAGTTTACATATGGCTCCCTCTTTGTATTGTACATTCTGTGGGTTTGGACAAGTGTATAATTACAAATATCCATCCTTATATAGTATCATACAGAATAGTTTCACTGCCCTAAACTTCCACATGTTCTACTTATTCAACCCTCCCCCCCAGAACTTTAGCAACTATTGATTTTTTTGTTTTTTGGCTGTTTTCATAGTTTTACCTTTTCCAGAATGTCATAGAGTTGGACTCACAGCTTGTAATATGCAATCTTTTTAGATTAGCCTCTTTCACTTAGTAATGTGCTTTTATAAGTTTCCTCCATGTCTTTGCATGGCTTGATCACTCACTTATTTTAGGGTGGATAGTATTTCATTGTCTGGACATACCACAGTTGTATCCACTCACCTACTGAAGGGCATCTTGGTTCCTTCCAAGTTTTAGCAATGAATAAAGCTGCTATAAACATTTTTTGTGTGTGTGTGTGGACAAAGTCTTCTGTTCATTGGGCAAATACCAAGGAGAGTAGCTGTTGGATCGTACGGTAAGAGTGTGATTAGTTTTTATAAGAAACTGCCAAACAGTCTTCTCCAGTGGTGGTACCATCTTGGATTCCCTCCAGCGATGAAGGAGAGCTCCTGCTGCTCCACATCCTCACCAGCATTTGACATTGTCAGTGCTTTGGATTTGGGCCATTCCAACAGGTGTGTAGTGGTATCTCGTCATTTTCATTTACAATTTCCTAATGACTATGATGTTGAACATCTTTTTAGATGCTATTTACCACCTGTTTAATCTTCTTTGATGAGGTGTCTCTTAAGATCTTTTGTTCATTCAAAAGTGTTATTTATTTATTTATCTGAGAGAGAGACAGAGCACTCAGGGGAGGAGCAGAGGAGAGGGCCAAGCAGACCCTGCGCTGAGCGTGGAGCCCAACACAGGGTTCAATCTCATGACCCTGAGACCAGGATCTGAACTGACATCAAGAGTTGGTTGCTCAACTGACTGAGTCACCCAAGCACCCCTCTTTTGCTCATTTTTCAGTCGGACTATTTTCTTCTCCCTTTTTGACCTCAGTAAACACTTCCTCCTCACCTTTTAGGTCTTAACTCGGTGGTCCCTTTTTGCGTCTTAGACTACATTAAAAAATAAAACTCATAAATTCTTAGAGGGCTAGGTGCCTCTTCTTCTTCACAGTTGTCAGAGTTGCAATTTTACACTATTTCCTTGATCATTTGAATCCTGTCTGTTTCCCTGACTCTGTAAGAGCAGGTACCACGTCTGGCTTTGTTCCCTGGTATACCAGTGGTGCTGAGCACTGTGTCCAACACATGGCGGGTGTCGCACTAGTATTTGCAAGGCAGGAAGAAACTAATAACCTTACTGAGAAAGAAGGTAGAATGGAGGAGGAGAGGTCATCTAAAGAAACCACCGCCAACACAGAATGAGTTCAGAATTTCAAAGAGCACGTCTAACAGTGGAAGGGGGTGGAGGGCCAAAAACAAATGCCAAAAAGCACAAACCTGTAAGACTGATGTCAAG
Organism: Meles meles; assembly: GCF_922984935.1. NCBI lineage: Eukaryota > Metazoa > Chordata > Mammalia > Carnivora > Mustelidae > Meles > Meles meles. The sequence continues at coordinate 121,695,405 of NC_060066.1, forward strand.
AATACTAATGCGTAAAAGGAGCTGAGCCTTCCACAAACGGCTGAGACCACAGAAAGACTGATGTAGAAGATTATTTGGAGCAAGAAAAATAACAAGGAAGAGCCAGTCCCCACACTTAGTGGAAAGGGCACAATGTTTAATGCACAACGTTTTTCTCTCTCAAGAATAGTGATTCTCAGGGCACCCGGGTGACTGAGTGGATTAAAGGCTCTGCCTTCAGCTCAGGTCGTGATCCCGGGGTATAGGGATCGAGCCTGTGTCGGGCTCTCTGCTCAGTGGGGAGCCTGCTTCCTCCCTCTCTCTGCCTGCCTCTGCCTGCTTGTGACCTCTGTCTGTCAAATAAATAAAATCTTTAAGAAAGAATAGTGATTCTCGGAGCACCTGGGTGGCTCAGTGGGTTAAAGCCTCTGTCTTTGGCTGGGGTCACGATCCCAGGATCCTGGGATCGAGCCCTGCATCAGGCTCTCTGCTCGGCGGGGAGCCTGCTTCCCTTCCTCTCTCACTGCGTGCCTCTCTGCTTACTTGTGATCTCTGTCTGTCAAATAAATAAACAAAATCTTAAAAAAAAAAAAGAATAGTGATTCTCAAACCGGAAAGTGTAGAGGCAAATTCCGGAAGAAGAATATCGAGCCCAAGATCAGAGAAGAGGTGTGGGAGCATCTGGACCACATTACATGAATTTCAGCATCAGACGAATCTCATCAGAATGTGGAGATAAGATTACAGAGCCACTGTCCATGAATTCTGAGAAATTTGGGAAAGGAGCCAATAGCCAGGGAAACATGAGATGTTTCTCAGTTTTCAAAAAGGGAAAGAATGTGCATTCGGTTTAAGTTTAATGACCTCTGACTTCCAAGCATGACGTTGATTCATGGCACAAATATGTACTAGAAGTGTGATGGGGTACCTAGGAAGTGGAATTTTACCTCTTTTTCCTTCGATAAGCCATCATTTCAAAGACACCCGCCAGCAAGGTGGAGGCAGCAAATCACCCTGGAGAAAGTCTTTGTTCCTAGAACAATGTCACAAAGGGTACCCTTCAGCTACATAAATGTAGGCAGCTAGGCACCATTATCTGAGAATAGGATATAATTGAACATTTTCCCTGGATGTATAGCTTGACAAAGGCTGTTCTTCTCCATATTTTTGGTATGAATAGCTGGTTTCTGGAAGGAATTGGACAGATTTGTACAGGTGCAAGGGGCCCGGGACAAAAAGGGTCAGGACCAATCCCTTCTGGTTTGAGGGAATGTACTGTTAGATATTCTCTGAATGACTGAAATGGTCATATCTGACTAGGTGGCCAAGAGCCCTCTACCACTGAGGGGGAAATGAACCAGGAAGGAAGGGAACGTGTCACATGTTGACTTGATTATTTTCCGACATAGTGTGAGGCTGAGGCTGATGCACCCTCCCGGTCCAGCAGCCCCAGAGAATCTGGAGTAGGAGCCCATGTCTTGTGTAAGCATGACACTAGGGAAGACTCCCGATGGCCTGTGCTGAGGGCTAGACCATTGGCATTAACGCAGCAGGGGCTGGGTGGGGCCTTCTGTTTTCAATAGTAATACAGATGGTAGCAGCAGAGAGAGGGCCTGGTTCCCCAGGACGAGCACTGCAAAAACTGTACAGCCACACACACAGGCATCAGGGAGGTAGAAATTTTTGGTTAGTTGGTATACTGTGTTGAACGGTGGTTCCCAGCCCAGCTTCCCAGCCCCCCAAATTCATGTCCATCTGAAACCCCATAATGTGAAGTTATTTTGGAAATAAGGTCAATGGAGATGTAATTAAGATGAGGTCATCCCGGATTAGGGCAGGCCCTAAATCTAATACAACTTGTACTCTTATAAGATGAGAAAGAAGGACCCACAGAGACATCCAGGGGAAAAGACCCCGTGATCACAGAGACAGAAATCGTAGGGTTATACTATAAGCCAAGGAATGCCAAGGATTGCTAGGAACCACCAGAAACTGGGAGAGAAACGTCTGGAACAGATCTTCTGGCAGAGTCTCCGGGAGGAGGCAACTCTGTCCACACTTTGATTTTAGGCTTCTAGCCTCTCAGACTATGAGAAATCACTTTTTTATTGTTTTAAGCCATCCAAGTTTGTGGGACTTTATTCCAGCAGTCCTAGAAACAAATTGATTTGGGCATGTATGGATTGGAGAGATGAATCTGGAAAGTAAGAAATGATGTGAATCTTATTTGAATTCCAGTCTGGTAAAGCAGGTTACGCCAGTTCCAAATTATTAAGCAGCTGTCTTATCTGTTCTGATAAATCAGGAAGATGCTGAAATGACAACGTCTTGGAGTGTTCTTGTGGCTTGACTAGAGAAATGTGGGTTAGAGGATAATACAAGTATGAGGGGTTTTAGCCCGCTGAGCCCTCAATTGGACTGACTGATTGATGCTGGCCCACTGAAGATGGCATGCCGCTGTCCTTTATAGTGACTTGGATAAGACTTGGAATGTGTTCTTATCAAATAATATAAGTAACACAGAGTTGGTAGGGATAATATGATAGATGGCAGGTCCCACATCCTAATTAATCAAGAGCGAGAATGAGGAGCCAAAAGCCCCAAGATGAAATTTGATGGCGAAAAGTGCAAAGTTAAGGTTCAAAAAGTCAGTGTGCAAGAATGAACTGCAGGAGGTCTGGGTTGAGAACAACTCGTATGGGGAAATTTCGGGAGATTTACAGTGGATCCCAGCTTAAAAGGAGACAACTTAAAAGGAGAGAGTAACATGGTTACTCAAAAAGTTAACGCATTTTTAGACCACACCGATACAGATCCACTGATAACAACTAACTCTAATTGAGTTCCTCACCCATGGTTAAAATGATTTTCATATAAGTCATCAGTGTGCTTACCAGGAAAACCAATTTCATGGCTAGCTTTGAGACACAGGAATAAGGAGGTATGCATACTGGTGAGGCGAGGAAGGGTTCCCAAGGAAAATGCTTAGAATATAGGAAAATAAAATGAGCAGCCTTGAGATTCCAAACTCTTCTACCCTTCTACGCCGAGCAGACAGAGAAGCTGAAGCAGATCAGGCAGAAGCTGCAGGCAGGGCACTGTACCACACCAACAAGGTAGACCAACAGATGAACAACAGGCCATGAGCAGAAGAAGTTCCTGACCAGCCCCAGCTGGGACTTCCTCAGCGGTCACTCTGCCTTCTGTCCCATGCAAATGTCTCTTGTGCCCTGCCCCCCATGCAGAAAAGGGAATTCTGGGAGTTGTATCTTCAGCTTAGGTCCACTGATAACTGCAAATTCAACCCAACATCTGAAAGACTACTTACCAACTTTTCATTTAGATATAGTATGAGACGCCCCAAAAAATTGCAAAAACATTCCTATATACCCTTCACTTGGCTTTCCCAAATGTTAACATCTTACACAGCCATAGTACGATGAGTGAAACTAGTAATCAACAATAGAGATCAACAGTAATACCCTTACTTATTTACAGATGCTATTCAAATTGAGTCACTTGTCCCACTCTTCTCCCTTTTCTGGTCCAAAACCCAATCCGGCTCTCATATAGCATTTATTTGTGATGTCCCCTTAGTCTCCTTCAATTGGAGACAGTTTGTCAGTCTTCTTAAACATTTCTCCAGTGTAAATCTGACAAACCAGAAAATGTCTAGAATGATAAGTGTCTGGAAAACAAGACCCCAAGCAACTCTGGCCAGAACTGGAGCTGTCAGCCTAGAGAGGAGAAGTCTTAAAGGGGTGCGTTACTTGTCTTCAAAACCCTGAAGGACCCCCATGCAGAAGATGGAGTAGAGCATTCACTATTGTCTCTAGGGATGGAAATAGAACCAAGAGGCAGAATTACCATTCAGAAGATTTCAGCTGGGCACTAGGCAGAACATTCTATCAGTTAGAACGAACCAGTCATATCCTGGGCCTTGGCAGAACTGAGCAGGATCTAGACAGAAGATAAGCCTGAGTAATAAGAAGGCAGGGAGAGGGAAGGAGGGGGGCGGTGGCAGAACAGAACAGTCGTGGGGCAGTGGGCCAGGGACCTCCTGCCTTAAGGGTGTCAGACTCAGAGTAGGGAGCAGAGCAGACAAAGGTCTAACAGAGCAGGTTAGCAAGACAACGACAGGAACAGAGGGCGCTTCCTCTAACAGGTTTGCTGCCAAAGTCCACTGTTAACAGGCAGCAAGAGGCTTTGCCTACAGCCCTCCCAACAGCTCGTCTGTCCAGTCTGCTCACTCTTGCAAGACTCTCATGAAGGGGAGGATGTCCCTGGAGGGGCAGAGATTGTGTTCTTAGGTCTGAGAATTTCCAGTTGGGGCAGAAACACAGGGATTCCTCTTAGGGGATATTAAGGCATGCTGGCAGCTGAAAACGTGCCAGATCTATGGCATGGACTGTAGTCTGGACAGTTTCTGTGGCTTCCTGGCCAGGGTCCTTCAAAGGATGTTAATCGTATCTATTTGAAATGCATATCATTACTGAAAAATAAAGGCAACCAAATGGTAGCAAGGAAAAGCAATCAGCTAGTGCCTAAGTAAAGATCTTATACATCTATTTTTCAAAACCAATATAGCTGAGATTTTCTACCAGATTAGCTCAGCAAACATTTAGCCCACCGTGAGAAAGTAACTCACAACTGCATCACAACACAGGACTGTCAGTACTGTGGTCTTGTCCGTCTGTCTGGTCACAGATCTATGGGTCGGTCTGTCTTGCCATTCATTCATCCATCGTCTGTCCCTCCAGCTATCTGTTTATACCTTCATCCATCAAATCAACATCTGTTTAACTTCTGCTATGTGCCAGTTCTGTGTGGGACACTGGGGGCATAATAATGCAAAAAAAAAAAAAAAGAAAGAAAAGAAAAGAAACGAAACAAACAAACAAATCTCTCCTGCTCTCAAGGTGCTAGAGGTACAGTGGAAGGTGAGGGGAGGGGGACAGAGGTAACAAAACAATGAAACCATCGTTGGGTGAGACACAGACCTAAGCTAAGAAAGTTGAGATTTCCATTTAAAAGTCCCCAGTTGAGCAATTCCTATAGATGATTCAAAGTCATCTGTAAGGAATAAGTAAAAGTGATTTGAATTTCTACAGGCAGCTTCAGATTTTATGTGACTCATGAGAAATTCTTGGGATTGGAATCAGAGTCAATGGAATTCAATTTACTAAATACATACCGAGAGGAAAGGGCTCCATGTCCCAATACTTCATACTCCTTTCTCCGACACAGGCTTCCGAGAGCCTCTCTGATGAGTTGACACGGTCCCACCTGAGGACCACTGGTGCGAAAGGCACCCCCAGAGCTGCCAGCAGGAGGGAAGGGGACTGTGAAGAGGTGACTTGACCACCATTTTCCAACCCAGATGCACCAGCAGGATGACCTGTGTAGGAGCCCATCTGTGGAGTTTTCTCGAGCGTGACACTGAGAGCATGGGCGTGTTCTCTCTAGACAAGCCACCACGGCCTGTGCAGGGATCCGAACTGTTGACGTCCTTACATCTGTGAGGGGTGGGGAGCGGGGAGGACACGGCCAGTGCTCATGGCCATCAAAGGACCCTGAGTTGCAGGCACGTCTCTGTCACTCACTGGCCACCTGAGACGGCTCACTTCCCCAGCCACCGACGGCAGACCTTACAATTCCCTTCTCCACAAGGTTCTTCAGAGGCTCATCAGCGCATGGAGAGGCTCTGTGGGCAGCCTGTGCTACCAAGCAGGGCCGTGTTTCCGGAACCAGCCCTGCCCACATTTTCACATGCTTAGATGGGGAAGCCAGCATCACCTCCTGCTAATTTTCACTTTGATCTTCAGTGAGAGAAATTGTTGACAGAACCTGAAAGCACTCATAGCGTTGCCCTACTTTAAACAATAATTTCTTTGCCTTTTTTTTTCCCCTCCTGTCCTAACCTTTCGAAGCCTAACTGTGCTAAGAGCTAGGGTAACACGATGTACTCACAGGGTGACTGTAAGAATTAACTGAGGTATCAAGTGTCCGCTACGACTAAGGCCGGGCTGGCCCAGGCGGGGCATGTGAAGTCAATCTCCCCAGCTCCTGACTTGCTCCCATCTTTAGCTCTATGAGCGCATGCAGTGAAAATAAAGACCGGCTAATAACAGCCAACAGTAAGTGAGCACTTACCGTAAGTCAGGCACTGTGTTATGTGCCCCTTTGTGTTACTCATTTCACTCTCACATCAGCCCTACGGGATGCACACAATTGCTATCCCCCTTTCACAGGAAGGACACAGGAGCACAGAGGAGTTCAGTAACTTGGCCAGAGTCACACAGCTGGGAAAGAGTGGAGCGAGCCTGTGTATCCACATGTTCCATTCCTGAATGCTGTACGATGCCACCTTGTTAGTGTGGCAGAGACACAAACTCTGTCCCAATCCAGCTTGGAAGCAGCTAATGGTAATGAAAGGAAGGTTACTCCTTCTTCTTCTTCTTTTTTTGATAGAGAGAGGGAAAAAGAGAACGTGAGCAGGAGTGGGGCAGAGGTAGAAGAGAGTCTCAAACAGACTCCACAACCCAGCCCGATGCAGGACCTGATCCCATGACCCTGAGACCGTGAGTGGATCTAAAAACTGAGAACCAGATGCTTAACTGACGGAGCCACCCAGGCACCCTGAATGAAAGTTGCTGCTAATTTGTACTAAATCTTAGCCCAAGTGGAGCTTAGTTCCACCTGCTTTTCTCTGCCTTTCTGAATCATCTAAACAATATGTTTCAGTCTGCTTGTCTCCCTTGATTTGTTTATACTGCTCACCTTCTTAGCAGTAATTTGACTTTTTCTACTTTAATAGTTGCTAAATGATCACATGCCTGAAGGAGACAGAGAGAGGGAGGGGGAGAGAGAGAGAGAAACAAGATTAACACAATACCGTGTATCATAAATAGTAGCCTGAGTCCAGCTGTACATAAAAACTCAGGCCAAACTGGAGGGGGCAGTTAGGCAGGGAGGAGGATCCTTTTATGAGTAACATGTTCGGAAATAAACATTTGCCCCTGAAAGACACAGTGCAAAATAAGAATTTTCCATGTCAAAGAAGCCTGGGGATGGTAGAGACCGTAGGCCCAGACACCATGATCAGTGTGAAACGGGAGTCCCTCGTAGTCGGTACCACGATGGAGGAGGTAAGGAAGACGAGACCTGGAAGGATCACCATAGAAACCCGTAGTGCTGGGAGATGCACCCAAAAGCAAAAGGGAAGGGAGAGCCCAGGCCGAAGGTGAGGGTAGGGGCAGGTGGTCTGCATTTACTTGAAGGGGGCTCTGTCTGGTTCTTGGCCCCGGCATCAGAGACAGGAGTGTCTGGTTTTCATATAAACCAGGGTGAACTCTTCCACACTTGTGCTTTGGGCACTCATCATGCCCCTTGGTGAGCACCAGGATGCAGAGATGAACCAGAGTCCCTCATCCAGGGAATCCCTGCTCGGTAGGGAGTTGACTTGTCCCTCTCCCTCTGCCCCTCCCCCTGCTTGTTGATCACCCCCCCCCAATAAATAAATAAATAAAATCTTTAAAAAAAAAAAGTGAACCAAAGATCACACCTATCCTCAGAAGTTTATTGTCTACTGGGTGCCTGAGTGACTCAGTAGGTTTAGTGTCTGCCTTTGGCTCAGGTCATAGTCCCAAGGTTGTGGGATCGAGTCCCACATTGGGCTCCCTGCTCCTTAGGGAGCCTCTCTCTGTCATGAATAAATAAAATAAAATATATTCTTAAAATTAAAAAAAAAGAAGTTTACTGTCTACTGGGACAGACGGACCTGCAAGGATGTGACAACATGCTATATATAATGATTGCTTTTATGGACTTGGGGAAAGCACAGCGAAGAGAATGCCAGTCCCAAGATGATGTCTGGGCTGCAGCTTGGAGCCCAGTGTGGTGATTCCCAGGTGGGCAGCCTGGAGGGTCCCCATTCCAGGAGAGGACGCTGCATCTGCAAAGACACAGGGATCTGAGCAAGTCTGGCCTGCTCTGGAAAGCATGCTGTTGGACGTGACTGGAGTGGAGGGTCTGTGTGGGAACACGGGGATAGGTGGGACAGGAGGGGTGAGCAGAAGTCAGGTCATGCATGCATATGCCTTTAGTTTATCCTGAGGGGGCCACCTCCTCTGATGGTTTGCTAAGAAACTTGAACAGGGTGGGCTCTGCCTGCCTGCTTGCCACGGGTCCCCAGAGCCGGACTTTGCCGTATCCTTTCAAATTACAGGTCATAAGCCATTAGTAGCTAATGAAACCAACTTAATGCTTTCAAACCGTATCTTTAAAAAATAAAAATGAAATAGACCAGAGCAGTGCCTTTCACGTGACCTGTCATGGATGATCTGTTCTTTTTTTTTTTTTTTAATTCCTTCATCCTGGACTGATACTTTGGTAAAATGTAATAAAGCAATAAAAATGAATTACTAGAAAAGGGATCATGCTCTTGGATGCCACACCGATCTCAAATTGCTATAGAAAGGTTTTTTTTAAAGCACTCTTTAGCAGCTTTATTGAGATATAATTTACACAGTATACAATCCAGCATTTGAAGTGCACACTTCAATGATTTTTAATATATTCACAGAGTTGGGCCCCTGCCATCACTGCCAATTTTTGGAACATTTTCATCATGCTTGAAAGAAAACTTCTACCCATTAGCAGTCAGTCCCCTTTCCTCCAGCACCTCTCTCGAAACCCTCAGCAATCACTAATCTCCTTCCTATCTTTATAGATTTGCCTGTTCTGGGCACTGTGTACAAATGGAATCGTATGTGATCTTCTGTGATTGGCTTCCCTTTTTTTAAGCATAGTATTTTCAAGGTACGTCCCCGTTGGAGTACAGGTCAGTACCCCAGCTCTTTTCATGACCAAACAACATTCCGTGGATAGATAAAGCACAACTTGCCAACCCATCCTTCCATTGACAGATATTCGGGTTTTTTCTACATTTTGGCTGTCATGAATCATGCTGCCCAGAACATTCACAGACAAGTTTTTGGGGGGACCTATGTATTCGTTTCTCTTGGGTACATACACCTAGGAGTCAAGTGGCTGGGTCATAAGACTCTGTGGTTCTCTTTCTGAGGAACCCCTATGTTTTCCTGAACAGCTGCACCTTGCCACATTCTCACCCAGTTTCTCAGTGTCCTCATCGACACTTAGATCATAGACATCCTCTTGGGCGTGAAGTGATACCTCTTTGCGGTTTGCGTTTGCATTTCCCCAATAGCTGATGATGTCAAGCATCATTTAATACTCTAAACACTTATTCTGAAGTTCTGCCCTCATCTCCCCCCTGGCTGGCGATAAGCAGTTCATGATCTTACCGCGAGGAACACTGGGCTGGAAAATGGGAGTGTATTTCAGAATGAGGGCAAGTGTTGCTTCAGAAAACTTTTTTGTCAGTTACATACGTGCGTCGACATGTCTGGGATTGAGATGTAAAATGTACTTGTGTTCCTTCCTAGCTGAAAACCTCCCCAACATCCATCTTCACAGAGAGTGAGACAGACCATCTTTGCAAAAGGTCACTGTGCTTCCAAACACACATCATGGCGAAGCACCACCACCCAAGCCCTGGGAAAATCTGATCGGCAGCTTCAAGATAGGAAGCCGATCAAAAAGAGTTTAAAATCCCAAAGCAATTTAACTAACAAAATAAAATAGACCTGCTCTTTTGAACTCCGTGAAAAGTTCAAAAGGCTATTTCTCTTCTGTTTTACTGCTCGATTAATTTGATAAAATTTTCAAAACCTGATGTTCTTTCATGAAAATGTGGTCGTGTGTGTATGCAGCACTCGTTTACACATGTGTTCATGTCTTCATGGACAGGCCCACGCGTGCAAATGCCCTTGCTTTAACAGATGGTGCTGCTTGCCCCATATTCTCTGTAGCATTATTCACAATAACTAAGCAGTCCATTGAAAGATGGCTGGATTAAAAAAAAATGTGATAAACGCGTACTGTAGAACATTATTCAGCCTTAAAAAATAAGGACATCCCGTCACCTGCTGCAACATGGATGAACCTTGAAGACGTCACGCTGAGTGAAATAAGCCAGTCACAAAAGGAAAATGTGTGGTTCCACTTACATGAGGTACTGGGGTGGTCAAATTCATAGAGACAGGAAGTGGTGGTAGGGGCCAGGGGCTGGGGGAGGGGACATGGGGAGTTGTTAGCCAATAAATTCAGAGTCTCAGTCTGGCAAGGTGAAAAAGTGCTAGAGATCCATTACTCCACAATGTGAAAATGCTTAATATTGCTAAACTGTACACTTAAAGACAAAAATGGTGAAATTTATGCTATGTATTTTTTTAACCACAATTTAAAATTTAAAAAAATTTTAAGATTTTATTTATTTGACAGAGAGAAAGAGAGTGAGAGAGAGAGCACACAAGCAGAGGGAGCAGCAGGCAGAAGGAGAGAGAAGAAGTAGACTCCCCACTGAGTAAGGAGCACGATGTGGGACTTGATCCCAGAGACTCTAGGATCATGACCTGAGCCAAAGGCAGCCACTTCACTGACTGAGCCACTCAGGCGCCTCTAAAATAAAAAATTTCTAGGGGCGCCTGGGTGGCTCAGTGGATTAAGCCGCTGCCTTCGGCTCAGGTCATGATCTCGGGGTCCTGGGATCGAGCCCCGCGTCGGGCTCTCTGCTCCGCAGGGAGCCTGCTTCCTCCTCTCTCTCTGCCTGCCTCTCTGCCTACTTGTGATCTCTGTCTGTCAAATAAATAAATAAATAAAATCTTTAAAAAAATAAAAAATAAAATAAAATAAAAAATTTCTAAAAGACGATGCTCCTTGGAAGCCACATCACTTCACAGACAGGACCTGGGTGTTAGTGCTGACACGCTGGCTTTAAACCCCCACTCTGTCTCTTCAAAGCTGTGAGCTGGGTGAAGGCTATCAGTCCTTGACACCTGAGCGGTTTCAGCAGTAAAATAGCTGGTTCTCAGCGTGGACAGGTGGTCAGCTGGCATCGCACCCCTGCCTGTCTGTTGTCTGATCTGGGGCAGCCAGTTGAGAGAGTTGTGGCAGTAGTGCCGGGAGCCCCTGTGCAATCACAAGGAGCCCCTCTCCCTGCTACCAAAGTCTGAGTGACTCTCAAAACAAGATCTCTTGCTCCTTGGAAAATTCTCTGAAGCTCAGAAGCATCCAGTCTTGGGGTTCCTTGTGAGAGTCTTTTACCAGCTCAGCCTGGCTTCCTGCCTCCTCGGAGGCAGCCAGAGACAAACAGTGGGATTTTAGGTGTGTTCCAAGAGCAACAGTGGGGACTTTCTGTACCCAGGAAAACTCCCTGGCCAGTTAAGGCCTCATCCCTTGGCTCAAGGCTTTGCCCTCATAAAACACACACATTCCTGAGATCATACTAATACTCTTACAATTAAATACTTTCACAGTTTCCTGAGTTTTCGTACACAGAATATTCATCCAACCTTATCACTGCCTGTGAAATGGGGTTATAATCTCTGCTTTTACAAATGAAAATTTTAATGAGCACCTACTACACTTCAGGCACGATTCTAGGCTCTTTCTCCCAGGTTAGCGGTCTCTATTTAGTAAGTGGTCCAGGGAAGACACAGAGCCTTGTCTTCTGCGTGCGGTGCTTTCCCCAGAATCTTCTGTGCTTTAGTGTGAACCATCAGGCCCCTTACAGGAAGCAGGGTTTCCTGGGGCAAAGAGCACGGCAGAAGGGTACTTAAAACAGGCAGGCCCGCCAAACCGAGGAGTGTGTAGTTGGGGGTGGCAAGATGAGGGGGCCACAGGAATGGGGACCCCAGGACCACCGTGGCCTCAACTTGGGGACAACGTTAGACGTTAGTCTATGCGTTAGACCCTCTCTGACAGAGCGGCAAGGTGCCCGCTGGAGAGGCAGACAGACGTGGACTCGAGTCTCTGTGCGCCTCTGAATCAGTACAATGCGATACTCCAAGTGTCCCGCCCTTGGTGCTTGTGAGGATTCACAGAAACAATGTATGCGAAACACTCAATACTCCCCCTGGAGGGTGGTGAGAGCTTGGGGAGTACCCCCAGGGCCACGCCAGTTCTTCCCTTTGGGGACCCCTACCCCAACCTCCCTGTCTCACCCAGACCTACCCCAGGCAAACCTCCACCCCTGAAAAAGCTGCAGGGAATTGCATTAAGATGAGGGCCATGCAGACAGCGGGGAAGGGAAAGGAGCAAGGCGGCAACAGAGAGATTTCACCACCTCCCTGTCCTCACGGAGGACAGGCTGACCCTCAGGCCTGGCATTGGGGACTAAATCTGAACTCCCTCTTTCCTGTTTACTCCACCAGCATTTTGGCATTCAACTTGGCCCGGGGAGAGGGGCTGTGGGTTCGGCCTCAGTCCTTAGTGTTGCCAAAGGCCCAGCCACTGGTCCAAGTCTCCCAGAGGGGCTGTCCCATCCTGTAGATGGGCTAGGAACACAGAAGAAAGATCTAGAGCTGGTAGGCTATGGGGAAGGCCTTGCTGGGTTCACACTATCCAAGGAGTGTTCGACACAAGCTCAGTCTGATGGGGTATCAGACACCTTCTTTCTAGGGCTGCTAGTGACATCCAGATGAAGTCAGGGGCCCTTGGAAATCCTACCCTTTCCCACCTGCCCTGGAATTTTCTCATCACAGTGGGGAGTGTCCCATGGTAGCTGCCAGCTGTCACTCAGGGAGATACCCTAACCCACACCTCATCCAACTCCAGGTCTCTTCAGCAAGACGACAGAGAAGGGGTCTTCCTGTGGAGGCAATGTAACATGGTGGGAAGACCAGGGGCTTTGCAGCCAATAGGCTTGTGTTCTAGCCACAATATTTACTGAAAGTTCTTCAACCTCTTGAAACGTTGGTTTACTCACATCTGTAGTGACTATAGCAACACTTACTCTGTAAGGTTGTTGTGGGTCAGAAATAAGATGACATGGGAAAGTACCTGACATACTGGGTACATATAAAAGATACTGATCATGTTGTTTCCTTCCACTGCTTCCAGAGGGCGAGTCAGAGGCCATAGCTCAGTCAGTCAACAATTAGCATCCCGTTCCTCTAAGAGTGTTATTTGGTGCCCCGGAAATGATTAACAGGGGAAGAAGAAATTGGCTCAGCCCTGGAAAAATTCCCATAATACATAGTCCATAATACATGGACTCTACCTGCAAACCCAGATGGTGTCATCCATGCCTCCCCTGGGTCCTGCGGACACCAGGAAGCCACCAGTGCTGCTCTCAGGGGGCTGGCATGGCGACCAGGAGCTACTTTTCGAGAAGAAAGTGGGGGCTGCAACACTCATTCAGGGCATCCTGTCCTTCTGCTGAGGAGGAACTCCCCAGATGGGTCTATTAATTATCAAAGGCCCTCTCCTAAAATGGAGCCATGATTTCAAGAAGACCCTGGCTGTGTCTGTCACAGGCAGAGCTGCACCTCTGCCAACCGGGCTGCCGTGGACAAATGTATTCTCGCTGAGGAAGAGACGAGGCCAGTGCTCCTCTCCATTCCATCCCTAGGCATCCTGGGTGGGGGTGCCCAGCTATTACCGGCATGAGGGCCAGAAGCTGATGACAATTTTGTGCGCAACTATGTGGGATTCTGGGCACGTGCAGGCACAGCTGCAATGGGACCCAGGGGACAAAGCGAGCCACCCAGGTGGGAAAGGCCACACCCGTGATAAACGTATCTTGCCTTCCTGTATACTTGTATACCTTGCATACCTTGTATACTTACCTCCTATGGGAAGTAATGGCCGGCATACAGGAAAGCTGTTGATAGTAAAAGAGCTGAGCAGACACAGGAGCCACACTGCCTAGGTTTGGAGCAAGCCACTGAACTTCTCTGCCTTAATTTCGTTGTCCACAAAATGAGGACAAAGTCCCTGCTCCCCAGCAATGCGTGGAGAGTGCTGGGAACAGGGCCCAGGCCAGGGAACGTTCTTGCTACAAGGATGTCCGCTGGTATTTTTTTCAGTCATCTAAAATATTTGCCTGTCAGTGAGTTCTCCCATGTTTTCTTGTATCATTGGTGACTTAAGAAAACCTGGCCAGCTCTTTTTCCATTATCCCACTTCCCATCTCTATTTCCTGCCCATTGGCTATCATTAGGCCCTTCTTGGGAGTGGTGAAAACCACGTTGAATTTTCAAGCAGCCGCGGGAAGGATGGATGTGAGACAAGAGCGGTGAGAAGCTGAGCGATGGTTGGGCCCTAGTAGTAGTAGTAATTTAGCTGTGGTGTGAAGAGGGCGTGGCTGTGGATAAAATCCCAGAAAACTTCGAGAACGGGCCCTAGTTCAAAGCTACTTTGAATCAAGAGTAAACAGAATTTGGTGGTGATACTGATGATCAAAATAAGTGGCCAGGGCACCTGGGTGGCTCCGTCGGTTAAGCGTCTGCCTTCGGCTCAGGTCATGATCCTGAGGTCCTGGGATCAAGCCCTGTGTGAGCTCCTTGCTCAGAAGGAAGCCTGCTTCTCCCTCTGCTTTTCCCACCCCCACCCCCCTCTCGAGCGTGCTTTCTCTCTCTTGCAAAAATAAATAAACGAAATCTTTTTAAAAATGGCTAAAATTGACCATCAGTAGAATTCTGTTATAATTTACTCATCTGAAAAAGAGAGGAAAAAGGGAAAAATTCACAATCTCATTTTATGATTAGTTCTGAGGCAATGGGTTTGGGTAAAGTTTGCAAATACTCTCATTTTCTACTGTAGCTCCATAGATTGTTGCCAGTTAGTTAGTTCCAAAATAATTTACAATTTTTTAACGTTTATAAAAGCATTTTTTGGTTCACAAAGCCCACTTACACAATTGGCCTTATTTTTTTCTTCACAAAATTCAGCTGCACTGAAGCTTTGGATATGAGGCACGATAGCGTACTGCTTAAGAATATGGCTCTGGAGTTGGAGACCTGGCCTCCTAGCTGCGTGACCTGTGGTAGGTCACTTACCCTCTCTGCACCCCAGTTTCTGCATCTACAAAATGGGGGCAATAATACAACTCCTATCATGGGTTTGCTGAGTAACATGGTAAGTCCTCTACGAAGGTTAGCCATTGTCATGAACATCCAGAACTTTACAGTGTACAAAGCTCCCTCCCTTTCTTACCTGACCTTCTTTGATACTCACACGCTTGTCACACATGCCCTTGCAATCCACCCTGTAGTTAAACCACGGGCTGTCCAGGTACAGTATTCCTCAGGAATCTGCCTCCATCTTGAAACCCAGGTTCAGTCAGGGGAGTGATGTTCAGACCATCTGTAAGAGGGGAGAGGGGTGGACCTGAATGAGTTGCCCTGCTGAGCCCTGGAGACGTGGCATGAGCTCAGTTCCCCATGCCCTCGGGCCCCCTGATCTGAGTGGCCTTCTAACTTACACCGTTCCTCAATCATTTGTCCAGGGCAACAGGCCAGACCGGAGCTGCACTGAGCCGCCAGCCTACATGGCCTCCTGGCCGATGAGAGATCCTCTTTCTCTCCACACCGAAGTCTTGGTCTCACATGGCTTAGCCTGGCCCTGCTGAAGAAGGATCACAAATGGGCCCCCACAAACAGGGCTCCACAAGAGAATCTGTCTCAGGGCCCGTTTTCCTCAGCCATGCCGCTGAGACCTACACAGAGGAAGGAAGACAGCTGTGACCAGAAGGCAGACATACACACCATGTACCAGGCCCAGCAGCCAGGGTTCAGGGGCAGACGGGGTCCCGCGGGGAGGAAGGGGGTGCTGCCAGACTCCTGGGGAAACAGAAGACTTCCAAGAGATGGAGGTTTGGAGGAGCAGTCTGAAGGGTTGCCTGGGGAAGGGCAGGGTGTGGTAGGGATGAGAAGGGACCATGAATGCATAAGGCAGGCATGGAAATGGGTTCGGCCCGTGGCAGGACCAGCAGCGGTGACCTGGCTGCAGTGGAAAATCCCCACTAGAGGCGAGAACTCCATTCAACAAATATTTATGGCACCTACTCAGTACAAAGAAGAGGGCCAGGCTGAGTCACTGAGCACGGCCCTGTGTTGGCACCACGGCGTCACTGACAGAGTGACTTTCAGGGTCCCTGGAGCAGATGAGGGGTTGGGAGAGGGTGCAGGAGCCAGGTCAGGTGCCAAGGACCCCCTGAGCCCAAGAGACACCTCAGCCGCATGGGGACGTGAGCTCAGCAGCCCACTGGGGGCCCCCCCACCCTTGGCAAGAACTGATGAGTCACAGACCCCTCAGGACACTGCCAGGGCTAAGCTAGGGTGTCCCTGGGGGCTAGGGGAACTGAATCTGCTACCATAGTATAGTAAGGAGAGAGCAGGCCTGAGGAGAGACATCACTCGGGGCTCAGAGCTACAAAGTTCCTTTCCTTCCCCTCTCCAGCCTCACCTCCTCGAGCAGGCCCAAAACGCGGTGTGTGGGGCGGGGGGGTGAGGGAATGTGGGGGTGTGGGGGGAGTAAGGGAGGTGCAGGAGGCTCTGTCTGCCCCCTTCATCTGTTTTCCACCCTGTCCTTCTCCCCACATCCTCAGGTGTCCACCCACTTCTGGCCTCCCTGGTCAGCTGTCCCACTGTCCTATTTGCCTCAGGGTTCCTATCTCCCTGGTCGGGGTGCACTGGGTACCCTGGCCCTACCCCTCCTGCACCATGGTCCCAGCATCCAGAAGCAGCACTATAGCACCCCACCATTCTAGATTCAGGCTTTGGGCTCAATGCACCCGGGATCTCCCAAGCAGGCCCCCCGAGACACAGGCCGGGCACCAGCAGACCCCAAGCAAAGTGACCCCACGGAGTGGATGGTAAAGATCAGAAGCCTCACCCTCGGCATGAACACTGGCCTGCCTGGTGAAAGCAGCCTTCTGGGGCGCTTCCCCAGGAAATGGCACCTGAAAAGGTCAACGCACAAGCGGGCTGTTGCCGCTGTGTAAGCCCACGGATGCTGCAAATTTGCAGAATTATTTACAGACTTCGAAGCATGGTCACATCTAGTCCTCACAGCAACCCCAGGGCCTCACTGATCTCATCACACCAAGGAGGAAACTGAGGGTGTTAAGTGGCAGCTGTCAGGTGACAGGACCCCGAACCCAGGCCTGTCTGATTCCGGGACTCACACTCTTTACCTCAGACCGGTTCTCTCACTCCTCACCCAGCGTCAAGTCCAGGGGATGGGCTGATGACTGCAGCCCCCTCTAAGGCAATCCCCTCCCTGCTCAATAGTCTTCGTGCCTTCCCCACCCTTTGTGCCTCCTCTGGTTACCCTGGCCCCGGTGTGCCACAGACCCTTTGTCTGGAAATCCCCTTCTTGTTCTTTCTTCACAGCAAGTCACTACTCTTTCTTTAGGAAATGTCACCCCCTCTGTGAAGCCTCCTTGTACAACTGGGCAGAACCAGCCCCTCTCCCAGGGCTCCCACATCTCTCTGGCCCTGGACCCCTGCATGCTTGGACAGGGACTCACTAAGCAGGAATTGACCACCTGTGTATCTGTGCCCTCCACTCCGCCAATCAGCCTAAAAGCCCTGTTCCTCTCTGTCCTCAGTGGCTGCTGGTGGATGGAAGGGAGGAAGGAAGGAAAGCCAGCCGGAGAGATTGGTCTTGTGTCATTAAGAAAGAGTTTGCATCAGGAGGGGCACCCTGTCATCCTGAGAAGTGGGAGAAGCTGAGGCCAGGAGAAAGAATGACTTCACTAGGGCTCAAGCCACCGAGGGTCACATGCCTGCCTCATTCCAGCCTCCCCCATGAGGACATTACTCAACAGCCCTCAGCTCCACCCACTTGTCATTGCTCTACTCAAGGAAGGGACCGCTCATGGAGTCATCTTTCCTGCCCCCCCTTTTTTTCCACTGTCCATGGAGTCTCCCTAGAGCCACCTTTGCCCTCATTGCTGTTCCTGTCCCTCTGCCCCCAGAAAAGCCTCCTGAGTTCTCCCTCTGACCTCCCTCCTCTCCTCCAATGGAGCCAAGGGAGCAGCCAAGTCTGAATCAGTGACTCACTCTGGCCTTCAGGGCCCTGAGTTTGGTGAGGACAGTGGTGCCAGCAGTCCTCTTGCCCTCCCTTTCTCGAGCCAAGGGCCAACATTCTAGCCCTGTTTCCTGCAAGAGCCAGACCATTCCCAAGTGGGACCCTGAAACAGAGTTCCTGGGAGCCCCAAGGGAAGGCTGTCCAGACCTGCCGAGTGTCCGAGGCATGGCGTGGATAACCTCTGACAGCCCCCACCTACACGATCATGTCCCTCACCCTCTCATTCTGCCGGGATGCTTGATATTCTACCACTAGAATCTACTCCTCTGACAAAGCCCCAGGCTCTAGCTACCTTCGACTTACATCTCTCTGAGGAGCCAGCTGGCAGAGACGTAGCCTAGAAGAAAGGGCAAGTCTGGAAGAGGGCTCCAGCCCCTGGGAATGGCCTCAGAAACAAGACGCCCTGGACTTCCCAGGCTGGGATGGCCAGAAGCCAAAGATACATTTACCTGAGAAAGGAAATGTAGGCTTGACCTGCCCGTCCTGCCTTGGGGCTCCCTGGACACTAGGGCCCAAGGGAGGGGCCTGGTGTGATATGGCTGGCACTGAAGGGGTTAACCTGGACTGCCTAGCCTCCTGCGGAAAGACCCTCGCTCCTCCAGGGTGCCTTCTGGGTGGAAACAGAGGTGGGGACCTGGTGCTGATCCAGCCACGGCTTCCCTGGGGCAGCCCCTCACCCACTCCCTCACACCCCCACCCTGTCTTGAATGCTTGTCCCAACCCCAGAAGCTGCCAGTACTTGCACAGGGCACAGGCAACTGAGTCATCTGCCCACACCACAGCCTCCCCAGCCTCACTAATGGCGGCCCCATCTGTTTTCCTGCGAGCCTGCTCATCTCTCCAGCCAAGCCAGCCCCACTCCAGCTCTGGGGAGGACGACCTGTCTGGCCCCAGCTGGGACCGTTACACCACTGAACAGTTGTTCAGGTCACTCACCGTCGAATTCCTCCACGAAGCCTGTGGATACCGTGCTCTGACAGGCACCGCCTGACCGCTCTCCCCATGCCACGCTTGTAGCCAGGTGGGGCTTTCCCAGAAGCAAGCGTGACCACATCGCATGCCTGCTTCAATCCTTCGATGCCTGCCCGTTGCAGAGGCCTTGCCCCGCAACCCGGCATTCAGGGCCTTCCCAGTCTCACCGCTGGAACGTGATCCACTCCTCACTCCTCCCCTCTCACTCTTCCTCTGCTCCAACACCCAGCAGATATGCAATTCACTGAAAAGGCTCCGCTCTGTCACCTGCCCTTGTCCATGCTATTCCCACCCCTGGGGGATGCCTTTCCTTTCATTCCTGCTCTGGTTCTTTCATCCTTAAAGGACCTGCACTCTAGGCCTTTCCTGACCTGCTGGCAAGATGTGATATTTCCCACCACCCCTCACAGTGCAGGCCCTACTCTTAGGCAGGCAGGAACTGGGTCCCCACACAGTTTCAGGGGCTTTGGCAGGCCTTGGCTCCAGACTGCCGGATTCCAGCGGCCCACCACAGCACACCACCAGGCTGGTTGTGAGGAGGCAGAGATCAGGCTGAGGGAAGTCATGAAGCCCGATGGCTGACTGACCACATGACCTGGATGCCCTAAGGTTTTAACCCTTTCAGAAAAGAATAAGAAGCCTTTGGAGAGTTTCTGGGGGCCATTCTCATTAGCTATACCCCTAAGCAACCCTTCTCACCCATCCCTGGGGTGCAACCCTTCCGTCCTCACCCATCCCTGGTGTACAACACTTCTCTCTTCACCCATTCCCACCCAGCTGGGGTCACTAAGCCAGCAACTACCTAGAGGCTCCCAGTCTCTGAGGGAGATCTCCTCCGTGGCCACCCCCAAGACTTTCCGAAGCCCCTCCTTCACGCTTCCCCCTGCTCTTCTTTCCAGGGCAGGAAGGAGGTCTAGCAGAACACAAAGGGAGAATTCCCTGGCTCCCCAAGGTCTGAGGCTTGTGACGCCCTGAGGTGCCCTGGGGATGACCCCAAGACCAAGAAGGAGAAAAACCACACAAAGATGTCTGGTGGGACGGGGGTGGGGGGGGGTGTGGGAGGGCAGTTATGCTAAGAATGTGGACTCTGGAATAAACTCACCTGATTCAACTTCTGGCACCGGCCCTGGGTTAGCAGGTGAGTCCTGCTCTCCTCATCTGTAGAACGGGCTAACAATGGTGCCTGTAAAGTTCTCAGCACGGAGCCAGAGAATGGCAGCCACAACAGACGTGGGACAACAGCCCCCTGCCTGGGAGACAGCCCACTGCCAGCCAGGCCCATGGGCATGCACAGCCTCTCTGCCCAGGCCCCCAGGCCCAGAAATCACATGCCCACCACCTCCACCTCCTGACCACACGCAGAGAAGCAGAAAGACAGTAAGGGCCACACAACCAGTCCACTGGCTCACCCCTTAAATGCTCTTCCCCATTGCCCAGGCATCCGAGGCTCCTAGCTCTTGACCTTTCTGTTCTCTTACCCTGCCCCCACCCCCCTTAGCATCCCCTGAAGCTGGTTCCTTTTCCCAGCTGAGCGTACTTGCCTGCCTTACCTCTTTCTGGCTGGTGAAGCTGGGCCCATGGGGAGGTATGGGGCTGGCAAGGGCACGATGCCTTGATGTCTCATGGTCTTGCAAAGGCCCAAGTGTTCCATGACCATCTGAGTTCCTAAAAGCCATTGTCTAGTGCTGGGGGGGTGAGGAGCCCTAATGCCATATACCCACCCCATCCCCAACCCCCATGGTCCTTGCAGCGGCTGCCACCCTCAGCCAAGTCCTTGGAGGCTCAGCTCTGCACGTAACTAGCTGGGTGGCCTCTGTAGACTGAGGATCTGCCCCTCCAGGAGGGGTGCCACCATGTCTTACCAGCCATGGGCAGACAGATCGCTCACCCTGCTGGGTGGATATTAGGAAGCCAAAAGGGGAGAAGGGGAGTCTGTCCTCTCTGCTCAGAACCAGTTGAAATGGAACTGCCAGCCCTGCCTAAAGGGACAGAACAGAGCCGGGCAGCAGGGGAGGCAGTGCCCAAACAGAGGTCACGAGGCGAAGACTACACTGAGAGCTCTTGTCCCAAAAGGCAGACCCGAGAAGATAGAATCTTTTAATGACATGCTCAGGCTTCCTGGGCTGCCGGCCAGGGTACACCCAGCCCTCGGCCTCTTCCACAGGCCCAGCAGCAACACTGCCTCCCTCTGCCCAGACTCCCTCTGGGGAAAGAGGGGTCCAGGGCAGCTGGGACAGAGGAAAGGAGGCAGCAACCCCAGCAGAGGCTGGACTTGGAGCTCTTGTCTCTGAGGAGTGGGTGGGGGTGAGGGTGAGCTTCGGGGTCCGGATCAGTTCAGGGCTCCCCCTCAGGACGCAGCCACTCGTGCTCTGCCAAGACCTGGCTGCGGCCTGGGGTGAGAGCAGCGTCAATCCTCCCCTCCCCCTCCCTACTGACACCCAAACCCTCTCTGGCCAGCTCATTCACCTGCTGCACCCAAGCGGGTTACAAAAACATTAAGCTGGGCACTTGGGTGGCTCAGTCCTTTAAGCATCTGTTTTGGCTCAGATTATGATCCCAGGGTCCTGGAATCGAGTCCTGCATCGGACTCTGGGGAGGGAGCCTGCTTCTCCCTCTGCCTCTGCCTCTGCCTCTCTCTCTCTGTCTCTCATGAATAAATAAATAAATAATCTTCAAAAGCATTAAGGAGTCCCAGGTGAGAGCAGAGAGGGGTGGGACTGTGGGTATGTTAGCCCAGGAAGCCCTCCTCTCCTACCCAAGGTTCTTGCAGTATGTTTTCAATATGCTAGTGTTGCGGGGCAAAAACCTGGGTGAGGCCCACGAAGGCCAGAGCTGCCAGGCTGTGATCCCCTTGGCTGGTTGCCTTCCACCTCCGAGAGATCCAGCACTGATACCAAGAGTCCCCCTGGTTCAGGGAAGCAGGAGCCTGTCTCTAGGGGGTTCCCCAGGGCCAGGGCTCTGCCCTTGAGAGGAGGAGCCTTCCTGTGCTATGTCTCTCAAAGTCAGGCAGCCACCCTGAGATGTGTATTTTTTTTTAGCCCAAGGGAATAGAGTCTCAGGGAGAGCAGATGGCCGGGCAGGAGTCGCAGACCAGGAGGGCTGGGCTTGGAAGCTTAGGCCTTGCTGCCTCCCCCAAGGAAGCTCAGATTTGTACAGCAGTGAGGGGTTTACAAAGGGCTTTCCCCTTCAAAACGCATCTAATCCCTTGGTTTACAGACGGGAATCTGGGATACGGAGAGAGGAATGCCTGGGAGAACGAGGACAAGGCCAGGTCTCCTCACTCCAAGTTCTAGGCTGTTCATTTCAGCCAGTCAGACCAGCCCTGTGAAGGTGCAGCCAGAGTGGGTGCCTGTTCTCTTCACCCCAGGGCACAAGGGAAGGGCCCCTCTGCCCCACCCCTCTCCCCCCAGGGAAGGGAGAAGAGGGAGGCTCCTTGGCTCCCCTTCTGGTCTCGGCAGCCAGAACCATCCCAAGACACCTGGTCTGTTTCTCCACCTAGCTATCTGGTAAACCTGAGCAAGATAAAGCCAGGTTTGGCCCCACACCTGAGCCTAGGGACTTTACATTGGTTTCTCTTGGGCACCCATCCGAGGCCCCTGCAGGGAAGGCGAATGGTCACTCCCCACCCTGCTCAACAGTCACGGCCTTTGCAAAGGCTGCAGCAGGAAGATGAGGTGGATGGCATGAGGGGAGAGTTGGCTGGGAAGGCCTTTCTAGGCCCCTGCAGCCCTGATCTGGAGAGAGCCGATGGTTCTCCTGCTGGGGAGGCCCTGGTCTCAGCCTAGGCCCCTGGCCAAGACAGCTCACTTTGCACAGAGAAAGGTCTCAGCCACCAGCTGGCCAACTGCAGCCTCTCCACCCCATTCCAGCCAGCCAACATACTGTGGGAGGTAAGAGCCCTTACATCCTGCCGCCCTTCAGCCCAGGTTCAAACCTCAGCTCAGCCACCTATTAGCTGTGTGACTTTGGACAAGTTTTTAACCTCTCTGTTTTCTCATCTGTAAAATGAGGACAGGAAGACAGTACCAACCCCATAGGATAAATCATGGGAAGTATACGAGTGTCCGACACATTGTGAGAACTCCATAATTCGCTCGTTTATTATTACAGTTGACCCTTGAACAATGGGGGAGGTCAGGAGTGCTGACCTCCAATGCAGTAAAAAATCCATGTATAACTTACGACTCCCTGTAAAACCTCAGCCACAAATAGCTTCCTATTGACCAGAAGCCTTACCAATAACATAGTCGATTAACACGTTTTGTACGTTACAGATATTCTGTCCTGCATTCCTACAATAAAATAAGCTAGTGAAAAGAAAATGTTTTTGAGAAACTCCTAAGGGAAAATACATTGACAGTACCATGCTGTTTATCCCCCCAAATCTGCATGTAAGCGGACCATGCAGTTCCAACTCGCCATTCAAGGGTCAGGGGTAGTATTACTATTATTTAAATATTATTATTATTTTTTCGAGCCAGGGGACACTATGGATATCAGAACAGGCAAAACCCCAAGCCCTAGGGGAGGTTCCGTAGGAAGGAGGAGACATCTATTATGCAAGGGACCGTCACCTTCCGCACAAGCTTGGCTCACCAAGGGGATTATGTCAGGTGGAAACTGCCGCTAATAGTAGTTCCCTCTCCGGCCAGTCACACACCTACAGAGCACGAGGGGGTGAGAAACGTTACCAGTGTAGGAGTGAGAAATGTGATGACCAGGAAGAACTCCGTTTTTAGAAACTGGGAAGTTATTTCGGGCAGAGGGTTGGTGTGTGTTGTTTTTTTGAATGTTGTCTGTACTCTAATAATACGTGTGTTCTGCTCTGAGGAGAAACCAGGGCATAGCGGGGAGGGAGCCCACCATGCCCTCGTGGGGTTGACAGGCAACTCCTCTGCTCTCACACCCGGAGCCGAGGCCAGGTGCAGAGCCAGGGGTGGGCTCCCCGGCCCCCTAGCACCCTGGTCACAAGTACTGGGGCTCATCACCCACCTTGGAGGCCCTGTCTGGGGAGCCTAGAGAAGCAGCCTGGCTTTCTTTCTGGCCTGAGTAGAGTGTCTTCAGGAAGGCCAATCTGGGAAGAGCATTTCGCAGTCAGCTAGCGTGCTTCTCTTTCTAAGACTCTATTAGTTTATGATGGCTGCTGTAACAAATTATTATGAAATCAGTGGCTTGACAGAAACACATTCTTTCATAGTACTGGAGGCCAGAAGTCTGCCATCAGCATCACCAGGCCCAAATCAAGGCATCCAGAGGACTGTGCTCTCTCTGGAGGCTTTGAGGGAAAGCCTGCTCCTCTGCAGCTTCCCTCCGCTGCTGGCATTCCTTGGCTCATGTCCCCGTCACTCCTGTCTCTCCCTCTGTGGTCATGCTGGTTTCTTTTCTATCTGCGTCAAGTCCCCCTCTTCCTCTGTCTTTTAAGGACACTTGCGATGTCACCTAGGACCCCCCCCCCCGATAATCCAAAAGTATCTCCCTATCTCAAGAGTCTTAATTTAATCTTATATCCACTGACACCTGTTTTCCAAATACAGTAACATTGACAGATTCCAGGGGATTCAAATCTGGTATCTTTGGGGACCCTTATTCAGCCAAGGTAAGGCCATCCAAGCCAAGGGCTTTTTCCAACAAAACAGAACAGCAGGTCACACCACTGAGCCCCCCTGGCATTCTGCCTCATCACTTTCTACCTGGCACCACCACTTGGGTAATGACAACTGCCCACACAGCTATGACCCTGAGGTCCTGCCTGTCCTGGAGGTGACTTGTAAGACCTGCCAATGAGCCAGGCCTGGAGCTTCTGGCAGCAAGGATGTGGAACTGTACCCTCAGGCAATGACAGCTCTCTTCAAGGCTCCAGTCACCATCACAAAAGGAAATAGGGCACTATAGCCTAGAGCCCAGGACTGTAAGAAGTCTAAAAATATAGATATTTTCAAGTCACACTATAAAAATTCAATAATGAAATGGAGAAAAAGTAATAAAACACAAATCCTTCAGAATCCTAGCCCTCAGAGATAATTTTTTTAAAAATTGTATAAAGTGGGGTGCCTGGGTAGCTCAGTGGGTTAAAGCCTCTGCCTTCGACTCAGGTCATGATCCCAGGATCCTGGGATCAAGCCCCGCATCGGGCTCTCTGCTTGGCAGGGAGCCTGCTTCCGCCTCTCTCTGCCTGCCTCTCTGCCTACTTGTGATCTCTGTCAAATAAATAAATAAAATCTTTTAAAAATTTTTTTAAAAATTGTATAAAGCGATCTTCCTTCTAGATCTTTTTCTATTCAGAGAGAACCATATACCTACAGCTTTAAGAAAAGAAAGTGGATTTACACATTTTGTTCTTTGACCTCGTTTTTTCGATAAAGGATATATTTTGGAGGCCTTCCATGGTGGTACCTGCAGCATTTCCTCCATCTCCTAAAAGCTGAAGGGTACACCACCAGGCAGATGGGCCATAAAGAGTTACACCCTCAACGGGCATTCGGGTTGCTTGTAATTTTTCGGCTGTAACAACATGGTGAGATAATTCAGTGAGTTACCAATATCTGATTTGTTCATGTTACTGTAGGAGGCCCACAATGAAGGGAGGCATTTCTCTCTCTCCTCCACGCTACCCCAACCTCCCCCCAAAGCGATCAAGCCTTGGGTGAAGGAAGTCAGGGTTTCCCAAGCTCCCGGAAAGAATTAATAGGCCTTTGTTTTCCACAGCTGAGCCTCCCAGGGTCAAGGAACCAGACTGTCAGAAAAAAGGAGGGCCTCTGTGTTTGTGGAGAGGCTTCCACGGCGAGGGCATAAACATCTCCTCTCCGATGGGCCTCAGCAACAGGGAGAACGTCCTGCCACCTGCGTCAGAAAAGCTTGGGGCCAGGGCGAGATTCAGGTGCAGTTTTACCCAGAGGTTGGCAAGATCATCAGGCTCGGGTTTCATTTTTCTGTAATTTTTCTTGGCTCAGTTCGCCCTCTGGGTTAGCTTTGTCCACAAACGCATTCTCCTCCTTGCAGCAGAAAGGGATAGAGCATCTCAAGACCCAGAGCCCCTAAGACATCGGTGTCCTAGGACTTCCGACCAAACGCGTGAGATGCATCCTGATTGGACAGTTTAAGTCACGTGCGACCACTGACCAATCACTATCATGAGCAGATGGCAGGGCCTCACAGACTTCGTCTAGGGCGCTTGCTCCCTCCCTGGGATTGGAGTTGCAGATGGCTTTCCCAAAGTCAGAAAAATTGATAAAAATTAGGAGGTTGGAAAATGGGAAATAAGGAGGAGTGGGAAGTCAGGAGGTAACCAACGGGGGTTCATGAGACTCTTTAAAGATGAATGGGCTCGAGGAGCCCTGCTTGGAGATAAACAAGTGAGTTTCTGGACCCAAACCCAGATGCCTGTGGAATCCCAAGGGGGTAGAGCTGAACCACAGGTGTAGGAGGAGCAAATCCGCACTAACTTCCTCAAGATGCACCATGAGCGTACTGATGGGAATGTGTACCCGTATTCTAGCAGAAGTTCCTGGAAGTGGAACTGCTGGGTCAAAGGGCTTGCATATTCAAACTGAAATAAATATTGCTCAATGGCCTCCAAAAAAAAGGTTTTTTTGTGTTTTTCTCCCACCAACTTCCCATTAACCCACGTCTTCTCAGAACTAAATATTGTCCATCTTCCGGACATTTGCCATCCTGATAGATTTAATTTGATTTTTAAAACTCTAAGGTAGGGTGAACATCTTTTCATACACTTATTAACTAATTATAATTCTTCTGCTGTGGATTAACTGCTTGTGGCCTCCGTTTCTTTTTTTTTGTTTGTTTGTTTGTTTTGTTTTGTTATGTTTTGTTTTTCTATTGAGTTATTTATCTTTCTGTTACAAACTTGTGAAAGCTCTTTGTAGATTAGGGATACAAAGCCTTTGTTTTATCTGCTGGAAATATTTTCCCCAGCTTGTGCTTTGTGTTTTGACTGTGTATAGAGCTGTTGTTGTCAGGACTTGACAAATTTTATGTCATTAAATGTGTCAGGCTTTTTTGGTTTTTCTGTTTAGAAAGGTCTTTGTCACTCTAAAATAACCAAAAAAAAAAAAAAAAGGTCACCCATGTTTTCTTTCATGACCTCTGTGGTTCCTTTTTCTTTTAAATATTTATTTATCTGGACTTTATTATATTATACACGTAAGGCCCGGATACAATTAGGATGTAAGAACTTAGTGAGATTCCAGGGGCACCTGGGTGGCTCAGTGGTTTAAGCCTCTGCCTTCGGCTCAGGTCATGGTCTCGGGAGTCCTGGGATCGAGCCCCGCATCGGGCTCTCTGCTCAGTGAGGAGCCTGTTTCTCCCTCTCTCTCTGCCTGCCTCTCTGTCTACTTGTGACCTCTCTCTCTGTTAAATAGATAGAATATTTAAAAAAAAAAAAAAAAAAAGAACTTAGTGAGATTCCAGACCCTCCATCGATTTCCTGTGGTTCTGATTTTTGTTAACATCTGTTTCCACGGAGTGATTAGAAGGGTTAGAAGGAACATGGCTGGTGCTTGTCTTCACGTTCACTGACAGTCAGGAAAGGAGGAGGAAGCCAGACAGGGACGCAGTCATCAGACAACATTGGGAAGAGGGGGTGCAGCCCCCAAGGAGGGGAAGCAGGTGAGCCTCTGCAGGGCAGAAGAAAGGAGGGCGGGTCCAGCCCGGATAAGCGTGTATGTCAAATTGGTGGAGGCTCTTTGTGCAGAATGCCAAATCAACCTAATTAAGATTGAGGGAAAGAAACTAGGGGAATGGGTGGGCCTCTGTAAAACTGACAGAGGGAAACCCCACAACTTGTCCATTGTGGTTGTGTGGTGATTAAGGGCAATAGCAAAGGACGTCCTTGAGTAATCCTTCAAATGCAAGAAATGAACAAATAAAAAACTTGGTTCTTGTTCCGAAGGCAGGAGGGAAGGAAGGAAGGAGGGAAGGGAAGCGAAAGGAAGGGAAGGATAGGATATGTCTCTTGAGATGAATTTAGGGAGCAAGAGAAAGACTCCTGTAGCATCCACTGCACCCCAAGCCCCCATACCAGGGAGCCTTCTGTACTCTTGCCATCTGCTTTCTAGTCTTTTAGCCCAGAAATCTGGACTCCTCAGTGTGTCTTCTTTCCACGAGTATTTACTGACCACCTACTCTGAGTGCAAGAAAGGACCGTCATCTCTAGTGTAGTGTTAATGGGAGTTTGTAATAATGGCCCTGAAGCAGCCCTGGGCATGGAGCCTGCTTGGAATTCTCTCTCTTCCCTCTCCCTCTGCCCAACCTCTCTCTCCCTCTCGAAAGAAAGAAAGAAAGAAAGAAAGAAAGAAAGAAAGAAAGAAAAGCATTAAAAAAAAATAACCCTGAGGCAGCAAGAAGAGCGCTGGTGAGGAATCTGGCACACTGCAGGAAGTCCTTTTAGAATGATTTCCTTCAGACATGGCATTTAAATTTTTGTTCTTTAAATCTGAAAAAGTAATTCCCAATAATTTCTGTTGGAAAAAGGAAAATGTATCGTTAGTAACGGTCATGCCCACCTGTGACTATGCCACTGCCTCGTTTGGGAGAGGTCAGAGGTCAGGAGCACCCTGAGGGACAGGCACCATCCACAGCAGCCTTCCTGGCCCCTGTTAGCAGAGGCTGGAGTTCAAGAGCTCACAAGCAGTGGGCCCCAGTAGCTTCCACAAGAGCACGCGTGCATCTGTTCCTGCATGTCCGCATCGCTCTGGAATCGTCTTTGCTCTGACTTTTCCCCACCGGAAGGCACAGATCATGCATCCTGATGTGGTGGGTGCTCTGGGAAGTGCTGAATGAATGCAGGTATCTGTGATGGCGGAGAGCCAAGGTGTGTCTCTGGTCCCCTGGGCCAAGCCTAGCTGAGGACGGCCCTTAAGGGAGGTGGAGCGCTGCGTGCGCGGAGGTGGGGGGGGGAACATGGCGTCTTAATTCTGCTTCCTTGCCTATGAGCTTGGCTGAGAAATACCCGTCAGCACCCAGAGCAGTGTCTGCGGCCCTCCCTGTGAGGGGGGTGAGCTCCAGTGAGTGGGCAGTCACTCCTCCCCCAGAGTTTCAGCAAGAGCAGGCCCTGTTGGTCACCCACCCGCATTCCCTGAGCCTTTTCCTGCTGACTCACTGCAGTCCCCGCCACAGCTGGAGCCAGAGGGCGGGGAGGAGACCGCCTCAGGACCCGGGAATGCTCTGCCGGGTGGCCAAGGGGGACAACTAACTTCTGAGTTTCCGAGTTCTAGGGGGATGATAACCAGGAAGTGGACGGTCTGATGGCCCAAATGGACCCCTCTGCCTCCGACTTAGTCATGGCCGGCCCTCATGAATCCCTGTTTCCGAGAACAAAGCTTCCCCAGTCCCCTACCCCCCCGGCCTGCTGGTGTGAAAGCGCCCGTCACAGCTTGGCCCGCGATTGTGTGTTCCATAGGGCCTGTGACCGGATGTGGTCATGGGCGATTGCCTATGACCCTGTGTCCTCATGTGCCAATGAGTGCGGCTGAATGCACAGAAGCTATGCAGCAGAGTGTGAGTCTGCATGTGACTAGGTGGGCTTCAGAATCCCCATGTGTGCCTGTGTCCTGCTGTGCGTGATGAGGGCAGATGGGTGGGTGAGTATGCGTGTATGTGGTTAAGGCTTAGTGTGCACCGCATGTGTGATCCCAAGTGGCTGTGTTTCGCAGCCATGGTCACATGTGACTCCTCATGGCTGTGTGCTGCTGAGTGTCCCAGGGCACGACGGATGGGGTGGGCTGCAAAGGGTTCCTCAGGACCACGTGTGTGTTCCATGGCACAGTCCCAAGGATGTCCAGGGTCTGCAGCCCCAGATCCATGGCCGGTAACAGATGGGAGTGCGTGTGTGTCCATTGTGTGCTTTCTCCTTTTCTAGCTTCAACCCTCAAGGAGGCCGGCCAGGCTCCCACTCATGAAAGGAAGTGGAACTAGGCTACAGAACACTCTTCCCCTGGGTCACTGACCGGCTTTAGAGTGGTTTCTTGGAAGTCAGGCTGGGCTTCAGGGCCATGCCAGCCCACTGGAGCCCTCACAGCAGCTGGCTCCCAGCACTGAAAAAGTGTCCGCCCAGCCCTGGCGGGGGGCCAGGCTGCCTCCCACCCCTACTGGGACACAGCCAGCTTCTCTCAGCCCTGGCCATCTGCTCTCACCCTACCCATACTTAATCCTGGGGCAGAAGGGACACAGGTACCCAGCTCCTCTTCTCTTCCCAGCCTTTTAAGGGCCTTAGCTCTGACCGCTTCAGGGAAAGCACAGTGAGTAACAAAAGCATCCCACAAGGATGCTGCAGACTTTTAGCAGCTGTTACAGTCCTGGGCTGGGGTGATGGCTGCCTGAGGAGGGTGTGGGATCTTCCTGTCTGACCTGCCTTAAAGGGACCAGCCTGTCCCAGGACAGGCGACTGCACCCTCCTCACCAATACCTCGGTAGGACCCTCTTCACGGCTACCCCTCCCACAGCAGAGGCTGGTCCTCCGCCTCTCTGAAGTGACTCTGGCTCCCAGGACTGTGACTCTGCCCAGAAACAGCAGACATGTTCCCTCTGGTTTCTCTTCCACAGATTACACTCAGGCAACAGCTGCTCGGATGCATGAGCCTCAAACAGCCTCCATGTCTGCTGGGAAGGAATCTCTGTGCTTTGGGTCTGGCTCATCCGCTATGGCCAGTGTGGGCCCTACTGAGGATGAGAGATGTGGTACAGACTCACCAGAAGGAGCACCTGGAGGGAAGAAAGTGCTGGAAGCAGGGGAGGCAAAGGGAAAGAAGAAATGAGGAGCTGGAGAGCCAGAGCACCCTAAATGGAGACCTCAGCTGGGGCAAGGTCAAGTGTGCCCCCACCCCAAGCACCCGCGGGCCCTCAGACCTGGGGGCAAGGGGTGTTGTAGAGAGAAAACCTTGGACCAGCAGCTTAGGATACCTGGGTTCTGTCCTGACTGCCACCCAGCCATTGTGTGACCAGGGAAAGCCACGTTCTCTCTCTGAGTTTTCATTCATCCATCTTAAAGACAGACAATAAAGGAAAAATGGGAAGCATGGAGCCAGAGGCATGACCTCCCATCTAGTAACCTAAAGACAGTCGTTGACCCCTTTCCAGGGGCTGAGGCCCTTCCCCAGCCCAGACAGTCCATTTCTGAAGGAATCCATCTTTTCTTCCCTCACCATCACGGGCGGGGCCCTCCACACCTGGATCCCATGAAGACTCAGCTTGAGCTGGGGGTGAAGGGAGGGGGATGAAGAGTAAGAAGGGAGGAAAGCCAGGGGTGGAGGGAGGTGGGCAGACGTGGCGACAAGGGCCGCAGTGCTTCCCGCAGCAGAACTTGCCATGGTACCTACTGACACTCTTCCTGCTCCTCCCCCAACTCGTCCATCCAACCTGCACCGGCTCCCTCCCTGCCCGCCAACCACCACATGTTCCCTAGCCTATAGCTCTGCACTCAAGTCGTTCTGATTGGTGCTATGACTCAACACTTGTGGAGTTTCCAAGCTAAATTCGACATCCTAGGCCCACCGGATGCTAGAAAAATTAGTGAGATACAGGACTTATATGTCAAGAACTTTCAATGACAGTCGCAAGAACACCTATTTGTTCACACTAGGTAATG
This sequence comes from Meles meles, assembly GCF_922984935.1. Classification (NCBI taxonomy): domain Eukaryota; kingdom Metazoa; phylum Chordata; class Mammalia; order Carnivora; family Mustelidae; genus Meles; species Meles meles. The sequence goes on from NC_060066.1 coordinate 121,726,918, forward strand.
CCGCATGGCAGCTTCAACTGCCTTCCAGATCTAGACAGATGATGTAGGTGGCCAGAGCCGCCTGGTAGAAGGCGATAAGGCATGTTAGGGCCTGGGGATCAATTGTGGGCCAACATAGCCTCTTTCAAAGTGGGCCAAAGGAAAGATGGCTGTTCCAAGCCCCCTTCAGTGACATGCCTGAGTTCTAAGCGCCAGACACTGTGTGAAGCACTCTCATACATTATTGTCCTTAGTTCTCTTAAGAATACTATGAGAGAGGGATTAACCTTGTAGGAGACTGAGTGTAAAGTGACCTGCATAATCCCTATATCCTCATGTCCATGCCTTTGTGTAATCCCCTCCCCTTGAGCATGGTCAGAACCTGTGACTTGTTTCTAACCAATAGAATAACCAGGATGCCAATATCTAACCAATAGCGGCAGAGGCAGTGGGGCGTCCCTCTCATGATAACCTTACGTCATAAGAGACCCAGTCGTGCTTGCAGATTGGTACAGAGACTCCTCCCTCTCTTGCTGACATTGAAGAAGCAAGCTGCTGCATTCTGAGAGAGCCTTGTGGAGAGGGCATCCTGGCTGGGAACTGTGGCTGCTGGCCTCTCAGAACTAGGGCAGCCTCCCGCCTCCAGCCAACAAAGAGAATTCAGTCCCACCAGCACCAGGAGATGAATTCTGTCAGCCACCTGTGTGAACCTGGAAGGGGATCCATCCCCACGGGAGCGTCCAGATGAGACCCCAGTCCTGGCTGACACCTTGGCCTTGCTGAGGACCCAGGGAAGCTGTGCCCAGACTCCTGCCCCACAGACACTGTGGCTAACAATTATGTATTGTTTTAAGTGACTAAGTTTATGATCACTTATTATGACGCAGTAGAAAAGGAACGTAAGTATTATCCACATCTTACAGATGAGGACCTCCAGCTCCGAGGCTGATGAGGGTCACGAACCTGTCCCCAGACTCTGCAGGCTGACGTTCCCTCCAAGACTCCGTTCTCTCAGTGGCCACCCAGATAGGGGAGGAGAAAGCTGCACAGCACTGATTCAATTACCCTGCCTTTGTTTCAGCTCAACAGTTGTCACACTCCCTCATGTGCCTGGCACTGTGCCAGGCACGGGGGGCACAGCAGTGAGCAGCACAGACACAGGACCTGCTTTGGGGGAGCAGAAGGTACGATGAGGAACGTGAACACTGACAAGGGAGATCAGTGTGATGAGGGTTTCAAATCAAAGAGGGATGGGATGAACTGGGAACATGTGCAGGGCAGCCAATCTCTGCGAAGGCCAGAGACAGTCTCCTTGAGGAAGGGGTGGCTCGGTCCCTTGGGGGTAGGGCTGGTGGGGAGTCAGCCCCTCCACATTGCAAGTGAGTGAGTGGGCGGGTGAGTGGATAAGCTTTCCTGGTCACAGGTCCCCAGGGAAGAAGGCTCTCCCAGCAATGTGAAATCATCCTGTTTCTGTGTCTGGCTTCCAAAACATCTTGTCCCAAGGACCCAGGGCCTCTGTGACTGGCCTGTGACGGCTATGATTCTGGAGCACACTTCCTGGATACATTATGGGCAGATGGGGTAGGGGAAGGGGTTGCTTAGCCCGAACTCTCATCCCCTATACATACCCGGACATCTGGTGGGGAGGGGGCAGGTGGGAGTGGAAGGCAAAGCAAACAGATGAGGAGGAGCAAAGAAATGAGCAGAGCCAGAGAAAAGCGGAGGAATTAGCACACGGACCCCCTCCCCCATGAGCTCAGCTGCAGTCTGTGATGACTCAGCAGACCCAGGGGTCCTTGCCAGTGAGCAGGCAGCATGATATGGATCAGGCAGGGTCCCAGCAGGAAGCAGATAGCACACTCAGATTGGGCCTTCCCAGGATGGGATCTCTTCATCCCTTCATTTCAATAAAGTGATGATTTTCAGAGGCCAGAACCTGGACCAAGAGCACCAGTCTGGCCACTGCTAAGCCTGAAGGGATGAGAGGCAGAAGGGGCAACTAGAACCCATCTGGGAGGAGAGCGGCCCTGATGGGAGCTGCGGCCTCAGTTGAGGGACGCAGCCAGATCATGGCCACCCCACAGTAGGTGTGTGTGGGGGCGTACTAAGTGCCACACTCTCTTGCTCCTCTCTGCCTCCCACATGCTGTCAGCGCTCCCCCAGGTCAGAGTAAGGGCACCTCCCCCCATGCAATCCCCACAGTCCTGCCTCAGCGCACAGAGCAGGGAAGAGAAGGTGGGGCGCAGACCTGGAAGTGAGAAGAGGCCCAATCCCAACCCCATCTCTTCCCAGCTGGGAATGCTGGGCCAGCGATTTGAACTTTTGGGGCCTCAGTTTCCTCCTCTGGAAAAAAGGGAGGCTGAACATGCCTATATTCATTTGTGTTTAAGGATTCCAGCTTGGAGCCCTGCATGCATTGACTGGCTGCCAGCTCTTGGTTCCCAGGAGTTTGGCGACAAGAACACAAAATCGGGGCCACTGAGAAGCCAGACGCCAGCCCAGAAACCCTGGACATCAAACAATGCACCGATGAGAAGCTTGCTCAGTGGGTCTTACTGTCCCCGCCAGGACTGGAACCAAGAATCTCTCGGTCTCCCTTCAGGAGCCTGTGGGGTGCACACACACACACACACACACACACACACACACACACTCAGGGGCAGCTGCAGGAGGGTAGTGCCCTGCACCTTGGCCCCTCCGAAGAGAGGCAGCACAGGGCCTGCCCTAAGTCCAGGGGGCCTGCATTCAGGGATCCGAGCTGGGTGGAGCAGCGAGCGGAAGCAGCCCTAGGGCCCGGTGCTGCCTGGAACCCCGAACCCTGCTACACGGATGTTTGGCAGCCCTCACCAACCTCCCTGGGGAGAAATCTTCCCATGCACCCATAGGGATGCCACTTAGGTAGAACCCCAGCAGACAGGGTGGCCCTGCCTGGGACAGACCTCTGAGCCTCCAGGACAGACCCTGGGCCTCACCTCAGCCTGCCGGACTGCGGGTGACATAACATCCGTGCCCAGAACAAAGGCCCTTGGCGAGAGCCACAGACCTCTGCCCTTTATTGCTTCAGCACCCGCATTTCAGGTTCACAGGAAGAGGGTTTTCAACGCAGGTCAGCAGTACCACTTCAGTCAGTTGTTTCAAAGATCAAAGAACCGCAGGTGCAGCAGATTAAGGCCCTGCCTGGGTGGCGGTTTGGGGGAAGGGGCCCCAAGGGAAGGGCCTGGGGAGGTCTTGCGCAGGGGGCACGGGGAGGGGGGTTGCTGCTCAGTCTCCCTCAAAAGCAGTCCCTGGGAGGAAGGAGACAGCGCTGTCCCTTCTGCTCTTTAGGTTGACAGAGGATGACTTGGTGCATGACACAAGCAAGCAAAGAGGAACAGTGGTCGCTTGGAGACCTGGGAGGAGCCCAGCGCTGCCCCAGGCCCACGCCTTGTCCTCCTCCAGCTCCTCTGCTCTGGAAGCCCTGGAGGTGAACCCCAGGCCGCCATCGGCACCCCGCCAAACCCCGCGCTGCCAGGGCCTCTCCTGCTGGCACCGGGAACAGGTGGGAGCCTCCTGACCGTCCCACCCAGCAGGCCTCGGGCAGGGAACCTTTCCTTTTCTAAGCCACGCCTCCCCCTCGCTAAGCCACACCCTCCCGTCGCTAAGCCACTCCTCCCATAGTGTTCCTTACAGCTCAGGAGCATCCCAGAGTCCAAATGGGAACCGTGACGTTTCCATATCTCCTTCCTATGAGACTGATAGAATTTACCAAGTTGCTTTTCGGAAATCTGGGCTGAAAACCTTATTTCACTGCCCAATTTTCCTTTCTCTTAATTCTTCTGGCTTCTTTTCCATCTATTTCATGGTGTTGTGTGAATGAACCCTTTTTTAAAAAAAGTTTTTTTTTTTTTAAGTTGTAAAATGTTCCAAACGTTTAGAAACGCATGGGGAATTATATAATGAACACCCTGGTCCCTACCTACCAGCTTTATCGGTTCTTAACATATTGCCACGTTTGGTTTCATTCTGCTGCTGGTGGTGGTGGAAAATGTAACTAAGAAAATTTACCATTTCTTAACCATTTCTATTTCTTATAGAAACCTAGCATTATACATAGAGAGTCCCTGTGGCCTCTCTTCCTTTTTTTTTTTTTTTTAAGATTTTATTTATTTAATTGACAGAGAGAGATCACAAGTAGGCAGAGAGGCAGACAGAGAGAGAGGAAGGGAAGCAGGCTTCCTGCTGAGCAGAGAGCCCGATGCGGGACTCGATCCCAGGACCCTGAGATCATGACCTGAGCTGAAGGCAGCGGCTTAACCCACTGAGCCATCCAGGCGCCTGTGGCCTCTCTTCCATTCCCTTTCCTTTTCCCTAGGAACAATCACCACTCTGAAGGTGATTCTCCTATAAAAGCAATACACGTGATACACGTTTTACTATGAAAACAATCCACGCAGTGGAGAAGGACATAAAGCAAGAAGTAAAAATCCTCCTGCTCCCCACAATCTTAACCTTACTCCCCCTGAAGTACCCATTGTTAAAACTTTCCATGCATCTTTCCAGGTATTTTTTAATTAATTAATTTATTTGACAGACAGAGATCACAAGTAGGCAGAGAGACAGGCAGAGAGGGGTGGAGGGAAGCAGACTCCCTGCCGAGCAGAAAGCCCTATGTGGGGCTCGATCCCAGGACCCTGAGATCATGACCTGAGCCGAAGGCAGAGGCTTTAACCCACTGAGCCACCCAGGTGCCCCTCCAGGTATTTTTAAATACACATGAATTATATTCGTTTGTTTTCTTTCTTAATAGAGATGAATTAACACTATGTACTGTGTTCTTCAACTTGCCTTTTGTTTCTGGTTATTGTAGTTCCTTGGACATTTTTCCATGTGAGTACTGATAAATCTACCATATTCTTTTTAACAGCTGTGTGGGGTTCTACTTTATTTAGTAGTTTCCCATGGAGGGGCAGTTAGGTGGTTTCCAGCTGCTTCGCTATTCTAAACAAGCCTGCACTGAACATCCCTGACATTTAATTTTGTTCACTTGTGGGACTAGTGTATATCTGGAAATATCTAGAAGTGCAGTTTCTGGATAAAAGAGTATTGAAAATTTGACATCTTGAAAGATACTGCCAAGTCCCCCCGGAGAAAAATGATCCAATTAAACAGCAACCAATAATGCGTAAGAGTTCCTGTGTCCCCACATCCTGAAGATTGTGTCTTTTCATACCACTGTCAGCCTTTTATTTATCTTCTTCTGTGAACTGTATGCTCTTGTCTTTCCCCTAGCATTTTATGGGTTTATTTTTACATTTGCATCTTTGATCCATCTGGAATTAATTTTAGATGCACAATGAGATAGACATTCTTTTCATTTGACAATTACTGTTTTCCCTGCTCTGTCAATGGTTGGAGTTAAGTACCAAGATAAAGGGAAAAGCGATTTCTCTCCACTCCTAACAGGCCACCGCTACCTAATTTTGCACCCCCCCCCCACCTAGAACTAGCCCACCTCGAGGCTCTGGTTAAGGAAAGGAACACTGCCTCCACCCACCCTATCTTTATAGTGGATGAGCTGAACACAGAAGCTCTGCAAACATCCATTCAGCAAACAGGCAGTCAATCCAACTTCATTTTTCACCCCAAGGAGAAATGTATTGTACGTGTCTATAGAGGGGTTACACCTGGGTGTTTGGTGGCCAAAGGAGTAGCTGTGGCAGACTGCAGACAGCTTACCCAAACCCATTCTCCCGCTTCTATTATAACAGAGCTGATGCTGGGCATGTGGCTGTCTAGCTAGGAACAGTGTCTCCCAGCCCTGTCTCCCAGACAACTACACTCTCAGCAGAGGAATGTGATCGAAGTTGGCAGGTGTGCCTCTGGGTATAATGGCTTTAAAATATGACACAAATTCGGGGCGCCTGGGTGGCTCAGTCAGTTAAGCGGCTGACGTTGGCTCAGGTCATGATCTCAGGGTCCTGGGATCGAGCCCCACAACAGGCTCCCTGCCCAGCATGGCGTCTGCTCTCTCCTCCATGCTCCTGCTCTCTCGCTATTTCTGTCTGTCTGTCTCTCTCTCCAGTAAGTAAATAAAATCTTAAAAAATACATATGACGCAAATTCCTCAACTTCTTCCTGTTAAGAGGTAGGGGGCTCTATGACCCCTCCACTCGAACCTGGGCAGTCTTCAACTATAATGTGACTTCTAAGGCTAGGGCATAGAGGTTTCTATCTTGTTCTCCAGGAACTGTTGCTCTTAGAGCCCTGAGCCTCCGTAAAGCAGTCTAACTTCCCTGAGGCCTCAGAACTGGAGAGGTTTCCTGGTAGAGGCCTGGCTGTGCCTGGTCTTTCAGTCAAACACCAGGTAAGTGAAGATGCCTCCAGCTCGTTCAGCCCCCGACCATTGGAGTCCCCCTCGGTCATCTGAGTCTTGGCTGAGGCCCCAGCCTGTATATCAGTGAGACAAGACCCCTGCCAGTGTTCTGTCCAAACTCCCCAGCATTCCTCACAGACCTCAGAATCTGTGAGGATAATGAAATGGTTGATGTCTTATGGTACTAAATGTCAGGATGCTTTGTTAGGCAGTAAGAGATCCCTGGAACCAAACTTGGACCTAGAAAACTCCCCCACCCCTTCCTGCTGACTCCAACCCAGAGGTGGTAATGACCTAGCCTCTGCTCTGCAGATGACAGCACTCAGGGATGACAGCCACAGCCTGGAAGGAACCCAGGTCCCTAAAGGACCACGTGGGACATTGCCGCTGGCTGATAAGAAACACTCACCTCAACGGTTATGCGAGAAAGGAATGAAGATATTTATTCCTTTGTCAAATAGACAAGACAAAGATAGAGCAGAGAGCAAGGCAGACGTGGTCCCTTCCCTCTGGGAACTTCTGTCTCTGACTGGGGAGGAGGCTGGAGGGAGGGATCACAAGGGCAGATCAAGCCTCCAAGAGGATACGGTTGGTTATTTAATGGCAGGTGAAATAAGTTCCAGGCAGAGATATACAGGAAGTTGTAAAACCAAATCACAGGGCTCTGACCCAGTGTGCGTGGACATGGAAGGTAGCCCTGAGGAAGTGATGCTTAACCAGAAGGATAAAACTTAAGTAGGATGGTAGAGAAGGAGGAGGGGAAGGCTGTTCTGGTAGCAGAAGTGGGCAGAGCGTGTGCAGAGGTTCCTAGTCAGAGGGATAGTGAGTTTGAGAAACTGGAAGAAAAAAAAAGAAAAGTCAGTGTGAGCCTTGTGGGTCAAGCTAGGGATTTCAGATATGATTTCTAAGAAATGAGAATTCACGGGGTAATTCCAGCAGAAGACTCAGCCTGTGGAAGCTGTGTGGGGAAGAGACCGGGGGCAGGGAGCAGCCGGGGAGCCGAGGGACACCCCGTCTGTGGTGGGGGCTGTGGAGATGATCAGGGTGATCAAGTTTGAGAGACATTTGGGAGATGGTTGATACGACTTGGGGGGCAAGGGAAGTCACTGAGAGCGGGGAGTCAGGGAAGAAAGAGCAGCGAGACGATGTCTGGTCTGTGAGAAAATAAACTGTAATGTCAGAGCCAGAGGAAAGCTAGGCATGACCTAGTCCAAAGGCAGCTCAGAGCAAGAGAAAGGGGGTCAGGTTTGTAGGTGGGGGCCTTTGAGCCAGTCACCTTGCTCAGGACCACTGAAACATAAGGACAGGGGCTGTGTTCAGTCATTCATTCAAAACACGTGGTGAGTGGTGCAGGAACTGGGCAATAAACAAGATACAAGCAACAAGTATGTGGTGTATTAGTGACAAGGCTAAGGAGAACCAACAGAGTGGGGAAGGGAAGGAAGAGGGAGGTTAAATCTTTAGCTAGGATATTCAAGGTCTGCACCCATGAGCAGGGTGGATCCAGGTTCTGTGGAATCTGAGGGGGGACTCTCCTTTAGACAAAGTATTAGAGTATCTTATTTTTGCAAATGTCACAAAGATATATGACCATCTGAACCATTTTCTAGGGCCTTGCACGGGGTAGGGGGTGTGTGAGTGAGGGGGCCTACAGCCGAGTTCCAGGAGTTTCTCAGTAAATCCACCTCAGCTCATGAGTAATGGGGCCGGAGGCGAGGAGGAGTGTGACTGTGGGTGTCACAAACAGAACCTGCTTCTGTGACTTCCAGCCAGTCATTCAATTACTCTGACCCCTGATTTCCTGATCTGTAAATGAGGAAAACAATATCATGTCCTTATAAGGGCATATCAGTAAAGAGCCTGACTCTCAGTAGTACAGGGTAGCTAGGATTTTGATTTTTATACCTAATCCTCACCGATGGAGAACCGTGATCTTACCTTGGAGAGGGACCAGAAAGAACCAGAATTAGGAGGGGATCGTGAGCACTGGTGGCAGGGAGGCCCCGTGCTCCCTGGGCGTCCTAGGCTCAGTGACTCTGGGATGCCCACAGTGTGGGACCCGTCTCGGCGGTGGCCCTTGTGCACCACGTGGTGCTGTACAGCCTGTGGCGATCACACGTCCAGTGAAGACCCAGGTGCCCCTGTGCACCTGGGTATGTGAATGGGGTGAGCAGAGAGTAGGGGCAGGGCGCACAGCTAACATGCACTGCCTTCCTTACACAGCTACCACAACCAGTCCCAGAGCCTTCTCCCTCTTGTGCACAGTGGCAACTCTTCTGTAAAAACTGATTGCCCTGGTCACAGAAGAGGCAATGGTCCCAAACAATAAAATCATTGTAGAAGGTGTTGGATAAGTTGGTATGGCACGTGCCTTCGACATTCTGGGAAACTCTCTGGCTGACAAATGTGTCCACGTGGTTGTTTTAGGAGATAAACCCCAAAAAGGAATGAGGCATCTCAGGCACGGGAGCTCACTTCTTCAGATGCCAAAACCCAGCAGATAAAGATGACTCTATGACCGCCAGTTCGAAGACTGTGATGGAAAATGCAGGAATCCGCCAGCAAAAGGGAGAGAGTCATCTCGGTCTGGGGCTGAGGAATGTTAATGTCTTCAAATTCATTATCCTCCACATCATCAAGTCCAGTCCCAGCTGCATCATAATTACGTTTCCCAGCCCAGTGGATTCTCACATGTTATCTGGAAACGAACTGGATTACCTGAGCACCCCATGATGGGAAGTGAGTGTAATCTGGAATTTGCTAGATTTTGCCCATCTTATGGCTGAAAAACTTGGCATTCATCCCAGTGGTTGACGAGTGTCTCGAGTGAGGCTCTATGGAGTGCAGTGAGGATGGCAGGCGTTTCTCTCTAGAAACCAAATTCGGAACAGAAAGGGACAGTGATAGTGAAAATTGGAAGGAAGTGCTTAAGTACGTAAGATAGTACCTGTGGAGCCATCAAGCCAGAAGGATATACCTGCTGGGCTCTTGGGTAAGTGTGGCTGATCTCACTGATCCCGTGTTGAAAATCTATCCAGGATTCATCCCATGTCGGTGGTGGTGAAAAGAATATATGGCATCGAGAACAGAGTCTTCCTGGGCCTTCCATGTCTGCCGAGTGCTCAGGAGTTAACCAGCATTATCAACCAGTAGCTGAAGGCTGACCAAGTTGTTCAACTCAATAAAAGTGCAGATCCCTGTGGGACATCCAGAAGGACCTAAGAGATCTGTGACCTCTGTGTTCTAGGCTATCGAAATTTCAAACTCCAAAGTGACTAACCATGTATCTCTCGTTTTTATCCACGTACATGGATTATAGTTTGCTTTTTATTATCTTAGATATGTGAATTGGGGCTCACAGAAGCAAAGCCCATGCTTGGTTCAATGCTTGCAGTATGAGCCCCTGAACAAACAAAACTAACTCTTGGAGGGGGGAAGAAAAGAAAGAAAGGGGGAGCTGGGGGCTCGGGCAGGTCCAGATGCCAATTCTGCCATCGCCTCTGCCAGCCTGCGTGTGTGGCCAGACCCTTCACTGCCTCAGGTGTCACGTGGAAGACAGGACAGTCCTAACGCCACTGTGCAAGCCGGATATAAACACGTGATGTGTAGGTGTGGACAGAGTGCAAGGCCGCTGCTCCTGCCTTCCTCCTCTCCCAGTCAGACCCGTGTTCCAGGACCTGTACCCAAGAGGGGACGGGCTGTGACAGCCTCGGGTACCTGGTGACAGAAAGCTCCCCCAGGCCCTGGGTGTGTGGCTGATACAGCAAATGTTCTCAGGCATGTAACAAAGCAAGCTCAGCCCGTGGTGGGTGCTGGTGACGTCCGAGGACTTAAAACAATTAAACCCATAATCAGAGGGTGCTCGGCCTCAGCTGCTGTGGGTTTGTTTGCCCACGAGTCACAATCATCTTGGGAGTGTGCACCAGCCGTTAGCCCTCAAAGTTCTGTTGCTAAGAGATTATGAACCAAATGATGTTTCCAGAAAATAACCACTGCAGGATGTTCTAGGAGCGAGCCATAATAACAGCCCAAATAGGACGGATATGCTGTTATTGATAAATCCCTCTGAAGAGCCGAGGAATGGGATGGGGGGGTTAGCCTGTCCGCGCACATCCTACATAAATGTCGGGTTGGCCAAGGTTTTAAATATAACAAAATACAGTTATCCGTGAACACTGGAAGGGATAGAGTATAAAGTCCTCATGCTTCCCCAAGTTCTTTCATCAACCAAGATGTATCTGTTGGAGGCCCGTTGTTTGCCATGCATGTTTACAACAATCTCGGCCACATTTAGTAGAGGATGGTCCCTAAGTCCAACACAGCTGTAACCACCCCTGGGCGACACCACGCCTGTGTGTGACAGCTGACGAAGTGATTTCATATAGCCGCTTGTGGCCGCCTCCACTTTTGCTCTGTTGCTGGGGTAACGGAAACCAGTCGACTAACAGAAGCCCAGGTTAAAGCAGGACAGTTTCCATCCCAGGAAGTCCGCGAACAGGGCACTTGCGAGAAACAGATTATCATCCGGCACCTAGAACCATTCTGCCCATGCAGTCTTCCTGGGAAGATGCAGCCGTTCTGCCCTGGGTCCTCATGGAAGACTCCCGGGTCATGCCCAGGGGTCTCTATCAGGCATGTGAGTTAGTACAAAGTAGCATGATACCCACCTGACACCCCAACTCGGGCCACCCTGTGGTAGGGGTCCATCTCGTCCCCTCCCAACCTTCCACCAGCCCCTTCTGCTTTCTCTCTAACCAGGCCCCTGGTCACAGTGGCCTCCTGGACTACATTTTACCTCTCTGGGGCAGGTAACAGAAAGCAAGCTGTTGTGTTCTTCCCTCTTATTTAACAGTTGAAGGAGCCAAGGTCCAGAGAGCCAAAGTGAGGTGTCAAGGTCAGGCAGCTAGTAAGTCAGGGGGCAAACCCGTGTCTTCTAGCCCTGAATCCCAGGATCATCACTGCTCTCCAGACCTCCAGTCTCCCTATGACGGAAACCGCCAGGGGCTGCAGTGGCTCCCAGAAGGGGGTCGGTGTTTCCATGTGCCAATTCTGGACACCCTCAGTCACTGTGGGGCGCTCAGGGAAGGGGGACAGGGCCACAGGCACTCTGCCTTCCTGCTTCCTCCAAAGGTCGGAAGAAGGGCTCATGAATAAATCGAATCATTAAGATCCTGGACTTGGAAGCTTCTTCTGCCAGTCACACGTGGGTGACCCTTGGAAGGTACCTGATCTTCTGCTATGCTGTTTCCTTTCTAAAGATTAGGATGAGTACCTCCCTCCTTTATGGGGTTGTTATGAGGAATGCACGAGATTAGATAGTTAAATGTGGTCGGCAGCGTGTGTGGGAAACCTTCGACAGCAGCCATGGTCACAGCTCACGGTATCATCATTCTCCCCACCGCCAGCCCCCACTCTTGCTCAGGACCTGGGTTACAGGTGGGCAGGTGGCTGGTGCCAGCTGGAGCGCCATTGTAGTCCCCAGTGGTGACCGACCAGGGTCCGGTGACGAAGGGACACATTTCCCAGGGTTCCTGGTGAGAAATCCTTAATTTTTCAGAAGGTGGGCTCAAGGAATGGAGAAGCAGCTCTGTGGGTTTCTGCGCCTGTCTAAACACATGTGCTTCCAATTGGCTTCCTCCGGCTGGAATTCCCCAGTGCCCAACCCAGCAACCTCCGCTGCCCAGTGCCCCCCGCCCTGAAGCCTGCGGGGGCTTCTGCCCTTGACCAGAGCCCCCCCACCCCCCGCCAGGCCTCAACAGCAGACTGCTTTCTCCCCCGGGAGAGGGAAAGAGCTAGCCAGGGCGGGGTGCCTCCCTCATCTGTCTGAACGTTGCTCCTCTGAGAGTCTTAAAACCCCAGCCCAGAGAAGGACGGCTAGGGAGGGCTGGCAACCGGACAGACGAAGGCCGAGGCGGAGGGTCATAAATTCAGCCTTGCCGCTTGGCACCCACCCCCAGTGCCGTGGCTGCGTTATCCTGTGGGGTCAGGACGCCGTTTCTGCCGAGTCATCCTTTCTTGCCCAGAGGGATCCTGGCCCAGAGCCACATTCCTGGTGGGGTCTGAGTGCCACAGAGGACGGAAACTTCCTTTCTCACCAGACCCTAGCTCTCCAGCCCAGCACACAGTCCGGTCTCTCAGCAGCCTCTGCCGGCAGCAAACGGTCTCCTCTAGGCCTGTGTGGCTCCTTCCCGCAGAGCCACGCCCTCCTTAGACCCTGACTCTGGGTGAGCTAAGAACATTCTGTGGGGAGGGAAGGATGCTAGTGTGCCGAAGGAGGAGAGACTGGGTCAAAAGGGAGGGGGTCAGAGGGGCATGGAGGAACTGCTTAAAACTTCCCACCCGCCCACCTAGAGAGGACCCTCCTGCGGGTGGAGGTTCAGCAGCTCCATTGAGAAGGAGCCGGGTACTCTCCGATAGGCCTGAGCAGGCTGCAGATCTCAAGCTAGAGAGGAGACAAGGCAGTCTAAGAAGCTTCATTCCTAGGCCCATACTGACCCCACCAAGCACCTCTAGCATCTTTGTTGGGCAAAATGTTAGCATCCCCAGACCTGCCACAGAGCTCATGCTTCAGGAACCTACGTGCCAGGCACTATACTAGGCCCTGGCCCCTGGCAGAGTGGACAAGGCAGATGTGGCCAGTCCCAGGATCTCTCCCATTCTTTCCAGGCCCACCAGTCTTGCTTCCAATCATGCTATCATCCCAGACCGCTTGGGTCCTACTTCTAGCTGTGTGAACTTGAGCAAGTCATTTTACCTCTCTGGACTTGTCTTATCTATAAAATGAGGGTAAACTAATACTTACTTCATAGGGGTGTTAAGAGAGGTAAATGAGTTAATATATATGTACATATATGTTAATATACGTACAACATTTAGAACAGTTCTTGGCACAGACTTCAGTGTGTGTGTGTGTGTGTGTGTGTGTGTGCGCGCGCGTGCGTGTGCGCGTGCCATGTCTTTGCTCCCACTAAATTTCACCTGGAATGCTTTTCCCATTTTCAGCAAGAATATGTGGGTTTAGCTGTGGCAGAGTTTTTAGAAGGAGGACTGATGGTGGGCAGGCCTAGGGTCAGACCACAGCCCTGCTGGGGCTGCTAACTTGCCAAGCATTTGCTGCTGAGGAAAAGGGGCTCAGGGAGCTAAGACACCTGCCAGAGTATGCAACCCCAGTCCATGTCAGAGCTAAGAGCGGAGCTCGGGTCTTCCGATTTAGGCAGCCCTGTCCTTGCCCCTCCTCACCGTGCTGGTCCCCAGGAAACATCAGACACCCCAAGGAAATCGCCAGAATCTCAGAGCTCCCCCAGGCTCAGCACCCAGAAGATGGGCCCTTCCTGGCCCTTCAGGAGTTCTGGAGTCCACAGGAGTTGTCTCTCCGGGCCAGGCAGGGCCAAGGGAGGCCTCAGGACAGGGGACACTGGCCCAGCAGGAAGAGTTCAGCCCAGGAAACTCTGAGCAATGCCAGCAGACCACAGAGCCCCCAAGCTTCCTGCCCTCTCCACACAGGCCGCCCTGTCAACGTCAACGGGTTTGTGAAACACTGCTGGGCAGACAGCGGGAACTCAAGGGGCCCAAGGGTTCACTGGCTGTGGTCACCCTGTTCCTTTGCAGCCCAGGAGAAGGTGGCTTCCTAAAGACTACCCTCCATGCTACAATGTGATCCAGCTGCTGTGGGGGACAGGCACCTGATGGTGCCCCCAACCCCATCTCAGTTCCTGAGACTCCACACATCAGGGCTCCTCCTCGTAGGCTCCTTTCTGCTGGGCCTCCCCAGATACAGGGAACCCCTGGATGCAACTGTAGGGTGGGATCTGTGGCTGAAGAACTTTGAACTGGGTTAGAAGCCTTGCAACTTTGGACAAGTTGTTTAGCCTCTCTGTGCCACAGTTCCTAAATGTGTAAAATGGTGATTGGAAAAAAAAACAAAAAACAAAACTAACCCTGCCTTCTTGTAAGGATTGAATAGAGCAGTGTACATGGATGTTTTGGTACAGAACCTGATGCTCAGTAAACCCTCAATAAATAGAAGCTCTTGTTTCACTAAACACTATGAGTGACAACAGAATCAGAGTGCAAATGCTATCACACTTACTTGATTTTGCAGTTTTATTTTCTTCTTTAAAAAAATGGTTTATTATGTATTTTGAGAGAGAGAGAGAGGATAAGCAGGAGACAGGGAGGAACAGAGGGACAGGGAGAAGCTACCTCCCAGCAGAGCAGGGAGCCCGACATGGGGCTCGAACCAAGGACCCTGGGATCATGATCTGAGCTGAAGGCAGACACTTAATTGACTGAGCCACCCAGGCACCCCCGATTTTGCAGTTTTAGTTAAAGCCATCCAGACCCAGGGCTCCTGGGTGGCTCCTGGGTGGCTCAGTCTGTTAAGCATCTGAATTCTGCTCAGGTTGTGACCTCAGGGTCCTGGGATCGAGCCCCACATCAGGCTCTGCACTCAGCAGAGTCTGCTTGGCCTTCTCCTTCTGCCCCTCCCCCCATCAATAAATAAAATCTTAGAAAATAAAAAAATAAAACCATCTAGACCCAACCTACTACACTTGAAGGAAACGTATACCTTCTTCTGGATGCTTCCTTTCCCTTCAAATTGCTCAGGAATCTAAGCCCTACATCCTTCAAAAGATGGAGGTGGGAGGTCCAATTTCGCCTCCCGGGGCCAGGAGAACTGGAGCTCTGACCAGTTCCACTGCCATGGTGCCTGCTGACCATTGTTCCCAGGTGGCCAGAAGGAGGAGGCTAGTCCTCCCCCCTGCCCCCGGAGCCCCACAAGGCCACATGGATCTTCCAGAGAAAGGACTCCAAGTATGCCGTGAAGGCCCTCACTCCTACTCCCAGGGCGCTACCCATATCCGTGGCTTCTTGGTGCCCGCACATGTGCATGGCCATTGCCAGGGCTGAGTCCGCAGGGCTTTTGGGTCCCCCCCCTTAGAGACTGGATAGGTGTTTCATCCCTTTTCCTTCCCTAGGAGCCACACTGGGGTTGGGGCTACTTCTCCCTTTCAGACCCCCAAACACAAAGTCTCTATTCCTCTGTGTCTGAAAGTGCCCAGAAAACTGCGCACCTTGGCCACTCCAGCCCCCTACCCAATGGTTAGCCTCCAGGCTGATTCACTTGCCCGGGGGCCACCAAGGTAACCCTCACATCGAACAGAGAGAAAGCCATCTCCATTGGGGCAGGCTGCCATATTGTTTCTTCTCGGTAACTAGACACAGGGAGAATGAAAGCTGAGGCCAAGGCAGGGATAGAGTCCTTTACTCTTTATGCTCCAGGAACAGGAGACGTGAGCTCCTGGACATGGGAGACAAGGGGGTCACATTTCTGTATCCCCCAGCACCTGGCTCCAGACTCTGAGTTCTGTGTCCACAGGGCTCAGCGAGTGTCGACTGACCAACTGGCTGAGAGCAAAAATCCCATCTGAAGGGCGGAGGATGGAGCAGAGATGCTGGACTAGGGAGAAGAGTGGAAACCAAGCTCCCGGTAAGCAGGGAAGTGGAAGGGTCTGCAGGAGGGGTGGGGTAGCATCCTGCGGACAGAGGAAAGAGGATGCATTTCTAGGGGCAGTCTGGGTCGTGCTAGGGTTATGCCTCCCCCACCCCAGGGAGGCATCTCTGGGAGAACCCTGGAGATTTGTGGACTCCCTCAGGTGCACACCCAGGAGGGGCTCCAGCTCTCTCTGTGCCCCATCAGTGCCCGGTGCTACGAGGCAAGCTTCCAGAGTCCTCTGGGGCTTGCACAGCCACTGACTTGGGCTCCCACGGAAGCAGGAGGCACAGGGAGTGTCCGAGGGGGACAGAAATCGCAGCCTGCACCCCCTGCAGAATACCAGTGGGGTCATGGCCTCTGAAGCCCCATAACCTGGTTTCAAACCCTAGCTCACACCTACCAGCCATGTTGCCAAGGCACCCTTTCTGAGCCTCAGGCATGCACCCTGCAAAAGCACGGACCCCATGGAACTATTCGGTGGCAGGAGAGAGACCACTCGGCCCAGGGCCTTGCGCATGGTACTCAACCGTGGCCTCATGCGCCCTCATGCTGGTACAGGTGTCCAAGTAATCAGGGAGGGTGACACAGACCTCTTCCAGCCTTGTGCCTGTCCATGAACCGACTTGGCATCTCAGGCTCGATTGGAGGAGGCTGGACCGTGGCCACGGAGCCTAGGAGGTTTCTCACCGTGGCAGGGAAATTGCTGGGTTGGGGGTGCGGACAGCCACAGTGACCGTCTCTCTGCAGGACGGATGTGGCTTTGCTGACAGAGAGTCTGCGGCCTGGACATACCAGCGGTGCAGGTCTGAGGTCAGCAGTGGGGAGCCGGGCCCACCACGGCCTTGCCATCCCCGGCAGGGCCCAGCATCTGCTTCCAATCAGCTGCCCCTCAGCCTGGGGAGGGGGTAGGGTGGGAGGGACTCCTCCCCAGGCCCAGCTCTCACCGCGCAGGATGGACCCCAAGGGTGAAGAAGACAGGGAGACCTTCCAGGGCCCTGGGTCACATAGGAAAGTTCTAGAAATCGAGGGGAATTGTTGTTAGTTCAATCCTCTGCTTGCACCCCTTTGAGAGACCACGCCCAAGGGAGCCCAGTGAGTACCCCCAGGCTCCCCTGGCTCATGCCTCTGGCTTGTTCCCCACTCCCACCCTGGGCCTGGAGACCCCTCCCCTGCTCTGTGCCCAGCTGACCCCTCATCTTTCCGCTTAAATCCCGTTTCCTCAGGAAAACCTCCCTGGCCCCATGTTTGGGCCCCATTAGACGATCTTGTTGGTGTGATTCACTTTGCACTTATGTATTTACCTGTGTAGGTAGGAATTGTGTCTGTCTCCCTCAGGACCATATCCCTAAAATCCAGCCCAGAGCCTGGCACAGACCATGTGCTCGACAGAGATTTGTGGAGTGAATGACTGAATCGTGCCTCCTCATTCGCCTCGCAGTTTCTGGGTGTGATTGTCATACTTTTTTAATCCCTGCAGGATAATCAGTGCTTGTGCCCATTTTACAGGCCCAGAGTCAAGGTCAGAAGTGAGTTATGGACGCTGGCTCACAACCCAGTGCTCACCCTTTATTTGGGAGGATAGTGTGTACACGGGGAGAGTGGGATTTGCAATCAAACACCCCGGGTTCCTGCAGATAGCTCTGCCATGTGGGGCAGGGAACTCATCTCTCTGGGCCTCATTCTCCTCATCTGTACAATGGTACAATAACAGGGCTGATTTTAATGGGCTGTGGCCAGGCTTCCATGAGCACATGAAGGTCAAGCATCTAGCATGAGAATGGGGTCTCCTTGCCTCACGGGACCACCTCTCAGGCATTAAGTGTGTGTGTTTTTTTTTAAGTGCATTAAGTGGACAGGTCTTATTCCCCTGTACCTGGCAGGGCCCTGAGGACAAGATGGGATCTGGTGTGGCCGGCACAGGCCTGGAGTGGTTGTCAGCTATATGCGTGAGTATGTGAGGGCTTGTCTGAGGCCAAAGGCAAAGCTCTACCAACTTCTGGCTGAGGAGCAGACTAGGGAAGCGGGAGGAGGTCCCTCTCCCTCCCAGATCCAGGGGCTGGAGGATGAGTGCAGGCCAAAGCAATGGAGCAAATGAGAGCATTCAGAGAACCTATGAGTTCCAAAGGAGGGAGCAACAAGCTCCAGAGGGCTGGAGGCAGGGATAACCACAGGAAAAGCAAAATCTAGAAAAGAGACTGTGACAAAGGCCCTGCAGAGGGCAGGTTTGGCCTGGGACCTCACAGTGGAGCCTGGGCCTAGAGGGACAAGAAAGGGTGCCTGGGAGGGAACAGAATGAGCCTAGACCTTGGCCCATGGGTAGGCACAATGAGGCTAAAGGAAGCAGAGACCCAGAACATAAACACAAGCATGCAACTTTGAACCCTGGAGCTCAGGGTGCCTATTGTACTCTCCCCTGGGACATCTGGGTATTCCTTTCGGTATTCCAGAACAATGTCTTGCACAGAGCACGCGCCCAATAAACATTTGTTAAGTGAATGAATGAAGAAGAATGAGATTGTTCCATTAGCTTCTTAAGTGCTCTCCCGGCCTCCCTCGACTCTGCCCTTCTTGCAGCCATCTCCAAAATGCCCCTGGGACCCCATCACTCCCCCTGGGAACCTGCGGGTTGAGGTGGGGGAAGCATACCAGTGGCCTCTGAGCCAAATCTGGATCACTGACCTTCTCTACTCTGCCCACACGATGTGTTTTTGTTTTCTTATGTGTTAAATTTGAATTAGTTGCTAACATCTAAATATAACAGTGCCCACAGAAAAATCTGGGTTTCTAGCTTTTCTGAAGAGTCCGTGGGGTGACATATCAACAGGGTCTGCCTGCCCCAGAAGACAGCAGCCGGAGCTACCCGGAGAAAGCCTGCCCTCCCTCCTGCCCTCTTCCTGCTCCAGCCTCTTCCATCTCTCCCTTCCCACCCCGGTCCCCGCGGATGGCAGAGACTCAGGCGGAAGTCCAGACTCCTCTGCCAGAACTTGGTGATGTGACCCTCCCTCGCGATGAGCATCTCCATCTACCCATCCTCAGTGTCCTTGTCCCCAAGGTTCTGGCCACTCCACACTGCCTCTGATTCTCCTGCTGCCCACCTGCTTCATACGTCTGAGTGCTGGCATAGCCAGGACCTCAGCCATGGTGCTGCCCCACTGCGGGAACTGTGCTGATGCCCACCTGATCTCCACTTTAGGCAGAAGTGGAGCCTCCAGCTACCCCATCCCGGGCAGAGCAAACGCCCCTCTGTGTCGCCATAGCCTGGGGACTCACACCACACAGCCTGGGGACTCACATCACACAGCCTGGGAATCACATCACAGCCTGGGGACAAACACCCCTACCCATGCCTTTGGCACTGTTCACAGGGCTGTGGGCTCAGTGCCGTAGGAATCACACCTTGTTCTCCCTTTATCTCTGGGAGGGCCAGTCTCTGGACACAGAATATAGTCTCCTGGGCCAAGCGCAGCACATGCCTAAAGGAATGAATCAAATAGAAGCCTTTGAGTTCATGTGCATCAGGAACATAAACCAAAGAAACTGAGAAGCCTTTGGATGGTGTCTTATCAAGAGCCACATTTTGTCACTTCTGCCCCCGACACACACACATGTACACACACATGCATGCACACACACTCACACGTACACACGCACATACACACTGCTCTGGTGGTTCCAGGACAGACACTGTACCAGTCAGGCCAGGCTCTTGAAAAACCAGAAAATGGCACAAATATTTGGAAACACCACTACAACACACACACACACACACACACACACACACACACGCACGCCCCATTGACCGCAGCCACGTACACACAGATACACAGACGTATCCCATGTCAACTAACATCAACCACCTCCTGTTTGACCTCCAGCCGAGGCCCTACACCTCCCTCACCTTCTAGGCCTTTCCTGACTCCTCTCCCACCAAAAGAACTCTATCCCCAGTTCTTGGCCTCAGCCTCCTCTTGAAAGCCAGCTTGCTGGATGGATCGTGGGATCAGACAGCTGAGGCCTGGAGCTTGTGGTGGAGACTGTTGTCACATCTGAGAGCTGAGAGCAGCTTCATGTAACAGATGGGAGGATCAATCTAGCCTAGAGTCCAGCTCTGAGGGGCCTGGCCGGCACGGCCTGGCCAGGGAATGGGGGGTGGAGGGTGCGCGCCGGGAGAGCCAGAGCCCTGGGAGGGACAAACCCTCACCACCAAGGGACTACTGGCTCCTGCCAGGCCCAGCTGAGATGTGGCCGGCTCCTGAATGGCCAGGCCAGCTCTGCTCCTTGTCTGTCTGGCTCTGGCCCTGGAGCCTTGTTCTTCACCACCGGGTTTCAAGTGTCATCTGTGACTGTGACCGACCAGCATGACGGGGACAGGGTAGAAGAGGTGGAAACTAATATGCCCGCTGAGGCGCCCAGTACAAGGGAGTAACATTCAAATTTGCTCTCGCGGGACATTTGTATATTTAATGCGATAATACTCCCACATACCGACATAGAACTTTTGGAAGAAGGGGCCGTTCTTTCTCGCGGCCTCTTCTGAGGGCCCAGGTGGGCTCGCAGAGCCAGTGAGATAACATTTGAGGGGAACAGGGCCACGCTCTGTCCCTAAGTCACCTGGTGGCCCTGTTTCAAGGAGGAAGCTTAGGCTCAGCAAGGTGTGTCGCGGCCCTAGGCATATTTCCAGCCTGCTTCTGGCCCTGGTCCGGGCTCCATGCCCTCCCACCTTGGGTCTGTTCACCAGGCAGTGGGAGCAGGGCCAAGCCCTCCTGCCTGGGAAGTCTGGAAGGCATTAGTGCTTCCCCTGCCTTAGCCCCCAGGGGAGGGCATCCCGGGCTCAGCAGAGGTGCCACCCACCCCCCAGCCCAAGCACCCACCAGAGCGTGGGGCATCTCAGGCTCGGGGGCATGGACTCCAGAGTTCTTGTTGGCTCCCTCCAACTCTACCTTCTGCTGTTCCAGCTCCCACAGCCAAAGCCATTAATCACCTTCGCTCCTCAATCCCCCAGGAATGTGGCGGTCTCATAAAAGTCCACCCTGGGTTAAACAAACAAACCAACCTAAGTTTCTAAGTCAGCTGCCAAGACTCTACCAGGCTCCTGGCCTTTCGTCCTCCACTGTGCTCTGCTCGCTGCACCCCGGCCACGGTCACTTCCCAGCACACCTCAGAACCAGGAGGAAACAGAGTTGCCACATGAAATCACTACCTCCCCCTGCCTGGGGCCTCCCCACTCTGCCTGCTCCCACCCCACCACCCTCTGTGCCCCCCATTCCTCCTCAGGACTCACAGGCCTGAATTTGGTGTCTCACATCCCACTCGCCAACCTGGGGCTCTGCCAGCCACCTCTCATTCTGCCAGGGACCCTCTACCCACGCTGCATGGAACAGGACTCCGTTCCGGGGAGATTTCCCTAAAGAAGTAAAAGACCAGAAGGGTTGGGGCCAGCTGGAAGGCTCTGGGAGTGAGTCTTTTCCTGCACCATCTTGCCTTCCTCCATCTTGCCTCCCTCTTCAACCCCCAGTGGGACTGGGCACCAGCAAAGTCCCACTGGGCCTGGCCTGGGGATAGTAGGTTCAGTCCTGCCTCAGGGACTTTCTGCCGATGGGAAGGGGGAACCACACCCCTAAGTGCCTATAAACAAAGGAGAAAACATGCATACCCTCCACCCACTCACCGGAACAGAAGAAGCCACAGCTGGACAGAGGGAGGCACACAGGTGCAGACCACACTGCCTCTCTCGTGAGCCACACCGAGGGGGCCAGATCCGGAGCTGTGGTTCCCATTCTAGGTCCCCAGACTTCTAGAGTTTCTTACGCCACTTAAATCATTTCAGAAAGCCAACGGACATCCTACATTTAGCCACGGAGAAGCTTTTAGGATTAACGAAAATTCCAAGGCTCTGCTTTTGGCTTGGATTACACCAGCTCCATACAGAAAGTCTGGCCATTTCGTGCTGATAAACACTCTGAGGGGCTGTGTACAAGGATTGGATTGAGAGAATGCAGAAAGGAGTAAGGACAACTGCTCTTTAATAAATTTTTCCCAAACATGGAGTTTGTAGCAGAGCAAATAATAAAATGTGTCTTAGAGGCGTATTGCCTTAATATACAGAGAGCCCCGACCAATGTAGGAGAAAAAGATGAATCACCCTCCCCCAGAATAGACAAAGGCCAATGACATGATATTCACCAAAAGAAGAAAAAGAAGAAATTCAAATAGCCAACAAAGATGTAAAAGTATGTTCAGCCTCCCTCTTAAAGGTATTTATATTTTTTTAAGCGAGATGTAATTTTTCACCTATCAGATCAGCAAAGACTTAAAAGGCTGATAGCACCAGTACCAGAGCAGATGTAAGAGCGTGGGCAGTCCCGTGCATAGTGGAACTGTAAATGGGCACAGTGTTTTTGGAAGGCAATTTGGGGACATACATTCAAATTTTAAACACACACCGTATTAGTCAGCGGGCAATTCATCTACAAATACAGGTGTTTATCCCAGCACTATTTGGAATGGCAAAAACCATCAAAGAAGAAACCGGTAGCTCAAGTCTCTACAAAGAACTTTGTAGTCATTTAAAAATATGATGAGTACATCTACAGATATTAACATGGAAAAGATGTCAAAGATATTAAGTAAAAAAAAAAAAAAGAAAAGCGAGCTATAAAACAGAATGATTATGATACGGTCCCATTTGTATTTTATTTAAGATTTTACTTATTTGAGACAGAGAGAGAGAGCAAGCATGAGCAGTGGTGGGGGAAGGGGCAGAGGGAGAGGAAGAAGCAGACTCCTCACTGAGTGCAGAACCCTACGTAGGGCTCGATCCCACGACCCTGAGATCATGACCTGAACTAAAGGTAGTGACTTAACCGACTGGGCCACCCAGGTGCCCCACCGTTTGCACTTTTTTTAAAGCATATGTAGTGACTTGTGCTATTTATGCTTGTCTATAGAAAGCCTCGTCTTAGGGATAAACGAGAAATTCTTGGGTGGTTCCCTGCAGAATAGGCTGGAGCAAGGGGCAAGAGGGGGTAGAATGCTTTTAATTTGTACATGCCGTTCTCTGATATATTATTTACCAGAATTTTTATGATTTTTTATTGGTCTTTAAAAGAGGCCCCTGGCAAGGACAGCATTAGAGTTCCAGTTTATAAGGACTGGATGAGTACCGAGGAGGGCCCAGGGGAGGGGGTGGGGATGGCTGCACCAAGGCCCAGAAGGGAAGACTTGGGGGGTCCTCTGCAGAGAAGGGGAGCCCCACAGGAGCAGCCTTCTCTTTCATCTTGAAAAGGATGTCTGCCCTCTCAGAACTCCATCGCACACAGACGGGCCAAAGGTGAGGGCCTATGAGAGAGGAGGACTTTTCTGGTCTTTGTGTGATCCCTCCCACCTACACACCCCCCACCTCAACTCCAGTCCATGTGGGGTCCCATGGCCCTCAGGTGGGATATCAGCTTCTGAGTTTCTTACCAGAGCTGTTACTTTGCTTCCCTGACCCTCAGTTTTTTCATCTGTAAAGTGGGCATCATGGTACCTTGACGATTGATGTGAGAATTAGAAATAATGTAAATAAATATGATTGCACTATGTTTGCCATACAACAAGGGGTCGCTAAAAAGCATATAGTTGTGGTTTTTTTTAATTTAAAGATTTTCTTTATTTATTTGACAGACAGAGAGAGGGTGAGAGAGGGAACACAAGCAGGGGAAGTGGGAGAGGGAGAAGCAGACTTCCCACTGAGGAGCGAACCCAAGCAGGGCTCAATCCCAGGACCCTGAGATCATGACGTGAGCTGAAGGCAGACGCCTTCAGCGTGAACCTTTGCTCATGCTGGTCCCCATGTCCAGGATGCCCCTTCTTCTCCATCTGGCCAATTCTTATTCATTTCTCAAAGCCTAGCTCTGGCATCCCCTCCTTTGTCAAAACCTCTGCAGCCCCTCTGCTGAGCAGAAGCCGTCTCCCTTCTTCAGAGCTTTTGGGCACTTTGTTCATAGCCTTTCCTGCCTTTGCAGGCTGAGTCACTGGAGTCCTTCGCCCTGTGCACTTGGGGGTCCCGGTCCGGGATTCATAGCTGGATGCTGCTCTCCCATCCTTGTGTCCCTGTCCCTAGCACAGAGGGCCCTGGATAAATCTTTGCCAAATGCCCACATGAACGGCTTCCCCTCATAAGGACAACCTTCCCTCCTCCTCTTGAGGGACAGGAGTGAGCAGAGGAATGGGACTTCTTTCTCCCCAGTCAAATTCCTGGATTTGGGTTGATTCCCAAGGAGCAGGGGTACCCTGAGGGGCCCTATTGAGGTACCTCTTGACACTGGGGCTCTGTCCCCCTGGAAAGAGTGGCTGAGCACACCAAAGGCTAAGAGGCACAGTTGGAGAACTAGGCTGGGATGCAGGTGTATGCCCCAGAAGAGTGAGTGCCCATCCCGGGACTGTCTGTCAAGTCACCCGACCTGGCCTTTCCAGTGACTGTAAACTGGCCTTTTAAGGAAAGAGGCTGGTCTGCCCCTCCTGCCCCAGCTGTGCGCAGCTGGCCTCTTCACTCCTCCTGCCAGAGCAGCCACCCCACCCCAGACCTGGACGAAAGGAATGTCGTGGGTCCGTCCTGCCCCCTGCTGGCCAGCACAGGAACGGCCCCTCAACTGGTGAGGTGGTCTGAGGTGCAGAGGGGGGATGGGACGAGGGCCAGGGGCTGCCTGGCCACCCTGCATGGAATTGTTCTAGAAGACAAAGACCACTCCAGCCCCACTGTCCTGTGGGTCTCACCATTAGACCTTATTGGTTCGGGTGGGCTTTACCCAGAAAAGACGCAAACCCCTGTCCTCAACGTCTAGTGGAAGAAAAAAATCAAGATCTTCACCGATATCCTGCATTAAGGTTTCTGACAAGAGATGGAAGAAGAGGTGTGCTCTCTCGGGTCAGAACCCTCAGAATCAGCTGAGGGGGAAGGGGAGTCCGGGGAAGCTTCCAGGCAAGAAAGTTAGGGAGGCAGAAGGTGCGGCGAGGTCGGGGTTCTGGGTACCTCTTTGTGGCCGGTTTTGGGGTGGGGAGGGTGTAAGGTAGAGAGGAGGCTGAAGGCAGATCTTGGGTGCCATGGACTAATCTAGAGTTTGCTTTTTTCCTTAATGCAATGGGAGCAAACTAAGGATTTACAAGCAGAAAAGTGACGTATGTAGATCCGAATTTTAAAAAGATCCATTGGGCAGCGGTGGGGAAGGAGCAGAAGGAGAATCCCTGGGTAGGAAACCCCACATGAGAGGTTAGGGAGGCTGTGTTGGAATAAGGGGGGGATCAATGTCTGAGTTAAGGCAGTAACCACAGGGAAGGAAAACCATGAGCAGATTCTGGAGCATTAAGGAAGAAAGACCCAGGACTCAGTGGCTGCCTTTTGGGAGTGGATGGTGAGACCACCACAGGGATGGGGACACAAGGTGGGGAATATATTGGGACTGTGGAAGGAGCAGGCTCAGTGTGGAGCCCAAAATGTCTGAGGCTCATTGGCCGAGGTTGACTAAGAGATGGGTTTGAGGTGCAAAGGGCCTGGGGCTCGACCCCTCAGTGAAGGCCTCGTCAGCTCTCTGATGGTTGCTAAAACTGTGGTACTGGACACACTCACCTAGGATGGTGGGTAAGGGAGGGAAGGGAGGTTGACAAGGAACACCCTGCTCATTTTAGGGCTTGTATAACCAATCTCTGGGAAGATAGGGAGGTGAGAATGAACTAGAGGCAGAGCCATTAGTCAGAGGCATTCACGTACAGTAAATGGGCTCATGGCCCCGCTGCTCCAGGTATGTAAGCATTTCTTTACATCTCCAGCCTCAGTTTCCCCACTCATGAAATGGCCCTCATAATACCCTCTTTGTTGTATCATTGAAAGGAAACAAAACAATACCCATAAAGCCCATCACACAGCTCCTTACCAAGAGGTATTCAGTAAATAAGAGCCACTGTCATGAACAGCAAACTTAGAGAAGCTACAAGTTTCCAGAATCATCCAGGTGTGCTAGTGTTCTGGGCCGGAAGCTCCTCTGGGCCTCCACCTGACACTCTTGACACCAGCTGGATGAGCAAATCCAGGCAGGACACAGACGTCCCTGAAAGTCCCACTTGTGTCCCTGAGAGGCACAGGCTTGGAGACCCAGCTGTCTGGGCCTCTGTCCTTCCCAGGGATGGTGTTTCCTGCAGGGATACCCCAGCCCACCCCCCTCATCCCCTGCCTCGCCCTTTAGGACCTTCCCTGTAACTGCAGCTTGCAGGGGAAAGGACCAGGCAGGGGCCTTAGCCTCTGCCCAGAGCCGGAAGACAAGCCATGCCCTCCCCACCATGCTGATTCCCACCTCTCCACTGGGCAGCCCAGAGGACTAAGCCAGAATGGGATCAAAAGGGGGCTTGAGGCATCAGGGAACCCATTAGGGCAGAATGGCCCAGCTCTCCTCTTTGGAGCAAGCTCTCCAGTCCAGGAGCCATGCAATCAAACTTCATCCAATGAGGTGGCCGCCCTGGCCTTGGTTTCTTTTCTTTTTTTTAATGTAATTTTATTTTATTTTATTTTCAGTGTTCCAAAATTCATTGTTTATGCACCAACCCAGTGCTCCATGCAATACGTGTCCTCCATGATACCCACCACCAGGCTCACCCAACTTCCCACCCTGCTCCCCTCCAAAACCTTCAGTTTGTTCCTCAGAGTCCACAGTCTCTCATGGTTCGTCTCCCCCTCTGCTTTCCCCCAACTCCCCTCTCCTCTCCATCTCCCAATATCCTCCGTGTTATTCCTTATGCTCCACAAATAAGCAAAAACATATGATAACTGACTCTTTCTGCTGGCCTTGGTTTCTTCATCTGTAAAACACCCGGCTGGGCCAGGCCACCTGCGAACTCCCTCCCACCAGGAAGGACGTCGGTCCTTCTCGCTGGCCCTAGCCTTCTCTGTCTGCAATTCACCTTCTGTCCAGCAGAGGGAGCCAGCACCTCCTCCCAGCAGGCCTGGAGCCCGTGCTGAGGAGGCCGGCCCAGGGTCAGGAAAGTTTGCTGAATAAAGGATGTGCCCGCCGCCCTGTGACACGCTCAGTGCACCCTGGCGGGGAACAAACATTCAGGGAGCAGCAGCCATAGTTGTCTCCATTTCACAGATGAGGAAACTGAGGTTCCAAGAGTTTAACTTGAACCCAGGGGCTCAGGCATTCATGAGGACATGGGCGACTCTCAGAGGGTATGATATGATCTCTAAATATCTGACGACTTGCCTTAAAGGTGGGGCACACAGAGTAGATGTTCTGGGGATGCAGGCCTGACACTGGCCCAGGGGAGAACGTTGTGATGGTCAGAGCTGGCCAGTGGGGACAGGACTCCGTGGCTCTCTCAGGGAGTCTGGAGTTAAGGGATGGTGGGTCTGAGACCACCTCCAGCCCAGGGGGTGACATTCTGAGAGGCCCTGAGGGGCCAGGCACAGTGGGTGCCTGCTCTGAGTAACAGGGACCACTGTCCCTCTGGGGCTTGGCGCCCCTGGGGCCTCACAGCTATCAACACCCTTCCTTGAACATGTCCACCTCAGGGCTAGATGGGCCTGGTGTTTTCTCTGCGGGCCTCTGGATCCCAGTCACAGACCAAGGGGCAGACTCGCATTGGCTATCTCTCTCACCAAAGGCTTGTTCTGGAATCCCAGGCAGGCCTTGGGGTGGGGGTGGGGGGTTCTTTGGAGGCCTGAATTCTGCGCTGTATTCATGGGGCTATGACCCTCCAGCCTACTGGGGTGGGCTGGGGAGCCACAGAGCAAGCTCACCAGGCTCATTCTGGGAGCCCTGTGAGGATGTCCGTCCAGACCTTTAGATGGACCAACATTCTGGACCAGGGTTCCTGGCCCCAGCTACTGTCCAGTTTCAGAATCAAGCATGGCAGGATGAGCTTCTCTGGAAGGATGGTGCCTGTCTGGGGCCCACGCACATCCCACAGGGCACGCTCGGGGGCTGTGTGGGGAGAGTGAGAGCCAGCCAAAGGGACAGTCTCTCGGGTCCAAGCTGGTCGGGCAGCAGCCAAGTACTTGTCACTTCTTAGGCAGGGCAGTGCCAGCTGGTGCTGGAGGAAGAAGGAGGAGGAGGATGGTTCCCATCAGAACCTCTGGCGAGACTATATAAACTTGCATTCTGAGACTCCTTCGTGGACTCTCCACAGTGGAGTCCAGGACTTTCCATTTTCAACCAAGCTTCCCAGGGATTCTCACGGAGCCAGCACCTGAGAAACTGCCCTAGAGCGACCAACATGGTGGCCTGCCGGGGCTCCCTGCTATCCTGGGGTGGCTAAGGATCCTGGGGAAAGCTGCCTGGAGGAGAGACCCTGGGAGAGATCCAGTCTCAACCTCTGAGGGATTGTGCCGGCGTGCTGGGAGTAGCAGGAAGGACTTCCCCGGAGGCCAGCTTTGGGGAGAATATTCGTGGCGCCCCTCCCCTGCTCCAGACATGTGACCCATGCTGTCTTGTGTAACCCTCACAGCCAGCGTCAGCCCTTTTGACAAATGACGAACCTGAAGTTCAGAGAACTTGGATTCCAAGGCCACACGGCTAAGAGCCAGCACTAGGATTCCAAGGCCCTTGGCACCTCGCTCCGCAGCGTGGAGAGCCCCACACGGAGAGCTGGCGGGGTAATAAGCATCTAGTCACCAAGAGGGTCCCAAAGGCAGCTGGATGCTCCCAGGAAGAACCTTGCTTTGTGTGGAGGCCGAACAGTGTGGGGTGGGAATGTGCGGTGGGCATGTGAGGGCCAAGAAATCAAGGAGAGGCTTTTGGACTCCTTGGCTGGTTCTGTGTTCCCACCCGTGCAGACACTTCTCTCTCTCTCTCTCTCTCTCTCTCTCTCTTTCTAAAACACACACACACAGCTCCCCAAGCTCAAAGAAGCCTGCACAGCCAGTCCAGTGTCTCTCAAGGCCGAACAGGGCGAGGCCTGGCCCCAGTCTTGGTGGGGCACTGCCCAGGTCTCTGGGACCCCTGAGGGCCACGTGGGACAAAGGGGAGATCTGAGTCTTTCCCTGGCTTCAGGCCACTGATCTCCCCCTTCCGCAGCCACCCCAGTGCAAGACAGAGTCCCAGGGCCTCAGGAGGGGTGACTTCCTGGATATGTTTGTCTTGTTTTGTTACTTTTTAAATTCCCATTTATTTTGTGTGGGGCGGAGCGGGAGCAGAGAGGCTTGGATTACTGCTCTTAGGGAAGAAGCTGGAAAATACAGAGAAGCACAAAAAAAGAGAGTAAAGCCCCCAGGAACGGCTCACACAGCCAGAGATGACTGACTCGGTTCTTGTGGTGTCCTCTCAAACCCAGCCTCCTAGGTTCAAATCCCAGGCCCACCCTTTAGTGCTGTGTAACCTGGGGCGAATTATTAAACCTCTGTGGCTCTTGGTGCCTCAGTGTCTCCATATGTAAATCGGAGATGCAGATAACAGGACCCGGTTCCCTTCCCGGGTTGTTGTCAGCATTCTCTGACCCCCTGGATGAGCTCCAGCGCAGCAGAAATGTTTAGGTTCACGCGGTGACAATTTTTTGTCTTGCTCAAGATTTCACAATTACAATTTTTTTTTTTTACAAAATTGAGTGTTACCATTTTGTAAGTAACCCTTTTCACCTAGAACTACATCATGAACATTTTTTCCTTTTTTAAAGACTATGTATACATGTATTTTTTAATATATATATATTAAGAGTTTATTTATTTGACAGAGAAAGATCACAAGTAGGTGGGGGTGGGGGAGCAGGCTCCCCACTGAACAGAGAGCCCAATGCGGGGCTGGATTCCAGGACCCTGAGATCATGACCCGAGCCGAAGGCAGTGGCTTAACCCACTGAGCCACTCAGATGCCCCAAGACTGTATTTTTAAGTAATCTCTATACCCAACTTGGGACTCAGACTCGCAACCCTGAGATCAAGAGTGGCACACTCGACCTACTGAGCCAGCCAAGATTTTCTATATGTCGATTTGTATGACTGTAATTAATGTTTTCTATTTAGAGGTATGTGATTCTAGGTTTTGTTGAGATTCTGACCATTTCTTCTGTTTCCATTTATAGGATTTCAATTTATTTGTTTGTTAGTTGGAGGATCTCAGGAAGCAAGCCTCTGTCACTTTGTAGCCTGCCTTTTCCAGTTTATGCTGCATCATGAACTTTCCCCCATACTCCTGAAGGGTCTTTTACAGGCTGTTTTGAATGGCTGCATTTTGGTCGTTCTGAAAGCTTCGTGTGGAAGTGGAGGCAGGAGCAGGAGAATATGCTGGAGGGACTGCTGCTTGAGGCCCCCTCCTCTGCACACCCAGGAGGGGAAGCCTGAGCTGGGCCTGGCCAGGCGGCTCCACCGAGATCACA
The DNA here is from genome assembly GCF_922984935.1 of Meles meles. NCBI lineage: Eukaryota > Metazoa > Chordata > Mammalia > Carnivora > Mustelidae > Meles > Meles meles. The sequence continues at coordinate 121,757,085 of NC_060066.1, forward strand.
GAGGGCATGCCCCTCCCAGAGGCTGCCCCCTCTGAGGCTGCCCTTACAGGCCCACTTTCCTGAAGGCCTGCTCTGAATCACAGTGCAAAGTCCGGCCCTCCAGGAAGGGCTTTTCCAGACATCACTGAGGGCCTCTCCTTCAGTGTTGTCTGGTCAAGGGTGTGCTGGGTGAATCTGGGCCTCTGGGACCACCTCCACACCTCCCCCCTGGAGGAGGGGGAGGCCGCAGAATACAAGGGAGGGAGGAAGAGCCATGTGTGGGAGTGACCCAGAGGATTTAAGGCTGGAGAGAGATGGAACCAAGCGAGTGAAAGCCGGGAGAGGGGCCCTGAGAAACCCCTAGAATGACATCCTGCTGTCAGGGACATTTAGGAAAAGGTAGGAGAAATAAGACTTGAGCATGGGCTTTGGGTTTGGGACTGTGGGAGACGGAGGGACTGAGGGCGACCACGGCAAAGGAGGCTGGGTCTGAGATTCCAACCCTGGTCTCCTAGTCCCTGGAGTGGGCAGTTTCCAGGGGCACCTGGGGTCTAGACTTCTGTCCGGAAATTTCAAGGCCGTGACACACACTGACCCCAGAGGATGGACTACATGCCCTCAAGTCACCCCCTCCCCCAGCCTCCCTCTGCTCCAGCCCCCTTGCCTTCCCCTATCTGAATGGGGAGTGGGGAGCACAGCAGAGTCTCCCCAGGCTGTGAACCCCTGTTCCCCCAGTGACACCAGCCCCTCCATCTACACTCGACCCCATTCTCCCACAGCTTCCTAAAGTCTCCGGTCCTTTGGCGTCTCTGCTCTGGCAACAGTAGCTTCTCCCAGCAGCAAGTATGGCACGGTGTCTGCCTTCTTAAACATGTGTGGACAAGCTTCCACATGTCATTCTCTGAGCCCACCGTCCCATTCCCAGCAGAGCGTCTTTGAGCCACCTACACGAACCCTCTCCAGCCAGCCCTGGTCACCTATGGCTCCGGGGAACTGCCGTCCTCAGGCCCACCCGTGGCCTCCATGTGCACGAGGACACGGATTCCTCTCTCTCAGCGCTTTTCCCCACCTCTCAGTCCCACCTCACCCAAGTGTCGGCTCCTTCCTTCTCCAAATGCTCTCCCTTCCTCGCTCCCCTCAGGGCTTGTGGGCTGCTCCTGGGTCTCCTTCGTGGGTTCTTCTTCACCTTCAAAACCGTAAGGTGGCCCCTAAGGTGGCATGCCAGCGCTCAGCCTGAGGCCACTGCCCTCCATTCACATCTTCTCCCCAAGTGGCCTCCTCCCCCTCGGGCTTCTTTGGGATTTCTGTGCAACTGCCAGGGACCCATCACCCCCCTGCCCTGCTCTTGTCCTCTTTCCGTCTCAGTCCTCACCGCCATGAACTTCCCCCCCACACGGCTGAACAGTCTTGCCCTACGGTCTTGAATGGCTGCCTCAGGGTCATCCCACCACACTCAGCTTCTGACTCCAAGTTCCTCCTGCCTTCTCGATGCTTCCACTCCGAACCTGCAGACGCCTTTCACACCATAGCCAACAGGAACAGAACTGAACCTCTTCCCTCCTTCGTGGTTGCTCCTTCTTGTCTGGTCCTCCCCACCTCACCGAGGGTCACCATAACCTGCCTGGTTGTCCACACTCCGAGTCCCTCCTCCAGAGGGCCCTTCTCCACCACCCCAGTGCTCCCCAGACGGTTCACCCACATACTCACCGGCCTCTGCCTCCTCCCCATGGCTGCAGAGCTGCCCGTTGGTCTCCCTGGGCCCACACCCCCACTGCAGCCTGTTCTCCTAAAACACAAATCAGACCACACCACTCTTCCACTCAAAACCCCCCAGCGTCTTCCAACGGCCCTTGAAATAAAAGCCAGAATCCCAGCCTGCAGAGCCTGGGGCACCCTGACTACTGCCCACCCCGGCCTGCCCCAATGCAGCTCACGGTGGCACGCCTCTCCTGGCATCCATTCAGCTCCAGTCTCCCAGTGGCCTTCCAGCTGCCACATCTTTGTGTCATTGCCCTCCTTCCATGGGTACTTCACAGCACAGTCTCCTCTCAAACCCGTTATCTCAGCTCGAAGTTCCCCTCCTCAGAGATGTTTTCTCTGATTACAGGCATCCAAAGTATCCTCCCATACCCACGCCTTCAATCACCCCCCCCCCCCGCCCCCCGCCACGCTTCCTTCCTGTCACTTATCAGTGCTTTGATTGCGTTGTATCTGCTCATTTCTTCTACCTCCGGAATGAAAGCTCCAAACGGCAGGTGCGATGTCTCTCGTGGACTCCTCTGCCTGGCTTCTAGAAGCCACTTGCCCCCGTGTGCTGAGCCTGGAGGCAGCAGTGGCAGAGATCGGGTCTGTTTCGAAGCCCCAGGACCTAAGCATCAGCCCCTGGTCATGGCCATGATTCAGGCTCCAGCTCCCGATCTGACATCACCCATGGAGTACGCGAGCAAGAGCTCTGGCTGGACACTTCCTGGCTTCTGCTTCCACGAGCCTCAGGCTTTCTGTGACTTTCAGCCACAAGCAGGCCTCTGTCCCCAAATCCCGGAGTCTGTCCTCTCTCCCCGATGGCCCTTCATGCAAGCAGACCTCTCTGGCCTCCAGAATTCCCTGGCGCTGAGCAGGGCCCACTCTGGAGTTTCTGAGAGGCCCAGGCTGGGGTCGCCTGGAGGGGGTACTCCTTGGCCTCTTCAGCCTAAAGCCTGTGTGCCTGAGTCTATCCCTAACCCCCACTCACTGGCAGCCTCTCTCTAGGCCCTGAGAACCAACGAGTGGCAGGACCTTCCGGGGAGGCAGCAGACCAGGGACATCCTTGCTTGGATGCTTGGCTGGGTATTGGTGCCTCAACGGGGCTGGGAGGTGTCTCCTAGCATCTAGCTAGGGGCCCGGCCGATGGGAAGCCCCCATATAGAGCTGGGGAGTGAGTGAATGAGTGGATGAGATCCAAACCCTCCTAGCCTCATAGTCCAAGGAGATGTCCTTTGAGTCCCAGGCAGGATGACTTCGCTAAAGAAATACTTTGGTACCTGGAGCTTTCTTTGTGCAAAAGCACCAGTAATGGCCCCCACATCCCCAGGGCCAGATGGCCTGGCCTCTCTGTCCCTCCTAAGTCCCCTCTTCCCTGGAGGGGCTCCCCTCGGGCAGATGTCCTCAGATGACACCAAGGCCTGAGGCCAGCCCCACACAGGCCGCAAAGGGCTCCTGTCTGGGGAAGCCCACACTGTTCCCGAGGGCCCAACCCCACCCCCAGGGCACGGTGGAGAGCAAGAGCCCAGGGTGCCAGGTGGTGCTCCTTGTCTCTCTGTCCTAAGATTCACGTGTATCTCTGCGGTGGCCCTTTCCCCTTCCCCTGCCCATGGTCCTCTGTGCGAGAGCCTCCTGTCCTTGTACAACATCAGCAGAGGAGTATGCGAAGGGCAGGCTCATCCTGAGGGGGGCAGAAGCATGGATTAGCTGGACACTGGGGCCTGCGCCAGGGGTGGAATGTGGCTATGGCCTTGATGAAGCTGGGGCTGGGACTGGAGGAGGCAAGGTGACAGGCTGTCCTATCCAGGAGGAAGCTGGAGGACCAACAGGCTGAGCCCCAGGGAGGCCTGGAGTGCCAGTTCCCATGAGGCCATGGCTAGGGGCTGGCCCAGGAGGCACCTGAGCCCTTGGCCGCTAAAGCTGGCTGCCTGATGGACTCTTGCAGGTGGGGAAGGCCCTGGCCAGGATCCAAACCCTGGACTCCAGACCATCCAGGGCAGTGTTGGCTGGGCAGGGCATGAGAAGTGAGTGGAAGAGCAAGGACGGTGAGGGGGTGCTCCTTGATGGTGGGAGGAGACAGAATAAAGGACAGAATGAGGACACACTGCCGGAGAAGTCTCAGCCTTCCTTGTAATACCCCATGGTGACCCCCACCCCCGGTCCCCATCAGCTCTTCCAAGATCCCTGTCCCACTTGTGGGCACCACTGAGCATGCTCAATCATGCATTCATGCGTGTGGCACCCACACCCCCACGGGCACAGGTGCCCCAAACCCCAGGGGGCCACCTCTAGCCACCTGTCCCCTGACCACAGAAGCCGGGCCTCTCTGGCCAAGGGGCCCTCTCCTTCTAGCCCCAGCCCTAGTGCCTGAGGCGGAGACTGGGGCCCTCAGGAGAGGAACCCAAAAGGTGGAGGGAAGAGAAGGCCACACCCAAACACTGGAGGAGAGCAGAGGAGGAGGCTGGGCCTGGGGGGACCCTGGCTAAGCTTGGCACTGCCATAGGTCCGGGCTTCCGCGCGGAGGGGGTGCTGGCCTACGAAGCCGCCACACCCACCGGAGTCCAAAGAGCACAGGTGTGGCTGCCTCATGGCCTCATCACCATAAGGCCTGCTGGCTCAGCCAGGGCCAGCCGGTCACAGGGCCTCTGTCTGCGGCTGCTGGCAGAGAAGCCGCTGCGTTCCCACCACCGGCTCAAACGGCAGCCCCTGTGGGGGAGACAAACTTCACCAGGACACAGGTAAGGCCTGGCCTTCAGGAGGATGGGGGGCGGTTGCCACTCAGCCGCAGGCCATCCTGGGTGGTGGGAACAAGTCCGCATCTTCCCCGCTGAGGTCTCCAGCCCATTCTCGAATGCTGCCAGGAAGAGCAAGCCCAAGAAAGGCTTGGGACTTGGGCTGGTTAGCTGGCTCGGAAGCAGGGCAGGGGAAGCCAGGATTCCAGAAGCATCTCTGGGCTTCTTCTCCCAGGGTCTGTGATGCAGACACACCTTCCCTGCGCCAAGCCCCTAAGTTCAGGGAATACATGGGGCAACTAGGTGGCCACAGCCCTCCTCCCCCAAGGAGAAAGCAGGCCAAAGCCATCTGCCCCCACTCTCCTGTCATCTGCCATCCTGAGCTTCAGACAGTTCCGGGAGACCTGCGCATAGGGACTCACATACTGGCATGGGGGGAGGGGAGTAGGGCTGACCAAGGCAGAGCTCCTTATCTCTCATTTTCTCTTCTTTCTCTTCCGGACCTAGAAGCAGGAAGTGTTACACCCTGGGGGGTAGAGTGGGGAAGAGCAGGCTTCCGGCAGCCCTGTCCCCTCCAAGGGGACTGGGTGCTCCCAAACAAGGAAAACAGAGCCAGCCGCCTCCTCCACAGTCCCTCAGTCGTTTCCTAGCAACTGATTTCCCCATCCCTGAGTCATCTTATCAGAACCTCTGTTATTTTCATAACAGTCCTAATAAACAGGTGTGGGCTGCTCTCTTATACTTTGCCCGGGATATTTCAGGGTTTCTGAACAACCCAGGCACACCATGGAGATGCGTGGCGCCCACAGACTTGACACCCTATTCATGATGCACACACACGTCATCCCAGTGACACTTACCCTTGAACCACATGCTCAGTTCATTACCCCCCACACACACACGCACACGCACTGTACTTACCTCCACTGCTTTTCAACCTGTGTGTATTCTAGACAACCCCCCCCCCCCCGCCCGCCCGGTGTTGGGAAGGCACTGGGGAGACAGCCATGGCAAGACAAGTCTGTCCTCTGCAGGTCACAGCCCTGTGGCAGAGACATATCTACACAGTTAAACCCTGGGGCGTGCAAGCCAGACTGGGCTAGGCTCATTCTCCAGGAAATACTCGCTGGTGACCTCAAGCCTGTTACCCTCTTTGAGCCTGAGTCCCCATCGGGTAACTGGAACAATAACAGCACCCTCCGGGTGAGGTGGTTTTGAGGACTAAGTGAGTTGATGAGGGTGAAGTCCACAGACCAGAGCTCGGCAGGTAGAGCCAAAGAAGTCCAAGCGATGAGAGTGAAAGTGAAATACTGTGTTTGTAAGGGGTGCAGCCTCAGGTTCACACGCTAACCGGAGTGACTATCTTTGTGAGAAACATACAAGGTTGGCCATGGCATCGGGAGGGCACTCTGGGCAGGGGAGATGTGGTCAAGGGGGGGCTTCACGGAGGAGGTGATCCTTGAGCTGGATATCAAGGGCTGGGTAGGGAGGGGCTCTGGGCAGAGGGTTCAGAGTATGGAAAGGTGAGGAGACAAGAGTCTTGATTATCTAAGACTTTCAGGGAGGTGCAGATCATTGACAAATCCTACAGAGCCCCATGATTAAAGCATGCAAACAGATACACAAACAACACACCCATTCTAAGTGCGACAGCAGCTTAAGGGACAACATCGACCTCTTCCGGATTTGCAGAACCGAAACAGGCTTGGACAAGAGGCTTGTTTTGGCAAGGAAGGCTGCTGTACCTGAGGCCTTTCCTCTGGAAGCTAGGTGCGGCCCATGGACTTGGCATCTTTCACATTCAGGCCCAAGACAGGATATGTTCCCAGGTGCCTGTCCACACAGCCTTCTCAAGCCCAAGGGAATGAGCCTTAGTGACCAAAAAATGGGAGGTCAGGAGCCTGCCTTGAGCCTCCCCAGACCAGCTGAAATGGGGCTCCTTGGAGGAACTCAAGGCTGCAGATGGTTCCAGAAAGGCCCCTGGAGCCAGAAGTTTTGGGTCTGGTCCCGGAGGCCCCAGGCCTGAGCGAGGGGCGAGCTGCAAGAGCACATCTCCTGCCGGGTTCTGCCCTCGTGTTTTCCTCCCCAGCCCTGATGGCTGTCTCTCTGGTTCAGTGTAGATTCTGGGAGTCCTCTCACTGTGCCAGCATGTCCCGGCCCAGCAGCAGAGCCATTTACCGTAAGCACCCCCTCTGGTCCGCTCTCTCCTTCCCTCCTTGAACCCCCACCCTCAGGGGTCTCCCCACCTCCCCCACCAGTCACTGACCCTCCCCCGTGGGTTCCTTGCCCTCCATCCCCTTGCTTCGCTCCCCTGCAGTGCAGCGGAAGGACTACCTGCAGGCCATCTCCTCTGAGCCCACCTGTCTGCAGCACAGGGTGGAGGTGAGTAACCCTGGGTCAGTGTTCTTTGCCCAGGACCTGGCACGGTGGTGGGAGGATGGCCTGTGGGACAGTGGTCCCTGCAAGGACTCCGGCAGAGCCCTGTCTCAGCGGGAAGAGGTCTGGGCTAGAGCCCCCAGAGCAGGCATGTGCTACTTGAGGGCTGAAAGGAAGGCTCCAGCCCCTCTTGTGCAGGCAGACGGCACGGGCACTGTGAGATCTGGTGGCCTGAAGGGCTGCGGACGCCACAGGGCAAGCGCAGGCTGGAAGGCTGTTGGGGGGAAGAGCAGACACTTCATCAGGCTGACACATCGGGGGCAGACAGCAGATTTAGGCTCTCAGGAGGAAGAAGCAGGGAGGGACACAGGGGCAGTGGTCTGGAGGCTTGCAGGGCAGCAGGGCAGGGTTCCCCACCCCTCAGCCTCACCCCTCAGGGCCTCACTGGGAACTGGCTCCATGAGACCTGGCAGGTGGGCGCAAGAGGAGCTGTTTCCCAGATGGGCGTGAGGTCATGTAGGCATCCCAGAACATGTAGGCAGCATGAATTCCTAGAGAGGCACTGAGGGCTGGGCAGAGAGCAAGGCGGGGCGTCAGGAGCAGGAGGCAATGGCGGCCTCCCAGCAAGGCCCTGGAGGAGAGGGCAAGGGGTAGGACTACGGCTTTTGAAGGTGGCATTTGGATGGGAGAAGGGAGGGGTCTCCTCGAGGAAGGAGAGTAACAGGAACACCTGCCAGGATGATGGGATTAGCACAGGGCAAGGCTCTGAGTGAGACCAAGATGACCATGGCCCTCATCAAGCAAGACTCAGAGAGGGAGCCCTTGATCTTCCTGGGAGACAGGAAAGGGCTAGACTAGCAGAAGTGGGAAAAGCATTCTGGGCATGGGGAAGAGCATGAGCCAAGGCAGGGAGGCAGGAATGCTCGGGCAGTGAGGGGAAGGACCAGGCTGGAATGGTGGATTCCCAAAGGGAGCAAAGAAAGCCAGAGACAGAATCTGAGGGTCCTATATCCCGCCCAGAGTTCAGACTTTTTTTGTTGGGTTATTAGAGCCCACATCTACCACAAAACAGCCCCCTCTGCTGGCCTGGACTGGTAAGGGCCATGACATCCTTCCTCCAGAGTCCTGAATGCTCTGGCGCAGCTCATCTGACCCTGACTCCGGGGCCCTATCCTAGACCAGCTGCTCCTGGTCTCCCATTGGCCCTTGAAGGCTTCTCTATGGGGATGGCCTGGGACCTCCCCAACAAGGAGGCCAGGAACACCTCCTCTGCTGCCTTGCCCCCACCCTTGCCCACCACCACCTGCACGACCCTCTCCAAACCTCCTTTCCCCTCAGCACCTGATGACATGTAAGCTGGGGACGCATAAAGTCCAGGACCCCAGGGATGCCCTGAGGAAGCTGCAGGAGATGGATGCCCAGGGCCGGGTGTGGAGCCAAGACTTGCTCCTGCAGGTCAGAGACGGCTGGCTCCAGCTGCTGGACATTGAGACAAAGGTCAGCGCCCCCCCACCCCACCGGACTCTGCAGTGGGTCACAGCACACATGGGTTTTAGAGAAGCCAGCACAGGGCACGGACTCCACCCCTTCTGTGTCCCAAGCAGCAGCTACCTGTCCCCATATACAGTACACACCCAGGCCTAGGGAGGCTTGGGGGACAGAAGCATCAGGGTCAGGGAAGATGACACCCTGCCTCGGGCCACAGGGAGAGCTGGGGCAGCCCAGGTTAGGAGTTCCCAGTAGCCACCCCAGTGCTCAGTGACGTCACGGCCGAACTCTCTGTCTGGCCCAGGAGGAGCTGGACTCTTACCGCCTGGACAGCATCCAGGCCATGGACACGGCGCTCAACACTGGCTCCTACAACTCCATCCTGTCCATCACGGTGCAGGAGTCGGGCCTGCCAGCCACCAGCACTCTGCTCTTCCAGTGCCAGGAAGTGGGGGTGAGGGACCAGGGGCGGGGTTGGGGAGGAAGTGGGTACAGGGCCCCCCTGAAAACCTCCCACCACCGACACACATACAGCCTGCCTGATTGCCACTTCGTCCAGGCAGAGCAACTAAGGACCAGCCTGCAGAGGGCCCTGGAGGAGGAGCAACAGCAAAGGTAGGCGGTTTGTGCCCCCTGCCCAGCTGCAGGACCTCAGAGCCTGGGCCTGGGCAGGTCAGGCCCTGGCCCTAATTCTGGGAAATCCTGGGAGCCTGTGGCTCCACTGACCTGGGCTTGGAACTGGGGAGGGACCAGTCTGGGGCTAGGGTGCAGATGGGCACAGGGGAGGAGCTGGGACTGGGCCCAAGGAACCCTGGAGATGTGCCCGGAGACTGACATGGGACCGAGAGGGCCCACAGGGCAGGCAGATGAGACAGGGTGAGTCCAGATGGAGACCAGGGAGCAGAGCAGGTGACTGTCCTGGAGAGGGTGGTGCTGCACTTGATCCCGGGGCAGAGCCTCTGTCCCAAGAACCCCGTCTAAGCTGTGTTCCCATCCTGTGCTCAGCAGACCCCCATCTGGAGCCCATCGCCCCAGCCAAGACAGATGGAGGGGGCCTCCTCTGGAAAGGTCATTCCCCAAGGAGCAGGCACCCCCACCGGAGCAGGGGTCCCCTCCAGAACAGCCCTACTGGATGACCGCAGGGTGCAGTAAGTGTGGGGCATGAGGGCAGGTGGAAAGAAGGTTTAGATCAAAGATCAAAAATGTTCTGGGCCATGGTCCCCTTCCATTGCAGGCACGCCACCATCCCCAAGGCCCCTGACACGCAATTCCAGTGTCCGAGAACCAGGCACCTTCACTCTGCCTCCTCCACTGCGGCCCCCATCCCCTGAGAATCTGGAGAGGGATGAGGTAACTGGAGGTGGTCTTGAGCTGGCTGAGGCTCTCTGGGCCCGGGGCCGGGATGGCCACAGCAGGCCTGGGACTGAGGAGGAACAGGGAGGCTTGATCAGACCCTTGGCTGGGGCTGAGACTCTGGTTGGAGGTGGGAGAGGGTCAGGGGCAAGGTTGTGGGAGTCGTAGGGTGGGTCCAACTGGCCACTCAAGGGCATGGTTGTTTGGGGTCCAGGAGATACTAAGCCATGTCCTTAGGGACATCGAGCTGTTTACGGGAAAGCTGAAGGAGGCCCAGGGAAAGAACAATCATAAGAAGAAGAGACTGGGGAAGAAAAAGCGCAAGAATCAGTGGGGTGAGTGCTGCGGGCTGCAGGGGAGGGGAGGGAGGTGGGGGCGTGGTCTTGGGATGATCTACAGCCCACCACCTTTGCCCTCCACCGTAGTGATGACACAGGCCCAGTACACGGATTGCTTCCAGAAGATCAAGTACAGCTTCAACCTCCTAGTATGTGACTCTTTGCAAGTCCACAGCCTTCCCCTCATCCCACCCCAGCAACCACCTCCTCTCTGGTCTTGGAGACACCCCAAGTCCTTTTCCTCTCTAGCTTCTCCCCTGGGAACTTCCCCTCCTCCTCTTGGGACATTTGGAGAGTGCCAAGCAACCCCCCCCACCCCCAAGCCCCTGAACAGTTACAGGGTCCTGGGCTCCTGGGGAAGGTGGGGAAGGATGAAGGGTAGTAGCCCATAATGTGCTGTGTCCCCAGGGGAAGCTGGCCACCTGGCTGCAGGAGGGGAACGCCCCTGAATTCGTGCACATCCTTTTCCAACTTCTAGACTCTGTGAGTTTGGGGACCATAGGGTGATGAAGAAGGCCAGGCTGAGGTTAAGACAGAGCAGAGGCCGGGGCAGAAGTCAGGGGGCAGAGGGAGGTTGTGGGGCCTGCACCTTGCTCCCCACAATACGGCCTCCTCATTGATTCCAAGACACCACCCCTGATGTGTACAGAACCCCTCAACAGGCAAGATGGGCTTGGGTTGGTGCGAGGACACCAGGGACCAAGGGAGACAGGAATGGAGCTGGAGGCCTGAGGCAGTATGGCATTACAAGAGTGGGAAGCCCGGAATTGCGGGCCCCTTCCCCCTCCTGTCTGGCCCTGGGAGAGCCTCAGCTTCCTGACACCTTCCATCCCTTCCCTAGATCCTGGCCCATTGCCCTGAGCCTGGCCTAGCAGCCCAAGTGATCTCCCCGCTCCTCACCCCCAAAGCCATCGACCTGCTGCAGTCCTGCCTCAGCCCAGCTGAGACTGACTTCTGGAAGAGGCTGGGTGTGGCCTGGACCACCAGCCGGTGAGTGAGGACAAGGCCTGGGCGTGGGGGCATTGGGCAGGACATTGGAGATGGCAGGCTCTACGTTGTCACACTCCAGAAATAACACAAAACAAATTTGGGATGACTACATGGAGTTCCCAACTTTTTATTAGACTAAGTACAAACAGTTAAAAAAAAGCAAAAACGAGAAGGTGGCCTCTCACCATCACCCCCACCATTGAAGGAAGGAAGAACAACTCTTCCCAAGAAAGCAGAGTTGGCAGCCTGCTTGCTATTAAAATATTTTCTCATTTTGGTCAAGGACAAAGTGAAAACTTTGTCTCAATCCAGCTGGACTTGGAGGCTTGCTGATGGAAGAGCTGCCCATGTCACATCAACTAAGACTTAGCAACCAGTGGGCCAGGGTGGGGAGAGAGAAAAAGCTACACTACGCGGTGTGGCCGTGAGATGGGCCACAGCGCAGTCAGGCCTCGCTGACCAGGGCCTCGGGGAGCAGGCAGGAGGTGGAACCAGCGGGGGGTGCGCCAAGCTGGGGCTTCAATGAAACATTCCCCAGATACTGAGGGGCCCCCGAATGCAGGAGAGAGGTCCTGGCTGGACTGTGGGTTTGAGAACAGTGAGCACAGAAGTGACATCTGGAGCCCCTTGGGGCAAGGGCTCCAGAGGGAGCCCCAGGGACTCACTTAAACCATGGAGGCTCACCCCAGCCCTGGGAGACGAAGGAAGGGCAAAGGGTGGGGGAGGGTCAAGGAGGCCAAGAGAAATTCCAGAGAGTTAAAAGGAGAAACAAAAAAGGAGAGGCATGAAAGGCAGGAGAGAAGAGGGTTTTAGAAAGAAAGAGAGGAGTCGACCAGGAAACCAGCCAGTTGTGCTAGTGAGTCTTCTGTCTGATGGGTAGCCCTTCCCTGTGCCGCCTCGTTAGAAGAATTTTCACCCCATCTGTCTAAAGATATGAATTAAAACTCAGTGTAGTTTATTGATTTCATTGTGGGAGAACATACATGAGATGAGATTTACCATTTGAAGTATGTAATCCAATAGCATTAGGTTATGTTCCCTGTGTTGTGTAACTGTCCCCGCTCTCTGTTTCCAGAACTTTTTTCATCATGCCAAACAGAAACTCTGTACCCATTCCTCCCTCTCCCCAGTCCCTGGTAATTTCTGTTCTCTTTTCTGTCCCTGTTTATTATTTCAAATATAAAATGAAGTCAGACGTGTCCTAAAATATTTCCCAGTTTCTTCAAATAACCAAAAATGAATGAACGAATGATTGGAAAGACAATACAGAAAAGAGACTAACCCAAAAGATGTAAAAACCCTCAAACGAGTTGAGTTTTGGCAAATTATATTTAGGTGACTTGCTTACAGGCAAACTGACCAGAAGTTACAAACGGCACTAAATGCTGTGGTGATCTAGAAGCATATAGACCCTACAAGGCCATTGTATTTGGCAACTGGGAGATTATTGGGACTTTTGAAGAACAATTTTTTTTTTAAAGATTTTATTTATTTGAGAGAAAGCATGAGAAATAGAGAGAGAGAGAGCACGCAGGAGGAAAGGGCAGAGAGAGAGGGAGAAGCAGACTCCCTGCTGAGCAGGGAGCCCGATGTGGAACTCTGTGGGATTCGATCCCAGGACCCTGGGATCATGACCTGGGCCGAAGGTAGACACTTAACCAACGAAGCCTCCAGGTGCCCCAAGAATGAGTTTTGATAGAGTAATAGCAGAGCTAAAAATCAGGTTGCAAAAAATAAGGAAAGACCCAGAGGTAAGAAAATGTAGGCAGAATGTATAGACACATCCTCAGAAAAGAGAAGGTGCTGGAATGACGGCCTGAAAGGAGTATTAGCAGGGTCAAGGGAAGATTTGAGCGTGTTTTTAGGGTAAAGGAAGGAAACCAATGAAAAAGAATGCAAATGGGTGTATTCATGCCCATTGGGTAGATACTAGTAGATACTAGCTGCCTCCAATGTACTACCCACTGCACTCGGGACACTAGAGGGGCTCCGGAGAGTGAGAAACACAGATATGGGAAGCTTATGAGATACAGTGGGAGAGGAGCAGTAACCCCCGGGGTGTTCCAGAAGGAATACTCCCCTCAGGCCTGGTGAGGGAGGGAGGGAGGGAGGGAGTTTCCTCAAGGTGAGCGGGGTTTCCCCAGGGACAGGCCCTTGGAAGAGATTCCTCTTCCTGCAGTGGCGGTGCAGCGGGCCAGGAGGGGGAGGGAAGGCGGGGAAGCAAGGAGCAGTGGCCACCTCAGACTCAAGCATAGGAGGTCCTGTAATTCGAGGTGGAGTTCCACCCCACGAGTTAGCCAAAGGAGACAGAGCTGCTGCCAAGATATGAAAAACAGGTCTGAGAAGCCCTGCCCGAGACCCGGGGGTGGGGGGATCTTCCAGCTGCGACACTCTGTGGGTTCCACCCCTTAGATCCAAAGCCCCTGTCCTTGCGCTGAAGGACCCAGCCTGTTCTTACCAAGTGGATATATCTGCACTTGATGGGAAGGGGTGAGGCTGGGCTGCAGAGACCCACGCAGTGGGAAGTGTGTGTGCTTCACTGTGTGCCCCTGTATGGGTGTCTGGCTCACAGGCCATGTACCCCCTTCCCTAGAAGATCCTGAGGCTGGGCCCTGCCATCTCCTCCCTGTCCACATCCATCAGCCTGGCATAGAGTGGACTCAGCTCTGTTCTCTCCTCAGGGCCGACTGGACAGGAGTTGAGCCCCCGCCTTACCAACCCACATTCTATGATGGTTGGCAGCTTCCAGAACCCTCCAGCCAGGTAAGGGGAGCTTCGCAAAGGGCCCTGCTCAAAGCCCTGGTCTCTCGCTCCTTTCTGCCCTCTCAGTCCAAACCACAGCCACATGACAACGATGTGAAAGGTAGGTTCCCAGAGGGACCTGGACCTACATAATGGCCAGGCAGGGGAGGGGATATGAGGCAGGGGTGTGGGAACAGGGCTGTGGTCTGATACCCCAGCTCCCGACCACCATGCTGGCTGACTCCCTCCTCCTGCTCGCTCTGTTTTTTTCCCTACAGGAACCCTCAGGATACCAGAACTCTACCTCCCTCCGGTACGCCCTGGGCTTAGTAGGGACAGTATGATTCTGGGGAGGGAGGGTGGGACTGACCCTGTGGATCCATGGATTCTACAACTCAGAGACCCTCTGGGCTCACTTATAGCTGGTCACTTGCCCCCCTGCCCAACTTAGGGGAAAAGCAGTGTTTTACCTTCCCAGACTCCAACTCTGACATAGAAAGGTCCAGTGCTAGCAGAGTCTTCAGAAATCAGTGGCATTGAAGACCCCTCCAAACTGTGGGAGACCCCACCCCCAAGCCCCGTCTTACACTGACCTGCCATTAAACCCTGCAGCAGCTAAGAAGTCAACCACTAGACTCTAGGCAGGAGATAGCTGGGGCTGGAACAGTGACTCAGTCTCTAATGGTTCCATTCTCCAGCCATCCTGACTCTGTATGTGATCGGGGGGAGGGGGGAAAGCCCTGAGTTAGGGAGCACCTCCCACTTCGCTCAAGAGGAGACATACCGTGGCCTTCAGCCTGGGGACCCCAACCACGTACCCTCCACCCCCGGACCTGTCAGGCCAGCCCTGAAAATGCAAGTCCTATACGAGTTTGAAGCCAGGAACCCACAGGAACTGACTGTGGCCCAGGGAGAGGTGTTGGAGGTGAGGCATCGGCTTGAGCCTAGGAAAGGAGGTGGTGGTTGGTGGGATTCATAGGCAGCCTGGCATTGGTGGTCTAGGTATGGGGCTGCTGGGGTGGGTGGCCTAGATAGGAAGAAGAAGGGTTGGGGAGGGCAGGAAGGAAGAAAGCCTTGTTGGGGGGAGGGGCGGGGTGTGGACAGAGGCTCAGGCGACTGAGGTAGTGCCTCTCGGCAGGTCCTGGACCAGAGCAAGCGATGGTGGCTGGTGAAGAATGAGAAGGGACAGACCGGCTACATTCCCAGCAACATCCTAGAGCCCCTGCAGTCGGGGACCTCCAGGAGCCAGAGCCAGTCACCTTCTCGGGTACCACCCAGCCTAGACTATCCAGAAACTATAAGTCGGGGGTGGGAGCAGGAAGGATTCACTGACAAATGGAGGAGATAGTCCTGGTTCAAGTTCATTGGTACTATCACAGGCTTACTACATGCCAAGTTTATCATGGGGCCAGAGCAGAGAATAAGCCTCGCCCCCACCAGAGAAGCAAACCATGGAGTGATTTGACAGGAACCCAGAGCAGGGGCTCGAATGATGGGGGCTGTGGGTAGAAATGAGATGAGGGCACCTGGGTGGCACAGTCATTAAGCGTCTGCCTTCAGCTCAGGTCATGGTCTCAGCATCCCTGGGATAGAGCCCCCATGGGGCTCCCTGATCAGCAGGAAGCCTGCTTCTCCCTCTCCTGCTCCCCCTGCTTGTGTTCACTCTCTCACTATCTCTGTCAAATAAATAAATAAAAAAAAAAAAGAGAGAGAGAGAGATGAGATGACCTCTGACCCCCAGCTCCCCTGATTCTAGGCTCCAATGCTTCGACTTAGCTCAACGCCTGAGGAGGTCAGAGCCTGGCTGCAGGCTGAGAACTTCTCCACCATGTAAGTGCCTAGCCACAGAGGGTGTGTCGGGAGAACCTCTTCAAAGGGCTCAAATAATAGCCAAGGAAATCCAGAGACGCAGAACATATGGGGTACAGAAGAGACCCGCAGTGCCCCCCACCTGCTGAGTTAGAGCAGAAGAATGGGAGTGTCCATGCCTGGCCTAGAGCACTAAATGAGAAGCCTCTGCCTTGGGGAAGAGAGCAGGATCCCGGGAACTCGGGAAGAACTTCAGCTGCCAGCCACCCCTTCCCACCACAAAATTCTCTTCCAGGGCATTTCTCGATTCAAACCCTGGAGTCCTGAGATAGGTTTAAACTGACATGCGTATCTTTCTTCTTCACCTCCGGATACCCTATTCCCTGAATTCTCCTGCAACCCCAGCCTCCAAGCCCAAACAGCCTCTCATCCAATGCTCCAAAACAGACCAAGCCCCAAATACGCAGGCTCAGGTCCTTTGCTCTGCCGCTGACTGCTCCCCATTCTCGTTCCCAGAACTGTGAAGAGCCTCAGGTTCCTCACAGGGAGTCAGCTGCTTCACCTGAGACCCGGGGAGCTGCAGATGCTGTGTCCACAGGAGGCCCCACGGGTCCTGGCACGGTTAGAAGCTGTCAGAAGGATGCTGGGGGTGAGGACGCCCGGGGGCCCTGACCCGCACAGGGAATGCGGGATGCTCCCCGGGTAGGAGGGAGAATGCCAGGTGGACAGGCCCGCAGGCCTAGCCCTGGGCCAGAATGGAGTGCGACAGGTCCTGGGCACAGGATACAGCCCCAGAGGCTTGACTTCATGCTCTAGGCTGATGGTTGCCGCAAGACCCGGGGAGCCCTCACCGGGCACCTGCCTCACCTCAATCCTTTTCCTTCCTCAGATGAGTCATTAGGCGCCAACCCAGACACTTCTGAGACCAAGCAGGATGGCAGATCTGATACTTTTTGGAACCTTGAAAAATCCACTCTCGAGTCCCCAGTTTGCAGCGAACCCCACACCCCAGCTCGCACAGCAAAGAGGATGAACAAGCCCAGGGGTTGAGACCAGTGGAGCCCCTTTTTCTGCGTTGAGAGCCCTCCCTGCTTATCACCTATTTATTGTATTTCTTTCCTAAGCTTGGAGCACTTGCGCTAGATCTGGGAGGACTCCCTTTAGTCTCCCTCCTCCCCAATAAAAGCAGCTTCGAGCTTGGTATGTGCCTCCCTGCAGCTTCTTCTGGGCCTGAGGGGGGCCAAAGGCAGCGAGGCAGGAAGAGGTGGGACACTGGGCATCAAACAGCACCACACCACAGCCCCACACCCATGCCTGGGCCAGGCTGTTGGACGGTGAGCAGGGATTCCTGTAGTATAGCTGGAGCCGAGAGAATTTGAGAACTATGGCCCAACCTCTCCTTACTCTCCGAACAAACTCCATCTTTCTCCTCTGCACGCTGCTCCCCTTATGTCCCAAGGCACCCAGGACCTCTGAGGTACAACTCTTCACAGGAGGAAAGAGTGCTCAGGCTGACGGCGGTTGATCAGGAACACCTGGGCTCGGGACCCAGAACAGCACTAACATGTCAGCTGCTCCCGGCTGGACATGGCAACTTCCCCTTTTAATATGACTGTGGTCCCCTCCTATTGGGTGAGCCAACCCTGAGCTCCCCGCGCCCCCAGCTTGTCTCTTCAGTGGCAGAGCATAGGGAACATTGGACTGCAAGTTGAAAGTCTACCAGTTGACTGTTGGACCTGTAGTAAAGTCACTTCACACTCTGGGTCCCTATTTTCTCAAAGGTTACATGAAGAGTTTGGACCGTTTGTGGCTTCTAATATTTAGTATAATACATAGCCTTTGAAATCTCATAACTGTCATGGACTCCCCTCCCTACAGAACAGAGTTTATAGATTTTGGCTACACAGAAGACTTGATGTGCCTCTAAGCAGTGGCCCTGGAGGGTTCTTAAGATGTTCCCCTTTTTTGTCTGGGTCTTTTGGACTGCCTGTGCCATTCCCTCAAGTGCCTGGCCTCTGAAAATCACATCTTAGCTGGTCACACTGAATAGGAAAGCCAAAACTTTCCTTCACAAAAGGGAAAAAAGGCAAGAGTCTTAGAATCTGACTGTCGAGGGCCAAAGTTAACCAGAAATGTTGATTCCTTCCGGTGGGGAGAGGAGATATTAACCCATCACCCTTTTGGGGCTTCAGAGAGCTGAAGGAGTCCTAGACACAGGGAAAGACTTCAGGACCAGAAAACAACCAACCAAGTGTTTTAGCACAGGGCTCCCCAGATTTCCCAGCAAAGACAGGCGAGGTGAGTGGCTGCCAGAGCACCCAAGCTCAGTGGAACTGGCACTGGTTATGCTACTGGACCTGGGTTTGAATCCCAGGCCACCCATGGGAACTGAAGTTTAGAACCTCAAGCTCCCCAGGCATTGCTTGTCCTCATAAAATGGACATAAAATCTATTTCACAAAACTGCTGTGAAGCTTGAATTGGAGTAAGTCAGCCAATGTATACTTAGATTCTTGCCTGACATATCATAGGCGTTCAAAACATAATCACCTTTTGGGATGCCGAGGGCGCTCAGTCGGTTAAGCGCCCACCTTCCACTCTGGTCATGATCTTGGGGTCCTGGGATTGAGCCCCTGAGTCAAGCCGGACTCCCTGCTCAGTGGGGATCTGCTTCTCCCTCTCCCTCTGGCCCTCCCCCTGCTTGTGCTCTCTCTCTCAAATAAATAAATAAAAACCTTAAACAAACCAAACATGTTTGTCTTCTCCCTCAGGTTAATTTGGCACTTTGGAAGAGAAATCCAGGCATCTTAATTCATCTGTCCCTATGCGTTTATACTTTTTCCCTTCTTCCCTTCAGTGAGGTGTTCTTTAAAAAAGTCCCAACCTCACTTCAGCAAGCTGGGGGGAAATGTGGTTTCCCATCCTCGGGCCTGGGGGCTGGGGGTTCAGTGTCCTGACGGCCATGCCATGGAGACCAGGCCAGAAAGCTTCTGAGGAGCAGCCTTCCCACCACCCTCGACAGCAGCCATTTCCTGGTGGTCAAGAGTCTCAGTCCCTCTGTCCGCAGCAAAACGAACAACGCTTTGAGAATTGCAAAAGGAAAAAAAGAAGGAAGAGAGTTTTATTCGAGCCCAAGTGAGGACAGCTGCCCGGGATACACAATCTTCACAAAGAAGAGAGTGCTCCTGAGAACGAACATCTACTACAGGGTTATATGTGGTTTTCTGTTACATCGAGAGTTACAAATCACCATGATGAAGGACATTTCAGAAAAATCACACACTTTATTTTATGTGCAAGTCTGCAGGCTTCAAAAGTATGGGAACAGAACTTAGGGAGATTGTTACTCTTGTCTTTAGTCTGAAATGTTTCTTTTAGGTTATTTGCTAACAGATGTACAATGTGTGCTCGGGGCAGCAGTAGAGCCCGTGCTCTGAAGTTTGGTGAGGTCATTCTGATCTTGGTAACTAACAGTCGTGCTTCCCTGGGAGCCCAGGGGCAGGGCCCACAAACACTGAAAGTTGAAAATTTCCTTTATCATTGCCCCCTTTGGATCACTAATCTTTCCTCAGAAAGCACTGAAGATCAACCTTATTTTATGTCTCTTGGCTCCAGGATGACTGGCTTGTCTGTCCTGGGTATGTCAAGTCCCTTGTTGCCAGGTGTGTGTGTGGGGGGGGGGGGGTAATAAATACACACACACATTATATAATATACATACGCATACATAATGTATGCATGTGTATGATACATATTTATATATTGTATATAAAAAATATATATATCTTATATATTATCTAGAGCTCTTTGTTGAGGAAAATTTATTGTAATATAAATGGTGGGAAGCTTAGAAGTGTTATATCTTCTCTATTAAGACCAAATGGTGAGCAAACAGCACACGAGCTTGACTTAGATTGTTTAGTGGTTTTTTTTTTTTTAAGATTTTATTTATTGGGGCACCAGTGGATCAGTGGGTGGCTGAGTGGGTTAAAGCCTCTCCCTTCAGCTCAGGTCATGATCTCAGGGTCCTGGGATCGAGCCCCGCATCGGGCTCTCTGCTCAGCAGGGAGCCTGTTTCCTCCTCTCTCTGACTTCCTCTCTGCCTACTTGTGATCTCTCTCTGTCAAATAAGTAAATTAAAAAAAAAAAAATTTTATTTATTTATTTGACAGAGAGAGATCACAAGTAGGCAGAGAGGCAGGCAGAGAGAGAGGGAGAGGAGAAAGCAGGCTCCCTGCTGAGCAGAGAGCCCGATGCGGAGCTCGATCCCAGCACCCTGGGATCATGACCCGAGCCGAAGGCAGAGGCCTTAACGCACTGAGCCACCCAGGCACCCCAGATTGTTTAGTTTTGATGTAACATTTATAACAAAGGCATATGGACCATAAAAGAATTCCGATAAGCAGAATTTGAAGAAACCAATGTGATGTTAAAACAGACTTAGAAGAAAAAAATCCAAAGAATCCTTTACATATATTTTGATAAAAAGGTAGGGAAATTGATGATTATTTATGGGAAAGATGAAGCATGTGCATGGGGCAAACATAACATATATTCCCATGTTTCTTCAGGGCAGAGACTTAACATCAGAAGAAGGCAAAATAGTCCCTCACATCAGGAGGTTTTCTTAGGATAAAGAGAAGGGGCTATGGGCCAGCGCCAAGCGCTGGTATGACCTAGATGGGGTCTTAGGCTCGTTGTCTCTGATGAGGAATGCAGAGCCTTGGGCACCTGGGTGACTCAGTTGGTTAAGCCACTGCCTTCGGCTCAGGAGGTGATCCCAGAGTCCCGGGGCTCCCAGCTCCATGGGGAGTCTGCTTCTCCCTCTGACCTTCTCCCTTCTCATGCTCTCTCTCACTCTCTCTCTCTCTCTCTCAAATAAATAAATAAAATCTTTAAAAAAGAAAAAAAAAGGAAAAGGAAAAGAAATGCAGAGCCTTGTCCCCAGGCTGGAGCCATATCAACTGGCCTTGAATCCAGGCTTCTGCAGGGACAGCGAGTGAGCTTGTTAGTGGGGTCTGAAAAGACACACTAGCTGATGGGGGGAAATGGTTGTCTGAAAAACAAGTTTTAAATTTTTTGTTAGTTTTAACTTCATTACCCAATTCTCCCAAGTTGTGATCATTCCTTACTGTCGAAGACCCCAAATGATGACCACTTTGGCCACTTTATCTCCTCAGATGAGGTAGGTTTGGGGTAAAGAGCCATTCTTGCAGATCTTAGCTGTTTGATGCCTATGTCCTGGGCTAAGCAGAAGTTTTAAATTTAAAGGTTCTAGCAGCAAGGGAAATAGAAGCAACGTGGAGTGAGACATGCTAAGTTTTTTTTCCTGTTGTAATTTCCCACTGTCAGTCCTTCATTCCATTCCTATGGAACGTGGGTGGAGGCCCGTCTTCTGTCACTGCTTCAAGCTGAATTGGGGTGCAGTAGGGGCTTTGCAATGGAAGGAAATGAAACGCTATAGGACGCAATTCTTGGTTCCTTGTGCTAATAGAAGGGAACTATCAGAGATAGAGAACTTGGATATTTTCCTACATAGTTTGGTACTATATGACATCATTAATTTTATCCCCAAGTGTATTTTATGGAAAAGTAACATTACAGTTAAACCCATCCTTCCCTCTAAAATTGATATCAGTGGGTATCCAAGAGAATAGCTGAGTAAACTAGTCCCCGCCACCTTGCAAAGGCAGGCGTGGAGGTCAAGGGCTTCTTGCTGCCAAGGGACTTGCTGTCTGATTTTATCTATACGGATTCTATCTCCCAGGGGGAGTTCATTATAGGGGCAGTAAGTGGTGTTAGCCATCACAGAGATTCTGCCTTTGTTAGGAAGCAGTCAAGTAATTGGGAAGAGGCATTTTCTAGGGAAACAAAAGTAAAACACAGGTTAATGGTTGGAGCAAATGACAAACCCAGTGCCTGAGTCTCGAATGCTGCCAGATTTTCGGATGTCAGGCTTGAAACGCCCTCAGGCAGAGTGGGAACAGGCAGTGGCAATCAGATGGGTTTTTTCGGTTTGTAATTTGAATGTGTCCTGTGATCTTTTTGAGTGTCCCATAGAGCAAAAGGTACAAAGATTGTCTATATATTGGCTTTGTGGCAATTCCTCTGAAGCTAACCTCAAGTTGTCCAGCATCAGTCTTTAGGGTTTTAGGGAAAATGGGCAGTTTTAGTTAAGAGAAGAGAAGATGACTAGAAACCTTAGCTTGGAGAGCCAGGGCCAGATACTTGAGGAAACCAGAAGGATTCAGGATCTAGTCTAGTTTATAATAAATAGTATTAAAATCTAATGTCTACAAAGATGTGTTATTGGAACATTTTCTCTCTATAATCACCCTCATTTTTAAAAAAAAAAGATTTTATTTATTTATTAGAGAGAGAGAACACAAGGAGGGGAGTTAGGCAGAGGGAGAAGCAGACTCCTAGCTAAGCAGGGAGCCCGACGCAGGGCTGGATCCCAGGACCCTGGGATCATGACCTGAGCTGAAAGTAGATGCTTAACCCACTGAGCCACCCAGGTGCCCCATAATCACCCTCACTTTAAAGATAGCCAAATTGAAGACTAATTTGTTTGTGAAGCAGGTCCAGTTTTAACAAACTCGGCCCAGTTATCTACTCAGCAAGAACTGTGACTGACCATAGTCTTTCAAACTTGCATTGCTGGAACTTTTTTTTTTTTTTAAGTGGGCTCCATGCCCAGTGTGGGGTTATTCTCACAACCTCAGGCCTGAATGTTGCTTGCTTTACTGACTGAGCCAATCAGACAGACACCTCTGGAACTTTTCATAAGGAATCTCCAGATTAAATTTTTAGTAGCCTCTTGAAGCCAGAAGCCAATCCAAATACTTACCATCAGACTCACCTGTGATATCTGTAGATTTGGACGAATTACTCTTCTCAAGACTCCCAAAATATCCTGAGGTTCTTGCACCTTCCAGGAAGCAACATTCTTTACTTACCTGGAAAGGCTGTTGAGAACTCCATAAGCAAGGGTATCAGGCCAACATTTCCAAAGGGCTCTATTGGCTTCATAGAGTCAACCTTAATTCCTTAAACTGTCTGGTCATATCTGAGTCTGTACATGTCTCTCTCAAATACAACATTCCAGTCAAATCCTTGAAAATATAACCAGTGTTTCCAATGGTGTTCTCTTATAAGGAGAAGAGATTTTTATTGAACTTATGCAAATAACTGTAATTGCTATGAAAGAAAGAATACTCACTTAGGTCTTCTGAATTTCAGAGGGTTCAGGTAGGGAGAAAAGTGAAATATCTTAATTTGTTCATAAAGGAATTTTTAAAAAGATTTTATTTATTTATTTGACAGACAGAGATCACAAGTAGGCAGAGAGGCAGGCAGAGAGAGAGAAGGGAAGTAGGCTCCCTGCTTCCTAGAGAGCCTGATGCGGGACTCGATCTCAGGACCCCGGGATCATGACCTGAGCCAAAGGCAGAGGCTTTAACCCACTGAGCCGCCCAGGGGCCCCATAAAGGAATATTTTTATCATATTTCTATAGATCATGGATATCTTAAGAGAAAGTTTCCTTAATCTGAAAGAGCAAACATTAGAGAGCCAACAATCTTTTAAGTCAGAGTCATAAAAAACTATAATCATCTTTCTCTATCCATTTAGCTCCATGTTATTAATTCTTGTTTGAATGCAGCTTTTTCTATTAGTTCTGGAAATTTTTATTTAGCTTAGTTTTATGATCTTAAAGATATCAAATAACGATATTTGTCAAAAGTTCCTTTTATGAGTCTCCTTGAAGAGGAAGCACATTTTGCAAGAGCATCAGAAAAATAACTGGAAATAACAAAGAACTCAAAAATGGACATGGTTAAAAATCTGGTATGAGAGCTCATTATAATATAGGTGGCAAGGAAATCCAGTTATTTCTGACGTATAACATTTCAAAAATCAGAATATTGGGGAGTTTGGGTGGCTCAGTGGGTTAAGCCTCTGCTTTCGGCTCAGGTCATGATCCCAGGGTCCTGGGATCGAGCCCTGCATCCGGCTCTCTGCTCAGAGGGGAGCCTATTTCCCCCCTCTCTCTCTGCCTGCCTCTCTGCCTACTTGTGATCTCTGTCAAATAAATAAATAAAATCTTTTTAAAAAAATCAAAATATCAAGTGATGAGTGATGATCTAATAACAGAACATATAAAACTAGGAATTTCATATACCTTCTAGAGCAGTTATAGCATTTATCCATAAAATACAACCTAAGGATTATTGTTGTTTGACAGTGCTTTCCAAGTAAATTAACATACCAAATTAGCAAGCCTAATTAGTCAAAAATATTTCATTTAGGATTTGAATTTCTGGGAAGTTTGTTTAAAAAAAAACACAGAATGGGAGCGCCTGGGTGGCTCAGTAGGTTAAAGCCTCTGCCTTCAGCTCAGGTCATGATCCCAGGGTCCTGGGAGCCCGGCATCACATCCGGCTCTCTGCTCAGCAGGGAGCCTGCTTCCTTCTCTCTCACTGCCTGCCTCTCTGCCTACTCGTGATCTTTGCTGTCAAATAAATAAATAAAATCTTTAAAAAAAAAAACCCACCACAGAATGTTTTACAGGATGTGTCTACATAAGATCATAGATTATTATAAAATTTAATATTTAATTACTGCTTAACCAGGTGGCCATAAAAGATTTTATGGGAGGTTGTATAATTGTTAGCAAAACTTAACTCCTTTAATACTTTTTAAGATTTTTATTTGAGAGAGAGAGCATGAAATGGGGGGGCACAGAGAGGGGCAGTGGGAGAGGGAGAAGCAGGCTCCCCGCTGAGTACAGAGCCCAATCAGGGGCGCTATCCCAAGACCTGAGATCATGACCTGAGCCAAAGTCAGATGCTTAACCAACCAAGCCACCCAGTTCCTCTAATAGTGAAAGATTTAGTTTTTTAAAGTAATCAAAGACCTGATAAAAACAAATATGGAAACCTTGTTTTTCTGGGCAAATAAGGAAGAAAAAAATAACTTGTTTATAATTACTTAACAAGAACAGACCAATAATCCAAAAAACTGGGTCTTTTTTTTTTAACAGAGAGAAAAGCCAAATTTTAATTTTATATCAGTGTACTTTTTTTTTTAAGATTTTATTTATTTATTTGACAGAGATGACAAGCAGGCAGAGAGGCAGGCAGAGAGAGAGGGGAAGCAGGCTTCCTGCTGAGAAGAGAGCCCGATATGGGGCTCCATATGGGGCTCCATCCCAGGACCCTGGGATCATGACCTGAGCTGAAGGCAGAGGCTTTAACCCACTGAGCCACCCAGGCGCCCCTATATCAGTGTACTTTTAAAACTCATTTACTTCAATCTTAGTCAGTCCTGACCACACATAAAATTTTTTTCAAGGATTCACCTTCACAAACCTTCTACAAGTTTCTTTTAAACTTAGATTTTGTCCTAAATTTTCCCTCTCTAACTAACCAGCTTCATTTCAGGACAAAATTATTTTCTTTTCCATCAACAAAAATGTCTTTTCATTTCTTATGTCATTCTTACATACCTATTTTTATACATACAGAGTCGCTTTTTTAAATCGTCTTCCAGCAGTCTCAATCATCAGAATTTTAATTCTGAGAAACCTAAGTCTGCAGTGAAAACTAGTAACAAATCCTTAGTTATGACACCAGAATTCTTCAGATTGGCAAATTTATGAATATATTTTATAACTTCTAGAAACTTCTTTTCATAGTATAACCTTTCAATAAGGCACAAAGCATGTTTACAACCTACTCGATTATCTTTCATTTTTCTGCAATAAGAAGCCAAAAGCAGACAAACTTAAATTTAGTAGTGTTTTAATATTTCATCTTATCTGGAAAAGACTTGGATAGCCGATGAATTTAACCTAAGTTATCATTTTACTTAGCACAACTTCAAAGTTTTAGATGACCAGTGATTTTTTTTTTTTTTGGAAGCTCTTTAAAAGTTTATGCACAAACCCTTTCATTTATTTCACCTACTCATTTTTAACAATTACCCATGAAAACTTCATGAGACAAACAAAGTCAATCATTATTTTAAGTCCTCTCCTGCTGATAAACTACAACAGGGATAACATAAGCTTAATGTATTAATTCAGGTAGAACAAAAGTTGGTTCTCTGTATTATATTTAATATTGATAACTCTAAAGACACGTTTATTTAAATCAAACTGACAACCTTACTTTAGCTTTAATACAGCATTTTGTTGCATCTGTATCCACTGGAAAGTCCATCAGTCTCTTTCCCAGTGACCAATTTTATTTGGGGCTCCTGTGGGGAACTCTGAAGTGAGTGGCTTAAGTCCAGGGGAGTTCTTGGGCTCCTTCATGTTGAATTGGGAGGTGTTTTAGTTTGAGCCTCCCAAGGAGGTAGCCCAATAGCTTGGGATGCCTTTGCTCCTTGATAGGGTAGGAGGAGCCAGAGTTCATGGCGCTAGAGGCACGAAGGCAGCACAGGAGCTGGCCCTGGGAGCGGCTGGGTAGAGTACTGGAACAGGAGGAGGCAGAGACAAAGGCGACAGGGTTGTGACTGGCAAGGCCAGAGGCAGATTTAAAGTTTTCCGATAACATAAAAAAACAAAACAAACAAAAAAAAAAAAACCAAAAAAACAAACCTCCTTCTGCTGTCTGGTTGCATTTCAGCCCCATGGTAGAGGTCGGGGGCAAGCAGTGGGCTGGGTACCAACTCTGGTGCCTATGCTTGGAGTGCAAGGGGTAGGTTTAGAATTTGTAGAGTCTGCCTGTCTTCCTCTCCCTCATTCTTCTGACTATTGGGAAAGGGGTCACGTGTCCTAAATTTTGTTCATCTTTATCTCTTTGGATCATCACTTAGGTCCCTTCCTGGGATGTGTCTTTAGTATGGAATAACATAAAAGTCAGAATTTGGAGAATTTTATCCCAGAGCATGTGAACTTGAAAAACATTTGGGTGAGCTTCTATCTTTCGAGTTTTAGACTGCCCAATTTTTACAAGTGCTTGCCTTTAAACCAATTAAACAGAGCTCTTCCACAAGGTAATTTGAGCAATACCATCCAGAAGTAGCGCAAACATCTTATGCTTGTATCACACAGGGACACGTGTACACGAACAGGATGCAAACACCTTTAGTCTATGTTTCATTAATATTTGTAGAGAGGACACTAAAGACCCAATTTCCAAATATCCCCTCCTTTTTTTTTTAAAGATTTTATTCATTTATTTGACAGAGATCACAAGTAGAGAGGCAGACAGGGAGAGACAGGAGGAAGCAGGCTCTCTGCAGAGCAGATCCCAGGACTCTGGGATCATGACCAGAGCGGAAAGGCAGAGGCTTTAACTCACTGAGCCACCCAGGTGCCCCTCCAAATATACCCCTTTTATTAAAACCAATCTGGGGCACCTGGGTGGCTCAGTCGTTAGGCGTCTGCCTTGGGCTCGGGTCATGATCCTAGTGTCCGGGGATCAAGCCCCGCATTGGGCTCCCTGCTCATCGGGAAGCCTGCTTCCCCCTCTCCTGCTTCCCCTGCTTGTGTTCCCTCTCTCACTGTCTCTTTCTGTCAAATATATACATAAAATCTTTAAAAAGATAAAAACAATCTAATTATAAGGCCTTACAATTTATGGATCCATTAATTCGTTATTTCCCATTTCCAGTTAGAACATGGCTGCTTGTGTACAAAGATTAAAAAAAACTCCAGCAACAGACAAACCAAATGAAGCCAGAGCACCTCTGTGATCATTGGTCCCTTCCCGAAAGCCGGTGGTTTCATTGACTGAACCAGATGTCTTCCCAGTGTTTGGTGACTTCGTCTTATAGCTGGCTTTCTCTAACTGTGTGCACAAGAAACTAATTCAGACATGTCAAAAGAACCCTATTTGGCCCATGTGAGACTCAGATTATCCTTAAATTTTCCCATTTAAGTAAATACTTGCAGCTATAGGCTCATTTGTGCTATACGTATAGCCAACTAGAATTTCTGTCGGTGGCTTTTGGTTTTCTGGGGTTGTTCCATCCTTTGAAGCAAGGTTCCCCATTTCTTTTAGTTTCGGTTTTATTTTTAGAATAAGGCTTAAATAAGGTCTAAGAATAGTAAGTGTGGCAGATTGACAGGGTGCTGTTCATTCGTGTCACTTTCTAAACAGTTGTGATATACTCTTCGATGTCTCAGTTTTCCCCAGCAAGATCTAAGACCCCCGAGGGGACTCGGAGCACTGGATGATCAGTCCTGATGTGTAAGACCCCAGAGGAACCCTTGCCTCAGTGGATGGGAATTCCTATGGGGCTGTGACAGGTCTTGAGGAACATCCTCAGACACTTCTAGGCTTTCAGTCACCTGAAAGCACTGTTTGGCTGGAAGAAGCAAATGGCCCCTCTCTTCAGAGCTGAGTGATTTAGTCTCTCCTATTTCTAGCCAGAAACTGTATTCAAGTTTCAAGCTTCATATTAATAACATCAGCATAATGCCAAAGTGAAACAACCAA
This sequence comes from Meles meles, assembly GCF_922984935.1. Lineage (NCBI taxonomy): Eukaryota > Metazoa > Chordata > Mammalia > Carnivora > Mustelidae > Meles > Meles meles. The sequence goes on from NC_060066.1 coordinate 121,785,081, forward strand.
CCCATCAAATCCCCCCTCTAGGTTATTCCCACCTAGATTACATTACCAACCAGTAACCTTTAACAGCTGGGGAAAAAGTCAGGAGCTTCAACTTAGGAGGTCCAGATATCAGGAGAACTTACCAGATACAGCTGTGAGACATTGAGAAGTCAGAGGGGCACAGGGGGCTGGTGCTAGTACCAGCACAGAGTTCCAGTCGACCCCAAGGTGTTCTCAGGTGAGCTGCTCTGATAGCTTGCCTACTGTGCCAACAGAGCAGAATTGCCAACACATAATGAACAAACCTTTTAGAACTGGGAGAAAAAGAAAAAAAGGAAAAGAATTTTATTAGAACCCAAGTAAGGACAACTACCCAGGATACAAAATCTTCACAAAGAAGAGAGTGCTGCTGAGAATGAATGTTTACTACAGGGTATATATGGTTTTCTGTTACATCAAGAGTTATGGGTGCCTGGGTGGCTCAGTGGGTTAAAGCCTCTGCCTTCAGCTCAGGTCATGATCCCAGGGTCCTGGTGATCGAGCCTGGCATCGGGCTCTCTGCTCAGCAGTAAGCCTGCTTCCCCCGCTTTCTCTCTGCCTACTTGTGATCTCTCTCTCTCTCTGTCAAATAAATAAATAAAATCTTTTAAAAATAAAAAAGAGTTACAAATCACCATGATGAAGGACATTTCAGAAAAATCACAAATTTTATCTTATGCTTTTAGTATGTGCAAGGGTGAAGGCTTCAGGGCTATGAGAACAGAACTTAGGGAGATGTTTACTCTTATCTTTAGTTTGAAATGTTTCTTTTTGTTTTTTTTTGTTTTGGTTTTGGTGTTGTTGTTGTTGTTGTTGTTGTTTGCTAACAGATGTACAATGCGTGCTGGTGACAGAAATAGAGCCCATGCTTTCAAGTTTGGTGGAGTCACTGTAACCACGATAACAGTCGTGCTTCGCTGGGAGCCCAGGAGCAGGGCCCACAAACACTGAAGACTGATAATTTCCTTTATCACCTCTCGGTGCTTGTCCATCTCCCCATGCCCTCCCCCTCCCTCTGGAGAAATATTTAGGACAGAAATCTCACCCTAGGGATTCCCCAGGGCCCTCACTGCCCGGGGTTGCTGGTGCTCCTCCTGCCCTGACTGCCACTATTAATCACCTGAGCGCAGCTCCACCACCAGGGAGCGCAAAGCCCCAAACCCAGCAGCCTCCGCCACGGCCCTACCTCCGGCTCTGAACACTACACAGGTTGCCCCGCCGCTATTCCTGTGGACTCGCGGAGAGAGGGGAGGACGCTGGGTGGGGCGGAGTCAGAGCTCTCGCTTTGCCCCGCCCACTTACGTCGGGTATAAAGTCCTGCCCGTTTGCCGCGTACCCCCAGACCTCGAAGGCACTGGACCATCATCATGTCGTTGTCCAAGTCGACCATGGTTCTGGGTTACTGGGATATTCGCGGGGTGAGTGCCGTCTTGCCGACCGAGCCGCTCGGTCAGGGAGACGGTCGCGGAGGTGACAGGGGGCTCAGGGTCAGCAGCCTCCGAGAGGAGGGGCGATACTCCGGAGCCCGCCGACCCTCGCCACGGCGCAGCCCGCCCTAGCCGAGCTCCCCGACCACGGAGACCGATCCGGCTTGGCTTCTGGGATCGCCTGGCCCCGGAGAGGGCTGAGGACAGCAAGACGCTGAGGTCGATCTCGGGCGGGGGGGGGGGGGGGGGGCTTAACGACCGCCTGGGCAGGATGCACGGTCTCCGCAGCCCCAGCCAGGGGACGTTGGCGGGCGGGGGGTTGAGGGGCCTGTGGCCGCCGCGCAGGCGCTGACGGCGGGTTTTTCTTCCCCAGCTGGCACATGCCATCCGCATGCTCCTAGAGTTCACCGAAACATGCTATGAGGAGAAACAGTACACGTGCGGGGAAGGTAATTGCGTCCAGTGTCCGTGACCCGGTGCCCAGCGCTAAGCCCCCAGCCCTGGAACTGTCCCTGTGGTCTTATGCCCAGAGGGTGGCATCACGCCTAAATTGGGTGGGACGTCTGCCCCAATTACCCGGGAGCCCCCTGCTGTGTCCCGCGTGGGGAGAGGTGGATTCATCCTTTATCGAGCTGGGGATCCTCCCTCTGCCACAGTCCAACCCAGTTTACTAAATAGGCCCGGAGAGTAAATGGTTAACTTTGGGAGCCTGGGAATGTGAGGTGTTGAGATGAGCTTATTTCTTTAGATGTTTGTACTCTCCTCAGGCAGGATGTTAAGAAGGCTGGGGCCCACTTCATTCTCTTACAGCTCCGGACTATGATAGAAGCCAGTGGCTGGATGTGAAATTCAAGCTCGACCTGGACTTTCCTAACGTAGGTGGCCTTAGCAGAAGAGGGGGCAGAAGGGAAGACCTTCAAGTATATCCTTGCTTCTTTCCTCTCTGGTCTAGGGGCATCTAGAATGTGGGCTCTTAACCTGGATAAAATAGGTAGAATTCAAGGGTGCCTGAGCTTGAGAAAAAAGTTATTTTCATTTCCAGTAACCACGATTGAAAAGTTAACAATTCCTTCTCCGGTGAATATAGGTAATAAGTGGCATTGGTTATTAGCCATGGCTGTGACCTTGTCACTAGTAGAAATTGAGTATTTTCACATTACATTACATGTGTGGCAGATCTTGTACATAAATAGTAATTACATGCATCAGACTTTGAAAGTATGGTAGTTATTACACCTCCTTGTTATTTAACACATAAATAGGCACACATGATAATTCTGTTTCTTTAATGTTTTACAAATTGTGAAATCCTACATAATTTGCTTTATGTGTTTAAAAATCTTATTCTGACAAAAGGTCTGTGGCTGCGTGCACACGCACACACACACACACACACACACACACACACACAGATTAAGAGCCCTGGTCTAGAACCAGGTGGGGGGGCACCTGGGTGGCTCAGTGGGTTAAGCCTCTGCCTTCGCCTCGGGTCATGGTCTCAGGGTCCTGGGGTAGAGCCCCACATGGTGCTCTCTGCTCAGCAGGGAGCCTGCTTCCCCCCTCTCTGCCTGCCTCTCTGCCTACTTGTGATCTCTCTCCCTCCCTCTGTCAAATAAATAAATAAATAAAATCTTTAAAAAAAAGAAAAAAGAAGCCCTCCTTTCTTTAAAAAAAAAAAAAAAAAAAGAACCAGACGGGGACCCAACTGCTACTTTCTACTTATTTTCTTCTTTGTCCTAACACAGTATTTTCTCTCTACTACTTACCTGCAAGTCTCAAATTCCCCAGGAGAGAGAGGCAGGGAGGCAAGAGAGAGGTCGGTTGCTCATCTGAACTGTCCTTTTCCTTCCAGCTGCCGTACCTCATGGATGGTAAGAACAAGATCACTCAGAGTAATGCTATCATGCGCTACATCGCTCGCAAGCACAATATGTGTGAGTTGGGTAGGGCCAGCGAGGGAGACCAGGCTGGCAATTCTCCGGGAGGTGGATGATTCCAAGGGAGATTTCTCATCCGCTGGCCTGTAGGTGGCGATACTGAAGAAGAAAAGATTCGAGTGGACATCGTGGAGAACCAAGTAATGGATTTCCGCATGCAGCTGATCCGGCTGTGCTACAGCCCTGACCTTGTAAGTCTCCTTAGCAGGCAGGCATTAAGGAAAAGGAGTGTTTAAAAACCCCGGCGTTCATTCTGCTCCATTCTGCTACTTCTGCTGTCCCACCAACCCAGCCTGTCAGAAATGCTGGGGGGGGGGGGGGGTGTTCCATTTGTCCTATAACTCTGGTGTTGGCCCCCTGTTCTCTCTGTTCTGCAACCCCTATTGAAGGCAGTAAGAGGGAGGCACATGGAGGAGGGGGCCGCTAAGTGTCCCTCACTGGCCCATGCCCTGACTCGCTCTGAAGGTGGTGACAACTATCGTCTCTTTCTCTCTTTTTCCCTCTCTCCCAGGAAAAAATGAAGCCTCAGTACTTGGAACAGCTACCTGGACAACTGAAACAGTTCTCCTTGTTCCTGGGGAAATTCTCATGGTTTGCAGGAGAAAAGGTAGGAAGACAGGAAAGGGGGAAGATGCCTTTCTCTCTCCCAATATTACTGAACTCTGCAAACCTGACCATCTTATTGCACCCCTAGCTCACCTTTGTGGATTTCCTCACCTATGATGTCTTGGATCAGAACCGTATGTTTGAGCCCAAGTGCCTGGATGAATTTCCAAATCTGAAGGCTTTCATGTGCCGTTTTGAGGTGATGCTCCCTGCACCTTTCCCTTGCAGAAACACTCCCAGACTCCCCTGGTCCCCAGGGGACCCCATTATGGTATATTCTTTCTCAGCACCAGCATTTGCGTAAAGGGATCCATGATTGGAACCTCTAAACCTTCATGTCTTGGGAAGGGCCTGGCTTCTATACCTTAATGGCACTATCTGCATGAAATTGTGGCCGGGGGTGAGATGGATGCTATAGAGACAGGCAGTATGGGAATGTCCCTGGTTTGGGATGGGTCTGTTGGACTGGATTAGCGTCTTTACCAGGTTTGGTGTGCTTTCCCTTCAGACTTTGGAGAAGATAGCTAACTACATGCAGTCTGACCGCTTCCTGAAGATGCCCATCAATAACAAGATGGCCCAGTGGGGCAACAAGAGAATATGCTGAGCCGGAGATGGATTTGCACTGCTTGTTTTATTCCATCCTGTCCCTAGGGAGCGTGTACCCTCGCTTCTCCGCTCTTTTCAATAAATAGCATTTAGGCTACTGGTGTCTAGCTGGAATTTCTTTTGGGAGTAAAGGCCAGAAGAGAGTAAGGATATGTGGAAAATTTCCTAGATGTGAATCCAATCCCTGCAACACTGACAATCCCCCTACACCACAACTGTGTTCCAAGCTAGAGGTGCTTGCCCAAGTCCTGAGAGCAAGCACTAGAAACAAAGGTGAGATTGTGCAACTGTAGAGAACAGGTCCATTACATGGGACTAGAGCCCTGTAAAGATGTGGCATAGATAACAAGTTAAACTGTATGGGACTGTGGATTTTGCAGAACTGAAGTTCAGAAACAGACCCTTATACGTGGGAATGTAGTGTGATAAAGATGGAATTTCAAACTAGTGAGCTAACCAATAAGTAATATTGGGGTAGTTACTTACCAATTAAAAATGATAGTGGGGCTTCTGGGTGGCTCAGTCGGTTAAGTGTCCCACTCTTGGTTTCAACTCAGGTCATGATCTCAGGGTCATGGGACTGAGCCTCACATTGGGGTGCACTTGCATGCTTTCTCTCTCTCAAAATGAATGAATAAAATATTTAATAATAATAATTATAATAATAGACCCTTACCTTAAATGCAAGTTGGTGCAGGCACTTTAGAAAACTGTGGAGATTCCTTAAGAAATTAAAAATAGAGCTTTCCTATGACCCTGCAATTGCACTCATGGGTATTTACCCCAAAGATACAGATGTGAAAAGAAGGGCCATCTGTACCCCAATGTTCATAGCAGCAATAGCCACAGTCGTGAAACTGTCGAAAGAACCAAGATGCCCTTCAACGGACAAATGGATAAGGAAGATGTGGTCCATATATACTATGGAGTATTATGCCTCCATCAGAAAGGATGAATACCCAATTTTTGTTATCAACATGGATGGGACTGGAAGAGATTATGCTGAGTGAAATAAGTCAGAGAGAGTCAATTATCCTATGGTTTCACTTATTTGTGGAGCATAAGGAATAACACGGAGGACATGGGGAGATGGAGAGGAGAAGGGAGTTGGGGAAAATTGGAGGGGGAGATGGACCATGAGAGACTGTGGACTCTGAGAAACAAACTGAGGGTTTTGGGTGGGGGGGAGGTTGTGTGAGCCTGGTGGTGGGTATTATGGAGGGCACATATTGCATGGAGTACTGGGTGTGGTGCATAAACAATGAATTCTGGAACACTGAAAAGAAATTAAAAAAAAAAAAATAGACCCCTAACCTCATACCATTCACTAAAACTAACTCATCTTCAATGCAGTCCCAACATTAAACAGAGCTGTAGAAGTAAGTGTTCATGAAAATGTAAGAATATTTGTGATCTTAAGGTAGATTTCTCTAAATAGGACATAAAAACAAAAAGCCATAAAGGGAAATATTTGCAAATTGAACAGTATTTAAGAATTTTCTATGACAAGGGACAAATAAGTATAATTAAATGACAAGATGGCAAACGAGACAAAAAAAGGACAAAGACAAAGTACCAGTATAAAGACTATATAAAGAACTCTTATAAATCATTAAGACTTTTTTAAAATGGACAGAAATCTATGAACAAATGATTTACAGAAAAAGAAATGTGCTAGCCAAAAAAAGTATGAACAGATGTTTTTTTTTTTTTTTTTAAGATTTTATTTGTTTATTTGACAGACAGAGATCACAAGTAGGGAGAGAGGCAGGCAGAGAGAGAGAGGAGGAAGCAGGCTCCCTGCCAAGCAGAGAGCCCGATGCGGGGCTCGACCCCAGGACCCTGGGATCATGACCCGAGCCGAAGGCAGAGGCCTTAACCCACTGAGTCACCCAGGCGCCCCTGAACAGATGTTTATAATCTAAGAACTGCAAATTACAACAGTGAGAGACCATTTTCCATCTATCAAATGAACAAAAACTAAGATGTTTGTGAAGTGTTGGCATTTCCTGCCTGTGAGCCTGCAAATCAGTTAGTTACACTGGAGGACAGTTTGCCAACATCTTCTAAAAATCAAATCACGTCCTGTAACCCAACAATTTCCATTCTGGTGAAAACCTCCCCTAAGCCATAAGCTAAGACTGTGGTATGGTTTGTGGGAACAGGTGAAAATCCTGTCCATGACCATCAGTAGCATGGAATACCATAAGGCAACTGAAGAATGAGACTGTGTGAACTGATGTGGAAAGCCCCCAAGACACATTGTTGAATTTTAAAAATTGGATTGCAGATAAGCATGTACCGTGCAAAACCTTTTGCATTTTAAAGAAGGAAACCATAAGGTAAGCATTTTCTACAGATACATTTATGTTTGTGAATGCGTAGAAAAAGACCTGGAAGGGGACATGTGGGTGACACAGTCGCTTAAACATCCAACTCTTGGTTTCAGCTCAAGTTGTGATCTTGGGGTCATCAAGCCCTACATTGGGCCCTACACTTAGCATGCAGGCTTCTCAAGATTTTCTCTCCCTCCGTCCCGCCGGTTTGTGCTCTCTCTCTCTCAAATAAATAAATCTTAAAAAAAGAAAAGAAAGAAACAGAAAAAGGGCTGGAAGGACACACTGAAAAATGCTAACTTTACGCCAATGGGAGAGCCCCAGGCTTCAGGATGGAAGTGAAAGGGGATCTTAGAGATAGGGCTAAGGATTTCTTTTTTTTTTTTTCTTTGTTAGAACCATTATGCACTGGGGACAATCTATACTGAAATGTACATTTCAAAAGGGTGAATTCCATGTTTTGCTTGTTATACTGTGCTATATACATCTATTTTTTATTGATGTACAATTAACATAGAATGTTCTATTAGTTTCAGGTGGACAACATAGCGATTCAGCAACTCCGTACACAACTCAGTGCCCACCACAGTAAGTGTTGTCCCCATCTGTCACAATACAATGTATAGCTATATTCCCTATGTGGTGCTTTTAGTCTCCATGCCTTATTTATTTTATAATGGGAAGTTTGTACATCTTCATTCCATTTATCCATTTCACCCATCCCCCACCCACCTTCCTTCTGGGAACCACCAATTTGCTCTCTGTATTTAAGTCTGCTTAGGGGCTGTTTTTTTCATTTTTACATTTGTTTTGGCTTTTGAGTCCATGTATCCGTAAAATCTTTCTCTGTCTGACTTATTTCACATGGCATAATACCTTCTAGGCCCATCCATGTCGTCACAAATGGCAAAATCCCATTCTTTTATATGGGTAATATTCCATTGTATACATACACCACATCTTCCGTATCCATTCATCTATTTATGGACATTTGGGTTGCTTCCATATTTTATTGTAAATAATGCTGCTAGAAACATAGTGTGCATGTATCTTTTTGAATTGGTGTTTTTGTTTTCTTCCGGTAAATACCCAATAGTGGAATTATTGGATCATACAGCATTTCTATTTTTAACTTTTTGGGGCAACTCCGTAGTGTTTTCCAGTGATGGCACCAGTTTGCATTCCCACCACGGGTCCACAAATTTCCCCTTTCCTCTTCATCCTCGCCAATACTTGTTATTTCTTGTCTTTTTGAGTGTAGCCATTCTGACAGGTATGAGGCATTTCCCTGATGATGAGTGATGTCAAGCCCCTCTTCATGTGTCTGTTGGCCACCTGGATGTCTATTTTCTCTTTTAACAAGGGGAGTGTGTTCATATATTACTGTGTAAGAGAAACTAAGGGGAAGTGAACTCCTCTGGAGACTTATTTGGCACCACACTCCATATGCAAAGTCTTTAAGTGGTTTCCAGTCTTAGACAGTGAACTGAGGGCCAGATTGCTGTCCTCAGTGTACCAGGAGGCAAAGATCTCTCTTGGGAGAGATGTCTCTCTCTCTGTCTCCTCTCAGGGACAGAGGGTCTGAATGGTCAGGTGATGTCAGGAGGGCGGCCTCAGGAGGTATTAGACACAAGGTATTAAGCAGGTGGTTCAACTGCCACCTGTTGTCAGCACCGGTGACAGTAGTTAGATACCTAGGGCCGTATCTTGGATACAGGGAACCACTGGCCAGGAGAGGTATGAAGCTGGAGTTTCTCGGTAACCCGTAAACTATTGACATGAGTTTCCACAATCTGAGTGGGTGAAGTGTGTCCTCAGGGAAGGGAAGGACTTGTGGGTTTAGGGAATGCTGGAGGAGTTGAGAATGTGTCTGTCACGAGATAGAGGATATGACCAGAAGTCAGAAAGGGAATGAGTGATTTATTGCTGTGTAACAATATTACCACCGATTTCGCGCTGAAAACCACACACACTATCTCACAGTTTCTGTGGGTTAGGAGTCTGGGCACATCTCTACGGGGTCCTCTGCTTCAGGGGTTCATGGGAAAGCCATGGTCTGTGTGTCAGCCGGGGCTACGACCCCATCTCGAGGCTCAAGATCGAGATCTCAGATCAAAAAGGACCTGCTTCTGAGACACGAGATTGCTGATAGAATTTAGTTCCTTATGACCTGTTGGACCGAGAGAGGCTGTTAGGTTCTTGCTGGCTGTCAGCTGGCTGGGGGCCACCCTGGGTTCCTTGGAAAGGGGACTTTCTGCTTCATTAATGCTGGTAAAAGGGAAAGTCTCCTGGGAAGACGACTGCTACAGTCCTGTGTAATGTAATCATGGAAGCAACATCCCATCACCTTTGGGTTCCTCTGTTAGAAGCAAATCACTGATCCCACCCACGCCCAGGGGGAGAGAATTTCTCACAAGTACATGAGCACCAGGGGCTGGGATTATGGGGGACTGTCTGTTCCCCACACGGAAGAAGGCAAGGAAACAGGAAATTGGCCACGTGGTCCTCTGAGAGAAGACTCCTGGGAAAGATGGGTGGCAGAAAACAGTGACAAGGCAGTTAGAAGGGAGAGGCTTAAAAAGTATAAATCTGCCAGGGGAAATGGATTTCACGTGAATTCCAGGTGGATAATGGGTAAATCACATGTTCCAACTTTTTCTAGTCATTATGTTTGTTAGTGAAAATCCACTAAACGGTTATACAAAACTGTGACCTTACTGACCCAGGAAGCTGGGAAGGACACTGAGAGGAACAGATCCATTCTACAGGAGCTGCAGTTCCCTCAACCCCCAACCCACCCCAACACTGACTCTAACACAGGTAGGGGGGAAGAGACTACTGTCACAGTGGTGGCCTCCAAGCAAGGAAGGGAAGCTCATGCCCTGTCATCCCAGAGGCATGCAACACATAAACATTGAGAAATTAGTCTACCAGCAATGGGGTTGTACAAGGTACATCCATAAGAGCTTTCAAATGAAAACAAAAACCTTTAATCAGCGCTTTAAATGTGGTAGAGCAGGTCTCCCAAAGTATTAGGGAAATTCACCTGTGTTCATTGTTGAAGGCTGAGCAGCTGGATTAAGGCACTCCCAGTTCAGAAAGAAATATCTTGGGGCGCCTGGGTGGCTCAGTGGGTTAAAGCCTCTGCCTTTGGCTCAGGTCATGATCCCGGGGTCCTGGGATCGAGCCCTGCCTTGGGCTCTCTGCTCAGCAGGAGCCTGCTTCCTCCTCTCTCTCTGCCTGCCTCTCTGCCTACTTGTGATCTCTCTTTCTGTCAAATAAATAAATAAACATTAAAAAAAAAAAAAGAAAGAAAGAAATAGCTTAAGCTCTATGACTCAAGAGAAATGAGTCATAGAGCTATCTCATTGATGGGATGAGTGGCCTAGGGGACACTGATGTGGATGGACGGATCTGCCGCAACAACCAGCTCGAGGACCTGCGAGAACGTCTGCATTTGGCACAGAAATGACACACTCCTTACCCTCCATCTGCAGGACTAGGTGGGTCATTGAGCCACACCAGCTAAAGGGATTTAGCTGGAGATGGATGGTAGGGAAAAGAGAAGGAATGGGCCATTAGCCGGTGGTTTCTCTAATGAACAAATGTGCTCATGGCACGCCCCTGCTTTAGTTATCCTTCATAATCTGACCTCTATTTCCTTTCCAGCTGCATCCCTAGACTTGTGCCTGTCCCTGCCCCGGAGCACTGGCTATGAGCCTTGCTGAATTCCCTAAGGAGAAGCAAGCTTCTGGAGTCTGGAGGCTGCCTGGATAGAGATCCTGGCTCTGCCCCAGTAATTTCTGGCCTCCTGTGCCTCAGTGCCTTCTCCCATAAGTGAACTCTCCCTCACTGGGATATTAGGAGCATGAAGCCAATATTTCTAGAGCACTCAGAACAGACCAATGGTACATACATTTGTAAATATAAATAATCCGAAAGTACCATGTTCTCTTTTATCTCCACGCTTTTGTACCTGCCGTTCCCTCTGCCTGGAATGCTTTTGCTCCAGCCCTGCCTGCCTAATGCACATTCATCTGCTAAGGTAAGCTTAGAAGTCGCTGCCTCTGGAGGCCACAACTGACATTCCCCACCAAAATGGTTAGTGATGGTCACCAAAGATTTGTGATCGTTTTCCTTTGGGGAAAGCTTCACTACCCTCTTGCTCTTAAGTGAAGCCCTGTGACTTGCTTTGGTCAATTAAATACAAGGAGAAATTACATACATATTCCAGGCAGAAGCTTTAAGAGCGCGAGCATGAGTTGCCCTATCCCCTCCCTATTGCTGTGATGCCTCTGTGAGCAGGTATCAGGCTGAAGTTTCCGCCTGTATGACAGACAATAAGGAGCAGGGCCCCTGTTGACCACATCCAACATGAAGTATGGGTCAGAAATGAATGTATATTAAACCACTGATGGGGAGCCTGGGTGGCTCAGTTGGTTGAGTATCTGCCTTTGGCTCAGGTCATGATCCTGGGGTCCTGGGATTGAGTCCCGAGTTGGGCTACCTACTCAGCAGGGAGTCTGCTTCTCCCTCTGCCCATTCCCCTTCGGGTGCTTTCTCTCTCTCTGAAATAAAGAAATTTTTTTTTAAGATTTATTTATTTGACAGATAGAGATCACAAGTAGGCAGAGAGGCAGGCAGAGAGAGAGAGAGAGGAGGAAGCAGGCTCCCCACTGAGCAGAGAGCCGGATGCAGGGCTCGATCCCAGGACCCTGGGATCATGACCTGAGCCGAAGGCAGAGGCTTTAACCCACTGAGCCACCCAGGCGCCCCTGAAATAAAGAAATTTTTAAAAAACAAACTTAAAAAAAAAGAGAGATTTGGTTGAGGACTGACATCTGTCCTCCCCCAGACAAAATTAAATGCAGTTATTTTAAACCTCTTTTCCTTTAGGATTCAATGTTTTCTCCCATCAACTTACCACACTGAACTCTAACTGCTTGTTTAAAAGTCTGTCTCTAGGGGCACCTGGGTGGCTCAGTGGGTTAAAGCCTCTGCCTTCGGCTCAGGTCGTGATCTCAGGGTCCTGGGATCGAGCCCCGCATCGGGCTCTCTGCTCAGCGGGGAGCCTGCTTCCCTTCCTCTCTCTCTCTCTGCCTGCCTCTCTGCCTAGTTGTGATTTCTCTCTATCAAATAAATAAAATATTTTTTTAAAAAAGTCTGTCTCCGCTACTAAACTCTAAGTTGCCTGGGAGCAGGGACCTGTGTTGTGTCTTCAGCAAATTTTTATATTTAGTGCTTGTATAGAGCCCAACACAAAGCAGACACTCAAAATGCATTGACTCCACTCTGTTCTAATGAGAATTGGAAGGAGAAAAGGAGTTTGCTTCAAATAAGCACTTACTGCTCTCAAAAAACTTTTTCACATTCTCCTCCATTCTGGAAAAATGGAATGTTCTGGTTTTAAAACAGATAGAGATGGTCCAGGTAGAAGTGTTTAAAGTCAGGACAAAAGCCCAGGTTCAGGGAGGTCCCAAGCATGGAGAGTGGGTTTCAATGATTCTGGAGTCTGGCTTATTCCTTGCTTAGGACAAATTGTAGTGCAACTTTTTTTTTTTTTTCTTTTTTTTTTTTTTAAGATTTGTACTTGTTTGAGAGAGAGCATGAGCAGTGGGGAGAGGGAGAAGCAGGCTTCCCGCTGAGCAGGGTGTAATAGTGGGGCTGGATCCCAGGACCCTGGGCTCATGACCTGCGAGGAAGGCAGACACTCAACTAACAGCCAGCCAGCCAGGAGTCCCTCGAATGGAACAATTCTGAAAGCCAACAGGGATGGGCTGTCAGTGTTCTTTTGGCATTTTCCATGGAAATAATTACAGTTGACTCATGTGGGATGTAATCCAGAAGAAAAGATTAAATGGATGTGTGTATGTTTGAATTTCAGGTAAATAAGGGCTGCTGTGTCGCCCCACATGGAGACAGAGGGCCAGCCACAGGTCGTTAGTAGGGAGTGTTTTCAGCGGTGCGCAAGGACTGGATTAAAGCAAACAGGATAATGTTCGTCCTGTGTTAGAGATCTCAAGCACAATTCAAATAGGTGTGTACTTTTTCTTGTATGGTATAATGCTTCCAAACTACATTAATATTTTTTAAACTGTGACTGAGGCCCTATCTGCTTCCTTTCAAAATTATGTTTCAAATGGAAAGAGAACAAGAAGAATGTGGGAAACACAGGGTGTGCGGGCCCTGGGCCTTTAGGATGGAACTGAGATTTATCGGGATATTGCTGGGGCTACCTCACAAGGTGGAATCTGTTGGGAAAAGCCAGATCTGGCTAGCTAGGAATATGGCATTTAGCATTCCAGGAAGAGTTGTCCTGGAATCCATAAGGATCGGCCCCTCTTATTCTCTGCCTCCCAGGTCTTAAGTCAAGATGTAGCAACTGGCTGGTCTCTGAGTGTCTGTCTTCAGCAAAGGTTTCATTCATCATGTCACGTGACAGGATTAGGAAAAGGTGGGCTAACAAAGTGGGATGACAGTGAACTTGAAAGGGTGATGATCAGAGGGATGGAGACAAGAAAAAAAAAACAAACAAACAGCTCAATCTAGGGACACCTGGGTGGTTCAGTCAGTTAAGTGTCTGCAGTGTCTGCCTTCAGCTCAGGTCATGATCCCAGGGTCCTGGGATGGAGTCCCGCATAGAATTGGGTTCCTTGCTCAGCAGGGAGCCTGCTTCTCCCTCTGCCTGCCGCTACCCCTTGTGCTCTCTCTCTCTCTTAATCTGACCAATAAATTAAATTCTAAAAAAAAAAAAAAAGAAAAAAAGAAAGAAAGAGGGGTACCTGGGTGGCTCAGTGGGTTAAAGCCTCTGCCTTCGGCTCAGGTCATGATCCCAGAGTCCTGGGATCAAGCCCAGCGTCGCATCGGGCTCTCTGCTCAGCAGGGAGCCTGCTTCTTCCTCTCTCTCTACCTGCCTCTCTGCCTACTTGTGATCTCTGTCTGTCAAATAAATAAATAAAATCTTAAAAAAAAAAAAAAAGAGGGGCCAATCCAGGGAGTGCCTTTAGGTTGTTGATATCCAAGTATAAGAAGCCTTATTATGCACCATCCGTTTGGAATTCAACAAAGATGGGCATTTGTTAAGTATTAAATAAATGCAAGATGTAAATAGATACAAATAAATGCATAACAGTTTATCTGCAAATCTGAGTGCAGGCTGTTTTCTACTATATTATTGCACTCACCTAATTTTCCTTTTTCTACCTCCCATTCCCTCACTATTTTCTATAGGGCGAATTGGGGGTCATTGACATTACACTTTAGATGGTCATTTTCAAAATATCAACCTGAACGTTTCTCAAAGATCTCCAACTTGGAACCCGATGCAGTGGTTGATGACATTTTGAGTTTTCCTGTGTTGGGTAAAAGAGGGTGAATGTTTTTGTTTGTATAAGGGATGGATGCAAGAGGATTTTATGATGGTGGCTATTGTTTGGAAATGCACATACGGAAAAGAAAGAAAGCGTTTATGTTTTTAAAGATTTTTATTTATTTATTTGACAGAGAGAGAATGAGGAGGGGCGGTATGGCAGAGGGAGAAGCAGGCTTCCCACTGAGCTGGGAGTCTGATGCGGGCCCTTACAGGGCTCCATCCCACGACCCTGGGATCATGACCTGAGCTGAAGGCAGACACTTAAATGACTGAGCCACCCAGCAACCTGTCTTCTGCATCTTTGAAACATCCTTCCTATAGTCCTTCCTACAGGTGGGGAATTTCTCACGTTTTAAGTCCCATCTCCCCATGGTAGAAGACTGCCAGTTGACTCTTGAGATCTGTTTCCCCAACTTCTGCTGTCACGACCCCCCATTTCTGCCAGCACATTGCTTCTCAGGTAAAAGATATCATTTCCAACCTGATTAAATTCTGGCCAGTGAGGTATAAATGGAAGTGTTAAACTTTACTTCCAGAAAGTTTCCTCAAGAGGAAAAAAGCAACCCCCATTCCTCTTTCTTCCCCCTGTTGTTTGGAATGCAGATGTGGTGGGGGGCTCTGGCAGTCACGGGAGGACATGAGGCAAAAAAAAGAAAGGACACCACATGCTGAGAATGATGGCAGCATAAAGCTAAACTAGGCCATTAAGGCTACAATGAAACCAACATGACCAGTATTTACCTGGCTGCCTCCAGACTTTTCTTTGCATGAGAAATAA
Organism: Meles meles; assembly: GCF_922984935.1. Classification (NCBI taxonomy): domain Eukaryota; kingdom Metazoa; phylum Chordata; class Mammalia; order Carnivora; family Mustelidae; genus Meles; species Meles meles. Next base: position 121,800,164 of record NC_060066.1, read on the forward strand.
ACCATTTAAGCCGTGGTTATTATCTAGTTCTATACAGCAGAACTTAATCCTAATTAATCCAAATGCTTTTCCAGCCCCTCCCTGTGGCTGAGGCACAGGCCTGGGACCCAGGTTCTGTTAATTGTGCACAGCGGTGCAGGATTTCAGTTCTAAAGAAGCAGGCCCTGAGAATTTATTTTTCTGGCAAGGACAGGAGTGGAGGGGTCGGGGTTTTGGAGGCAGCAGGTGAGACACTGGCATCTGGGGCTGCCTGTCAGGGTTCCGAGCTCCAGAGTCTGTACCCAGCAATGGCTGTGAGGCTTTCTCTAGAACAATCCCTCACGTGGTTAGGCACATCTCCTGGCTACCCAGCTTCCAAGGCCAACACACTGACCCTCTCAGGGATTCAGTGAGCAATCTGATACCTCTGATAAGTCATTTTCCTGTTTCAACAGCAAGGATCCCTAAGGCATAGGGCACTCCCCTTAGGTTTATCGAAAATAAAGATCTTGTGTTTCATACCTTAGACCCTATCTTACCTGTTTGAAACCACGGGCTGAAACCCAGGGTTTCTCGTGGATTTGAATGTAACGTTTATCCTTGCTTTTCTGAATGTGGGAGTGACTATAGTTGGCCACCAACATCCATTCTTCTGTCCAAACTAGGGTCTAACCTCGTGACTAGGCATAGCCACGCAACTGAACCTCGTGAGTGTAAGGCAGGCAATCTGCCCACTTGCATCATGGGAAGTCGCTTCCTTGGCTTTTCTCTAGTTTCCTTCCCATGTTCGTGATACAGCTTCAACCAAGGAGAGGATGTCCCCTCAGATGGCAGAAGCCACAAAATGGAAGGAGCCTGGGTCCTTGAATAATCTCATGGAGCGCCAACAGCCTGGACGTGAGACATGAAATGAGAATAAACTTCCACATTCTGGAAGCTGCTATCTTGGGGTCTCTACCGACTTCAACTTTCTCTGCTAACACCATGGCAATGGAGAAATACTAGGCAGGGAACTTGTAATTAATAGCAGGTGATTATGGATCCCTGCCGAGATGGGAAACCAGCCATGTGCTTGCTCAGAGCCCATCTTGTTCTCCCATTCTAGAAGAGGAAGGCACACGCTAGATGGTGTATGGGCCCTGTCATCAGATGCCAAAGAATCCCAAATCTTGGGTCCTCTGCTAGATCCTAGCCACGGTAAAATAATCTTTCTTGGTGGTCTCAGTTTGAAGTAGATACATTCTACTTCTCCTACCCCCGGGCTTTAAAATGTACTATTTTATCTTTTACGATTTTGACCATGTTTAGAAAATTGCTTTTATTTACAACTATCTTTGTTATCATATCTTCCTCTTTTTAGATTTTTTTTTTTTTTTTTTTATTTGACAGAGAGAGAGAGATCACAAGTAGGCAGAGAGGCAGGCAGAGAGAGAGGAGGAAGCAGGCTCCCTGCAGAGCAGAGAGCCCGATGCGGGGCTCGATCCCAGGACCCTGAGATCATGACCTGAGCCGAAGGCAGCGGCTTAATCCACTGAGCCACCCAGGCGCCCCCATATCTTCCTCTTTTTAAAGGACTGAGTTATTTTGTTCTTTTCTTCAATAATCACCTTTTCCTTCCTCCCTCCCTCCCTTCCTTTCTTTTTCACTCCTTTCTTTCTTTCTTTTTAAGTAAACTCTACCCGCAACGTGGGGCTGAGACTCATGACCCTGAGATCCAGAGTCACATTCTCTACCGACTGAGCCAGCCAGGTGCTCATATAATCACCTTTTTTAATTCCAAATGGTAACATTTAAGCTTTCGTATAGCTATTCTCTTTTATTTTCTTTTTTAAAAGATTTTGTTTATTTATTTGACAGACAGAGATCACAAGTAGACAGAGAGAGGCAGGCAGAGAGAGAGAGGGAAGCAGGCTCCCTGCTGAGCAGAGCCCAATGTAGGGCTCGATCCCAGGACCCTGAGGTCATGACCTGAGCCAAAAGCAGAGGCTTTAACATCCTGAGCCACCCAGATGCCCCTAGCTATGCCCTTTTAATTTGAGCTTCTGGATCAGGAGTCAGGGAAGCTGGCCACCTGTGTTTGAATTTGTGTTGGATTACAGGCCCACCCAATTCATTTATGTATTATCCATGGCTGCCTTCACTCTAGATTGGGGGAGAGGGGTCCATCCAGATACTGTGACCACTGGTTGACCCATGGGCTGGACCCCGGCAATCAGAAAGTCTTCATTCCCCATCCCTGACAGGTGCATTCCATTGCCTTCCCTGTTCCGCAAAGCTGCCCTGAGGACGCAGCCTTCAGATACTGATGTGATGCTGAGACCATCTGGATGGCACCCGTGACTGGACCCAGTTAAGTCCTCCCTATCAACTTTTTTAAGAATTGGCAGATGGGTATGGAGGTCTCCTCATCACATGACAAATTCCCATGCTTAGTAAACAGGCCACCTATCAAACTGGAATGAACTGCCTCTGTCCCTGCCTGCCCTCCTGTACACGGAAAGGTCTCAAATCACATCTGGCAAGTTGCCGAGGAACTTGCAAACTGACAGTTTGCCTTGCAAACTTGCATTGCAGTTTACAGTGCCCGGGGTAACTGTGACCAAGACTGTAGGGCCCACAAAGCCAAAAATATGCCTGATCTAGCCCTTCACAGAAAAGAAGCTGCCAACTCCAGTTCTAGATCTGGATCTATTTTATTCGATCTAATAGTTTTGTTCTCTCTGCTTATCTTTTAACTTAATGTCGCTCCTAATGTCTATTACTTCTTACCTTTTTTATTCTCATCCCTTCTTGTTCTACTGAGATATGTATGTTAACCAAGAGGTAGAGCTGAAATAAGACAAAAGCATGTATTTGGGGTCTCAGAGTTTAATTCAGGGAGCGCAGATGTGGGTAGCAACCCAAATTGTGTTCCCGTAGGGAACAGAAGTCAAAGATGTTAAAAGACATTTGTATGGGGGAGCCTGGGTGTCTCAGTCGGCTCTTGGTTTCAGTTCGGGTCATGATCTCATTAGTGGTAAGATTGAGCCCCATGTGGTCATGGCTGCACATGCTCAGTAGGGACTCAGCGTCCCCCTCCCTCCCCCTCTGCTCCACCCCCACTTGCACCCCCAACTCCCTCTCTCTCTCTCAAATAAATAAATAAATCTTTAAAAAAAGATATTTGTTTGTGTTATTTACAAAGAACTGTGACTTGTGTGGGTGGCAGAAAACTAATCTTAACTGAATATAATTGGTTAGCTAAGGCCATTACTGAGCAAGAGCTCTTTTTTTTTTTCCTGGCACCAGAGTTTAGGACTTTTAATTTGTTCCAAAGTTGCTGAAGGAAAAATCATGATAAAACGTTCTGCTTTCGGGGTGCCTGGGTGGCTCAGTGGGTTAAGCCTCTGCCTTCGGCTCAGGTCATGATCTCAGGGTCCTGGGATCGAGCCCCACATCGGGCTCTCTGCTCAGCAGGGAGCCTGCTTCCTCCTCTCTGTCTCTGTCTGCCTCTTTGTCTGCTTGTGATCTCTATCAAATAAATAAGTAAAATCTTTAAAAAAATAAAAAAATAAATGTTTAAAAAAAAAGTTCTGCTTTCCTTTACACCCCCAACGCAAAAACAAAACAAAACAAAAACAAAAACAGGGGCACCTGGGTGGCTCAGTGGGTTAAAGCCTCTGCTTTCGGCTCAGGTCATGATCCCAGGGTCCTGAAATCGAGCCCCACAACGAGCCCCACATGGGGCTCTCTGCTCCACAGGGGGCCTGCTTCCTCCTCTCTTTCTGCCTGCCTCTCTGCCTACTGGTGATCTCTGTCTGTCAAATAAATAAATAAAATCTTTAAAAAACAAACAAAAAAAAACCCCCAAAACTCTTTGTAGGAAAAAAATGGTTTTGTACATGGGAAGAAACAATATAAATTCAAGGCTTATAGATAAGGATTACCCAGTCAAAACCAACAGGGGACCCCCCTGAAATGTTATCTATACGAATTTCCAAAGAAAGTTGCACGTATTTGGGCAGAGTCCTTGGAATATTTGCAGTGTGGCCCAGTTCAAAGTTTGCAGTGTCATTAATGAGGATGTCCGTCTCCTTAATAGCCTCCTGGCTGCTTCAGAAAACCCCTCAACATTAGTGATTCTATTTCCTTTCACCTTTCACAATGGTAAGGGCGGCACGGAGGAAGGGTTTCCAAGGCAGGGAGAAGACCCAGGGAAGGGTGACAGTGTGCAGTTGGCTAGGATCCCACACTATCAGTGGACTGCCCAAGCCCAAAGAGCCCCCAGACGGCCACACATAATACTTCTGTGAGTTTCCAGGACACACTCCAGGAATACTGGAGTATTAAGGAGGGACCCAGGCACAGAAGGGCCTCCCTGGTTCTGTAGAGACCCCATGCTCAGGCACAGAAATATATGAAATAGACAGAAATAAGCAAGAGTCCTTATAATCCTACATGTCCCCTTTCTTGGCACCTCACACACATCCCGGTCCACTGAGCTGGTACAACAGACACTGGAAAGGGAACGCCATGTCCCCAGATACATGCGGCCCTGACTCCAAAGGCCAGAACCGAAGAACACAAGCCAGGTCAGAGTGAGTAAGGCTTTACTGCAGATCATGCAGGGCTGGGCAAGACCCCCTTGGGACAGCCGGGCCTGCTCTCCAGGTCACACGAGGATTCCGGGCAGTGCTGGGGGCTTGGGGATGAGCTCCCCAGGCCAGGAGAGGAACAGCAACTGCCAACTGAAGAATGCTCCGGTTGGTTTTAGTGCAGGAGGGATAACACTGGTGGGGGAGGAAATTTGCTGAAGTAGAGAGCTATGTCAAAGGGTCTGGATGAAGACAGGGTTGGGAAGGAGAAAAGGGGAGTGATAGGTATTTCATGGGAACAAAAGATGCGCCAAAGGACAAAGAGGCAAGACAGCTGTTCAGGGAGTACACCGAGTACAGCTCTGGCCCCTCACGGGCATGTCCTCCCAATTGGGCGCTACTTGTTGCCCCACATGGCAATCTTTAGAAACAGAGGGCCTGGGAGGAAGCGGCTGGACTTCATGTAGGCAGAGATCTTCTTCAGGCCCTGCGGGTGGAAAAGAAGGTCTTATCTCTGGTCTGCTGCCCCACCAAGGCAACCTGAGTCAGGACTATTCCTTGTAAGGTCAGCACTGACACACAGCACAGTCTGCCTGAGGTCCCCTGATCACCCCTTCCAGTTCTCTGTAACTAATGGGACATGAGACTAAGATATAAGACTCCACCTGGATCCTTAGATCCCCCAGACATGATGATGGGTCTGGAACCCCCACCAACCACCCTACAAGACAGAGCCCACTATCACCATCCCGCAGAAGGGAATCAGAAGCCCAGGTGGCTTAAGCGGCCACCTCAGGCCCTCCGGGCTACCAGGTGAGAAGGGCAGGAGGGCACCTGGCTCTCTTGCCAGGGCTGGGCTCCTCCTGCTGGCCTCCTTCCTCCCCTGCCCTCCAGGAGACCCTGTCCCTTCCGGATCACAGACATCCCCCTGTTGCAAAGGGAGCTTCCAGGCTTCTCAGGGTTTGCCACACAGGGAACCGGAGCCGAACAGGGGCCTCAGAATGCGCCCATGCAGCCTGCAGGGGAGGCCAGACCTCGCCCAGTGACTCAGCAAAACCTGCATGAAAGGGGAGAGGCTGGGAGCATGGAAGTCAGGCCAGGCCACACTCTAATTTACTCCTCTTAAAGGTGAAGGTCCAACTGATTGGCCTGACTGAACCCAATGTCATGGGCACCAACTACCTCGTCCCCAGTCCTGTTACAGCCAGGGGGGCATGTGGCTCTCAGGGGTGTCTGAGCACCATCGTCCCAAAACATCATGGGCCCAGTGAATTCTAAGGTGTTTGAAGATCCTGGCACTGCCTGCACCCAGGGGCCACAGAGTGCAGCCCAGAGCCATCCTCTGTCCCTCCTGCCGGCTAGTCCCTGGAACTCTGGCATCAAGCCAAGGCCAGTCACCCAGAGAAGAACCTGCCCAAAAAGCACATCTCTTGCCGAAGAATGTGAAAGACAAACCCACTGCAGGCTGAAACTCCCATTGGACAAAAACCTTCAGCCCCACATCGCTCACAAAGCACAGTCTGCTGCCCTCCAACGAGGGACGAAGGGACTAGGGCCATCAGCGAGGTCCAGCCCCTGCTCCACCAGCACCCACCCAGCCCCACACACTGCACATGGATAGGTGTTCCTCGAGTTCTCTGAGTGCTCTGAACCCCGGAATGGTGGCTCCAGGCCCGGGTTGCCCTGGCGTCCCCACTGTGCCTGACACAGAGCCTCACACCCGGGAGAAGATCCAATCGGCCAACAGGACTGGAAAGAAACGGCCTGCCCCATTCCTGACCCAGGATCTCTGCTGATGGGAAAGAAGAAGGGCATGGACATGGGGAGGTAAAGAAGGGGCCCAGCACAGAAGCCTCAAGACAGACTCCCTCCACAGTGGCCCCACTCAGGCACTCACAGCCCAGGAACAACAACATTCCTGGGGATGTCAGGGCAGCCCCAGACGGGGATCGGACTGCTGAAAGCTGCATGGGGATCCCCAGGAAATGCCTTCTGTGCCCCCCTATATACTGTCATCCCCACCATGGCTCTGCTCTCCTAACCCCAGCTCCACGCACACTTCTGAACCTCTGCTGCGTCCCCAGGGTCCTGAGCTCTGTGACCCAGGGGAGTAAAGAAACTGAGCTTCCTTCTGGCCCGGGAAAAGGACAGCCATGGACTGCTAGCTACAGAAGCCATTGGCTGAATCAGAGCCCAGCACACACTGTATCAGCTCTGCGACCTTCAGCAAATGGTTTCTCCTCTCAGACTCAGTTTCCACGCCAGTAAATAACAGGTGATAAGTCTTCCACCATGTAGGAATGTTGTAAAGATTAATGCTGCACCAAGTATGTAAGATCCTGAGCACATGTCACGATATAGCAGGCCTCAATCGATGCTACTTATTCTCTATTTTACAAAGAGGACGAAGAGAGCATCAAGTGAAAGGAGGGAAGACAGGAGAGACACAAATAGTACGAAGGATAAGGAAATCACCTCAAAGCGGGCCACAAACTCCTTCAGGTTCGGGAATGCATCCAGGCACTTGGGCTCGAACATACGCAGTATATCCAGCAGGTCATAAGCCAGGAAATCCACATAAGTGAGCTAAAGAAAGGCAAAGGCCAGTGAGCACCCAACTCTGAACCTGGGGAAAACCATGGCTTCCCATCCCCCCCCCCCCCCACACACACACAAAGCCTTCCCCTTACCTTCTCCCCAGCAAACCAAGGCCTCGTCCCCAGAAACTGTGAGTAGAGCTTCATCTTGTCAGGGAGGCCCTCCAGGTATCCAGGCTTCAGTTTCTCCTGAGGCACAGAACAGCTGTCACCATCCTAGACTCAGACTCCCATGGAGAGAGGCAGGTGTCCCCAGGGCTGTGCCTGACCCCCAGCTGCCAGAGGTGAGCGGCCCTGACCCCTCACTGGAGGGGGCATCGTTGCCCAGGCCAGGATTTCTCCAAGCTGTGTTCAGCAGATCCCACTGGGTCCCACCTCCCATCTGTGGGAGGCTGTGGGAAGGCAAAGAACCCCACCTTGCTGTCCCTAGATCTCTCACCACTCATCTCCAACAGGCAATGAAGTAATCAACTGAAATGGCCTGGGGAAACAAGTCCCCAGTTCTGCCTGCTGGGGGGGCAGATAGGAGCGGCCCTTGAGCAGTCCCTGCAAAGGTGTGGAATTTGAGAGACGGAGGAAGGGGAGGTACAAAGCCATATCTCCCTGCTCTGCTTGCTGGCCAGTTGTGCTCAGGCCTGGGGCTGTCAGGAAGACAGTGCTGAGCGAACAAAGGAAACACACCATCCAGGAACCGAATTTCTGCCCTGGGCACTGACTCTACCTACCCTAAGGTTAGTACCCTAAGGAACTGAGTCCCAGTGTTCATCGGATGCCTTGAAATATGAGGGTCACTCTGGTGAAAGGATAGGGAGTGGCTTGGAAATCAGTCGCTCCTCGGGGTTCACATGACAATGAGACGCAGCTGCCCTCAAAACCCTGTCCATCCCAGCTCCCAGGGACGGGACTCACAAAGTCAGGGTTGTAGCAGATCCTGGCAAGGTATATGCGGCTGTCCATAGCCTCATTCTCCAAAATGTCCACACGAATCTTCTCCTCTTCTGTCTCCCCACCCACAGCCCACACAACAGACTCTCACCCTCAGCATCCCACCCAGGCAGGCCCAGGGGCACCCCACCGTTCCCCAAATCCTGACCCCAGCCCACTCACATAGGTTGTGTTTGCGGGCAATGTAGCGAAGGATGGCATTGCTCTGGGTGATCTTGTGAGACCCGTCAATTAAGTAGGGCAGCTGTAAGGACAACACGGGCAGGTGGGTAGGCCACGGGCTCCCCAACACCCCCTCCCTTAAGAAAGGGGAGACACGAAACCTGGCATTCACACGGCCTGCCCCTGCTAGCCACTTAATCAATCCATTGTAAAATGGAGGAATGAGCTGGAACAGAGGCCATGGAGGACAGGCAGGGACAAGAACCAGGAAGCAGAGAAGCTAGCAGAAGCTGGCAAATCCGGTCACCTCGGAGCTGGGAAAGCAGGCAGTGTAGACACCCCTCTCACTTGCCCCCACATCGTCACCACCCCCTGCACCTACATTGGGGAAGTCCAGGCCCAGCTTGAATTTTTCATTCAGCCACTGGCTTCTGTCATAGTCCGGAGCTGTGGTGGAGAAGATGGAGTGAAACAAACCCCCCAGAGCCCACTCTCATTAGGCCTGGGGAGGGGCTTGAGGGTTGGGGGATGCCCACGAAGGATCAGTGGCCATTCTCTCCAAAAGGGGGATCTGGAATCGGGAACACTAAGTCTCACACTCCAGGTGTGGGGGCAAAGAACACTCATAATGTTCTGGAAGCTGCATGAATAGGTTTACAAAATGTTTATGCAAGCCCTAAGGGGAACCCATCCCAAACCCCCTACAGGGGGTCCAGCAATGCCCTCTCATGTCCTGCCTCCTAAGGCCAGCTGCACCTGGAAGGAGTTAGGGAAGGGCAGGCCCTGCTCCAGCTGGGGGAGGGTGGCAGAGGGAGGGGCACGTGACCAGGGCATGGGGCGCTGGGTACCAGATCAGCAGGAATAGGGCAAAAGTCAGACCGCAAGGTGGATGCCATTACCAGCCCCCATGGTGTACATCTTCTCCTCATAGGGTGAGTCTGTGTACTCCAGGAGCAGGCGGATCGCGTGAGCCAGCTGTGAGAGACAAAGCCCAGGAAGGAGGTCAAAGGAAGAAGTCCTGCCTTGCTGCCTCCCACTACACCAGGTAACCTCACAGACCCAGCCCCCGCCACCCGTGGGCATGTGAGCGCGTGCGCGCACGCGCGCACACACACACACACACACACACACACACACACACACACACACACGCAGGAACAGGTCCACAGGCTGACAGATTGCTAGAAAGGACTGAGCTGCAAGGAGCTCCAAAGGGGCCTTCTGGTAGAAAGGGTCCTCAGGGAGCAGCACTTCCTGCCCCCGTGGGCCTCCATCCCACCCAGCACGGCAACCCCATTGCTCACCCCGCGAATGTCCCAATAACCCAAGACCATGACCATGGTGCTTGCTGGCTTTTGAGCTGAGTGGAAGGACTTCCCAGGACTGTGCTCCAATTTATCCCCAGAGGTAGGGTGGGCGGAGCCGAAAGGGACCGCCCCTTTCTGGCGGCCCCCACCCCCACAACTCGCTGGAGGCCAGGCCACCTGTGGAACACACAGACCTAAGGAGGCTCCCTCTATCTGTCCGCAGCCGCTGGGGGCGGAGCCGCCTCTGAATGCTGCTGCCCTCTGGATCACCACGCAATCCAGAGCTCTCTTTCTAGATCTGGAACAAGAGATGGCGCTTGGAGATCCGCCTAAATCACAAAAAAAGAACACAGGTCTGCTCTTCCCCGCTAAACATCGCTTCCCTTGGCCCTTGGTCGTTCCAGATCCTGCCAGCTCTAGGAGTTCTGCCAAAGTTAAGACCAAAGAGCTATATCCCTCGAATGCGGAGTTCAGGCCAGTCTGAAAATTCCTCCCAGGACAAGCCCCAGGGAACACACCATCGGTGGATAGGAACTACCGTCCAGGACAAGGGCCAGAGAAAAGGAACCCTGGTCTCAGTGTTTCCTTCAGGGCCTGGGGAGCCCCAGTCCTTCAGTCGCCTGCCTGAGACCCCTGACGCAAGTGGAAATGAATCAACGACTCTTGGGACCCGAGTTGTGAATGGAAACCCAGCCAAGGGCAGGGTTAGGAGATGCAGTCCCAGAGATACCCTGCCAGTCAGTGAGATGTCCCCACGTGGCCAGGACAGTGACAGGGACTTGATGGTGTCACACACAGAATGTGACTGAAAGAGGGAGCGAGTCCTCTGCCTGGCCAGGCACCCATCCTGCCACAGAGGGCAGACAGAGGGGGTGGCCTGCAGGAGGGTGGAGGTTTCCCCACAGGATCACAGTCCGGCTGGCCCCAGCAGACCCTAGTCCACGCATTCTGGACTGACCCTGGCTTCCCACCCACGTGTGCTTTTCTGTGGCTCGGGGAGGCTCAGGTGGCCTCTCAGGTTCTTCTGTGATCTGCGATCTGTGACAACAATGTCCTACTGGCCAACTTTCACCAAAGGCAGGAGACTATTTCAAACTGGTGAGTGGGACAGAGCTTGGCCCGTGGCTCATTTCCCTTTGTATAAAGGGTATTGCAAGGCTGCGGGGATGTGTGAAAACGGAAGAAGGGAACTTTAAAAAGCAAATGGGTTTACAGTTAAAGCACAGAAAAATGCATTACCGAAGCTTAAAATAGGTAACACTGTGGTAGGACAGCAAAGAGTGAACCCAGTCTTGGCATAAGGATTTCCAAGCACCGTGATCGACAGACAGTGCAGTGGGGAAAGAGGACACGGAGGCTTCAGCTGATCGCTATTCAGTCTCAGAAGTCAGAGGTCTGTCCGTCTGTGCCATGCTGGGGAGCTGTGGGGGTGTCACCTGAGCCCAGCAGAGCTCGGCCCCTGCTGCATATGCTCCCCACAATTCACCCCTGCCAGTCCCCAGTGTTCCAGGTCAGGGTCCAGGCTCAGGAAGTAGCCTTTGGGGTCAAGGTGAACTCCAGGTAGGTTGGGCCACAGGGAGGAGATGGGGGCCAATGCCGACACACATGAGCTGGCCTCTAGGTGGGTGTTTTCATAATACATTAAGGAGTTGTCACTTTGACTTCTATACATCTTGAGCCTGGAACAGCAAACATTACTAGATTCCACCGAGACATTCCATTTTTGAGCTAAACAAGAAGCAGGGTAAGAACATGTGAAATAATAGAACAGACATTGTTCCCCTGACTCTCATCCATGCCGTCGCTCCTGGATTGACAAGGAGTCACGGAGATGCTGTCGCCCAGTGGGCACGTCGAAGAAGACAATCCTGGCTGTGAACGATTGGAAGGCCCAGGGGAAATGCCAAGAAAGATGCTTCAACTATGGGACATATTTCCTGTGGCACCACTGAGAGGCAGAGAGGAGGAATATGGGGGAAAGAGGTGATACCTGGCAGGGTAGGACCCTGAGGAGACGGGAGATGCGCCCAGAGCTCCCAAGGCCCCTTCCGAAGAAAGAGGACAGTTCTGCAGAAGGAGGAGGAGGAGGGCTCACCTGGGGCACAGGACCCAGAGGATCAGAGCAGTGGATGCTGGCTTGGTGCAAGGCAACGGGGAGCAGTGGGGAGCAGGGAAGCTGGAGAGTGGCTTGAAGGGAGGGAATGTGGCCAATGGTTGCCTGGAGAAAGTCGGTCTCGGTGTTGTCAGGTCTTCTGGACATATATGTGTTCTCTCCTGATTTAAATTATTGAAAATTCGAATATTTTTAGGAACACATGAAGTTTGGAAGTCTGGTCTCTGGTATGACTTCGGAACAGCGCTCTGCAATTCCTTCAGGTTCCGCTGCTCACATTTTGGCCTCTCAAGGGAAAGGAGCAGAAGTCCTACATAAAATAGCCTCAGGATTCATAACTACATATTAGCAAAAAATGCCCAGCTAACTAGAATTTAAATAAAAATTTGGAAGAAAAAGAAATAAATCCAAAGAAAAAAAAAGAAATACCAAAGTACAGTGAAAATACCGTACATCATAGTAATATTTTTTTAAAGATTTTATTTATTTATTTGATAGACAGAGATCTCAAGTAGGCAGAGAGGCAGGGAGAGAGAGAGGAGGAAGCAGGCTCCCTGCTGAGCAGAGAGCCCGATGCGGGGCTCGATGCGGGGCTCGATCCCAGGACGCTGGGATCATGACCTGAGCCGAAGGCAGAGGCTTTAACCCACTGCGCCACCCAGGCGCCCCATCATGGTAATATTTTTAAGTCATTAATAGTATATGTAAATTTAGGCAATCCAGGATGCAAGAATACTACTTAATCTGAAAATAAGAGAATAAAGAGAACCATTTACAAGATGATGTCACACTGGAATTTAGAAAGAAAATATTCTATGGGCTTATCTTATTTTGTATAAGGAAAGACAACCAGGGCCTCCAAAATTGAGGAAGGGAACGGCATTCGAGGTGAAACATTTAGAGCAAGACCCAGAAGAAAAACACTGAAGTAGAAATCATTCCACTCGTGAAACCTTCAGTTAATTCTCTGATACCGTGGAGCAAACACAAATACAGCAAACATGTTACAAGAAAGAAAACCTCGGAATCATGTAGTTAAGAAGCCAATGAAGAAAAATAATAACCCAGAGGACACGTGGTTGTCAGGAACTTTCCGAGGAACTTTTCAAACTTTCACAAAGGACATGGGTTCCAGAGCTTGTCATAAGCCGCACTCAGGTATGGCAGGAGAACCTTAACTTGGAAAGGACACAGGTGGGGCAGACTCTGCCTCACAGTCATTTGGTGCCTAAATTCTACCACTAGGGACCCCAGCTTGGAGAACAGAATATGAAGTTTTGGGTACAAATGCCTTTGTGCTCCTGCAGAACTGGCTGAGAAAAGGAGAGAGGAGGAAGGATGGGAAGTAAGGGGAGAGGGAGGAGAGAGCAAATGTGGAAAAGTTAACCTCTGGGGTACACGGGACTCTGTTGCACTATTCTCCTTTTCTAGAAGTCTGATGTATCCATACTTAAAAAACAACAATTGACAGCATTAGCCAGGACATACAGACCTACATAAGTTCTTTTTTTTTTTTTAAGATTTTATTCATTCATTTAAGACAGAGAGTACAGAGAGAGAGAGAGCATGAGCAGGGGGAGAGGCAGAGGGAGAGGGAGGAGAAGCAGGCCCCCCGCTGAACCAGGAGCCCAGGAGGTAGGACTCAATCCCAGGATCCAGAGACCACGACCTGAGCTGAAGGCAGACAGATGCTTAACCAGCTGGGCCACCCAGGCACTCCTGGACCTACATGTATTCTTTGCCCATATAGAGGTTTCATCAAGGAAGACCTACCCCAACTACTTGTGGCGCTCCGATGTCTTAGGACTTTACTATCATTTTTTTTAATGCCAGTCTCCATCCCCTAATGACTTGTGTTCAACCAAAGGTGATTTCACCCCTTGGGGGACATTTGGTAATGTCTGTAGACATAGCTGACTGTCACCAGCAGGGCAGACTCCTGCCATCTAGCAGGGCAGGGGCTGGGAACGCTGGCAAACTCCAGGCTACGCACAGCACAATGGCATTGACGAAGAATTCTGCACTCAACATGTCAGAAGTGCGGAGGGGAAGAAACCCTAGCTTGATCCTGGGTTGAAAGCCACAATTGGACAAACACTGGCCCAGCAACGCCAGCAACCGAAAGGAGACCAGCTGGCAGAGAGGGCTGTCTCCAAGAGGACATGCAAACAGCATGTTTGGGGCCGGCACCCTGGCGGCAGGCACGGCAGACCCCAGGCTGCAGATCAGGGTCAGAAGGATGACAGGAGACAGACAGGAAGACAGGGACTGCACTGGGCAGCCTGGGTCCGGGGTCTGCATGGCGTAACTCCCGCTATCAGACAGCAAGCCCCTCTGAGCTCTCACCCATCGTTCAGGGTCAGGCAGCCCTGAGTCCTGGGCCAGGATAGTAATTCTTCAGGAGCCTTGGGGGCAAGCTGGGACATGAAGAACTGAATTTATTTTTCAAATGCATCTACCATGACTGAGAAGGTCGTACACACAGTTTCTACAATTAACGGCCGGCTCTCAGTGTCTATACTGGGACCCACTCTGGTTCTCACGGCCCGACGGCGTGGCCAATGTGGAGTCTAGAAGCACGCCATGGACTGCCTTAGACATGGACATGCGGGAAGGAGTCCTTGTGCAAACAGATCTGTTCCCCCAGTTTCCCTGCCACGCTGGCCTCCCAGGGACACTCATGCACCTCAGACGTGCAAGACGTACAGGCAGATGAAGGCCCCTTAAAGCCATAATATGGTGACAGTGCTCAAGGAGCTGTACCAGTGAGAAAGGTGGTCTCTTCCCTCCAGCCCTCCTCTCAGCCTGTCCCGTGGAACACAGCACGGGCCCTCCTAACACGCTAGGCTTCGCTTTTTGTGTTCCTTAGGTGTTGCCATATCTTCACTGAGAATTGGGATGGTATTGTGTATTTTGCTGGTTACGTGGTAGGAAGGAGATAACGGAACCACCATGAAGTAATTGTGTGCATTAAAAGAAGGTGCTCTCGGCCACCACCTCAATTTTCACTGTGACCCGGGAACTGAATCAGCCGTGAGTGGATACTGGTCCCACAGAGTTTTCCACAGGGACACTCACAGTGGTTCATCAGGCAGAAACCTGCATGGCCAATACACGATAGCAAACCTAACAGGGGAAATCCTCAAGGGATTTTTAGGAACCTGCAAAGCCAGTGTACTCTGACCCTGGGGAACCCTAGGGGTCTGCGGTATTGGAGAAAGATCCACTTGCCTTCCGGGGGCACCACAAATCAGAGACCCTCTCTGCGGACCAGGAAAACATCCCTGATCAAAGCATAATACTCTTCTCCCCTTTTCCTTCTAGTGTCTGCTCCGGGCTCTCCCCGAGTCCCAGCAACAAAACAGGAAAACATCACCTTCTAGAGCATCAGAGTAGTGTGAAGAAATGTAAAAGTTCAGAGCAAGTCACGGATTCCTGCTTTGACGGTGTCAGAAAGAGGGAGAGGAGGTCTCCAAACAGCCACCGCCCTCACGGGACCCCACGGGGCAGCCACGGCCAGGGTCACCAGGCAGCCCGGGCGGCAGCAGGGCCTGGAGACAGTCCTGGTTCCCAGGAGGGGAGAAGACAGGACATAGCAGTTGGGATGAAGGCTTTACTGGGGATCAGGCAGGGCCAGGGAGGGACCCCGCTGGGGGAGCCAGGTCTGCACCCTAGTCCTCAGGCAGCGCCTGGGGGAACTCAGGCAGAACCCGAGGGCCAGGGATGCGGTCGGACTCCACACACAGAACCACCACTCGGGGAAGAAAACAGTGCAGGAAGGATCATGTCTGGGGCGCACTCGGGTGAAGAAAAGTGGGGTGCTGTTCGCCTTTAAAGGTCCTGGACAAATTTGCATTGGGGAAGGTAAAGGGGCCCAGTAAGGCTGAATGCGAGTTACCAGAAAGAACAGGAGGGGAAGAAGCAAGACCGCTGGTTCCGGGGATTCAGGGCGGTCCAGCTGTGCTCCGGGGCCCCGGCACAAAAACACAGCACTGCTTCTTGCCAGCATCTACCCTCACGCAGTCCTACTTGCTGCCCCACACAGCAAGCTTTGAGTATACCGGCTGTGGGAGGAAGCGGCTGGACTTCATGTAGGCAGAGATCTTCTTCAGGCCCTGCGGGTGGAAAAGAAGGTCCAGCGTCAGGGTCTGCTGCCTCTCTGGCATTCATGCAGCCCCACTGAGGTGCACCAAGTTCGGGCCCCTTCCTGGTGAGGTCGGCGCTGACACACAGCACAGTCGGCCTGCGGTCCCGGGCTCTGGGACATCCCCCCTTCCACTTCTCTGTAACTAATGGGACACCTGACTAAGCTACAAGGCTCCACCTGGAGACTTAGATCCCCCATACACGATGATGGGTGTGCAATCCCCACCAACCGCCCTACAAGACAGGTCCCACTATCCAGCACAAGGGAAGCAGAGGCCCAGGTGGCTTCAGCGGCCACCTCAGGCCCCCGGGGATCCAGGTGCAAAGGGCAGGAGGGCAGCTGGCTCTCTTGCAAGGGCTGGGCTCCTCCTGCTGGCCTCCTTCCTCCCCTGCCCTCCAGGAGACCTTGTCCCTTCTGGATCACAGACATCCCCCCCCCCGTTGCAGAGGGAGCTTCCTGGCTTCTCAGGGTTTGCCACGCAGGGAACCCTAGCAGAACAGAGGCCTCAGAATGCGCCCATGCAGCCTGCAGGGGAGGCCAGACCTCGCCCAGTGACTCAGCAAAACCTGCATGAAAGGGGAGAGGCTGGGAGCATGGAAGTCAGGCCAGGCCACACTCTAATTTACTCCTCTTAAAGGTGAAGGTCCAACTGATTGGCCTGACTGAACCCAATGTCATGGGCACCAACTACCTCGTCCCCAGTCCTGTTGCACCCAGGGGGGCATGTGGCTCTCAGGGGTGTCTGAGCACCATCGTCCCAACACAGAGGGCCCAGTGAATTCTAAAGTGTTTGAAGATCTTGACACTGCCTGCACCCAGGGGCCACAGAGTGCAGCCCAGAGCCATCCTCTGTCCCTCCTGCCGGCTAGTCCCTGGAACTCTGGCATCAAGCCAAGGCCAGTCACCCAGAAAAGAACCAGCCCAAAAACCACATCTCTTGCCGAGGAATGTGAAAGACAAACCCACTGCAGGCTGAAACTCCCATTGGACAAAAACCTTCAGCCCCACATTGCTCACAAAGCACAGTCTGCTGCCCTCCAACGAGGGACGAAGGGACCAGTCCATCAGCGAAGTCCAGCCCCTGCTCCACCAGCATCCACCCAGCCCCACACACTGCACATGGATAGGTGTTCCTCGAGTTCTCTGAGTGCTCTGAACCCCGGAATGGTGGCTCCAGGCCGGGTTGCCCTGGCGTCCCCACTGTGCCTGACACAGAGCCTCACACCCGGGAGAAGATCCAATCGGCCAACAGGACTGGAAAGAAACGGCCTGCCCCATTCCTGACCCAGGATCTCTGCTGATGGGAAAGAAGAAGGGCATGGACATGGGTAGGTAAAGAAGGGGCCCAGCACAGAAGCCTCAAGACAGACTCCCTCCACAGTGGCCCCACTCAGGCACTCACAGCCCAGAACCAACAACATTCCTGGGGACATCAGGGCAGCCCCAATCGGGGATCAGACTGCTGAAAGCTGCCCAGGGATACCTAGGAAATGCTTTCTGTGCCCTTCTATGTACTGTCATCCCTACCATGGCTCTGCTCTCCTAACCCCAGCTCCACGCACACTCCTGAACATCTGCTACATCCCTGGCGTCCTGATCTCTGTGACCCAGACCTGAATGGACCCACAGTATACTGGTCCAGGAAAGGAGAGCCACTCTCTGGTGTCTACAGCAAGCAGCCGCTACCGGGAGCCCAGGACAGCCGGTCCTGCCTATGCGACCCTGACACATGACTTCTCCTTTCTGCCTCAGTGCTCTAATCTGTACTGTATGGCAGGTAACGATCTTCCGTGTAAGAATGCCATCAAGATTTCATTTCACACACTCTATGTCAAATGTGAGCCCGGATCCGGTGTAAGCATACCCTCAGCAAATGCTACTCAGTGTGGGGCCCCTGGGAGCTCAGAAGGCTGGGCGTCCAGACTCCGCCTCACTGGAGCACCTGCTTGAGGCTCTAATATCCCTCTCACTCGGCCCCTCTGTGCCCCTCTATCTCTCTTAAATAAATAAACAAATCTTCTTTAACATGCTACTTATTCTTTGTTTTCGCTGTAAGGTAAGAAAGTACTAGAGAAAAGAGAGAAGACGGAAGACCTATCATCAGTGAGGAGGCTCAGGGAATCACCTCAACTCGGGCCATGAACTCCTTCAAGTTCGGGAATGCTTCAAGAGACTTCGGCTCAAATATGCGGTGCAGGTCAAGGATGTCATAAGCCAGGAAATCCACATAAGTGAGCTAAAGAAAGGCAAAGGCCAGTGAGCACCTAACTCTGAACCTGGGGAAAACCATAGCTTCCCACAAACCCCAAAGCCTTCCCCTTACCTTCTCCCCAGCAAACCAAGGCCTCATCCCCAGAAACTGTGAGTAGAGCTTCATCTTGTCAGGGAGGCCCTCCAGGTATCCAGGCTTCAGTTTCTCCTGAGGCACAGAACAGCTGTCACCATCCTAGACTCAGACTCCCATGGAGAGAGGCAGGTGTTCCCCGGGCTGTGCCTGACCCCCAGCTGCCAGAGGTGAGCGGTCCTGGCCCCTCATTGGAGGGGGCATCATTGCCCAGGCCAGGATTTCTCCAAGCTGTGTTCAGCAGATCCCACTGGGTCCCACCTCCCATCTGTGGGAGGCTGTGGGAAGGCAGAGAACCCCACCTTGCTGTCCCTAGATCTCTCACCACTCATCTCCAAGAGGCAATGAAGTAATCAACTGAAATGGCCTGGGGAAACAAGTCCCCAGTTCTGCCTGCTGGGGGGCCAGATAGGAGCGGCCCTTGAGCAGTCCCTGCAAAGGTGTGGAATTTGAGAGACGGAGGAAGGGGAGGTACAAAGCCATATCTCCCTGCTCTGCTTGCTGGCCAGTTGTGCTCAGGCCTGGGGCTGTCAGGAGGACAGTGCTGAGCGAACAAGAAACTGTCCAGTAACTGAATTTCCAACCAAGCTGGAATGCTTCCAGAGATTTGGGCTCCAACAGGGGGAGCAGTTGGACTCTTCTTAAGATTATCAAGAACTGAGGCAGAGTTTCATCCCATACATTATCACTGCAATGTCAGTATAGGGACTGGCTTGGGGGAACAGTAGCTGCACAGGGTTCAAATGGCAAATAGATACAAAGTTGAGGGGACACAAGAGTCCAGTGTCCTGTCCAAAGCCTGCCCATCCCAGCTCCCAGGGAGGGGACTCACAAAGTCAGGGCTGTAGCAGACCCTGGCCAGCTCATTGGAGGTGTCCATAGCTTGGTTCTCCAGAATGTCCACACGAATCTTCTCCTCTTCTGTCTCCCCACCTACAGCCCACACAACAGACTCTCACCCTCAGCATCCCACCAGGCAGGCCCAGGGGCACCCCACAGTTCCCCGCATCCCGACCCCAGCCCACTCACATAGGTTGTGTTTGCGGGCAATGTAGCGAAGGATGGCGTTGCTCTGGGTGATCTTGTGAGACCCGTCAATTAAGTAGGGCAGCTGTAAGGACAACACGGGCAGGTGGGTAGGCCACGGGCTCCCCAACACCCCCTCCCTTAAGAAAGGGGAGACACGAAACCTGGCACTCACACGGCCTCCCCTGCTAGCCACTTAATCAATCCATTGTAAAATGAAGGAATGAGCTGGAACAGAGAGCATGGGGGACAGGCAGGGACAAGAACCAGGAAGCAGAGAAGCTAGCAGAAGCTGGCAAATCCGGTCACCTCGGAGCTGGGAAAGCAGGCAGTGTAGACACCCCTCTCACTTGCCCCCACATCGTCACCACCCCCTGCACCTACATTGGGGAAGTCCAGGCCCAGCTTGAATTTTTCATTCAGCCACTGGCTTCTGTCATAGTCCGGAGCTGTGGTGGAGAAGATGGAGTGAAACAAACCCTCCAGAGCCCACTCTCATTGGGCCTGGGCAGGAGCTTGGGGGTTGGGAGGTGCCCACCAAGGATCAGTGGCCAAACTCTCCAAAAGGGGGATCTGGGACACTAAATCTCACAGTCTAGGTTTGGGGGAAAAGAAGGCTTAAAAGGCACTGGAACCTGCATGAGTAAGCTTACAGAATGTTTATGCAAGCCCTAAGGGGAACCCATCCCAAACCCCCTACAGGGGGTCCAGCAATGCCCTCTCATGTCCTGCCTCCTAAGGCCAGCTGCACCTGGAAGGAGTTAGGGAAGGGCAGGCCCTGCTTCAGCTGGGGGAGGGCGGCAGAGGGAGCTGCAGGTGGCCAAGGCATGGGGCGCTGGGTACCAGATCAGCAGGAATAGGGCAAAAGTCAGACCGCAAGGTGGATGCTATTACCGTCCCCCATGGTGTACTTCTTCTCCTCATAGGGTGAGTCTGTGTACTCCAGGAGCAGGCGGATCGCGTGAGCAAGCTGTGAGAGACGCCCAAGGTCAGAGATGGAAGTCCTGACTAGGTGCCTTTAACAGCTGCAGGTACCCTCACAGACGCCAGGGCTCCCACCCGCGAGCACGTGCACATACAGGCATGGGCACCCCCTCCTCTTCTCCCCGCTGCCCCACCCCCTCGCCACACACACACACACACACAAGGGATTCAGAAACACGCCCACCTGAGAAGGACGGACCGCTGGAAAGGACTGAACTGCAGCCAGTCCTGAGCAGGAACATTCTGGTTGTATTGGTATCTACTGCACAGCATTTCCTGCCCCCGTTCATCTCCTTCCCACCCAGCCCGGCTGCCCCCTCGCTCACCCCGCGGATGTCCCAATAACCCAAGATCACGGCCATGGTCTGCAAGCGCTTCGGCGTCTTAGCGTAACGCCTAGGCCGAACTAGGCTGGAATTTCATCGGGGGGGCGGGGCCTAGTTGCGCCCGGAGGCCCCGCCTGTGCCGTGCCCCGCCCGGGCCAGCCTACACCACCGGAGGCTCTGGGCGCAGGCGCTGTGGGCGGAGACGCGCTCAGTAGGCCGCCGCCGGGCGGATGCAGGAGGGCGTTGTGGGGAATGGCCTCCTTGCCTCGGGCGCCCCGGGTTCCCCGACTGCCCGCGGCTCCCTGTCCAGTGCAGAGCTCTTTCCAGGTCTGGAAGCTGGCGGGGCGCTCGGAGGCGAGCCTGAATCACAGAAAGCGCACACCCTTCTCCCTCTTCTCCCCGGGCATCACTCCGCCTCGCCCCTATGCTGCCCAGATCTCAGGGATGAGGGGAGCCTCTGGCTGCCAAAATAAAGCCAAAGAGCGGTGTCCTTCAAACCGCGAGTGTAAAGCAGCACCTGTCCCGGGAAGCCAGACTCAGGCCAGTCTGAAAATTCCTCCCAGGACGAGCCCCAGAGAACACACCATTGGTGGGTGGGAACTACCACCCAGGACGAGGGCCAGAGAAATGGAACCCTGGTCTCAGTGTTTCCTTCAGGGCCTGTGGAGCCTCAGCTCTTCGGTCACGTGGCTGAGACCCTTTAGCTCAAGCGGAAATGAATCAATGACCCTTGAGACTGAAGTTGTGAATGGAAATCTAGAACCAGTCCCAACCAAGGGCAGGGTTAGGAGGTGCAGTCCCAGAGGTATCTGTCAGTCAGCAAGATGTCCCTACGTGGCCAGGACAGTGACAGGGAGTTGATGGTGTCACACACGGAATGTGACTGAAGGGGGAAGAGGAGTCCTCTGCCTGGCCAGGCACCCATCCTGCCACAGAGGGCAGACAGAGGGGGTGGCCTGCAGGAGGGTGGAGGTCTCCCCACAGGATCACAGTCCGGCTGGCCCCAGCAGACCCTCAGCCCTCTAGTCCACGCATTCTGGCCTGACCCTGGCTTCCCACCCATGTGTGCTTTTCTGTGGCTCAGAGAGTCTCAGGCGGCCTCTCAGGTTCTTCTGTGATCTGTGATCTATGACAACAATGTCCTACTGGCCACCTTTCTCCGAAGGCAGGAGACTATTTCAAACTGGTGAGTGGGACAGAGCTTGGCCCGTGGCTCATTTCCCTTTGTATAAAGGGTATTGCAAGGCTTCGTGGATGTGTGAAAACATCCACACAGGGTTGGATGGGAGGGTTCTCTAGAATCTTAAAAGGATTTAGGTGAGGGAGGTCTATCCCAGAGAAGTTGGGCTACACGGATCCACACCCCTTCTGTTCGGTAAACATGTTGCTATGCTCTTGAATTGTCCCTTTGTTGAAAGTCCTAACCCTGCTAGCTCTTCACTCAACAAACATTTCAGTACCTCTACGTGCTGGACTCTCTGTTTTGATTCTGAGAATGAAAGAAAAAATCCCAACCCTGAAGAACCTGTGCTTTAGAACCGTGCTGGGCACGCGGTATCTACCAACCACATGTGGGCCGCTGGTGCAACTGACAAACTCAGCTTTTCATTTCATTTCATTTTAATGAGTTTAATTTTTAAAACTGATACTCTGGGGCACCTGGGTGGATCTGAGGGTTAAGCCTCTGCCTTCGGCTCAGGTCATGATCCCAGGGTCCTACAATCGAGGCCCTCATTGGGCTCCCTGCTCAGCAGGGAACCTGCTTCCCCACCCCACCCCACCCCCTGCCCGCCTCTCTGCCTACTTGTGATCTGTCACATAAATAAATAAAATCTTTAAAAATAAAATAAAGTAAAAACGATACTCCATTTGGTTATAAAAAGCACTAAGGTGGTTTGGGACATGCTGGGTATGTGAATCAATTTTTTTCAACTGTAAATATTTTGAAATCTAGACACAGGTCAAATAATTCCAGTGAAAATTTAGGGTCCAATTTGAGATATGCTCTAAGTATAAAGTAGACATCACATTTCAAAGACTTAAGGGTGGGGGGAGGGGAGAAGCTTGTAAAATATTTCATTAATGATTTTTAAATTGATTTACATGTAGAAATTATAATATTTTGGATGTATAGGGTTAAATAAAATATATTACTAAAGTTACTTTTTTTTTCTCTTTGTACTTATTAATGTGGCTACTAGAACACTTAAAATTACACAGATGGCCAGAATATTTCCACTAGATGGTGTTGGTCTAGAGCAAGAGGAGGTCGACAAGGAGCCACCTGGTCTGGCAGTGCTGGGAGGTGATCCTGGATCCCACACAAAGAATTTTCCTCAGGGTCTCCCGACACAGCAAACAGCTGTCAAATGCCAAAGCTCAGCTCCATTAAAGCCATCCTCTGAAGGGCCCCAAAAGTGTAGTCTGGGTTCAGAAGGAGAATTTTATGTCATGTGTACCTTACCACAATTTTTTAAGTGTGGTCTAGACTCGCTCTCTGAAAGAAATTTTTTTTTATGTATCTTCTTTTTTTTTTTTAAGATTTATTTATTTATTTATTTATTTGACAGAGAGAGAGAGAGAGAGAGATCACAAGTAGGCAGAGAGAGAGGCGGACGCAGGCTCACTTTTCTGGGACTTGACCCTTGAGACTCTCAGACATCTCTACAAGTAGAACCAGCAGAAGGGATTAAGAGCCCCTGGCTTGGGGTGCCTGGGTGGTTCAGTCAGTTGAGTGGCTCAGGTCATGGTCTCAGGGTCCTGGGATTGAGCCCTGTAAAGGGCTCCCTGCTCGGCAGAGAGCCTGCTTCTCCCTCTCCCTCTGCCTGCCACTTGACCTGCTTGTGCTCTCTATCTCTCTGTCAAATGGATAAATAAAATATTTTAAAAAATAAAATAGATGCCCTGGCTACTGCTGATGGTTCTTACAAAAGGTATTCAAATACCTGTGTGTCCCTTCCCAGAGTATTTATTATAGATCTTTGACAAAGAAAGAACCTCAGGTATTTTCAGTCCCCTTGCTTTTGGGGGGCTCCCATCAGAGAAGCCAGAGAAAGCTATGGCTCTGGGGCCAGGAAGAAGGAAGGGAATCTTGACTGGCTGTCACCTGCAGGTGACATAGGGCACATCCTGAGGAAGGGACCAGGTCCTCCGCCTCAGCCAGCTGCCCACGGGGTTCCAGGGAGGCCTGAAAGAGATAACTGGCATTCCTCAAAGCCCCGCGGATGGATGGAGCCAGCCAAGGATTGCCCATGCGTAGGAAGAATGACTTCTTGGCGGGGTTGGTGGGGGCAGAGCGGCCAGTGAAGGGGGGCAGTCCTTATTGCAGTGGATCCTAAAACACTTCCTTAGAAGAATGCTGCAAAGGATAGTGCCTTGAAACATGTCACTGGATTTTTCCCTTGTGGATATGTTTGGTATTCGTTACATTTCGTGGGAGCAGGAAACGTTCTTCTGAGGTGTTATTCCTGGAACAGGTGGCTTTCCCCAAGCCACTGATTCCCTTTTTCACTTTTATTTTTCACAGGCACAGAATTACCTAACAAATTGTACTTCACTCTCGCCTTGAGTTCTAGGCAAGTCATAGCCAAATTCTGTCATCTGGAAAGAATACGGGATCTCATGATGTTCATTCTGGGTAAATTCGGGCCCTGACTCACTGCTGTTTCTTGTCTCTTTATTTCATTTTTCCCCCGATTCACTCACTTTCTACAATTTCGTATATCTTTTTATAAGACTCTTGGGGGAAAAAAAAGAATGAGAGAGAGCAAGACCAGAGTAGGAGAGAGACAGTCATGGGCATCTGAGAAGTGTAATTATTGTAAAAAAAAGCAACGGCCTGAACAGTCACCATCAGACACAGCATTGCTTTACTATCTGGGCCGAGAATTTTATTTTTTATCTTTTGTAAAGATTTTATTTATTTATTTGACAGACAGAGATCACAAGTAGGCAGAGAGACAGGCAGAGAGAGAGGCGGAAGCAGGCTTCCTGCTGAGCAGAGAGCCCGATGCGGGGGCTGGATCCCAGGACCATAGGATCATGACCTGAGCGGAAGGCAGAGGCTTAACCCACTGAGCCACCCAGGCGCCCCAAGGGCTGAGAATTTTAAATGACCGTGATGGACACTGTCACTGTCCTCCAACCAAAGACCATGAGAAATGCAGAGAAGTAGGAAGTTGGGTTTATTGGTCCTCGAAGCCAAGGAGAACGCGCAGAAAACCAGAGTGTCTCAGGAAGAGAGTGTGAGAAGAACCTCATCAGAAGATCCAGGTTCTGCTTGGGTGATGTGAGGAAGGGTCCCAGGAAGTGGGGTGGGGGGGCTGTCAGAGAGTTGGGGAGAGTTCTATGGTTGGGTATCTTGTCACAGTGCACTTTTGTTTGTGATTAGGTAAAATCATAAGGTGGTCTTGTTTTGTTTTTTCGTGGTCTCAGAGTAACTGGGATGACTTGTCCAATAGGGGAATAGAATGAAGAGGTACAACTTCCAGTTATCAAATAAATACGCCAGGGAAATAAAAAGTACAGTATAGGGAATACGGTCAGGAACGTTGCAATAACGTATGGTGACAGTTGGGACCTATGCTTCTCATGGTGAGCATTTCCTGATGTATATTAAATATCAGATCAGTATGTTTTATGACTGAGAGTAATGTAATCTTGTATGTGGACTACACTTTTAAGTTTTAAAAATAAATAAGCAAACAAGAGAAGAACAGGGTCCTATTGGATCTGAGCAGCTTGCAACGACACTGAGGTCTACACTCCATGCACACTCTTCTGAGATAGCAGGGACTACTTTCTTTGTTTCTCAGTCCCCCACCCCACCTTTGGGCCAATGACAAAGTCAGACCCCAAGACATTAATTTATGAAATCCAGATTTCTCCCAATGCTGACATTTTCCTAAGGTCAGAAGAGTGTGCATGGAGCATGGTTAAACCCGAGCTCATTTTTTTTCTTCTCCCTCAATTACAGGATGAGTGGTTGAACTGTCAATGTGGGAGTGGGTGAACTGTCAATGTGGCAGTGGGTGTGCGGTAGCACTGAAAGGCATGAGGCATTGGACAACTGTAAAATCGGCTATTAACAGAAACAAAACAACTCTTGGTCCTAGCAATAGGTCTCCAAGCCAAAAGGCTCAGTGCTGATTTCCTTTTCAAGGAAGCAAAGGAATTAATTTATCCTCTTTCTAATAGGATTGATGTGATTCAGTTTTGAATTGACATAATGTTAATCTCGATCCAAAGTCTTGAACAGAAGCAGCATCTTCAAGAAGGTTCCTAAGAATCTCAGTTTAAGATTTCCAATAGAATGGACATGCAGGCCTCAGGAGGAAGTGTTGTATATCTTTTGAGCTGGTAAATATTAACCTGAGGATCAATACTTTGCAGTTCTAATGTTGGGTCAGTTAATAGGATACTAAGGTCCTCGAAGTTCAAGGGAAGTTTAACTTAGGTGTCTTTTCCAGAACAGGAAATCTCCTACTGTTGATCACAGGTGAGTGGTTTGGAAAGGTAGCTCAGACCTGTTAATGATAAAGCTAGAGTTTTTGTCTGAGTCCCTTGAGGAATGGAATCGTATTTCAATCATATCCTGTAATAGGCTAGAATCTAAGATTGGGGGGCAGGATTTTCAAACACATGAACCAACCTTTTATTGATTTATAAGAATATAACCTTTGAGTCCCGTGGGGGTTGATCTTATACACATTAAAACTAATGGTAGTATTTTAGGCGTGGAGTTTAAGGAAACTTTGTTCAAAGTTCAGCTTTTAGGATTCCATTAGTTCTATTTTTCCTAAGGACTATGGATGACAAGAATAGCAAAAGTTTTGAGATAAAAGGCAAACTTTGTAGAGTTCCTTAATTCCAGTACCAGTAAAATAAATGTTTGTAATTATTAGAGAGACAAGTGGAAATTTCCCGGGTGGGAGACAAAATCAAGCGAAAAAAAATTTTTTTTTCTCCAGTTAGTATCATAGCTCCCTGGCAAGAAAAATCTTTAATTTTCTGTGAGAAGAAAACAGAAAATAACCCAAATGTGTTTATAATCCATTGCTAGAGGAACTATATAAAGTCCATGCAAGTATGAAGGACTCTCAAGACTTTGGTTCTTGTCCACATCCTACCTTGACATGATATTTTAAGACATCACCAGCAGTGTGACATGTCTTTTTTTTTTTTTTTAAGATTTTATTTATTTATTTGACAGAGAGAGATCACAAGTAGGCAGAGAGGCAGACAGAGAGAGGAGGAAGCAGGCTCCGGGCGGAGCAGAGAGCCCGATGCGGGGCTCGATCCCAGGACCCTGAGATCATGACCTGAGCCAAAGGCAGCGGCTTAATCCACTGAGCCACCCAGGCGCCCCAGTGTGACATGTCTTAAAAATATTCTTAGCAATACTTTATAGTACGCCACTGATGTTCGTTTAATATTGTTGTTGGTGTCTTTCTGCTATTATGAATAATACTGTGAAGCATCTTTACAAAACTCCATTTAAAAGCATTTGGTTTGGGATGCCAAGGTGGCTCAGTTGTTAAGCATCTGCCTTTGGCTCAGGTCATGATCCCAGGGTCCTGAGATCGAGCCCTACATCGGGCTCCTTGCTCAGCAGGAAGTCTGCTTCTCCCTCTCCCACTCCCCCTGCTTCTGTTCCCTCTCTTGCTGTGTCTCTCTCCGTCAAATAAATAAATGACATCTTAAAAAAAATATATTTGGTGCTACACATCAGCCATTCCAAGAGCACAAAATTCATCCCTATGCAACTTTTCCCACTTCTGAATTTTTCCATTTTCCAATTTTCCAAATCAGGGATTTATCTATGACAGTAAAAAAATAGCCCCTTTGTTGGGGTGTCTGGGTGGTTCAGTCAGTGGAACATCTGACTCTTGATCTCAGCTTAGGTCTTGATCTCAGGGTTGTGAGTTCAAGCCCCACACTGGGTTCCATACTGGGTGTGGAACCTACTTGAATAAATAAATAAACAATTTTTTTTAATCGCTAAAAGAGTGGATCTTAAACGTCACCAGGGGACACCTAGGTGCCTCAGTCAGTTAAGTGTCTGACTCTTGATTTGGGCTCAGGTCATGATCTCAGGGTCATGAGATTAAGCCCCATGTCAGCTCCGCACTCAGCATGAAGACTGCTTCTCCTTCTTCCCATCCTCCCCTTCTCTCTCTCTCTTGCTCACTCACTCGCTCGCTCTCAGATTTAAAAAAAAGTTCTCAGCACACACAGAAGAAATGGTAACTCTGTGAGATGATGGATGTGTTCATTCCCCTTACTGTGGCAACCATTTCACAATCTGTATGTGTATCAAACCGTCACATTGTACACCTTCAAGTTCCACAGTGTTATACACCAGTTTTATCTCAGTGAAGCTGGAGGGAAGGATCATAAGAAGGTCTCAGAACCATGGGCAGGAGGAAGAGGGGGAATCTGGAGGCAGCTTCTCGCCGTGGCCTGAGTTCGAATCCTGACTCTGCCCTTTACCATCTGGGGCATCTGGGGCGAGTTACTAAATCTCTGTGCACCTGCATCTCCTCCTCGGGTTACCATAGTACATGCATGCCTCATACGGTTTGTTCTTTCTCCAGATTTTTACCAGGCATCTAATTAATGTGCTTGGCACTCTTGTGAAATTCAGCAGTGACCAAAACAGACAAAAGTTCAGATTTGACAGAGATTTCATTCAGTGGGAGTTGTTCGGGAGATTAAATCTGCTAAGACACGAGAAGCCTTTAGAAGCAGGGCCTTGTACACAGTAAATGTTCAATAAATGGGCACCATCTTCACCCATGCCTGTCTCTGCTGGCCTCTAGCTGTGGGGCTCCCAGCAGCTGTCAGCATATTTGGTCATATGGGTTCCCATCCAAGGTCCCTCGAGGCTCTGTTGTTCTTTGAGAATTGATCCGACATTTGGCTGTGGACCTTCCACCTAATACCTCAGAACAACACAGCCTCCGCCCTGACCGAGGGCTCAGTTCCTCAAACCCACAGAGGCTGGAAATGGTCTTGTTCCTGCTTTTTGCCTGAGGGCACAGAAACCTAGCACCAAAAGGCAGCCCCCCCCCCCCCCCCCCCCGCTCCCCAGCACCCTGGGACATCCCCTTCCCCTGGCCTCTGCTCCTGGACACCTTGAGGAGTGATAACTGCCCGGCAGCCAATTTAAGTGTGACCAAGTTGTCTAGGAAAGGGCACTGACCCTCTTGAAAGAAGGGGCCTGTTTGCATTTACTAATAATCCCAGCCGACGGTTCTTGAATGCCCATCACATGTCTACTATACACACTTTCTCGCTGAACTCTCAAAACGTCTCTTTGAATGACATATTTCTTCCCCCATTTTATGGATGAGGAAGCTGAGGCCCAGAGAAATGAACTAACCTGCCCAAGGACACACAGTAAGCCACCAAGGAACTTTTTGGACTGGCTTTACCCAGGATATCACGCTGCCTACAAAGGGCTGCAGGGTGAAACCACAGGATGGAGGATCCAACAACAAACCAAGGCTGCTTCCAAACCCAGTGGGAGCTGACACTAGGCAGACTTGGCAAATAAACTAAGAGGCCCTCATATGCCCAGCACAGCGGATGTTTCTTAGATGGCTTTGTGCCTTTGTATTCGTTACTGTTATCTCAACTTCTCCGGGGTGCCTAGGTGGCTCGGTTAGGCCTCTGCTTTCGGCTCTGGTCATGATCTCAGGGTCCTGGGATCGAACCCCACATCAGGCTCCCTGCTCGGCTCCCTCTCTCTCTGCCTGCCTCTCTGCCTACTTGTGATCTCTCTCTGTGTCAGTAAATAAATAAAATCTTTAAGAAAAAAAAAGAAACTCAACTTCCCAAGGCCAGAATATTCCAATGTTCTTATAGATTTTATAAACACGTCAAGTGGTGTAAGCATGGCAGCAGATGTGTCAGAGAGAGAGACCATAAGTCAGAAAGAATGTGCTGGAAAGCTTCCGAGCAGTGCACCAGGGGTCAAAAACTTTACTGAGTTGCAAGAGGCCCCTTGTATTAAACCTCTGGGCTTTTGGATAACATGAGAAGATCAGTGGCGTTCTGAATACAAACAAATACAAAGCAAGTATGCAGAGGAAGGGTGGTACCAGGCGCGCAAGGCAATGAGCTGGGTCTGGCAGGAGCACAAAGCAGGGTATAGGCTGGGCCCCAGGACGCTGGCCATGTTCTTGCGTGTATTCAGGAGGTCTGACCTGGAGCAGGGGAGAAGCGGGGGCCTCCAGGCAGCAGTACTGGTTGCAGTGCTGGTGGTGTGGTTCAGGATGTTCTGTCCCTGGTGGAGCATCAGGGGTTGGGGACCACCCCAGAGGAGGGGCCGAGAGAGCTGGGGTCTCGTTGGGCAATCTGAGACTCCAGGCTGACCCCAGCCTGGCTGAGAAGAGACCTATAAACATGCGGGCTCATGCTGAAGAGGTTGGGAGGGAAGGAAAAGCTGTGGCTTCCTGGCATGGAGGGGTCAGGACACCCCTCCAACCCCCAGGTCCCTGAACCTTCAGCTAGGAGGCCAACCGCCGCCCACCACCTGCTGGGTGGGAACCTTCTCAGGCGGGGCCTGCCTCTCGCACTGGCGGGCTCTGAAGGCAGGGGCAAGGCTACTGGTGCCCTAGCTGGGGGTGGCTGGGACCAGAAATGTCAGCTCTCCCCTCTGAGCTCACCCCCTTCACCACAGAAGGTGCAGTAACCCCTTTACTCTGCAGGCTAGAGAAGGATGGGAGAGGAGCCGGGGTGGGGGGACATCGTCTGGCTTCGGGTAAGCCACGCAAGAAGGCTGGGGTAGCCTGACACATCCCACGTTTGGCAGGCGGCGCGGTTACCAGAAGGATGCAAGTTTTAATCAGTCCTGTGGAAGGCCCAAGTCGTCGCTCCTTTCCTGGGCAGGATGGCTCCCAGCAGCGCCCCCTGGTGGCCAAACGTGCAGCTCCCCGGTGGGGAAAGGCCGCACTTCAACCCTGCAAGCCGGCAATCCGGCAGGCCCAGCACGGACAGCCCGGCCGCTCTGTTCTCCGCGCCCCGACCTGCGGCACCGCTCTGGGGAGGGGCGCGCCTGGGTCCGCACGACGGGGACAGCCCTTTAGGCGTCACCTTGAAACTGCCACTCTTTAGGTTTTCGGGTTCTCTGCTCAGGTCCGTAAGCCTCACCACTGCCCCACAACCCCGCACTCCGGGGTTGGCTCAGAGTCGCGGCCTCCCTGGTGAGACCCTAGTAAGTGGCATTCGGAAGACAGTGGCTGTCCTTTATTGACTAGCGGAAGGTGAGGCCCTCCACACATGTTTAGTTCCCATGAGGCGGAGAGTAGTACTAGCCTTTTTTCACCCGTAAAAAACGGAGACTGCTTGTTTGTCCTGGCTTGTTTTCTGTTGAGGTGAAATTCTTATCAGGTCACATTAAACACTGCAAAGCGAGCAATTCAGTGGCTGTCAGTGCATGCACTGTGTTGTGCAAACATCTCTAATTCCAAAACATTGTTATCAACCCAAAAGGAACCCCACACCCATTAAGCAGTGAGTGTCCCCCATCATTCCCCTTCCTCAGACCCTGGCAGCCCCCAGCCTGCACTTTGTCTCTTTGAATTTCCGCCTTCTGGCAATTTCACATTAACGGGGTCCTCTCGCTGACCTTTTGTGTCCAA
Organism: Meles meles; assembly: GCF_922984935.1. Taxonomy (NCBI): domain Eukaryota; kingdom Metazoa; phylum Chordata; class Mammalia; order Carnivora; family Mustelidae; genus Meles; species Meles meles. The sequence goes on from NC_060066.1 coordinate 121,831,314, forward strand.
CTTCTTGCCCTTGGTGTTAACCCACGGTGTGGTCTGTGTCAGACCTTCCTTTTGTGGCAAATGATGTTCCATTGTATGGTTATACCGCGTTTTGTTTATCCATTCATCTGTTGATGGGCATGTGGGCTCTTTTCACTTTTAGGTTATTGTAAACAGGGCTGCTATGAACATGCATGCCCATTTATTTATTTATTTGAATAACAATTCTCAATTCTTTGGGCTCTATCTTAGAAGTGGTATTGTGGGGTCAGGTAGTAATTCTATGTCTCACTTTTTTATTTTATTTTATTTTATTTTATTTTATTTTATTTTATTTATTTGACAGAGCGAGATCACAAGTAGACAGAGAGGCAGGCAGGGTTGGGGAGAGAAGCAAGCTCCCTGCCAGGCAGAGAGCCCGATGCAGGGCTGGATCCCAGGGCCCTGAGATCATGACCTGAGCTGAAGGCAGAGGCTTAACCAACTAAGCCGCCCAGGCACCTCTATGTCTCACTTCTTGAGAAACCATTTGAATCGTTTCCCACAGTGGCTGCCCCATTTCACGTTCCCACCGGCAGTGGATAATAAGGGTTGCAATTTCTCCATGTCCTTGCTGACCCTTGTTAATTTTTCTGTATCTTTTTTTTTTTAATTATAGCCATTTGTGAAGTTGTACTGAGGCTGATTTTTTTTAAGTGAATCGACTTAATATTTAAAGATTTTACTTATTTACTTATTTGACACACAGAGATCACAAGTAGTCAGAGAAGCAGGCAGAGAGAGAGGAGGAAGCAGGCTCCCCACTGAGCAAAGAGCCCGATGCAGGGCTCCATCCCAGGACCCTGGGATCCTGACCTGAGCCGAAGGCAGAGGCTTTAACCCACTGAGCCAAACAGGCGCCCCAAATCGACTTAATATTTAAAGAAAACTATTGGGGCACCTGGGTGGCTTAGTCAGTTAAGCATCTGCCTTTGGCTCAGGTCAGGATCCCAGGGTCCTGGGATTGAGACCCACATCAGCTCCCTGCTCAGCAAGGAGTCTGCTTCGCCCTCTGCCCCTCCCCCCTGGCTTGTGCTCTCTCTCTCTCATTCACTCTCTCAAATAAGTAAATATTTTATGTTAAAAAGATCCTTTAAAAAAATAAAATAAAACAAAGGAAACTATTGGGGTGCCTGGGTGGCTCAGTGGGTTAAAGCCTCTGCCTTCGGCTCAGGTCATGATCCCAGGGTCCTGGGATGGAGCCCTGCATCGGGCTCTCTGCTCAGTGGGGAGCCTGCTTCCTCCTCTCTCTCTGCCTACTTGTAATCTCTGTCTGTTAAATTAAAAACAAAAAAACAAAGGAAACTATTAAGAAAATAATAGCATGGCATATGTGGATAGGGCAGCTAAGACTGGCAAACACAAAGCCTGTGGTTTCGAGGTAGAAAAACAAATTCACGCCAGTGTGTCACTCTTCTGTGGCCCACTTTGCCTCCCCTCCAGCAACCCAGACCAGACCCAACCCTGATTCTGCAAAAGTCCAGCTAAAGCTTCTCTATCTCCTGCATCAAGGTGAGCATGTTGAGGCAAATCTCTTCTAGGTCAGAGAGCCTTCCTTGTGTCTCCCATTCTAACCCCGCCAAGCCCAAACTACCTCTGCAGGCTCTGCTACAGTCCTGTGCACCAGAACGCCCAGATTTGGGTCCCTGGCACTCCCAGGTCAGGTCTGTGGGCTAGCCCCACCCTGACCTTTCCCCACAATTTTGGTTTCTAATGTCTTACTAAAGTAAAGAGTATAGAAGTTCAAAGTCTGCAATTTGATATATTTTCACAAATTCAACACTCTGCACAGCCACCTCTCAGACAGAAACAGAACATTATCAATCCCCCTCCTCTCCCAGACATCCCCAGAGGTTTGTACTAGGCTTAACCCACTGAGCCACTCAGGCGCCCCTGATCTGAGGATTAAATCCGGTCTTATCTGCATATGTAATTTCTCAATAAATATTAGCCGTTGGTTCTACCCTTGATGGCTCAATTCAGGGCCCCAAACTCCCTGCCAGTGCCATTCCCTGACCACCCATGGGGAGCAAAGTGGAGTGGGGCTCAGGATCTTGAATAGTAAAACCAAAGGGCCAGAGTGTACGTCTCCAACCTTGTCCAGAAGAAACCTTGTCCACATCAGCTGGCCCCTGAGCAGCTCTCCTACAGGAGTCCTGGCTTAGCCTAAGCCATAGCTCTCACTAGGCAGATTCATACGTCAGCCAGCCTGTCTACTGGGTTGGCAAAGTGGGGCCTCACTGCATGAGTTAGTGGGTGTGGGTGTCTGGAGAGGGTGCCCCAGCCCAGCCGGAAACCCAGAAGCTTCAGAATACGGAAGCCAAAGCTGTCCTCAAGAAGGTCTCAGTACTGCCACCCCATGGACAAGTTGATACTGCAAAGGGCTACGGGTCAGGAGCAAGTTCAAGAAGCTGAAATTCAGCCTATAATATGCTCACCAAGGATCTGGCCCTGGCACGGCTACAACCACCGGAGGGAAAGACGACCTTTTCCCTATCCAAAGATACCAGCAGTTCCGTGAGCTGTCAGGGTTATGTCTGCCCAGAGGGCCCACGGTTTCCTAACTCAAAGGCAACACTTAGGTGAACATCTACCCTGGATTTTTGCATGACCCTGGTGCCCAAGCAGTCACGCAAGCTGCCTGGTGCACAGGGACAGGACATGGCGGGGGGGGGGGGGGGGAGGGGGAGAGCCATGCACCTGGATTATTCATGGTGGGGAATCCAATGCCCGGCAGGCCTCCCTGGGGGAGCCTTGGCATGATATGTCCACTCCCACAGCAGCGCTGAGCCCCAGGACAACTCTGTGGGCCCTGAGCCCAGTTCCACTACAGAAAGGGATTGGGGGTGACGCGGAGGGGACTGTAGCTTCTCCTAATGTATAAGCTTCTGCAGGATGCTGCTGGGAATCGGGGACCTCCTCTACGGACAGGGGCAAGCGCCAGTGGCCTCAGTGGAAACACAGCTGCACGCACATCAGGCTGCTGGTGCCCAGGGACTTGAGGACCAGGCTGCCACCTCTGTCAGGCAGGATATGCACTGATAAGAGCCCCTGGGTGATCAGGGAGCGAAAGCCGACTGTTCTCTGCTCACCGAGCTGTGTTCCCCAGCATGAGGCTGTGTTGACCCAAGGAAGGGGCATCTTGTTCTAAACACACAAAGGCACCCTATAAGCCAGCATGTCTCTCCCTGGGGCACAAGGAGAGGGCGCAGCACCGACCAGGGTTGTTCAAAACCCTGGTTCCAAGTCACTGCTCACCAAGTCACTGCTCCCTGAACTTTGGGGGGAAAATCCTATGCTCAGTGCTTTGATTCTGCTATCACAAGCTGGAAAGTAGCTTTCCTGGTCTGGGGTACACCTTCTGTGAGCTGAGTTAGTGGAAGTCTGTTCCTGGGGACTGGTTATCTCTGGGCGCTGTGACAGATTCAGCGTCTGAGCTGCAGGACCACCCGCCCTCTCGAACTCCATCTCCATCTCCATCTCGACCTCTACTATCCTCCCACGGCCCTCGGCGAGGACTGCAAAGGAGTCTCCCCTCCCTTCTCCTCCCCTCTTCCCACCCTGCCTGGGCACCAGCCTCCCTCCCAAGCAAATGTCTTTCCAGACTCTGCGATGTGAGGGTAATGGATAATCTCCATTATCCACCATGGATATCTAACTTTTTTTTAAATTTCTGCTTGGACTCCATCTTATTTCAAAGTAATTTTAGGCTGCTGGCAGGAGTAAGCACACCCCTGTCTAACTCATAAGACTCTTGCAAAAATTAAACATGGAAAATAATCAAACACAATACAGGTGGGATGTTGTTGCTGTTTCTCTCCAAAAGGACTTAGCCCACCCTTCTCTGGTGCCCCAATGGTAACTCTTTAACTTTCCAAGTCCTCTGGGCTGAACTCAGGTATGATGTTTGATTGTCTCCTCCCCTACTGGCTTCCGCTGTGGCTTTGAAAGTTCCATCAATGCACGGAGGGTTTTCTATGTGCTGGTCAAGTCTGCTAAGAGTTTTAAATGCAATATTGAATATCAACTCAGTAGACCCTTGTGTCCCGATTTTTTTTTAAGATTTTATTTATTTGAGAGAGTGTGTGTGTGCATGAGTGGGGGGAAGGGCAGAGGGAGAGATCAGACTCCCCTCTGAGCAGGGGCTCCATCTCAGGACCCGTAGATCATGACCTGAGCCACCCAGGAGCCGCACCCCCATTGTGTAGATAAGAGAACTGAAGCTCAGAATTCCTATAATTTATCCAAGATCTCACAGGTAACGAGTGAAAGAGCTCGAAAAATCACCCAAAATGGTGATTTTTATCCCAGGGAACACGGACTACTCAGAGGCCTCGCTGGCAGTGTGTGGAGTGGGTCAGGGGTAAGGTTTGTGGCAACTGGAGAGCACCCCACCACCTGGGTGCATTCACGTTCCCAAGTTTCTGCCACCCTTGGATCAAGCACTAGTCCTAACTGCCTCCTGGCAAAAGCTGCTCTGCAGGCCCACTGCTACCACTCAGGGCCTCATCATCCATACCTGGGAGGCTGCAAGAGCCTCCTCCGTGGCCTTTCTGCCTCCAGCCTCTGCTCCCCAGAGCCAGACCCCATCCTTTCCCGGAGACCCCAATCCTACAGAGTCCCAGCCCCGCAGACACTCAGCACTCTCAGGCCCACTGCACGGACCATCATAAAGTGGGAGGAACAAGGACTTTGCACCCATACGGTTCTGGGTTCAGATGTCAGCTCTGCTATTTGCTAGTTGGGTCCGCTGGGGCAAGGCGCTTCACTTCCTGGGCCCCGGGTCTTCTCTAGGAGGAGCACCATGATGAGGGCCAGTGCGTGGCCCACAGGCACGCTAAATGCATGTGTAATCCTGAAGAGTTCAGCCCCGTGGCAGCCCAGCAACTGTTTGCCTCACTGGTGGACACACAAAGTGGCAGACAGCTTGGTACTCTCTCCCCTTCCTATGTCGCTGCCAAACCTGGGAAGTCAGGGAGGACTGGGGGACCTGGCCAGCTCATAAATGGAACACGCAGGATCCAAACCCAGGGTGGTTTCTTGTCTGCAAGATGCAGATGGAAACTCCAGCTGCACGTGGTCTGGTGTCTGCCTGGAGAAGACAGGCGGCGGGAGCCGGTGCTGGGACACCGTGCGGCCTACCTGGGAGGCAGGAGAGCCAACGGGCCTCCAGCGGAAGCCGAGCTCCTCCCCAGACCGAAAGCAGGCCTTCGGGGTAGGGCTGTTCTCAGCCCTTTACAGACCTTGCATCTGATTCTCGGGCCCCCCCCCCCCCCCCCGCCCCATCACAGTAAACTAAAATGCACCCGAATCCCTCATCAGATAGAATACTTCTTTGCTTTAAATGTAAAAGGGCTTTTATAAATTTACTTTTGAAAATACTTGACTATGAGTAAGTCATTTAATTTACTCTTGGCTGTGATTTCTCTTCAATCATCCTGCATCTCCTGGAACTCTTGCCAAAAATCCAACTTACAGATTGTTTTCAAATATAATGACATATGTATGGATACCAAACTTAAGGGATATTAAAATTGACATGCTACTTTCTGAAAGCATTTGAGTAAACCTTCACCATGCAGTCTATTTAATATTTTGTAGCGCCCAAATCTTTTCTTTTAGGGCTCTGACATTTCTCAGGCCTTGGCAAGCCCGCCCCGGGCCCTGGGGAGGACGGCTTTGCTCTCCGAGCGGAGCTGGTACAGTTGGAGCCCTCCAGACCAGCAGGCCGCCCCGCAGGAATACCCACCCCGACTGTTCGGGGCATCCTAATCTGGACAACCTTATTCTCATCTTGATAACAAAATAATTAGCCAAACGTTAAGTTAAATGTGATTTAATACTTAAACCGTCATTGGAGTTTCAGAGAAATGAATTTACAAATGAGGCAATACTTCGAGGGGGCAAATGTTGTGATGTTGTTCTTGGAAATTAGGATGACTATCATCCTAACCAAACCCTACCACCCCCCTCTCCTGTGGGGGGTATAGCCAGGACCCGTCCCTCCTCCCACAACCCCACCAACCCACCCAGACAGGGCCTCTGGGAAGGTGGAAGTTTTGTGACTAGCCAGGAACAGCCCCCCAGTGTAGACTTCACTGAGGACTGGCCCTGCAAGGCAGACTGGATGACATGGATATTGCGCTCTGCGCTCTGAGACTTTTATTATTATTATTATTATTATCATCATCATCATCATCATCATTACTTTGGTGGGGGCCTTTTAAAGCAGACCAGTGTTTTAGTTTTGGGTTTTTTTTTTTTAAAGATTTTATTTATTTATTTGACAGAGAGAGAGAGAGACAGATCACAGGTAGGCAGGGAGGCAGACAGAGAGAGGAGGAAGCAGGCTCTCCGAGGAGCAGAGAGCCAGACGTGGGGCTCGATCCCAGGACCCTGGGATCATGACCTGAGCCGAAGGCAGAGGCTTTAACCCACTGAGCCACCCAGGAGCCCCAGTTTTGTTTTTTATATGCCCATCATGGGGCTCAAACTCATGACCCCGAGACCAAGAGTTGCATGGTCTACCGGCTTAGCCAGCAGGGGCACCTAAAGCAGATCAGTTGTTTGTTTGTTTGTTTCAAGATTTATTTATTTATAGGGCGCCTGGGTGGCTCAGTGGGTTAAAGCCTCTGCCTTCAGCTCAGGTCATGATCCCAGGGTCCTGGGATCGAGCCTCACATCAGGCTCTCTGCTCTGCAGGGAGCCTGCTGCCTCCTCTCTCTGCCTCCCTCTCTGCCAGCTTGTGATCTCTGTCTGTCAAATAAATAAATAAATCTTTAAAAAAAAAAAAAAGATTTATTTATTTATTTGAGAGCAAACGAGTGTGCCTGCACCTGTGCATGCACAGGTGCTGGGGGAGGGGGGGAGGGGGAGACAGAATCTCAAGCAGATTCTCCTCCTCAGAGAATGTCCTCTGACTGCAGAGACGTCCGCACACACCTGTGAAGCAGGGCCTGAGGACAGGCAGGACATGACTCCAAGAAAAGGGAAGAGGGGAAGGAGGTGGCAGCACCACATGGGAGGCTTTGGGGAGGTAGGGGGCAAGGAAAGGACTTTAAGCTCGGTTTATATATTTTCATTCATTTCTATTGATAAGCAATAAAAAAAATATATATGTATATATATTTATACATACATACATATACATATATACATATGTGTGTATATATATATATATCTTGGACATGGTCATTTCATTCATAGGCATCTAGACTGGGGGAATATCCATAAAGCCTGTAAAGATAATACTAGCTACTACCTATTGAGCACTTATTATCTTATATCCAGAGATAGGATTGACTGAATGAATCCAAAATCATCCCGTGAGGACAGTGCTATTATTATCCCCATGAAATGGGTGAGGACCTAGAGAGAGGCACAGAGAGGGGAAGTAGCTCACCCAACGTCACACAGCCAGATAGCAGTGAAGCCAAAATGCAACCCCTGGCAGTCTGATTCCAGAGCAAACACCATTAGCCATGACATTAGGCCAAGGTCATTCTTAACAAAGAGTCATGATGGTAAATGATGGTGAGGCTTACCATGGAACAGCATACAGTAATTAAAACGTATACAGGCATACCTCATTTTATTGTGTTTTGCTTTATTGCACATGTAAAAATACTGGGTTTTTTACAAACTAAAGGTTTGTGGTGACCCTGCCTCAAGCAAGTCTATCTGTGCCGTTTTTCCAAAAGCTTTTGCTCACTTGTGTCTCTGTGTCATACTTTGGTACCTCTCACAAATTTTCAAACTTTTTTTTTTTGAGAGAGAGAGAGCAAGCACAGCAGTTGGGGGGTGGGGCGGGCAGAGGGATAGGGTAGCAGAATCTTAAGCAGGTTCTATGCTCACTACAGAGCCCAACACGGGGCTTGATCTCATGACCCCAAGATCACAACCTGAGCTGCAATCAAGAGTTGGACACTTACCCAACTGCACCACCCAGGCGCCCCTAAATTTTTTCATTGTTATTTGTCACAGTGCTCTGTGACCAGGGATCTTTTCTGTCACTGTTGTAACTGCGTGGGGGCATCCCAAACCACGCCCATAGAAGATGGCAAACTTAACGTGTGTGTTCGGACTCCTCCAACCACCGGGCTTTCCCATTGCTCTCCCTTTCCCTGAGACAAAACAATAGTGAAATTAGCCAGTTAGCACCCCTATAAGGGCCTCTAAGTGTTCAAGTGAAAGGAAGAGCTGCACGTCTCACACTTTAAATCAAAAAGCTAGAAATGATTAAGCTTAGTGAGCAGGCATGTCCAAAGCCAACACAGGCCGAAAGCTAGGCCTCTTAGGCCAACTAGCAAGTTGTGTGTGCAAAGGAAAGTTCCTGAAGGAAATAAAGAGTGCTGCTACAGCAAGCCCACGAATGATAAGAAAGCAGAATGGCCTTAAGAAAAAAAAAAAAAAAGCAAGCGAGCAAGCAAAACAGGCTTACTGCCAGTATGGAGAAAGTTTTAGCGATCTGGATAGAAAGATCAAACCAGCCACAACATTCCCTTCAGCCAAAGGGTCTTCTTTGGGGCTCATGCAACTGGTGACTTCAGGTGGAAGCCAGCACGCATTTCTCATTCCAAAGGCCCTAGGGCCGTTGAGAATAAGGCTTAATCCACTCTGCCTGTGCTCTATCAGTGGAACAACAAAGCCTGGATGATAACACATCTGTTTACAACATGGTTTACTGAGTATTTTAAGCCCACTGTTGAGACCTGCTGCTCAGGGGGAAAAAAGGGGGATTCCTTTCTTATGACTGCTCACTGACAATGCACTTGCTCACCCAGGAGCTCTGTCGCAGAAGAGCACACAGATTCAAGCAGTCTTCACACCTGCTGACACAACATGCCTTCTGCAGCCCAGGGACTGGGCAGTCATTTCCATCATCAAATCCTATTATTTAAGAATTGCATCTCATAAGGCTGTAGCTGCTGTAGCCAGTGATTCCCCTGACGGACCTGCGCAAAGTACAGAGAAGCTTCTGGAAAGGACTCCCTCTTCTAGAGGCCGTGAAGACTATTTGTGACTTATGGGAAGAGGTCAAAATAACCATGAGGGCTGAATCCAGCCCTCATGGGTGACATTGAGAGGTTCCGGACTTCAGTGGGGGAAGCAACGGCAGATGTGGTGGAAACAGCAAGAGGGCTGGAATCAGAAGCGGAGCCCGAAGATCGACCTGAACGGCTGTGATCTCGGGATCAGACATGAAGAGATGGGGAGCTGCTGCTTAGGAATGAGCAAAGAAAGTGGTTTCTTGAGATGGAATCTACTCCGGGTGAAGACACTGTGAAGACTGTTGAACTGACAACAGAGGATTTAGAATAGCACGAAAGCTTAGTTGATAAAGGAGCAGCAGGGGAGGGGGGTCTGGGTGACTCAGCTAAGTGACCAACTCTTGGTCTTGGCTCAGGTCATGATCTCAGGGTTGTGAGATCAAGCCTTGCATGGGGCTCTAGGCTCCGTGTGGAATTGCCTGGAGATTCTCTCCCTCTCTGCCCCTCCCCCTGCTCGCACTCTTTCTCTCAATAAATAAGTAAATAAAATCTTTTTTAGGGGTACCTAGGTGGCTCAGTCAGTTAAGCTCTGCCTCCAGCTCGGGTTGTGATCTCAGGGTCCTGGGATGGAGTCCCGCATCAGCTCCCTGCTCAGCAGGGCATCTGCTTCTCCCTTTCCCTCTCCCTCTCTCCCTGCTTGTGCTTTCTCTGTCAAATAAAATCTTTAAAAGAAATAAAATATTTTCTTAAAAAGCAGCAAGGGGTACCTGGGTGGCTCAGTGGGTTAGGGCTCTGACTTTAGCTCAGGTCATGATCTCGGGGTCCTGAGATTGAGCCCCGCATCGGGCTCTCTGCTAAGCAGGGAGCCTGCTTCCCGCTCTCTCTCTGCCTGCCTCTGCCTATTTGTGATCTCTCTCTCTGTCAAATAAATAAATACAATCTTTAAAAAAAATTTAAAAATACAAAATAAAAAAGCAGCAGGGTTTGAGAGGACTGACTCACAATTCTGAAAGATGTTCACCTGGGGGTATAATGCTATCAAACAGCACCGCTTGCTACAAAGAAATGGGAGAAACTGGGGCGCCTGGGTGGCTCAGTGAGTTAAAGCCTCTGCTTTCGGCTCAGGTCATGATCCCAGGGTCCTGGGATTGAGCCCATCGGGCTCTCTGCTCAGCGGGGAGCCTGCTTTCTCCTCTCTCTCTCTGCCTCCCTCTCTGCCTATTTGTGATCTCTGTCAAATACATAAATAAAATCTTTTTTAAAAAATGGGAGAAATTGTTTGTGAAAGGGCATCAATTAATGTGGCAAACTTCATTGTTATCTTAGCCAAAGAAATTGCCATAGCCACCCAAGCCTACAGCGGCTACCATCCTGATGGGTCAGCAGCCATCACATTCAGGCAAGACTCTCCACACGTCCAAGCAATACCCTCCACCAACAAAAAGATTACAACTTGCTGAGAAGTTCAGGTGCTGGTAAGCATTTTTTAGCAATAAAGGTTTCTTTTTTTAATTAAGGTATGCATCATTTTTTATATATATACATCATTTTATTTTTTACATATTTTAAACATAGGCTACATTTTAGAGAGAATGCTTTTGCACACTGAAGAGACTGTGGTATAGTGTAAACATTATACATACTGGGAAACCAAAAATTAATTTGACTCTCTTTATCGTGATATTCGCTTCCTTGCAGTGGTCTGGAACCCAGCCTGCAAATCTCCCTGAGGTATGCCTGTATTTATAAAGGATATATTTTTTAAAAGATTTTATTTATTTATTTGACAGACAGAGATCACTAGTAGGTAGAGAGGCAGGCAGAGGGGGTGGGGGGAAGCAGGCTCCCTGCCGAGCAGAAAGCCCAATGCAGGGCTCAATCCCGGGACCCTGAGATCATGACCTGAGCCAAAGGCAGAGGCTTAACCCACTGAGCCACCCAGGCAACCCTATAAAGGATATTTTAATGTAATGTGGAAGGACTTACGTTAAAATATCTTAGGAACATGAAGTTATACATATATGATCTCAACTTAAAAATGCCCTCTTGGGAAAGAGCTGAAAGGAATATAAAGATATGTATTTAAGATATATAAAGGGGCACCTGGGTGGCTTAGTCAGAAGGCTCTTGATTTCAGCTCAGGTCATGATCTCAGGGTCATGAGACCAAGCCCATCAGGTTCCACACCAGTCATGGAGCCTGCTTAAGATTCTCTCCCTTTCCCACTCTGACAGGATCCCTACCCCTGCCCCCACACATGTGCTCTTTCTCTAAAGAAAAAATACATAAATAAAAATAAAATATGTAAACATATCGCAGACAGTTGTTGAAACTGGTAGACTGTGAGCGGGCTTTTTTCTTCTTCCCATTTTTCTATAGTTTCCAAATTCCTCTAAATGAAAGTTATTTTCTTTTCAGATAGGAAAAACTATTATGGCCTTACTGTTGTAAAACTATTTGCTCTCAGTAAATGTTTAAAAGAGCAATTCTTGAGAAACTAAAAAACCAGAAACAAGTCATTTTTTAAGAGGAAGGAGAAGTTGCTAAGGAACTCTTCAAAATTGGCCTTATTCTGAGGGCGAGGCCTCAGCACACACTGAGAATGTTAAAAAGGATGAGAACATGTTATATGGAAAAGTCACATTCCTTGGGCAGACGAGGCCTGGGGTTGGGGTGGGGAGCCCAGGGCCCTGAACCCCCGCCTTCTGATCCAGGAACCAGCCAACATGGGACAATCTCTGGCTAGGCATTCTGCTCTCATGTGAGGCTTTAGCATCTGGAAATGGCTAGAACGAATTCGTGAATGAGGTCTTCTGGAGCCGGCCAGAGTCCTGGTTCTGGCCAGGCACAAGCCTGGTGGCTGGCGGCCCTCAGGAGGCAGGGGCAGCAGGAGAGCTTCTGCCCAGAGGCGCCTGGTGAGTCTGCCAGGAGAGACGGGGCTGGGGCCCAGCAAGCTGACTGGAGGGGAGGAAGCCAGCCTCCTGCTCCCTCACTGGGCGCTCGGTTACTCCCGCTCCTGTCCCAGGGTTGAGTGCTTCTGAAGCGCCAGCCATTCTCGCTCCCACTCAGCTGCTGTAGGCTTCTCTGTCACCGACCAGAGACCCTGCGTGGCACAGGTCACATTCCACTTTCCCCCTTACTTGGGCAGCACATTCCAGCAACCTCTGTGCCCACACGAGGAGGTGACCCGGAGACCACACATGAAACGTGGACTGGAGCCAAGTCGTTTAAGCCTGGATCCCAAAGACAGAGGCCTGCTCCCACCCCATAAGATCATGTGCTGGGGAGCCCGCAGATGGCCACACCACACTTTCCCCCTGAGGAATCAGCACCCCTGAGAGCAGGACCTGGAAACGGCATTTTAAACAAGTCCCCCAGAAGAGCCTCCTGTCCCAAGTTTGAGAACCACTGGCCTCAAGGCTGCTTGTAAGTGCGGATTCTCACAACGACCCCGCGGTCCCGAGAGGCTGGAAGTAAGGAAGTAGGAGACGGAGGGGATTTCAGTCCTCCAACTGGTATGACAAGAATGTGCCCCAGACCTGGAGCCAAGTGCCCACTTCAGAGGGGGCAGGCTGGACAAGGGCCTGGGGCAGCAGCTGTGTCCCCGGTGGGCCTCGCCTGCCACCCAGCTTCCTTAGTCCGTTTCCATGGGCACACACACACACCAGCCAAACACAGTCGCTCCCCTTGGGACCTGCCATCTCTGGATCCGTGATGCTCCTGGATCCTCCCTCCGCCACCACCCCCAGGGCTCTCCCTCTCTGAACAGAGATCCCACCTGCCTCATTACTTAAATAATCTTTATTTCTCATGCACTAGGAAAGATGGGATTGTATGAAACACTGCATTTCACAGCAAAGGCCTTGGTCCAAAACACAATGCAGAGGGCCAGGTGGATTCAGGTCTCGTCAAAAACTCTGGGGACCGTCATGGGACTCCCAACCCCAGGGCTGGTGACAGATGCAGGACCCTCCAGCTGCAGTGGCCCCAGACACGACACAGGCAGCTGCCCCCTCCCACAGAGGCACACGAAGCTGACACCAGAGGAGCATGTGGACCAGAGAAAGGACAGAGGAGACTGCTAGGCAGTGACGTGGGGGAAGCGGTGGTCCAGCGCCTCCGAGGCCCAAGTCCAGGCTGCCAGGGCTGTGACCGAGCTCTCCGCCCAGCCGTGCTCACTAGAGCTGCCTGAGCGCCACAGATGCCCTGGCAGATCTGCACGGGCCCCACCCGCCTGGCTCTTCAGCCACACACACGAGACAACATCTGCCCAGGTGGGACCCCAAAGGCTGGAGGGGCCAGCCCCCCTCAACCATCCCAAGCCCCTGTGGACACCGAGACACCCACAGGACAGCCAGGCTTCAGAAATTCCCGGGATAGGGCCACGGGCAGGGCAGCCAGCAAACCTGGGCCATCAAGTCCCATCCGAGTCAAAACAAGGGCTAAGCAGACTCTGGGCCCCACCTTCCCAGAGGTGGCACAGGGACACACACAGGTTGGAGACATGCAGGACAGAACAAAAAAGAACAGACACATGCAGACACGACGAGGGGCAGGGAGGGGAAGAGAACGTGGTCGAGGTGCTAAGAGGCGGGGTGTCAACATGGCGGGCTGGGCTCACTGAGGCCCCGGGCTTGTCGTGACCCCGCTCTCCTCGGGGATGGTCTCCAGCATCTCACTCTGGACTGCCTGGGTGATGAGCGCCAACTCCTGGCACAGAGTCTCATAGCGGTAGCCCACTCGGATGTCCGGCACGTTGGTGCGGCGGATATCATTGCCCTCGGGGCCCTCCTTGGTATAGTTGGGTCCCAGCCAGTGGCTCTTCACCTGCAGTGGGCAGGGCTGTCAGGCAGGGCTGCAGCCCCGAACAACCCCAGGGCCAGCCCCCCTGGGGCCTTCCCAAGCGCACAGGGGAGGAAAGGGCCGGCACCAGGCTCCAGGTAAGGGGGGGTAGTACCTTGTGGGAGAAGCCGCTCATGAGCACGCTGTTACGGGCCAGCTCACACATGTCGCAGGAGCTGAGCTTCCACACCTGGGTGGCGATGCTATACTCCTCCATCAGTGGCTCCTGCACAGGCCAGGTGCCCTCAGGAGGTTGCACGGGGGCCTGCCACCCAGTCCCCGCCCACCCGTCCTTGCACCACCCCCTTCTGGGCGGGATCTGCCACAAGATGTGCCGCACTCCACCAGCGGGGGGCAGCACCAGCCCCAAGACCCAGGCGCCCCGTGCCCTTCGCGTCCCAGGACCACCTCCCAGGCTCTGACCTTGGTGAAGTGGAACTGCAGGGGATCATCCGTGGACAAGGAGACCATGAGACCGCGGGACAGGTACTCGGGTAGTGGGTTCCGGTGGTAGCTGAGGAAGAGGCTGTTGTTGCTGAGCGGAGACATGGCGATGCCAATCTGGGCCAGGTAATACAGGTACTGCAGCACTGGGGCCTGGGTGGGCAACAGTGGGGGAGGGCCCGTCAGGCGGGCTCCAGTGGGGAGGACACCTGGTTCTGGAGGATACAGGCTGCAGGAGGAGGGAGTGGGGAGCCTGGGCTGGGCCTGACGTGTAGAGGGTCATTTACAGCCAAGATCTGAACGAGGCCCACCCACGGTGTGGAGGCTGGGGTGTGCAGGGGGCCAAACTGGGGGTTTGGAGAGGAGGAAGATCAGTTGCTCAAGAGGCTTGAAGGGTTGAAAGGAAGGTGAGTGACCGGGAGGGGAGGCTGGGGGTGCAGACCCTGACCTTGCGCAGAAGCAGCCCGTGAGAAATGTTCTCTGCCAGCATGAAGGCCGACACCAGGTGGTGGATGGGCCCGGCTTCCCCACAGTGTGGCCTCAGCACAAACGTGTGAAAGCCCCTCTGCCTGGGGGTTAGAGAGAGCGTGTCAGTGCCTGAGCCCCGGCTCCCAGGCCCCGACCCGGTAACCCTGTGGACCTGGGACAAAGGGCCAGGGGAGATTCTTGGCTGTGAGGGCTGAGCCTGGAAAGAACTCGCTGGGTCCAGGAGTGGGGGCACGGGTGGGTCAGGGGTCCAGTGGCCCCAGGGCAGGGGGAGCGGATGCCACGCTGGTGGGACGGGCACCTGCGCAGGTGGTTCAACGTGGCCATGTTGGCAAAGGTGTAGTATAGGTAGTAGGCGTAGGGTGGGTTGTCCTCCTCCACCCATGCTTCGGGGAGAGGGCTCTCCAGGTTGAAGACGTGATTCTCGGGCTTAGACTCATCATCCACGCTGTCAAAGCCATCCACCTGGCACAGGAGCCCGGGGTCAGGCCCAGAGCTGCAGTTCCCCCAACCGAGGCAGGCCCCCTCCCTCTCCCCTGCCCCGTGCGGCCCCCTCACATGCTCCAAGAACAGGTGCAGCTCCGGGTGACTGGCAGGGTGCACAGTGGCCTCGAAGAGCGGCAGGAAGATGTTCTCCAGCATCTCCTGGAAGTTGGCCAGCTGGCCCTTGGTACGGTACACATCGCTGCAGGCAAGATGGACACACACAGGATGTGCGGGTCAGTCAGCGTGGGAGCCTGGCCTGCACTCACAGAAGCGCTTCTGCACGACACCAGGTGGGCCAGGCTGGGCGGACCACGAGCGGAACCAGGGGGCTCCCCTTCCATTCTGATGTGGCTTGGCAGGGAGGCCCTGCCATCCCAGGTGGGCGGGAGGCAGGTGCCATCCCCTTGAACTCTGCCTCCGCATGCTCCCTCCCGCCCCAAGGGACACTCACAAGAGGCGGGGCACTTGCACGAGCCAGCGCACGTTGGGAGAGTGGACTCGGTGCTTCACAGCCCAGCATGCCAGCTTGTCCCACTCGTCCCTCGAGCGCCCATAGATGGAGAGCCGCAGCTCCGCGTTCTGGTATTTGCTCTCCTCCAGGTCTGACATCACCTCCTGAAAGACATGCGGGGGTTAAGGAAAAACCGTCCCGCTTATCCACTCATGACACCGGGCTCCCGTGCAGTCAGGGGAAGGGTTGCCCAAGGCTCATGCTGTCCCTGCCCATGGGCCTGGGCGGTCCCTCCTCCTCACCTTGATAATGTGGGCAAAGTACTTTCCAGAAACCCTGTTGTCGGTCTTGATGAAGATCTCTCGGAGGACAGACTCCCCAATGGGGTTGTATTTGGCATTGAACTTGTCGAATCGATGGAAGGTGTTCCTGTCCTGGGGAAGAGGGGCAGGCCCAGGTCACCCGTGCCCCCTGGCCACACTCTGACCCAGCCCCTCAGCCCTGGGCCACCAGGACGGACCGCGTGCATGTCCAGCGTGTCCACACTTAGGTCATATGCAGTGAGATTCATGCTCTCAAAGACCTCCCGCAGCGTCTGCTCGCGGCCCTGCTCCACGTGCACGATCTCCTCCAGGTGTCGCTTCATCGCACGCTTGATGAAACGCAGCAGGTGCTTCTGGTTCATGCAGGACGAGGCATGGATGTGTGTGTCCACCTGGGGTGCAACAGCGGGGGGATGGCCACTGGGTTCACTGGAGGCCAGTCCACCAAGGGAGGCCGGGCGGGGTGCAGGGCCGGGCCCAGGGGGGGAGGCCCCACCTTGCGGATGTTGTAGAAATCCCGGTGTGGCACCTTCTTCTGGGCGGCCAGCTCCTTCATCTCATTGAGCAGCACATGCATCTGGAACTTGGAGCTCAGGTACTGGAGCCGGCGATAGCAGAAGGACTTTCTGGGGAGGGACAGAATGCGGCTGGGCTCTGGGCCACAGGTGGCAGGGGAGAGGGTGGGGAGAGCACTGAGACCGCGGACGGGGCAACGGATGGGGGGAAAGTCTGGGTTGGTAACTGTGAAAGGGTGTGAGGGGACGGCAGGTGTGTGCGGCAGGGCTGGGGCGGGACGGTCCAGGCTGGAAGGGAGAGGAGAGTCTGGGCCTGGCAGGAACTCACATGGGGCCGTTGATGATCAGGGCCATGAGCACATTGACGTCCGCCACAAATTCCTGCAGGTCAGGGTACGGCAGCTCCACCTCCAGGCAGCTGGCAGGTGCGGGGAGCTCAGGTGAGGGAGCAAGTCGTGCCCTGTGGGCCCTCCCCAGCCAGTGTAGCCCCCACACAGCTCCCCCCAGCACTCCCCACACCCGCTTACTGCTCATCGGGTTCCCTGCGGGTGTAGACATGCACCACGCCCTGCACCATGCGCAGACCCAAGCCCAGGTCCCCAGGCATGGTGCTTGGCTCACAGTACTCATAGGGGTGCTGCTCCAGCGCGGGGGGGTGCACCGGGGCATCTGCGGGGCAGGGAGGGCAGAGTCAAGGTTCTTTCGGACCATCTGCTGCCCCGCCCAGAGGCCCCGTAGAGGGGGAGAGCTCCTGCCCCTGCTTCCACCCACCGTGGAAGAGGCTGGCATGAGCCTGGTGGGAGGGCAGGGGGTGAGAAGCAGGCAGGGTGGAGATTCCTGGGGAGTTGGGGACATAGGGGTGCTTGGAGCTGAGCAGGGCAGGGAGGGGGGGTCCCACCAGCGGACACAGGGGTGTCGGGGCCCTGCTCGTAGGTCCGTGTCTCCAGAGGCTTCTCAGCGAGCTGCTGCAGGTACCGGCGGGTGGTGGGGCAGAAACTCTGCAGGGAGAGGGCCATGTACTTCTCCCGGATGAAGAGTGCCCGCACCACGCTCTTGGCTGCATCCAGCAGGTCTGTGAATGGCACCTAGAGACAAGCACCCAGGGTCACTGTCCCTGCTCTCAGACCCAGACCAGGCTCACCCTTGCCTCCTCCCCAAAGCCTTGACCCTGGAAAGAGTGTATCCACTGGCTCCCAGCCACAGACCCCTTGCCCCTCCTGCTTTGGGAAGAGAAATGCCCTCTCTGAGCCACACCCAGCTCCGAGGCTGGGGAAGCCCATTGGGACACATGGGGATGACAGGGGTAGAGAGACCCAAGGCCCTGCCCGCACTGACCCCACACTTCTCCTCGCCGGAGATGGTGACCCGCTGAAATTCCCGCTCTAGCACCACATCTCGCTCCCGCAGGCCCCGGTCGCCTTGCCCCTCACCCTGCTCCTTGTAGAGCCTAAAAGGGGTGAGCACAAAGGAGGGGGGCTAGAGCCCGCAGCAGGACAGGCCCCAGCCCCACATCCCCACATCCCTCCACGCCCCTCCACCCTCCTCACTGGAGGTCTGAAGCACTGTCTGTCTTCAGGAAATCTTGCTTGGCCCGAAGCAGGATGTCTGGCTCCAGCCTAAAAGGGAGAGGCACAGAAGTCAGGCCAATGACAAGGGATGCCCTGGCTCTCAGGTCCCTGCCCTGTGCTGGCTGCTGTGCACGTGTTGTTCCTCAAGGCCCCCACAATATAGACGAGAAAGCACACCCCAAAGCTGAGTGACATGTTCTGTTTTTTTTTTTTTTTTTTAATTTTTTTTGAGTGAGTGACATGTTCTAGGCCACACAGGTGGGTACCACACAGAACCAGGACCCAACAGCTGTACTTGCTCCCTCCCTAGTGGGTCCCTGAGGAAGGATAGAGTGGGAAAGGGACAGAGACGGGGCTCTGAAGGTGTCCCAGTGGAGACAGAGGGACACTGGGCAGACTGCCCTGTGCCCCCTCCATGCCATGGCTGCCTGCTGGACTGTAGGGCTGGGGCCTTACTTGACATCCTGGCTGATCTGCCTCTCCAGGCGCTGCCTCCGCTCCTCCAGCTGCTCAATGGGGCTCTCCTCCGGAAACTCGTATGGGGCGCTGCGGAGCTCACTCTCAGCCAGGGAGCGGCTGAACAGCTCCTGGTGGGAGGGAAGGCAGGGTCAGTGTGCCAGGCCCTCCCTTGCAGCATCTAGGGCTGGGGTGAACGCAGCAGGAGCTGGAGGTACCTGGGGGGAGGCTAGGGGTCAGGGCACAGCCAAGCGTGGAGTTAAGGGGATGGCTGAGATGGAGGGGTGTGGGGAGCAGAGACAGGACATGGGGACAGCAGTGGAGGGACACAGGGTGCGGTGCCAGGTGATACCTCGGCGATCTCCTTGCATTTGCCATCCATGGACGTGCGCAGGTCAAGTGGGAAGTGCTTGAGGCAGGGGGCAGGGCCTGGCAGGGATCGGGCCGACTGCAGCGGAGGGGCCCCCAGCCCACCCCGAGCCTCTGTGGAGACAGCGATGCCAGGGTCAAAGGGTGGAGGGCAGGGCCTGGGTGCACTAGAAGCCCGGGGCCCCCACGCGCCCCAGGTCTGTCCCAGAGAGAGGCCAGAGCCTGCAAAGTGGGCCGTGCCTCCTCAGAGGCCAGGGAGTGAGCCTGCCTGTGGCTCCCAGAGGACCTCACTTTCACCTTCTGGCACCCATTCCAGGCTCAGGCGTGGGGGTTCCTGAGGCAGCCTCTAGAGCTAGAGGATTCACTCACTCCAGGAGTAAGAATCCGAATTCTGCACTACGAAGTGCTGCCTCAGTGAGCAGGCAACCTCCTACAGGCAGGCACACACATACACGCAAGCACATGCACACGCGTGTGTACACACACACACACACACACACCGGGTGCTCATGAAGGACCCAGTGGCCGAGCCAGCAATCCCCATCCACAGCTCCCAGAGCAGGCAGGCCGGCCCTGATCAGACCTGCTTCTGGACCCAATGACCCTCCTCCCGGAAACCCAGGGCCTGTGCCCGACATCTCAGACCTACAGAGCACAGGCAACATATAGCTGCCACTCAGCTCTGACCTGGGCACCAGAACCCAAGGGAAGAGGACAGGAAGTGGAGGGCCTGGCTGGCAGCAGGAACCCTACCTCCTCCCCAGGGGTGTGCCCTCTCCCCCAGGACCCTGGGGCTGCCAAGATGCAGCCTGGCCCCAGCTGGCCCCTCCCACTGCTGGCTGCCCCTCCAAAGGAGCTGCCACAAACAGTCTGCGCCACTCAGAGGCCCCAGGATCTGGGCCGGAGGCCCCAGGGAGGGCCCGGGGAAGGGAGGATCAGAAGCCAGGGCCTCTCCACATGGAAGGCTGAACTCCTCAGCTGCACCACCAGGACATAGGCACTAAAGGCCCTGAAGCTGCTAGTCTGGGGGGCTGCCTGAGCTCCCAGGCAACTCAGACACTCCCTGGGCTACCAGCCCACCCGCCCTCCCCCCCGCGAAGCTCTCCACACCAAACTCTGCTCTCCCAGCCCACTTGGAAGGGGACTGCCTTCCAGCACCCTCCTTTCCCCATCTTAGGGATGGATTGGAGGCTCTGCCCAGGTAGCGTGCCTTAAAGTCTGTGGGCTCACTTCATGATCCTCCAGAGTTGGGTCCAGAGGCTGGACAAAGGGAAGCAGAGGTGCCTGCCCTAGAACCAGGACCCAGCCCCCGCTCTCACCGGTGCCAGCCTGGGTCCTACCTACAGGGTTCGGGCAGCTCCAGCCAGCAGCCCTGGGCCCCTCGCCTGCCGCTTTGCTGAGAGGAGCAGTAGCCAGTCCCCCAGGACAGCTCAGGGGCCGGCACGGGCTGTACCAAGTGCTGCTGCATGCAGGGGAGACCCTAGGATGACAGAGAGCAGGGGGCTAGGGAGGCCCAGGGGAGCCAGAAATCAAGGGAAAGAGCGTCAGATTTGGGAAATAAAAGCAAGCTCAGAAGGGAACAGCTTTAACCTATACGGTAAAAAGGCCTAGTAAAAAGGCCTGGCCTACAGGGGAGCCCCCAGGGGGGTGGAGCAGGGTAGGCTGATACAGGGAGGGCCGGGGCTGAGCCTCCCACCCTCTGGAACAGTGAGCAGGTAGGGTCAGGGCAGCCCAGGGGTTGGGGGAGAAGGGGAGGTCAGCAGCCCTCATCTCTGCACATAACAGCCCCAGGCCAACCTTGTTTTGCTCACCAATGTCCCCTGCGTCCCTGTCTGTGGGGTCCCCAGGGACAGACAAAGCCTCTTCCAGGGAGAGAAGCTGGCAGGCAGTGAGGGAAGTGACTCAGTCCAGGTAGGGACCAGGTACTGAGCTTCTCTGCTGCCCGTGGGGCCTGATCCATGGCTCCCCAGACCTCCAGCCTCCTTTCGAAGCCTATCATTGGCAACAAACTGTCCAGGAGGAAAAGTGTGGGAGATAAAGAACTAGAATCAGGAGGACTTGAGTCTGACTCAGTTCCCACTTACTAGCCTGTCTCTGCCTCCCGGAGGCTTCAAGTCCTGTCTATAAAGCGGTGATAAGCAGGGCCAGCCCTGTCTATACCCACCAACCACCTTAAGGCTCACAGAGATACGGCTCTGCAAGTGTTGTGTAAAACACCATTATCTGCGATTATGAACTCCTGGGACCCTCCAAAACACCTACTACATAGAGTCCAACCTACCAGGGAGGCCTACTCAGGCCTAGTGTGGGCCAGCACAACCAAACCGTGAAGGACAGGAAAGAGAACGGAACTTGACGGGGGAGGGAGGAGGACACTATCTAGTCCTTGGAAGAGGGCAGAGTAGGAAGAGGAAAGAAAGATGGACACCTGCTCCATACCCAGAGTATAAGACAGAGCCCCAGGTCCTTGCCTGCCCAAGAACCCTGACCTTACACAACTCCTCCCTCCTAGTCCCCAGCAGGAGAGGCCGCCCACAGACCTCCAGGGCAGCAGGAGCTGAACTGAAGGTCCTAATCTCACCCTCCCGTCTGAGCAGGGTGGCCCAGGATGTCGACAGAAACATGGGGGTGATGAGGACAGGTTCCAGCGGCCAGAGCCCTTCCTCCAGGCTGCAGGCCTCCGCACAGGGTTCGCTAGAGGTGAGAGGCTCCATGCTCCCTGAGCCCAGGCCTAGAAGACCCAGCCTCCTGCCTGCTGGTCCCTTCCCCAGAGCCTGCGCACTGCACCGTGTGCGCGCACACACACATGTAGTCCACCAAAAGCCAGAGGGAACTGTTCCCACCAACCAAGATCTTACCTCCTCATCTACCCTCTGACCAGGAGTCCCTCACTCCCTGCCAGGGCTGCCTCAGTCGAGAGGCAGAGACATGCCCAAGACTTCAACCCCTAAGTCTCAGATGCTCCCACCGAGTGACCACCCACAGATTATAGATCTAGCCCCAGGGGACACACTCTCTGGAGGGCCCAGACCTAGGCACGGAAAACACAGACCCTCAGAACAGCCCTGACCTCTGGGCAGGATTTTCAATGGCATAAGAAAATACAGGAGATGGATGGGCAGGCTATAGGTACAGGTAGCTGCTGAAGGGAGGGGGGGAAGACGCTGGCTTGACCTGGTCACCAAAATGGGGGGTGGAGGTGTCCTCCCTTAGCCACAAAGCCTGGGGGCAGCAGACGATAGGTAGATATCCCTCAGCTAGCAGACTCAGGCAGACTCAGGAGATGGACACAGCCACACCACGCTGCCTGCTCCGAATGGTGCAGAGATGCCTCCCAAAGCGGGAGCCAAACCAAAGGGTGCAGGAGCACACAAGCAGGCAGCGGCCCCAGCCCGAGCCCCCGAAACAGGCCTGGCCCAAGGACACCCCATACTTCTGAGGAAGTCCACAGAAAAACCAGGAATGGGCCAACAGCAAATGATGGGTATGGTTGAGCCCCCAGCCCCCAGGATGCCCAGTAGCAACGAGTGTGCCCTAATATCAGAGCCCCCTCCCCAGGGAGGGGATTCCAGATCTGGGGTCCTAGAAAGAAGAACTAAGCACTAAGCCCGAGCCTGCCCGGTAAAGACACAGCCGCCAGCAGTGTGGCCAGCCCACAAAGCAGCCAGTCCCACACATCTCCCTCTCCATTCACACACGCTCCACATGCACACGGTCTTAGCACATCCGCACGCTGACACGTGTGCAAACACACCTCTCGCTGCACCCACACCTGCGCCCACTCCTTGTTACCGAGGGCAGCACCCCCAACACAGAAGCTGCCACCTTCTACCCCACCTTCCAAGCCAGCTGTCCCTGGGACGGAGGACAAGGAGGGGCATCACCCCAGAGGGGGTGCAGGTGCAGCCCCTCCCACACACACATACAGGACCAGTGGCCTGGGCTAGTGATGGTCGGGTAGAGCCGGCGCCCTAGGCTAGGAAGCCCACACTCACCTGGTACTGCAGAGGAGGCCTGCAAGCTGACCCGCTTCTTAAAGGGATATTTGGCCTTGGGATTGCCGGGGCCAGATGGGTTGGATGCCATGGCTCCAGCCGCGGAGATGGCGGGGGGAGTCCGAGCCGCTCCAGCTGGGCCCGGCTTTGCCACATCCAACCCCTTCCTCCGCCCCGCCCCCAGCGGGAGTGACTGATGCAGGAAGCAGAAGCCCCGCAGGCGGAAGAGGCCCTGGCCACGATTTCTGATGTTGTCTAGGCAACCTCGAGGAGGGGGGCCTCCATCCCCGCCTCTTATCCCCTCCTTTCCCTCCTCAGACCCTGGAGTGACGCGACTGCTGCTAGCTGGGCCTGGGGGGCGGAGGTGGAGGGTGGAGGTTAGCGAACAAGATGGGGAAGGGCCAGCCCCCAGTACTCCACTGACCCCTTTAGGAGCCCTTGCCCCCTGCCAGGGCTCTGGGGCACAGGAGTCAAAGTCCGGGCTAGCTGGTCCAGCCAGTATGGGAGAAAAAAATAATAATAAACAGGAATCCAGCCCGAGCTCCCCCAAACTCAGAACACATTATCTCAGAGCAAGCGTTCCCCGTGAAAACCCAGCCGCTCTGGGGCACAGTCCTTTTTTCTCTTCTCTATCAGACTCCCAGCCCCAGGGGTAGTCCAGCTCTGGGAGGATGGGGGTAGAACTGAGAATCCCGGCCCAGCAGGGAGGAGCCTGTCTTGGGGAAATTCCACTGGCCGGCAGAAGCTACCTTCTAGGACTGCAGGGAAGCCAGGAGGCAGGGGCTTCTGGTGGGGGGTGGGGGGCAGCGGCTAGGAAAGAGGCTCCAACTTCAGACTTTTCTGTCTTTTCGCACTCAGGCTCTGCTCTCCCAGGCCCGCCCTAAGAGAAGACGGCCACCTTTCCTAGGTCTGCAGGCTGTGCTGAGACCCCCTCCCGCTTGTCACCCTGGCCAAGCACTTCTCCATCCCAGAGACCCTCCCCCATAGAGACGCGCACATACACTCACCTGAGGCCATGCTGCCGGAGCCCGCAGGGATACCGGGAAGGCTGCCCGCCAAGGTCTGCCCCGCCGGGAAGCGGGGGTCGCAAAGGAGGGGAGGAGGGCTGGGACCCAGATCCTGGCCAAGTCCCTCCGAGGACCCCTGCCCCCGGCACGGATATTGAAGAAGGAAGGCAGTCTTTTAAAAATGCCCAGAGGCGGGAGGTGGGCCCTGGTAGACTTCGGCCGCTGCACGGACCTTTCGCGAAGACCCGGGAGTCCCGACCCCCAGCTCTCTGCTCAAGAGGCGAGCAGGCCACGTGCTTCCCAGAGAGCAGGACCCGTAACTCGTCTGAGCGTCTCTCCACACTCTCTGCGTATTCGGGATCGGACTACCGAGGCTGGACTGCGGGGGAGTCACGCAACAGGTGCGACCCCTCCAAAGCCTTGCGAGAGCCAAAGAGCTTCTCCGACGCCTGAGGCCCTGCCAGATCCGAGACCCCGCCCCCGCCGGGCAGGCCCCGCCCCCGCCGCGTTCCGCTTCCCGGCGCCACGTGGGCAGCCGCCACTCCGCAGTTGGCCCGGCCAGGTCTTGGGCAAGTCATGTGCGTCAGCTTCCTCATCCGTGAAATGGGGTGGTGTAATCGCACTCAAGGGAGTTACTGGGAGCATTGTTAAGCACCTTTTCGCGGTTCCTGGCATAAAGTCGGTGGCTAGTAAAAGATAACTAGTAGTGTCTCAAGATTAAATCACTTTTAGAAGTCCTACCCCAGCATTCTCATTCTAGGTCGTCCGTTTTCTTCTGGCAGGCGTAGATAAACAGGGTGTGCCCTACAACTCTGGCTCCCCTTCCCGCATTTACTTCTATATTTATTGGTTAAAAGCTTAGACTCTGAAGACAGAATGCATGGGTTCAATTCCATACTCCTCCACTTACTTTGTGATTGACATTGGTAAAGTTACTGGTCTCTGCTCTATTTCATCGGAAAACGACTGTGTGAGACCCTGCTTTGTATGATGGTGGTTAAGATAAATGAGTTAATCTAAGTCAAGTCCTTAGAACAGTGCCTGGCCTGTAGTTACTACTCAGTTAATGGCTTATCCTGGCTATGTCTTTGGCCTTGGTTCCCTGTTGACAACCTCACACGGTAATGATTCTCCTCGTAGCCTATAAAGAAGTGGAGTTTGGGCTGTTTGGGGGGACTGCAGACACCCCACCCAGCTAGCACTCCACTTCCAAGTGACAGAGAGTCCTACCTAAAGGGAACTTGAGGGGCGTGTGCCTAAGACCACTGGTATCTTCAGTGTGTTAGCAGCAATTGGTCTTTTTCCTATTTCTCCACCTTGTGGGAGCCCTTTGTCCCCCACACCCAGTTGTACTAATGCTTTTTGTCCAGCTCCTCCCAGTTCTCACCACCCCCACAGCCAGATTCCTTCCCAAACTCTTGCCTCCTCCACCTCTCCCCAGGCTGGATTCTGGACCCTGAACCCTATTATCCCTGTGTACCTGGTTTCACCTCTATTGATCTCTGCCTGCTGCTCCTCACCATGGGCAAGCTTAAAAAACCATGGCCTCCACAGACCTGGGGGTGGGGCAATTCACCTCTCAAAGAAGCAACACAAGAAGGGAAATTCCATGTTTACCCATCAAATTAACAAAGATTAAGGGGGAAAAGTCCTAATGTAGGCAAGGGGGTCGTGAGATGGGACACACACATACTACTGGTGGGAACCACCAGCAACGTTACCTGTCTGGAGGCCATTTGGTAATACATAATCAAGCGTCTTTAAAAAGTTCATTATTACTTAACCCTGTAATTCCACTTTCAGAAAATTGTTGTGCTGAAAAGAGCTGCCAGAAAAATATGCACAAATTTGTTCATCACTGCAATGTTTATCACATAGAAAAGCTGGAAACATTAAGGTCCAACAAACGGGGGGATGTTTCAATTTTGTCAGATGCACGCAATGAAATACAACCATTAAAAATTGTTCTTGGAGAACTTCTTAATGAGGTGGAAATGTTTATAATGTAAGGCTTAGTTTTAAAAAATGAACGTAAAAATCTGTACATACAGTATGGCCCTAAATATGTAACATATATGCATAGAAAACAAACCACCAGGTTTACAAGTGGTTATCTGTACGCAGTAGAATGGGGAATTATATTTATTTCCTTCTTTATACTCATCTGCATTTAAAAAATTGTCTATAATGCATACCCATTACTTTTATAATCAAGAGCATAGAAAACAACAAATCTGTAATAGCCTCCATACCCCACCCCCAACAGACTCTCCTGGGTCTTAACCCCAGAATAAATTGGTCTTGGGATCTTTAGGAATTTTGAAGCCATTACGCCCTCAACAATGAGTTAACAAAATAAATCTCGAAATTAAAAAATCAAGCAGCAGGTAACCATGTAGAAGGTCATCTATATTCTGACAAAATGCAAATTTTGACATAGTTTTAAGGGGTGGTATCTTGTATTGGGCTAGGTCTCATTAGGATTCCCCCTTGATTCAGACCTACCTACCTAATCAGCCCATAGGTGGCAATCCCTGCCCTCCTCCTCACCCAGGCAAACCGGTTCACTAATCTTTTCGTGCTCCTTCCCAGTCCCACTGCAACACACTCTTCACCTGGTAACCCTCCCCTAATTCCAGGCCATTTGGTACACCATCCCTGCTTGGAAGAGTGTGCTGATTACAGCTAAGCATCGATCCCCCCACCTACACAACACCAGAAAAAATCTCAGCGGGGTTCACGGTCTATGTAGAACAGTTTGGGAAATGAAGGAGTGAGTCATCCCCCTTGGCCTCTAGCTTCTTAATGTTGTCTTTGAGCCTCTGGGATCTTCCCTAGCTCTAAACACAGCTTCCTCCCCTCCTACCCTATTCACCAGATGGTTCCTTTTAAATGGCCCTCCCTGAGCCCTAGGCCCCCACTTAATTCTCTGATGAACGCTTCTCCTCTTCACTCTGGCCTGCAGCCCACTGTGACGTCAGCTTTGCCCCAGGCCAGACCACTCTCTGTGGACACTGGGCTTGGGAGGGAATGCCTGCAGCCTCACACAGGTCCTTGGCCAGAACAGTGCCTCAAAGCATCCCCTATGTCCAGATCCTTCTCGAACCAAGCTGTTCAGCTCTCATTTCTCAGCTTGCCCAGAGAGCCCTGTCATCCCTGATCCCAGTCCTGCAACACTGCTTATAGCACCATGCAGCTGTACGCAGCTATACTTGTTTTTATCTTCAAATGGTTTTAGCCACACCCTGCCCTGCCACTCCAGGCCCTCACTGGCTAGCCCCCATGCTGCCACTTCGCCATCCTCAACTGGCCGACATATCCCATTTTGCTTTTCCTGAGCACAGTTTGCACCTCGGGCCTCCACGCCTTCTCTCATGCTTTCCTCTCCCCAAAATGCCTTACCCCTATTTCTATGTTCTGCTTCTCTGATCAAAGTCTGTTCATTTAGTCACTTCCTCCTTTCTTCCACAGAATTTCTCAGTCTGACAGTTAAATGTGTTTATAATTGTCTTACCTATCAGGGGTGGAGTTTAACCTATCAGGGTTGGGTTTTAAACAGCTCTGAATTCTCCAGCAAAGTCCTTTCATTAAACTGTTTCTCTGTGAATTTACGGCTCCTCTTCCTTTGGATTGGAAGGTCCTGAAGGCAGTTCCTCATTCATGTGCCCCCAAGTCCAGCCAGAACAAGGCTTTACCCACAGTCCCCACCACTGAGGGTAAGACAGATCCTGAGATCTCCCCTTAGCCCAGGAAACAGGACAAAACTTGTTGGGAAATGGTGAGTCTTTTTCCACTCATTTGGTTATCAGACTGTGAACCAGGACTCCTGAACTCTAGCTGATTGTAGCTTGTTTATTAAGGTGAGGATCATCTTTCTGTGCTTCTAAATGCGAATAGCACCTACATGCTTTACCTACTCCACTAGGACACTGAATTCAAATTAATAAAGTAGAACAGTCACAGGAAAGGCACAGGAGCTGACGACGGGAGGCAGGAGGTCACTGGCGCCAGGATGGGTCAGCACAATTAGAGGCCAGGGATGGGTCAGGAGCTCCCTTACCAGCTTAGTAGTGGGAATGGGAACCCAGCAAACTAGGAAACAAGTCGAAGCAGCACAGGAGTTTGCAGGGGTGGTAGCTGAAAAAGGAACAGCTGGAACATTTTCCCTATGCGTGAAACAAGTTCATGGTTCTTTTCAAAATGCAATCGCTACTGTTAGCAAGCTTATGCATTTGTCTTTTATGTCCAAGTGTTCTTTTACTGGCTGCTTATATGGGGGTAGTAGAAAGATCCCCTGATGTATCTGTTTATTAGGCTTACATGACCTTGAACAAGTTACTTAACCCTCGAGCCACAGTTATCTGGTCTGTAAACTGGTGACAGAGCACTTACCTTGCTTAGCATTAGAATGAACTGATCCGAGCCACACAACTTGTCTAGCACAGTTCCTGGCAGTCCCCTGCTCCAAACAGAGAAGATTTCTGCACAGCTCTGGCCTGGGTGTAGGTTACCAATATTGTGGGTAGGCTAGGGCAGGGCTAGGGAGGTATAATTACTGAAACTTTATAGCCGAGATTCCAAGACAGTCACAATTTCAAAGACACTCTCCTGTTTTTCTCTTAAGTCAAGGAGCATTTGCCAAGTTTTGATTGGGAAAACATGATCACTATGGAAGGCACCTCGGCGGCTACCTATTTCTCCATCAGCGCTGAGTGTCTGGGCTCCAGGCCCAGAGCTTCTCAGCCAGATACTCAGATATGCAGCTGAAAGGCGGTGGAAGGAGGAAGATGCTCATGCTCAGCAGTGGCTCAGGCACCTGGTAGGTAGGAGCCCCAGGTGCTACCTCCCACTTTTTCCAGCCCAGTGGACAGGCCACTGCAGCACATTTCCACACTAAAAGGAAAGAACACGTTAAACCCTTCAAACTCAAGTTAAATCCTCAAGTCCTTAGCTGCACATTAAAATCACCTGGGGGAAATTTGGAAATTTTCATGCCTGGATTGTGTTCCAGACCAACTAGATCAGGTTTTTTCCAAATTTGCCACATGATGATAATCACCTATATTAGCTATTTTAAAATAGTTTCTCCAGGCTCTGGAATTAGCACCATTACCAGAAAATAATGATTCTAAAACATACCCCTTTAAAAATATACAGGGTATTTTAACATCTTTGAAATCTGAGTGATCTTCCAGCCGGCGATATCTAAGATTTGATGATACACAGAAGCCAGCATCTCAGATGATCCCCATAATCAGGCAGGTTTGAGGGAAAAACAGTTCCCTAATACTTTCTAGAGCAGCACTTCCTGAATTTTAACATCCTTAGAGTCACCTGCAATTCTGTTACAATGCTGGTTCTGAATCAGAAGGTCTAGGTTGAGGCGTGAGATCCTACGTTTCTAAGAAGCTCCTGGATGAACTGTGTTAGGCCTTGCGCCACATTTGGGGGCCACATTCTTAAGTATCTCCTTCTGAGGAGGTTCCACCAGCAACTCATTTAACTAAACTGAAATAACAGGCATAAAGAAATATGACCCATGGAGGGAGTCTCTGATAGGTCTGAGAGACAACTGCGGGACTGCACTCTAGCATTTCTCCCCAGGAAGGGGCAGCAGGGATGAGGGCCAGAAGGAGGGCTATCCCAACCTTTGCAAAGCCGGAGGCTAGAGTCCAGTTTCCTAAGGAAGCAGAACCCCAGTCTAAACAGCAGAAGCTCACTCGCCAAGTGAAGGTTGCCTCAGGTGGCTTTAGTGGGTTGACAGGAAGCAGCCCCATTCTGTCTACACATACCCTTTTTTCTTCCTTCGGTCACCAAACCTTTACTGAGGGTCCACTGATAAACCACAAAGTCAGAAGGATTCAAAGATGAATCACATCTTGTCCCTGACCTCCAGGGGAAGGAATTCAGCCCAGGGGGAATCCACGTGCAACGCAAAACACAGTATGAAGTGGTAAGCGCTAGTACCAGAAGCACACAGAGAGATGAGCCAACATAAAGAACAATGCTAATAGCTTCCTGTGCAGCAGCCACAGGAGGAGCTGGAGGAAACATTTCTAATCTTTCCACGAAAGGCATCACCCTAAACAAAACTCCTTGCCAGAACCAGCCTGGTAGGATGGAGAGGGTGCTTTGATGCCTTGAAGCCCTTAAAACCAAGACTCTTAAAATCTGGAGCCTCAGGATGGGCAGAGTTTTCTGCATTTATGCCTCTAATCTCTAGCACTAAGATGCAAGTGAATCCAAGGAAGTAAGAGACTTTTAGGGGGATCAGCCCCTCCAAAGAATGGGGCAGCCGTGATCTCATTCCAGAGAGCTTCAGTACCTGCCACCTATCCACCTGTGCCAGAATCCCGCAGATCATTTTCCTAGTACAGAATCCCAAGTCCTTGCCCTTTGTCATACTGAGCTCTTAATTGGCTTTGACCCATCACATTGCTAGATATAAAGGCTACAATCCCTAGACTAAGTAGATCTTCAGCTGGGTAGGGAGTCTCAGCCAAGACAGGCAGGGCACAAAAACCTAGAGCCCACTCCCTCACGTAGCCCCCTATAGGACCAGCTTTTTAGGACAACGAAACAGATACTCAATCCCAAGTTATTTTTTCCTTATCTTCCATCTCACATAGGAGACTCTAGAGAAGAAGCATAAGGGCCGGAAGCAGCAGCCGAGAAGACAGCAGAAAGATGGGGAGTGGAGCCAGTGCTGAGGACAAAGAACTGGCCAAAAGGTCCAAGGAGCTAGAAAAGAAGCTGCAGGAGGATGCTGACAAGGAAGCCAAGACCGTCAAGCTGCTATTGCTGGGTGAGCGAGATGGGAAGCTGAGCCAGGGAAGGAGAAGGTACTGCTCCTTCCTGCTTATCCTGGATGGTTGATGGCTTCTAGCCCACCCCGTGGGGAGGAGGGGCAGCAAGTATTTTTTCTTCTCCCCAGCTGGTCTCAGGCTAGAGGATCAGGGCTCTAGGGCTGAGTGCAGCCACCCCAAGGAGATGCAGAATGCGAAAGCTACCCTGTAATTGTTCTGCTCTTCCTTGAACCAGGATTGTGCAAGGGCGGGGACAGAGCCATTCATCTCCAAATCTAAATATAATACCTCACAGCTTGGCAAATACAGTGAACCCTGGGCTTGCAGACAGTTACCCAATCTGCAGTCAGAGAGCTCTGAGTCAAGGACTCAGGAGAGGACAGTGGACTCAGACGTCCTACCATATAATCAGTGCCATGTAGTCCGGGGGACAGGCCCACTGGTGCTTGCCAAGTAAACTGGTTCCTTCTCCTTGCTTCCAGTACACAATTTGTATATATTTTAGAACTAGGGAGCCCTGAGGGAGGAGGAACAGAATCTTTTTCTAGGGCAGTCCTTTCCTAGCTTTCTGTTCAGGAGTTGCCTTGAGAGCCCCTGCCAGATCGGAAGTTTATCAATCCGATGAGCTCCTAAGCAGATCACAGGTCTGTGCTGAAAAAAGAAAAGCACTTCTGTTGGTCAGTCAGAGAAGTTGGTCACAGCCATAAATAGAACCAAGACAATGAAGCGTTTGGGACACCTGGCTTAGGGGGGAACCTCCAGTAGTAGGACAGAGGTAAGTTAGAGCAGGCAGCATCTGTGCAACAGGACATAGCTGGCCGGGTTGTTCTGAAGCCCATGAGGAGCCAGGGAACCGGAGCCCCAGGCCAGGGCATCTCCCATTCCCCAGCTGCTCTGTGAGCATACCGCTGTATGCTGGAACAAGATTCTAAGGAGCCCAAGAAGCTACAGAAGGGGAGATGGCAAGGCCACTGAGAGATCTTTTAAGCCTAAGCAGCTTTCTTCCACATTCAGGATAAGCAGCTTAGAGGGAACAGGCGCAGCTAAGTGGGAGGTGGTTAACCCATCAGGGCCATGCAAACTGGGGGAGAGGGTTGAAGGGTATATGGAGGGGGAACGGAGTGCAAATGGGAGGACACTAGGACATTTTAGCCAATAAAGGAAAAAGCATGATGATGAAAAAAAAATGGTATTTCAGTGAAGTTATAAAGCTCCCTGCAATCCTGCCCCAAGATCACTCTCCTGAGTAAAAATAGGCAGAGGAAAAATGTGTTAAAGGAATTCCCCTGAATCTATCAGTGGTTCTCAATGAGATTTTGCCACCACTCCCTCCACCTCCCCCAGACACTGGGAAATGTCTGAGACATTTTTAGTTGTCACAGTGGAAGAAAAGAGTGCTATTGGCCTCTTGGCGGGAAGAGGCCACGAATGCTGCTGAACACCCTAAAATGCACAGGACAGTCCCCACAAAAAAGAATTGCCCAGCCCAAAATGTCAGCAGTGCAGAGACTGAGAAACTCCGCTCTAAATCCAGGCTGAATGACCCGAGCTCAAGGCTGGCAGAAATTGAGGGCAGCAGTCACCCCTATGTGTTCTCCCCTAACTTCTCACAGGCCACCTACTGGAGCGTTGGAGAGAACTGGTGGAAAACTGAAGCATAAGCATTTCTCCCTGCAGGTGCTGGAGAGTCAGGAAAGAGCACTATCGTCAAACAGATGAAGTGAGTAGGAACAAAGCCCCAGAAGACAGAGGTAGGGTGAAGAAGTCAGCAGAGCCAAGAGAGGCATGGAGGATGAAGGGCTCCTTGGCCTCAAGAAACCCATATGTAAAGGATATAAAGAACCTGATTCCCAATGCCCCTCATCTGCATGCCTTCCCCCCCTCACTCTCCACTTTGGGACAGCAATAGGCATGAGATCGGGTTCTTATGACCCTTTAAATCCTTCCAGATTCCCAATCCCTTAGGTCTGGTTACTCAGGTCCAACTAAGAGCTGGATGTCTGTCTACTCCTTGCAGGATCATCCATCAAGACGGCTATACGCCAGAGGAATGCCTGGAGTATAAGTCCATCATCTATGGGAATGTGCTGCAGTCCATCCTGGCTATCATCCGGGCCATGTCCACACTGGGTATTGACTACGCCGAACCAAACTGTGTGGTACATGGTTAACAATATGTGGTTAAGGGTGGGAGGAAAGGCTAATGAGAAGAAACAGCAGCCAACAAGCTTTGAGGAAACATGAGTCAAAAAAGAGTTTCATGTAACTAAATCCCATCTACTGAGCTTCCGGTCTTTTTACTTCAGTCTTGGAGAAGTATGCAATCCCTACCTTTAAAATAAATTACAAAAATCTGCTCTCAGCTTCCTCTGCCTTTTTGTCTTATTTTACCATTTAAATTTTTCTCCTTGGGCTCCTTGCCCTGACCATGGAACTTTTATAAGCTAAATCTCTAGTTCCAGTTTTGTTTTTTTCCAAGATTTGAATCACTGAAAGAAGGTGATGGTTTCCTGTCTCCCATGTTGTCTATTTCATGGTCAATCTGGTCTTTAAACGTCCAACCTCCCTGTAGCAGAGGACCCACATTTGTGGTGGTACCGTTTTGGACAAAGGCTGGAAGATAGAAACACCACAGAGGAAGCTCCTGGAACCTCTGTTTTCCCACAGGCATCCCAGGATGGGATAAATTGCCACTCTTTATATTCCCAAAGCACACTCAAAATTAATTAGTGTTTTCTTAGCATCTTCACTGGATGCTGTCTCCATCTTGGGCTTTGGTAGCAAGGCAAAATGCTCTCCTTTCAGCAGTATTCTCAGGAGCCTCCTGGAAAGCCATTACTCCTGTGCCATTCTCAGCCAGGTTCTCTGCCTTACAGGATACTGGGCGACAGCTCAACAACCTGGCTGACTCCACGGAGGAGGGCACCATGCCTCCAGAGCTGGTGGAGGTCATCAGGAAGTTGTGGAAGGATGGTGGGGTGCAAGCCTGCTTCGACCGAGCTGCAGAGTACCAACTCAATGATTCGGCATCTTAGTAAGACTCTGACTGGGGATGGGGTGGGATGAGGTGTAAGCAACCAGGACTTCCAGAAGAAATCACACCCAGCCTAAAATTTCAGGCTGAAAGCTGGAGTCCAAAGGACTGAATTCAGCCTGGATACCTGTTTTGCTTAGGCTTGAGCAGTGTTCTACTATGCTTTGAATGTGATGCCTTTAGAGACATGGCACCGCAGTCGTCACCACTCTGTATTGCTTTACACTGGCTCACTGCAGCCTACAGAGCTAAAGACCCCAGAAATCAAAACAAAGGTGCTCTGTTTAGTAGCCCTCAGACTGCTGTCCTCTTCATCAATTCATACACACAGCGTCTCCTTTCAAAACCATTAACGTGAAGACAGACCTGCAGTTCTGCCATGGGCTCTCCCAGGAGGCACTTAATTCATGATGGCCTTTCCAGGGTGCCATTTTCTAGCTGGTTAACATTAATGTCACCTAGACTCGGGCCACTTACCAGAACTGAATGCCTCCTTCACCACCCATACATAGTATTTTTTTTTTAAAGATTTTTTATTTATTTGACAGAGAGAGAGAGATCACAAGTAGGCAGAGAGGCAGGCAGAGAGAGAGGAGGAAGCAGGCTCCCTGCAGAGCAGAGAACCCGATGCGGGGCTCGATCCCAGGACCCTGAGATCATGACCTGAGCCAAAGGCAGCGGCTTAATCCACTGAGCCACTCAGGCGCCCCTATACATAGTATCTTATGTCAGGGTGCCAGGGCATGGAACACAGAAACTTCCAGGAGCAACCAAAGGAAGTTGGTCAGGGATTAAAAAGAGCCAACTTTGCAAAGCTGGTTCCAAAATGATAAGGTATACATGAGTCATACCTCTAATGGCATGGAATCTATCATAGATGGGCATGAACTTTGCAGTCAAATAGACCTGGATTTGACCCTTGTTCTGTAGCACGGTTCTCATTTGCCATCCACACAGCACTGACTCACCAAGGCCCAGGCACTGCCGGGTGCATGACGTACACGATCTCATTTGACCTGCACAGTAAGCCTTTGAGGAAGAGACTACTTTGTATTAGTCCCATTTATAGATGAAGAACTGAGGTTCAGAGAAGTTAATTAACTTACCCAAAGTCATAAACAGCAAAGGCTGGATTTGAACCCAGGTCTATTTCACAAAGTTGAAAGCTTTTTACAATACACCACAATGTTCTTGACCTTGGCCCCAGTCATTTAACTCTTCTGAATTTTTCCTTCATCTGTAAAATGGGATATGAAACTTCAAGGTGTGAGGTTAAATGAGAATTTAAATGTGCGAATGCCTGGCACACAGTAAGCATTGTCCATTTTCCTTCCCTTCTTCTGTCATCTCTGTATTTGCCTTCTTCCTGTCTTTTAAATTTTTTTATAATAACTGTCAAACATATACGAAAGCAGAATAATATAACAAATCACCTGGCTTCCACTGTTAACTCACAGCCACTCGTTTCACCTCCATCTCCTACTGGATTACTCTGAAGGGAGTCCCACATATTCCCACATCCTAAATATTTCATTATTCATCTCAAAAAAAAAAAAAAAAAAAGACTTAAATAACATAATCATCACACCCAAATATTTAATAATTCCTTGATGTCATCAAATACCCAAGTAAGTGCTCATTTAAGTTTCCCAGTTATCTCAAAAGGTTTGCTTCCCAACTTGATTCAGGATATAAATAAGGTCTCATGCTAGGCACTGAATCACATCTCTTAAGGTCTCTGAAGTCCCTTTTAGTCTACTCCTGAGTCTTGATGGAACTTTTGGCACCCATTTAAACCACCAAATCTCACTGAAGGGTCTAGAAGACCTTGCAGTCAGGCAAAACTTAAGGAAATGTTATCTAACTTGACTTAAATGTGACAGAACCCCTGCCTCAACTGGGCATGCCTCTCAGTCCAACCCACACTCCCTTTTGTAAGGACACATGAAGTTTGAAGGAATGAACCTGAGGTTTAACAGTATGGATTCTAGTCCTGGTTCTATCACCAAGTTAGCTGTGTAACTTTGGGTAAGACCCTTTACCTTTCTTGGCCTTGGCTGTGGAAAGTTTATGTCAATTGCAAGCTCTTTTCCCTAGCTACCTGAACCAATTAGACCGGATTACAGCCCCTGACTACCTCCCTAATGAGCAAGATGTGCTTCGATCCAGAGTCAAAACCACAGGCATCATTGAGACCAAGTTTTCTGTCAAAGACTTGAACTTCAGGTAAGTCCACAGTTCCCTGGGGCACCACAGATACACACATGGTTCCAAGTATACCTCAAATACCAAAAAAGGGCAAAAGGACATGTTTCTTGGCCTTCACTAAAGCCCCATCTGAAGGACCTCCCTATTTCTCCCCCTTTCCCATCTCATTGCCAACTGGCCCCAAAGTGGCCACCTCTCTGGGGTAAACACCAAGTCCATGTGCTGTTTTTTTCCCTCAGGATGTTTGATGTGGGAGGGCAAAGATCAGAGAGAAAGAAGTGGATCCACTGCTTCGAGGGAGTCACCTGCATCATTTTCTGTGCGGCCCTCAGTGCCTATGATATGGTGCTAGTGGAAGACGATGAAGTGGTAAGTGGCCTTTGCACAAAGCAGCTTTCATAGTTCCCGTGACGCTTCTTCTAAGCTTTGCGTCACCAATTCTTCAACTTGGATGATTTCAAGACAGTCTAGCAGTCCTCCAGCAGCCAAATCAATGTCTCAGGCAAACAATTCTAGAAAAACCTCCTCTTTTTCAGGCTCTAGGTTAGCACTTTAGAACTCCATACTGGGAGTGAGCTTGGTCTCAAATCAGCCATCCAAGAATCACTTGGACATCACACAGCTCACAAAAGGAATTGAGAATTAAAGAGACAAGGGATCACAATGGGCTTGGTAAAGCACAGGAGTTACACTTAAGGCTCTCCCAGGCTGCCTATGGAAATAAAGGATAGGAGAGGAAAATGAACAAGCAGAAAGACAATGTATGATGTGTATCTTTGTGCAACATGATAGAGGGGTTGGACTACTCATCTCATTTCGAAGCCTAAACAGGACTAAGGAGACACTGGCAAACCAGGTTTCTCATGTGCCACTTAAACTGGCAGCTGGAAGACTACCTGAGGGTGAGTCTCTTGAGCCTGCAGATTTTAACAGAAGCTCTGCAGGCCCAGCGTCGGCCCAGCCAGTCACCTCTGGAGTTTGAGACAGAGGATATCACTGCATGGAAATGCTAATGGAGGCCCACAGCTTATGGATCTCAGACAAAGCACCTACACTCCCATTCCTTGCTCCAGTTCTCCCTTCTCCTTAGCAGAGTACAAGATCACAGGACAGCTCTATGAGTATCTTCTATGCAAATTCATTTTTCAAGATCTCTTCCATCTTTAACCTTGAAGTCTATGAGGTTTTAAGGGGTTCTGCAGGAGTATTAGCAATGATAAAAGGCCACAAAAAGTAGATTTGTTTTCTTTCCTCATTAGATGAAAAGACTGAGCCCAAGCCAAGTAATAGCATACTTGAAATCCTAAAGACCTGTTCCGTGAAAACAGGCTGGTCTGGGGAACTGGCGACATCTAGACTACGCAGATACACCGCACAACTTCTCAAAGTGGCACTCAGAGGAGGAAACAGGCAGAAGCGCTGGTGGTGTGGCATCGAGAAATTCTCTAGCCCTCGCCATTTGACACCGAGGCAATAATCCCTATTACGTTCCTGCCCAAACTGAGATCCAGGACTCTGTAACAGAAGCCTATCAAAACCATCCTGACGAGGGGGAAAAAAAGTCATCCTGGAGACACAAACAGGCACATGAAAACTCAGGCCTAGCTTCAATTGCATATCCACTGCACCTACGGGTGTCAAAGTCTCTGGCAATGCCCTAGCAGCCTAAGTTCAGCATAACATTGATTGTACAACTCTACGTCAGTCACTGTCATGGACACTACATACACGATCTCATCACTAACCCTGATAGGGAAACTGAAACTCAGAAAAGCTCAGTAATCTGCCCCAAGTCACACAGCTATGCCGGATGGATTAGAAGGGCAGCTACATCATCTGGGCTCTATCCCACCACACCAAAAGGAGATAAGCTCTTCCTCTTACATTTGGAGCATTAGTCTCTCCAAGGGGAACAGGAACAGGAAGGAGAAAATATACCTGTCAGCTCAATCTGAAATCTCTGATGGTGTTTCCTCCTCCTAGAATCGCATGCATGAGTCACTGCACCTCTTCAACAGCATATGTAACCACAAGTTCTTTGCGGCTACTTCCATTGTCCTCTTTCTCAACAAGAAGGACCTCTTTGAGGAAAAAATCAAGAAAGTCCATCTCAGCATTTGTTTTCCAGAGTACGATGGTAAGTATCAAGGGCTGGAGACAAGGGTAATGATTTCTTGGTAATGACTGGTGATCGCCTGGTTTCCTATACCAAGGAGACACGAAGGAATCTGTCTTTAAGAAATACTAAGTCTAACTCCTTTGCTTTCCTGGGTTGATGATCCCTTATCCCTTTAATACTCAGTTCCTCTTATGTGCCTTGTGATATCTGAGTGATCCTTGGATGTCTAATCTGAGAAACTTGGGTATTCAGTCACAGTTATTAAGTTCAGATGTCCCTGGAACAGAACAGATGTTAGATGCAGGAGAGCCGCGGACTGTTCAAATGATACCTACCAGGAATCAAGGGTGGAGACACCCTCTCCTCGATTTCACTGTCCAACTCAAGTGATAAACACTGGAGTACAATAAAGGAGAGGACCCTCCCTCTAAAAATAGGCCCCCAACTACAGCTGTCCAACACATTTCATGGATCGAATTGGTCACCTAAAAAAGTAAGCAGCTAAGAAGGGTTAATTTGTCCCACTTCTTCACTATTTTTTCTGGGAAACCAGGAAACAACTCTTATGAAGATGCAGGGAATTACATCAAGAGTCAGTTCCTTGACCTCAACATGCGAAAAGATGTCAAAGAAATCTACAGTCACATGACCTGTGCTACAGACACGCAGAATGTCAAATTTGTATTTGATGCAGTTACAGATATTATCATCAAAGAAAACCTCAAGGACTGCGGGCTCTTCTAATTCTCCTTTCTCTTCATATCCACATTCCCTAAACGGGCTTGGAATCTGGCTAATTTCAAGCAGAAAGCATAGATCAACATACCATGGCATGAAAAGTGAATCCATTCTCCTTTTGAGATGGACTTATACATGATCGCAACTGTGTCCCATATGTTCCTTTCAAATTGGGATAGCTAGTGCAGTTCAAAGAGCACAATGCTGGAGTCAGGAGACCCAGTGCCAGAACTGGATCTTTTACTACAAGGTATAAATATTTCATTTCTCTGAGCCCTGAGTCACTCATCTATAAAATAAAGATAACTTCTCCACCACTTCACAGGGTTATTCTAATGATCACAAACATAAACTGAATGTAAAGAGCATAAAAGCTGTGTGGTTAGAATCACAGAAAGAAATCTATATAAAAGCAGTCACTTAAGAAATTCAAGACCAAGTTTTTAGATGAACTATCCCAAGGAAAGCAGCAAATCTTCCCTACATTCTGCAAAAGAAAACAATTAAAAACAAGGCCTCAATAAACCTACCACCATTTTTTAAAAACAGACTCTGAGATCTGAATCACTGGATTGGAGATAGGAGTTTCTCAGGTACATGTCCAAAATTAAGCAGACTATCCCTCTGCAACGCCCCCACCCCCCGCCCCAACTGCCATTATCTCTGTAACTGTCTCAGGTATACAAGACACTTTTTTTTAAAAAAATAGGCTCCATGCCCAACGTGGAGCCCAGTGTGGGGTTTAAACTCACAGCCCTGAGATTGAGACTTGAGCTGAGATCAAGAGTCGGACGCTTAACCAACTGAGCCACCAGGTGCCTCTCCGGTATACAAGACACTTTCTGGATAAACTTGGAAGACTTCAGCACACTTCCACTTACAGTATTAATGATTTTATTGCTACCACTTATTGGTCACAGAATTTTTTTGTAAGTGTATTTATTTAAGCAATCTCTATATTGAATGTGGGGCTTGAACTCACAACCCTGAGAAGAAAAGCTGTATGCTCTACCGACTAAGCCAGCCAGGTATCCCTCAATCACAGAATTTAAAGTAATCAAAGCCAAAATTCCCATTTCAATTGCTATTGTTTCAGAACCAAAAAAAAGCAGCCGATCTTGCTTTAGGCACTGAAAATCTCTGCAGCTGAATCCACGTGATGCCTGGCTGAAAACAACATCTCCCCATACAGAACAACAAGTAAATTATTTCTTTGAACCTCTCTGAGGGGAAACGAAGCTTGCATTTATCTTGACAGGAGGTGGTGAAGTCAAGTACAGATTTAGCATTTACAACTACTAGTGAGGAAAGCTCTTGGCATCCAAGATTTAGTATATAAAAGAAAGTGTCAATTAAAATGAAACTGCTCCTTGCCAGAAACACATATTCACACTTAGGCTGCTACTAGCAATATTGATACTAGAGAGCCATATGAGCTTGAAATACACTGAGGAATAAATTTGGGGCTGTTAAAATTGGATTCATTTAATAGTCTTTCTGATTCCATGAAAAGCAATCAACTTCAGAGAATTACCAGAGAAATAAGGGAAAGTGACTATTGCTGGTTAAAAAACTTCACCAAAGAAAAACCTGGGCAAGACTTCATGCATCCAAGAGCTGTTCGGGGACTACATTCCAAATGGCATATTCCAACTATACTAACCTGTTTGTTTTAACTCAATATACAGGGGTTATGATTCTTTTTTTGTATCATGGATCCCTCTAACAGTCCAATGAAACCTATGGCCCTCTTCTCAGAGTATTTAAAAATGCAAATTCAGAGTATTAAAAGGGAAACCAACATGAAAGGAATACAGTTCTATCTTCCAAACCCTGAAGCCCCAGGTTAAAGAATCCTCACTATGGGGGCGCCTGGGTGGCTCAGTGGTTTAAGCTGCTGCCTTCGGCTCAGGTCATGATCTCAGGGTCCTGGGATCGAGCCCCGCATCGGGCTCTCTGCTCGGCAGGGGGCCTGCTTCCCTCTCACTCTCTCTGCCTGCCTCTCTGCCTACTTGTGATCTCTCTCTGTCAAATAAATAAATAAAAAAAAAATCTTAAAAAAAAAAAAAAGAATCCTCACTATGGCTAAGATCTTGTCTATTCAGGCCCCAAATCTAATGTATCTAACTTATTCCATCTTCAATTAGGTTGCTCAGCCTCACCACAAATTGTACCAGACTGCTTCTTTCATTATCTTTTCCTTGATCTGACTCCAAGCAGGACTTGGGTTATAGGCCAAACTGTAAGAGCCCACCCGTCTATGTGGTTATGGATGTTCATGTAGAACCAACCCTCTAGTCCCAGCATGAAAACAGAGCCAGTGGGCCTCATCTTCTGGAATTCTACTCACTTTGCTATTTTATCTTTTGTTCTTGCTTCATTTTAAATTTACACTACAATGCTGAATCTTAGGCATCCTCAGAAATTTTTTTGTAACAAGGTAGGTCAGAACCAGTTAAACCCTACTTTCACCAACTGTGATCTTTATTTTTAAACTGAGCAAACTAGAAGGGATTTTAAAATAGTCTAGGCACTGGACTATTCACTAGCAATTTATGGGTAAGAAACTGAGGCCGAGATGTGGAATGTCTTCATCAAGATCAAACTGCTAGGAAGTAGAACTAGAACTCCAAAACAGGTCTTCTGAATCCCAAGCCAGTGTTCTCTATATGCACCATGCTACTGAAAGCCCACCATATACTATACCGTCAGAGTCAATTTTCTTAT
Organism: Meles meles; assembly: GCF_922984935.1. Taxonomy (NCBI): domain Eukaryota; kingdom Metazoa; phylum Chordata; class Mammalia; order Carnivora; family Mustelidae; genus Meles; species Meles meles. The sequence continues at coordinate 121,872,896 of NC_060066.1, forward strand.
TTCCCTAAGCTCCTCCTACTCCCAACCAAATTCTTGTTTATTTTTAAATTACGCCATCCTAAATCATAGCTATTTAACAGTATCATCTCCAAACTGAATACAAATCAGCCTCAAATCTGAATGTGAATTTAGCATAAAACAAAAATATAAATAGCTTTATTTGTTGAAGGTGTAATTATCTGTTCATATCCTTAGAGGACAGAGACCTGAATGCAGTTCCCTTGCAGTGAGCTGGACACTGATGTAAGCCAAATGTGAATCAGGTTCCATTTCTTGTGAATCTGATGACAGTTGCTTTTCTTTTTCTACAAAAATACAGTATGATTAACTCAAAAGGACGAATGTATGATTCCACTTATAAGAAGTATCATAGTAGTCAAATTTATAAAGACAAAGTAGAGTGATGGTTACCAGGGCTGGGAAGAGGGAGTATGGGGAGTTAGTGTTTAATGGGTACAGAGCTGCAGTCTGAGACGGTGAAAAAAGTTCTGGAGATGGATGGTGGCGATGGCTGTGCCACACAGTGAATGTACTTCAGACCACTGAACTATGTACTTAAAAATGATTAAGATGGTACAGCTTATGTTATGTATGATTTACCACAATAAAAAAATAGTGGAAAAAATACAATATAATTGGTAATGTGCATTTATGTTCTATGGGTAAAAGCAGCACAAAAATCCAGTCTTAAAAGCAATATAAAAGACACATTTACTTGTAACAATTCCTACTCTGATAAAAAATTCACTTCCATGTACCCCAAACAGTCCAAATCAGGGTAGTCCCATCCCCTGGAGAAGAAATAACAGCATTCAAAACCCGCTCTACAATTGGAGATGTGCCGTAGACCAAAGTGTGCCGGCCATGCTGGGTGGAGAAGGTGGTGAAGGGTGAAGAGCTCTTACCTCCCACTGCCCTCTCTACCCGGCACAGCCCCCGGAGCACAGATTCCAGAAGGACTTCAGTGTTGGCCCAAGGCCCCAGCCTCTGGTGTTCCTGCTAGGTAAAAGCATGAAGACATTTCTGTGAGGTCCAACAGACAGTGCAGACAGCAGAAGGGTACGTTTCTGCCTTTCTGGCCATGAAAGGCAAGCACTAGTATGAAAAGAAATGAAGAACTGGATTTAAACACAAAACAAAGTGAAGACCTTTCTTTTCACCCAGCTTAACAAATTTTAGAGCCATTTATAGTTGAACTTCATTTCAGGCATTCAAAACGAAAATGGGAAAAGTGACGCTGAGAAGAAAACCGGCTGCAATGAATACGTCTGCTGGTATCACCTTAAAAGATTACTTGTTTTGCAGTACAGTACGTCTTGAGTGTCATTGAGAATATTTACAAAGCACTTTTAAATATATTATTTCAACTGGATCACACCCACAGTACACCATGGCTGGAAGGAATAATTTAGTCTACCTTCAGGTAACAAATAAAGATTTAAGACAAAGATTTCATAATTGGTTGAAGCAGAGAAAAGACCAGAGCCGGGTGTGACAAACAGCTCTCTCTGTAAGATTCCGAGAGGACTCAGGACCTTTATCCTCCATAAGCAAAAATGGAAAGTTAAAAAACAGTTACTTTCTTGTGATTTGAATTATGTCTGCTGGGAACCTTACATTTAAACAAGCCTCTAGGTAAAAATGTTTGGATAACCGAAAGGAATATGGGGGTGGGGGGTGGGGGGTTAGTAGAGGATAGGTGAAAGATAAACCATGTTTTACAGAATATTCCACCTGTCAAAGGTCTTACATCTGGGCTGATACATTGAGATGGTGTATCCCAGCAGCATATTTACTGATACTGAATTATGTCTGCTACCTTATAAATTCCCATTAGATTTCAGGGCAACATTAGCAGCAAGCATACAAAGACTTTTCTATTTGACTCCTCAATCATTCTCCTTCCCCACTCCTTCCCCAGCCTTGTCTTAAAAAAATTTCCCGGTCTATAATCTAGAGCTAAGCTTTGCTCTTTATCTACCAACTGTAAATGAATATTCATGTTATTACATATATACAGCTAGACCTCTATGATGGGATTTTATCTTTGATGTTTCTTTCAATTTTCACTGAATAAATGCAGTAACACAAATGAAACAAATGTTTGGAAACTCCAAATCTCTTGTTTTGTCTTAATTTTGTATAAAAACTAAATACTCTGTAACAAAAGTGTAGGAATATTCTTTGACTAAACAGTTCTCTTACTAATGTTTTTGGTGACAAGCACTCTGAGTCATATACAAAAGGTACAAAAGCTGCTTCTTATTTATTGGCAGTTGTTTACTCAGTTGTTTACTAGTGTCTTTTAAGGTTATATGTCTACTATTTATGTTATCTTTTTAAAAAATGTATTTATTCATCTTAGAGGGGCAGAAAGGAGGGAGGGAAAATCTAAGCAGAATCTGAGCAGGGCTTGATCTCTCAACCCTGAGACTACAACCTGAGCTGAAACCAAGAGTCAGATGCTTAAATGACTGAGCTACCCAGGGCCCCCATTTGTGTTGATCTTTAACATAAAGATCCTATTCAGTTATTGGCAAATGTTAGCCCCAGTTAGATCTACCTTAAATAAGGTCAGAGGACCTTATTTAAAAATACATGTTCTCAGGACCTGTCTCCAACATCTTTAATTTAATAGAGTTTAGCCATGGAATCTGTATACGTAAATTTTGTACTTTAGGTATCTACTATTATAACCTTCTGGATTAGCTTTAATTCCTAAGAACTTGAATCAAGCCAGGTATGTAAGCCTGACATAGTATCAGGAAAAAACTAGTCTGTCCTCACTTGTTCTAGAGTATGCTCTCCTAGCAGAAGTAATTCATACAAGTTATGAGAAAATGTTGGGGGAGGGGGGAAAGTAGTTTAAAAACTAAACAAAAATAAAAAACAAAGAGGAAGTTTGTTCCCCAGTGCCTCACCTAAATCTTTTACTTCCTGAGGGTTAAGCAAGACCAACTTTTAATTTCAGGCCTCAAATCAGCCTGGTGCGCTCTTGTGCTTAGACAGCCATAAAGCTATGAGGAGAGCTGTGGCTGGTCCAGGTCAGAGCTCTACTTGTACTATGAAGCCTGGAGAACACAAAAATGACCTGGCAGTACCTGGAAACTGAAATAACTTTGTTCTTAAAGTCAGTGTAAGATGTGAAGGAATTCACAAACAGAAAGAGTGAAGAAAATCAGTGCTCTTTTAGGTATGTTTAAATGAGCAGAGGACTGTGGTTTTTTCAACATCTGGAAGGGGAAAAAGATCAACCAAAGGGAGGTTTTTAATTGGAGGGAAAGACTAACTTTACCTTATATGTAAGTGCTAATACAGCGACCAGCTCTGCAACAGGATGCTCCAGAACCAGGCTAAACAAATGCATAGCATACATAGTCAGGCTAGGCAAGGAATTTCCAAAGAAAGTCACAGCTATGAATAGGAGAACACTGGCCAGGATATAAGACTATAAGGTGGGCAAATGAATTAGAAGAACCAGCAGTTATTTTTAAATGCTCTAAATAATGTGCATGTAATAAAACACAAACACGTAAGAGAGTAAGAAACAAGGCAAGAAGATACTTTTTTAAAAATTGGTCCATCTATTCTTAGAGTGCAGCACCTTATAAAAAAAAATAATCACTGGAAATAATAATAAAACGATACACTGAACTAGAGATTTAGAATTCAAACTATCAAGATGAAATGTCATCCCAAGATCCACTTTGAATAACTGTAAAAGTTCTTGAAATTTTTTTCTTTTTTTTTTTTTTAAGATTTTATTTATTTATTTGACAGAGAGAGTGAGAGAGGGAACATAAGCAGGGGGAGTGGGAGGGGAAGAAGCAGGCTTCTCGCCGGATGGATACAGGGTGCCTGATGCAATGCGGGGCTCAAGGCTCGATCCCAGGACCCTGAGACCATGACCTGAGCAAAAGGCAGACACTTAACCAACTGAGCCACTCAGGTGCCCCAAAAGTTCTTGGAATGTTCATGCCCGGAGGTGCAATCTGTTCCAAGTATGAATTTATAAGGTTGGGGAAGACTGGCCATTAAGGAGAATACTTTCCTCTTTACATAGAGCCTAATGAATGGCATTTTTTTTACAGCCCAAGGTTTTAATCAGGTGAAGATGTGACTGTCAACAAAATAAAGCTATTGCTTGCAGTCCTTCCTACTAGAGTATATTTACTGTTCTTTATTCATTAAAATTTAATTTTCCTGTATGTGCTGGTTTCTTAGATGGTCCAAAGCCTGGCCACATGAATACTAAAATGCGGTCCATCACAAACCTCCAGCATTCTCCACAGAAAAGATACAAGGCAACTTTTTGTTTCTTTGATTACAAGTATCAATCCTTTTTCTCCAGGCTAATACACATGATGTTTCATCCCCGCACTCTGGCTCTGCTATTAGAAAAGATCTTTATTTCAAAATAACAACAGTGATTTGCAAAGGCAATGATCAGAATCACCTTTTAAAAATTATAGATCACTAGCCCACCAGCCAAGAGTTAATCACTGAGATGGATCCTGATGATTCTGACTTAAGGCGTATTTGAAAACCACTGACTTGAACTCTGGTGCCTGTGTCCTCAAGGAACGTGCATTTAAATAAGTTACATGGAATGGTAGGGTAGGAGGTGATCTTCATGTAAATATAGAACAAAGGTAAAATGGTATAAAAGCAGAAAAGTGGAGAACTACCATTTTTCATTAACAGAAAAGCTAAAAAATGAACATATCAGACAGACATATTCAAATGAAAATACAAAGTGCATTTCAAAGTATAATTAACTTACTTAGATTATTTGTTATTTTGGATTATCAACAATATCATCCCATTAGCTCTGACTGTAGAAAGACTACAGTTAAAACAATATTCCACCAATGCTCATTTCCAGATGATCCTATATCACAGAATACAGTGAGGAAAAGATATATTCAAAATGCACAAGGACTATCAGCTTATGTGGGCATAAGTTAATCATCACCAATTGAAGCTGATCATTTTCTTTTAGATCCAGTTTTCCCAACCCTAAAAAAAAAAAACTGTTTAGATAATAACAGTTATATCATCTGTATAGTTATACTTTTCCAAAAAGAGTAAGAAAAAAATTCCAATAAAGGCACTGAACTGCTGTCACTTGCTTTTCTGAACCAGTTTTGATGATCACCAATCTTTTTGTTTTGTTTTAAACTAGTAAAAGATTACATCAAAAGATGACACAGAATCCAATCCAAAAAGACTGGACCCCAAAAGGCACTGCTCAAACTGCTTATCTGGAATGCTCAAAATGCATTCTTTTTATCTGCCTTCCCCCAAAGGCCCACTCAGTATTTAAGGACATTTGCTGTACATTATACAAAAGGACCTGCAGGCTGAGGTGAAAAAGCTCTCCACAAAACCAAAATGTAAACCTGGAAAATGGATTATGACTGCACATCACTTATACAGATAGGACATAAGACCCTCAGTCAGACCAAGCTTCAACAATACCATTACACCAAAACACTAGCCCTTCAGGGAACCCTCTACCTAAACCCCATTCTCAGACAAAGGCCAAAGCACATTCAGTGGGGACAAAAAGAAACAGAAGAAAATATTTCCAGAAAGGACTAGTTACAAACAGGAACAAACCTGGACTCTTTACTCACCATTTTAATACTGCTGCCAACTATAACAGATTAAAATCTGTACACATAACATTGTGGAAAAAGTCCCAAAATGCAAATAGTTTCGGCAAAAGAAGGTACTGACTAAGGATTACTAACAATTAACATTGCTACAATAAAAACAATGGCAAACAGGGATTTGGCACCACATTTACAAAGTAAAAGCATGCATTGTTAATACACTTTAGATGTTTCCCAACAGAAAAGGCCATAGAAGATGGAAAACAAGGGGCATCTTTTTTTACAGAACTCCCTATGACTGAGACAAACAAGCAAGAACCAAAGTGGTCAATTTAGTAGATCTGTAGCAGCAAAGTCACTGTTTCTGTTTGGAATTTAGCAATTCGCATTTCTAATCAACAGCTGCCCTGACTGTGTCTGTATCCAAGAAGTTAATTTTACATACTACATCAGCATTTACCTAATAATTTGGTAATCAGCATAAACCAGGTTAACCTTAAACCATAAGCTTAAACAAAAGTTAGAGAGCTAGAATCTTATTACAGAACTCTCCAGTGTAATTACCATTTAGAAACCATAATGGTACTTTGAACAGGAGAGTATCGTAAATTTCATCCAAAAAAGCTATAATCATAGCCCCAATAACCGTAAAGAATTAAGTAATTATGGAAATATTATGCTCTGACCATACCAAAAGTTAAAAACAAAGAGTTCCTACTAAGAGGAAAATTTTTAAGATGATCTGGCCACATCATGTGCATAGTTAAGACTGTGTTTTAATAAAGATTCTTTTGCAAACAAATAAAATTTAGTCACGTGATTCTCTCGATGGAAAAAAAACAAACCTTTAAAAATGAACTACTGGTGGTCTGTTAAGAAGGAAAAAAAGAATAAGCTACATATTAAAGTTCTGGAATGCAGCACCTCAACTTCACATCAGCCCTAAACATTTGAGATTATGAAATCCAAGTGATGTCTTGATGATCAAATCATACTTTACAGCTGTTCCAATTCCAATGTCTGACTTTAGCATCTCGTGTCAATTAAGAGTTCCCTAATACAGAAGATTGTGCTAAAGAGTGCTAAGATTCTGCATGCTGCTGCCATTCCCTGGTCCCGTTCATGCTTGTAGCTGCCCAATGAGACAGCAAAAGAAGTCTGGTCTCAACACTCCACACTGTAATAACTAGAAAAGAAGAACATCCTTAATTAGAAAAGTTTACACAGTCAAGAGACATCATTATAGCACTAGACTAAACTGTCTGAAGTTTTACCTTTTATTAACATCCACCTCTCTTCAGTAAAGTCCACATTCCTTTAAGTTGTTTTTAATGATGACATCTGTAACAGCATCAAAAACAAACTGCACATTCTTGGTGTCTGTGGCACAGGTGAAGTGGGTATAGATCTCCTTGGTATCTTTTCTTCTGTTCAGATCTTCAAACTGGCACTGAATATAAGCAGCTGCTTCTTCATATGTATTGGAACCTAAAGCAGACACCCAATATTCTCAGTTCAAATCATTACAGCTGTCTGAATGTAACTACGTCAGGCCATCACCACTTACTTATATGAAGACAGGGATTATGACCCAAAGGAATATAAGACAGATTTACTTCTGTAATCACTAGGTTTTTCTCTAATCACTAGATTTTTCTTGAGAGCAGACACCAAGTAAAACAAAATCATCACACAAAAAGATCTAGGGAAACAAAACTTTTTCTTTTTCCCCTTCCATTTAGATATTTCAGCTAAAAAACCTAGAATGCATAAAAGGAAACTAGAAAAGCAGGAAGATGAATTGCTAGAACACAACTGTTTAAAAGGTCAGAGAGCCCATGCTCCTTGGAATGATCTTGAAATAAAACAATTCAAAAGAGTTAATAATGCTTCTTTTCAAAAGCTTATCAATTTTAAAGGGCTTAGCTTCTGAGCCTTATGGCAATATGATGAAAGGTAGTAAACTAGTACATGTAAAAGGGAAAGAGGCCTGAATTATACACTTTAAAATGTGTTTTTATAAAAATAAATAAAATGTGTTTTTGTGACATATAAATCATATCTCAATGAAGTTGTCATTTTTTAAAAGGTGCAGGGTCTCAAAAGTAAACCTTACTTTCAACATTTGTAATTAACACTCTTAACCACAAGCTTCCTATACCATCTCATCTACCTGTGAACCTTCAGAATAGCCCTAGAAATTGACTACAGAACTAGGAAACCTTGACAAATTAAACACACAGGACTTTATTCCTGTGAACTAGAGACTGTTTTCAACAAATAACATCTATGAAGTTAAGTGACACTAAGCATGATAACAAATACCAAGTGCTAAGTGGTTAAAAAAAAAAACTAAACAAAGAAAAGCTTAAGAAAGAAAGGAATGTTATGTAAACAGAATACTTAGAATAATAAAGGAAGGGGCGCCCTGGTGGCTCAGTGGTTTAGCCTCTGCCTTCCGCTGGGGTCATGCTCCCAGCGTCCTGGGATCAAGCCCTGCATCGGGCTCTCTGCTCAGCAGGGAGCCTGCTTCCTTCTCTCTCTGCCTGCCTCTCTGCCTACTTGTGATCTCTGTCTGTCAAATAAATAAATAAAATCTTTAAAAAAAAAAAAAAAGAAGAAGAAGAAGAAGAAGAAGAAAGGAAGATAGCTTGGTAGGTGCCTGAAATAGGTTTTTTGAGATCTGAGAACTTCTGTAAATTCAAAGAGAGCTCTGAAAAGAGAATTGTGTCTGGTAGGAAGAGATAACTGATACTTGGGCAATGAGGACAGTGGGAATGAAGTCAATGGAAGGAAGGCAGGCTTGGAAGGTGTTCCCCCCAACCTCATCCCCAAAAAAGGATATAACATTGAGGGCTCTTTGCCATGTGGAAGATTCCCAGTTAGAACACTGTCAGCCCTTTTACTTAAGATTTCTCTCCACTTTAAAACCTGGCTACTTTCGGGGCACCTGGGTGGCTCAGTGGGTTAAGCCGCTGCCTTCGGCTCAGGTCATGATCTCAGGGTCCTGGGATTGAGCCCCACATTGGGTTCTCTACTCAGCAGGGAGCCTGCATCCCCCCCTCTCTCTGCCTGCCTCTCTGCTTGTGATCACGCTCTCTCTCTCTCTCTCTCTCTCTCTGTCAAATAAATAAATAAAACCTTTTGAAAAAAAAAAAAACCTGGCTACTTTCTATGAACTCACCTAACTCTCACCTCCCTCCCAATCCTGGCCACATTTCCAACTTCCCTGAGAAAACAAAGGCCAGGGGGCTTAAAATACATCTCAACTCTTGAGCCTACCACCTCACTTATAAGTCACCTATATCCCCACATATTTGTACCTATGGTCTTAGAGTGGTCTTCCTGGCAGTTTCAAATTTTAACTCCTCTACCAAGATTCTTTTAAGCTGAAGTGAAATTTATGTAACATACAGTAAGACATTTTAATGTGTACAATATAGTGGCACTGAGTATATTCACAATGTTATGCAACCAGCACCTTTCTCTAGTTTCAAAACTTTTTCATCAACTAGAAAAACACCCCAGTACTATTAAGTAATCATTCCTCATTCCCCTCATTCTAACCACCCCCTCTCCTGGTAACCACCAACCAACCTGCTTTCTGTCTCTATGGATTTGCCCATTTTGGGTATATCATATAAAAGTAATCACACAAATGTGACCTTTTGTGTTTGGCTTCTTTCACCTCACATACGTTTACGAGGTTCATACAAGCAGGAACATGCATCAGGACTTCATTCCTTTTTATAGCTGAGTGATATTCCATTTATGGAATTCCATCTACTTACAAATCTTGCTCCACTGATTATATCCACTTTTTACAACTTCTCTTTTGCTATAAAAACTTACCATTAAGCTGATGAACATTCTTCAATCTTTCCTTCCTCTGTAATCCAAGTTGCTTAAGAGCAGGCCACACTGGGCTCATTTCTCTACTTCCCACTCAGTAACTCACAGCCCTGGCTCTACGCTCACTGACAACTGCTTTCAGTAACACTCATGATCTCCCTGACTGCTAATTCCAGAGGCCATTTTCCAATGTGTATCTTACTTTATTTGCCTGCACACAACAATGCTGACAACCCCTCACTTCTAAATTTCTTAGTTTTTGATACTTTGGCTCTCTTGGTTTTTCTCTTTGCATCCAGCATAAACCTTTCTTTCTCTCCTGCCAACAGAGTCTGCTATTTCTCTCTCATTCTGCAACATTAGTCGTCGTCATCTCATCCATTTCCATGCTGTATTTATACAACATCTCAGATCAACACATGTAACCCTCAACATCCCACCAAGCACCAAGGCCACGTATATATTTGCCTATTAGATAACTTCACCTGGATGGTCCAAAGATGCTTCAAAATCAACATTTCTAAATATCAATTCAGATCACAGCACCAGCAGCCAATCAAAGCAGAACTCTGGTAGTACTCTTCCCACTTCCTTACCCTAGCTATACTCTTTCACTTTATTACAGAAAGCTTTACAGCATCTGCTCAGCTAACAAGAGTTCTCCTTCCCTGAAAATACCCAACTCTGACCTAAAGGTTATAGTGGTGCAACACTGGCATTCATGTTTGTGTCCCTGACTTTTTTTTTTAATATTTTATTTATTTATTTGATAGAGATCACAAGTAGGCAGAGCAGCAGGCAGAGAGAAAGAGGGAGAAGCAGACTCCTTGCCGAGCAGAGAGCCTGATGCAGGGCTTGATCCCGGGACCCTGGGATCATGACCTGAGCCGAAGGCAAAGGCCTTAACCCACTGAGCCACCCAGGCGCCTCTGTGTCCCTGACTTTGACTGACTGGGCTAAGGATTTTTGCTGGCCTTAACCTTGGCCAGAATCTCTCTCCTAGGAATTTAAACCTGGGGCCAACCAGTTTCAGCGTAGCCTGGTCTTTATTTCTTTTTAAGATTTTACTTCTAAGTAAGCTCTACACCCAATGTGGGGCTCAAACTTAACAACAAAGAGATCAAGAGTCACATGCTCAGGGCGCCTGAGTAGCTCAGTGGGTTAAAGCCTCTGCCTTCCGCTCAGGTCATGGTCCCAGGATCCTGGGATCGAGCCCCATGTTGGGCTCTCTGCTCAGCGGGGAGCCTGCTTCCCCCTCTCTCGCTCTGCCTGCCTCTCTGCCTACTTGTGATCTCTGTCAAATAAATAAATAAAATCTTTAAAAAAAAAAAAAAAAGAGTCACATGCTCTACATGACTACTGACTAAGCCAACCAGGTGCCCCTATCCTGGACTTTTAAATGCAGGAGAGATACTGTGGCAAGGCCATCTTGTATCACATAAACTGAATAGCATAGAAAGCTGTTAAGCAGAGAGAGAAGAATAGAGAAGATGCACAGAGAGAAGGAGAAAAAAGAGGAGACAGAAGTGCTTCCAAGGTCCTTGACAGCTTTCTATTTCCTAGTTCTAAACTCATTTCTTTTAAAGATTTTATTTATTTGACAGAGAGAGACAGAGAGAGAGGGAACAGAAGCAGGGGGAACAGGAAAGGGAGAAGCAGGGAGCCCGATGTGGGGCTCGATCCCAGGGTCTTGGGATCAAGACCCCACCCGTATCTTAAGATATGTCTGCATTCTTGCCCTTCCCTTCTAGGATATATGCCAGTATCTTCACACCCCTGCCAAAAGGTTTTTATTTGCATCCTAAGAGACTCCTTACTAATTCAACTCCCTTACTATCTTTATTGCCATTTATTGCATATCTTTCTAAAGCAGTTTCCACTACCTCATGTACCCCAATCAAAATCCTTCAATAGCTCCCCATTATCTCAGCATCAGATACAAGGCTCTCCATGAGCATCACCGCCCATCACACCAACAACTCCTTCCCACCACATTAAGCTCTGGTAATACCAAATTCTTCCTAGGTTTCAAAACATATCATGTAATTTTTTTTAACAATTTCATTTTTTTTTTAAAGATTTTATTTATTTATTTGACAGAGAGAGAGATCACAAGTAGGCAGAGAGGCAGGCAGAGAGAGAGGAAGAGAAGCAGGCTCCCTGCGGAGCAGAGAGCCCGATGCGGGGCTCGATCCCAGGACCCTGAGATCATGACCTGAGCCAAAAGCAGCGGCTTAATCCACTGAGCCACCCGGGCGCCCCTAACAATTTCATTTTTAAAAACAAAGAGGGGCCTAAACTCATGACCCTGAGATCAAGAACTGAGCTGAAATCAAGAGTCGGACACTCAACTAACTGAGCCACCCATGCACCCCTCATGTCATTTTTTTTTTAACCTCTGTATTTTCATATATGCTATTCCTTCTTCCTAAAATGCTTTTAATCCTGTTTGCCTGGTGGTTTCTAATTCGTCCTCTCATTATCTCACTACGAGTGTCATTTCCTCTAGAAAAAAGAGGACACTGAACCCACAGCAGTAACCCCTTCTTCTGCTAGTGGACACTTCCTACTATAATGAAATTCTTTGTGTCCCTCTCTCTACAACTTGTGTCTTAAGTGCAATGACTGCATCTTACTTTTCCTTGTACTTTTTTGAACATACATAGACCAAATTTTGATCTTTATCTTTCTCTCTTTTCCTCAAAAAATGAGGAGGACAGAAATATAAAATAAACACAGTAAACTCGATTATGTATGGGATAGCACTTTAGACTTAAGGGGCCTTAATCACATGCTTAACGTTAATACCACTACCAGTGAACACTCCCCATAAGGATATACATGCATTGTTCAAAATAAAAGGCAGGTGAACACTAAAGTGTTCATCTAGGATGTATACCTCCAACAAAGTCGTTCATGATCCCTTACCCGTGTATTCTGGATAACAGATAGTTAATGGACTCCTCTTTATTTTTTCCTCAAAAAGGTCTTTCTTGTTGAGGAAGAGAATGATTGAAGTGTCTGTAAACCATTTGTTGTTACAAATGCTGTCAAACAGTTTCATGCTTTCATGCATTCGGTTCTGAGGAGGGAAAAAAAGGGTGTCAATAGCAAAAAGTAAATGTGAATGAACTATTAATGAAAAAAAAGAAAAAACAGACCAACAAGTTTTAGAAGCACTGAATGGCATGGATGGAAATAAGCTAGACAGATACCACAAAAGCTAAGTCAGTCCTCATTTTCCTAATTCTTAGAGGCTGAGAGCTGGGAAGAAGACTGGCTAACAAGAGGACCTAACCCTGCCCACATACATAGTCAATATACTGTCCTATCTCTTAAGAATTAGAAGGGAATGGATCAATATTTTAAAAATCTAACTCACAGGGGAAAAAAATAAGGAGAGAGAGCAGGACGTCCGGCTTGCGAGCAGACACCTCCGTTTCACGTGCGACGAAAGAGCGATTTAAAAATGGGTGATGTTGAGAATGGCAAGAAGATTTTTGTTCAGAAGTGTGCCCAGTGCCATACTGTGGAAAAGGGAGGTAAGCACAAGACTGGGCCAAATCTCCATGGTTTATTTGGCCGAAAGACAGGTCAGGCCCCTGGATTTTCTTACACGGATGCCAACAAGAATAAAGGCATCACCTGGGGAGAGGAGACACTGATGGAGTATTTGGAGAATCCCAAGAAGTACATCCCTGGGACAAAAATGATCTTCGCTGACATTAAGAAGACAGGGGAAAGAGCAGACTTGATAGCTCATCTCAAAAAAGCTACTAAGGAGTAATAGTTGGCCATTGCCTTATTTATTGCAAAACAAAAATGTTTCATGACTTTTATGTGTTCAAATGATCTCATATACCAAAATTCAGATCATGAATGGCCGATAGAATATTTCTTTTGGACAGTCCTGATTTAAATAAGGTTGGCTTGTGGTTAAATGAATATGATCAGCTTTTTGAACTTTGATAGTAATTCTGGTTCAGCAAGTGCTGTCAGTTTTCCCCTTTTAAAAATATGATGGGCGGGGGGCGCCTGGGTGGCTCAGTGGGTTAAGCCTCTGCCTTTGGCTCAGATCATGGTCCCAGGGTCCTGGGATTGAGCCCCACATCGGGCTCTCTGCTCAGCAGGGAGCCTGCTTCCTCCTCTCTCTCTCTCTGCCTGCCTCTCTGCCTACTTGTGATCTCGGTCTGTCAAATAAATAAATAAAAATCTTTAAAATAAATAAATAAATAAAAATATGATCGGAATTGATTAGTAATGTTCAGCTTTTCACAGAGGTGGTAAATGTCATCTCTAAACTTATAGGAGACTGGTTTTATATTTAGATTTATATAACTGGTTATATTAATATATTTAAATACTGAGGAAATCCCTTCACTGTCTCAGAACCAGCAAGACTGAGCTGTGTTTCAGGTTGTGTTCATTAGCCTGTTAAAGGCAAGGGTTGAAGATAAGCTGGCAGTGTCCACTTTTTTTTTTCTTAACTATGCCAATTTAATTAAAATTCCCTGCATCTAAAATGTTGCCTTTTGCTTAATGAAAGGCATTTTAGTGTGGTTTATGTGTAATATTAAATAAAGAGTATTTAACACTTCTCATTTTATAGATCTAAGGTTAGATGCTTTTAAAATTCAGTGTGACAGGATATAGCAGCAGACATGGCTTGTGAATTATCTACTAAGTCAGACTAAGTTATAATTCAGGATTGTCTTCTAAACAGCTATTCAGAGACACAACTGTGGAAATATGATATATGTATGATTGGTAATGGTCCTTTTGCCAACTTGTTAGAAGGGTTAAAATAGAGGAGCTACATCATCAGCACAAATTTGTAAATTATGTGATAAGGCTTAAGATAATTAAAAACAAAATCACAAAAAAAAAAAGGAATCAAGATTTGGTTCAATGAGCAAATGTATACACAAATGGATACACAAAATCTTCCCCCGGCCACATGAACCAGGGTTTTTACCAGAAGATCCAACATACCATCTCCTCATCCTCAGCCAGAACAAGGTCATAATCACTGAGGGCCACACAGAAGATAATTGCTGTCACTCCCTCAAAACAGTGAATCCACTTTTTTCGTTCTGATCTTTGGCCACCTACATCAAACATCCTGAGTAAAGGGAAAGAATGCACAAACTCAGCAAGGTCACAAATTAACACCTCTCCCTAAACTGAAATGGTTAGGGAACTCCCACTATTGCATATTCAAAACCCCATTTACAATATAAAAGACAAACGAGAAGCAGATACAATGTAGTCAATCTAATCTGTGGTTAAAAGTAAAAGAAAACAACATATAAAAATAAAATCTGGGGTGCCTGGGTGGCTCAGTGGGTTAAAGCCTCTGCCTTCAGCCCAGGGTCCTGGGATCCAGCCCCACATCAGGCTCTCTGCCTAGCAGGGAGCCTGCTTCCTCCTCTCTCTCAGCCTGCCTCTCTGCCTACTTGTGCTCTCTGTCTAATAAATAAATAAAATCTTTAAATAAATAAATAAATAAAATCTAGGAATAATTAAAATTCTCGTTTTAAATAACTAGTTGCACCTCCTCTCTATCAAAGCTTGTATCAGGTGTGCCAAAAGTCAGCAGAATAAGCACAAAGAAGGATTAAAGGGTGGGGGGGGAGACAGGAAAAACGAAGAGCTGAATAATACAACTTAAGGTAATAACAAGAATACTAATATTTATTGTTTACCATGATGCCAGACAAGATCCTAAACACCGAAAATACACTAACTCATTTGATCCTTACAACACTCATGTAAGTACTATTATCTCCAGGACACAGATGAAGAAACTGAGGCACAGGTATGTGAAGTACCTAAAGGCACACTACTTACAAAGGGGGACTGGGGCTCTAAACCCAAGCACTCTAACTCCAGCACCCAGGCTCTTTGCCATAACACCACTCTACCCCTCAAAATGCTTTACCTCTTTAGTTAAAGAGAACAATGAAAAAATACAAATCTCCAACTTGCACTGTGCTTCCAAAAAGTTTGTTTTCCTTACTTTTTAACTTTCTTTTTTTTTTTTTTTTTAAATTATGGTATGGTTGAGATATGTTTTCCTTACTTTAAGGAAAAAATATTTTAGAGATTAATTATGGGGGAAAAGTAAATTATATTTCAGGGTAGGACTCTAAGAACCCAATTATCTAAAAACAAAACATAACCAGTATTTTCCAACTCTACGTCTTACTTGAACCTAATTCATAACAACAAAGCCTCAGCTGTTCACAAACTTTATGTTCCAATCCAGATTAGTTTTAGTCCACCACTCCTGTCTGGGGGGCTTCCTGGATATCCTGCCTCAATTGCTGTACTTCTGTCAACAGTCCTCATCTACCGCCTACAGTAGGAGGAACACGTGCAGTGCTTTGTCTCTTGCCGGTACCAGCATCTGAGGAGGCATGCATACAAATGAGTAGATACTCTGAAGATAGACGTGACGAGGACAAAATTTAAAAGGTGAACTTTGCCAAGAGGTTTATATGTCAGATCTAAAGTGACTCGAGGTCTATTTCCAAAGAATTTTTCCCTGGAGACTGAGAGAAATAAGACATAACCGAGTAATTTCTCAATGTATGCTTGAAAGAGAATAGTCATCTTATCTCTTTATGACCCAGCCTTTTCTTTTGGTTGACCTAGCAGGGTTTTTTCCAGCCTTTGGTCATGACACCTGGAATGATGGAGTCACAAGCTGGGTTTAATACAGGGTCCTATTATGTTTTAGGAAAGCAAGCATCATATATATCACTACAGAAGTCTTTCAAGGGGAGACAGACACGCTGGTACAACAATAATTTCAGTTCATCCCTCCGTTTTCTTTTACAAAGTCCATAAAACTGGTAGAATACTGTGACATCCCCGAGGTGGACTTTTAGCACATATTAACATTTACAATATATTCACTAACAGATCAACATTTTATAAACATTACCTCATAACCGAGAGGCAAGTAAGCAATTACACAATGCCTTGCATATAGCAGATGCTCAATAAATGTTTGAATGAATGGATAGTGGTTCTGCCTAGAGAGAAGAGGAAAAGGAAGAAGTGATAGTACTTCATAACAAGATATCTACATACCCACAATAAAGCCGGTGCAGCACTTTAACTACATCTGGCTGTTGATCCTGACATAAGAAGACCAGTAGGATTTACCCAACTAAAGATCAATCTATGAGAACATCAATAAGAATGCTTCCCACACTAAATAAAGCTCACCACATTTAATTATAAATGGATTACTAATCTTACGGTACACAAAAAGACATCTCATTCTTATGGTGCAAGGGTGATAAATCCATATGGCCTTTGATATTCTAGTTAAATAAATTCATCAGTGCTAAAGATAAGCAGCTCTTCTATTCTACAAATATTTAGCTGAACTGCTATTTTCCTGCACCATGTTTCTGACCTATTTTGGTATACTAAGATTCCAAGACCTCGAGTGGTATCTAGAAATACCTAAACTTTGTGTGGATTTCACAAATCCTGTGAAGCAACTATTTTCAGAGAGAAGAACACCGAGAAGCTCTCAGCTAGAAGTTACATTTGCGTGCAACAGTGCTGAGTGAAACAGACCACATATGAACATAAGGAGGCAGCTGGAACAAACATCATATATTGAAGGGGTAAGTTTACTCCTAATCTGAAAGGTCACAAAAGCAGAAAGCAGGAAACAAAAAGACAGTTCTAATATTTACAAAAGACCATTAACGCAGAGACAAACTGAAGTCTATTATTAGAATGACCTATGCTAATAAGAAAGTCCTTTGTATTGTGTACTAGAATTTTCTCTCTCTAAAACAACCACTTGTTATATCTCATCATATTTCCCCAAAATACCTCTATCACCATATCAATTTTCCATTCTTTACTACAGTAAGAGCTTAGCTGTACATGATACTGTGCACGAATCAGTCCAAGAGCCATGACAATATTAGCTCCATTCCAATAAACCTAAATGTGCTTCAGGAAGGAGCGACACACTGGTAAGTAAAGCATTTCTATTTTAATATCAAAATGGCAGAACAAAGCAACATCACTAAGTATCTATCCCTAGTATTGTTGTTACCCTTCTAAACAACAAACATTAAATACCTGTTTTGATGATTCCAACAAAAAAGCAGCTGAAAAGAATAAAATTAAAAATAAAATAAATTGATAACTATTGATATTTACAATTTAATTTTGAATTTAAATTCCTCCAAATGGACAAAAGTATTTGATGCTCTTTTGGACAAAGAAGAAAGGCTTGGGCCCCCATTCAGTTAAAACATTCAAATACTGACTAATGAATATGATGGTAGGTTTTTAAACCAAAGAATACTGCCTAGAGAAATTTTACCCTGATTAAGAGATACTAAAGGAAAGATATTTGTCTTTCACACATCTAGCAAAAAGGCTAATGACTTACTTGAAGTACAGGTCTTTGAAGGTGAAATGTGTTTCCACAATGCCTGTGGTCTTTACTCTTGTCCGCAGGACATCTTGCTGAGTTGGAATGTAGTTGGTTTGGGATATTCTATCCAAATCATTTAGGTAACTGAATAAAACACATATTTGTTACTATCTGGTGAAGTCAACCATATATACAGCAAATCAACAGACTAAACTAGTTCCTTGCCAAAAGTGGATTCTGAACCTGTCCCTAAAGTGGCAGAACAAAATCAGAGCAGAACAGAGCAGAACAAAATCACAGAAATGGTAATGAGAAAAAATATGAACCTAACATAGGACAATTAAAGTAGGTTCTATATATGCTACACAAAAGTGGTTTTAATTCTACCAAATTAAGCTGTGATGGCCAATTAAAAGCAAACAAATATGGAAATATTATTATAAAAAGATTTCTGGGGTGCCCGGCTGGCTTAGTCAGTAGAGCATGTGACTCTTCATCTCCAGGTTTTGAGTTCAAGCCCCATGGTGGGTGTAAAGATTACTTAAAAATAAAAAATCTTGGAGAAAAAAAGAAGATTCCTGAAACTTAATGCTAAATACTGAATCAACTATGTATTGTGCAGCACAAAAACCAAACCAAAAGCCCTCAGACATTTAAAGTTAATGGGTCATTTGTATGTTCTGATATTTGATAGGACATTCGACAATGTTGTTTGAATTACTAAAATTAAAATAAGAACTATGTTCATTAAGAATGAGTATTTCCTATTTTCATTCATAAAACAGAAAAGTTGTGCATTGGTACTTATTTATTTTTAAAAAGATTTTATTTATTTATTTGACAAACAGAGATCATAAGTAGGCATAGAGGATAGCAGAGAGAGAGGGGGAAGCAGGCTCCCTGCTAAGCAGAGAGCCCAATTCAGGACTTGATCCCAGGACCCTGAGATCATGATCTGAGCCGAAGGCAGATGCTTAACCCACTGAGCCATCCAGGCGCCCCAAGTTGTGGTTTTTTAAAATCTAAGTCAAAACAAATTGTAAACACTTCCAAAGAAATTTAATTTATTCAGTGAAAGAATTAAAAGATTGCTTCAAAGCTAAGTTAATTTTTTTTAAAGTTCAACTAATTTTTGGTAACTTCAGGACTCCTAAGGATTTTTTTGGTCCGAAAACTAAGAACAGGTTGCACTATTATAAGTGCAATCATTAACAAGCTTCTATAAAACTAAGTACCACCATTAATGTTAAGGAATCAGTCAAGCCTCGATCAAACATTATGGAAAAAACCTATATAAATCACATGTTCTCTGGTACAGTTACAGAATTCAGAGCTTAATGAATGTATGAAAAAAAGTAACAATACACCCTTCATGATTACTGGGAGAGTAACTGAAACTACCAACATATGCAACTAAAAAATATTTTAAAATGTGGGCAAGAATACTGAAATGTTTCTAAAGTTAATTTTTCATTCAAGAATAACTAAGTTTTTCAAATATAAATTAACTCCTTCCTATTACAACTTAAACTATAATGAAGGGGTAGGATATAGAATATTGTTGAAAATACCTTAACGCCTAAAAATGTCCCCAATTAGTACAGATATAGATACAGGGACTTACCGAGTCCCCAAAAGGCACATTAAAAAGTACATTCTGAATACAGGTCTTTATAAATAAACATGTTGTAAAAGAAGCAAAATAGGACAGCATGTAATAGCTTTGCTCAAGTATTAATTACAAATTCTCTCAAACTATGTAACACTTAAGAGAATTTCCTTGACAAACAGATGCTTTGACTTCCTTCCAAGACTCAACATTCTCTTTCTGTACAAAGTCTACTATTGTGATCTGGCAAAAGATCTGTTAGTGGTGACTGGTACCAAAGACATCCACAGTACAGCCCAGCCACAGAGCTGGGTGCATAAAAAAGGGTATCACAATTCTAATTTCCCTTATGAGCTGGAAATTAATGCAAAGTTCTTATGTAGAGGAAACAGCACTAGAGGAGATCCAGGATCCAACTCCAAAAGATTTCTCTCCTCTTTCACTCACTTATTATAAACTACCACGGAGCTACTTTTCATGGTGCCAATCCTCCCCTTTACATTCCAAGAGGCAACATTTTACTCCAAGTCATACAAATTGATCAAGGGCCATATAACCCTAAACTGAAACCATCTTTACAAGGGATGCTATAGAGTTCTAAGAGCATCTGTTACTTAAATGTTTTGTTTAGGACAGACCCTAAACTTTCTTAGGGCCACCCAATTATTTCCTGTTGTGGAAAATTTACTTACTATGAAGCAGAATCATTGAGCTGATACTCCCTGGATCTGCTGAAGCAAGCTTGCACCCCACCGTCTCGCCATAACCGTTTAATCACTCCTGCTAGTTCTGGAGTCATGACTCCTTCTTCAGCACTGCCAGCCAAAACAAATAATTGCCGGGCATCATCCTGAAGAAAGGAGTTAAGAAAGAGAGACAAATGATTCTCCACTTCTTAAAGACTTGACAAGAGTCTCTCCAAACACAAGCACATTATATGTTTCATTATTTTAATAGAAGTATTACAGAGACCTTTCCAGGCAGGGTAGTCCGAGAGAAGCACAATGAAGTTGTTCCCCCTACTCACTCCATTGTAGTTAGAAGTGCAGAGCTGAGCTGAGGAATAATTTCGGTCCCCCTACCACATACCACCATCTCTTAAAAAGATCTCTTCTGACTGGCCTACAGATTTCTATCCTACTTACTCATGATTTTTTAAAAAAAAGATTTTATTTATTTATTTGACACAGAGAGAAGAGGGGGCAGGCAGAGGAAGAGGGAGAAGCAGGCTCCCAACAGAGCAGGAAGCCTAACATGGGGCAATCCCAGAACCCTGGGATCACGACCTGAGCCAAAGGCAGATGCTTTTGGGGTGACTAAGCCACCCAGGCGCCCTTACTCATGATTTTTTGACAGAAAAAGTTTTTCTGACAGGCATATGTAACACATTCCCATTCTGTTAAAGGAAGCCTACAATAAAAAGAGAAATGAAAAAACTAGCCTGTAAGAGGTAAAATCTAAACACGTCAGAGGGAGTAAAATATTAATCGAGTTTAAGGAAAAAATATTCTCTTCTCCCCTCTTCAGTTCAGACAGAGGAACCGGAAGAAAAGAAGACTTATTTAAGAACCCTGGCAGCCTAGTGAGGGAAATAAATCCCTCAGGGAAAAATTCAGTTTCTAGATTCCCCAAGGAATAAAAATCCTGTAAATAAGGGGAGGGGGAAGACAGTAAGAGGAAAAGAAAGTTACAAAGAGATTTGATCAAAACTCATGAGTCAAAAAGCTCTGTAAGTGGCTACAGCTTTTAAATCTAAAACATGAGCTATAAAGAGGACAGAAAAGGGCTATGTAAACTCTGATAATTTTGCTTTATTCTACCCACCCTTACTTGTCAGGTAGTTTAAAAATAAACCCAGGTCCCAAAGAAGGAAAAGAAAAAGGAAAGGTAAAAGGGAACGGAAGGGGGAAGGGAAGGGGTAGTGCTCTTAAAAAGGGAGTCCTGAGAGCTCCCTTCCCCTTCTGCCATGTGAGGACACACAGTGAGAAGCCTACAACTGAACAAATATCCTAATTTATAAACAAGAACTTCATGGCATACTAAGTATTATAATTAATCAACACAACTTTTAAATATCTGACATGTACAAGAATTATCCTAGGACATGATATAATCCAACTGTATAGGTTATTGTCCAATGTAGTACAGGGATATGGTATTTTTGAATACCTAAAAATTGTCCTTAAAATTCTGACTTAGTGTTCATGTCCTTTTCTTTTTTTTTTTTTTTAAGATTTTGTTTATTTATTTGACAGACAGAGATCACAAGTAGCCAGAGAGGCAGGCAGAGAGAGAGGAGGAAGCAGGCTCCCTACTGAGCAGAGAGTCCGATGCGGGGCTCGATCCCAGGACCCTGAGACCATGACCTGAGCCAAAGGCAGAAGGTTTAACCCACTGAGCCATCCAGGCGCCCCAGTGTTCATGTCCTTTTCAAGTATATTTTAGGAGACTGAAATGTGCCTTTTATCTTTACACCACAGAAAGCAGAGCTATCTCTTTTAGGTTATTTCAATTTGCTAGCATTTATTACTATTAAATAAGACTGTGCTATAATAGACTGAATAAAAAGTGGCTGTCAAAGAAACCTACAGAAGATCCACACAATCCCATTTCCTTGACTCCTCTTTGTGGTGGTAACTGAGTATCTCCTAAAGCAGATGGCTAATACTTCTCGAATGAGCACACAGTACTTGGCTCCATCTTATCTTGTTGTTTACATTCATTTCCCTAAAAGATGAAACAAATTTTGCTTAACCCATCTACTAAAAGAAAGTAAGTGAAGAAGAAATGAGAAACACTTACTGCTCTGGCAGCTTCCCCAAAATCAATCTTTAGCCGTCCCATAGCTCTTATGATTGCAATGATGGACTGTATAGTATTGCTGTAGACAACTACTTTATATTGTTTACATTCTTCTTCTGAATAGCCATCCTCATGAATGATTCTTTAAAAAGAAAACCACAAATCATTACCATGGACCTAAAAAAAAAAGATACTATGGACTTTCATGCATTATGAGGAAATGCGGTTTTATAAAAAGCCATGTTCCAACTTACTTCATCTGTTTCACGATGGTACTTTTACCAGATTCTCCAGCACCTGAAAGAAAAGAAAACCAGACTTTGAATTCACTTGTAATCAAACACAAAGTATGAAATCAACATGAGTGATAATCATAGATTAATGGAAACCACAGGTCCTAGGGAAAACTTTAAGTGAGGCTTTCTAACAAGAAAAATTACTAAGCTTTCCCTATTAGAGTTTTTTACTTTAACATAATTTAGCAGCCAAATATAATTCACTAAAAGTAGCCCAGAACTTACTTGATTTTGTGTAAAGTAGGCATGCTCAAGGAGATATGGCAACATAAACACCTCTAGGAACTCATCTTCTACATGAAATATCATGATATAGAAACTGAACATAGGCAAAAGTGATGACTCATTTTTTGCCTATTCACTTTAATTAACTTCTCTGTCAATATCCATGGATCTGAGGAATGTTCCAAGAGCAATCCTCTCAGTCATGTGGCAAGAGTTCAAAATAGAAGCAGAGAAGGCACTGTCCCCACTGCTTTTTCACTGCACATGCTCTCAAGAACACATTTCCTGGTCTGTCAGCTGGAATCACTTTAATGATCACCAACTGTCAGGTCAGCCCTTGGAACAACTTGACATTTCACCTGCATTTCCCCAGTCAATTCACTCTCCATCTTCCAAGATGACTATTTCACACCACTTCCTCTCCCTCTCTCAAATCTTACAAAGTCCTTCTCGCTTCTGACTCTCACCTGATGACCCTGCCTCTCTTTTTTAGAAAAGTTAAAGCACTCAAAAACCAAATCCACCAATCTATCTGTTACCACCCCCCCCCCAATAATATTCTCTACCTTCAACAATGGATGAAGAGTCCCTGCCAATCTCTAAGACTAATCCCTCCAGTTGTGCCTTAAACCACCAGATTTTACCTACTCAAGGTCTTGGCTACTGTAACTATCACAAGTCACTCATATGTGAAGTTTTCTCTTCCCACTGGGGAACTCTCATCAGTATAGAAACTTGCTTGCTGCATTATCTTGCATTTTAAATCAACACACACCCCCACTCCAACCTTTCCTTGACTCCACACATATTCCTCTACCGCTCTATTTTTCTCTCCTCTTTGCAGAAAACTCCTCTGAGTTGTCTATACTCATGTTCTCCAATTCTGCACCTCCAATTCTCTCCTTAACCCACTCCAATCAGATATTCCTATCCACCACTCTCACTGAAACCACTTCTCATGGTCACCAACAAATTCCATTTTAACAAACCCATTGAGCAATTCCAGGTCCTCATCTTACTCGACCTCTTGAGAAGAATTTGTCCAATGATGACTTCTTCCCTTGAAATGTTGCCTTCAGTAGGCAGGCTTCCAGACCCCACAACTTCCTGGTCAGTACCCCTACCCTACCCCTCAGTCTCCTCTCTCCTGTCTCTGAATCTTAAAGGTTGTACTATTTGAGCACTCCTTCCTTGGGCCCTTTTCTCTACCTACATTCATTTCCTAGCTCATCTCATCTAATCTCCTGGTCTTAAACACCATTCATAAACTGATAATAATAGTATCTAGTGTGTACTGCATGCCAGATGCTGCTCTAAGCACTCTGCTTTTATTAATTCATTTAATCCTCACAATAACCTGGCGAGGCAAACACTTATTTCCATTTTATAGGTGAGGTAAATGAAGCAGAGAGATGACAAGTTAACTTGTCCACGATTAAAGTCAGTAAGTGGCAATGCTGAAATTTGTATTCACACAGTTTGGCTTCAAAGTTGTTGTATACTGCCTTGATGCTAATGATTTCCAAATTTATTCTCTCTCACCTTGGCTCCAGAGTCATACATCTAAATCACCTATCTGATAAATCACATTAGATTTCTAAGAGGCATCTCAAACTTAAAATTCCCCAAATTGAGCTACTATTTCCCTATGCTTACCCCCAAACATGAATTGTTCCTCCCTGTTTTCTCACCTCAGTAAATACCAGCACTCACCCAGTTGCTCAAGCCAAAAATGGTAGGTCACATGTAACTAATACACAAATGGAATGTGGCACCAGTACAAATATGTGTATCAAATATTAATGAAGCTTAATTTTTTTCTCAATACTGCATATACATTTTCTTTATTTATTTATTTTTGGTTAAGAATCCATGATATGGATTTTTATTTTTTTAGTGTTCCAAGATTCATTGTTTATGCACCACACCCAGTGCTCCTTGTAATACATGCCCTCCTTAATACCCACTACCAGGTCCTCCCAACTCCCCAGCTTAATTAAAAAAATAAAAATTAAAAAAGGTATAAATACACCGTAACAGTTTTTTCTTGTACCACATTGACCAACATGAATACATTGGAAACCACAAGCCTAGCTTCCTAAATGGTCCACCACTTGAGACCTTGACTTTCCTATAGCTAGTTTTCTACTCAGTAGCTGCACTGAACTTTGTTTAAAAATAAATAAATAAATAAATCAAATCATGTCACAACTCTGTCCCCAGGTTTGGACTACACAGGTCCACTTAACACATGACTTTTTCTTTTCTTTTTCTTTTTCAATAAACACAGTATTGTAATGTTTTCTTCATAAGTTTCTTTTCTCTAGCTTACTTTATTGTAAGAATGCAATATATGATACATATAAGAAACAAAATATATGCTAACTGACTATATTATGGTAGGCCTTCCAATCAACAACAGGTTACTAAATTTTGGGGAGTCAAAATGTTTTATGAAAATTTTTCAGTATGTGGGGTGTGGAGGTGTTGGCACCTCTAACTCCATGTTGTATCTCAACTGTACACTCAAAATAAAACTCATAGGGGCGCCTGGGTGGCTCAGTGGATTAAGCCGCTGCCTTCGGCTCGGGTCATGATCTCGGGGTCCTGGGATCGGGCCCCGCATCGGGCTCTCTGCTCAGCGGGAGCCTGCTTCCTCCTCTCTCTCTGCCTGCCTCTCTGCCTACTTGTGATCTCTCTCTCTGTCAAATAAATAAAATCTTTAAAAATAAAAAAATAAAAAAATAAACTCATAGGCAATAAGGTCAAACATGCTCTGGCCCCTGCGTATCGCTTTACCCTCAATTCCTATCATTCTCAACTTCATTCTCTCTGCTCCTGTCAGACCAGTTTTCTTGCCTTTCTTCCAACATACCAAACTGGTTCTCAATGAGCTAGATCCTAATTCATGCTGTTTGCCATTTACTATTCCCTCTGCCTGGAGTAACTTTTTTTTTAATAGAGGTTTCAATTTTTATTCTTTTTTTAAATTTTTTATAAACATATAATGTATTATTAGCCCCAGGGGTACAGGTCTGTGAATCATCTCCAGGTTTACACACTTCACAGCACTCACCATAGCACATACCCTCTCCAATGTCCATAACCGCGGCCCCCCCCTCCCCGCAATCCTCAGTTTGTTTTGTGACATTAAGAGTCTCGTGGTTTGTCTCCCTCCCAATCCCATCTTGTTTCATTTATTCCTTTCCTACTCCCCTAACCACCCCTTGAGTAACTTTTTGTAAGACTTTCTTCTTCCCTCAAAAGAGCCTTCCCTGACTAATTTAAATAGTCCCCACCCCACCATACTCTCTCCCCACTCTAGGTTATATTTTTTCAAAGCATTTATCACTTCTTCACACTACAATCTGTTCATTTTCTATCTCACTAAAATATAAACCGCATAATGGTTTATTCTTCCTTGTATTCCCAGGGCCTAGAACTGGGTGTGACATAAATTGACTAGGCAAGAAAGTATTGTTGAACAGATACATTACTAAAGCTTAATAAGCATGATCCTTTACCAAATATTTCTCAACACTACCAACCCAAACTGTTAGTTAAAATAAAATTCAAATAATTTAAAAATTCCAGGCATCTACATTTTTACAGACTCAAAAAGGAAATATTTATTTGACTTTATCTCTGCTCTTATCATCTAATAATAAATAGGGGTAGCACTAATTATTTATGTTAACTAACACAAAAAGAACTTTTTAATGATACTGCTAGAAAGAAGTGCTTTCTCCAGAGGTGCCTGGGGAGCTCAGTCGGTTGAGTAGCCAACTCTCAATTTCGGCTCAGGTCATGATCTCAGGGTCCTGGGACTGAGCCCTGTGTCCTGTTGGGCTCTGTGCTCAGTAAGGAATCTGCTTGAGGATTCTCTCTTCCCCACTTCTGCTTTCCTGCCTGCATGCCTACTCATTCTCTAATAAATCTTTTTTAAAAAGTGTTTCTGCCATGCACACCTACAAAAAAAAAAAAAAAATAGATTCAATTCTGAAGAGAAAACAAAAGCATACCAGCTATATTTGAAATACTAGTTTAAGACACAAAATTCCTAGATGATCCCATGTTAGCACCAGTTACTAAATTTACTATGAAAAGCAGAGGTCAATGAACTAATGTTCACATTCTTTTACATGTTGAAAACAGGATTTCTACCATTTATGTTGGACTGAATTAAATAATCAAGGGTCTATTACTCTCAGAATCAATTTCTAGGGGCGCCTGGGTGGCTCAGTGGGTTAAAGCCTCTGCCTACAGCTCAGGTCATGATCCCAGGGTCTTGGGATAGAGCCCGGAATTAGGCTCTCTGCTCAGCGGGGAGCCTGCTTCCCTTCCTCTCTCTCTGCCTACCTCTCTGCCTACTTGTGATCTCTGTCTGTCAAATAAATAAATAAAACCTTTAAAAAAATTTTAAAAAGAAACAATTTCTACCCATTTCATTAAGTTTATCCTATGAAGGTGCTGATTTCAAAGAAGTATGTTGCCCTGCCTCTCTCAAGTTTTTTCAAGGTTCCCTGATGTCCCTTTGTCCTTCTCTTTACTATCAAACTACATATATCTACCCAAGGTTTTACTAGGCATCCAGTTTCACCTCTTAAAGGCACCTCTTACTGAATACAAATATAAGATTTATCTTATTGGGCATTCCAGGGCATTTTATAGAAATAAAGAATGAAGGGGGGGGGGGGAGAACTGCTTTATACCAAGTCTTTGACCCATGCAGCTTCCAGATCAGCAAGAAGTGCTACTATCTTACCTTTCTTCCAAGTACGAAATCTAAGAATCATCTGGAACCCACTCACTCTTCTTGCCTTACATCGAGCTGTAATGAAATCTCTTTTCTTATGCATTTCTCAAATTAATCCTTTCTATTATTCTTCACATGGCTGAGCCTGACACTGCACCTACTGTATGTTACTGCTCTAATTTTTTGAAACTTCCAGCTCAAAGTCCCTCTTCTTATCATTTCTAAATGGCACTAATAATTCTCTAACATTTTCTATAACCCTTTATTATTAGGTCTGAACTCTTCATTTTTTTTTTTTTAAAGATTTTATTTATTTATGTGACAGAGAGATCACAAGTAGGCAGAGAGAGAGAGAGAGAGGAGGAAGCAGGCTCCCTACCGAGCAGAGAGCCCGATGCGGGGCTCGATCCCAGGACCCTGAGATCATGACCTGAGCTGAAGGCAGAGGCTTAATCCACTGAGCCACCCAGGCGCCCCTGAACTCTTCATTTTTTAAAGATTTTTTTTTTTTCTTTTTTTGACAGACAGAGATCACAAGTAGGCAGAGATGCAAGCAGAGAAAGGAGGAAGCTGGCTCCCTGCTGAGCAGAGAGCGGGATGCAGGGCTCAACCCCAGGACCCTGGGACCATGACCTGAGCCAAAGGCATAGACTTAACCCATTGAGCCACCCAGTCGCCCCTAAACTCTTCATTTTTACTTCAACCCTCTTGCTCCAAAACTTCAGTAATAAGTTCCCTCTCTAATAACATCTCGCTCTTGGGTTTTAAACTGCTTCTCACATCTCATCTCCCTCCCACAATACATATTATGTGATGTTTGGAACTTAATTTTTTTTTTTTTTTACATCTTTTAACCTATCTTCTTTCAAAATTCATCACAAATTTTAGGAGAAATTCATTTGTCCATCTTCAATCTACCAGGGTAGTAATATTATGGAAACAAAGAATGGAACTGGAATTCAAAGTAACTGCAAAGATACAAACTATGGCTTGGAGAGGCAGGAATTGATGATGACTTCAGGCAGGAGGGAAGGAAATGGGCAGGGGACAGGATTTACAGAGGAAAAGGTCTGGAAAAAGGCCTGTCCCAACAACAGGAGGGAATGGAATCAGTTCAACTTAGAAGACTCATCCTTGGGGCGCCTGGGTGGCTCAGCGGGTTAAAGCCTCTGCCTTCAGCTCAGGTCATGATCCCAGGGTCCTGGGATCGAGCCCCGCATCGGGCTCTCTGCTTAGCGGGGAGCCTGCTTCCTCCTCTCTCTCTCTCTGCCTGCCTCTCTCTGCCTACTTGTGATCTCTATCTGTCAAATAAATAAATCTTTAAAAAAAAAAAAAAAAAGAAGACTCATCCTTAAAACAACATATAAATAAATGACATCTTATATAAAGAGGAAGAAAGGAAAAATGGGGGGAGTTATAGACATTTTTGAGAGAAAAGGGGGAGAAATAGACACGTTAGATGGTCTTCTCAATAAAAGAGGGCAGGTAATCCTGCAGAGGATGAAAGGGTAAAATTAAGTTAGAAGATCTTCTTTTGGGGGGGGAAGATTTTATTTATTTATTTGACAGAGAGAGAGAGAGAGACAGCGAAAGAAGGAACACAAGCGAGGGAGTGGGAGAGGGAGAAGCAGGCTTCCCGCTGAGCAGGGAGCCTGATGTGCTGCTTAATCTCAGGACCCTGGGATCACAACCTGAGCTGAAGGCAGACACTTTACAACTGAGCCACCTAGGCACCCCTAGAAAAATCTTATTAACAATCAAATGGGGCACCTGGGTGGCTCAGCTGGTTAAGTATCTGCTTCTGGCTCAGGTCATAATCCCAGAACCCTGGTGTGGGGCACCAAGTCAGGTTCCTTGCTCGGCGGGGAGCCTGCTTCTTCCTCTCCCTCTGCCATTCCCCCTGCTTATGCTAGCTTGTTTGCTCTCTCTCCCTCTGTCAAATAAATATATAAAATCTTAAAAAAAAAATCAAATAGAATGAGTAAGAAGTATGTGTGCAGGTAAGTATGATCACCAAGAAGGTCTGATGAAAAATAATTCACCAGTACACAGTCTATTGTAAAATCATTATATTTACCTAAAAACATCTTAAATTTTATTTTTAAGGAGCTACTGGACAGCAGACACCAGCATGTGTTCTCCTTACTTCTTCCTGCAATATATACTACATTACAGGTATGAAAAACAAGAGATGGTGATAATGTCTTTGCAAAATTTTTATAGGCCATCATGAGTAAACACATTCAACTTAACATACACACTGATGTTATTTTTTTAAAAGATTTTACTTATCCATTTTTGTAGGAGAGAGAGAGAGTGAGCGTGCTTGATCAGCGAGAGGGGCAGAGGGAGAAGCAGACTCCCCACGGAGCTGGGAGCCTGACTGCAGGACTTGATCTCAGAACTCAGGAATCCTGAACTGAGCCGAAAGCAGAAGCTAACAGACTGAACCACCCAGGAGTCCCGTAACACTGATTTTAAAAACTGATGCCAGACGTGCCTGGGTGGCTCAGTCGGGTAAGCATCTGCCTTCAGCTCAGGTCATGATCCTGGAGTCCCAGGACGGAGCCCAGCATGGGGCTCCCTGCTCAGTGGGGAGTCTGCTTATCCTTCTCCTGTGCCCCACATCCCAGCTCTTGTTCTCTCCTCTCTCTCAAATAAATCTTTAATAAATAAAATACATAGAAATTAACACGAAAAGATGGCTGATACTCAGAAACATTGTCACCCAGTATCTTCTCTTTTTGCCTCTTCCACTTTGATTAAAAGAAAACTTAAAGCCAGTCCAAGGAACTACATTATGCTTTTACCCTCCCTGCCTTCAGGCACAATGAACTTACTTATCTGTAAAACAAGGGTCAATAGGAGATGCTTAGAACAGTACCTGCTGTTGTAAATATTCAATAAATGTTACCCAGCTATGAATAATAATAATAATAATAATAATAGCTGTTTTCACTGGAATACCACTCAGTAATGTTAAGTCCCCAAAAGTTTAACTTAATAAAACCTCTTTATAGATTTTGAGGTTGGTTCAAATTCCCAGCAGAAATGATATAACTACTTATCAGCTAGTTCACAATAATAAACCCTAGATGAAGTCTGGATTCACACGCTAAAAGAGCAATTTAGACCGTAAATGCCACAGCAAATTATGTCAAACCATTAATCATTTTCTCTACCCCACCATGAGGAACAAAAACAGTCTCTTCCTTAAATATATTTTCAGCCCTTAGCTACTCCTAACTACTTCTACCTCCTCTCCCACATTCTCACCCATCTGTACTCCTTACAGCTTTTCCTTGAATGTTCCTCAAAGGTTTCTGTACCACTATCATGAGTACTCGTGGTTATTCCCTCTTTCCTTTTAAATACTCCTTTGTTTCTGTGAAGAAATCCTGAAATTTCTAAAAGCACACATTATAACTAGGACATAGCCCTCTTTCTGGAGGTCTGCATAGCCCAAATATGGCACTATTTTTAGATAACACTTTAGCCAGTGCTAGACCAAGGCACTCTTCTTGGTCTCTCCACAGCCCACCCATGCACCCCACCCTTTACCAGATACATGGCAACATATGACGCAAACAGGCCTAAACAGCCTTCCTCCCACAGCAGGCTGAAAGTCTGATCAGCACATATATTTGATTTTTCTAACATCACTTAAAAAGATTTTCTTAGTCAATAATACCACACAGTAATAAATTCAATGAAGAATAGATTTTAGTCCTAACTCTACCATAACTAGCTGTGTGATCTTGAGCAAGTCACCTAACTTTACAATGCCTATCTCCTTATATATAAAACATGAAGGGTTTTGGCCTAGATGTGCCCTATGGTTTCTCTCTAACATTCTATGACTACAATTATTATAATGCTAAAAACAGATGAAATCTCTACTTCTGACACACAGAGGCTTCAAAGCAAACCACAGATCCACATCTTCATATTAACCCAACTATTCAAAATAGCTGCCATTATACAGTGATCAGCATGCTCTCCAATCATGCAATCCTGATCAAGAGGGCACAAAGAATACAAAGAATTAAAGAGTGCAGCAATGTAATTCTTTGTATTCTTTGTGCCCTCTTGATCAGGATTGTAAGGAAGAGCTGCCTGGCTGCCAACCTTCTATATTCCTACTTGAAGGCATTCTATAATTCATAGTCTTAAACTAACAGAATATTCAAGTTATACTGCTAGTCCTAAGAAAAAATGCGAGTATCTCTAACAAAAGATCACAGCAACACAGTCCATGCTATTTCCAATAATAAGCTTATCTATCGCTCCCACTGATTTCTTCTTATCTACAGGCCTAAGTAACTAAGGGAGTAAAAATTCAGATTAAAGTTAAAAAATGACAATTCATTCAAAATGCCCTTCAAAGTACCATACTTAATACAAAAACCAGTTGCTCCCTAATTCAGTAAAAGAAAAGGCTAGCAGAATTACAAATGGGAAAAACATTATGGAGCAAATTAATTTTTTTTTTAACCAAATATATCTCTTGTATGTGCCTGGAACTGCTGGACACAAATACAAATAAGTTAAGGAATGTGTGGTCTCATGGTGAAGTTAGATCTATCTGTGAAATCAGCAAGTTTCCACAGCCTAAAATATCAAAATATTCGTTGTACCTACGCCACTGTCCCTCTAAGCGCACCAAGCCTCTACTTATGAACATCCTTGAAACCTTATTCAACTCAAACTTCCAACTCCTTGCCAAAACCATCTCCATTCCCTCTTAAGGGAGATAGTACTCCTGATGGCTGACACAGACTTCCCTTTCTGCAGAAGTCCTAGAGATTAACTTCCAAAACTAAGTCCTAAACTGTCCTTCCCAGCCTCTTTATCTCTAGCCAGCTCTGACTACTCTAAAAAAAAATCATTTGACTATCTTTTCAGATCCTAATCTTGCATTTCATAAACTAATTGGTTTTCTTGATTTTTACTAAAATGATAATTAAACTCTTTCTAGTATGAACTGAAAACCCTTCCACATCTGTGTACTTCTTTCTCAAGGGCACCCTGACAAGGCTCAACCTGGCCCTTATTAGCTAGTGTCAAACACCACAACACTAGTACTTGGTCAAACTACTGTCATTACTTGGGTTTGTACCTGTTTATGACTCCATTAGTCCTAAACTCAAAAAAGCACACTCCTCGAAAGCACAAAACAATGCCTTCTTTTTGTTTCTATTACCCCCCCATATCTGGGACAGAGTAGGCACATAATAACTATGGGATGAAAGGCTTGAGTTTCCATGAGATTCCGTAGTTGCCTAATCACATTTTGTAAATGCCAGCTGCCATGAATGGAATTTTCAATGTGGGCAGTTAACAGAAACAGAAGATTTCCATTCCTCTGCTATCTTTATTCAGCGCCACACCCTTCCCGGCAAAGGTCTTCAACTCCCACCCCACAACTACACCTGACAATACAGTCGAACTCACTCACAAGCTTCTATTCTCCTTATTCCCCTCTAAACCTCTCAACCCCTGCCCCAGCTCCCTTGCACCCAACATCCAGTTCAGTGAAATAAACTGCTACAAATCTGTCCTGAACATCCTATATCCCAACACCTAAAAGAGTGCATGAAACATAGTACTCAAATACTTGTTCAGTGAATGCATAAATGAATGAATATATTAAAGGTAAAAGCAGTACATTGTGATTGGGACAGAGATAATAAGTCTCTACTGTGAAAAAGATTTTTTTCCTTTAGAGAGGGAGAGCGGAGGAGCAGGAAAGAGGAAGAGAGAATCTCAAGCAGGTTCCTAGCCCAGCATGGAATCCGATCTGGGACTGGATCTCACAGCCCTGATATTAGGACCTAAGCCAACATCAACAGCTTTACAGGCTGAGCCACCCAGGTGCCCCTGAAAAAGAGTTTTCTGGGAAGCAATCACATACCAACAGACAAAAAGACTTAAAGCACATATAAGAAGTTTTTGATAAAACTTAACTGATACAGGGGTGCCTGGGTGGCTCAGTTAGTTAAGCATTTTACTTCAGCTCAGGTCGTGATCTTGGTTCCTGGGATCAAGCTCTGTGTGGGCTCTGTGGTTAGCCAGGAGTCTGCTTCTCCCTCTGCCCCTCCCCCAGTAGTGCTCTTGCTCTTTCTTTCTCTCTCTCGCTCCCTAATAAACAAAATCTTAAAACAAAACACACCTTAACTGATATATTAAACATAACTTCAGAATATATGCCTGCCCATAACACCTGGAGAAATCTCTCCTTAGCTTCCTCAGTAGGCAATCCCCCACATAACTGAGTCACGTCTCTGTGACTAGATAGGGGTAAACACCTGACACAGAAACCACTCAGTCATAGGCTCACAGAGGGCCTACATCCTGTGTGTCCAAGCTTCAAAAGATGAGTAAAACCAATCAGATTATCTGAGGACTCTGCCCTAGAAGATACAGAAAAAGTCATCCCGAACTTCGAGATCACAATATGTGAAATCCTAGACTAAAGTAGCTCACTTCGCCACAAAGCTCTCCTCAAAATGTTATCACCTGAGGATATGAAAAAGGTAACTTGAGTGTCACTAAAAGATCATGTGTTCTCTTCGGGCAACTGGACAATTAGAAGGAGAGTGGGATTTCTTCTTCACTTTTGTGATATATAAAAAGAATGCTTAAGGGAGCAGTTATTTGTGAGCAAGAAGAGGAATTATCCTCTGGCTGCCTCAATGTTCTAATTTTGGCCTCTGGTGAGTAAGTTTCCTTTTATTTCTTTAAAAGCAGAGCACCAAATAGCCATTTTGGTGCTAACGCTAAATTATATGGTATGTACATTGTACATGACTGACACTACTTTTGCAAAGGTGTATTTCTTTCTAGTTCTGCCTCAAAATTTTCTTGTGATAGAAATGTAAAATACTCAGTTTTAAAACATACAAATAAATTTTTATATGTAATGGCGTGTCCTCCAAAGTTAATTGTAATGTTACATCCATTCACCAAAACCCATACATCCCTAAATTTTACACTTAAAAATGTTAGAATCATTTACCTGTGTCCCAAACAATGATGGCAGCATACAGCACTTTTCTACATATCTATTCAATCAAATGCAAACACCACATTTAAAAGATTCACAAATAACAAACCATTATAAACTGAGTTGCCAGATCAAAGGACTCTTACAATTTTAATTTCCCTTACCATATAAATGTTCATCAATGCCTTAAGTCAAGACCCCAAAGTTTGGGATTCATACATGTATTTACTTTTACTAATCTTTTATTACAGCATAAATTAGCAGTGGAATGAGGGAGGAGAATGCAAAGTCCCTAAATGACTTCCCCCAAATTACATCTATATTTATTTCTACCTATAAAATAAAATAATGGCTTTAAAGACTAAAATCAACACTCTCCAAATCCCCTGCACACCTTTCCAGCGTTATCTCCCACACTCCTCCTATACTAACCCTTTATCCCAGGCAAATCTAACTATTTGCTCTAACTTTGTATCTAACTTTGCATCTAACTTTGTACATATTACTCCCTCTGTCTGGATGCACTTCCCCTCTGGTCTTTGTCTTAAGAGTTCCTATTTGTCCCTTAAGGTCCATGTCAGATATCACCTCCTCTGGGAGGACTTCCCTAACATGTTTCTTCATCCTCCTCCCCAAATCAGCTACTCCTTCTGTAACTACATTCCACACGTATTAACCACTGTTTACTTCTGTATCTCCACAACTTTAACTGCTTAAGAGTTGCTTTTTTTTTTTTTTAAGATTTTATTTATTTATTTATTTGACAGAGAGAGAGAGACACAGCGAGAGAGGGAGCACAAGCAGACAGACAGGAGAAGCAGGCTTCCCGCCCAGGTAAGCCCAATGCAGGACTCGATCCCAGCACCCTGGGATCATGACCTGAGACAAAGGCAGTTGCCTAACGACTGAGCCAGCCAGGCGCCCCTATCTGCTTAAGAGTTTTGTCTATTTCTCATTTATCTCCAGGCTAAGAAAGTACCTGTGCACATAAAAGATGATCAGAGATACCAAATCATAAATAAGTTAATAAATGAGCCTCCCTGGGGATACTGCCAACACTAAAAACCAAAAAGCTCAATAAAAAGGAGTCTTGACTAAATGCAATGCAGCATCCTACACTGGGTCCTGAAGCAGAAAAAGAACATTAGTGGAAAAACTGCTGAAATCCAATAAAGTATGTAGTTTAGTTAACATTAATGTACCAATATTGTGCAATGTTGACAAATGTACCATAGCTATGTAAGATGTCAACATTAAGGGAAACCAGGTGAAGAGTATATAGGTACTCTATGTACTTACATCTCTGCAACTTTCCTATAAATGTGAAATTATTCCATAATAAAAAGTTAATTTAAAAAACTTGTAAGGGTGCCTAGCTGGCTCAGTTGGTTAAGAGTCTGCCTTCGGCTCAGGTCATTATCTCAGGGGCCTGGGATCAAGCCCTATGCGGAGCAGGGAGCCTGGTTCTCCCTCTCCCTCTGCTGCTCCTCCTGCTTGTGCTCTCTGTCAAATAAATAAATAAAATCTTTAAAAACAAAACACACACACACACAAACTTGTAAGTAGTCTAGAAAAACTCAAAAACCTATAAATATTGATGAAGATGTGAATGTGGATTTTAGTTATTACCATAGTAACAAAAATGAAAGGGTAAGAACTATATTTCTTATAAGATAAAAAATAAGATATATTTATAATATGTAAGATACATAAAATAAAAATAAATATTATATATTTATATAGATATAACATATGTAATACAATAAAGATATGATATAAAAATAATATATTTACATAAGACAAAAAATAAAAACCACCAAAAAAAAAACAAAAAACCCAAAACAAACAAAAAAAAAGGCAGAGAAGAGGGGGCAGCTGGGTGGCTCAGTCGGTTAACCGTCTGCTGGCTCAGGTCAAGGTCCTGGGATACAGCCCTGAGTGGTGGACTTCCCTGTTCATCTGGGGAGTCTGCTTTTCCATCTGGCCCCCCTACCCTGTGCTCTCTCGCACACGCTCTCCCACAAATAAATAAAATCTTAAAAAAAAAAAAAAGGAAGCAGAGGAAGGAAGGAAGGAAATTAGTTGTTGTTTTTGTTTTTTTTTAAAGATTTTATTTATTTATTTATTTGACAGAGAGAGAGATCACAAGTAGGCAGAGAGGCAGGCAGAGAGAGAGGAGGAAGCAGGCTCCCTGCGGAGCAGAGAGCCCAACGCGGGGCTCGATCCCAGGACCCTGAGATCATGACCTGAGCCGAAGGCAGCGGCTTAATCCACTGAGCCACCCAGGTGCCCCAGGAAATTAGTTTTTAACCACCTGAAATGAACCAAAATATGTGAGGATTTATTAGTGCTGAGAAATGGTGAAAGAGATTTATATCATTAAACTGAAGTCATTCAATATTTATTTTCAAAAATACTTAACATTGAAATAACTGCCATGGAAAGTTTAAGACTGCAATATCCTAATACATACATCAGAACTACTTTATCTATGTAAATCATGGTAGTGATTATATCATTACATCAAACAGAACCCTGTTCTGAAGTTATCAGTTCTGATGTTCTAACTTCAGGAAACAGAGGGGAAAATGTTCCATCAAAAGCATGTCACTCTAAAACAATCCTATAATTTACATCTGTAAAATATAATTTCCAAGGTCCTAGGAAAAATCCATTTCCATACAACAGTCTCCATTTAATAAAAAAGTATAAAAACTAGGGCTATCAATACATGACTAAAACAGAAATCCAAATTCAGTGTATGATTTCCATAATAAGCTCTTAAAGTTCAAGTGATTACTATTTTGATTTTAAAATTCAACTACTACAGGAAATTACAAGATGACCAGAAGCAAGCTACCTTTCTAATTAGCTTTAAAGAAGTCTGATTTATATGGTCCCCATGTCACCAGAGTAGTAACTATTAACAGCAGACCACATAAATAAAAGCAGGAGAGGGGCACCTGGGTGGCTCAGTTGGCCAAGGGTCTGCCTTTGGCTAGGGTCATGATCCTGGGATTGAGCCCTGCCTCTGACTAACTCCCTGTTCGGGGGGGAGTCTGCTTCTCCTTCTCCCTTTGCCCACTACCAAATAAATAAATAAAGTCTTTAAAAAAAAAGGGCAGGAGATACAAGCACAATTTCAGTACAAGAGGGTAGGGACACCTTGGTGGCTCAGTTGGTTAAGCCTCTGCCTATGGCTCAGTCATGATCCTGGGATAGAGACCCACATAGAGCTCCTTGCTCAGCAGGGAGCCTGCTTCTCCGCCTGCCACTCCCTCTGCTTGTTCTCTCTCACACACAAATAAAGGAACAAAATCTTTATAAATAAATAAGTGTATGTTTTAATCATGGTGAGACATCCCTAACTATACAGCAGTAGATTTACATGAGCAACTAGAAAAAATTTAGAATACTATCTATTTCAAAGTTAAGCAACAAAATTTTTCTAGATATAAAACACTGATTCCAAAAACTCAAAGTCTTTTTGTATGAATATTAAAAACATTTACCCATTTGTGAATTACACTTGGTAACAAAAAGAAGTCCATAACAGCAAAATAGTAATGGAACAATGAACACACTAATACCTCCACTAGCCCTTAACAAATCTCTTAAAACTTTTTTTTTTAAGATTTTATTTATTTATCAGAGAGAGAGACAGCACAAGCAGGGGGAACGGCAGGCAGAGCAGGCAGAGGGAGAAGCAGGCTCCCTGCCGAGTGAGGAGCCCAATGCAGAACTTGATCCCAGAACCCTAAGATCATGACCTGAGCTGAAGGCAGCAGCTTAACTGACTGAGCCACCCACGCATCCCAAAAATCTCTTAAACTTTTAAGTATCTTCCAAGTCCAACTTGAAAATCAAAGGAAATCCACTAAAGACTATACCCTCCTGAAATTTGTTTCTAAGATTACCAGGCCATTATTCAGGTACAAGTCAAACAAATTTGGTCTTTCTGGTTCCTCTTTCTTTGGTGTGTATCTGATATATTCATTTCTGTTACAACTTACTAATATCAAGACATGAAAAATAGGTTACTTTATTTACATAGAGAACTGTATCAAAACTGGGGCAATTAAACAGTGCTCCAAAGACAATGTTATTCAGCTCAAGCAGCTTCAATTACATGTATGATACAGATGACTGCTAAGCAGGTAACAGATAGCCTGGAGAGATAAAGGCTTAAAGGTAACTCTAACTTTCTAAACACTGGAAAAGAATTTTACCAAAATGAAGACAGTCAAAACTGGAGGGAAAATCAAACACTACAACAGTTTCTTCTCTTTATATTCTCTTAAACATTTACATTATGTGCACTTTATAAATTTGTGTCTTTCAGGTTTTCCTAAAAACGTTATTACATTAAACTAATTTCAGTCAAATTCAAGAATAAGAGAAATAACACCTTATTACTTAAGGTTTAAGTGAATTAGAGGATCCCAATTCTTTGAATGCAACTTAATTTCTGACATACCACCACCAAAAATATCATAGAGAACAAAGCATTAATCTCATTTTGCATAATAATGTTTTCTCAAGATCTGCTAAGGGGAATTATCAAGAAATAAAATCTGAAGCTAGCACAGTAAACTATTCAATAACTTAAAAAACTATAGTACTACTAATTCTTTTCAATATCAAAAGAATATTT
This sequence comes from Meles meles, assembly GCF_922984935.1. Taxonomy (NCBI): domain Eukaryota; kingdom Metazoa; phylum Chordata; class Mammalia; order Carnivora; family Mustelidae; genus Meles; species Meles meles. The sequence continues at coordinate 121,912,130 of NC_060066.1, forward strand.
ATTAAAATTCCTTGAAAACCTTTGAAAAGATTTGAAAAAAATCATTTGTCTGAAACACACTTGAAAAAAGTAGCTAAAATGAAAAGCTTTCAGACATTATCATAATAACAGAAGTTACCTATACTGAATACTTACTGCTAAGCATTTTACATATGTTATCCTATTGCATATTATAAAATACACATCATCATCACCCCCACCTTATATATGTGAAAATAAGATTCACTGGCTAAGTTATAAGGGGGTCTCACACCTAGTAAATGAAGGTGAGAACTGAATTCATTTCTATGTGACTCTGAAAGCAGTACTCTTATCCATTCATTATACCAGTGCTTCCCAACTTTTGTCACATGATGGCACACACTGAAAATGATAATATTTCTAAGGCTTACTATAAAGTAAGCCGGAGGGGCTTGGAAAAAATAATATGTATTTTCTTCATATCATAAAATTATGACATGAAAAAATACAAAGTATTACAGATGACATTAAATACTAATTGGCATAAACCTTCCTAATATTTGCAACTGACATGTTTCCAAAGTTTAAAGAAGAAATCATAATAAAAAATGTTCAAATATCATTTCAACTGTTGCAAAATTTCAGAAAGTTATGAAAATGATATAAAATTTCAAAACTATAGGGCACCTGGGTAGCTCAGTCGATTAAGTGTCTGCCTTCAGCTCAGGTCATGATCCCAGGGTCCTCAGGTTGAGCCCTGCATCCCCTGGGGAGCCTGCTTCTCCCTCTCCTTTTGCAGCGCCCCCCCCACCCCCCCGCTTGTGTGCTCTCAAGCTGTCAAATAAATAAATAAAAACCTTAAAAATTTTTAAATAAAAAAGTGTAATTTCAAAACTAAAAAAACTTACAAACAGCACACTTGTATACCATCCTATGTACTGCACTCCAGTTGGGAAGCGTTGCATAATATAATTTTGTCTTCCCACATAATATTGTGATTAAACATTAATTTGACATTATCAAAATCTTCCCAAGAACACACCTAAAGGAAATTCAAATCAAAGGTAATCAAAAAACTGTAACACTTAAGTATTCCTTAACTAATTCAGCCCACCCTGGCTTCTTAATTTGAATTTCTTTTTTTTTGTTTGTTTGTTGTTGTTGTTTTTTATTTTATTTATTTGACAGACAGAGATCACAAGTAGGCAGAGAGGCAGGCAGAGAGAGAGAGAGAGAAGGAAGCAGGCTCCCTGCTGAGCAGAGAGCCCGATGCGGGACTCATCCCAGGACCCTGGGATCATGACCTGAGCCGAAGGCAGAGGCTTTAACCCCCTGAGCCACCCAGGCGCCCTTAATTTGAATTTCTATAGTACCTATAATCTGTAACATTATTTTTGATTTAATAATAACAATAACAGCAAGGTGCCTGGGTGGCTCAGAGGGTTAAGCCTCTGCCTTCAGCTCAGGTCATGGTCTTGGGGTCCTGGGACTGAGCCCCGCATAGCATTGGGCTCTCTGCTCAGCGGGGAGCCTACTGACCCCTCTCTCTCTGCCTGCCTCTCTGCCGACTTGTGATCTCTCTCTGTCAAATAAATAAATAAAATCTTTAAAAATAAATAAATAAATAATAACAATGATAACTAATATTCACTGAGCTAATCCTATGTACCAGGCTGATTCCACTTTACATTATTATCATATTAATCCTCTTAGCATTCCTATAGTGCCTCTATTTTCTCTATTTTAAAGATGAGAAAATAGAGCAGAGCAAAACTTACTAAGTAACTTTCCCAAGGTTACAGCTGGTAAATGGAATTGGAATTTAAAATAGTCTGACTTCATAGCTCATGTTGTTACCACTATACTACACTATAGCCCTCAAAAAACAAAAAACAAAACCAGTAATATCTAATGAACACCTGTTATGTGGCAGGAAAAACACAGGTAACTGAATATATCTCAACTTAGACTAAGTTTGACAGTTTCAAAGTGAAGAAGTAAAAATGACTTGCATGTGCATCAAAGGAGGTATTCTACAGCAAAAAAAAAAAAGTTATCCGTATACTTGATGAGTGTATTCTGCTTAAAGAAAATAAGGGATGACTTTAACTTCTGTGCATTATGATATGGTTCAAGCAAAAGCATCTGTGTCTGCAACTATTTATATTTGTTGACTTAACTTGCTCAAGAATATTAAAAAATCTTACTTAAAGCAATGAAATTGGTAAAAATTAAAAGCAAATGTTTTAGTATTTGATTTTTACTTACTGCTTTTGCAGTTCGCTAAGTCATCATGTGTTTTATTTTGTTTTTAATTAAATGCACTATTTATAAAATCCCAAATAAAGATTTTTCCAGACATTTGCTTGCCTAAATTCTGCCTGCCAAATCCTGCCATTTGGAAGAAAGCCTCACAGTTTATAACTGTGTTACAATAGGCTAATGTCCTGAGGGGATCTCTGATGGGCTAATGTAAAACAAGGCAAGATGAAAATACACCTTTAATTTCATAACCAATCAATCAATACAGACAACATTAATGCCTTGAGTATTATGGCTTATGTTAAACATCTGAAAGAGCCCAAGGAGCAATCTCCAACATTAAGTGGTTTACACTAGTAAATATTTAAGAAGCATCTACTATGTGCCACAGACCATGTTCATCCACAAATGATACCTGTTAAACAGAGTGGCAGTCTAGAATTACAGTTTGAATCCATGTGTTATGAAAGGTCAGATATTCAAACCAAAAGCTCAAGCTCCAATGCATAACTTTCCCCCTATATCTAAAGAGCTATTCCTAGGGCTTCTTCAATCTACAAACCACTAAATATGTCAAAATGAAGATACTGGCTTGGGGACCCAGCACAATCTGGAGTACAAAATAACCCTTGGGTTATGGTGGTGCATTCTGTTCTCCAGAGCTTTACACCATGAAAATTTGGCAATTTGGCACTTCTCCTAAAGCAACTTCTTTTTCTCAAAAAATTTTAAAAGTTCTATTGGAAAAAAAAAAAAAGAGGTTCTATTGCTTAGAGAAACCATTACTCCTACTTATTCTTCTCTAACAGAACTGTAGAAAATACTCATAGTAAAGAAACTGTGACTAAACTATTTGGTATGCAGATGCCAGGGTACTTTATATGATTTACTGAGCCTCTAGAAACCAGTTTCAAAAATGTTTAAACTAATCGTGATGAGTAAAATGCATCTGACTGTACCTAAAAGCTGACCAAAACGAATGTCAGATGAAATAAATAGTAATTTTCTGAGGCCAATGTTTTTAGTTTGGAGAGACAGCTCTCCAGATTCTTTGACAGCTTTTTTAATGTATCCAATTTCATAATTTATTCTAAGGTAACTCCATTCCCACTGTCTGTCATACCTAGCAACTATTCAGGAACTCCCAATATGTAATCTATTGTCCACCACATCTTTTGCCACAAACCTCAGACCATCCAGTCCTTAAATTTCCTCAGCTCACACCACCTCCCCTTTTATAAAAACAAGGAAAGAAGTTATAAAACCTCAAGAGAGCAAAAATGATAGAAGGCAAAAAAGGATAGACAGCCTCTGCACCCAAGCTCTTTTCCTTTATACCTGAGACTTGTCAGTTTATCTCAACCACACACCTTCCTGTTCCTGGTTAATTCAAGGTTCCTCCACTTACAAACAGTTTAAAATGCCCACTTGCTAATAAATGACAGGGTCCTTAAGTGAACACTCTGTACCTGCCCCTCTATTTACATTAATCATTCAAGCATCCCAACTTCATCCTGTCAAGAGTATCACCATGTTCCAAACTCATAATCCACACACTCTAACCCCCTGCAAAACCTTCCCTAATATCGTCTCTTCCTTTACCACCTTTTCACGTATTCCTAATACAGTCTCACTGTCCTCCTGCCCCATACTCCCAAGCTCTCTTCACTAAAGGCCAAACCCAGCTCGGACTCACACCCTCCCTCCAGCCCAATTCCTACAATCCTAAGCCCCACCCCCTCATCACGCCCTCCCGGGCCTAAGCCACCAACCCAACACCCCGCCCCGTGGCCGTCACGCCCTCCAGATCCCTTCGGGGTCCTTTCAGCCCGCCGGGGCTGACTCCCCTCACCCCCCGCTCCCGCAAGGGCTCACAAGTGCATAGGCCCTCGGGTTCACCCCGCCAGCCCCGCCCTTAGCCCCTCACCGAGTAGCAGCAGCTTCACTTCTTTGGCCGCTTTCTCTCCGTCCTCCCGCAAGTTGCGGTCGATCATCTTGCTCCGCTCCACCGCCGCCTTGTCCTCGGCGCTCAACGTGCAGCCCATGGCGGCGGCGGGAGAGGGGACCGAGCCCGGGGTCACTCAACACCGCGCAATCTGCGGCTCGGCTCACTGAGACAGCGTCTACTGCTGGGCGGCGGCCCTCTCCGTCAGCTACTTGAGCGCTCGAAGGAACCGGATATCCGGCGTTTACGACACTTCCGGCAACGCCCCACGGCGGTTGCTGCTCAAAACTCTCTAGCTGGGGAAAAGGAGGAGTGACGGAAAGCGGAAGTACGGAGAGAGGACCGGTGAGTCCGAGCGGAGTAGCTGTGTCTCGTCCAGTGCCTGGTACGCGCGGCTCGAGTTTAGTGCCTCTTTTCCTTTTCGGCTGCCTTATTTGAGTTAATGTAGAAAAAGCAGGGACTGGCTTCCCCAGTTGGTGGCGCCTTCCTGAGGTCACACAGCAGGCTTTGGAAGAGGGGTGGGGATTCCCAGATAAGAGTCCACAGCGCGCATAGGAATTTATGCTGGGAATTTCTCACTGACCAGAAAAGCCCCCTTGATCTCTGGCTGTGGAGACCCGAAGCCCCTTCCCAAGTGTACAGCACTCTGCTGGGGTTGTCTCAACCCGATCTACAGGATGAAAACAAACAGCAGAGCCTAGGGCCGGCCACGCTTCACATCTTAAGATCTGTAAGGCCGACCATGCCTAGGACCCTTTCTCCCCTCCCCTTGTTTCTTGCTCTCAGGATGTATCCGGGTCCTTGTGCCGTTACCTACGAATTGCCTAGCGACTGTGTTGACAGAGGGCCACCTGAAATCGCTAAATATTCTATTACCTGAAAGGTAAGCGTGTAGTTCTCCACAAGATTTCCGTGATAACTTTCTCCAATATAAGCCACTTTAACGCGGATAAATGATTCCGCGTTAGGGGCTTCGGACTTCTACCAAGATTAGTTAACCACGGGCCCGCACCCCAAAACAAACCAGTGCGTCCTGTGAATCTCCCTACTGAAATTTCCTGTTGTGGTACCACCCGAAAAGGGAGGGTCTAGTAAATTTGTCTCTCAGCTCTAGCATCACCTGAAAATAAACCTCCATGAAAGTCCCAGATTCCTAGCCTTTTCATTCATAATCCTGGTACTACCCGTGACAGTGGCCCTGAATTACCTTTACTGCCAAATAGCTGCACAAATACTATCACCATACATTCCAAAGAGGAGAACTCTTGTCCCCCAAACCGTTCCCTGGGATTAAAAACTATTTCCCTAATAGATTCTAAACCTTAGCATATAAGGTCCAAACAGAAAGGTCTATATTATGACAACTCATTAATTAGGGATTCTTGAGAGCCACCGTAAACAACTTCATCCACTATTAACTTCATAATGCCAGTTCTTGAAAGTTTGAAAAGCCTCCTACTCATTCCCAAATGACTGTTAGAATAAAAAGGATGGCTTTGCCATAATCAATACTTGTGGGGGAATAGGGCAAGAGAAAAGGGTAGAACCAATATTTATTGAGTACCTATTTGCCAGGTATGGCTAGGTGCTTCCACATGGTCATCTCTTTTAATCCTCACAACAACCCTGTGAGGTAGGTAATGTTACCCCTGTTTTTACAGATGAAGAAATAGGCTCACAGAAATTAAGCAACTTTCCCCAGTTCACACAGTGAAAAGTAGATGTCTGCCTCCAAATTCACCCCTTTTCTACCATGCCACTGTAAGATGTTACCTGGGGAGACCTGACAACAGAAAGTTTTCATCTAGGCTTGGAAGTTACCCCAACACCACCCAGGTGCAGGAAAAGTAACTGACCGGTCAGATGTCTCAACCTGTTGATTCTTGAGCCCACTAGAGAGGTCAGATTTTGTCCAGGAACAGCTTTCAGAACCAAGAACTAAATAGCAAACTTTACCCAGTGGTCCTGGTGATTGGAAAACAACTGGAAGATGGTCGTGGCAGAAACTGTTGGGAGAATTGTCAATATAATAGAAATTTTTATTTCCTTCATGATCCACTCAGGGAAAAATAAATGGCAAATGAACCAGCCTGTGTCAAATTCTGGAATGAACACCAGTGAGTTCAGTGTCGGGAAATACAAGCCTGAATTAGAGATATCCTTGCACTTAAAATTTTCTTTTTTGATGTATGTGAAGGAAGGGTTGGAGGGCAAGGCAAAGGAGAAGACAAAATAAATTAACAAAATGGCTGCCAGACAATGTTTCCAGTCCTCCCCTCTCCTCACTCCCGCTCCCCACCCCTAACTCCCCCAAGCAAGCACCTTTCCTGTTTCCACTGGACTCACACTGCCACCTGCTGGCAATGCTTAAGGCCTACTAGCTGATCCCTGATGTTTGAAGAGAACCCCTTATCTACAAATGAGATGTCTCCCTTCTGAGTTTATCTTAAAAGGGAGGAGAGCGAGAAGAGTATGTTTTTCAATCACGAAAGATTCTCCTTGGTAGATATACTATCTAAGGGATTTCTTCAGTGTAATAGGTTCTAGACTAAAATAAGTCTGGTGGTAGGAAGACAGAAACCTGTAAATTCTCCTACATCTAAAGGGGGAAAGCTGTTTGCCCAGTTTCTTAATAAATTCTTTTCTGCAACTAGAATTTCATTACAACCATCACACATTCCACAATCCACAGGAAGCTTCCATGTAGGTATCTTGCTGCAGTGGACTGAGCTCCAAGGTATTCTCCAATATATTTCTCAAACATTCTTTAATGCTTTACTGGATATAAGTGCTCTGTAAAAATACAAGGTACCTGATAAAATTAGACTATGAACTCCTCAAAGGCTGTGACTCTGTGGGTCCCAGAGAATACTAGGTATTCAACTATTATGCACTGAATTAAACTGAAATAGTAAATGTTGATATCAGTATAACTTTTTATAATAAAAAGTATTTATTGGCCATTCAAAGGGGAAACTATCCCACTCCCACCAGCCCATCTTCCCTTTAATGTTCAGTGAGCCAGGAATTTGTTCAAATACAGATCAAAGCACCCTCTTGTCCTGCCTCAACCCTTGAATGTTACTTGATTCAACTGAGGGAAGTGGATGGACAGGTAGTCCCAGATGGGTGTCCCGTCCAGTTTGCAACTATTCCCCCTCCCTTGCAAATACCACCACTGATACCAACCAACAAGTTCCTACAGTCTCAAATCAGTGGACATCTGAACCCAACTCTCGTGCCCTCTCTCCAACCCAGGGCTGCAGATAGGAGAGAGACTTAAGTCTTTGTCACTGAAGCTAATTTTGAGAGCGATGAATGGGAGTAGGAGGCATTTAATGGACCATGGGAACCCCACCCTTCCCATTCCCAACCTTAGTCTCTTGTACCCGATAGTCCAGGGGCTGGAGGTGGGTCACTGCCACGAGGAGAGAGATCAGGGAGGCCAATCCTAGGAAGAAAAAAAGATTTACAGTATTATTGGTCAAGATGATTTTCTGGCTTCTCTGTATGCATCCACCTTAGCAATTCAGATGCTAACCGCCACCTGCAGCCACCCAAACCCCAATCTTTCCACTTCTTCATTCTAAAAAATAAGGAGAAAGAGCCATCTTATTGTATCCTTGCCTTTGCTGAGATCAAGCTGGAAGCTTCATCTCCCATGTGCAGGAGAGAGACAGCAAAATAGAACAGAAGGGCTGTTCCCAGAGGGTGGGACAGAGCTGCAGTCAGCTTTTCTGCCTTCTCCTCTTTGTACCTTGTTTGCTATTTCCCCTTGCTTCTGGCCAAACTCAGGAAAGGAATATACCCAGCTGACCCTCTCGGTTTAAGGAAACCTCAGGTCTAAAACTAGAAAAAGATCCATTAACTCAAATGGAAACACTTGGCTGTACTTTGTTTAGTTCTTTTTAAATCCAGCAAGGAAAGGAGAGGACACAGGTCATTTTCTTACCGTGCTTGAATACAATTACTGCTCTGGACAATTACACTGAAAAATGAAATACCCTAAGGGATTCCCAGGATAACACCAAACCCGGGCTGCTGCTCTATATCCTCCAACTCCTACCCTTGGAGAGTTTCCCTGCTTCTGAGGCATGGAAAATTCACTGGTTGAAAGGTGTCATCTCACCTTCGTGACCCTTTATTCTCATTACCATCTCACCAGGTTCCCTCCCCCAGTAGTCAAGGATCATAGCCATGTCCAAAGCTTTTGCCACACGTTCATCCTGTTGGCATTGTTCCTGACCCAGAAAACACTAAGCAAAAGCTGTGTGTAGAGACCCCAGCCCCAGCCCCATATCCCTCCAAGTGGCTAGAAGCCCATCATGATTCCAGTCGAGGTGAGGGGTCGGGACGGAGGTAGCTGTCCGACATGATGATGTCGCTGGTGAGTTGTTGCTCCAGGAACTCAGAGGTCTCTTCAGCTATCTGGCCTGGAATTCGAAAGTCCACAGCAGGTGTCTCCTGTTTGGGGCTGGGGAGGGGTCGGGAAACCCAGGACTCAGTGGGACAGCCTGTACCCTGAAGGAACTGCAGGAAGTTCTCCTCGATGGAGCCCTCCCGGCTTGGTAGCCTCAGCTCCTCCTCTGGAGCCGGCTTGAAGAAGCAGACAAACTGCTTGCTGAGCTCCCCTCGGATCTGCCGGTTGAGACATCCATAAAAGAATGGGTTGGAAGTGAAGCAGAAGTAGCCTATCCAGGTCACGACATTCTCCACCTGCCCAGTCGAAATGGGCTGAGCACTCAGGGCAACGTAGAGGTGGAAAGAAAAGTAGGGCAACCAACAGAGCAGGAACTGTCCCCCCACAGCCAGGAGGACCACTGCAGCCTTCCCTCCCCCGAACGTCCGGTGCGGGGTGGTCTGGGGGGCCCCCGAGCTGGTGACCATAGTGGAGCGGCTGCTGAGAGACTCAGAGCGTTGCCGGGGTGTCTCCATCCACGTGGGCAGCGGTCCGTGCTGCATGGCCGCCACTCGGGCTACTCGGAACATGCTGCAGTAGACCACAAGGATGAGGAGCAGAGGCAACAGGAAGTAAAGGACAGCAAAGACCACCACGAAAAGCTGGCAGTAGGCACTGCGGCTCCATTGGAGTGAGCAGCCTAGGGGGACGCTGAGAGCTCCCTCCTCCCGGGAGGCCCTTCCCAACACTGGCACAGAAGCCATGGCCAAGGCTTTCACCCACACGCCCACCAACACAGAGGCCACCAGTCCCAGCGTCATGCGCACCTCGTAGCGCATGGGATGGACAACATAATAGTAGCGCTCCACGTTGATGGCCGACACCGAGAGAATGGCCAGGCTGACGAAGCATATGCTCAGGAACAAGTAGAGGCGGCAGGCAACCTCCCCGAAGAGGTCATGGTCAAAGAGGGCAGAACTGGAGAGCATGGCCAGGGGCATGAGGGTCAGGGCGGCCAGCAGGTCCACCAGGCAGAGGTGGAAGACGAAGACAAATTTTCGTAGGGCGGGTGTCTTGGCGATAACAGCCATCACAGCAGCATTGCCAGCCACAGCAATCAAGTCCAGCAAGAGCATGAAGAAGAGGGCCACAGATTCCGAGGCCACGTCCCGCAGCCCCACCTCTGGGACCCCACTGGCAGTAGAGGGACCTGGGGTTTGAGTGACCCTCCCCAGAGTGGAAGAGTTCCCTGATGACTGGGGGATGGGAGAGGACTCCATGGGGCCGAAAGAGGACACCCAGGGCACCTCCTGTCACAGGCCCATCCCCCATCCTAGTCTAGTGACCCTGGGATGGCCAGCCCAGGCCCAGGCTTAACAGGCTTGCCAATTTTGTGTGTGGGGATGGGGGGAGAGGGCGCCTCCTGCTGGAGCCTCCTGGACAGGCTCTAATCGCCAGCCTTCCAGGCTGGGCTGTGAATGTACTGGAACGGGGGGCTCAGAAGCTCATCTCCGCTTCCTGGCTCTGGTATGCCTTTGGTGACCTCAAAGAAGCAGGAAACATGAGAGATGCCAGAGCCTCACTCACTCAGCACTCCACCTTCTGACTGGTTGCTGGTTCCTTTTTCTTTTCCTTTCCTCTGTTCTCCATGCCCTTTTCCTCTCTCAGTGATTGTTATCCAGAGATTCTAAATCCTCTATCTCCCTCTCCCAGGGTCCCGCTGAGCTCCAGGATAGTGCCCCAGTTTTCAAGTTGCTTATGTAAATTTCCTGATTTCTTGTCTCTCAGAATGGCAGGAGCTGTTGGGGCATAGAAGGGACATGAGATCCGGTTTCCAGTCCCAGGTCTGGGAATTACTGTGACTCTTCAGGATTTCAGTTCCTCATGAAGTCATCTGTAAAAGGAAGGGAATAATGGCCACTTCATGACTCCACTTCATTGGTGGATCCTGTGAGACTTCATAACAATACCACCCTTAAGCGCTAACATTTATAATGGCGGTTTCCAAATGCCCAACCCTGTTCTAAACACTGTATGTAAATAAGCTCATTTGAATCCTCACACAATCTCTGAGGCAGGTATTACTCTCATCCCCATTTCGCAGTTGGTGAAACCAAGGCCCAGAGAGGTCAAGTAACTTCCAAAGGCGGCAAGGTCTGGGTACATACCCAAGCGCTCCAGCTCCAGGATCAGTACTCCAGCCCACCTGACCATGCCCTCCACAGCAGCTGGAATGCAGTAGGCATTCAGTAAACAGTTGTTGAATCTGAACCGTCTCTGAAAATCTCTGTCAGTGCTCTGGGGCTACCACTGGGAAGAGATGACCTGAAAGTGGGGAGGACTGTGCTTAGTCTCCTGTGACATCACCAGCCCCAAGACAAAGAGTTGCCATCTGGGGAAGGAAACTGGGATGTCAACCATCCAGTCTTCACTGCCCCCAAAAGCCGGAAGGGCATAGGTCACTTGAAAGCTGCCCTTCTTCACCCACTCATCAGCCTTGCAAGGCCACTGTGCTCCTGCAGGTGGGAGAGGAAATGCTCCTAAGCTTCTAACCTCCTACTCCTTGGGTCTGGATATCTCTGACCATAAAGCAGAGAAGACAACTGGAAGGAATAGGGAGGGGACGAAGTCTGGGGTTTCAGCATTTCTCATTTCTCCTGACCAAATGGCAGATCAAATGTTCTATGTGTCTCATTATCCATATTAAGTTTGTGTATAATTGAAATAATAATGAAGTTAAAAGTTATTTTCATTCCCATATCAGATTCTTGCAGTCCAGTTTCTCCCAGTGTGATGTGTGATGGTATGCAAATTTGAGGCAAACTATGGACATGCCAAGTCTGATGGGCTGTCTGTAGACAAGTCACAAGTTTGCTGGATCATGGTTTCCTCGTCTGTAAAATGGGAAGGTTGAACTGGATGACCTCCAAGATTCGCATATCAGATAACATTTGATGACTCTTGAGTTCCTGGGCTACCAAGGGCCTAGTGGTTACTCAATTTAAAAACCCACACCTCTCTGACTACAGTAAAGTGAACCACGTGGGGCAGACCATCCCTGTTCCCTCCCCATTGTGACAGCCTTACAATCACCCTTGGGTTTGGGCATTACCACTAACCATGCACTAATTTAACTTCAAGCCTGCCATGAGTGCAGTAGGTGCTCAATATAACTTTGTGAGTTGTATCAAATCCAAACTGGTCTGTTGAGTCCCTGCCCCTTCGTATCAACTTCAAACACACGCAGTAGGTCAGCTGTGTAGCAGCCAGGAGACTCTGCTCTGGAAAGGGTAACCCGGTCTCCAGGTGCCGCCCTAACTTTGGACAATTGCCTAGGGATGTGCCTCTCCCTGGGGATAACAGGAAGCTTGTTTCATAGTTAAAATGGCCACATAGACTCAGGGTCTACAGAGAAGGTGAAGGGAGGGCTCAAAAGTGGAGACATCAGCTGCTCATAAGACAGTCTGCCAGGAAAAAGCCAGAAAGCTACGGGAGGGGAGGCATCTTTGCCCCTTACTCTTCATGCTGTGGCTTCCTCCTCCCATCCAGCTGGGAGTGGGGCCCAGAAGACATGGCTCTGAGGCCCTGGCAGCTAAAGGAGTAAAGGCCCTCCATGTCTGCATAGACATCAAGAGTCTGCCAGCTAGGCCCACCCAGGGTCCCAGACTGAGGGAAGCAGACATGGTTTCCACGTGGAGATGGAGAGGCTACTGTGCAGCCATGATAAAGCCCTAGACAACAAAGCACTGGACATTTCTTGTTTCCAGAGCCCCCTCGGCCTGACCAGGATCTCCACCCTGACTCCTAAATTCCAGGATTCCCATTTCCGTCATAACAGATGGACCAACATTCCTGCTCCCCAGTACTCCCTCACTGATGGACGGGGGTTAAGGAGGGAAGGACTGTACATCATGGTGTCAGGGTCCCCCCTGAGAGAGCCCAGAGAGCCTCACTCCACTCCTAGCTCACATCATCATGCCTTCTCACACGCTCTTGTCTTCCCCACTGCTTCCTGCCAGCAAGCCCTCCCTCACCTCCAGGACCTCTCAGTACCTGGCAGGCATTGCCCCCACAGGGGTTCAGGTCTGGCCCCCTAGCCGGGGCATGGTCAAGTTACAAATATCCTTGTTTCAGGATGCAAGATGTTCATAAGTACCCAGCCCAAGGCCAAAGAGGTGTCATTGGGATTCGCATGCACCTGTTCCCCAAATACGGAGCTTCCATCCCAGGGACCTGAGCACGGCCTTCCTTCAGACAAGAGCATGGCCCTTCTCAGCCAGGGGAGATCTCCAGGGGGCAACCACACCTCTCCCCAGTAGAGTTGCCCACGCCCAGGACGCAGAGTTGCCCATCAGCCTACATACCAAGAGACCTGTTCCTTGGATGCGGGGGACCCATCTCTATGACATGGAGTAAGACAGATGGGGAACCCTGCCTGTCTGTAGGATGTGGGTACTCCGTCTGGCAGGAGATCAACCCCCATTTCTAGGCTTCAGAGGTGCCCACACCCTAGTACTGCCTTTGAGATACCTGGGAGCCCATCCCTGGATGAAATTGCCCACCATAAGGTAGGGTGGCCTGGTCCTTGGGACACAGAGCTACCCTCCTGCAGAGTACCTCAGCACTCACCAGCAGGCCCTGGGACTGGCCCCCATTCCTGGCCTAGTCGGCAACTCCTACCTTTGCTGAGCAGCTCCCGGCTCCCATGTGATAGCTCCTCTCAGCTGATGCTTCTCCAGGGCTGCTGAAGCCTGAACCACTGCAGTGAGCGGTGAGAGGCAGCCAGCAGAGCGGGATGCTCAGGGAGCTTCTGGGTCCTAATGGCCTCCTACTTCCCACCCAGCCCCTTGGAGCCACTTCTGAAGCAAGGAATCAGGCACCAGTGCCCCTGGAGCGGATGCTTAGGGGTGGTTCCAGCCACTCTCAATGTCTCTGGGGGTGCTGGAATGGCATCTCAAAACCCTCATGAGGCCAGGTGACTGTGGTCAGGAGAGAACCTCCCGGCCCTCCTGATGAAGTATAAAGGGTACGCAGGATCAGAAAATCCAGGTTTAAGGCCTGGCCCTGGCACTTACTAGCTGTATGAACCTGGGCAAGTCACTTCTCATTTCTGACCTTGGTTTCTTATCTGTTCAAAGAAAATATAGGCTAGACAATCCTGAGGCTCCTGAGAGCCCTGCCATTGTATGCTTTTGTGTGACGTCAGAACAAAGATGCTCTTGCAGCAGGCCAGTCGGTGGAGACTCAGAGTACTAGGGTTAGGCCTCGCTCGGGCCAAGGTCCCAGGGGCTGGCTCCTTGGACAGCTGCCAAATGTGTACAGTGGACAAGTTCAAGAGCAGCATTCAGGCTTGGAGGGGAGCTAAAGGCCTCATCCTAACCCTGCCTTTGTCCCCCAGAAATCACATTACTATTGTTCTCTTAGATTGTATGATTATCTTGTGTGGGCTGTGAGAACCATGGAGATGGGGGCGGGGAATCTAACATCCCCACAAGCCCCCACAGGTACTGCCACCACAAGACTGTTCCATGAAGACAGACCAGGCACCAGGAACTTGAGAAGTCTCAGATCACTCTGGATCTGTAGGACTGGACTGAGCTGCGGAACACTATCCATAGAGGGCCCAAGGCCACGTGACAAGGCTTTGGGGGTGAGCTGGAGGGGCATGGCTTCCCACCATGAAACCCTCAGTTCTCCCAGCTATGTGACTGATACCCAAGGACGGGAGCCTAACATCGCAGAGCTGTAAGACACCCTACAGGCCAAAGCATCCATGTTTCTGAGACCCAGAGAGGTGAAGGATTTGTCCAAAGCCATGCATAGCAGAACCATGAGCCTCAGCCAGGAATTCGGGCATAATACCCACTCCAGAGCCCTCTCCCCTGAGACTTGCCTGTCCACAAACTCTTTCTGCCTCCAAAAGGGAAGAAGACCAGACCCAACCCAAAGAACCATGAGAACAATGACTTACCCAGAAAACCCAGAGAGGGCAAGGTGGCTGCCCCAGGCCACAAGTCAACCACGAAGAGGCTAGTGACCAGCCCAGAGTCAAAGCAGTGATCACCAGTATCCCCCCAAACCCTTTCTCGAGTCCTGACAAGTGCCGAGTCCTTCACATACAGTACCTTCCTTCCTCACACGAGTTCTCTGAGGCAGCCTTTAATCACCTTACCTTATGGATGAGGAAATGGGAGCCAGAGGTTAAGTGACTTTCCCCAGATCACACAGATAGGAAGTGCCAGAGCCAATATTTGGACCCCGGCCTGTTTGAAGCCAAAGTATTTACCCCTTCCTCCATGCCCCCGGGACCTCTTTGGAGACCTGACATGAGCCTCTGGGCTGAAACCCTAAAGCCTATTCCATAAAAGTGGCCATTGCCTTCCAGGAAACAGCCAAAACCAAAGCATACACCTTGGTACAGGGAAATCAAATGAAAATACCAAATGTAAACTTGTAGACAGTAAAATGTTTTTATTAACCCCTGTGCTGACATGTTGGCAAGATTATCTTGAGATCGGTCAAACCCTCTGCAGTCAGGTAAAGCCTGATCAGCACCCATATGCTTCCTGCAGGGGCCCGACCAATGGCCCCATTCCAAGAACTGAGAAAGAGCTAGAGCAGACACAGACTCACCAGCAGTATAGAAAGAGAGAGAGCATTATAGAGAGAGACTGGATTGGGAAGAAAACCTTGATTCTACTTGGGCTCTACTCTATTGGTTGGTGGTAAGGCCTTGGCTGGTGAGTTGGCCATCCGTCCCTTAGTTTTTCTATCTACCTTAGTTTTTCTATCTCTAAAATGGGCAACACTTCCTTCACACACACACACAGCTTATTACATAGGGATAGGAAGCCTGCAATATAATCATAGCCTTCTTTGCAGGCCTGGGGAAGCTAGTACATTTTACCGTGACTGGCCAGGCAATGGTTATGGTAGCCCGAGAGCCAAGCCTCCAGGTCCTGAGGCTCCTCCCAGAGAGCTGTTAGGAAAGGTGGTTCATCCAGGCCGCGGATCCTGGAGCATCCTCTCCGTTGCTGGAAGCCATTTTGGCTTGGGAGTGTGGAGAGAGGGGAAACTGTCTGTCCTGGCCCAGGGGTAAGTGGCTCAGTCGGGCAAGCATCCAACTCTTGCTTTTGGCTCAGGTCATGATCTCATGATCCTGGGATAGAGCCCCGTGGGGCTCTGTGCTCAGTGAGGAATCTGCTTGAGGATTTTCTCTCTCTCCTTCTCCCTCTACCCCTCCCTCTGTTTTCTCTCGCTCTCGCTCTCAAATAAATAAATCTTTTAAGGAAATAATAACAGTGATGATGATGATGATGGTGATGACACTAGCGTTTGGGCGCCCCGTCTGGGGAGGCATTGCTGATGCTATATCTCATTAAATGATCTCAGTCAGGGTTTGGGGCTGCTGTTGACACTCCCCTCCCCGGTCCGCCCTGCTGATCTCTACCTTCAGAGTTTAATGTGAAGGAGGATGTGGGAAGATGGAGGTGGAGAAACTGGGGTGGCCCCACAACCCACATTAGAGATCCATCACCCCGCAGGCAGCACGCATGCCGGGGAGTGGACTCCTGTCCCATTGGGGGCAATGACGCCCCCTCTCGTCAGTATCGTGGTGGGACCGGTCCCTTGGTGCTGAGGTCTGATTTCTCCATTCCAGACGTGCTCCTCGGGGCAGCACTGTCCCGCCCTTGCCAACCCACACCTCTTGACCTGGTCACGTGCACCCCCAGCCACTATTTCCTGCGCCCTCAAGAGGAGATCAGGAAACTAACCAAGTTTCTCTTTCATCCATCCTTCCACTTACTAAGTAACTACCTATCGAATGCCTTTTACGCACCCACAGTTCCCTCCCGGGAGCCCCTCACCTGCTTAGTGGCACCCACTACCCTCTTCTGTTGTCTCTGCCTCCATCAAAACCTGCTCTCAGGAAGGAGGCTGATAAATCCACTCACACTGATAGCAGCTAATGTGTTCTCTTTCCCAGGGATATTAACAATTTAACAGGGAACAAAGGGAAGAAGCTGAATGCTGGGATTCCAGCATCCACCAGGGATGTCCCTGAGATCCCACAACACAGATTGTCCATTCAACCGTCTGCTCCCCCAGCCTGGGCTTGCCCCCCAGGACGCCAGCATCACATCCTCTCTGTACCCCCACATAACCACATGGACATCCAGCTCTCCCCAGGCGACAGCAGGCTCACAGCTGGGACCTCCCCACTGCAGCTTCCGGCTGCCCAGAGTGCCTGTGCCAACACCAGCCATGCCTGCTCCCCAGGCCCCCACCCCTGCACCCAACATGTGAGGACCGGGGGGCAGGGGGGCTGCGGAGGAAAGCAGAGGTGAGAGCCTTTCCATTCCCTTTATTCCCCCACAGTCTGGCCTACACCCCCTGCCAGGAGCCAAGATCCAACGGTATATTCAGCCTGCAGCTGCCACTGGTCATGTGAGCCTATTGCTAGGTTACGGGGACCCAAAAATAAATCCTTCCCACCAGATTAGAAACTGGGGGCCTTGGATGAACCAGGCTCAAAAGAGTGGCAGGAACACCCACAGTGCATGTGCAGGCTAGGCCTGTTCTCAGACTGGGGAACCTTCCCTATACAGCACCCCCTTCATCCATCAGCTGGGGCCCAATGCTGGACCCCCAAAGAAAAATTATAGAGAGTTCCAGGGTCCTTGTTGATTACACAGTGAATCAGTCTATGGTGGGGGGGAGTTCTTCCTCACTAACAGTCAGGGATTCCATGGGCAATACCCTTCTCCCTCTTCTTCCCAGCCAACCTCCCCACCATCTGACTACCCCTCGCCACACCCCACCCCACCCCCAGGGCCCTTGCAAGACACCATGAACAATTGGCCCTCTGGCTTGTGAAGCCATCTGTATCAGTTGTCCTTTTCCAGACTTAGGAGGGAAGATCCGCCAGGACACACAGTCCTGGGCACTTTCACAGAATTTTACGACAATCTGCTGAGTTAATTTTAGTCACTCCATTGATAAATGTGGAAAGCGAGGCTCAGAGAGGTTAAGTGACTTTCTCAGAGCCACACAGTCGAGCAGCTGGGCTTCAAATCCCAGATCTATATTTACTGAGTCTGGGGAGGTGGCAAGGATGAGGACAGGGAAGCACAACAAAGGAAGGGAACTCCCTGAAAACCTTGTCCTGTGCTCTGATTACTGGATGCTTTACTTGATCTGAATTGGGCACACAGTCTTCTGCTGCCCCGACCTCTGCGTCGTCTGAGTCAGGCCACAGCTTTGGGCTGTGTCACCTTCTCTGGGGCTGTCCAGGACCTAATCACGGTCATTTCCAGTGCTTGGGCCTGGGAGGGAGGCATATGCAACTCCCCATCAATCAGCACCCCTCTACTTCAGAACCTTGACTTGGAGTCAGGCTTGCAGAACTCAAAGGGTCATAGGAGGTCAGGTACCTATCTTACGATGAGGAGGCCCAGAAAGGAGAAGCAACTTGCCTAAGGCCACCCAGCTGACCAACGAAGGAGACTAGAATTCAAGCCTCTGGATTCCTACTCCCTTTTTTGCCTGTCGTTAGGGCAGACAGCTGGGGTCCACCAGACCTGAGGCTGGGGTCAACCTGTGGTCCCCTTATACTTGGTGCTCTTCTTTAACCCACTGCATCTCCAAGGCCCGCCC
The DNA here is from genome assembly GCF_922984935.1 of Meles meles. Lineage (NCBI taxonomy): Eukaryota > Metazoa > Chordata > Mammalia > Carnivora > Mustelidae > Meles > Meles meles. The sequence goes on from NC_060066.1 coordinate 121,930,354, forward strand.
AGCCCCCTCGTCTCTTCAGCAAAGTGCTCCTCTTCCCCAGCAATGTTCTGAGGGTGCCCAGAACCCCCAATCACTTCCCTATACAGGTCCTTGCCTTCCCATTGAGCCCACTCCGATAGTCTCCTAAAGCTCAGGAGCTCCCCATTCCCACCTCTTTCAGCACCCAGCAGCCCAGACAGAAAACTCCATTTCACCCAATGTAAGAAGTGTTTATTGAGCACCTACTATGTGCAAAGCTCTGTGTAGGGGGTGCGAGGGAGGGGTACAAAAATGAAGGGAATACAAACCCCGCCCTTTTGGTGCTTACGATGTAGGATGGGGACGAAGCAGGTTATAAGCCTCCAGGGAGACTCCAAGTGCGGGTGGAGATTTAAAGGGGAAAAAGTGAACCCACTCCCTCAGGAAATCTGGGCAGCCTTTGTGAAGGAAGCGGCATGGGGCTTAAATGAGAGTAGGATTTTAACTGGTGGTAAATGAAGGGCATTGAGGAAGAGGAGAATCAAGGAGGAAGGAGCTGGTCTGGGAAAAAAATGGAGACAGGCAAGTTTAGGGAGTATCAGGGCACTGCCACTTGCCCAGTTTGACTGAAAAAATAACCCACATGTAGGGAAGAAGGGAGAACAGACAGGTAGGTTGGCCAGGCTGCAGGTAAGCCAGTCTGAAAAGCCAACACAGCAAAACTGTTTTGAGCAGGGAAATGAAGGGCCTCAGACGTGCCATCCTTCTGTCTTTTTGTTGAGTCAGTCAATAAGTATTTACTGAACTCATAAGTTCCAGAGTGAGGGGTTGAACTCCAGGCTGGGAATTTTCCTTGTCCTTCAGGCCTGGAGGGAGGAGGGAAAACAAATAAGTCACCAAGGACATTGTGCCGGTGAGCATACAACCCAGTCAGCTCAGAGGAGAGGGGAGGTCAGAGATGAAGCAGTGAGATCCTAGGACACTCGTGCCCTGAGGTGGGGCTCTCAGAACAACCTGTGTGTCCACTCTATGGGGAGGAGGTGGAGGGTGGAGAGGGAAGGTAATCTGAATGCTTGGAACGTCTCCCCTCTGGATTCATGATGCCATAAAGCTGCCCAGCCTGATCTGCAGAGACATCCCGGATCACCCAGCTGCTCATCCCTGTGCAGCAATGAGGTCCTCTGCTCTGGCCTAAGAACAAAGAGCGGGGCTGGGTTCCCCACCTTGGGCTCCACAGAGCACAGCAGCAGTGCCTGCTCTCTGACTTGGAGGTGGCGGTGGGGGGGTGGGGTGCCCCGATCTACATTTCTGGGGCAGGCCCATCTAAGCAAGGGGTCCTCGCTTAGGACCACTCCATGGAACCCTCAGGCAGCCCGATCCTTCCTTCTGCAGGCTGGACACTGCTGGGCACAGAGATACTGTGGCGTCTTTCCCAGACGTTCTCTTTTTCCACAGGGCCCTTCCCATGGATTCCTGATCCACCTAAACGCAGGGCCCTCCCCCACAGTCTATTCTTTTGCCCCTCAGTCCAAGGAAGGTCCAGGGCTCCTTGGGGATTCAGAGAGATGGCTTCGAAGTGGCCCTGGGGCAGGGGGTTGCTGTTGGTCAGCCTGAGAACCCTATTAGAGAATGGTGTGTGAAAGCTCAGTCTCTCGATGGCCTGGCCTGGAAGGGTAGCTCTGTAGGGTCTAAATCCGCCCCGCACTGGGGCAGGGGTCCTTGGAGAATGAGGACCTGGGCTGGAGAAAGAAACCATCCCCCAGGCTGCCCTGACAGCCAGAAGCCACAAGAGGGCAGTGTTGGCTACAGAGTCTCCAGAGAACACGCTTCTTCGTTGGAAACCCCTGCCCTTTTTGTCTCTCCTGGAGGACTTGCTGTCCTGTGGGCCCCGACCTGTTCACCTCTTTGACTTCCCACAATGTCTGCTGGGAGGTCCAAGCAAGAGGGCCAAGTCCCCAAGAGAAAATCCATCCTACTCTTAGAAGGGGCTTAGGAAGAGATGGACAGCCTGGCGTCCTGGAAGGAGCCCTGAACTTGAAGTCCAGAGACAGCCTCCGCATAAGTGAGCAGTGCACTTGGGGCTGCTCTCCAAAATCTCTGAGCCTCAGTTTCAATTGAGGGCTCGGGATAGGCTTGTAGATTCCCTAAGGTCCTTTGCAGCTCTAGATTTTGAGTCTGAGTCAGCAGCTGTCCTTGAGAGGCATCTCTGGCCAGGGCCCTGACAGCTTGAATGATTCAGGGCCCCAGGGGCAGGGGCCAGGTGCAGGAAATAGCAGTGGGCACTTCTACTTTCCACAAACCAGGTCATTCCCCTGGGAATCACAGTCAGGAAGAAATGCACTGCTGGGACTGGGAAGGAGCCCCAGAAAGAGCTCCCCTCTAAGCGACTCCAGCCGACTGATTTGTATATGACTGTGTCAATAGGAGAAAGGTTGGAGGTGGCCTGAAGGATGTCACCTGCTAGGCTCGGGCTATCCAAAAAGCCTTGGGGCCACGTTGGGATGCCTAAAGTGGAGATGGGAGAAAGCCCAGATCCCTCCCTCCCAGGCCTTTGCACCCCGGACTCCCCAGCAGTCATCTCCCCCCTCCCCCCCCCCCCCCATTGCTCTGACCTCTGCTTCCAGCTCCCTGCCCATACCCTCATCCCCAGGAAGCAGCACACAGAGCCTGGATTCCAGGGGAAGGTCCTTGTCTAGCCCCAGACAAGCCTCTTTATCCCCAGCCATTCTCATGAGGCCTGTAATTTCACACCAGGCCCCTGGACACATGGGCCAGCACCTACCCTGATGGGGCATCTGATCTGGCATCTGGGGCCCAGCTCTACCCAGCACAGGGTGTGTCCTGCTTCTTGGATCCCAGCCCTGTTCTTCCCCATGGCCCCATTTCTCCCTTTCATGTATCTTCTTTGGCTTTCCTCTTCCGATCTCCCTCAAGAATTTGCTCTCGGTTCTTTGGACTCTCCAAGTCCTGGGCTGTCTTCACCATGGGCCTCTGCTGCCCACCTCTCTGTTTCTTTGCCTCAGTGAACACCTTTCCCTTTCCAGCTCTCTCCACCCTCACGTCCTCCTCTGCAGTGCGCACATTGAGAATCCGATCCATCCTTCTCTGGACTGAGGGTATAAATAGCAGAGGGAGGCCGGGCCGGGAGCCAAACTTGCTCACAGCCTCTTCCTTACAGTCCCAGTGTTGGGCATCCAGGATCAGGGCTGGGAGGGGCCCAGGCAGGGTCTCCGGGACAAGGGGTCGGAGGGTCGGGATTGAAGGCCACTGTACAGAGTGACAGACCCAGATGGAGGGGTGTGACAGCACCCAGAATCCGGGGCTTCCCCTGCAGCCCGGGCTCTCCCCACCAGCATCTGCACCACTGGCATGGTGACAGAGTCCCTGCTTCTACTGCTAGAGAAGGAGCTCTGGTCAGGAGACTCCTGGGGGCCACTGGAGGGCCCTGCCCCCTCCTCCAGGGCGCAGATGCGTGGGCCCAGGTGGCCGCCAGCAGCCAGCAGCTGGGGACCAGAGTGGAAGTGGTCCCCTCAGGAAACAGGCCGCACTCTCACCCCAACCAGCTCCCCGGCCTAATTAGACACCGGAACGGGCATTGATCGTCCCCAAGCTCATTATGTCACAGCTGGGGAACAGCTGGCCAGTTTTTTCCAGGCCATTAGCTGCACCATGAAGTGAAGAGAGGGAGGGGGACGCGCAGGCAGGATCAATACCCCGTCTGTCTGGGGGGGAAGCGGCCCCGTGGCAGTCTCCTTCGGCACTCGCTGGCATGTGTGTCTCTCCAGGCTTGGGCTGCCAAGAGCTGAGCTCCTTGGAATGCTCCTGCAGAAGCCCAGCTCCTTCCAGCCTGGGGTAACCGACCGACCTGTGGCTCCTGAGCTGACCCTGACCAGGCCCACTGGTACCCTGGAAGTCTCCTCCTCAGGGCATTAATGGGGCAGGAGAGAGGTTCGGGTTACCCAGCTTCTCTCCACCCCCACAGCAAGATGACACCACCTGCAGCTGCTTCTGCTGGCCCCAGGCCCACCTCTCCATGCCCCTGGGCTCAGTGAGGTCTGGTTTCCTGTGGGGTAGGGAGATGGCAGGGGAGACTCTGATCCTTAGGGGATGTGGGTGGGGTGGGGGGAGGAGGGAGCAAAGAGGTGATAGTTCTCCTTCTCTTTCCCTCTCCTCCTGGCCCCGGGAAGCTGGTCAGCTGGGCAGCACCCAAGGAAAACTATCCCCACTGCCTGACCCCAGGAGGCCCACTGTCAGAGGCGAGTTCGGGGTGAAGGAAACTGGCTTTTTATTTGTGGAGTCATAAAGTGTCAAGGGTGGAAGAGACCTCCAAAATATCCTGAGCTACCCTCCAGAGGGAGGAAGCAAGCTCTAATACGCATTAAGCTCTCCTCTGCCTGGCTGACTATGGTCAAGGGCTACTAGTTCTCTCTATTCCTCTCCTGCTTGTTCTGTACTGAGCTCTAACCTACCCCGAGGTCTCTCAGGCACATGTCCTTAGGGAACACATGGAGGCTTCGAGCACCAGGAGAGTCCTGAAGACTGTCGGACTCCAGACTCTCCTCCCCTCTGCCTCCATCCCTGCCCCCAGCCCCACCACGGGGGTAGGGGGTTCGGGGGGGAACCCAATTGTGGGAAGTCCTATTGGGTCCAGATACTGAGTTCCTGGGCAGTTTCCCTGCCCTGCTGAACAGAGGCCGGGCAGTGCTCTCTGCTCCTCAAATGTACCATGGTAGCCTTGGTTTCCAGAACCAGCAGCTGATCGAGCATAAGAGTCAGAAGTTCTGATTTCCAGACTTGAGATCCTGTTGGCCGGGTTCCAGCCCTGAAGAGCCTGCAGACTGATAATAATGAAAAATACAGAAAAGGCAAAAGGGCCCTTAAAATGTATTCCTCGTGTTACAGATGGAAAAACTGTGCCCCAGTGAGGAGAAGTGATGCCTCGTTGGTTAAGGCAAATCTGAGGCAGGTTTGCCAATGACCAGGTGGTTGGTACTAGTCCCATTCCACCCCAGGACCTCGGCTCTAGGTTCCAAAAGCCACTGATCAAAGTCTACTGGGTCACCCTTGACCTATCCGGCATGTCCCAACAAACCCAACAAATCTGTCTCTAACACACCCAGAGTGCAACCTCTTTCTCAGGGCTCTCAGTACACAGAGGGGACCTGGGGCCCTTCAGAATGCTCCTTGATCACCCACTGCTACCAGAAGTAGCCCCTTCTCTGCTGAGCCTCCATCAGGTCAGGAGCTGCTGCTGCTCCAGGGATCAAGCCAAAATCAGCCAGGCTTTGCTGTGTCTGATGTTCATCTGTCCATCTGTGCATCTGTCTGTCTGGGTCCAAACAGCGCTTAGGGCAGAGGGAGCCTAGTGATAACAGGGCACTCCTGGAACTTCCTCCAGCCTAATTCACTGGGATGGAGTAAATTAGAAGAAATTAAGCATTGCTCCTTCTGCTGACATTGTGAGGAAGGAAATGTCTATAGGGACTAGAAGATGACGCAGCAGCTGGCCTGGGTATCAGAAAGGACGCTAGATGAGCTCTTGGGGACAGCTTTCCCAAGCCACTAGCAGGATAGCCTCATCCTCACTCTCTTCTCTCGTGGCTCCAGACAGGGAATGACATCTGTAAGCAGCAGGTGCAAAGACCCCCAAAGCCCTGTGTTTCTCCAAAGACCGTGTGGACAAAGGGGGTGGCTGGATGGGCTGGAGAGGAACTCCAGCAAAGGAGGCTTTCAGTGGACCACCGTGGCAGCAAGTTCGCTGCAAGCAGAGCAAGAGGAAAGCAGTGCACGAAGGTCAGCAAAGGGTCATGGAAAGGTAGTGAGAGAGGAGCCAGGGACAGACCATCTGTAGTCAGAGTGTCACGGGAAGGAGGGCCATCATTAAAGTCCTGCCTTGAGGTCCCGCTGGTGTCGTTTATTAGCTCTGTGGACTGGGGCCTGTCCTGGCCTCTTGGACCGTCAGCTTTCCCTGATCTGTGAAAATGAGGGAACAATGAGAAGCGTGGGTTGTTGCTCTAAGGTCCTCAAGAGGGAAGGTCAGTGGTATTGCCATCGATGGTCCCCTTTCCTAGGTGCCTCTGTTCTCAGTTCATTAGAAGAGCAATCTTTTTGAGAATAATAACGTGATGATGGTAACCAAGTGAATAAGTGAAAGAGATGTCAGGCCCCAAGGGGTAGTTTTGCAAGCCTTAGTCGTAGTTTGCTGAGAGAAAGCAGATACCACCAATGATTATATTTGGTAACATGTTTTATGACTCTCGAAGGATGGTTCCATGTACTATTATTTAAGCCACATGGCATTCTTGGGAGGCACATACAATCATCTGAGGCTTGGAGAGGTGGAGCACCCCGTTTCTCCAGATCACTCAACTACTAGGTGACAAGCTCGGTCATTTATCCCAAATCCTGTGTGCTTTCCATAACACTACTGCTTCTCTTCTCCCGTGAACTTCCACCCCCACCCAGGGTCTCTCCTGCCTCAGACCAAAGGCACACATGCTCTTCCTGCTATACTCCTGCCCTATACCACGTATTACTACAGATGTTTTTAACTTTTGATTTTGAAATAATTTCAAACTTATAGAAAAGCAGCAAGAAGGGTACCAAGAACTCCTCTATGCCTTTCGTTGAGTTCCTTGATTTATGTTTCCTTTTTACACTTCCTTCATGGCAGGTAGGACTCTCGCACCTCCCCTCCTACTGTTCCCCACCCCTCCGCTTTCATATACATATGTATGTAATTTCTGAACCACTTGAGGGTGAGTTGCAGGTATGGTGCCCCATTAGCTCTTTCTTTTTTTTTAAGAAAAGATTTTACTTATTTACTTGACACAGAGAGAGAGAGAGAGATCACAAGTAGGCAGAGAGGCAGGCAGAGAGGGAGGAAGCAGGCTCGATCCCAGGACCCTGAGTTAGAGATCTGAGTCACAGGCAGAGGCTTAATCCATTGAGCCAGCCAAGTGCCCCACCCCATTAGCTCTTAACTCTTCCATATATATTTCTTAAAAACAAAGACATTCTCCCAGATAACTACAGTGCAACAATTACAATCAGGAAACTAACACCAAGACAAAACTCCATCCATTCCAGAGGACCCCATCCAAATGTATTACTTGGCATTCTAATGTAAGATAGTGCCTTCCCTTCTGCCCATTTATTTACTTGTATCTATATTAATTCATCTGTTCCCATGCATTGAGTTACAACCTAATGATAAAATTATTTATTTTGATGCCTTGGTTGTCCCAGTCTTGGCCGGTAGGTAACTCTTCTATATATTTTTGACAGGAGGTCCCATCATTCTGTGAGCACATCCTTACTTTATAGCACAAACAGTTGCTCCAGGCTCATCTAGTACTTTCCAGGCTGATAAGTCCTGGTCCTTTGTAGTGGAAAATGATATTTAGAAGCCAAGATCTGGGTGCTTGGTGTCCTCACTGCTATTGGGTAATCACTGTCTCTAGGACCTCATAGCAGACAGAGATAGAAATAAATGTGTGTACACACACACACACATACACACACTGCTATTTATATTAAAAATATGTGTTCAAACTAGGTAACCCAATTCTGATCTAATACCATGGGGTTTATTCCCTTTCAAAAATGTAATTCCTTTCACTAACTTGAAGAATATGGCTCCGATTATCCTAAAAATTTTATGTATTTTCTTAATTCCTCTACTTGCAATCAATTTCCTGAACACATAGGTCATTTTTTCTGCTCCAGATTCACCAAGCATGCCAGTTGGCCCAACCAAATCTTGGCCCCCACTCTCCTGACCACACCAGCTGCACTGCCTAAATCCTCCATCCAGATCAAAGGAAAGAGGACAGGAAAGGCACATTCCATAGTTGTTTTTTTTTTTATTTTAAAGGATTAGATTTATTAAGGAGCTTGTCGTCATCACACATTGAAATCAACTCCACATTCATTCATATAACCTAAAGATATCTGTTTCAATAACAGACCACTTTTAGTGTGTTCAATCAAGTTATAGGGCCAATATTTATGAAGTTATTTCTGGATGAATCTGAAAAACAGATTATAATATGTGTGCATTCATTCTACATCTCTAAAGTTCTCTCATAATCTGTTTTATATCCATGTTAACTTGGGGAGATGATAATACAGAAGCCCCTTGCCCTTACTGAGAAGTTTGGAAACAAAACTTCAAAGAAGGTATGTTTACCAAACCATTTTCTTTTACCTTTTGCATGCCTTGCTTGACTACATTTCCCAGCCTTTCCTGCAGCCAGATGTGGTCACATGACTGAGTTCCAGCGAGTGGAATGTGGGCAAAAATGATGAACCCCACTTCCAGACCAGGCCCATAAAACCTTCCACACAACTCTGCATGCTCCCTGTCTCTTCCCCCATCTGCTGACTGAATACAGGGAATCCAGTGGAGGATTCCAAAGCCTGTAGCAATTAGAAGAGCCACAAGATGGACAGTGCTGGGTACCTGAAGCAGCACATCAATGGAAGGCCGTCAACTGAGCATTGGTATTAAACTGTCACAGGAGTGAGAATGTCAACTTCTATTGTGATGAGCCACCAAGACTTGGGGGTTGTAAGTTACATCAGTTAGATCACCCTAACCAATATAGAAAGTAAACGAATGGTCCAAATTTACCCTTTAGAAACAATGAAGCTGGCTGATTCAGTCGTAGAATTATCTTAGGGTTGTAAGTTCCAGCCCCACATTGAGTATATAGATTACTTAAAAATAAAATCTTTGGAGGGGAAGAAAAAAGCAATGAAGCTTAATGTTCAGTGAAACCTTCTGATCCCCACCTGAGGGTTCTTCCCATCAGATAAGGCCAAGCATGCACTTGACACCTCAGGACACTGTAACTCTATCTTTTAGAAGCTCTCACTATTCTAAAAGTGACATTTTCCTCCTTTGCCCAAGTATATTACTAGTACCCCCCCCACCCCACTTCTCCCTTTTCTTTTCCCAAGGGAAGTGTGGCCCAGCGTTTGCTCTTTCATGGGTTTATCTTTATCAGATGGAAACGTCTGGTTTGTCTAACACCTGATCTCTGGCAGAGAGCATCTTACTGACCCCATAGAGCTGAGTATTCCCAGTGAAAGGGACAGCCCTTTTAATTTCCTACAAGCGGATTCTGTGGTTTGTGTGGAGGTAGGGAGGCCTGGTAGTCTTGGGATGAACCAAAATACCTGGGGTGCAAGTTGATTTCTTCCTCTGAACACAGTAGGCCAGCAGCAGTATGGGTCACCTCCACGTCCTGCTTTTCATAGGCTGATAATTATTGGTTCAGCAAGTTAGCACAGCCCAGGCGGCTAGAAATTTAAACTTTCCCAGAAAGGATGTTCCTCACCCTTCTCCTCTAGGCAAGACATGTTTTCAAGTTTTGAGAGAGCGAGAGAAGTCGGGTAAAGTGATGCAGGGAAGGTGGGGAACTATGCAGTTATATAGGGGAAAGGAAAACTCAGCCTGGAAATGTGGACACAAGAGACATCAGGAGATTTCCTAATATCACGGTCCAAATTACAGAGTCAGAGTCACACAGGCCTATTTCTGAGTTAGCCAAAGCCCCGAAGGTCGCCTCACCTTCGATTCATAGAGAGGGAATCAAGGACCAGAGTGCTGAAGGAGCCCATCCAAGGTCATAGAGGTAGTCAGGGCTAGTACTAGAACCCAGACCTTTCAAGTCCCAGATCAGCACTCTTTGCACTCTTCTTCTCTGCTTGCCTGTCTGATGGGAGCCTCTCAGTTCTAATGGTTGGAGCAGCAGATGTAATTAGGATACTAAGTGCTGGAGAGTGTGCTCCCTAAGGACCTATCTTTCCATGACCTTGGCCCACCCCCAAGCCTCCCTGAAAGCCTTTCCCAGCTTCTCCCATCACCCACCAGGGTCTGAAACAAACAGTCTTTCTGGGGTGAGTCTCTCAATTCCAAGGTGAAGCGGGAGTGGGAACATCTCTACTTAGAACTCCAGAGTGTCTGGGAAGGGAAAGTCTCCAGACTGGAAAGGCATGGAAATTTCCCTGAACCCAGAAGCCTGCTTGGAATAGTATCAGCAGCCGCATCACCACTCCAGCCCGGCCTTGTTAGTGAGGCAAGCCACAGTCAGGAGATAATTAGCTTGCTGTTATTTATTCCCCACACTAATCAGCAGCCCACTGCTTGCACAGTGGAGAGGGCTCCTGCCCTCAGAGCTGTGGGGGTTCTCAGGGACCTTTAGTTACCAACCGGGAAACAAGTGGCAGACAAAGGACTGGGGAGACGGGGAGAGGGAGGAGGAGTCCTGACCATAGGACTGGGGCACCGCAGGCTTCCACAGGGCGCACACTCTCCCTGGGGAGAGGCAGCCCTGGGATCACCAGAAGCCCCAGGCAGTGCGACACCCCTCTCCGTTTTGTTCTTGGGTTTGGGCTCTGGTTGATAAAGGGCGGCTGGCCTTTAGCTCCGTGTTCTGCCTCACTGCAGTCAAATTGCCTTTTTCCAAGGCGACTTTCAAAAAAAAAAAAAAAAAAAGATGACATTTATCAAAGCCTGCTGAGTGGTGACCTTGGTGGGAGGGAGAGAGGGCGGGGATACTGTCCTTGGAAGCAGGCAAAGAAAATAAAAACCCAGAGGGAAGGAAATGCTTTCAAACCTCAAAGTTTTTGGAACAATCACGGGAGAGATGGCTGTAGGTTTGAGGACAGACGCTGTGTGCTCATTGGCACCAGCTCCTGCCTCCCTCCTCCTCCTTACCAGCACATTCTCACCTACAGTCCCTGTCTTTCCAGCCTGAAGAGGAGACCAAAGGTCCTCCATTCAAATAACGATCGCTGGGTAGGGCTCAGACTATTATGACTTGATAACTTCCTGAGGTTCCCAACCTTAGAACAGTAGCAGTTGCACAATGTCTCTCTAGGACAGGCTAGGAGGCTGCCATATGGTTGGAAGGTGGGGAGTAAGGGGAGGTGAAAGGTTTGTCCTGAAGCTATGTTTGCGTAGCAGCACGCTGGGATTGTTTTCCATATATTTTACATCTGTTTGGAATGGTGTAAATAAAGCCTTTCCACACCTTTTCTTGTCCCCAGTTGCCACGGAGAGTCATAGGGGCATCTGGTCAACCTCTGCCCCTACATAGGAGTCCTCACCAGTTTGCTTAATTGTGTCCTCTGGCCTCCTACCTTTTTATACACGGGTTCATCTGTCGCCTGTAACCATGTATTGTGACCAATTGTGTCTCAGTTTCCTTCACCAAACCCTGACACTTGAGAACAGAGAGTTTCTTGTGTGTCTACCTCAGTATTGCATTTTTCTATTCGTAAACACTCACAGGAATTTTTGCTGTATGTGAGTGAGGTGTGTGTGACAGAATGGATGAACACACACATGAAAGGACGTCTGTGCAGAGTAGTCATCCTTCCTCTGCTTGAATGTCTCCTGCGATGAGGAGATCATTACCTCAAGATGGAAACAATCCATTACAAGACATTTGAAATGTCAGAGGATGTTTCTGCCCATGGGATGGAAATCTGCTTTTCTGATACTTCTACCCAGTATAGCACAGTTCTTCCCTTTAGAGGCCCAGAAGAGGTCCTCCACCTAGGATTCCACGGATGAGCTTCTTGAGATCCCTGTCCCCAAGAAATATATGTAAAATTGTGTGTGTGTCCCCTTGTGCTTAGGGAAGGGAATCCATTGGTTTCACAAAGGAGTCTGTATCACCAAATTTTACAGCCACTCTGTGTTTGCTTACTCCCTCTTCCTCATGAAAATATACACTAGACAAATCAAGTGGCCTCAAAATGCTTGCTTTTGTAGATTTGTCCCTCCTTACTTTTCCAAAGAAAGCAGATCCCCAAGTTGTTATGTGTGCTGAGCAAAATCAACTCTGCTATTCTAACCTCAGATGACTGGATGGGGGTCAACTCACATACTCAAGTTGACCACGTATGGGTGGGGCACACAGGAGGCCAAAGGAAAGGGCTTGACAGGAATTCTGCTCGAAACGGTTCTGCATATTGGATGGCAGCAATCTGACTCATTTAAAGCCTTTTACAGGGGATATACACATCCTACCCACAAAAGATGGGTACATCTGCAGTGACAAACCTCTTTCTGCCTTTTCAAACTACTCTTTCAGTTCTCTGAATCTTGGAAGCAAGTTAGGATAGCTAATAAGGCAACTCCCTAGCTACAATAAACCTCTCTGTGGGGGTCCTACAAGCAACTTGTCTTCTGAAAACTATGAGGTATGACTCTTTGTGGAACCCTTCAACTTTTCAAAGTGGTTATTATGACTTCCTCCCAAAGTAGAAGGTCTCATTGTTAAGCCATCCCTCATATATGAGCTACCAAAGGATTTATATCCATTCTCATTCAATCCTCAGGAAACTCCTGTAATAGTGGTTCTCAAATTTGGGGGTATCAAGAATCACTGGGCTTCATCTTACATAGATTTACCAAGCCCCCGTCCCCAGAGGTTCTAAACAAGTCTGAGATGGGCCTTGAAATGCTCTTTTTCATCACGTTCCTTGGAGATTCTGAGGCAAGCAGTCTGAGGCCCACCCAAGGGGAACACTGCCCTAAAGGGTAATGTTTCCGAAGTGTCCTGATGATCAAAATGCTTCCCAGACTCCTCTCATGAGATTTCCCATTCCATGGATCAGAGGCTCTGGAATCTGTACCTTTTATAGGGCAGGTATTACAGCTTCCATTCTGTATGAGAAACCCAAGGCCCAGAGAAACTGATCCACAGCCATACAGCTAGTTGATGACAGGGTGAGACTAGAACCCAGCTCTCCTGACATTCAATCCAATGCTCTTTCTACTGGGCCACAAAGGCCATACCGCCTACCTAGAGTCCTGGCTGTAAGAGGAAACTGATAGACTTTTGCTAAATTGAATAGAATCCACACACGTACATTCGGGGTCCTAGAGGGAAGAAAGGATTTCTAAAGCCTATTTGCATCTCACTCCACCCAGCCTCCCCCCAGGGCAGACCTAGGGGTTCAACAGATGTTTTCAACAGATGTTTGTGAGAGAATGCCTGGTGATAGGATTACTGGGCTGTAGACCATGCCACCAGCTACCTCTGGCTGTGCTCCAGACTGTAAAGGAGCTGTCCAGAACTGAACTTGATACTTGGCTATGGTCTGACATGGAGCTTCTCAGCGGTTTTAAAGGAACTCCGGGAAGCTGGACCTTGCCCTTCCTGCTGGTCTGGTGTGCCCTCGCCCAACAAATAGGAACTGACTGTTCTATTGCTGACCCTGGGCCCTCCTCAACTGCCTCAGCTTCCAGCGTAGCTTTCTATTCATGGAATTCTGCTAGGCCCCTTGGGACACCTGGGTGGCATCCAATTGCTGCCCAGGTCATGATCCCAGGGTCCTGGGGTCGAGTCCCGCATCAGGGTCCTTGCTCAGTGAGGAGTTTGCTTCTCCCTCTGCCTGCTGCTCCCCTGTCTGTGCTCCCTGTCTCTCTCTCTCTCTCTCTCTCATAAATAAATAAATAAAATCTTAAAAAGAAAGAAAGAAAGAATCCTGAACAAGGACAAAGGATGCAGCCCACTCCTACCCCCTCACATTTATAGAGTGCCTACTGCATGCTAAAGACCCTGTTGGGTACATGAACTCAATGAATCCCCACAACCCCATTAGGCAGGTCTTCTTATTGTGCCCATAAGTAACAGCTCAAGTCGCAGAGTAAGTGGCAGAGGTAGAACACGATCCCAAGAAGCCTGGCTCCAGAGACTGTGCTCTTAACCACAAAGCCACATGCCCTCTCCAGGTTAACTCAGCCCTGGTGTGAACCAGCTTGTGAACTTGACTGCTAAGGTGTCTTCTAGGCCTGGTGGTCTAAATTTCTGTCATTATGGTAAGGGGCCGGACAGTCTAACATTATGATTATTAGCCTTGGAATCAGCTAAAAATAGTTTATGTGGTTGAAGAGTAGAAACTTCAAGTATAAACAAATAGCTAGGGGCACCTGGGTGGCTCAGTCATTAAGCCTCTGCCTTCGACTCAGGTCATGATCCCATGATCCTGGGATGGAGCCCCGAATCAGGCTCCCTGCTTGGCAGGAAGCCTGCTTCTCCCTCTCCCACTCTCCTTGCTTCTGTTCCCTCTCTCTGGCTGTCTCTCTCTGTCAAATAACAAACAAACAAACGAATAGCTGAGGACTCAAAAAGCATGATTAAAGGAAAAAGATTAACGCAAAGATTTAGTCAAATGGCCTTAGGTAAGGGAGAAAAGTTAACAGTAAACTTAACATTTAGTTTCTAATCCTTCCCCAAATTACAAAAGCACTGACTTCCTAAAGCAGAATATTAACTTCCCAAATGTAATACAAACTAATCAAGGACTCCTGTGATAAGAACTTGCTATTAAGTCTCACATTAGTTAGAATTTAATTTTAGATATAAAGCCTTTAGTAATCCAAAGAGAGGACCGCAACTACAGGAAAATGAAATATTTCCAGACTGATCACAGAACTTGCTTTTTTTTTTTTTTAAGATTTTATTTATTTATTTGAGAGCGAGAGAGAGAGAGAGAGAGAGAGAGCTGGAGAATGAGCAGGCAGAGACAGAGGGAGAAGCAGGATCCCCGCTGAGCAGGACCCTGAGATCACGACCTGAGCAGAAGACCTAACCGACTGAGCCACCCAGGTGCCCCTGATGACAATACGTGTTAATGAAAAATGTCCTAAACTCCCTTTGGAGGACCTCTTGGTTACCCAGGTCCAGTGGCAGGAACTCCAGGGGAGTCTTATTTATAACACTGCCCTGGAACGAAGTCTTCCATCCCTGGGGCGACTGGTCAGCTGCAGGGTGAAGGTAGTGATGGAAGCCCGCCCCTGAAGGCTGAGATAACACTTTGTACCAGGAATTTATTTGTCAGCAATATTTCAAAGACACATCTACCTGATGACTCAGTGCTGGGTTATTTAGAGACATCCATATGTGAGTGTCAAAAGTCAAGAGAGTGTTCGTGATTTAGCCATCAGGCATGATCACTTGCCTACCAAAAGAGAATAACCCTGACCAAGAGCATGAGCTATAAACTGAACAAACTGCCCTTGGACTTATTTGACAAGCCTGAAAAGCCCAGGACCCTGAAAGGGGCCTATGGCACCCCTCCACCCTCACCAATCATTCCTCCCGTGCCTAGAGTTAACATCCGTATCCTTGGGGTTTCTCCAGATCAAATGGAGCTTCGCGGCATGTGGGCAGGGTTGAGGGGGAAAAGGGTAAGGAGTAGGGAAAAAAGGGAGTCAAATGTCAGTTGTCCAAAAAGAGGAAACACTCAGCTCCTGGGCAGTAAATAATGGATGGGCACACTAAGGGGCAGATTAAGAGGTTAAAAGCATCAGTGAAATGATTGGTAGCTTATGAAGGTGGAGTGGGAGGATGGCAATAGGAATCCTCCGAACTGAGCACCTTCAGGGACAAACCAAAAATGGAAACATCAGTGAACTGCTAGATATAGATACAGAAAGGGCTCAATGCAAAACTAAGAGCTTACATTTTTGCCCTTTAAGCAATACTTCACAAAGGGACCCCTCCCCAAATAGCTTAATTTTAGAGCCCCCTCTTTTTGGAGACCCTCCAAGAACTACCAAAATGGTGCTGATAGTAGTAACACCACTGCGGTTCTCCACAAAGTATAAGAATGTTTAAAATTTCTTAAAAAGATTTTTTATTTATTCATTTGAGAGAGAGAGAGAGAGAGCAAGAGCATGGGCAGGGGGGAGGGTCAGAGGGAGAGGGACAAGCAGACTCCCTGCTGAGCAGAGAGCCCGATGAGGGACTCGATCCCAGAACCCTGGGATCATGACCTGAGCCGAAGGCAGATGCTTAACTGACTGAGCCACCAAGGCACCCCAAGAATGTTTACAATTTAAAAAAATTTTTTTTAATTTAAATTTTTTTTTAATTTGTAAATATTTTTAAATTGTAAACAATAAACCAGTGAAGGAGATCTTGTAAATCTGAATGTATGCTCCAAATAGGCAATACCCGAGAATGTGGGAAAAGGGCAGATAATTGGGCAAGGTCATTTATACACATGTTGATAGCAAGCCAAGGGATCTCCTGACTCTAATGGGAAAAAACTAGGATTTTTTTAAAGGTAATATCTACAAATGATAAAGCACTTTCACGAACATTGACTCATTTGATCCCTAAAATAACCCTATGAAGTAAGTTCAAGTGCTGTTATTGTTCCCATTTTACAGATAATGGAATGAGATTTAGTAGAATAAAGTGAAATACCCAAAGTCACACAACCGGTATAGAGCTGTGATTTTCCAGAGCCCAGATCCTATGCTTAGCCTTATTTCCACATCAGGCACTAAGACTAACATATAATAAATGTACTAATTTAGTGCAATTATTTGTTAATGTTAATTCAACAAACACATTTTGAGTGCCTACTACTAGCCAACCCAGGGCAAATTCCTGATCTCAAGGAGCTTACAATCTAATGGAGTTTACAATCCAATCTTTTTTTTTTTTTTAAAGATTTTATTTATTTGACAGAGAGAAAGTAAGAGTGTGCACACAAATGGGGGAGGAGCTGCAGAGTGAGAGGGAGAAGCAGGCTTCCCACTGAGCAAGAAGCCCAATGTCCGGCTGGGCTTGATCCCAGGACCCTGAGATCATAACCTGCGCAGAAGGCAAATGCTTAACCAATTGAGCCACCCAGGCGCCCCCTCGCGGAGTCTTTAGAATGGAGTCAGAGGTAGCTTCTTAATAGAGTGCCTTCCACCAGTATTCTCCACTTCTGATTCTGCTGACCAGTACTAGTTGTTAGAAAAGAAAAAACTACTTCTAGTATAGAAAAAAGTAATTCATCGAGTCTCATTACCTGGTAGATCTATCCAACCTCTTTTGCTCAAATGCTGAGCTGCCCAAACAATCTTCCAAATTTTATTTAGCAACACGGGGTTGAACCATTCCAGCAAGAGGAAATAAATACCCACTATAAATAACCTGTTTATCCTACCAAGGTCTTCTTTTTGTTGTGAATTAATAGATAGTTATTCTGGTCTAGAAAGTGCTGTAGGAGAGTTAGCATCAGTCAGTCCTCAGGGCCAGTGTCATCCAGTGGAACTTTCAGTGATTCTGTTCAATAGGGTAGCTAGCCACATGTGGCTTTTGAACATTGGAAATGCATGGAGGGAAACTGAAGAGGCGATTTGCAATGTTATTTAATTTTAATTAATTCAAATGACCACATATAGCTAGTGCCTCTGTATTTGAACGCCACAGCTCTAGATCCTTGCTACTCAAAGTGTGGTCTGCAGCACCTTATTAGGTTACTAGAAATGCAGACTCTCAGGTCCCACCCTAGCCCTCTAAGATTCAGAAACTTATGTTAACCAGATCCACAGGTGCTCCGTATGCACATTAAAGTTTGAAAATGGCAGGGTTACTTCTGGATGAGCTGAAAAATAAAAGGATTGACTGAGGACCATATTTGTGGTAACCTCTCCAAATTGCAGACACCCACACTTGAGACTGGTGTCCAGCATCAGAGGCCTTCTTTCTTTTCTTTTCTTTTCTTTTTTTTTTTTAAGTTTTTCTGTATTTATTTCAAACAGAGAGAGAGAGAGTAACAAGAGGTGGGAAGGAGCAGAAGGAGAGGGAAAAAAACAGACTCCACTGCTGAGCAGGGAGCCCCACATGGCTGGAACCCAGGACCCTGGGATCATGGCCTGAGCCAAAGGCTGACATTTAAACAGCTGAGACACCCAGATACCTTTAAGGGCCTTCTTTCTTTGTACCTTCCTCTCTTTCATTCCTTTAACAGAAAGGGGGAAAGGGAAAGAAACATAGAATATGGGGTCCAAGGAAAGTTAGTGTTGGATAGGGGGTCGGGGATGGGATGGGAAGAGCATGTGATTCTCAGGGATACATATACAAAATAAATGATGAACTTCCCTTGATAATTACTGAACATGGATGATGGGTATATGAGAGTTCATTGTACTATTTTCTCTGCCTCTGTATAACTTGGAAATTTTCAAAATTAAAAAATAGATGTGATTTCAAAGATGATGGGTGTGGGGCACCCGGGTGGCTCAGTTGGTTAAACGTCTGCCTGCCTTTGGCTCGGGTCATGATTCCAGCATCCTGGGATCAAGCCCCGCATCAGGCTCCCTGCTTGGTGGGAAGCCTGACTCCCTGCTTGTGTTCTCTTGCTGTCTCTCTGTCAAATAAATAAATAAAATCTTTTTTAAAAAAGATGGTGTGAGTCCTAACCTCCAGGATGGCCCCCAGTGAGCCTATCCTTCTCGTATTCATGCCTTTGTGTAGTCTTTCATATTGAACCAGGGCTGGTCCGTGAGACCAAAGTGGAAAGAGCAGGCATGACACTAGAGAGGTAGTGATTTCTGCCTTGTTCTCTCTTGGATCTCTTGCTCTAAAGGAAGTCAGCTACCATGCTGTGAGGACACTCAAGCAGACTTGTGGAGAGGCCTTTAATAGGAGCCAAGGCCTCCTGCCAACAGCCAGCAGTGAGAGCAAGCCACGTGAGCAAGCTTCTGTGGAGTTGATTTTCTTTTCTTTTCTTTAAAGACTTTATTTATTTATTTGACAGAGATCACAAGTAGGCAGAGAGGCAGGCAGAGAGGGGGTGGGGAAGCAGGCTCCCTGTGGAGCAGAGAGCCCGATGCAGGGCTCCATCCCAGGACCCTGGGATCATTACCTGAGCCGAAGGCAGAGGCTTTAACCCGCTGAGCCACCCAGACGCCCCTGGAGTTGATTTTCTAGCCCCAGTCACACCTTCCAGTATGGCTGCAACTGCCTGACAGATCTCCCAGCCAGAATGGGCTACCAACCCACACCCAAATCTCTGACCAAAGGAAAACTGTGAAAGGCACTCAATGTATATGATTGTATTAAGCCACTGAGTATTGCAGTAGTTAGTTATGCAGCAATAGAGTACTGAAGCAACTTCATCTCCGCATTTCCTACTCCGTGAATACCCTCTCCACCTTATCACTAATGCCTCAAATGAACAGGAAAAAACCTTTCACACGATGCGTAAACATGCTAATACCCCTTGAAGAGATAATTTATATTCACTTAAATTCAATGTAAAACATATGTGACAGATATAAATTCTTTCTTTTTAAAACTTAGCAAGCTAATGTATTGAGACATTCATTTCAGTCTCACTCCTGCTGTTGTAAGAGACTGGAAAGAATAAAAAGGTAATTTCTCCCTCAGGGTCTACCATCCCAAGAACAGCTATAGTCTTGAGTTATAAAGTCTAAGCTTTTCTTACATCTCCCTCACTCCATGCCCAGCGTGCACACCCCCTAACCCCCTCCCCCCCAACACACACATACTGGTTAACAGCTTCTTGATGCTAGAGGCACCAGGGTGGCTCAGTTGGTTAAGCCTCTGCCTTCAACGGGGGTCATGACCTCAGAGTCCTAGGATCAACCTTGGGTTCCAGGGCCACTGGGGAGTCTGCTTCTCCCTCTGTCCCTCCACCCCACTCATGCACTCTCTCCCTCTCCCTCTCTCTCAAATAAAAAAATCTTAAAAAACAAACAAAACAAAACAAAAAAAAAAACGGGGCCTCTGGGTGGCTCAGTGGGTTAAGCCTCTGCCTTCCGCTCAAGTCATGATCTCAGGGTCTTGGGATGGAGTCCGGCATCCGGCTATCTGCTCAGCAGGGAGCCTGCTTCCCTCCCCCTTTCTCTGCCTCTCTCTCTGCCTACTTGTGATCTCTGTCAAATAAATAAATAAAATCTTAAAACACACACACACACACACACAACCAAAAAACAGTTTCTTGGTGTTAAAGAAGACCATCACCCCGACCTCTCACTCACCTCACCAAACCCCCACCCCAGCTTTATCTTGAGGATTAGGCAATAGAGAAAATATGTTGGAATTGCTCCATAAAGGGAGGGGGAAAAGCTGGGATTGATTCAAGAAGAGGGCAAGTGGCCAGGCCAAAGGGGTGAATAACTTTCCCCAGGCTGGGAACGATTTCTGAGTTTCCAGAAGTGGAAGCCTGTCCCTGGCTTGCACTGTGTGTGTGTGTGTGTGTGTGTGTGTGTGTCTGTCTGTCTGTCTGTCTGTCTGTGTGTGTGTGTGTATTGCAGTGGGGATCACTTCATGGGAAGTCTGGGCAAATGGGATCCTGGGGCCTGGCTATGCACCCCAGACCACACACCCTTACCTCCACTCCTGCCCATCTGGCTTGCAGACTTTGGAAATGCACCCTTCGGTGTATTCGGTACTCCAAGGGTGGGGGAATAATTACATCAAGACTGAAACAAACACAAAAACAAGGCTCTTCCCCAAATCCTTCCCCCAAATTTGTGAAACTTCACAGCCCTAGAGAGAAAAGTGGGAGAATCTCATAACGTGACTAATGAATTTCCCGCCAACACTGACAGGCGGGAACTGAGCCAGATTGCTTTAATTCGTAGGATTAGAAGACACGTGACGCTTCTTGCCCCGGAGTCAGTTGCTGCGAATTCATTCCAGCTAGACCTAGTTTTCCTGGGAGCGGTTTCGGTAGGTGGAAGGGTGGGGGAGTGTGGAAAGAATTCAAGAAGGTGGAGGAAGTAATAGGGGAGCTAGGGGCCAGAATCCCCTCGTGCTGCTTTCTGTCCCCAGGTCCGGGCCCCCGACTCCCTCCGAGAGAGGACAGCCAGCGCGCGGCCGCCCCTCCGACTCCGACACAAACACACGCACGTGCGCCCCGCCCCCGCCGCGCGCACGCGCCCCGAGGCTCCGGCGGCGGCGACGGGCGCGCGCGCGGTGCTCGCTGCCCCCACGCCGCTCCCTCCTCTCGGATCGCGGCGCCTCCCGCTCCCGGCACCGCTCCACGCCGGACCCGCGGAATCGGAGGCGGCGGCCGTGGTCGGTGGGCTCTTGCAGGTGCAGCGGTCGAGGCAGCGGTGCGCGGGGAGCGCAGCGGAACCCGGCAAGTCCCCGGGAGGCGATGTGGCCGGGCGCGGGCCCCTGCGTAAGGCGGGCGCCGCGACAGGCCGGACGGTGAGGCGCCGCTTGGGGGAGGCCGCGACGGAGCTCCCGGACCCGCCATGGGCTGAGACACGTCCTTGCCGAGCAGGTGCAGTGACCAGCGGTCCCGGGAGTGCTCGCCCCGACAGGCCCCGGGAACCCTCAACCCTGTCAGTAGGTGCCCTACCCAGCCGGTGCCCTGTTGACCTTCCCTCGGCTTCTCCCTAGAGGCGCTGCTGACCCCGCCGTCAAACTCGGCCCTTGCAGCCCCTGTGAAACCAGCAGCCCCTAATATCCCGGGCATACCCCCATCCTACACTCCTGTGACCCGAGCCCCGTAAGCCCCTGTGCTCCCCTCCTCTGCCCAGTGTTTTGAGCCCACTGCTTGCACAGCGCTTGGAAACTACCCAGCATCTCTCTTCGTTTCTCTTCTAGGCCAACATAGGGGTGGGGGCGGAGCGGGGGCGGGGGGAGTGTGACAGAGAGGAGGAATGGTCAGTCCTTCCCTGCAGAGGCCCTGGTCACCCCCAAACCCCACCTCCCTCTCTCTCAAGCCTGTAGTGAAAGTGCCCCTTCCTTATCCCACCAGAACATGCCCGGGTGACTCTCTCCCAGATCTTCCTAGTGGCCTTCCTCGCCCTTCCCAGTGACACTATGCAACCCCAGCGCGACCCTCGAGGCCTCTGGCTCCTGCTGCTGTCCTTGTTCCTGCTCCTCTTTGAGGTGGCCAGGGCCGGCCGGCCGGTGGTTAGCTGCCCTGCCGCCTGTCTGTGCGCCAGCAACATCCTCAGTTGCTCCAAGCAGCAGCTGCCCAACGTGCCCCACTCGTTGCCCAGCTACACCGCACTGTTAGACCTCAGCCACAACAACCTGAGCCGCCTGCGGGCCGAGTGGACCCCCACGCGCCTGATCCACCTGCAGTCCCTGCTGCTGAGCCACAACCACCTGAACTTCATCTCCTCCGAGGCCTTTTCCCCAGTCCCCAACCTGCGCTACCTGGACCTGTCCTCCAACCAGCTGCGTACGCTGGACGAGTTCCTGTTCAGTGAGTTGCAGGCGCTAGAGGTGCTTCTGCTCTACAACAACCACATCATGGCGGTGGACCGCTGCGCCTTCGACGACATGGCCCAGCTGCAGAAGCTCTACCTGAGCCAGAACCAGATCTCCCGCTTCCCCCTGGAACTGGTCAAGGAAGGAGCCAAGCTACCCAAGCTCACCCTCCTAGATCTCTCGTCCAACAAGCTGAAGAACTTACCGCTGCCCGACCTGCAGAAGCTGCCCGCGTGGATCAAAAACGGGCTGTACCTACATAACAACCCCCTGCACTGCGACTGTGAGCTCTACCAGCTCTTCTCTCACTGGCAGTACCGGCAACTGAGCTCCGTGGTGGACTTCCAGGAGGACCTGTACTGCATGAGCTCCAAGAAGCTGCACAACGTCTTCAACCTGAGCTTCCTCAACTGCAGCGAGTACAAGGAGCGCGCCTGGGAGGCCCACCTGGGGGACACCTTGACCATCAAGTGCGACACCAAGCAGCAGGGGATGGCCAAGGTGTGGGTGACGCCTAGCAATGAACGGGTGCTCGATGAAGTGGCCAATGGCACGGTGACGGTGTCCGAGGACGGCAGTCTGTATTTCCAGCAGGTGCGGGTTGAGGATGCTGGTGTGTATACCTGCTACGCCATGGGGGAGACTTTCAATGAGACCCTGTCTGTGGAGTTGAAAGTGTACAATTTCACCTTGCATGGCCACCATGACACCCTTAACACAGCCTATACGACCCTCGTGGGCTGCATCCTCAGTGTGGTCCTGGTCCTCATATACCTGTACCTTACCCCTTGCCGATGCTGGTGCCGGGGTGTCGAGAAACCGTCCAGCCATCAAGGAGACAGCCTCAGCTCATCCATGCTTAGCACCACACCCAACCACGATCCTATGGCTGGCGGGGACAAGGATGATGGTTTTGACCGCCGGGTGGCCTTCCTGGAGCCTGCTGGTCCCGGGCAGGGCCAAAACGGCAAGCTCAAGCCAGGCAACACCCTGCCAGTGCCGGAGGCAACCGGCAAGGGCCAGCGGAGGATGTCGGATCCGGAGTCGGTCAGCTCGGTCTTCTCTGATACACCCATTGTGGTGTGAGCAGGATGGGTTGGTGGGGAGATTCTGCCCCAGGAGAGGTAACGCACCCCTGAAGGATATGAGGGGATGGAAGAGCGGGCTGGCTGCCCAAGGGAGTGGGTTCCCCCCGACCTCCAGGGAACTGGTCACGGGTACAACAGCTGGCAAGTCCTCAACCAGGGTGTGGCTGCCACAATTTCCAAATAGGGATATACTAATCCTCAGGCAAGTGCTACACCCTTACCCCCCAAGCCCTGGGAATTCTCCGTGCGGTGGAGGAAGAGGAGCATGTCTGAGTTGGGTGGGAATGAGGAAGGGGTGGGGGGAAGAGCAGATTCCCTAAACTTTTTCGAGGTCATCCTTAGCTCCTTAAGAGAAAATCATCTGGGGGAAAAATTTTTTTTTCTATCTCTGCCCACCCACACCTATGATGTTGTGTGTGTTGGGGGGCGGATCTTCCACAGGAGCCACACTGGGGAAGAGCTGGAGTGTCTTCTTTGGCCAGGAAGTCACACTTCACAGCTGGGGAAATTGGAAACCTTTGGAAAAATGAGTCAGGAAAAGGCTGAGACCTCAATCAGTAACGCTCCCCAAAGCTGTTGTGATTTCCCACTAATGCCTCTCTTTCCCGATGAGTCCTGGACGGACGGATCTTTGTGGGAGCCTGGCCTATTGCCTATGAGGTACGGCAACAACGTGAGACGTGGTCTTTGTGCCAGGCCCTGGAACCGGGGGCACAGAGGGATACAGCTTGATCTGAGGGGTCTGTGTCACGGCATGGGTGCCGGTACAAAACTTGTAGATGGGGCATAAACTCCAGGTTTGCTAATTCTCTGGTTGGTGAAACCCTTGGTTAGCACTTGGTTCCCAGCGTGGGGGCTGCTGAAGGCAGAGATTTTATGCATGCCTGCTACAGACCTGGGAAGGGGGGCCACTTCCACCCTAGGAGGAAGAGGAGAGTAAACCAGCCTCTGTTACGTAGCATTCAGCTGGGCCTACCTGGTTTCCTGATGCCATCTCTTCTCTCAGTCTCCTTAGCAAGTTCAGGTGGGATTGAGTTTTCCCTAATATGCTGCTCTGCCAGTGGAGGAAGCCTGGAGAGTCTGGCCCGCAGCTTCGTGAGACTGGGCCTGGGGATGGAGGGGACCAGTTATGGATCTCTATGTTGAGAAAGCAGGCTTGGTCTTCTCTTAGATCTCATCCTGCTGCAAAGCCAAAGCATGGGATTTCATCAGCCAGGGGGGTGGAATTGGATGGTCTCTGCCCCAGAATGGCAAGCTGGAGTGCTGCTTAGAGTTCTGCCCCTCTCCACAAGGTTCCAGGCAGTCTTGTTAACAGAGACACTGGCACTAAACTTTCCAAAGGAAAGTTCTGCTGCCGCCATCCCTCTCAGCCAAAGGTCTGTGTAGTTGCTGGTGGTCAGGCCGGGGGAACTTAAGAGCAGACCCAGCATTCCCTTCCATCTAGGGTTGCAGAACACTTTGGGTATGGAGATGACTGCGCCCTTTGACTATCCCGCAGGCCCAGGGAGACTGGTGCTCTGAGCTTTGGCAAAGGGATGAGCAGGGCAAAGGTGAAAATGTTCTCTGACGTTGGTCTTTTTCAGTGTCTCCCCTTCTCCCAACCAAGCTCCCTGTCCGTTGGACGTTCTCCAGATCTTCTGGTTTTCGGACCTGCTCTCTAGGTTCCAAGGAGTATGTCCTCTACCTGTGGGTGAGCGCTGCTTGCTAGGAGGCCTGACTCCCGCTGCCTATTAAGATTGGGAAAGGGGACTGGAACTCAACATCTTCCTGTCTGTTCCTGGGATGTCAAAACTGCTGTCCATCCTTTCTCAGTAACTTAGTTTGTCAAGAGAGGTGCAGCATTTCCCTCAAGTACTTGCATGCTCCTCGGTATGCATGCTTCCAAGTGCGCGAGCACACTAGCGCCTTGACTCCCCTCAGGACAGTGACTCTGCAGTCCCCGCTAAAGTCCCCGGTCACAGTGGGTTCCACCTATGTGCCCAGCCTCATGCACACAGCTATCTTGCTCCGTAGGAGAGACAGTGACCACGCCAGGCTCCCCAGATACAAACTTTTGTACTTTTAATTTCCGAACTCCCTGAAGCTTTCCCCGTACATCTGTGGCACTGAGTAACTTCTCTGCGAAGGCTGGAGTTAGGAGAACCGCAGGCTGGTGACCTGGGGAGGAGGGATGCTGAGGAGCTGGCTGGTTCTTCAGACCCCTCAGAAACCTTCTCAGATTAAAGACAATATACATGAGAAATAAATGCAGGTCAATGATGGCCCCAGAAGGAGACGGATAGGGGAATAAGCAGCTCTAAGTTGTTCTTCCTTCATTAACTGCCCTGGAAAGATAGGGGCATGAAGAAAAAGTCGTCTTGTTATATTTCGGAGACTTCTGAGGATTTTGGTCCTGGGCGCCCTCCTCAGACTTATTAGGGCACTGGGGGAAATCTCATCTCCATGCTGCAGTTTCCCACTGGGCACCACCTAGGACTCTGAAAATCTTTAAAATAGATGTCGAGTGAAGTTGGCCTTCTGGAGCATTTTGAGCTCCTGAGGACTAGGAGGGCCAATTTCTTCAGAAGTCCTACCCAGCTTAGGGAATAAGAAAAGACCCTGAGGCCCTGCATCTCCCTACTGTATCCGCTAGGTCGCCCCCCTCGTTTGAAATACTGGTAGATGTGTCTGGCTGCCCCACCAGGACATTGAACTGATTAGCCTCTTTCCATGGTTTCAGTTGATAGAACCCAAAGGTAGCTTTCTACTTGGGGGATTAGGAATTCAGCATATATAAGCTCACTAGAACCTTGCGTAGGAAACTGCCAGGTCCGATCATAAGAACAAGCTGAGAAATCTCTCCCTCCCTTCCCCCCACCCTGAACCCATAAACCAGACATATCTCCCAGGAAGCAGGTGTCCCTGGAGACAGAATATGGCAGGGCTCTACAATCTGTCTATGTGATTATTTGTGATCTTTTTTTCTTTTGCCTGTATTTATGGGGCTCCTAGGAAGGGGCCAGGAGAGGGTACAGCCCAGCTGGGGACAGTAAAGCTGACTGATTCCCATTTTCTGTGTGTTCTTACCTCTGTACTTCTTGTCGCCCTGCTGGCGAAGCAAGGCCTCCCTGTGTCCAGGACCCAGTCCCTCCCACTTATGTACACCCAGGCTGGCAAACCTTGGAGCCTCTGGGCTCTGAAAACTAGACCATGATCATTAAACCTGGCTTGAGTCTCCGTTTGGGCAGTCTCTGACTGGTTTATTTATCTTTTCAGCCTGTGGGTGGGGCTCACTGTGCCTCCTAAATGTGTGGCCTAAGGAAAGGATTTTCAAATGCTATTTTTTAAAACATTTTATTTATTTATTTGACAGAGAGAGACACAGTGAGGGAGGGAACACAAGCAGGGGTAGTGGGAGAGGGAGAAGCAGGCTTCCCGCTGAGCAGGGAGCCCAATGTGGGGCTCCATCCCAGGACCTGTGACCTGAGCCGAAGGCAGACACTTAATGACTGAGCCACCCAGGTGCCCCTTAAATGCTGTTCTAAAGGCAAGGGTAGAGTCCACATCCAGGCATGAAAATAGACCAGGGTCAATGAACTTTCTTCTGTGAGGAGCCAGGCAGTAAATACGTTAGGCTTTGCAGGCCAGACGCTCTCGGGTAGAGCTACTCATTCGGGCCATGGTAGCAGAATGGCCACCACAGATAGTATGTGAACTGATGAGTGAGGCTCTGTTCCAGTAACACTTTATTTACACACATTGAAATTTTTTTTTAATTTTTTTTTTCTTTTTTACAGATTGAGAGAGAGAGAGAGAGAGAGAGATTACAAGTAGGCAGAGCAGCAGCCAGAGAGGGGAGGAAGCAGGCTCCCTGCCAAGCAGAGAGCCCGATACGGGGCTCGATCCCAGGACCCTGAGATCATGACCTGAGCTGAAGGCAGAGGCTTAACCCACTGAGCCACCCAGGCGCCCCCACACATTGAAATTTGAATTTCACATCATTGTCATGTGGCTTTTGAGTTTTTTCAACCATTTAAAAATATAAAAAACTTTATTAGCCCACAGACCATACAAAACCCTGCAGTGGCTGGTTTTGGCCAGCAGACCATAGTTTCCCGAACTGATAGATTCTCAAAAGAAATGTCACTGATGCTGTAGCAGGAGAGCGTTTAGAAATTCCTTCACTTGGGGCTACTGCCTGTGGATAGCGGAGTCTTCCTGGATCCCTGGGGAGGAGGGCTGCCTCCCCACAGAGTTCTCTTAAAAGTCTGGATGAAGCCTTCTGACTGGGCTATGGAAAACCACTTGCACTGGAGTAAAAAAGTCAGTGGAAAGCAGCTCAGTTTCGGTATTTTGATTATTACCTGTATTTTTTTTTCATACTGTAAATGGTAACTCTCTTGGTTTGGCTCAGAGCATATTAATTGAATGGGCAGATTAATATTCATTGACAGTTTAATGTGTCCTAGGCATTGCATAGAACAGAGAAATGGAACCCCCACATTCTTGGTACAGACATAGCCTACCAGAAGTTGAACCAGATTCTACTAAACTCTGAACATGCAAATTCTTTGGCTATTCTCTTGGTACTTCTAGAAGGGGATTGTCATGGTAGAATCCAAGAGGGGAAAGGAAATGGTATAAGGAAAACAGAAATTAAAAACCAGAATTTGAATCATTACCTAATTTCCTGTATTGATAAAATCTTGCCCAAAGGGCAGCCCTCCTCCGTCTGGAAAGTTGTCCTGTTCTCTTCATGAGGAACCACCAAAGTGATGAGGGGATGGAGTCACTCACCAGCCACATCAGACAAATCAACCTTGGCAGGCAAGTGAAATGGCAGATGTCAATGCCAGAGTGCCCCCATAGTCTACATTTACATGGTGTTTTTTCATCTTTCTAAAGCAGTTTTTGCTGCGGCTGACATTGGCCAAGAAGAGGACGCTGGTAAAGAGAATAGGTCTCGGAAGACTCCTGGGTGTTCTCCCATCATGGCCTGTGCCTAGCCCTGTCTCTGAGCCTGAAAAGTTGTGGTGCTCCTTTCCACCATCATGCCAAAGAAGTCCATGGCTGCATCTCAGCACCCCCACCCCCAAGGCACAAGAAACTCCCTAAGGTTCTCGTCAAGATTGCAATTTTGTCTGCCATATCTTGCGGCACTCTCCTTAGCTCCTCATAAGTGGCATTTCAGGGGAGTGGGGGAAGCTAATAGGAGAGCTGCCTTGTAGAACAGAACCTGAGAGTTCAGTTGCACTGGCCAGCCTCGTCTCCCTTCCTCTTGATCTCTCACCTTCTTTCCTTTGCAGTTGTAGTTCTTGTACCGCTGATCTTGTCTCGCAGGAAACCACTTTCCCCATCCACACTGTAGAAAAGGCTCAGACCTGTGCAGTAGGAAGGTTGGCTTTTCTGGTCTGCTACAGGGAGCCTTTGCTTCCTCTCCTGGGGCTTGAGAGAGGAAGGCTAAGGCAGCTGCCACATCAAGCCCCTTCATTGGGCTTATATTCCATCGGGTAGGAGATCCCAAGTGGTAAAGATACATAGACCTGCCCTGAGGCCTTCCAATCTCCATCAGCGAGGTTACTGTCCCAGAAACATAGAGGGTGTGGAATCGTGGACTAAGAGAACCATCCCTCCGTGAGTTAGGACACAACCCTGCAGGGAGCCTTCCAGGCATCCTATGGCACTGGCATACATAAGGTGATAGTCACTGGCACCAAAGTTAGGGGTGTGTGCATGCATGTGTGTGTGTTTTGCACACACACATGGACGCAGGGTGAGGATCACCGCAGCTGGACAGAGCTTGATGCTGCTTTCCCCTCACCTCCCACTGCTCCGTCGCTTGGCCATAGTTGGCTTTTGGTGGGGTCCAGCCGGAAAGGCCCAGTTCCATCCTGGGCATCCTTAGAAAGCATGGGGAGATAACTCACAATCTGTTTTAAAGAGAGGGGTACTGGGGGCCCCTCATGCATACTCAGTGAGACAGAGCTGGGGCCTCTAGTACCACAGAATGGCCTGAAGTAGCTGTTTAA
This sequence comes from Meles meles, assembly GCF_922984935.1. Lineage (NCBI taxonomy): Eukaryota > Metazoa > Chordata > Mammalia > Carnivora > Mustelidae > Meles > Meles meles. The sequence goes on from NC_060066.1 coordinate 121,959,415, forward strand.
TCTGCTTTTAGTGGAGATTGAAAAAATCAACTGGGAAATTCTGATGATAATGGGTAGATTAAAAACTGGGGCTCTTATTCCCTGCATGTTGGTGACTAGCCAAGCCTTCTGGGTGGATGGGTGGGGGAAGGCTGTCTTACTGGAGGTATTTTGGTCTGCTTTAAGCTTAGCCCCGTGCTGGGAACTGTCTCCTTCAAACCACCCTCGAGTCTGGGGCCCTGTGGTTCTGCACCGTCACCTAGGTCTTCTCTGTGACTGTGCTGGTGAGATGTGCCGGGGCTATGCCCACAACACCTGACTAGTGTCTCATTGCCAGATCCCAGGTTAGGAAAAACAAACAAACAAACAAACAAAAAATAAGATAAAAACCCGAATACACAATACACAGCCTCTGCACGCCTGTGATTCCTGCCTCCGCTTGCACCCCAGGCAGACTGGGGGCAGCTCTCAGACAAATGGAATGGAAAGTATCCTTCCCCTAATTTAACATTTAAATAGAACTGCCTTCCTGGGGTGGGGTGTGTGTGTGTGTGTGTGTGTGTTTTAATTCCTATAAAGTGCTTTAAGGAGGAGGGGACTGGATCCTCCCCAACAAGCCTGTAACAGGGAAAGAGAAGCCTGTGACCAAGCTAGGTGCCGCGTGTCACACCTCTGCAGCTCCAGTGTCTGGTCTGAAGGCCTGAGGCTGGCCTTGCTCAGCCTGGGGCTACAGGGGAAACCAGAGTGAGGGAGGGGAGAGCAGTTTGTGTCCATTACCATTGCTCCTGCCTTCCTGGCTGGACTGCTCCACTCTGCTTTTCCTTCAGAAGCGCAGAATTAGGTAGGAGAAACTAGACAGATGTAGGACCTGCTCTAGGAACTACAGGCCGGATGAGGGGACAAGTGCACTGACTTCCAAATTTACAATCAGCCCCATGCCCTGAAACCACCAGGCAGGCAGCACTTAGGGCTGGCTTCGCTAGGGTCATAACTGGTCACGGAGTGCACGACAGCTGACCTTGCACCTAGCAGGAGGAAATGTGTGTGTGTTCCATTTTGATGGCCAACAAAACAACCCGAGACTTGGGTCCCCGTGGCCTCGTATCCATAACCATTGACCGCCTCCCTGAAAGAAGCATCAAACCCAGAGCCAGGCCGACTAAGAGAGTCAAGGACAAGAACATACTTAGAAACACACCTGTTTCCATTTGTTTAATGCTTTGGACTTTCCAGTGCCTGTTAACATGCATTCTCTGCTGACCCTCACAACACCCCTGTGAGGTAGGGGGAGCAGTGAGCCCCACACCACTGCTGTTAGGAGCCCAGCAAACCCAGTCCTGGCTCCCAGGTCAGTGCTGTGCTTTTCACTGCCTGATCCACAGGCTCTGACGTCAACCAGATATGGGGGCAACAGAGCACTAACCCAAAAGCCTCCCTGTTCCCTAAGCCCCCAGTAATGCTGAGACTGAGGCATCAGGGCCAGCACTGCCATTTTCAGTGGAGCCTACACTGTGATCCCCACGTCTGCCTTTGTCAAGTGAGAAGGCCTTAGTAATTTACTCGGGGTGCTCAGGGCCCACTCCCAGAGGAAAGAAGCTTCAAGCCACGGCTAGGAAGTGACCCTCTAACCGCCCTCATGCTCTCCCCATTCCATTACACTCCAGCGGCCCAGGAGGAGGGGGAAGGTGAGGGCTGGCTGACTCAGTCTGCAAGTGCCTGGAGCTCTGGAGCTGAAAGGCCCCAGCACTGTGCAGCTAATGATTATTATTAACTCTGAGCAGGCCTTGGCACAGCAGCCAGCTGGCTCAGGGAGGATGCCTAGATCTCCCACAGCGAGGTTTGAAAAACAAGACCCAGAGCAGCCACGCATGGGGGTGGAAGGGTGGGGACAATGAGAAAGAAGGGACTGGCTGGTGTCAGGAACCGGGAGGGGCAGTGTGCCCTGGGGGGCTGTAGGGAGAGGAGGAACAGGTCAGCAAGGGACAGCAGCCCACCTTTGATGCAGCTCAACGGCCAAGGGGAGGCTTTAAGACTTCCCCAGACACAGCGCCCTGCCATCCGACACAAACCCCCCAGGCTGGGGGGTGGGGGAGGGCGTGCTCCAGGGAAGGCGTGGTTGGTGGTAGGGGGAGATGGGAGGGGTCTGAACCCAGAACAGTAATCCTGTTACCATTTGGATTTGGTTACAAAAAACATCTACATTTCTAATGTCCTCAAGGTTGAGTTTGAAATATAATATTTGGAATCAAGTCTTAGTGAGCCTGATATGCAAATTTGTGCAAATTACATGCAATTTTTTTTTTAATTTGAGCACCCTGGTTGGGTTTTTGTTGTTGTTGTTTTTTTAAAGGCAAAACAGGCTGACTACTAGCAGCTTTCCCTAGCCAGGGAACAAGGGCAAAAGGGCAGCCATTTGCTTCCTCCCCCCAAGGCCTCTGCCTCATTGTGGAGGTGCCCAGCTAACATCCCAGATGGGGAGATACAGAGAGGTGGGGAGAACAGAGGGAGGAGGGCTAAGGGAGGAGGAAACACACACAAGCAGGAGGCGTGTGCAGCCGGCAGCCACCCAGCTCCCAGCTGGAGGAAGAGTGCCCTGGCACTGAGGTCTAATGGTTGTCCAGCTGCTGCCCCAGGATGTGAGGGCAGGTGGCGATGGAGGGAGATATGCAGAAGGGGGAGGGAAGTCCCCCCCCACCCCCACGGACAATCTGGCGGACCAGGAAGAAGGGCTCCTCCTGGTGACCTATTCCCCATACTGCAGTCAGACAGGCTCTTTAGAAGACCACCTGTGCCCTCCTCTCCCCCCTGTGCCCCTGCCCTCTATGCCTCCTGGTCAGAGAGGTGACAGCTGGGGCCCCTTCCTCCTGCGGAATATAAATGACTTCCCCCTTCCTCCGAAGGCTGGGAATAGACATCAGCTGGCACAGCCCACGCAAACTACCGGCTGTCAGCCCGCCCGCCCGCCTGCCCAGCAGCCCCCGCACCACCTGGGAGCAGGCGACACCTCAGGCAGGCTCAGGCTTTATGGCGCTGGCTGCCTGGCTCGCAGAAGCTGGTGAACCTCACCCCAATCCATCACCCTGCCATAGACAGAGTGAGACTCCCAGCACTGGCTGTGATGGGGGAGAGGAGACAGAGTCCCCAAGCAGTGACCCTCAATAACAATGTCCTTCATGCCATGCCGGGCACCATCTCTTCCAAGTTCAGACCACACTGGGTAGTAGTCTGAGAGGGGAGAGAAGCCAAGCAGACAGGAATAATCACCCTCTGAAGGTACACAGACCCTCAGTTTAGATCCTCCAAGTATGGAGAGCTTCAGGGAGACGCCATCTGACCCAGTGAGATTCGTTCAGAGGACTTTTGCCCTTGCAGTCCCCATTCCTAGACTGTTAAACCATGCCAACCTCCTTGCTTCTGAACCACTCAGAGAGGGAGGTCTTCAATCTTAGGAAGAGCCAGGGCATCTAAATTACTGCCATCTAGGAACTCCTGCTCTGCTCCCGGGACCTGGGGCTCCCGTCCCTTCACCCAGGCCTCCTGCAGCTCCCACTGAGCTGTCTATCCACCTCAACACCAGCTTTCCTGGCATGGCTGTCTTCAGTCCTTGCCATGATCTATGGAGGTCCAACCCCGACTGAGCCGGACCACAGTTAAACCCATCTGGTAGCCAGCTCACCACTGAGGAAAGCCTGGGGAACTACCTTCAGTTTGGAACAAGGAGTGGGTTTCTGCAGGGAAGAGGACCCAGCCCCTTTTTGCCAACTGGTGCCACACTCAGCCCCCTCCAGGGCCAAAGAGCTGGTCTGGACTGCTCCCCTTGAGAAGGGGAACCAGGGAGACTGTTTTTCCTAGATCAGAATAGCCCTACCCCACTTCCTTAACTCTTATTTTGTTCTAAAAACTTTGGAATACCTCCACAAAGATATGTGCTAGGGCACGAACCTGAGCCCTAGGAAGGGCTGAGAGGTTCAGGAAAACTGTGCCACTCAGAACACCTGGCAGGGAAAGGCACTTACCCATGTCCTGCAGCCCTCAAGCCCAGATTCTGAGGTGGGCTGAAGGATGTTCTTAACTGAGCTAAGAATGCCAGCCAGGAGCCAGAGGCTTGCTGAAGCCAATGCTCTTCCACTCCTACAAATGCTTTAAAGTGACTTCAGTGCTTTTAACTGTCTTGGAGTTCAAGAGAGCCTAATCCAGGACTCTTCTCTCCACCGTGCCTGACCCCCTGTGCCCTAATCTGGGAGCCCAATCAGCAGATTCCTGGAAGGCCACGGGGGCAGACCTTTCCCTCCAAAGGGATAACGGGATAATGAATTTAGGAATGACATCCTGAGTCTGCTTAGCGGTCCAGACCACGGTCCAGAGAGGGGAGTGTGTTTCTGTGGCATCAACCTGACAGACACTGAATGTTGGAGATTGTTTAGAAACACTCACCCATGACACAGATGCGGAAACTGGTCCCAAGATGTGTGACTTGCCTAAGGTTGCCCAACAGACCCTACAAGAATCATAACCCATGGTCTCTCTCCACATTGCTTTCTGGAAGACCCCCCACCCCTGCCAAAACCACTGTTGTCATTCATAAGTTACTGGAACCCAATTCTCCATCAGACACACAAGCAAGAAATGACTGTGAACATCCTCACCACTACCACCCAAAACTTTTGTCTCCAATCAAGAGCAGAGGCTTCAGGATCAAGCCTCCCCCCGCCCTGCCCACCACCTTCCACTGGCACCCAGTATATTTCCCCACTTTGACCCACTGAGTCGTCATCAGAAATAGCACTTTGGGTTTCTGCAGCTGCTGGCCCAGCTAAGAAGTACAAAACCCCTACTACTTCTGAAATGGATCCCCTGAAGGTCATCAAAGGGAACATTTAGGTCCGAGGCAAGTGTCCCATCTACATTCAGAGTTCGGAGGAACTCACATTTCCATTTTCTTCTTTGGCAGGTAGGAGCTGGAGATCTGGTGCATGATCACCAGGGCCGGATAGAGGGGCAGGGCCAGGCACAGGTACCAGGCTGTGCCTTTGATCTGGGCCTGGAACCACACTGAGTACATGCCCAGGAGCACCGTTACTGTAGCCAGCAGATAGACTACCAGTCCACAAGTCAGATGGTAGAGCTTGAGGCGAGCCACTCTTGAGACCCTGGCTGCTCGAGGACAGAGGAGGCAGAACCCACACAATGCCTGACCACTAGTGGCCAGCAGTGTCAGAGCCCCTACCCAGCTGTGCCACGACACCAGGTGGGGCAGCTCACTGCGGGTCCTGCTGAAGATGATGAAGCCCAGGCCCAGGGCTGCACAGAGGATGGCCAGGGTCTGCCCTGCCCAGTGGAGCCGGATCCGGGCCTTGCGGGAGCAGAAGAAGAACAGGGAGTGTTCAGGCGAGAAGAGTAGGATGGCCTCAGCCATGCAGAGGCAGAACTGTGAACACAGGAGAGGGCCAGTGAGCCTCAGGCCCAGCGTGGAGGCCTAAGGAAAAGGAGGTGCTCTCATACATCTATCAAACAAGGTAGACAAAGGGTGATGGCTAAAGAACTCCACCCCCCCCCAACCTCCTGCCTCACAGGTCAGCATTTCTGGGCAGAAGTGGGAATCAACACTTGAGTGGAAATCTTATCATTCAGGCTGACCGGCATGCTGACCTCCTCCACAGGCAATGACTCCCTATTTCTTAACCAATGTTAAGCAAATCTATGGCAAATGTTAAACTGCCTCCTGAATTTTGCGAGTGGGGAGTGGGGGGTAAGGGAGTTGGGGAGGAGGGATGATTACACAACACCACTACTACTTCCTCCTTTCAGACCCTAGGAGAGACAGACACATCTTCCATACCCTCCCAACACCCCTCAACCACCTGACATTAACTACAGCCCAGCCTTCCATGTCTCCCAATCAACTTGCAGGGGAGGATGGAACCCTTGCTCATTCCCCCACCTCTCTGAGCCTTAGAAAAAGGCTGAGCCTCTGAGGACCTGACGCTTCCCTACCGGGCATTTCCAAACAAATCAGCTGCAGAAAAGAAACTCAAACTTACCGCCAAGGCCATGAATACAGGGTGCCAGGAGAAAAGACCTAAGAATCAAAGAGAACAGACTGACGGCTGGGCACCATGTTTCTGCCCCTGTGGCTGGTTGGAACCCAAACAATCCAGCTACAGGGGCCAGGTCAGTGCACTATTCCCAGCCCGAAAGAGGAACTCCGTGTAAAGTGGAGCAGCTAATTGGGCTTAAGGTGAGCAACCAAGGGGGCAAACATACACCAGTCTGGCCTGGCTTCCCCATCCGGTAGCTTGGCAGCTCAGCAGCTCAGCTCTGCAGCTCGCAGCAGTCAGCCCAGTGCTAGGGTGGACCTTGGCCTCCCTTACTTGCATCCTCCACGAGGGGCTTCGCTTCTGTTGAACTGGTGAGTTCAACTGAGTGTCTGCCTTCCGACCCCCGCGCCCAAAGCCCCACCCTTCCAGGACCCACCTCCCGGGGCCCGCCCCACCACGCCGTTACTACCTCTCAACAGCTCGCCCCTCCACTGCGGGGGTCCCCACTCCGGGTCTCGTAGCGCTCCCAGCGACGCTCCTCTAGCATCCCGGCTCCGCCCCTTCCCTGGCCCCGCCCCGCCTTGCACACTCACTGGTTCCTGGCCGGGACAGCACAGTCAGGAAGATGGTGAAACCCAAAGCCACCAGGTGCGCCAAGATCCCACTGCCTGTCCGCAGCCAGAGGGTCAGTCTCGGCTCCCTCGGCGGAGCGGGAACCAGACCTGCCTCCAGGGGCTGCATGGCCGGGCCGGTCCGGCGCACACTCCCAGCGGCTGGAGCGCGTCTTCCGGGTTTGCGATCGCGGAGGCGGCCGCTGCTGCGGGAGAGGCCCCTCCCCCGGCCGCCGCCGACACTACGGCGGCCTCGCCCACAGCGCCCTCTGGGGGCTGGGGGGAAAGCGCATCCGCCCTGGAGAACCTGGGGCTGGGGCAGAAGGGAACCAGACAGCAGGTGGCCAGCCGGTTTCTTCTGTCATCCTCGTTTGTACCTTTCTGTCCACAAGGGCTTACGTCTCAAGTAGCCTGTGGAAATTACACTTATGGCAACTGATTCCACCCATCCCCCAATCACAAACTTCGCACGATGAACCAAGAGTGTGAAACCAGTGCTTTGAACTGTCTTCCAGAAACACTGGATTTCTCAGCTTGCCCACGCCCTCCTGCCGTCCCTTCTTCTGGCTTGTTAAGGGAGTTAAGAGTCCTCCCTGCCTAAAAGCAAGGACACTGGAAGGTAAAGAGCAAGCCAGAAAATACTGCCCATGCCTGGTGAGTTCAGGTTTGAGGACCAAAGGTGGGGGGGGTACAACTGTCACCCCTGTTGGCACACTAGCCTCCGGTGACATACATGGAAGAACTAGGGCACTCCCAGCCCTTCCCACCTCCACATCATCTGCTCAGCCCTGGGAAGCCAGGTGATCTTGAGGGACCAGGACCTCCCACATTCCTGCTGCCTCCCACACCGTAAGTTTCGTAAGTGATCATACCTTTCCCCTTCCTGCCTGCAAAAAGATGTAGTTCAGCTTAAGGAGGCCTACCTGGGAGAGACTCTACCCCTTCCTGAAGGGCAAACCCACTGGGACAGGGACCAGGGACCAAAACAGCCTGTCCCACAGAAATCACGGACATCGTTAGAGCAGTTACCAGCTTAATTCGAGCTCCCCCAGTGGTTGAGAAAATGAGGCTGCTAGGGAGACGGCAAGGGCAGGAACAGCTGAAGAGATTGAGGCAATAGTTCAGAGACAGGATGGAGGCCTGGCAGTGCTGGAAGACTGGGAAAGGGCCCAGGCCGACTCCCACAGGCCCTCAGGGCAAAGACCTGAAAGGAGAGCCGGAGGAGTGGCTCCCTTGCCCCTGCTGTTTCCCTTCCCAGCCCGACAGGAGTCATCTCTGGGATAAAGATTCCGGTGAGCCCTTCTTGCTCTGAGCCATATGCCTCATCCTCCTCTCTGGAGAGGAGACTCCCCCATGACACAACCCAGGCCATTCCCACACCGTTTAGACAAAAATATAGGAGCATAAGAGACTTCTGCAGGCAAGCGCCAGGAGCTAGAGTCTGGCTGCCTATAATCTCCACCTCCTGGGGTGCGGATGGGGACAGCAAGGACACTCATTTTATTACATCTTTTTCCTTCCTTTTCTCTGTTTCTGTTTTTACATTTTCTTAGCAGCAACAGAACAGGGAGACAGTCTTGAGGTATTTTAAAGAGTTTTTTTTCTTAAAAAAAATAATATAAAGTTATAAAAAGCGGCAGCAGCCTGGGGCCCGGATCTGGAGGGGAGGAGGTGCTGGCGGCTCCATCGTGGTGGGCAGGCACTTTCTTGTTAATGGGCTTTCGACTGCAGGAAGACAAGAGGCAAGAGACGCGGTCAGGCTAGGGGCCTACCAGTCCTACCCAGTGAACTGTGTGGACCATGAGAGCTAAAGCTTGCTTTCCTCCTGGCTGGGCTGCTGCCCAATGATGGGTGAGGGGAATAATGAATGCCAGTGGAGCGGGGACAGCCTGAAAATGTCCGTGCACACACGCGCACACACATGGGGGCATGGTCCAACTCACTACTCTCATAACGGTGCCAAAGGAATGGGTATGCATCTAGCCTGGGCCTACACCAGGAGGGCACCTAACTTCTTGCCGCCGGCAAGCCCCTCCGGCCCTCCTATGGACAGCCCAGAGTGTGCTACTCCAGGGCTCCCGTCAGAAGAGGCGCATAAACTGGCTGCTGGCTTTCCCAGAAACCCTGGAGGACTTGCCTGGTGCATGAAATCCTGAATGTGGGCACATATGCTTACAAGGACCTCAGGTGGCGTCCCTGGCCTTCTAGGCTCTGAGGCCCAGAGGCAGAACCATGAACAAGACCAGCCCACCCACTCTGCCACCCAGCATATCAGGCCACTGCTTAGGGACCCACGCTCAACCCCACTGCCCAAACCTTTCCCATCAGAGTTCATGAAGTCCAGCTTCCTTTCCTTCAGGGAATAGGGGTGGCTCCAGTTCCTGGTGTGAAGGCTACAGCCAGATCAGAAAGTGGCCCTTTTGTTAAAACAGAAGGAGGTGTGGGGGCAGGGGACAGGCAGCATTTCCTCAGGGGGCAGGGGAAGGCCCATCAAGCAAAAGCTGGGTCACCTTTCAAGGAGCTGACCTACCTCTCCTTAGAGGAGACGGCCCGGGAACTCTCTCAACTTCCCCTTTCAGAATCCCTTCCCTGCACAAACACTTAGCACCTTCTCTGTGCCAGGTTCCCACTGTGTGCTCTACCCTGGTCCATCCTGACCTCTCCCTGCCCATGCTCTCCAGAGAGCTGGGCTGGTACCTTCAGTGTAGAACACTTCTCCTCAAAGGCCATGGCAGGACCCGGCTTCTTGCGGCGCACGGAACAGGCCGCATCGGCACGGGCGCCAGCCTGGCAGTGCTTGGCCTTCACCGGCCGGCAGTAAGTGGCCAGGTTTTTCCGCTTCTTGGCTACCTCCTCCTCGGAGAGGCAGTTGGTGGGCAGGGCCTTGGCTGGGTGTCCGGCTGCTCCCCGGCTGTCCAGCTGAGAAGACTTGACAGGTGTCGGGGGTTGATGAGGGGAGCCCCGACAGTCCAGAGGCCCTGCCCGCTTCACTCTTGGCCCCACCGTCCCATTGAGCCCCATGCCCAGGGCTGTTTTAGTCTTGGCCGAGAGGCCGCGGCAGCCAGATGGTTTGCCTTTTCCAGAGGGCTCCAGGATGCAGGTCCGTTTGAAGGTAGTGGGGCCGGGGGATAACTTTCGCTTTCGAGAAGGGGCCTCCACCTCGACCCCGTCCTTGCCTTTGGACGACTTGCTGGCCTTCGAAGGCGGGAGTTTGCTGAAGGATGGGGATGGCGTGTTGGCGGGCAGTGGTGAGGTGATGGCCTGGGTCCCCCCCATGCATTCTGCCTGGCTGCAGGCCGCGGCCACACTGGGGGAGCCTGCAGGGTAGCTGGGGACCAGGCTGTCCTTGGTAGGGGGTGTGGAAGCTGGGCAGGCAGGTCTGGGGGGCAGGCCTGGAAGGCGGGGGCAGCTGCCTGTAGAGGACGGGCTCAGGGGAGCAGACAGTGGGGAGCTGATAAGGTGCGACGGAGGCTCAGCCGCGGGTGGTATCTTCCTGCAACAAAAAGAGACCTCTGCTGTGACGCCAAGCAAGCAAGGGGACCTCCCCACCAACCTCCACCCGGCTCTCTGCCCCACCTAGAAATGGCCCACAGAGCCCCAGCCTTGCTGCCATCTGCTGGGAGATGCTAGAACTGAGGCTTAGGAAGAAAGCACAGGGGTAAACAGCTGTGAACTAGTATATGGACCCATTAAGAACCTTATTTCATTTGAAGGGGCGGGAGTGGGAGGCTGGGGAACCAGGTGGTGGGTAATAGAGAGGGCATGTATTGCATGGAGCGCTGGGTGTGGTGCAAAAACAATGAATACTGTTATGCTGAAAATAAATAAATAAATAAATAACAAAACCTTATTTTAAATTTCAGTTTGGGCACCCCTATCCCTAGTTACCCAAAAAGTACTGGAAGTGACAGATAAGAGTCAGGCTTTACTCCCACACCCCCCATTGTTGCCCTGCCTCGGCCCAGGCTCAGACTGTCAGGTTCCCTCACCTCCTCTTCATTCTATCTGGGGTCTCGCCCGAACAGCCGAACCGCATCTACAGGTAGGTGAGAAGAATGAGGGGCTTCTGAAGCCCACGGATGTCCGGGGCCCGGGATCTAGGGAGGGCAATTCCAGGCCCAAAAGACTCACTTCCACATGTGTGAGCTGAGGTGCCGTTCCAGCATGGAGCTCAGTGCTGAGCAGAACCGGTCCAGCCGGCGGCTAAACACGTAGCATCCTGGACTCACCAGCCGGCTCCCAAAGGTGCAGAACTAGAGGCAGAAGGAAGGGCCATGGTTAGTGGGGCCTGGGAGGCAGGGAGGGCGCCTGCGCAAAGGATCTGACCTCCTCCCCACGCTGTGGGCCGGGACGGCTGGGCCACCCCCCACCCCAGGTCCCTGCCCCAGGTCCTTACCGCCTGTGGCCGCGGGGGCCGGGTTGCATAATGGCAGTCAGGGGGGAGGTGGAGGTCGTCAGATGTCCCCTCCTCCTCACTCTCCTCGCTGGAGGCCTGGGCCCCACCCCGGGGCAGGGGAAAGGGGAACAGGCCTGGGTCCCCATCACCACCACAAGGGCCTTCATCATCCAACTCACTCTCAGAGGAGGCCCGGGACCTGGAAGGGCCAAAGGGGACGTGAGGGCGATGAGACAGGAGTGGGTCAGGGTGGGGGTGTCCCTGAACCCGCCAAGCTCAAAAAAAAAAGCCAGGGTAGACACCCTGCTGGGCAATGAGACAAAGAGAAAGGAGGACGGGAAGGGAGAGAACAACAGAGCTCACAAGAGTGAGAGCCAGAAAGGTCAGGGCCACAGCTCCCAAGGGATCCTCTCCCCAGCCCCTTCACTTCCCAGGCCCTGCCTCCTGGGGTGGTGGGGAATCTGCTCCAGATTCGCCTCCTCCAGAACATCTTCTGAGCTTAACTGCACCCAGCCCCGGTCAGCCCCGTCAATTCTTTCAACCCCCTCTCGCATCACATATTCCTGTCAGCCTTTCTGGGAGCTGAGCCTGTTTCGGGTCTGCCCCTTGTGTTATGGGCAGAGATGTGTGTGTGTCTCCTTTGGCAAGGTGGGTTCTCCCTGGGCTCTGGCGCAGCCTCTGCACATGAAGGGGCCAGTGAATGAACACAGAGTAGGACTGCCTCATCCAGGACTCTGACCCTTTCAGTTCCCCAGGTACAGGTTTTTATCCCAGGCACTGGAATCAGGCCCCTACAGAGGCTGAGGTACCTCGACGTGCTGGGGTAAGAGCAGGGAGTCCCCTGCTTCTGTACAGCTACCAGGGGCCCCAGCTAGCTCCCCAACTCGGGGTGGAGTGCCACTCCCTGGGCCTGTCTCCCAGGGTCCCTGATGGCTTGGGCCCAAGTGTCCCCAGGTGGGGGACTAGACCTGGACGTACCTGGGCAGTGCACAGAATGGGTAGGTCTGCTTGGCGCGAGCAGAGAAGGTGCTGCTGGGGGCGGCCGCTGCCACAACCTGGACTGAGGAGGGGGGCTCCTGGGAGGGGCGCTCAAGAGTGGGCTCCTTGCGCCCTGGGCTCTTCTCTTTGGGAGACTCCCCTTTGCGGGAATTGGCCTTCAGCTCTGCCACTAGCACGTCAAAGTCCTTGGCTCGGCCCTGGACCTCCCGGCGCTGGTGCACCGAGTGGATCTAGAACAGAGCAGGGTGAAGGGTGGGGAGGGCGTGTGAGCTGAGCAGGAGTAAGGGGCAGCAGTGTGTGCAAGCCTAGGCAAGCAGAGAGAGGGGGTTTGAGTGTGTTTGTAGGGGTACTTCTGTGTCTTTGTTTCACTCCCCGCCGCCACAGGCCCAGAATCTTCCTTTGGAGTGGAGCAGTCTTCCTACTGCCTCCTACAGCCTGGCCCCACTGGGGGCAGCCTCCTCTCCCCCTTGCCTTACCTGGGCTTCACCCCACCCTGAGCTGAATCTTGGATAACACTGCAGTTTCTCTCCTTGCCCAGGGCCCATGTCTGTGCTGTCCTCCCTCACTGTGCAGCAGGACGGAGATTACCTTGCAGGTCAGCAGGCGCGTACAGATCTTTTTGGTCTCTGGGTTTATTACCCCACACTGCCTGTTGAGGTCGCACTCCTTCCCTGTGGGGAAAATTCCCATGAACCTCAAGGCCATTTCCAGGAGGCCCACAGAAGGCCTGGGAAGAGCTGGGCCTAAGGCAGAAGAACCTCGAGCCTTCAAGTCCAGGCTGTAGCCTTCCAGAGAAACTCCTCTGGGCATCAGAGAGAAACTCTGTGCTGGGCACAAGAACCATCCCCGCTCCCATTCCCAGCCCAGGTGCTCCTTTTGGTGACTCCAAGGCCAAAACAGGGCAACACAGATCAAGCAACAAAAGCAGCCACAGGCATCTGGGATGCCAGGGAAACCAGCTGTGGGAGTGGTCTGGTGCCCTGGATCTAGGTGAGAGGAGAGATAAAGGTCAATGGTCCAGGGTAAGGAAGAATACCTTCCCCTGCTTGGGCATAAGCTCTCTTAGCCTTGGTCAGGAGACCTGAGCTGGAGAGAAGCTTCCTAGAAAGCAAGGAGTTCAAGTGTATGCCCATGTCAAGTGGTGACCAGGGATGGCCAGGCCCACTCCTTCCTAACCCTCTCCATTAAGCCCAAGGACAAAGCAGTCCAAAGGGGTCCCCCACTCTACCTTCCTGACTCCCAAGACCATGACTACTCACGGGCCATCTTCCGATGGGTTTTGGGGGGCAGCCTGGCCCCACCGGGCTCCTTTTCAGGGGGGCTGCCTTCAGCCCGGTGACTGGGGCCCTCGCTGGGGGTCATCTCGATGCTCTCTCTCCCCGGAGGTTCTTTAGAAGGGGGTGCCATGGGGTTTTTCCCAGGGGAGTCCTTGGTGAGGCCACCAGGCTGGCTGAGGAAAGCAGAGGGCGGGGCCACCCTGATTCCATGTCCATCGGGCTTCGGGAGACTGGACATCTTCTCCAGATTCACCACAGGCACGAAAAGGCTACACATGGAGAGAGGGTGTGGGCTGGGGGGCAGGGGGGTTGGGCTTGGGCCCTGGACTCTCTAGCCCAGAGACATCTCCTTCCCAGCCCTGAAACTTGGGTGGGCTCCAGAGGGGTGCAGAACATGGGGACAGGGGACCCAATATTCCTTGGAGCACAGGGAAGGGAGCTGCAGAGAGAGAGTGGCTGCCTCCTGCTGTGAGCAGTGCTCACTGCCCCACAGCTGTCTCCATTCGTGTTAACCCCTCCCTGGACTAGGGTCAGGGTCAAGGCTGGTCTCAGGGAGTCTCCAGCCTCTCCTTACCAGAGGTTGTCCTTCTGTGTCTTCTCAGGAGGCGGGTGGCCACGGCTCCGGGACCCCTGGCCCTTCTCCCTGGAGGAGGTTTTGGTGGAACCCGGGGCCCTACAAGCTGGGCCCTGCCCATTCACTACATGGCATTTCTGAGAGCTGGCAGGGGCTGGAGGTGGGGGTGGGGCCCGGGCGTAAAGCTTGCTGAGGGGCCCATGTCTTCTTTCTGTCACCAGGAGGTGGAGAGAGTAATCGAGGTGAGTGGTATCAAGTGCTTCCTTCCCCAACCTCCTAAGCCTGCTCACAGACTCATGATATCAAAATCTGCAATTGCCTAAGTCCGAGATTTTAAATTTGCCATCTTCCCACTTGAATCTGACCCTTCCAAGACTCAAAATTCTAGGACTCGACTTCCTGAACCTTTCCGCTCTTCCCCTAATTCTTCCCCAAAATTCTCCTAGAATTTTGCTCAAACAATCACCCTGACAGGCCACAATCATCCGAAGCCACCCCCAGGACCTTCTGATCCCCAAGGCCTCCCCCTCCATGACCCACATGACCTCCCAACTGACCCTCTCCTCAGAGTTCCACGTTCCACATTTCTCTATCCCCTCTATCTCCTCCCTAGGGCTCCCCTCACCGCAGTGCTTCTGGAAAGCTTGAGGCTTCACCACTTGGCTGCAGTGGTTACACACAACCAAATAGAAGTCGTCATGGGCAGGGCAGTGCCCGAAGATGGACATGTCTGCAATGACAGAAGCCCTTATCACTGGGGCTGGGGATCCCAGGGTTTCCCTGTAAGATCAGACAGCACTCCCCCCAACTCCCAGAAGACACTTTACCCTCCCCAGCTGACATGACAGGCTTTATGCTGCATGCCCTCAGCTTCTAGAGCTCAACCTAAGAACACAGGCTGTCAGGTTAGTGAGCCCAATCACCTATGATTAAGATCTCCCACAACAGGTCACAGGAGGCAGGGGAATGGGCTGACTCAGACCTAGCAAAGCGAGGATCCCCAGACCTGCTGCTTCAAGCAGCCACCTCCTGGGATATGTTGGAAGAGAGGAAGGTGGTCCTGTCTACCCTAGGCCCCAGACCTAATGTGTGTCAACTCCCACCTTCTTTAATGAGGGTCATGGCATCCAACTTCTTCGTATTTTTGTTACTCTCCTCCAGCTCAGCCCCTGGAGGAGAAACACAGCTTAGAAGGACCATCCCCACTAGAAACCCCATCTCATACCCAACCAGCACTGGCAGCCAAGCAGTAGGAAGCCCATACTCTCTAATAAGCTTCTGGTGCTCAAGACCCCTTGGAGAGCCTTTCAGTGGGTCATTCTCAAGTGCCCGTTCTTCCTTCAGCTGCTACCTCTGGAATGAGCTGAGCCCCTGCCACCTTTCTTATGGACCCTTCACTCCAAGGGTTCCACTGCTGAGTAGCTGGGTGATTGTGAATAAGTATGATCTCTTTTCTGGGCCACTTCCCCATTTAAATGGGAAACGATCCTTAACATATTTTGCTATAAATCTTGAAGTCCCTTCTTGAGATTTCTCAGACGGTCCTTCCTGCTACTCTGTGCCACACCAAACAGATATCTCCCAGGTCCCAATTCCCATGAATATGACTTTCTTCCACCTGGGTTACTGTGGTACTGACAAAGTTACACCCAGCTTCTCAGGTCCTGCATTGACAGGATGGTCACAGAGCAGAGAAATTGCCATCTCAGGGGGTCCTCTGGCATCTTCAAAGTCCATTTGGTCAGCTATGCAAGCCCCTCCCCTTCTTTAGAGGGCTTTGGGCAAGGGTTGCCCTTATACCTCAGTTTCTGGGTTGATGACAAAAACATCTTAGCTGTGCAAAGCAGCTCTTTCCCCCATCCCCCTACCTTACTCCTCTCCCCTCCCTCCTCTATGCCCCCTCCCTGTCCCTTGGAAAAAAAATCAATTCTGAGTCACCAAACCCGTCTGATTCCATTTCCGGTTCTCAAAGCACCCAGACCCTGACAATGGCCCCATCCTTGCCCACCCAGCATGGGACAGCCCTAGGGTGGCCTGGGCATCCACTTAGATGTGCTTCTAACACCTACTGACAGATTTGCCCCTTTCTAGGATGAGAAGATCGCTGACAGTCTTATATAATCTCCAGATATGAGGGGTGGTGGGTCAGGCATGCAAGAGACAAGGGGCAGCTCCCACTCTTAAGTCCGTTAAAATGCACTGATGGGCAGAACTGAGCTGGGAGTCAGACGTCTCCGAGGAGAACAAGTGTCATCAGAGACCGCTCCATGCGGTCTCCTCCTCCACCTCTTCTCACTTGCAAACTTCTTCAGGGCTGTGATGCCTGCTGTCACCCCAAAGGCCATGAGGCCAGGTGCCCCCTGGGGCCCAGGAGACAAAGATCAGCAGAAGGGGATGTCAGCCCGCTTACCAAAGGCACTCAGGGGCCTAGAGAAGGTGGGGGTCAGGGGAGAGAGCCAAGAGGCAGGCAAGAGGCCCGGGAAAGGACTGAGGGTTGAGGCACAGAGGGATGGATGGACGGAAAGAAGGGAAGGAGGGAGGACGGGAGGATGGATAGATGGATGGACCGACGAACTAATGCAGAGGGGGCGGGGGTCCAGTGGTACTGCAACCCTCAGGCAAACGCCGAAAAGGAGCAGGAGGTGTGGGGCAGAAGGCGAAGGAACAAGGGGGGTTGGGAGGGGGGCACAGAAGTGGGGTGCGTGGGAAACACGTGGAGAGGACTGTTGCGGACGGGGAAAGCCCTAGGAAGGTGCAGGAGGGACGGAAGCTAGAGGACAGCAGGCGAAGAGAAAGGTAAAGGCAAACAGATGTGGGGGCAGGTACTGGGCACCGGCAGAAGCAGAGGTGGGCAGGGTGGGCTGCGGGCGGTGGGACGGCGCTAGGACCCGGAGGCGCGAAGGTGACGGAGCAGGCGGGCACTAGGACCCGGCGGGTCCTTTGTTTGGGGGGCCGGGGAGCCGGACGGCGGCTCCCGTCGGCGGCTCCCCTCTGCTGGCGGGGGCCCGGAGAGGGGGAGGGGAGACAGTGCTGGGGTCCCCGGACTCTACGGGAGCTTCACTCACCGTCGGCCGCGGGCAGGTCGGCCCGTTCCACCCACGAGCTCCAGCTCTGTCCCGCGAAGTCATCGAGACTCGGCACCCGCCGCTCCAGAGCGGCCATTGCTGCCGCCGCGCGTTCACGCACCGCCATCACCGCCGCGGACGCGCGCCCGCCCCGGCACCACCGCCGCGCGGCCCCCTCCCCCTAGCCCCGCCGCGGGCACGCCTCCCCTCTCCCTCCCACCTTTCCAGCTCACTCTTTGCGCAAGCGCAGCACAGGTTGGCTGCCCCTCACTCTCCCTCTCGCATAGCCTTCTGGGAAGTGTAGTCTTGGCGGGGGTGCTGTTGCCTACCGAGCTTGCAGCAAGAGCCCCTCCAAAATGCACAACTGCGGAGGGCGAAGAGACCAAAGCCCCAGGACCTCGTCTCCTGACCCTTGTGCACACATTCTTTGTGCTACCAGCCCGCCCTCCCAAGCTCACTGCATACACACCCACGCCCCAAACCTCTCTCTGCCCAAGACGCCCCTCTAAGCCGTGCCTTCGCCAGCTGGCTGGCGCCCCTTCTCGGGCTGGCGGTCAAGAAGCGACTTCGCTCCCCTGTAGATCGAATAGGGTAGGTGCAGGGAGGTGGGCGCTGTGAATCAGAAGGGCAAGGGGAGGGAGTCTGTAGGATGTGCTGAAGGACACAAGGGTTGGAGTGGGGGGAGGGTCCTCGGCTCCCGTGTTGTGCCTCTTCTATGGGAAACCCACGGTGCCCTGATGCAGGGTAGAGGGTTGGAGTGGCGTTGTCTGGGTTTGGGAGGACGTAGATGAGCTGATCAAGATCACCTGTCAGGATGACAGAAGGCTATCTCCGAGCCAGAGCCAGCCCCGGAACTGGGGTGGCCCCGAGGCTGCTGGTATTTGCAGCATCTCTGCTGATCCTTCTCTCCTCCTGAGAACTACGATCAATACCCTGTACCGCCTCTTCCCAAACCCTGGCTGGACCCTGACTCCATCCATCACTTTGGCTTCTTTTTCTAATATTTTCTCTGCTGGAAGGGCTGCTACCAGAGCCTCAGCATAGGGAGATTTCTCATCAGATCTGTCATTTTCTTTGCTAAGGCCTGGAAAATACCTTAATCATCCTCTTTCTTTTTCTCAGCTGATAACATTTCTTCCCACCCTCCCACAATCAAAAGACAAAAGGCTCCCCCCCCCCCATCATATCAGAAAAGAGAGACTAGTTCTCCTTTCCCTCTTCAAACCTCACAGCTCAGCCCATATTTATTCCTTCAGCTAGAGGAAACCAAATTGAAGGGTGTGACTTCAAGACCTCAGACTTTCTTCTCATTTTCACCCTGGGAAGGTTTAAGCACTGCAAAAATAATCTCTGAGGGCAGTGATTCTTAAGCTGAGAACTACAGATGATCCCTGGGCAGGGGTGGGAGGCGGTGACCAGGAACTTGTTGAAATTGTGACATCGTGACCAAGTGTGTTTTTCTGGACAATGTAAGAAAAAGCGGGATAGAGGTGCAAGTTTGTTCAGGAAGAACCTTTATAGTTAAAAGGGCAAGACATATGGCCCTCACCTCCTGACAGGAAGCTTAGGAGAGCAGATGAAAACAGCATAGTGGAAGCTACTGTCTCTTGCCTTTTGAGTTTGCTCAAATTTGGTAAATAGTCTCAGTTACTTTGGACTAATTGGTGCTACCAAAAGAGAAAACGCAGACTCTATTGCTTGGGGTGCAGAGTGGAGAGAAGTGGAATGATTTTTGGCGGAAATGCTGATATTTGTCCAAGAATGTAAAGCAATGGGAGGAAGAGAATAAAAATCCCTGGAAGGGCTCTAGTCTTAGCTCTGTCATAGCAAATGTTTTGAAGCACTGTTTATTTAAATGTGTAATAACAAGCACCAGAAAACAACATGCAACATTCTCCCCCCACCCAGCCCCGATCTTCAATCCCAGAAGTAGGAGACCTATGATTGTGATAGTGGAGTGAACTCAAAATTCTGAAAATGTCCTCCGTGTGCACCCTGGCAGTGTCAGAGTTTAGTAGGGCGGAGGGTGAGTGCCCTGCCTGTTGGCCTCCTACAATCTGGAGAAACCAGACACAGTCTCCTACCCCAGACCCCACTAGGCAAAGCAGTGGTGCCAGCCCTGGTTAGAGGGACATGAATCCTATGAGGACAGATCTGCCCTCAGCTCTTCGCCTAGCCCAGCCCTCTGGAGGTAATGAGGTGAAGTAGGCTTTCCTCTTAGGTCATGGAAAGCAAGGCCATACCCAAAATCAAGGCCCTTCTGGAAGAGAACAAGCCAGCTCTTGAGAAGGAGAAAGAGCTTCTTGAGAGTTCTGGGCTAGGAGTCCTTGGCAGAAGTTCATACCCACCCCAGCACCCTTCCCCAAGCTCAAGGGCCAGTTGCTAACTTCAGCCCCAAAATGAGAACATTTTATCCATCACATTTCAAATAAATTATAAATATATACACAGAATCCAAACAAAGTTCCAGTAGAAGCTGCTCACAGACCCTCACAGGGGCCAGCTTAAACAAAAATCGTCACTTCTTTGTCCTCTGTGTCTCTGCAGCTGCAGGCAAAACTGTTCTCCCTCTTCCTTGAGTAACCATGGGGACAGCTCAGGACAGAGAGAGGTTCAGACTTAGACACACTCATCCCAACACCTCTCTTCCCTCCTCAAATCCCTTCCCCCAAATCTAAAAACAAAACAAAAACAAAACAGAAAACCTAATTCTTTCATTGAAAGGTTCTGGAGCATTTGAGGATATAAATTTCACACTCCCCCTCTCAAGTGGGGAAACTCTGACCCAAAGAAGAAGTGATAGCCCAAAGTCAAAGATCCTGTCTTCTGGGTACCCCAGTCATGTGCACATTACTATGGATGGTGTTTAGGGAGGTGAGAAGGTTGAAGGGGTTGTCTCAGTCCTGAGGAGAAATTGGCACAGGGCACATTCACCTTTGGGATGATAAGTGGGCTAATTGGCACCAGACTGGAAAATGGCTGGATTCTTCTTTCTTCATCCTTCTCTGAGGAGCCGTATGGCCAGGGCTGACTGAAATGTTTCAAGTTGGGTAGGAAATGGATGTCCCTTTCCCAGTCAGCATTGACTCTTAGGCCCTGGGGTCCAGAGAGGGACTGAAGGAGGTGTCAGAAAGAGGAGACATATCAAAGACAAATATGGAACTGGGTCCCGAAGTGAAGAAGCACCAATAGCATTGGCCTGCCCTGGACAGGGTTCGGGTGGGAAGGGATAGAGCCTGGGAGAAATGAGGAAGCAGAGGAGGAAATGAGGGCAAACCAAGAGGGCATGTCCTTTTGTAAAGGTGAGACAGGGAAGTATGAAAAAGAGGCCAGAGAAGGAATTGTGGGTTGGGGGGTGGGGAATGAGGAAGAAATGGGCCCATCCATCCATATCCTGGGGCTCTGGGCAACTTAGCCTCATGATGGTCCTTTGGACCCTTCCAAAGGCCCTATCTGGACCCACAGGAATGAAAGGAAGGCCTGGACAGACATGGAAAAGGATCTTGAATGCCTCAGACCCAAGAGGCTGGGGAAGGGAGATGGACGGAGAGGTTGGAGGCAGGGAGGACTGAAATGGAGATGTTCCTAGACCCCTCATCTTGTGTCCCATATGTGGGACTAAGCCCGAGAAGGAGGACAGGAAGGAAGGTCAGATTTCTAGGGCAAGTACAAGTGTAGTATTGGTAGAAAGTGCCCCAGCCTGGAGGGTTGGGAGGACAGAGGGAACGGAAGAAATGCTTCCCCAGCAAGTGTCCTGGCTTCAGTGTCTTGAAGTTGCAACCCAGTTGCAATATTTCTGCTCCCCACTAAGTCCAGGCCTCATCAGGACCCTCTCCAGAGCTTTTTTCTAGGCTAGTTGGCCTCCTGGCTTCCCACGCAGTAGGCTATGTGGGTGAGCAGAGGCCAGAGGGAAAAGGGGGAGAGCTGGGGCTGACTGGTGATTGGGGAAACACAAGGCTTAGATAATAGCCACTGAGGGGGAGGGGGTTCCTGAACCACTGGTGGGCCCTTCATGCAAGGGACCAGGAAAAAGGTTGCCAGCCAATTTCCCCTCCCCCCACTTTTATTGAAGTCAACAGGTTGATGGAAGTGGCTGCTAGAAACCAGTCTCAGGACTCTGCTCTCCAGCCCCCTGCGGTAGATGCTCATTCTCAGAGGCTGCAAGGGTACGAGTAAAACCCCAAGTAAGATGCTGGGTTTCAGGCAGTAGGCAAGAAGCACTGAGCTCCTGCCATCTGAGGCTCCAGCCAGAGACCGGATAGGAAGCCACTGGGAGGGCTGCCTGGGTTTCTGACAGCTGACGCCTGCCCATCCATCAGCGAAGTCTCAAAGCTCAGAGACCAGAATGATGGGGGAGGGGAGTTGGAGAAGGAAGAAGAGGGAGGTCCTGGAAGCCGGAGGTGGTTGAAGAGGTGCTGTCCTGTTCGGGAGTAGCCAGGTAGGGGCTGCTTACTGCTTCTCCACTGCTCCCTGCTCCGCTGCGCTCTCCTGGCTAGGGCCCTGGCCCTGGTCCTGGCCCTGCCCGTGCCATGGGGTCTCCTTGAACACAAACCAACAGTTCCCAGCCCACAGGAAAAAGTTGATGAAGCCGAAGAGCTGCAAAAACACCAGGGGAGTTTGTGAGAGTGGTAAGGAGGGCATTGTGGGAACAGGGAGGGGGAGTCCCTGGGGTGGGTGGGGGAGAAGGCAAAAGGCTGGGAAGACTAAAATACAGAGAACTGGATGTAGAGGCAGGTTCAGTGCCGATTCCCACTAGCGGTTCTCGGGCCAAAGTCTCTCACTGTCCACAGCATGCACCTGAGTTGTAGCTTGATCGCTGGGAGGCCCCTAGAGCGAAGCATCACACAAAGCAGAGCAAGGCGCTTTCCACAGCCGGGTCCTGAGTGCCTTTTCCGAGGGTGGGTGTGACCAGAGCTGTCCAAGGTGCTCCTTTCCTGGGGCCAGGGACCCAGCCAGGGCTGTATTCAAACATTTATTCAAAAATACTTAAAAACCTGTCAGCAGGAAGTACTGGGGGTGGGGAGCGTACTGATGTCCACAATTAACTTTGAAATGCATTAAAAATATGGTGGATTGGGGCGCCTGAGTGGCTCAGTGGGTTAATCCTCTGCCTTCAGCTCAGATCATGATCTCAGGGTCCTGGTATGCGGCCCCACATGGGGTTCTCTGCTCAGTGGGGAGCCTGCTTCCCCCTTTCTCTCTGCCTGCCTCTCTGCCTATTTGTGATCTCCCTCTCCCTGTCAAATACATTAAAAAATAAAATCTAAAAAACAAAAGAATACAGTGGTTTGATGGATAAAGAGGGGCAGATAGATATGTGATAAAGCATGTCTAGGAAAAAGTTAATGGTACAGTTTAGGTGATGAGTGTGTGGGTGTTCATTTTTAAAAGTCTTTCGACTTTACTGTATGTGTGAAATTTTTTACAATAAAACATTGGGGGCTAAAACCTATCAGCAGGGTTCCAGCAAGGTCTAGAAGGCTCCCTGGTATATCAGTGATGAAACCCCTTCAGTGTCTGGGCCTTGGGGAGTTCCAGGCCATTTTCAGGGCAAGGCTAAGGTAACAGGGGGCATCTGAAAAGCTCAAAGCCTCAGCTATGTGCCAACTGATATGGAAAGATTTCCGCATTCTAACAACCAGGATGGCCAAACCAGTGTGTACCGCTGGACACACCCCTGCCCAAAGCCCCTTTCCTGCCTGGAGACCTGAGTGACAGTGAACCCCTTTCTCTCGCTCTGGGTGTGTTCCCATTCTTGAGCCCCACCACAGCCTGTGTGCCCCTTCACATGCTCACATGCACATGCACACACGTGCACATAAACACACATTGTCAAGAGGCAGGAAGAGTGGGAGCATGCCTGGATGTGGGGAGAAGGGAGATAGGAGGGCAGAGTACAGAAGGAGGAAAGAACAGGAGGCTAAGTGGCTCTTGGGTCCCCCCCAAAAACAAAATGGCCTCTCGGGATCATCCAGGGGCCAGCAGCCATACTTAGGTGCCGGGGTCACCCGCTCCAGTTGCAGGGGATACCAGCTGGAGAGACACCCCTCTGCTCCTCTCAGAACCTGCTAGCTGGGACAAGCCTGGGTATCTGGGATAACACTGCCTCCCCCAGACCCCTTCAGCGGCTGCAGATCTCACCACAGAGATGTTGGCCAGTCCCATTGAGGGCGTGGCCCCAGCACTGCACACTGCTTCCTCTCCGTGGCACACAGACATGGCTGCGGTCAGGCTGGATGGCCGCGTGGCCCCCTTGATGTCCGTCAAGCCCTTGCCCCAGGCGGCCGCAGCTACCAGCCAGAAGAAGGTGAAGGAGACAGTCACACAGAAGTCCTGGGAGGAGTAGAGGGACAGGAAATATACTCAGAAAGGCCCCCCTGATTGTCTACTTCTCTTCCTCTGGCTATAAGGCACTGGGATCCTGCGGTGCTAGGACAGCTACCTCTTGCCGTCCTACCCAACATCTGGAGCCTCAGGGAGCCCAAGTCATCTTAAGGAATCTGTTCACTGCCACCCAAGGAACACTGCCACCCAGGGCTACTCCCGCCCGGTCCCTCAGAACTGAATTCAGGCAACAATGTATCAAGGCACCTGCTGGTCACTGCCACCCCCAAACCCAGGTGGCCTAAACCCCCACTCTCGACTTCAAGCCTTTTCTTCGATCACCATTGCTCAGCTACAGTTGGTGGCAGAGTGAGAGCAGACTGCAGGAGACAAATGGGGTCCTCTAAGTTACCCTTTCACCTTGCATGCCTGGGATAGGGAAATGGTAGAGGCGGGAGAATGTTAATGATGGCTAACACCCACTGAAGCTAACTAGATACCAGATATTTACATGCATTTTCTTTTTTTTATTATTTTTAAATTTTTTTAGAGTTTTTTAAATTAACATATAATGTACTACTTGCTTCGGGGGTACAGGTCTGTGAATCATCAATATTACGCAATTCACAGCACTCACCATAGCACATACCCTCCCCAATCTCCAAAACCCAGCCACCCTATCCCTCCCCTCCCACCCCCTAGCAACCAGCAACCCTCAGTTTGTTTCCTGGGATTAAAAGTCTCTTATGGTTTCTCTCCCTCCCCGGTCCCATCTTGTTTCATTTTTTCCCTCCCTACCCACCATGACCTCTCACCCTGCTTCTTAAATTCCTCATATCAGAGAGAGCACATGATAATTGTCTTTCTCTGATTGACTTATTTCGCTTAGCATAATCCTTTCTAATTCCACCCATGTCATTGCAAATGGCAGGATTTCAGGTTTTTGATGGCTGCATAGTATTCCATTGTGTATATATACCACATCTTCTTTATCCATTCATCTGTTGATGGACATCTAGGCTCTTTCCATAGTACATGCATTTTCACTTAACCCCCCACACACGCTATGAGATAGGTATTCTTTTATCCTTATTTTATATTGAGAAAGCTCAGTAGAAGTGACTTGTCCAAGAGCACACATCTAGTAAAGGACTGTCCTGGAATCTGAACCCAGGTAGTCTGGCTCCAGGGCCCACTTCTTGATGCTATTATGCCATCTGTGAGCACAGCAAGTGATGGGGGCCTGGTAGAAGCAGAGTCCTCAGAGCTGTGGGAGTCACAGAACCTGAAGGGGATGAACAGCAAAGAGCTGGCAGGGAGACCCACAGGTTCCACACAGGGGTGTCCTCCCTCCTCAATGTGACATCAGTCCCAGAAGGCGCATCTCCTCAGTTTCTCCACCCCATCCCATCTGGCCGATGTGCACTCACCACCAGTGGGAAGCGCTTGTTCTCTGTGTAGAGGTTGTGGAAGCGCAGGTAGAGGACTAGCGCAGCCATGGTGTAGAAGAAGGAGAAGATGCCCAGGGTCACAAAGAACTCGGCAGGAGCAGAGAAATCCCCCATCAGGTGCATGGTCTTGGAGGTGGAGTCATCATCACAGAGGGGCATCTCATACTGGACCCGGTTCAACCTGCAGGGGGCAAGGGGTGCCATCCTGAGCTCGGGGCAATCCTCTCCCTGTGGAGGTAGGGGACCAGCCCGAGCTGGGAGTCATTATGGGCTGCGTCTCGCCCTGAGACTCTTACAGAGCCAAGGGAGGGGCCTGGGGGGAGGAATGTTTCTAGAGGCAACCTTGCAGTCAAGACAGGAACATCCCCAGAAATCTGGTCCAACTCTATCTCCCATTCAGCCGCTACCCATCCCTCATCTACCTCGCTCAGATACAGAGACTGTGTATTTCCACGTGTCTCCAGGGCCCTTTAGGTCGCAACCACAATATATATACAGTGCCATCTATTTCTAGTAGCCAAACCACCAGGGAGATCGGCTTCATTTTGCCCCTGTACAGGTCCACAGTGGCCAGGTTAGGGTTGGACTTGCCCATTCTCAGGCCTTATTTAGCATCCCTCCCCCATGAGACTATATGGGACCAAAAAGGACAGGGGAAAAAACAAAAAAACAAACACCCTTTTATATATGAGAGACAGTTAACTTAAATTGACTATTGGTACTAAAAATTTCTGAGAAGGCAAGCCCTGCCCCCAGTTCTCTCTGAGCAGTTGGGACTCCACTCCATAGGCTCTTAAATAGCCAGGAAAGAGTCTTCTTTTCTACCTCCTGGTCAAGGTGTACCTCCTTAGATTCTAGGGTACTAGGTGAGCACCCCACATGAACTTTTTGGATCTAAATACTAACAAGCTCCCTAACCTTCAAGGCAAGGAGAAGGTCACTGAAGGTCAGAGAGACCTGCCCAATTAGCCTCCATCCCAAACTGCATGAGTTCTTTCTGTAGGAACTCTTGTTCCCTGCTACTGGTTATCTATGGACTGGGATGTTATTATAACAATGACCTTCTGAGTTTCCCTGATATTTTTCTATGGTTAGTGCGTCTGAAATTCCTAAAGGATGAGAAGGACCCAAGTCTTGTAGTTCTATTTGAACCTGGCGTGGTTCAGTAGAAGGTCATTCATTAGGCTTCTGGAGGAGGAAGAGACCAAGCAGGTCCTGTTAAACCAGCGAGGCAGGCTGTGTGGGGTCAGAATCAATTCCTGCTCACCTGAAGGGATAGCCGAACAAAACAATGATGGAGCTCACATCCTTGGCTTCGTTGTTGCAGCGAACTGTTGCTCCTGTCTCCCCGCTGTAGGAGCCGCAGGACCCGAAGGCGAAAATAGCAAAGAGCTGAGGGAGAGGGAAGGCCCTTTGAGAGTCGGAAGGCCTCAGCTGGCCAAGGAATATCTCCTCAGAACCACCTTCTGACTCTCAGCAGGTGCGGTTACAGGGGCGGGAAGGATTTCCTTTAATCAAGCCCCTCCTAGGAAGGGACTCATGGCTTCCCTTGGCCTTCCGGCCTCAGGTTGCTTTGCTCACTGCACCTGAGTGCAGACAAAATAGCTCAATGAATGAGGTTAATTTGGAGTGGGGTCCAGAAGGGAGACGTAGAGAGAACAAATCTCACCAGATGTGACAGGTAACCTCCTTAAGATGATGACGAACTCAAAGCTATTCAGGCTTTTGGAAATGTCTTGCATAAAGCTAAACCTGAATTTCTTCCCCAGGGGAGAGACACCCCAGAAATAGATTCCTCTGTGCCACCTGGGATCAGGCATGTGTTGAATTCCTTCCATTTCTCCTTTGGATCTGTCGTTGAATCTTGTCACTGCGTCACTACCTTCCAGTGGCTTCCTGCCTCACTGGAGGTATAGCTAGAAGGGACAAATTCTGCCAAGCCTTCAGAGAGGAGCTAGGCAGGGAGCTATCGCATGCTCTGCCAGTCTAACTCCTCCTCCCCCAGAGGTTCTTTTCCTCACGGCCAGAGCACAGCCAGAGCCACGTCTCTGCTGACCGTCCTGGCTCAAGCCCAGAGGAAAGTACCTTCCACTTGCCTTATCAGCCTCCACTCACTCCCCAGTGGTGTTTCCCTTTGTAATCTGTTGAGGCTGCCGTCACTCAGTGTTAAGAACCAGGGGCACTTCAGATCACTTGAATTGCTTTCCTCTCCACTTTTCATCACGTTTTACTAAACCTCCTGTCTTGAATGAGATGAAATTTCCTTACCCTATGGTTTTCAAATTTCTTTCTGGGAAAACACACTGATTAGAAAAGGAGGCGAGAAGCTTGACTCTCTAAATGTCCCACATCATTGGTCCAGGTCCCATCTCCTGTGCACTTACCTCGTACAGGCTTGTACATGATGGAATCATTCTGAGTAAGCACAGAGCTTATCCTGCTAATGATTTTTTCTGTGTGTTTCCCCGTGTCTTGGTGTCTTGGACATTAAGCACCAAGAAGACAGCTCATCTACGTCCCAGGCTTGCACCCAGCGTTTAGAATAGAGCTGTGTGCATGTGATTTTCCTAATGCTTCCGAGTGTTGTGGAGTGAGAAGAGGCCTAGGTTAGGAGTTAGGAAATCTGGGTTCTAGCCCGGGTCCGGTCACTCAGCAGCCAGGTGAACTCTAATAAAGGGCTCCGCTCTCTGAGTCTCCGTTTTCTCATCTGTACAAGGAGGGGTTTGGAGCAGGCAGTCGAGAGGCCCTGCTCTCACAGGACGAGGGTAATGCTGTCAGTGTGCTCTTGGCTGTGCTGGCCAGCAGCTGTGCTCTGCCCCTGGGTAGTGCCCGGCGCCACTGCCCCACCTCGCATCGCCCGGCCTGGCAGAGCTTCTCTGTGCTGGAGCCATTGACCCCTCTCTAAAGGTCACAGTGAACACCTCTCTGTTTCCAGGAGGTTTAGTTCAGACAGATGAGAATTGTCTCCATTTTTAAAAAACATCAGGAAAGGAGAGAGCGTCACTCTCTCCAGGACCTGAATAACTTCCTCATCTGGCTTAATTTACAGAGGCTGAAGTGGAGCCCTGTTGGCTCCTGTAGACAGAGCTGAAAAGAAGTTGCCCAAAGGCTCAGCCTCATTACCCCATAAAGACCCCAGCCTCCTCACTGGTGTAACAATGGCCTCTCTCACTCTTCCTCAGGAATTCCCGAATTTTTGTCAGCTCTGTGAGCCTCTTACGGGTTTCTTTATTCCTCTTAGCTTCTGGACCTCAGAAGTGGACACACAATTAGGGTGTCCCATTCTAGGAAGGGGAGCACAGTTGGATATATTTTTACCCATCAGCAGTTAACTCTATCTAGGTCCCCTAAGAAAATAGGTATTCCTAACTTTGGGCAATGAATGGTCAGTTGCGGAGCCTTCTCTTCACCAGCACTTCCTTGACAGGCACATCTACAAAAAGATGATACTTACTGAGCACCTACTGTGTACCAGGCACTGTTCTAGGCACTATCATTTAGTAGTGAACAGAAGAGAAAAATCTCTGTCTTTGTGGAACTCATGCTCTAGGGCTGCTTTATCCACCACCGTAGCCAGTAGCCAAGTTGTTGCTATTCACATTCAAACTCATTAAAATTACATAAAGTTAAAAATTCAGATGCTCCGTCACACTAGCCACATTCCAAGGGCAACATTTTAATAGCCACGTGGGGCTAGCAGGTACCATACTGGACAACGCAGACCATAGAACTTCACTGTCATTGTCCAAAGTTCTGTTACAGCTAGATGATAACCTTGAAGTTCTTAAAATCCTGAGCCCTGTTCTGTGATTCCTCCAAGAGTGAAATATACCACAAGAGCTTTAGTACTAGCTGTATCCTCTTCTCTGCTGATTCTCTGAAAGTCAGGACTCCCTAGCCACCTTACACAGCTCTTTATCAATCAGAATATATAATTAAATCTGAACATCATACAGCCATATGATGCCAGAAAACATAAAGTTTGCTAGGTAAGTGGACAAAGGGAAAAATCTGAGAGGAACCTCACAGGTTCACAGGACAGCAGAGCAAAAAAGATCTCAGACGGGGGCGCCTGGGTGGCTCAGCTGGTTAAGCAGCTGCCTTCAGCTCAGGTCATGATCCCAGGGTCCTGGGACTGAGCCCCATGTCAGGATCCTTGCCCAGTGGGGCGCCTGCTTTTCCCTCTACTCCTTTCCCCCCTGTTTGTGCTCTCTCACACATGCTTGCTCTCTCTCTGGCCAATAAATAAATAAAATCTTTATTAAAAAAAAGATCTCGGGGCGCCTGGGTGGCTCAGTGGATTAAGCCGCTGCCTTCGGCTCAGGTCATGATCTCGGGGTCCTGGGATCGAGCCCCGCATCAGGCTCTCTGCTCCGTGGGGAGCCTGCTTCCTCCTCTCTCTCTCTGCCTGCCTCTCTGCCTACTTGTGATCTCTCTCTGTCAAATAAATAAATAAAAATCTTTAAAAAAAAAAAAAAGATCTCAGAGATTATTAAGCCCAATGGTCTCATTTCACAGAGGTGGAAATTAAAGTCCCAAAAGATCAATTGACTCTCCCAAGGTCCCATTTAGCCATTGTGAGAGCCAACCTTGGAATTCAAATCTCCTGATTCCCTGTCCAGTGCTCTTTCTACTTCATTCATTCATTAATCAACAGTTACTGACTATCCCCTGTGTGCCAAGTGCTGGTGACACAAAGATGAATAAGACCTGGTACCTTCTCTTTCAAGTTTATGACAAGGAAAAAAGTGTCATGTTCAAACAAAATAAAATTCTGCATCACAAAGTTATTAAGGCTAAAAGAGAGAGAGAGAGAGAGAGATGTCTCTTATGTTCAGCAAAGATTATAAGGAGGCAGGGAGTAGCTCTGTACTTGGGATGCAGGAGCAGAGAAAGACACACTGACCCGGCCCCCTCGACATTTTGGCACCAGATTTGCCTTCTTCCCTAAATGTGCCAGGAGACTGAGGCACAGGGAAGAGCAGGAAAGAACTGAAACCATCCATGTCACCAAATACGAGGATCTGAATTGAGCAAACTGCTCAAAAAGAACAGGAACCAAGGAGAAATGGAGTCCCTGAGCTGGGGATGGGTTGGGGGGGTAGGGAGGAATCTCTTAAGTTCTGATGCCAACCAGCCTTCCTCCTCCTGGTCCCGTATTGCTGGGAACACGTTGGTCATAGGCTGCTCTCCACACCCTCCTCCTCCCGTCTCTGCTTCTCTTTGGGAAAGGTGTCAGAATAACCTCACCAGTTTGGTGCCAACTTGCTTGATGGTGATGATCCGCTGAGAACACTCCCATCCCCAGTTAGTGCAGGGCACAAGGAAGACAAGTTCTTCCCCTACTCCCACCTCTACAGTCATCTCATTGGTTTTATGGACTCTGATGGGATTCTTTCACATTCCCCACACCAACTGAAATAGTTTATTTTCATTACAGAGTCCCCCAGAGCCAAGCAAGTGGTTTTGGCACCTCAAAGGTGAATTACTGATCAGGGGCACACCCAGTTGATGATAATATGACTTATTATGGGAACAGTGACTGAGTAATTCAGGAGATTCTTTTGTGCCTTACCCTCAAAGTGAGGATTTGGCAGTGACATTTGAGTAATCTAACCAAAGGACAAGTCTAGCTGACAGACTGCATAAAGAAGAAATTTAAGGGAGAGGGGAGGTTTAGGAGCGGGAGGAAGGGGAACCAACACTCACTGAATAACTTCTGAGTTGCTTGGACTGAATGCTTAGATGCTTCATAGAAATCACCTCCTATAATCCTCCAGTAAACCCATAAGATAGATCGTACCCTCACTTACATATATGAAACCAAGGCCCACTAAGATTTTGTTACTTACCCTAGGTACCCTAGATTCTACAACTAGAAAGCAGAGGAGACTCAGTTTAAACCAAAGCCCATCAACCTCAGAATCTGCCATTTTTTTTTAAGGAAACCAGTTCTTTAATAATTGGTCTAAACCCATGTTATTTTGCTAGCTTTGTGAAGACTTAGTGAGACTCCAGAATTGGAATTGAGGTGAGATGAATTTCTGAATTTAAAAAAAAGATACTCTAAGCCAAGCTCCTGACTAATAAAAGTCTAACATTGCTTTCTTCTTACCAGGATTCCAGCAAAATTATTTTTGGATAACAAACAATGACAACAAAAGTTTTCAAGCATCATTAGGATAAATGCAAGACCTGTGTGTTCTTTTTTTCCCTTTCCAGCCCAGGAGCATTTGAGCCCCCAAGCAGGAAATGAGTGAGAACCCCAAAGGACATCTTCACTGTAATTTCTGGTGCTGGTTCCTGTGCTCATTTACAGGAGCTCATCCTGCAGAAATTCAGGGCCAGTGAAACTCACGCTCTGAATTCAGGCTGCCGGGATGGAAGTAAAAGCAAATTATGTCTCCCTTTGATGCTGTCCTTCCCACGAAAGCAGAGTTCAGAATCTAGCCCTGGGCCCCCGGATTTAGCACTATGAGAGAAAGGCATCACCCTCTCTAAGAAGTTGAGGATCATAAAAGTCAAATGGGTCTTAACTCTTAGGGATCAGTGCTGACCCTGGGAGGAGACTGGATATTTTCCTAGGCATTGCTTTGTGCAGCCTATATAGAAATGAGGTATTGTGGATGGGGAGGGGGGTGGCACTGAGAAAAGTATAGAAGGATTGAAGATGGAAGGATTTCAGAATCCCCCCCCCCCCAAAAAAGGATGATTCCATGGTCTAGTATATGTGCTGCCGAAGCGAGCACGGATGATTCCATGGTCTAATAACTTCATTGTTTCCCTTATCCCTTGACAGTCTTTCTCAAATTTCCCCTAGATCTATTTGTCTAGTTTAATGATAAAATTGTACTCTTACATTTCAGGTTCTGCTCCTCATAATGGCTCCCTAGTTCTGGATGGCAGTCACAAGGAGCCTTAATAACATTCTTATACGGCCACCACTGGTATTCAAGTGGTGGATCAGAACAGGGAAGTGGGGGCTGTGTGTGTGTGAAATTGCTCAGTCAGCAGTCCATCCAACTGCTCTTGAGGCAGTAGGGAGGGTGAAAAGTCCCCACCAGGTCTCAGAGTTTGCACTCCAGAGCTCCTTGCTTGGCCTATAGCCCCAGTCAAGTTCTCAGATATCTGGAGATAACCCCAAATGCACTATTGCCCCTGAATTCCAGGTCTGATGATTCCCATCCAAACGATGATTTAGGAATCGGTGACATGGTGCTCACTCTTGTCTCCTGTGAGTTAAAAGCCTTCTAGAACTCAATCTTCCTCAGTCTTAATGGTAACTTATTTGTTAGCTGAATTCTGTGCTGGAAGCACATTAATTAAGTTATTCACACACCATTTGGTGTGTAGATTGTCTAACTTAAATCTCCTCTGTTATAGTGCACTAAATGCTCCCAACAAGTTTTCATGATTTGGAAGGGTGACTACACCTTCCCCCATTCCTAACTCACACTCAGGAAGCCTTGGCACTGGTAAGGACAGAGAATATACTAATATCTCAAAGTACCAGTGAGGTAAGGAGATATATTTCCCATCGACCATTACAGAGGAAACTGAGGCTATAGGCAAGTGATTTCTTCAAGGTCACAGGGTGAGCCTAATGAAGGGCAATATTCTGGCATACCGGGCCATTTAGAACAGAAGAGGACCCTGGGGATGGTGTGATCAACAGTTAACTAATTTTGGAAACTGAGGTCCAAAGAAGTGACTTGCCCAAGGTCACAAAGCTGGAAAAGGCAGGTCCACATCTGAAACCCAGAGCCCCAGCTTCCCTACTCAATGTTTTATCTTATTCTACAAGCCACATTTTGGCCACAGTGTGATTTTTATTGTCTTAATATTTTTTTTCTTTTATTTACTCTTAGTGCCCTAGACTTCATTCATTCATTCATTCACACTTTCACACAGTCACAAGAACCCAGATCACTCTAGTGACCTCAACAGGACAATTGCCAGCCAGGACCCTGTTTCTGGAGCCCACCTTCAAGATCAGCCAGGTCCCAGTGGGTTGGGGGGCAGGATGTTTTCCATCGCACTCCTCCTCTCCTCTGCCCTCCGTAGCTTTCCTCGTCCTCCTTGTCCTCCTCCCCCCTCCCGCCACCGAGGAGTGGTATGTGCAGGATCAGAGTTCTGGAAAGGTTACACCCGGGTTCTGTCGCCCGGGTGAAATGTGAGCGCCCTGGGCAAGGGCTTCTTGCACATAGAAGGACCGAATCCCGGGCTCCGCATGCCTTGCTCCTCGCTCTCCAGCCAC
The DNA here is from genome assembly GCF_922984935.1 of Meles meles. NCBI lineage: Eukaryota > Metazoa > Chordata > Mammalia > Carnivora > Mustelidae > Meles > Meles meles. The sequence continues at coordinate 121,992,386 of NC_060066.1, forward strand.
CAAGTGCTGGAGAAGCAGCCCCAGCCCGCCCCTCCCCCGCCCACCTGTCGCCGCCCCCCACCCTTCCGTTACGGCGGGCCGCAGCACCTCCCCGCCCCCCACTCCGGCCACATTGCTTCGGGTCAGCGTCACAGCCCAGACTCCCGAAATAGCCTGCAGCTAGAGCGTCGACTCACCCACTGGAGAACTTTGATGAAGCCCAGCGGCTCCTCCAGCCGCTGCCAGCGCAACCCCATCAGCAGGCGGTCCACCTGCGGAGACAGGGCCGGCGGAGGGTCAGGGCGGTGGGGGACCCAGGAAAGCGCTGGTCCTCCTCCCACTCACATTCGGGGGAGGGGGCGGAGTAAGGGTCCGGCCTGACCCCCAGGTGGAGAAGGGGTGGTAAGACAGCCCCAGGGGCGCGCGGGTAGTACCTGCTGGCGGGGCGACTTGTCCGCCGCGCGACTCGAGCCCTCCGTCGAAGACATGCTGGCAGAGCGGGGCCGGGGCGCAGCGCCGGGGCTCGGCTCCCTGGCCGGGAGGCTGCGGGTACCGCGGTGGGACGAGGGGCTGCTGACCGGCCGCGGGGGCAGCGAGCTGTGCGGGAGCGCGGGCGGCCGTCGGAGGCCGGGGCTCCAGACTGGCTGGGCTGATGGCGGGGGCGCTGCAGCTGGCGCTCCCCGAGGCCGGGACCGCCGCTCTGCCTCTCCGGCTGCAGAAAGCCCCCGAGTCCGATTCAAACTTCTGTCAAACTCGCGAGCGCACTTGGCAGCCGAGTCACGTGGCGTGCGCTCGCGAACCCTCCTCCCGCCCCCTCTGCCCCGGGTCTGCCCGCAGTGCGCCTTAAAGGGACCTGTGGCCTCCGCGGACAGTTCGGCCGCGAGGGGGCTCAAGTTCCCGGCCAGAAGCCTCCCGGGCCAGTCTCAAGCCCTACACCGCAGCCGCTCCAAGTCGCGGCCGAAGTAGGAACCAGCCTGGACGCACCGCCGTTCCCTAGTTCATCTTTCCCCTTTGGCCTGGATTTGGGGCCGCTCTGGGCCGTTTTTCTCTTCTTCCGCACCACAGTATCCAGAACCTACACCATTTTCACAAAGCATGATCAGCATTGATACAAGATTCTGAACCTTATGGTTAACAAACTACTTCCAAAAAGCTCCGAGATCCCCTGCAGAGGGGAAGGGCAATAGAACAGAAATTGCTCACTTTTTATTCCGTCTAGTTAGGTGTTGGTTTAATTTCTTTTTAACAAAAGATATTCGTAAATTGGTGACAAAAACTATTAATCCTTAGAAAGTATAAATTCATTCTCCTTTATAATAGACATCACCATTTAAATGAGAGTGAAAAACAGTCTTTGAGGAATAGGGGGCTTGGAGAATATTTGCATTGAAAAGTTGGCATTGTTGTGTTATGATTGACCTTAAATCGATCCCTAATTTTCAAAAAAGTGTTTGGCAGGAGCCCTGAGTGGCCAGTCATGAATATTACACGTTCGGTTTACTTCACTGTAAATAGTGAAAGGTTAAGTTATTCGGCCAAGGTCACTAAGTGAGCCAGGGGGTGGCGGCCAGGACAAAACCTGCCTGTGCCTCTGAAGAATTTACTTCTAAGTATGTATCCTTCCCCTCACAAAGTCATTATTGGAGGTCCCCTCTGATACTTTAGAATGACTACTTTTGGAACAAACATTTAGCTATTATTAAAACAATTCAATCCCCCATTGAGTAAGTGCCTTACCAAGCAAGGTTCGGGCAGGAGGGCGTGGCTGGACTTGAAGGAAACTTCTCCAGCATATTTCCATGCAAATCTGGACGAAATAAGAAACAACAGAGTTCCAGATCCAGTTTTTAACAAATCTTTCTGCAGTTTTAGTTCCTTAACTGTAGAATTGGAATAATAATAATATTAACTGCCCTACTTACTGCATAAGGATTAAGTGGTGTGATGTGTAAATGCCCACACTATACAAATATGAACTATTTATTACTAATGTTTATAATAATATGCATACAGAATATAACACCATCAGAAAATTCAGAATAATACAGCAAAAATCCCACACATCTACCAAGTAGCCTTACTAAATTTTATAAATTTTAACACTTTTCCTTCTTTGCCTCAAACCCATTCTTTTTTTTTTTTTTTAAAGACTTTACCTATTTATTTGACAGAGAGAGAGAGCACAAGCAGGCAGAGAGGCAGGCAGAGGCAGAGAGAGAAGCAGGCTCCCCACCGAGCAAGGAGCCCGACGCGGGGCTCGATCCCAGGACCCTTGGATCATGACCCGAGCGGAAGGCAGCGGCCCAACCCACTGAGCCACCCAGGCGCCCCTCAAACCCATTCTTTAACAACAACAACAACAAAAGGCATATAAAAACAAAGCCCTGTGTGTTCTGATATCATTCTCTCCTTTCTCCCCGGAAGTAACCACTATCCTATCCTCTATTTTTTTATCAACTTCATACATATTTTAATACTTGTACTGTAGAATGACTGTATCTGCAAACAATAAATTAAAATTCACCAGACTTACTATTGTTTTTCACATGATTTTAAATTTTATCTAAATAATGGGTTTTAGGTAACCTTCTTTAACTTGTGGGTTTGTTTGTTGTTTTTTAATTTTTTTTATACTCGGTGGTGATTTACAAGAGTCATCTGGCCAGATGTGTGTATCTTTAGTCCCTTCATTTTAACTATAGATAATTCCACAACATACATATACCACTATGTTATTCTCATATTGATGGGCATTAAGGTGATTTCCAAATATATACTTTTACAAACAGTGTTGCATTGAATGTATACATATGTCCATAGTCTCCACACAGTCCTGAATTTCCAACTTTCTTTCTTTTTTTCCCCCTTAAACACAAATCCTGGTAAAAAACAAATTTTTAAGTCATGACCCATTGTATAAAATGAAACAAATGTTTCATAAACCATTTTCATTATTTCTATTACATTCCATTAAAAAAAATCAGGCCATCTGGAGGCCAATCTAGGTTTTGTCTAAATTTGCCTAAAATTTATATAATTTGGGGGTCCCCTGTAGAAAAAGGATATACAATTATGAATACAAAATTAGTAACCAGGTCTTGAAAGAAGACTTTGCAAGTGAGGGAGCCTGAAGCTTAACCACCATTAGTTTCAAGTAAACACGCCTCTAGGAGTCACACTAGGTTGCTTTAATGGTTCACTAACAATGGGTCTTTACCAGCAGTTTGATGAACATTGCTCTATACCTAAAAGTGAACCGGCTAGGACAGAAGACTCGAACATTTCAACTTTGAATTTTTTTTTTAAAGATTTTTATTTATTTATTTGACAGATGGAGATCACAAGTAGGCAGAGAAGCAGGCAGAGAGAGAGGAGGAAGCAGGCGCGAGGCTCGATCCAAGGACCCTTGGATCATGACCCGAGCTGAAGGCAGAGGCTTTAACCCACTGAGCCACCCAGGCGCCTCTTCACCTTTGAATTTTGATAAATGTCTGTACCCATGAAACCACCGCCACGAGACAGATATAGAATATTTCTATCATTCCAAATAACTCCCTCTTGCCCTTTTGTAATCAATCCCCCAGCGATTACTGATCTGCTCTCTGTCATCATAATTTAATTTTGCTTTTTTCTAGAATTGCAAATGAGTGGAAGTATGCACTATGTACTCTTTTGTGACTGGCTTTTTTCACCCAGCCTAGTTTTTGAGATTAATCTATATTGTTGTACTTATCAGTGGTTTGCTCCTTTTTGTTGCTGAGTAGTAGTCCATCATATTATGAAATATGATCCATAACTGTGTATCTATTCAACTGCCGAAGTACATTTAGGTAGTTTCTTTTCTTTTCTTTTCTCGCTATTATGACTAGACCTGGCACAAACATTCATGTACAGATTTTTGAGTGAATGTAAGTATTTATCTCTAGGGTAAATACCCAGAAGTGAGATTTCTGGGTTATATGTAAATACATGTGTTTAACTTTATACAAAAGTACCAAACTATTTTCAAGAGTGGCTGTTTCTTATTTATTTATTTTATTTTGTTTTATTTGACAGACAGCAATCTCAAGTAGGCAGAGAGGCAGGAGGAAGCAGTCTCCCTGCCAAGCAGAAAGCCCCATGCAGGGCTCAATCCCAGGATGCTGGGATCATGACCTGAGCTGAAGGCAGAGGCTTTAACCCACTGAACCACCCAGGTGCCCCAAGAGTGGCTGTTTCATTTTGCTTTCCCATCAACAATGTATTCCAGTTGCTTTACATCTTCTCCAGCACTTGGTATTATTAGTTGTTTCGGTTTTTTTGTTTTGTTTGGGTTGGGTTGAGGTTTTTTTTTGGTGGGGGAGGGGGTTGTTCGCTTGTTTGTTATTTTAACCATTCTGAAAGGTATGTAGTGGTATCTTTTTGTGGTTTTAATTTAACCCTAATGGCTAATGATGTAGAGCATCTTTTAATGTGCTTATTTGCCATCTGTGTATCTGTTCAGGTCTTTTGCCCGTTTTTAAATTGGGCTGAGTTTTGAGAATTCTTTATATATTCTGAATATAAGTCCTTTGTTGAATATGTGATTTACAAATACTTTCTCCCAATCTGTAGTTCGTCTTTTTCATTCTTTTAATTGTCTTTTGCAGAACAAAGTTTTACATTTTGGTGAAGTCTATTTCACTATTTTTTTAAATGGCTCATGCTTTTGGCATCATGTTTAATCACTCTCTGCTTAACCTTAGATCACAAATATTTTCTCCTTTGTTTTATTCTAAATGTTTTATAATTTTATTTTTGAGTTATTTTTTGTATAAGGTATGGGTTATTATTATATTTTTTGACATGTAGATATCCGGGTGTTCTAACACCAGTTTTTGAACACACTATTCTTTCTCCATTTAATTGCTTTTGCACTTTTGTTTAAGAAAAAAATCAAGGGGGCCACCTGGGTGGCTCAGTGGGTTAAGCTTCTGCCTTCGGCTCAGGTCATGATCTCAGGGTCCTGGGATCAAGCCCCGCATCGGGCTCTCTGCTCATCGGGGAGCCTGCTTCCCCCTCTCTCTGCCTGCCTCTCTGCCTACTTGTGATCTTTCTCTCTGTCAAATAAATAAATAAAAATCTTTTTAAAAAATCAATTGGCCATATTTGTGTGAGTCTATTTCTGGACTTTCTATTTAATCTATGTGTCTGTACTTTTGCCAATACCACATTGGCTCAGATACTGTAGTTTTCTAGTAAATCTTAAAATAGGCTAAAATGATTCCTCCAACTTTGGTCTTCTTCAAAATTGTTTTAGTTATCTAGTTCCTTTGACTTTCAAAATAAATTTTAGAATCAGTTTGTCTATATCTACAAAACAATTCTGCGGGGCGCCTGGGTGGCTCAGTGGGTTAAGCTGCTGCCTTTGGCTCAGGTCATGATCTCAGGGTCCTGGGATCGAGTCCCGCATCGGGCTCTCTGCTCAGCAGGGAGCCTGCTTCTCCCTCTCTCTCTCTCTCTCTCCCTGCCTCTCTGCCTACTTGTGATCTCTCTCTGCCAAATAAATGAATGAAGTCTTAAAAAAAAAAAAAAAAAAATTCTGCTGGGATATTGATTAGAATTGCATTAAATCTATAGATCAATTTAGACAAAATTGACATCATTACTATGTTGCATTTTCTAGCCCATGAACAGAGAATGCCTCTCCATTTATTTAGGTCTTATTTGATTTCTGTATCAGCACTGGCAGTTTTAAGCACACAGCATTCATGTACATGTTTTGGTAGACTTATACCTAAATATTTAATTTTTTGGAGCCACTATAAATGGTATTTTTTTTTAAAGATTTTATTTATTTATTTGACAGGGAGAGAGGTCACAAGTAGGCAGAGAGGCAGGCAGAGAGAGAGGAGGAAGCAGGCTCCCTGCAGAGCAGAGAGCCCGATGCGGGGCTCGATCCCAGGACCCTGAGATCATGACCTGAGCCGAAGGCAGCGGCTTAATCCACTGAGCCACCCAGGCGCCCCTAAATGATATTTTTTTTTTTAAAGATTTTATTTATTTATTTGACAGACAGAGATCACAAGTAGGCAGAGAGACAGGCATGGGGGAGGGGAGCAGGCTCCCTGCTGAGCAGAGAGCTCCATGCAGGGCTCGATCCTAGGACCATGGCATCATGACCTGAGCTGAAGGCAGAGGGTTTAACCCATTGAACCACCCAGGCGCCCCTAAATGGTATTATTTTAAATTCAAGTTTCCATTTGGCAATTTCTAGAAACTTGTATTTTTCTATTGACCTAGTATCCTGTGAGATTTCTAAACTCGTGTTTTAGTTCTGTGAGTTTTTGTAGACTCCTTTGGGTTTGTTATATAGACAATTATGTTGTCTGCAAATTGGGGCAGTTTTCTTTCTCATTTTACAACATGAATGCCTTTTATTTTTTTTCCTTGCCTTAGTGCACTGGCTAAGACTTCTAGTAACGTTGAACATGTGTGGTAAGAGTGCCTCATTCCTCTTAGGAGAAACTGTTCAGTTTTTCACCATTTAGTATGATGTTACCTCTAGGTAATATACAGATTCTTCTTATCAAGTTAAAGATGTTCCTCTCTATTCCCAGTTTGCTGAAAGTTTTTATCATGAATGGATGTTGAATTTTGTCAAATATTTTTTCTGTATCAATAACAATCCTGAACTTTTTCTTCTTTGGATTATTAGTATGGCAGATCAAATTGATATATTTTTTTAAAATATTTAAAGATCTACAATTTAAAAATATACTATAATTACAATATAAAGTACATAATTTTTATTTATTTTTATTATTTTTTGAAGATTTTATTTTTTATTTGACAGAGAGAGACACAGCGAGAGAGGCAACAAAAGCAGGGGGAGTGGGAGAGGGAGAAGCAGGCTTTCCGCTGAGCAGGGAGCCCAATATCGGGCTCTATACCTGCACCCTGGGATAGATGACCTGAGCTGAAGGCAGATGCTTAATGACTGAGCTACCCAGGCACCACAAGTACATAATTTTTAAAGATACATATATCTCCCAGTCCTTGCCTTGTCTCTCTCTATATATAACTACACTGTACTTTTAGGACAGTTTTAGGTTCAGAGCAAAACTGGACAGAAAGTGCAGAAAGTTCCCATCTCCCCTCCCCTTCTCCACATATAACCTCTCCCACCATCAACATCCTGAATCAGTACAGTAACTTTATTTTTCACAATCAATGAGTCAACATTGACACATCATTATCAACCAAAGACCATAGTTTACATTGGAGTTTACTTTTCATGTTATATATTCTGTGGGTTTTGACAAATGTATAATGACATATATCCACCCATATAGTATCATACAGAATAATTTCACTGCCCTAAAAATCCCTTATGTTCTATCCATTCATCTCTCGCTCCCCCAACCCTCTGACAACCATTAATCTTCTTACTGCCTGTATAGTCTTGTCTTATCCAGAACACCATATGGTTGGAATCACTCATATGTAACCTCTTCAGTAATAGACCTTAGTAATATACTTCTAAGTTTCCTGTCTTTTCATGGCTTAATAGCTCATTTCTTTTAGTAACAAATGATATCCCATTGTATGGATGTACCACAGTTTATGTATCCATTCACCTATGGAAGGACATTTTGGTTGCTTCCAAGTTTTAGTGATTATGAATAAAGCTACTATAAATGTCCATGTGATAAGATCCCCAATTACCAATTTTGTCAAATAGATCAGTGGATATTTTGATCTTATTTAATTGATCACAAATGTCTTTTATTAATTGAGACACCTTGCAGGAGTTAACTGTAATGTTAAAACAACACGTGTGAGGAAATTTTTCACACCCCAAATGGTGTAGCAATAGTAGACAGTCAGCTGTGGTGTGTTTCTCGAGAAGTCCTTCTCTGACTACATTTGGTTCTTGCATGAGTGCAAGCATACTGTTTGGCTTATTCTATATTGCAGTCCTAACATAAGTCCTGGCAGTCCCATAGTGAGCTTTGAGGCTCTTTTTACCAGGAGGGCTGTTAATATGCACGGTTAGTATGTCAGTAGAGGTGGCTTCCAGGATAAATGACTATGAGGGATGAAATCATCAAGAAGCACTTTTTGTTTGAAGTCCAGCCTTAACACTATCCTAATTATGAGGAATCACTGGCAAATGGGAAAAGACTTGTCTCAAGAGATAAGGGCAACCCCAAGTGTATCATCCAATCTAATCATAAAGAAAGTGGGGCCATCCATTATCTCCATGGGTATAGTCTGGCTTTTAAAGAGTAATTTTGTCATCCCAGCTACACAGAATTGGTCAAGGTGATAGCTGAGTTATACAATTGTTGGGCATCTATTCCATTTCCCAGTTGTTCGAGTAATCATATGCCCATGGGGTCTTGTTATCACCACAGAATAACAAGCAAGGAGATTGTCTATACATGAGCTATTGTGGCAATTTCTCTGAGGTTTTCCTCAAGTTGTCTAACTTAGGCAAACACCATTGAAAGACAATCAGAACTAAAATATCACATCCACAAAGGTGTGTCATTAAAACACAATTTTTCTCTCAATAATAACCCATATTTCCAGAAATAGCCAAGTAAGACTAATTTGTTTGAAAAACAAGTCTAGTTTCAATAAACGGCATAATTATTTACATAAGTTCAGCAAGAATGATTTATCATATAGATCTTTTAGAATCTGCTTTGCTGGAACTTTCATAAGGAATCTCTCTAGGTTAACTTTTAGTAGCTTCCTCAGGCCAGAAGCCCGGCCAACACTTGCCATCAGACATGCCTGCAATGTCCGCAGATTTGGGCATATCCCTCTTCCCGAGGTCCCCAGTATACCCTGAGGTTCCTGCTCCTGTCAGGAGGTGACATTCTTTACCCACCTGGTGAGGCTGCTGGGAATTCTGTAAGCAAGGTATCAGGCCAACAGTTCCAAGGGGCTTTAAGAGTCCTCGTTTCATAAAATCAACCTCAGTTCCTCAAAGCTGTGTGGTCATATCCGAGTCTATGCATTTCTCTCTCAAACATGACATTCCAATCAAAGCCTTGAGAAAATAACCAATATTTCCAACCGTGTCCCCTTGCAAGGAGAACAGATTCTTACTGAATTTATGCAAATGACCATGATCGCCAGGGAAGAAAGAATACTTACTGAGACCTTTTCAATTTCAAAGGGTTCAGGCAGAGAGAAAAGCTAAATGCTTCATTATGTTTACAAGTGAATACTTTATCACATTTCTGTAAGTCATATCTTAAGAGAAGTTTCCTCAATCTGGAAACAAACATTAAAGAACATGAAAGCAAACATTAAAGAACCAGCAGTGTTTCAAACAAAAGTCACAAAACTATTATCATCTTTTCAGTTCCCCTAGTCCCACATTACCAATTCTTGTTTAGTTTGAATGCAGTTTTAGTTCCAGAAATTTTTACCTATTTCAGTTTTAATCTTTAAAGATATTGAATACCTGTATTTGCCCTAAAGTCCTTTTAACGAATCTCCTTGAGGAAGAAACTCACTTTGCAAGAGAATAAGAACAATTATAAAGACAAAAACTCAGAAATGGGCATTGTTAATGATCTGAGTGTTCATTATGATGCAAGTGACAAAGATACTCAGTTATTTTTGTGTCGCATAACACTTTCAATAATCAAAATATTAAGTGATGAGTTTATCTTAAAATATTAAACCTTTATAAATTGTAGATCATCTCTAGAATAGTTAGAACATTTACCCAAATGCAACTGAAGGCTTATCATTTGTTTAACAGTGTTGTCAGAGTAATTTAACATACCAAATAAAAGGCCTAATGAGTCAAAGAGACTTCGTTCATGATTTAAATCTTGGGGAAGTTTGTTAAAACTTTAGAAAGTTTTAAAGCACATGCATAAATAGGATTAGGGATCATCAAAGACTTAATAAAGGAAAAACATAGAACTGGTTTTCTGGGCAGGCAAAGAAAAAATAGCTATTTACATTTTCTTATTAAGAGCATGATGAAGTTCTAGAATACACGTGAGGTTCGGTGGGGCGAAGTCCGGAGCCGATGACCAAGAAAGAATTCTTGCAACATCTTTGGTGCAAAATGGTGGTTTATTAAAGCATGGGGACAGGACCCATGGGCAGGAAGAGCTGCTGCCCTGGGTTGTGAGGGATGGCAGGTTTTGTACCCTGCAGCTGGGGGAAGGTGAGGGAAAGGGAGGTTTCAACGGAGCTTTCATATGCTAAAGAGGGCCTACAAGGTACCGGGATACCTGGTGGTCCTGCGGCCTGATCAATGTTGTCTTTTCCCTTTTGGCAAGCCATTAACATCAAGATAGTTGGGAGATTCCTAAAGAATGTCGCACCCAGGAGTGGTGGGGGTGAGGGGGAGATTGCGAGGTGTCAGCCTTTTGCTTTGTCCTCAGCTAGCCTTCTGCTCCCTCATCAAGCAGACCAATAGTTCAAGAAGACTCTCTCTCTTTATTTAAGATTTTATTTATTTATTTGACAGAAAGAAATCACAACTAGGCAGAGAGGCAGGCAGAGAGAGGGGGGGAAGCAGGCTCCCCACTGAGCAGAGAGCCCGATGCAGGGCTGGATCCCAGGACCCTGGCATCAGGACCTGAGCCCAAGGCAGAAGGCTTAACCCACTGAGCCACCCAAGCACCCCAGAAAACTCTCTTTTGGATAGAGAGAGAATTCCAATCTTATATACTACTGTACTTTTATTTTTTTTTATTTTAAAAGATTTTATTTATTTGACAGAGAGATAGCAAGAGAGGGAACACAAGCAGGGGGAGTGGGAGAGTGAGAAGCAGGCTTTCTACTGAGCAGGGAGCCCCATATGAGGCTCCATCCCAGGACTCTGGGATCCTGACCTGAGCCAAAGGAAGATGCTTATTGAGTGAGCCACCCAGGCACCCCTACCACTGTACCTCTAAAATCCCTTTATTTTAATTTTGGTTCATCCTGACCACACCTAAAATTCCTTTCCAAAGATTTTTCTTCAGAAACCTTGTACAACTTTCTTTTGCATTCAGATTTAGTCACAAGCTATTTTTCTCCAAACAAACATCTTATTTAGGACAAAATTACCTTTTATTTAAAAAAAAAGATTTTATTTATTTATTTGACAGAGACCACAAACAGGCAGAGAGAGAGGAAGGGAAGGAGGCTCCCTGCTGAGCAGAGAGCCCGATGTGGGGCTCCATCCCAGGACCCTGGGATCACAACCTGAGCCAAAGGCAGAGGCTTTAACCCACTGAGCCACCCAGGTGCCCCAAAATTACCTTCTTTTACATTCAACAAAAATGTGTTCCCATTCCTTACATCTTTCTTACATATCTCCTACTTTTCTACATATAGAGTTGCTGAATTTTGCACTCTTAGAAATCTTGGTCTCCAGTGAAGACTAAGTAGTAACCAATTGTGAACTGTCACACCAGAGTTCTTTAGATGGCAAATTTATTGTAAGGGCCTGCTTTATTTATTTATTTATTGTAAGGGCCTGTGAGTCATTTTGTTGTTTATGCAGTAAACTTAGATTGACCCTCCCCCCCCCCCCCGCCCCCCTGAGGAACTTACTTAGAAACAAGTCTGGGAAACCAGTAAAATATGACTGACCAGCCCCTGATAACAGAGCCCATATACCAGGACGTGTCGGGTCAGGGGGAGGTAACAGAGCCCAGAATACAAGGATGAGTCAAGCCAGGTGGAGACATCCAATCAGGAAAACAGCTCCCTAACCACCCAAGAATGTGGGCCCTGCCTTTTGGGCACCAATTCTGACCAGTGTGATAGGCTAGTTCAAATAGCTTCTATAGGGTGAATTGTAATTCAATTGGCCACCTGTGTGTGGCCAGGCTCAACCACATGGCCTTTGCTCTATAAAAGTTAGTCTGTGAGGCTGGGAGGGGTCGCCTCTTTGCAAGAGACAGCCCTGGCCAGTCAGTTTGATTCTCGATGCTTGGCGCGAAATAAAGCTTTGCTTGACCTTCGCTTTATATAAGTCTCACTTCTTTGACCATGGACCCAACATTTATGATGGTTAAGCACAAAGCATGTTTACCAGCCAACTTAAATATTCTTAGTTTCTTTGCAATAAGTAGTCAAAAGCACAAACTTTTGTCTAGTAATCAATGATTAACACCTTATCCTATTTGGAAAGACTTAGATGTCCTATGAATTTAATCCCAAAGACTTTGAAGCTATTTTAACAATTTCCTATGAAAACTTTGATGGGACAATTAACCATCATGTTAGTCGTCTTTTGGCTAACAAATTGCAACAGAGATAACACAAGCTTATTTGACACAGCCATCAAAAAATGAAATCTTGCCATTTGCAATGACATGGATGGATGGAATTAGTATTATACTAATCCTGCTTGCCAAAAACTTGAATTTTGATTCCTGGCCATCATTAAAACTAAACTGTACCTAACAGAAAATCCTATTTCTTACCAGGCAGCAAAAATGAGGAAAAGCTTCTCTTCCTGATCTAAGTTCTCATGAAAGGCATCTTTAAATGTAAAAACATTGTATCTCCATAGGCAACTGCTTTTCCCGAAATGAATCCCTGATTAAAAGGGCATAGTGCGGGGTGCCTGGGTGGCTCAGTGGGTTAAAGCCTCTGCCTTAGGCTCAGGTCATGATCCCAGGGTCTGGGATCAAGCCCAGAATTGGGCTCTCTGCTCAATGGGGAGCCTGTTTCCCTTCCTCTCTCTCTGCCTGCCTCTCTGTCTACTTGTGATCTCTGTCTGTCAAATAAATAAATAAAAATCTTTATTTAAAAAAAAAAAGTCATGGTGACCATCAGAGACTAGAAGGGCCCTACCAAAGGCAAAGTCCCTGAGGTGGGAGAAAGCCATTTCAGAAAAGCCAGTGAACAGAAACCAGAACTGGGTAGGGTTGGTTAAGTATCTGACTTCGCCTTCGAAAAGCTCTTGGGGTACTGGGATTGAGCCCTGTGTCAGGCTCCCTGCTCAGTGGGGAGTCTGCTTGTCTCTCTCTCTCAAATGAATAAATAAAATCTATTTTTGTAATTTTTTAAATTTAATTTTTAAATTTTTTATTAACATATAATGTATATTATATATTATAATATATATTATATAATATATAATGTATAATATAATATATTATTATATATAATGTATATGTATAATATACCTGCCCCAGGGCTACAGGTCTGTGAATCGCCAGGTTTACTCACTTCACAACACTCACCATAGTACATACTCTCCCCAATGTCCATAACCCCACCACCCTCTCCCTACCCCTCTTCCCCGGCAACCTTAGTTTGCTAGGTTTCATTTCTTTTGATGGCTGTATAGTATTCTTTTGTGTGTGTGTGTATATATATACATATATACCACATCTTCTTTATCCATTCATCTGTTGATGGACATCTAGGTTCTTTCCATAGTTTGGCTATTGTAGACATTGCTGCTATAAACATTCGGGTGCACGTGCCCCTTCAGATCATTACATTTGTATCTTTAGGGTAAATACCCAGTAGTGCCATTGCTGGGTCATAGGGTAGCTCTATTTTCAACTTTTTTTTTTTTTAAGATTTTATTTATTTATTTGACAGACAGAGATCACAAGCAGGCAGAGAGGCAGAGAGAGAGAGGAGGAGGAAGCAGGCTCCCTGCCGAGCAGAGAGCCCGATGCGGGGCTCGATCCCAGGACCCCAGGATCATGACCTGAGCCAAAAGCAGAGGCTTTAACCCACTGAGCCACCCAGGCGCCCCTCTATTTTCAACTTTTTGAGGAACCTCCATGCTGTTTCCCAGAATGGTTGCACCAGCTTGCATTCCCACCAACAGTATAGGAGGTTTCCCCTTTCTCCACATCCTTACCAGCATCTCTCATTTCCTGACACGTTAATTTTAGCCATTCTGACTGGTGTGAGGTGGTATCTCATTGTGGTTTTGATTTGTATTTCCCTGATGCCGAGTGATGTGGAGCACGTTTTCATGTGTCTGTTGGCCATCTGGATATTTTCTTTGCAGAAATGTCTGTTCATGTCCTCTTCCCATTTCTTTTTTTTTTTTTTTCTCTTCCCATTTCTTGATTGGACTATTTGTTCTTTGCATATTGAATTTGATAAGTTCTTTATAGATTTTGGATACTAAGCCCTTTATCTGATATGTCATTTGCAAATATCTTCTCCCATTCTGTCAGTTGTCTTTTGGTTTCGTCAACTGTTTCCTTTGCTGTGCAGAAGCTTTTGGTCCTGATGAAGTCCCAATAGTTCATTTTTGCCCTTGCTTCCCTTGCCTTTGACGATGTTTCTGGGAAGAAGTTGCTGCGGCTGAGGTTGAAGAGGTTGCTGCCTGTGTCCTCCTCAAGGATTTTGATGGGTTCCTTTCTCACACTGAGGTCCTTCATCCATTTTTAGTCTGTTTTTGTGTGTGGTGTAAGAAAGTGGTCCAGTTTCATTCTTCTGCATGTGGTTGTCCAATTCTCCCAACACCATTTGTTGAAGAGGCTGTCTTTTTTCCACTGGACATTCTTTCCTGATTTGTCGAAGATTAGTTGACCATAGAGTTGAGGGTCTATTTCTGGACTCTCTATTCTGTTCCATTGATCTATGTGTCTGTTTTTGTGCCAAGACCATATTGTCTTGATGATGACAGCTTTGTAATAGAGCTTGAAGTCTGGAATTGTGATGCCACCAACTTTGGCTTTGTTTTTCAACATTCCTCTGGCTATTCAAGGTCTTTTCTGTTTCCATATAAATTTTAGGATGGTTTGTTCCATTTCCTTGAAAAAAAAATGGTGGTATTTTGATAGCGATTGTTTTAAATGTGTACATTGCTTTAGGTAACATAGACATTTTTGCAATATTTGTTCTTCCAATCCATGAGCATGGAACATTTTTCCATTTTTTGTGTGTCTTCCTCAATTTCTTTCATGAATATTCTATTGTTTTCTGAATACAGATTCTTTGCCTCTTTGGTTAGGTTTATTCCTAGGTATCTTATGGTTTTGGGTGCAATTGTAAATGGGATTGACTCCTTAATTTCTCTTTCTTCTGTTTTCTTGGTGTATAGAAATGAAACTGATTTCTGTGTATTTATTTTATATCCTGACACTTTATTGAATTCCTGTATGAGTTCTAGCAGATTTGGAGTGGAATCTTTTGGGTTTTCCACATAAAGTATCATATCTCTGCAAAGAGTGATAGTTTGACTTCTTCTTTGCCGATTTGGATGCCTTTAATTTCTTTTTGTTGTCTGATTGCTGAGGCTAGGACTTCTAGTACTATGTTGAATAGCAGGGGTGATAATGGACATCCCTACCATGTTCCTGACCTTAGCAGAAAAGCTCTCAGTTTTTCTCCATCAAAAATGATATTCGCTGTGGGTTTTTCCTAGATGGCTTTGATGATATTGAGGTATGTACCTTCTATCCCTACAATCTGAAGAGTTTTGATCAAGAAAGGATGCTGTACTTTGTCAAATGCTTTTTTTTTTTTCAAATGCTTTTTCAGCATCTATTGAGAGTATCATATGGTTCTTATTCTTTCATTACTGTATTGTATCACATTGATTGATTTGCAGATGTTGAGCCAAACTTGCAGCCCAGGAATAAATCCCACTTGGTTGTGGTGAATAATCCTTTTAATGTACTGTTGGATCCTATTGGCTAGTATTTTGGTGAGACTTTTCTCATCTGTGTTCATCAAGGATATTGGTCTTTAATTCTCTTTTTTGATGGGATCTTTGGTTTTGGGGAAAAGGTAATGCTGGCCTCATAAAATGAGTTTGGAAGTTTTCCTTCCATGAATAAATAAAATCTTTAAAAATGAAAAATTCTTGGGACTTTGTTAAAATGACTTCTACTGTCCGGAATCCTAATTCTGTTGGATTGAGATTTGTAAACAACTTGTAAAGGCCTAATATCAAAAATCACTTAATTTCATGCTTCAGAAGAAAATAGTTTAAGGGAAAATACATATTTGAGAATAAAAGTCAATAGCTGCTATTGTATTGAAAAATAAAAGTCATGACAATTACTGTGTAAAACAAAGACCTAAAGAAATTTTTTCCCTCTGGAGCTAGTGACATAGAGAGAACAATTTTACACAAATAAAAGCATAAAAGTGTGAATATTGAGGGATGTTGGTGATCAGCAAATCTTGCCCTGAAAATAGGATGTATGAACGGGAGTAGTTGAAATTAAAATTGGAAAGGCAGTTGGAGATAAGGGTCTTGCATGATAAACCCTTAGATGTCATTGACACTTACTTTCAGGTTTTGAGTAGAAGAGGTAATACAGAAGTGGTGAAGGACCAAGTTCTCCACCTAGTTCTGCCATTTAGTAGTTATGCTTTTTCAAGAGATTTAGTTTCAAGAGATGTAGTTTCTTTAAGCTTTTGTTTTCTTATCTCCAGAATAGGGTTAATGATAGTACCTGCTACAAAGGGTTATTGTGAAGATTAAATAAGATGATGTATGATGATTAATAAGATGATGTATGATGCCCAGCCCATAGCAACTATTCAATAAATATTAGTGACTACTTGGTTAGAACTGTGCTTCAGGAATATTGATCTGGCAGCTATGTGCATAGATGGTATAAGCATATGTTTTTCCTTTTTAAAATGGAACCAGGGTCTTCCCAGGTCTGTGCCAAGAACATTTCAGAAGCTGGAATCTTGAGGTGGAATTTCATGTCTCTTAAGTTGAATTAACAGGAGTTAGAGGGTGCACTGACCGAAGATCAGAGAAGAAGGAGTCTTCTTCTTGATTGCATTACTGTTTTCTCTATTTCTGTGTTCTGGTGTCCTGTACTATTTTTAAGCACCAAAAGGCAGATGTCCTTGTTGGTGCAATACCATTATTTTGAACACTGGTCAGCAGCTTCATTTACTCTTTTTAGATCTCTTCAAACCCTCCTTCCTTCTCCTGCCCCACCCCCTCCTCATCACTGTCACCACAAGCCCCCCATTCCCTCTTTACCACCCAGTTCCAGCAATTCCTCACCTCTTCCAAATGCCCTCGTCCTCCACCACACTCTCACAGCAAAAGTGCTGAGCAAGGACAAGGGAGGAGGAGGCTGTGAAGTAGGAAGTCTCGCCACAGGGGATGGGAAAGTCAGATCCAGTTTGGGTCATCTCTCTTGGGCTAACGGAGGAGAAATCATTTTCAATCAGAGACTGTAGTCCTGAAAATTCCTTGAGGAGCTAAACTGGGCAAGAAAGCCTTGAAGCTCTTTCAGACCAGCTACATCAGAGATGATGGATGTGTGTGGCAGGGAGTAGGGGAGCAGTAAATTTGCAAGAAAGCCACATTGCCAGGAGTGACCAAAAGGACATTTTGCAATGTGTTTACAATTTTTGTTTTAAAATGTGTTAAATAGGAGCGCCTGGGTGGGTCAGTGGGTTAAAGCCTCTGCCTTTGGCTCAGGTCATGGTCTTGGGGTCCTGGGATGGAGCCCCGCATCAGGATCTCTGCTTAGCAGGGAGCCTGCTTCCTCCTCTCTCTCTGCCTGCTTCTCTGCCTACTTGTGATCTCTCTCTCTCTATCAAATAAATAAATAAAATCTTAAAAAATAAAATAAAATGTGTTAAATAATGCTCAGTTTTATTAGTTTTTTAAAAAAAACTTTATGAATTGTGAACATGTAAAAAGTAAAATCCAGTATTTTGGTTTTGCAGGAAATTAAAAGAGAAATATGAATAATACAATTTTGCCCTAGTATCATAATTACTCACTGAGAGTGGAACCAAAGAAGTATGAGAGACCACTGAGGACAGTTATAAAGATAAGGAATGCCATCAGTACTATCAAACATTGTCCCATACTGTAAGATATTGTACTGTAAGATACGATATCATAACTAGGGTCGCAAATTGTTTCCTTTCCTCCCCTCCCCTTCCCTTCTCTTCCTTTCCTTTCTCCCCCACTTCTTCCTTTCTCAGAGAGAGAGAAAGGGAGGGAGATTCTGTAGTTTTCCTTTGCCTTCCTTTGCTATCAGTACCAAGTACCAAAAATGGGACTTTATTTCATTAAGTGTTCAGAATTTGTTTTTTAAAGATTTTATTTATTTATTTATTTATTTATTTGACAGAGAGATCACAAGTAGGCAGAGAGGCAGGCAGAGAGAGAGGGAGATGCAGGCTCCCCGCCAAGCAGAGAGCCCCATGTGGTGTTCTATCCCAGGATGCTGAGATCATGACCTGAGCCGAAGGCAGAGGCTTAACCCACTGACCCACCCAGGTGCCCCCAAGTGTTCAGAATTTATAATGCACAAAAAAATTGGAGAGGCTGAAGCTAACTCACATTCCTCCTAGCCAAAACCTCTCTTCTATTGTTGCTTCTAATTTGTTTGACCAGAAAACCAGATGGGTTTGTTAAGACACTTTCAGTGCAGAAACCCAGCTCAACCAGGCTTAAGGAAAAAATAATTTATTGCCTCCTGTAACTGAAAAGTCTGAGTTTTAGTCATGACTGGTCCCAGAGGCCCAAATTATACCATCAGAGCTGGGTTCTTCCTCTGTCTCTGCCTCTCCAACTCCTTGCTCTGATTTCTTTTATGTTGGTTTCATTCCCAGCTGGCTTCTCACTATGATATCCTACATCAGTCTGACTTTTCATCTTTTTTTTTCTTATTTAACATTATCCTATAAGATATAGTTCATGTAAAAATTGACAATTTAATGAAATAAAAGATAAGGGTTGATACTAATATTCAACCTTGCTAAAAATCTAAAAAAATTTTTTTTGGCCTATGTATGAACAAAGCTATTATTAAAGGTAATTCTCAGTGTGTAAGGATTTTGGTGGGCCGGACACTCATTTACACCTAGTAAGGAACACATTTAGACAACTTTCAGGAAAGCAGTAGCAGGAATTTGTTGTAACAGAAACAAAGCTTAAACTAGTTTAGGCAGATAAAGGGAATTTTTTGGCTTATGCATTGAGAAGTTCAAGGAATGGAAGTGGCTTTATGCAGATGGATCTAGTAGTTCAAATCATTCATTCTGTCTCTACCTCTGCCTCTGTCCCTTTCATTGCTTGCCTCTGTGTGGCTATATTCTCAGGCAAGCTCTCTCTACATGGTGAAGAGATAGGTGCTGCAGACCCAAGTTCACATTGTCCTTCTTGCTTACTGTCTAGGTCAAGGGGATGGAGTTCTCTTGATGGCCAGGCCAGGTCACCAGGACAGCTCTGGAGCCTGGGAGCTGGATCAGCTTATCTGGGCCACATGTTTGGGGTAGGATTACTATAGAATGGGAAAGGATTCTCCAAAGGCAGGAGTGCTGGGAAGCCAAATGTTCTGTCCATACAGAGGACAGCTTGACAGTGTGTACCCAAAGTCTTTGGAATATACACATTTTTGAGCTTAGCAACACCACTTTTAGGACTTAATCCTAAAGAAAGGACCAGAAACAAACTTTTACTCCTGCTGTTCCTGTGATAGTGGGTAGGAAGCAGAGAAGGAGGCTGATCCAGCCTTATTACATCTTAATAATCTAGCAATCCCATAAGGGCTGTAAGCAAAGTTCTCGGTAGGGCTCTCAATGTCCCAATTTGGGCCACATTCCCATTTCAGAATCAGTCACTGTGGCCAAGGACTGGCCAGATCTTGGTCACATACTCATTCTTGGACCTTGTGGATAATATCAGTCCTACCCAAACCACAAAACTCAAAGTTAGAGAGACCTAGTTTCCCTCAAAGCAAATCAGGGTGTTTTTGCCTAAAGAAGAAAGAATAGACAGTTAACAAGCAAAAACAATAGACATTCACTACATCAGATAACTAAACCTTTAGAACTGCTTCTAGAACCATGGCAAATTTGCTCTAAGTGAGGATCTAGGAATGTGTCCCAAAAATCAAGTCCATCAATTCCAATATATAAACTTTGTGCCATATATTTTGGTAGTTCCAAGTTGTTTTACAGACCTGAAGGCATAGAGCTGTTCTTGCAGAGTCATCTTCCTCTGTCAGATCTTTAAGTGCAAGCATTTTTTAGGGTTTTATTCTCTGAATAATTAAGTTGTCACATAAACGATCTCTGGAGAAGATGAGTTGTACCATAATCTGACAAGTTGTATTTCTTGCAATTTCAGAATTGCACCAGCAAATCATTAGGTTTCCAAGAGAACCTTGCAGGATACTTAAGCCACCTGGAGTACAGATAGAACAATTCCTAAGTGTAGAATTTAAGAACTAAAAGAATCTGGGATTGCTTTCCAGGATGCAGCTAATTTACAAAAGGAAGAGTCACTTCAATAACTATCAATGGAACACTTTCACTACCTATTGCTTTCACAGTATTCATATCCCATTTTTCTAATGATAACACCCACATTTTGCTTAAGAAAGGCATTCATAGTCAAATGGTTCAGGTATGATAAACTCCACCTCTGGCTTTTGAGGTAGGGTCTAATTGATTTATAGCAATGCTCCTGGTTATGACAATTCATTCAAGGATGGAAATGCCCCAATTCAAGCCAATTATCTCAATTTTTGGACACCTATTTGAATGTAGAAGAATTTCTCTTTTCCTCTCCCACCACCCTTTTTTCCGGACACGAATTCACAAGCACATAATCTCAGGAACTATTGGCAGCCATCCTGCATCAGGAAGGGAGAGTTTGCCTGAGAATGACACCGGTCTCAAGAAAAACTGAAACAGAAAACCTGGTCACACTGTTTGAGTTGCTGGATTTGAGTCGTGCTGGTCATATTGAGTTGCTGGATCATGCCATGCCTGAAATGATATACTTGTTCACTTTTTGGTAATGTGAACCAATAAATTCCTTTTACTTTTTATTTTTATTTTATTTTATTTTTTTCCTTTACTTTTTAAAGTGAGTTTGAGTAGAATTCTGTTACCAGTTATTCTGACACCAACTCCAACTGCAAAGCAATTCTGATGCGAACCACTCAGACTTAGTGTCAGACTTTGCAGGTTTAAGGGCACAGTCCTCAGCAAGACTGCCCTTACTTCAGACATCGGCTGCGCTTGGGGCCCCCAGGCCAGCCATACTTTTGACTATTTGGTGAAAATTCGTGACTCCTTCACATTCAGAAATTCGCAAGAATGACTCACAGAACTCAGGAAAGTGCTATACTTAGAATTAGTTTTATTTAAAAAATAAAAATCAGGGTCAGCCAAATGAAGAGACACGCAGGGTGAGGTCTGGGTGGGTCTTTTTTTTTTTTTTTAATTTATTTTTAGAAAGGTGGGGAAGGGGCAGAGGGAAAAGGAGAGTCTTAGGCTGACTCCACATTCTGCACAGAGCCCGACGTGTGTCTCAGTCTCACAACCCTGAGATCAGTACCTGAGCAGAAACCAAGAGTCAACTGCTTAACCAACAGCACCACCCAGGCGTCCCATGGGAGGGTCTTAAACACAGAACTTCCACGCCTTTTCTCTATGGAATCCAGATGCACCACCTTCCTAGCACCAACTGTGCTCACTAACCAGGAACTTCTCTGAGCCACAGAGTCCAGAGATTTTACTGGGATTTCATTACACAAGCATGTTTGGCTAGTTGGCTAAACTCAATCTCCAGCTATGGTAGAGATGTTTCCTCAAGCTGTTCCTCCTTTTCGTCCCTTCTGCCTCGGTGTTAGTTCATTCTCCTATGACCCACTTTGTTCCCACTCTCATTCCATGCAACCTTCCCACAGCTTAGGCCTCGAAGCCTCACCTCCCCAGCTTTGATTAAGCCCCAGGGGACTGGCTTATTCCGGAACAGCAGGGGTAGAATTTCTTTGAGCTTATTTAACCTGAACATTCTGAAGACATTCCTGAAGATCCTTGTATCTAAAACAGTCGATAGTTGAGATATTTAGGCTGTTTCTCATTACTTCTTCTCCTTCTTGTAAAATGTCTTTCTGAGGTTCATATCATTTATCCACTCATCTTTTCTCCCCTCCCAATGCAATTATCCTTCAAACTCTTGGTCATTTTCCTCATTCTTTAACAAGCACCTGGCTCACAGCTTTCCTGCCCTCCTCTACTTCTGCCATTCTCCTGGGTAACATTAAGGTCCATATGGCTTCTCAGTGTCATATTCTTATTATCTCCAATTCAACGAATTTTTTCTCAGCTCCACATCATCTGTAATCCTCTTTTCTTCTCATGCTACAATCTCTCCGTAGGCTCTCTTATCAATTCTTATGGCTTTACATACAATCTCTGTGTTAGTGACTCTTACTTTTCTAGCCCAGAGCTCTCTTCTGAAATCCATACCTCTGTCTATATTCAATTGCCTGTTTGGCATATCCCTTTACATGTCTCATATTCAGGCATCTCATACTTAACCTCCGAAAACTTACCTATTGCTCCTTTGACTCTCCTCTGGCAAATCTGCAGCATTTCAGTGAATGACCCCACCAGCCACTCAGTTGTGCAATCTACCTTCTCCATCCCCTCATTTATTCTATCACTAAGTCCCATTTTACCTCTAACATGTATCTTGAATTTACTTATTTCTCACCATTCTCATTATCAACCCAGCCCAATCCATCCTCACTTTTGCCTGGACTACCGCGATAATATCCATCTGGTCTCTCTGCATTCATTTTGCATCCTTTCGATCCATCCAATCCGTTCTTTACATAGCAAGCATCATGACTGGGTTTTTTTTTTTTTTTTAAGATTCATTTATTTATTTGGGGGGGGAGGGGCAGAGGGAGAGAGAGTCTTGAGCACATGCCATGCTCAGCACAGAGCCGAATGTGAGGCTCAATCTCAGGACTCTGAAGTGACAACCTGAGCCGAAACCAAGAGTCAGCCACTTAACTCATGGCATCACCCAGATGCCCTGCATCATGACGTTTTTATTTTTTATTTTATTTTAAGAATTTATTTATTTATTTGACAGAGAGAGAGATCACAAGTAGGCAGAGAGACAGGCCGGGGGGGGGGGGGGGTGAAGCACGTTCCCCACTGAGCAGAGAGCCTGATGTGGGACTCCATCCCAGGACGCTGAGATCACGACCTGAGCCGAAGGCAGAGGCTTAACCCACTGAGCCACCCAGGTGCCCATGACGTTTTTATTTTTTTTTATTTTTTTTTTAAAGATTTTATTTTATTTATTTGACAGAGAGAGATCACAAGTAGGCAGAGAGGCAGGCAGAGAGAGAGGAGGAAGCAGGCTCCCTGTGGAGCAGAGAGCCCGATGCGGGGCTCGATCTCAGGAACCTGAGATCATGACCTGAGCCGAAGGCAGCGGCTTAATCCACTGAGCCACCCAGGCGCCCCAACCCATGACGTTTTTAAATACAAATTTTATCTTGCTCTCCTTCTTAAAACCTTTTAGAAGCTTCCTATTTCTCTTAGGATAATGTCTGAGATCCTTAGCATGTCCAACAGGGCCTTTGCATGATGTGGTTCCCACAATCTTTCTAGCTTGTTCTTCTGCCACAGGCCCTCATTTACCGGGCCAGTTACACTAGCCTTCTCTCTTCTCTGAAGCTGCCAAGCTCTCTTATGTCTCAGAATATGCATACACATAGTTCCTTCTACAACATTCTCCATGCCCTAATCCCACCTCCATACATCTCTTACTGTGTGACAGGAGCTATACCCTGGGAACATCTCTCTTCCCTTAAGAAGTTCAGTTTAATAAGAGACATGCATATATGCAAACAAATTCACCACTTTATAATAAATGCAATAGAAGTATGGCCACAGGGAAGAAATATTTATCTATTTCTGAAAGTTAAGAGAGGGCACTTAAATAGAAGAACCAACATGTCTTAAAGACAGAGGCAAGGGGGGGCGCCTGGGTGGCTCAGTGGGTTAAAGCCTCTGCCTTTCATTCAGGTTGTGATCCCAGGGTCCTGGGATCAAGCCCCACATCGGGCTCTCTGCTTGGCAGGGAGCCTGCTTCCTCCTCTCTCTCTCTCTGCCTGCCTCTCTCCCTACTTGTGATCTCTATCTGTCAAATAAATAAATAAAATCTTAAAAAAAAAAAAAAAAGACAGAGGCAAGGGGGGCACCCGGGTGGCTCAGTGGGTTAAAGCCTGTCTTCAGCTCAGGTCATGATCCCATGGTCCTGAGATCCAGCCCCACATCGGGCTCTCTGCTCAGCAGGGAGCTTGCTTCCCTCCCACCCCCGCCTGCCTCTCTGCCTACTTGTGATCTCTGTCAAACAAATAAATAAACAAATAAGTAAGTAAATAAATCTTTAAAAAAAAAAACAGACAGAGGCAAGGACATGAGGAGATACAAGAAATTTGGT
Source organism: Meles meles (assembly GCF_922984935.1). Lineage (NCBI taxonomy): Eukaryota > Metazoa > Chordata > Mammalia > Carnivora > Mustelidae > Meles > Meles meles. The sequence continues at coordinate 122,016,537 of NC_060066.1, forward strand.
ACTATTAGAGAGTTATAGCGAGAAGATGGCAGAAGGCACCTTGGATGCTGTGTTAAGGGGCTTGAAGTTTGTCCAAAATGCAGAGTGTGTCCCTTATGAAGAGTTTTATGGAGAGGCATGAATAGTGCTATCAAATTGGTAGCAGTTTGAGAAAAAGGCCTGGATAAATGAAGGTGAAGGCAAAATGTCAAGTAGGAGAATACTATAATAGTCCCAGCAAATGATGATGGCAACTGAATAAAGGCAAAGGTAGCAGGAATAGGGAAGGTGGTTGATGATGTATTTAAGAGGTAGAATTGATAGGACTTGGTGACTGAACAAAACAGGTAAATTCCTTGTCCTTACAGAGTTTGCATTCTAGAATGGAAGACAGATAATGTCCAATAAACAAATGCATACATGATATGATCCCTTGTAGTATTACAGGCTGTGAAAGGAAATAGAGCAGAGTAAAATCATAGCAAATGAAGGTGAGAGTTATAGAGCGGTCCCTATGAGGAGGTGACATTTGAACAGAAAAGAAATGAGCCATGTGAATATTTGAAGAAAGACTATTCAAGGAGAGAAAATTATAGGTGCAAATGTCCAGAGATGGGATATGTTTGAAGAACAATAATAAGACTACTATGTCTGGGGCGCCTGGGTGGCTCAGTGGGTTAAAGCCTCTGCCTTTCGCTCGGGTCATGATCCCAGGATCCTGGGATCGAGCCCCGCATCGGGCTCTCTGCTTGGCAGGGAGCCTGCTTCCTCCTCTCTCTCTCTCTCTGCCTGCCTCTCTCCTTACTTGTGATCTCTATCTGTCAAATAAATAAATAAAATCTTAAAAAAAAAAAAGACTACTATGGCTAAAGCAGAGAAAAAGGGGAGGGAGGAAGGAGATAAAGTTGGAATATAGCAAGAGGACAGATAATGAATGCCTCATACACAATGGAAAGAACTTTGGGGTTTTTTTTTTAAAGATTTTTTTTTAATTTATTAATGAGAGAGAGAGAGAGCAAGCACAAGCAGGTGGAGGGGCAGAGAGAGAAGGAGACTCTCCACTGAGCAGAGAGTCTGATGCAGGGCTTGATCCCAGGACCCTGAGATCATGACCTGAGCTGAAGTTAGATGCTTACCCGACTGAGCCACCCGGGCACCCTGGATTTTATTTTATTGTAATGAAAATCACTGGAAGATTTTGAACAGGGGAGTGGCATATTCCAACTTCCGCTGTAAAAGGCTCACTCCCAATACACTATTGTGAGGGAAGTGTGGAAGCTGGGTAGCTAGTTAGGAAGGGATCTAGGTGAAAGATGATGGTGGTTTGAGCTAGAGTAGAAGTGATCAAGGTGGTGAGAAGCAGTCAGAATTGGGATATGTTTTGAAGGCAGAACTGATGTAATATGTTGATGAATTGAATGATGGTAGAGAAGAATCAACAATGACCCCAACATTTCTGGCTTGAGCAACAGGATGAATCATAGAGCCAATTACTGAGATGGAGAAGAGTGAAGGGACTTAGGTTTGATAAATGCAGGAATTGTTTTAGACATGTTTAGTTTGGAATACTGTTATATGTTCAAGTAGCTAGTAGAGACAGGAGTCTGGAATTGAGGGGAGAGGTTGAGCCTGTAGATATAATTTTCAGAATCATTAGCATATAAATGACATTTAAGATGATAGAATTAGTTAAGATTTTCTATGATGAATGTAAGCAAAAACTGAGTGGAAGTCCAAGGATGGAACTAGAATACTCCAATACTTAAAGGTTGAGGAGCGAAAGACGAGCCAACAAAGAAACTAAGGAGGAGTGGCTAATGAGATGAGAAGAAAATCAGTAAAGGATGGAAGCCAGGTAACGATAGTTTTTCAAGAAAGAGGAAATGATCAACTGCCCAAGCTACTCTTGGGTCAAGTAAGTTGAGAACTGGATTTGGCAATATGAAGGTTATTGGTGACCTTGATAAGAGAAGTCTCAGAAGAGTGATAGGGATAAAAGGCTCATAAAACATTTTCTGTATCATAAAGGTTAAGATACAGTAGATAGATAGAAAAAAAGAAAGAGAGAGAGAGAGAGAGAGAGAAGTACAACCATACAAAGGGAACAGAGAAGTAGTGCAGTAGTGGAACAGACATGCTATCAAGGGAGAAGTTTTGTTTTTGTTAAGAAGGGAGGGAAGATTGGTGATGTAGGAGAGAGGGGAAAATAAATGCAGAGTCAAAGTTCTTGAGCAGGTGAGTTCTCTACACGCTTGGATATTTAGGCCTAGAGATCAAGAAAGAGGTGGAGACTGGAGATATATTTTTGAAATGATTAACATATATGAAAGGGACAAATGTCAGAGTGAATAAGTTGTTTGGGGAGAGTGAAAAACAGAAGCCAAAGACAGAACCCTGATGTATCAACAAATTTAAAGGAAGAAGGGGAGAAGATCCATTAAGGAATACTGAGAAGGAATGTCCTCTTATTTGCCAGCTATTTTTTTTTTAAGATTTTATTTGACAAAGACACAGCGAGAGCGGGAACATGAGCACGAGCAGGAGGAGTGGGAGAGGGAGAAATGGGCTCTGCACTGAGCAGGGAGCCTGACGCAGGACTCGATCCCAGGACCCAGGGATCATGACCTGAGCCTAAGGCAGACGCTCAACGACTGAGACACCCAGGTGCCCCTTGCCAGCTATTTTTATGCTCATAGTACATGGCACATTGTTCCATCTCTCAAGCCTGGAAGGCCTTCCCTCCCCTGGATTCATACCCATCTCTCATAGCACTTTATGCAAATCTTTATTAGCATTTATTTCACTGCATTTAGATTATATGTAGTCTTCCATTAGCCTGAAGTTTCCCTCTGCCAAAAACTTTATTCGTCTTTTTATGTACAACTCTTAACATAACGCATAGTAGGTGCTAAATAAATAATGAATGAAGCAGGGGGAAGTTAATCCACGAATAGAATGTGTAATATATAAGCATTAGAAAGTGTCAATAGGCATTTTATGACTTTCTAGAAGAAATATACATGTTGGAAAGAATTCACCAGTGAAGCCATCTGGAGTTTTCTTTGTAGAAAGATTTTAAATTATAAATTCAATTTCTTTAAAATATAAAATACAGAATTTTCTATTTAGTATTGTTTAGTAAGTTTTATTTCTCAAGAAAATTTTCCATTTAATCTACATTGTCAAATTTATTCCTAAAAAGTTGCTTATGGGGAACTTGGGTGGCTCAGTGGGTTAAACCTCTGCCTTCAGATCAGGTCATGGTCCCAGGGTCCTGGGATCCAGCCCCTCATTGGGCTCTCTGCTCTGTGAGGGGCCTGCTTCCCCCTTCCCCTCTGCCTGCCTCTCTGCCTACTTGTGATCTCTCTGTCAAATAAATAAATCTTAAAAAAAAAAGTTGCTTATAATATCCTCATTTTTATTTTCTATGGGGCCTGTACTAATGATCCCCTTTTTATTGCTGATATTGGTAATGTGCTATTTGCACTCTTCCTTGATTGGTCTTGCTAGGAGTTGATTAATCTTTTTAGTCCTTTTGAAGATTAATACGTTTTTGCTTTGTTGACTGTTGATTAATGAGCATTGGCTCTTCTATATCTGCTTTCTAGTTGATTTCTGATTTTATCTTTATTTCCTTTTTAAACTTCCTTTGCATAAATTTGCTGTTTCTTTCTCTAAATTTCCCTGTGAGCTCTAAATCCTGTGGGTAGTTCTATAGCCAAAGCAGCACAGTGGAATCCCAAGTCTCAAAGGAGTGAGCCTGATTTACTAGCCCATGATGCTCAGTCTTTAGCTAAGAATGAGTTGTGAGAATGGCCTCAGTTGTGAACATATTGGTGGATCCAGGTCAGTAGTTGGGGCCACAATTAACTGTTTTGCATATAAGGGAATCCAGTGGCCCATTTTCAGAATCACAATTCAACTCCTTTGCTCCAAAGATCTATTTCTTCATTCAAGGGGCGCCGTGGTGACTCAGTTGGTTAAGTGGTCGACTCTTGATTTCAGCTTAGGTCATGATCTCAGTGTCCTAGGATCGAACGTAAGGCCCTGAGTTCCGCATCCAGTGGGAAGTCTGCTTGAGAATTTCTCTCCCTCTTTCTCTCCCCCATCCCTCCCCCTGCTTGCACTCTCTCTCTCAAATAAATAAATCAGTCTTTAAAAAAAAATCATTTCCTGGGGTGCGTGGCTCAGTTGGTTAAGCATCTGCCTTTGGCTCAGGTCACAATCCCAGGGTCCTGGGATCCAGTTCCGCATCAGGCTCCTTGCTCAGCAGAGAGCCTGCTTCTCTCTCTCCCTCTGCCTCCTGCTCTCCCTTCTTGTGCTCTCGCTCTCTGTCAAATGGATAAATAAAATCTTAAAAAATAATAATAATTTCTCCATTCAGGTTTGGGGAGAAGCTCTTCCATGGTTCCCACGTGGCCTCTCTTCCTGAAGGGAAAGATGGAATACGAAGGTTAGTGTGATGGACTACAGCAATTGAGGCCATTTGATTTAATGGGTATGACACATCCTGAATAATACACAATTTTTCCAGAATATTTCCCTTGAGTGGAACTTTACCTGTGCCTTTAGAGAGTCATTCTAGCTCTCTATAAGGTCAGCTTTTTCTGGATGGTAATGGTATGATGACCAGTGGAACTGATCCCATGGACATGAGTACACTCTTACTCCTCTTTTACCATGACGCATGGGGCCCTGGTTGGATGCTATGTTACACAGGATTCTGTCTGTAGATCAGCCATTCCATAGGCCCAATATAGTAATGTTGGGTAAGGACCTGTGGGTGAAAAGAAAAACCCATACCCAGAATAGCCATCCATCTCTGTAAAAATGAACTACTGTCTCCTCCAAGATGGAAGGGACCCAATGTAGACAACCTGTCACCAACTAGCCAGTTGGTCTCCTTGAGTAACAGTGCCATATTAGGGGCTCAGCATTGGTCTCTGTTGCTGACAGGTTGGACATTAAGACATCAATAGCTATCAGCCTTGGAAATTTGGAGTCCATGCTTTTGGGACCTGTCCATCCCTGCCACTATGGCCACTCCATTTATGTGCCTGTATTAGTTTCTTAGGGGTGTCTTTTTTTTTTTTAAGATTTTATTTATTTCTTTGACGGAGAGAGATCACAAGTAGGCAGAGAGGCAGGCAGAGAGAGAGAGAGGAGGAAGCAGGCTCTCTGCTCGGCAGATGTGGGACTCGATGTGGGACTCGATCCCAGAATCCTGAGATCATGACCCGAGCCGAAGGCAGAGGCTTAACCCACTGAGCCACCCAGGCGCCCCTCTTAGGGGTGTCTTAACAAAGTGCCACACATTTGGTGATTTAAATAGCAGATACTTATGGTCTTACAGTTCTGGAAGCTAGAAGTTTGAGCTCAAGGTGTCAGCAGGCTTGGTTGCTTTTGAGGGCTGTGAAAGAAAATCTCTCCCCTAGCTTCTGGTGGTTTACTGGCAATCTTTGGCTTTTACTACATCACCCTGATCTCTCTTGTTGTTGTTGTTGTTAAATCTTTAAAAGATTTTATTTATTTGAGAGAGAATGAGCGAGAGCATTAGAGAGAAGGTCAGAGGGAGAAGCAGACTCCCCAAGGAGTTGGGAGCCCGATGCGGGACTCGATTTGGGAAGTCCGGGATCATGACCTGAGCGGAAGGCAGTCGCTCAACCAACTGACCCACCCAGGCGCCCCTGATCTCTGTTTTTATCTTCACAAGGAATTCTTTCTGTGTGTGTCTGTCTTCACATGGCTGTCTGCTTATGAGAAAATACTTGAAGTAGGGGACCACCATACTTCGGTATGACCTTAAATCAAAGTTCTTTATGACCCCAGTAGGAAAAATATATGGGCCCAGTAGCCAAGGAATGTGCAGGAACGGCCCCATTTACTTTTACTATCAATGATCCACTAGAAGGATACCCACATTTGTCATAATCTGGATCTACAGGACTGGTGATACTGGTCGATGAAAGGACTGCACTTCTATTAAGAGACACAACAAGGGTCCCTTTGAACTACAAGCTATGACTGCTGTACTTTGAAGTCCAGTATGATGTCATTTTTAACTAATTACATCTACAACAACCCTATTTCCAAATAAGGTCACATTTTAAGGTACTGGGGGTTAGAACTTCAACATGAAAATCTGAGAGAGGGATAACAGTGCCTATCACACAATCATGCTGGTTCCATGGTGGCCAATGATTAAGACTGGTAATGACAAATGGATGATTCATTTTGTCTACTTGATTGCTTAGTGCCTCTTCCCTGGTAGATGCAAGATGTGATAATAAAATCTTCACACTTCATGCCAACTCCTGTATATTCATCCATATGACTCTATCCCAGATCTCCTTATCTTTGATCTTCTAGTCCTTTTCCTTCCAGGTCCTCTGCTAGGTTCCCTACGAGGCAACTGACACCTGCCCAACAATCTATATATATTCTTACTTTAGTCTGCTTCTCCTTCTACACAAAGCAGATGATCAGGGATGATCCTTGTAACTCTACCAACTGGGAAGATTTTCCCTCTTTGCTGTTTTTCAAAGACTCTCAAGAATGTGACTATAATGCAGCCACTAATTTTGGTTTGCTCCCACATACTAACCTGACTCATCCATAAACCAAACTTGGGCTTTACCCTTCTTCCTTCAGCTGTTCATGGCGTTGGTGCAGTTGTGGTGGGTTACATGGGGATCTGGGCTACCTGAGCATGCATCTTAAAAGTGGCCCAGTTGTGCTTGATCTCCATCCCATATGTACCATTTCCATCTTACAACAGATGCTGCTGGGTCCATCTGAACCAACAGAATTCAGTCCGTAACAAGTGGTTCTGGACACATGGTTACTTGGTATACTGTGGTTAAGTGTTCTGTCTCCACCAAGGCTCAGTATCTGGTTCTCACTAGTACCTGGTTGTTTTTTTTTTTAATATTTTATTTATTTGACAGAAAGAAATCACAACTAGGCAGAGAGGCAGGCAGAGAGAGAGGGGGAAGCAGGCTCCCCGCTGAGCAGAGAGCCCGATGCAGGGCTGGATCCCAGGACCCTGGCATCAGGACCTGAGCCCAAGGCAGAAGGCTTAACCCACTGAGCCACCCAAGCACCCCAGAAAACTCTCTTTTGAATAGAGAGAGAATTCCAATCTTATATACTACTGTACTTTTATTTTTTTTTATTTTAAAAGATTTTATTTATTTGACAGAGAGATAGCAAGAGAGGGAACACAAGCAGGGGGAGTGGGAGAGTGAGAAGCAGGCTTTCTACTGAGCAGGGGCCCCATATGAGGCTCCATCCCAGGACTCTGGGATCATGACCTGAGCCAAAGGAAGACGCTTATTGAGTGAGCCACCCAGGCTCACTCCTACCACTGTACCTCTAAAATCCCTTTATTTTTAGTTCATCCTGACCACACCTAAAATTCCTTTCCAAAGATTTACCTTCAGAAGCCTTGTACAACTTTTTTTTTTTAAGATTTTATTTATTTGACAGACAGAGATCACAAGTAGGCAGAGAGGCAGGCAGAGAGAAAGGAGGAAGCAGGCTCCCTGCTGAGCAGAGAGCCCGATGCGGGGCTCGATCCCAGGACCCTGGGATTATGACCTGAGCCGAAGGCAGAGGCTTTAACCCTCTGAGCCACCCAGGCGCCCCTGTACAACTTTCTTTTGCATTCAGATTTAGTCCCAAGCCATTTTTCTCCAAACAAACATCTTATTTAGGATAAAATTACCTTTTTTTTTTAAAAGATTTTATTTATTTATTTGACAGAGAGATCACAAGTAGGCAGAGAGGCAGAGAGAGAGACAGAGGAAAGGAAGCAAGCTCTCTGCTGGGCAGAGAGCCCGATGTGGGGCTCAATCCCAGGACCCTGGGATCACGACCTGAGCTGAAGGCAGAGGCTTTAACCCACTGAGCCACCCAGGCACCCTAGTAGCTGGTTCTTAAAATGTGTATAATTCTCTGTTGTGGATGGCATGGTCTTGCTCCAGAGTCCTAAGGACTACACTGTGATTTTCTCACTAGGGCTTACTATAAGCTCTGTCTTAGTCAGCTTGGGCTGCCATAACAAAATACCATAGACTGGATGGCTGAAACAACAAAAAATTACTTTCTCACAGTAATGGAGGCCAGAGGTCTGAGATCAGGATGCCAGCATGATTAGGATCTGGTGAAAGCTCTTTCCTGATTCCTAGACTAATACACCTTCTCACTGTGTCCTTATAGGACACAGAGAGTGAGAGCTCTCTGTTGTCTCTTTATCATCACATGTGGGGTTAGGGCTTCAACATATGAATGGGGGGGCATTCAGTCCATAACATCCCACCCATGCCCCCCTAAAATTCATGTCATTACTGTATGCAAAATACATTCATTCCATCCCAAAAGCCCCAAAGCTCTTAATTCATTCCAACATTGACTCATCTGAATATCATCTAAGTCAGATATAGTGAGATTGGAAGTATGATTGATTCATCCTGAGACAGCTGTGAATCTGTGAAATCAGACAAGTTATGTGCTCTCAAAATACCACAGTGAGACAGGCATAGGATACATATTTTCATTTCAAAAAGGGTAAGAAGGAAGGGGTGATGGTCCCAAGCAAGTTCAAAATTCAGCAAGCAAAAGTTCCATTAGATTTTAAGGCATGAAGATAACCCTCCTTGATTCAATGCTCTGCCTTCCAGGTACAGTAGGCGGCAGCATCACCCCTAGGGTTCTGCTGGGTAGTCCCACTCTCAAGGCTGTTGAAACTGAGGCAGCGGCCCTCTCAATCACTTTCAGGGTCATTTTTCCCACTTTTTGCAGAAGAGTGCATGCTTGCAGCCGAACAGCACTATGATTTTGTCCTGTCAAATTCAGTAAGCCCAACAATCTTCCTTCATTTGGTCCCATCTCCATCCCCTTCAGTTCAAATTGGATCTGTTTCTGCTCATGTAATCCCATAAACTCTATCAAGTGATAATCTAGTTGTGCCATTGGTGTTCTCTTTAAAACATGCTTTTTTATTTTTTGCAATATGGATAGACTGAGAATTTTCTAAATCATCAAGTTCTGGTTCCTTTTTGCTTAACAATTCCTTCTTCAATTCACCTCTCTCCTTTTGCATTTTACAATAAGCAGTCAGGAGGAACCAAGCCCCTTCTTCAATATTTTGCTTAGAAATCTCCTCAGCTAAATACTCAATTTCATTGCTCAACTTCTACCTTCCATGAAACACTAGAACACAGTTCAGCAACGTTCTTTGCCATTTTTTAAATCGTTTTTAATTTTTTTAAGATTTTATTTATTTATTTGACAGAGAGAGATCACAAGTAGGCAGAGAGAAGGAAGCAGGCTCCCTGCTGAGCAGAGAGCCTGATGTGGGGCTTGATCCCAGGACCCTGGGATCATGACCCGAGCCGAAGGCAGGGGCTTTAAGCCACTGAGCCACACAGGCGCCCCCATTCTTTGCCATTTTGAAACAAGGTTCACCTGTCCTCCAGTTTCCTGTAACATGTTCCTTATTTCTATCTGATATTTCACCAGAATTGTCCTTAATGTCCATATTTCTAGCATGTACTTTAAAACTCTTCCAACTCCACCCATTACCCAGTTTCAATCCTGCTTCCACATTTTTAATTTTTTGTTTCAGCTATATTCCCCTGCTGATGTCAAGATCTTTATTAGCCAGGGATCTCCAGAGAAACAAAACCATTATAGTTATATAGATGTAGGTATAAGTATAGATATAGATTAGATAGCTATAGCAATTGAGTTATTATAAGGAATTGACTCACATGATTATGGAGGCTGAGAGGTCCCAGGATCACCTGGAGACCCAGGTGAGCTGATGTGTAGTTCCAGTCTGAACCAAACGCCTGAGAACTAGGAGGGCCAATGATGTAAGTTCCAGTATGAACGTTGGCAGGTTCAAGATCCAAGAAGAGCTGATGTTTCAGTCCAAGCCTGAAGGAGTTCCCTTTTAATCAGTCTTTTTGTTCTATTCACATCTTCAATTGATTGAACGAAGCCCGCTTACATTAAGGATGGCAATCTGCTTTACTCATTCTATCAATCCAGTATTTATCTGATCCAGAAACACACCCACGAACATACCCAGAATAATGTTTGACCAAATACCTGGGTACCCCCATAGCCCTGTCAAGTTGACATAAAATGAACTATCACAAGCTCCAAACTTCTTTTCCCCCTGTAACAACTCCAAGATTTTACAGAAATACATGGCCAAAGTGGCACAGATGCTTGTACTATAGCCTGAAGTTTACCTGCTCTCGGCTCTAAGGCTGGAAAACCTTCACTGTCACCTGGTAAACGGGCTATAGTAGTATTCCTAAGTGTGGTATGTACTGCTCCAGAACATAGACATACCAAGCCCTGTGCATTCTTCTTTGTGGTAGGGGATGTAAAATGTAACAATTTGTCTTTGACTTCGGAGGGCTATACTGATAAAACTTCTGACCAGCTGACCCTTAAAAACCTAACTAAAGTGGCAAGTCCTTGAATCTTTAGAGCATTTTTCTTCCACTTTCTGGAGCATGGGTGTTACCAATGCCTCCAGCACACGAGCCACCCCTTGCTTGTGCCATCTGAGCAGCACAATATCACTGATGCTGTGGGTCAAAGTGATACTCTGAGATGTCCAGGAGGATCAGATTTCTTTGGGCTTTATTATGACAGAAGGCAGAGCTAACCAAAACTGTAAGTGAATAGTTATCTCTCCCACATGTATGTGAATCCTTTCTGATGCTCTCTCCTAACCAGAATGGAAGATAATTCATTGAACAAATCACTGGCCACACGTCATGTCCTGATGCCTTATTATTCTGCTCCAGCAATAAGACCGTACCAAGCATAGCATGTCCCACTGGGGTTTGTATCTGCTGAAGCCTATGGTAGTCTACAGCCATTCTCCGCAATCTACCTAGTTTCTGCAGGGGACACACAGGCTAATTAAATGGAGATATGACAGGGACCATCTTTCATTCCCCCCCATTCTTTAGGTCTTTTATGGTAGCACTAATTTCCACCACGCCCCCCAGGATGTGATATTTTTGTTCGTTTTTTAATTTACTATGTTGGCCAGGGCGGAAGGTCATTTTCAGATGTTTCCATAGACAGCTCTCCCTTCACACACATCAAGGATTTAACATTGGTATTACTGCAGCCACTAGGTGTATCAATTCCAATTACATACGCGGGAACTGGAGAAATGACCACTGGGTGGGTCCACAGACACAATGGACCTACTTACTGTAAGCTAGACTTCACTCAGAACCCCATTTACTACCGGTCCCCAACTGCCTCCATTCTAACAAGATGCTGTGATAATGCTTGGATCTCAGGATACTGTCAACTCGGACCCTGAGTCTCAAATTTTCTGGTTACTCCTCTTCTCCACTGTGTAATCACTTAAGTAAATAGCTACAGGTATCTTTGGGAAAGGACCAGGGAATCATTACATTTATACTTGCTGCACTGAAGCAAGATCTGCCACGTCTAAGTCAATGATTTCCAGATCTGAAAAGTGGCTCAGATCTGGACACTGAGCAAGGGATAATGATTTTTGGGTGAAATCACCCTCAATATTCTGCTCTTCCATTTTGGCCCTTTTTGAGTTATAGCTGTTAATAGTCTTCCCATCTATTTCACCCTTACAGATGTCAAGCTCTACATCCATCTCCACAACTCCCTGTGAGCCCCTTTGGCTGCCACTTGTCAGATGTTGCTGGTCTTTATAATTGTGGCCTCCTGGCTTCTAGTGATTAAGTGTCACCATCTGGCCTCTACTAATTGGGGAAGGGGAATTTTTTCCCCCGTAGTTATTAATGAACCGTAAGTCTGTGACTGCCATTATTAGCTCAGGACTGAGGAGAACTTCCTGGTGGTGTTGCCCCTTATCAGGCCTTCTGGTGTATCTTCTGGGCTCTCCTATGAAATGTAATCCTTTGATGAACTTCTGGCCTCACACATATCCATTCCAGCATATCCACTTCCTCCAGTCTTTTAATTCATTCTTCTATCATATAAGCCCGGGCAATCCTAACGTTTCTACTTTGCGCAGCTTTGGCCATCACTTTCTTTAGGTTTCTAAGACACCCCAACAGTGAATTGTTTTATCCCTAGAAGTCCTTGCCAGGGTGTTGAGTCCTGACTCAAGAAAGTGCTCCTAAGTCAATAAATTCTTGATTATCTATGTCTAATATTCTAGCTCCCATGATCAAGTAACCTTAAAACTCAATTGCAGGGTACTCCCCTGACTTCTTTGTGTATGCTAGCTAATTCTTACAGCTCCTTTGTATATGATCTTTTTTCTCCTTTATCAGGTCAGGCATGTTTTCAGCTGGGTTATGCTAGGATTTGACTCTAGTTATTAGCATGGCAGCCAGGGGAGAAGGAATGGCTCTGCAGTGTCTTTCAACATGGGGGAAGTACTAGTTCTTACTACAAAGAGGTAGCCCATCTCTGCAAGCGTTGAAAGTTCACGAGGGTCTGCAGAGCTAACACCCTTAGAGTTGTGCACACAGATGTCCCACACCTTGTTTCAGGTTTCCTCAACCAGGGCCCTAACCTGCTCTGGCCACACATTTTAACGTCTCTGGGGCTCTGTGCCTCTATCGTGTCCTGAGTCTGTGGCATAGCTGTTTCAGCTCTTCCACAGCAGGAAATAAAAGCCTCTTTGTAAATTACTAAAGAGGTTCTCTGTCTCTCATATTTGGCCAGTAACCAAGGAGGACCTTTGCTTTTTCCTTATCCTCCTGGGTGTTAATACAACTTAGCCAACTCCACTGTCCCCGAAGGTACTGCCCACCCCCACCCCCAAATATTTCAAATGCCTGAAATTGCATTCTTCTCTTTCTCCTCCATTGGGATGCTTTCCCAGGTCACGGCTGATGAAATCTTTAGCAGCTGCGTCACCACCTTGTGCTGGGACTACTCATGCCCCAATACTACTCAGGATAATATTCTCTCTGCCCACCAGGTAGTGAACGAACTGTCCTGAAACCTCATTTTATTATCTAGCTTTTGTTTTTGTTTTGGGTTTTTTAGTTGTTGTTTTTGTGTTTTGAACCTTTCCTGGTACCACTTGTATTAGTTTGGATCCTCTGAGCAGCTGCAAGGTGGGATCTGGCATGTATATTAGCTAGGGCTGCCATAACAAACTATCAAGGGCTGGGTACCTTAAACAACAGAAATTTATTTCTTACAGTTCTGGAGCCTAGAAGTCCAAGATCAAGAGGTGAACAGGCTTGGCTTCTTCTGAGGCCTGTCCCTTGGCTTGCAGATGGCCACGTTCTTGCTGTGTCCTCACACGGCCCTTCTTGTGTACCACACCCCGAGGCTTTCTGTGAGTCCAGTTTCCTCTTCTTATAAGGATACCAGTCAGATAAGACTAGGGTTCACCCCAAGAATTTCATTTTAACTTCACTGCCTCTTTAAAGGACCTATTTCCAAACACAGTCACATTTTGAGTTATTGGGTGGTTAGGGTTTCAACATATGAATTTTGGGGAGAACACAATTTGGTCCACAATGACATGCAGAAGATTATTTCTTAGAGGAAATGTCTATGAAAGACAAAAGGGGAGGGAGGAGGAGAAGGTGGGAAAGTGTGTAAACTGTGATATAGTTCTGAAGGCGAGTAGAAAGAAAGGACTAAGTAGGCAGCGTCTCAGACTGCAGCAGTTTTAAGAGTTTCAGCTAGTATGCCACAAGCCAATGCTGCCCATTAGACGAGTCCCAAATAGTCCAACAATGAAGCTGCATTAGTACCCCTGCCATGCTCAGCCAGGTAGGTCAAGACTGGCCAATTAGTATTTCTTTTTTTTTTTTTTTTAAATTATTAGCTTTTTTTTTTTTTTCTTTTTTTTTTAAAGATTTTATTTACTTATTTGACAGAGAGAGAGATCACAAGTAGGCAGAGAGGCAGGCAGAGTGAGAGGAGGAAGCAGTCTCCCTGCAGAGCAGAGAGCCCGATGCGGGGCTCGATCCCAGGACCCTGAGATCATGACCTGAGCCGAAGGCAGCGGCTTAATCCACTGAGCCACCCAGGCGCCCCCAATTAGTATTTCTTAAGGGGCCTGCAAAAATCCAAGCTAGTTAAATCTCTCAATATCCTTGGTGAAAAATATTTGCTTATTTTAAAACTTCATATAAGGAATAAATGACTTCATTTTATAATGACTATAAAAAAAATCATAAGGTGAAGCAGCCAAATCTAAAATGTCTCTATGTAAATAACAAATTATAGCTACTAGAGATAAAAGTAGATAGATGGATTTGGGGAACATGATATCTAGAAAGAGCAAAGGGTCCTAGATTATAGATTGATTTGAAATCACTTACAAAATTCTCCACATAAGTATATTTTTTGCCATGCACCCAGGAATGTCTGACATTAGGTAATAATGCAGAACATTCACTAACAAATCTGAGTATTTTCAGTATTTGTTGGGGTATTAACTTTATCAAACTATTTCATTTACTTGCAGTGGAATGACAAGGCTTCTAATCTATCGGTACTTAATTGTAATATATTAAGACCTCTGTGTTTCATCTCTTAAAATGATTACAGCAGCTTTTAATTAGGGGGTCATTTTTCTTTCTTTGAAAAAAATGTGCAAAAAAGTACCAAAATAGCTGAGAGCTCTCATTTTGTGGGTGAATGCAGAACTTTAATTAATGTCCAAGTGATCTGTATTTGTCCAGGAAGAATCAGTCCTTCTCATCTCTCAGTATGTCACCTAAAAAAGTTGTGACCAACAAACTTCTGTCAAGTTTGTATAAAAAACCCAAACCAACCAACACCAACCAAACTCCACCTAGGAAATTTAAAAAATTAAAAAAAAAAAAAAAAAAGAAAGAACGAAAGAAAGAAAGAAAGAAAGAAAGAAAGGAAATATTAGTGTTAAATTTTATGAGTGGCAATTTGATATACTGAATTTTCTTTATTTACTCTAATTCTCCAACTGACACACATACTAACCTCTATACAACTAGTATATTTACAGCAATTGATCAATAATTGTGTATTTACTCAACAAACATTCTAGAGCATCTACTATGTGCAATGTGCTAGGCTCTGTAAGACATGGTACTGTTCCTCAAAGAACTCACATTTCAATTACCGTCCTTTTAAAAAATGTATTTATTTTTATTATAGTAAAATACACATAAAATTTACCATTTTTACTATGTTTAACTGCACAGTTCAGTGGCATTAAGTTCATTCACACTGTTGTGCATCCATCACACACAATCCATTCTCACAACTTTCTCATCATCCTGCACTGAAGTTCTGTACCTATTAAACAAATCCTCTGCCCCTTCCTCCCCTGTCCCCAGGAACCACTAGTCTACTTTCTGTCTCTAATGAATTTGACTATTCTTGATACCTTATATAAATAGAATAATATAATATTTGTCCTTTCATGTCTGGCTTATTTCGCTTAGCATAATGTCTTCAATCTCCATCCTAGTTGTAGCATGTGTCAGAATTTCATTGCTTTTTAAGGCTAAAATAATATTCTGTTCTAGGTATATAGCACATTTTGTTTCTTCTCAATTACTTTAAAGTAGCTAATGTCTCATTTCATTTCTTTCAAAGAGATAGCATTAGGCTTGTGAAATTACTTTAAGCTTGTATCTGTAGTCTCACAGTAGCTTCCCAGATGCCAGTTTCCTGCTTTTGCTGCCACCCAAGTACAAGGTGCTCTCTTTTATGGTTTTAGTTTTCTAAACAATTCCTGACCCTTCTGTCATTTCTCTTTTTAAGTCGTCTGGACAGTTACACACACATTCAGGGGTCTTTTTTTAAAGTAGTATTTTCTAGTTTATGTATAGTCAGAAACATTTACAAATCAGGCAATTTCAGGAATGTAAAGAATTCAGTTTGGGGATCAGTTCTTACTGATTTCTTCACTTGGGTACTATCTCCAGTCCACCCAGCACTATTCTGCCACAGTTCATTTTGCTCCAGGACCAATGTGCCTAGCTCCCCAGTACGTTTTAGATACCTTTCTCAGTTTCTGAATGTAGCTCATTCTCTCATGTTTTACTACATTCATTTCTCTTTTGTCTTCTGTGGCTCCTTTCATCATTTTTCTCAGAGGGACACTTGGTTCAACTTTTTAATGAAACATTTATTGAATTGATCATGGGGAAGAAATGATATACTAGGTGCCGGATTTTTAATGCCATGACAATCCGTTTTCTTGGGAGAAAGTAAGATTTCCCTTATTAACCACCATCAGCTACCAGCTCCCCTTCATTTATGATATATGGGGCACAAACACATTTACCCAGAGGAGATTCCACTTCAAGTGATTTCATGAGACATTCACCGCCACACCTGGTATAAGTCGGGGCTGCAGAGCACCTTGCATCCCTGAGTGTTCAGAAAATATTATTATGCTCAAGTAGCTATATAGGCTTACATGTAATACCTACGTAGGTATATAGTTACTATACATTAATTTCAAAACAACTTTGAAAGAGCAGGAACAATGAATTTAACTGGCATTTTTCTTTTTCTTTTCTTTCTTTCTTTCTTTTTTTTTTTTTTTTTTTGACAGAGAGAGTGAGAGATCACAAGTAGGCAGAGCAGCAGGCAGAGAGAGAGGAAGGGAAGCAGGCTTCCTGCTGAGCAGAGCACCCAATGCAGGGCTGGATCCCAGGACCCTGAGATCAGGACCTGAGACGAAGGCAGAGGCTTTAACCCACTGAACCACGCAGGCGCCCCTTAACTGGCATTTTTCAACAGAAAGGCCACATTAGTAGACCGGAAACTGAAAGAATACTGTTCTTTTCTCAGAAATCTAACAGATTCCTGAGGATTGCTACTTGGAACTTCTCGGTTTCTTTAGTGTCAAACATCTGATTGGCGAGGGACCACAAAACGACATTCCTGCTGAATTTAGATTTATTTATTTATTTATTTATTTTAAGATTTTATTTATTTATTTGACAGATAGAGATCACAAGTAGGGAGAGAGGCAGGCAGAGAGAGGAGGAAGCAGGCTCCCTGCCAAGCAGAGAGCCTGATGCGGGGCTCGATCCCAGGACACTGGGATCATGACCTGAGCTGAAGGCAGAGGCTTTAACCCACTGAGCCACCCAGGAGCCCCTCCTGCTGAATTTAGGAACGTAGGACATAAATGATGGGGAAAAACAGATCTCAATACCCGAAAGGAATATTTCTACATTCCCCCCACGACTGAAATGATTTGGTCATTCACAAACCTAATCTAGACCAAATACGAACTCTTCTTGAGAGATACAGGGCCGCCTGGAGAAGTTAAGACTTGACCAGTGGCATCACATTGGCTGGAATGGAACCCTGGCGTTTCCCTTTCAGTCAGTCATACACTGTCCATCAAATGGCTTAACTGGCTATCTTTCCCGAACAGATAGTTCATTTACAGCCTTTCTCTGAAGCTGTGAAGTCGCTCTCCTATCTTTATGGAAGGGAAGCAGGGAGCACGAAGCACAAAAAGGCGGCACCGTGAGCTAAATTCTCCATGAATAACAGAAAAAGCAGTGAGCCGTACGAATCCCCGATCCAAGGCTCTGCGTGAGCAGATCTAAAACCAGTACCTGGAAGGGCGCGGGGAGGGGCGGGGAGGGCAAGGAGTAGAAGGAAGCGCTGGTAAAATTACCTTAACCAGGCGGCAACTTGGAGACTTCTTCCCTGACTAAAACGCACCAACTTTCCTCAAACGGACCACGCGATAGGCAGGGTAGTCAGAAGCGAATGGACTCGCCCACAGCGCCCGCTCACACCCACGGTAGCGTGCAGTATCAGCGCCCACGCCGAGTCCTGGAGCCCTCCACCCAGAGCCTTGAAGAAGACCCCGCCAGAGCCGGAAGAGCCCGGAATCCCGCGAAAGGCTGGGCGGGCACACGGCGCGGAGAAAAACGAGACCAACGTACTCCCGTGCGGAACTGGAGCCGGCAAGGAGCCTGTCAAACCAGAGTTCAGGCACCCAACTCTCCGTACAAGGTCTTCCGATTGCTAGTCTTAGGGCGGCTCACACCTACCCCATAAGAACTCTCCCCACAAACCTCCTACTCCGAGCGCCCCTAGCAACGACCCGCGATTTAAAGCGGAAGGACGGCCCTCGTCCCGCCCTTCCTGAAACCAACGGAGGCCTGGCGGGGGAGGCACGTTGGCCCAATCACCTCGGCGGGAACTAAGACCAACCAATAGGAGACAGGTACGGGAGGGCGGGCTGAAGGGGTCGCGGGCGCACGCGCAATTGGGAGCAGGGCCTCGATTCGAGGTGGTGTGGGTGAGTTGGGTGTAGGTGGACTCGTGTTGGCCCTCGAAAACCTCGCGTAGCCGCTGCCGGCCTCTCCTGCCCTCGTCATGTTCCTCACCCGGTCTGAGTACGACAGGTCTGTGCGTCGGGGGGAAATGGTGTCGGGGTTGTGGGTGGCCAGGACTGGGGCCCGGTCCCGACCTGGGTTCTGCCGTGTCATGGGGCGCCCCAGGATCCCGAGTCTGGCCCGGCCTGGGGATCTCTTGCCCTCCCTAGCTGCCCGCAGTGATTCTTCAAGCTAGACGCTCGCCAGGTCCTACTGCTGCGTCCCTGCTGGGTCCAGACTCGGTGCGGAAGCGAGAAGCTCCGCTTTGTGCTTGGGGAAGAAGGCTGAGGGGGCCGGGGCTCCGACCTTTAACCCGGAGAAGTCCAGGGGTCACCCTCTCCCCCGTTCATCATTTCGTGAGGCGTATGATTGCCTTTTTAGAAAATGTGAGCGTGTTGCCTGGAAGAAAAAGCAACGAGAGATTCTTTAATGGTTTTCATAATTTCAGCTTCCCTTTCCTTTAGGGTAACAACCTCGTTTTCCGTTTCTTAGTCGTGGAAATAGAGCAGCCTTTTCTTTGAGATGGAGGAGAGCATGCTGGGATGTATACTTTTTGCAGAAGCGCCAAGACATTCTCAGTTTTGCACGGGTAGAATGTGGAGTGTGATTTTACAGGAACTGGACTTCAGAGTGGTTCTCAGAAGTTTCCTCATCACAGTGATTCCACTAGACCTAGGCTTTTCTCATTCTTTAAGAAGCTTGTAGCAAGTTAGTTTGTGTGTGTTAAGGCCATATATGTTTTCGAAATTAAGGTTCTGAGATTGTTTCTATTAAAAAAAACACACACTTTTCAGGGGTTGGGAATGCTGCGTAATACTAAATTGTACATATTTATGCAGTAGGCATTTTTACTTTCAGTTTCTGCTTTGGTTAGTTAGGTTTTCACATAACTGTAAAAGTTTTGGGGCACCTGGGTGGCTCAGTTAGTTAATCCACTACCTTCAGCTGGGGTCAGGATCCCAGGCGAGCACCATGTGGGGCTCCTTGCTCAGCTGGGAGCCTGCTTCTCCCTCCCTCTGCCTGCTCTTCTTCCTGCTTGTGCTCAATTTCTGTCAAGTAAATAAAATATTTTTTTAAAACTATAAAAGTTTTGTGTTTGTGTTTTAAGCTGGGAAAGGCAGATTTTTCTTTCCTCCTAGGTGCTTAGAAGCTGCATTTCTTTGTCAAAGTATACTTTGACCCTGTCAAAAGTTTTATCACCGGAAACTACCATTTCTTTTCTTTTACCTTTTTACTGACTTATAATTTACATGTGAAGTTTTATTTATTTTTTAAAGATTTTATTTACTTATTTGACAGAGAGAACACAAATAGGCAGAGGGAGAGGGAGAAGCAGGCTTCCTGACAAACAGGGAGCCCGATGTGGAACTGGATCCCAAGACCGTGGGATCATAACTTGAGCTGAAGGCAGACACCTAACTGACTGAGACACCCAGCTCCCTGTATGTGAAGTTTTAAAACTGACTGCTTTTCCTATTGTCATATAAAGTAACTATTAGTATTAATCTGCCCAAGCGTTAAGAAGAATCATCTTTTGGGGCGCCTGGGTGGCTCAGTGGATTAAGCCGCTGCCTTCGGCTCAGGTCATGATCTCAGGGTCCTGGGATTGAGCCCCGCGTCGGGCTCTCTGCTCCGCGGAGAGCCTGCTTCCTCCTCTCTCTCTGCCTGCCTCTCTGCCTACTTGTGATCTCTCTGTCAAATAAATAAAATAAAATCTTTAAAAAAAAAAAAAGAAGAATCATCTTTGGGTAATAGAATTTTGAGTTAGGGTGTGTATGATAAAAATTGTTTTTTGTATCAAAAGGCCTTTATTAAGGTTTTGTGATCCTTAGCATCTTCAACGACTGCTTTGTGTTACTCATTTTTGTATCTTCCCAAGAACGCCTAAAGCATAGCTTTTTTACATTCACTTGTCTGATATACTTGAATGCTTGCTGCATACCAGGTGCTGTTCTAGTTGCTGGCCATACAGCAGTGAACAATATCAAGATCCTTGCTTTTGTATGGGAGACTGTCTTCTAAAGAACTATTTACAAAAATAACTGTAGTGTGAGTCAGAAGTGTATTCACGTCATTAGAGAAATTCAAATTAAGTACTAAGTTCTGTTGAGGGAGATTACATTCAATATTAGGGATCATTGAAAACTTTAAAAAGGAGCTGATATTTACACTGAGTCTTGAGAAAGAGTAAGATTTTAATAAATATAGACTGTGAGAGTCAATAGTTTTGAGGCCAAGAATATAGGATGAACAAAGGAGGGACAATGGGAAAGCACTGCATGTTTAGGAAAATTCTGTTCTGTATGGCATATATGATGCATGCATGGGAATGGTGAACTATGGAAAAAATAGGTTGATGCTAGATATTGAATGGTTTTTTATGTGTGGTTAAGGAGTTTGGGTCTTACTCTTTAGGCAACCATGTGCTACTATTTTCATTTTAAAAAGTTACAGAATCATGGGGTGCCTGGGTGGCTCAGTGGGTTAAAGCCTCTGCCTTCAGCTCAGATCATGATCCCAGGGTCCTGGGATCGAGCCCCACATCGGGCTCTCTGCTCAGCAGGGAGCCTGCTTCCCTTCCTTTCTCTCTGCCTGCCTCTGCCTACTTGTGATCTCTGCCTGTCAAATAAATAAAATCTTTAAAAATAAATAAATAAAATAAAAAATAAAAAGTTACAGAATCATAATTGTGTTTTGCAGAGATTATCTGACTGGAATAGAGGAAAGAGTGAGTCAATACCAGTTAGAAGGCTATTGTAATAGGTGAAAGGTAATGAGGGCATTGAGAATGAAAGAAGAGTGTTGAGTTACTATGTGGGAGGAATTGATGTAACTTGGCATATTGTTAATATGGGAGATGGAGAGAAATGAGTCAGATCATTCAGAACTTTCTAGCTTGGGAAACTGGGAGATTGGAGGTGTTTTAAAATAAAAATGAAATAGGAGTGGCAGGAGATGGAGCTGATTTTGCAAGGATGGCTGGATTTAAAGAGATAATTCAGGTTGGAAAATGTTGAGTGTTCAGTGCTAATAGGATATCCAGGTAAAAATGCTTAGGAGGCATTTAAATTAGCCAGGGAAGTGTCCAAACTAGTAATAGAGATTTGAAAGTAGTTGGTGCTTAGTGTAAATGAAATAACCCCGGGAAACAGTAAAGTTTGAGTAGAGGGCCAAGAGCAGAGCACATGTTAGGATGTAGTAATATCTCACAAGAATGAAGTGCTTGAATTGGAGTGGAAATACTGTATTTGCATAGTACCTTACACATTACAAAGTTCTTTCCTACTCCATGCAATTCAGTATTACCTGTGACAGGGCCAGCGTAGGTTTTGGTTTTGGTTTTTCATTTGAATTAAAGCTAGTTGCAGAACTAGAAGTTAATTCCAGGTCTTCTGACAGAGAGAGATCACAAGTAGGCAGAGAGAGAGCGGGAAGCAGAATTCCAGGTCTTCTGTCCTCACTTTTCACTCAGTGATTTTTAAAAATTGTTCCTGGGGTGCCAGGGTGGCTATTTTAATTAAGCATCTGACCAGGCTCAGGTCATGATCTCAGGGCTCTGGGATTGAGTCCTGAGTCAGTTCTCCCTCTCAACATGAAGGAGTCTGCTTGTTCCTTTCTTGTCCCTCTCCCTTTGGTCCTCCCTCTGCTCATGCTCTCTTTCTCTCTCTCAAAAAAATAAAATCTTTTTTAAAAAAAAGTTGTTCTTTACAGTTCATAACTTTTTTTTTTTTAAGATTTTATTTATTCATTTGACGGAGAGAGAGCATAAGCAGGGGGAGCGGCAGGCAGAGGGAAGAAGGGGAAGCAGCCTCTGGAACCCCATGTGGGGCCTGATGTGGGGCTGGATACCAGGACCCTGGGATCATGACCTGAGCCAAAGGCAGATGCTTAATTGACGCCCCGAGTTCTGGACTTTTTAAATAACTTCTGGGGCAAGGGGGATGCTCGGATTGTGGGATTCTCCTTTCACTTCTGATATAACCCAACTAATAATTCCCAGAGGCAGTATAGTGGAATAGTTAAAAGCTTGGACTCTAGTCACATTGCCTAAATTCTCAGTCCACCTCTGCTTCCTTTTTTTTTTTTTTTTAAGATTTTTATTTATTTATTTGAGAGAAAGAGATCACAAGTAGGCAGAGTAGCAGGCAGAGAGAGAGGGGGAAGCAGGCTCCCTAACGAGCATAGAGCTTGGTCCCAGGATCCTGAGATCATGACCTGAGCCGAAGGCAGAGGCTTAACCCATTGAGCCACCCAGGTACCCCCACCTCTGCTTCTTATATGCTGAGTGACTTTGGGCAAATTACTTAACCTCTCTGTCTCAACTGTGAAATAGTATCTATCTTAAAATGCTACTCCATAGAATTATTTTGAGGATTAAATAAGTTAAGTCATTTAGAGGTTTATAACAATGCCAGACATATAGTAGATATGCAGTAAATGTCAACTTGTATTATTACCGGTTTTATATTTGGGGACATGTGTAAATATTTTTAAGAAAGTTTTTATAAAACAAATTTGAAAATGCTGTATGGTATATCATAGCACATGTTGTAAAATCCAAACTCCATAAACCAAGGATCATAACTCTTGTAATTCATTTATTTGTTCAAGTATTTTTGTAGTATCCATTGTGTGCTAAAAACTGTTATAGCTAAGACCGTGGCTGTTGCCTCTTCTCCATAGTGATTTCCAAAAGGATAGAACAAGAAAAGGTGGGGAAGTGTTTGGGAGAAAAAAGAAATCTGGCATATAATTGGTATAAATATGTATGGAGTAAATAAACTAGCTTAGGCTTTAGGAACTGCACAGATCTCAGTCTGTTAAGATACCAGTCCTGATTCATACAAATAAATAGGGAAATGTACCTATAACTGACTTTTACTAAAAAGTAAGATATTAACAGCAAATGTATGTAATGGGAAGAGGATAAAGATAAATGCTTATTTTCTTGGGAATTGCCTGGTAGTTTTGGGGCATGAATTTGCTGAAGGAATTGCAGATTGATTCAGGGTTGAGGCAGAAGGTCACCTGTTCTCATTTGATCAGTTTGAAGTCTCTGGGAGTAGGGCAGAAGTATTCCATACATAAGTTCCATTTTCTTGAAAAGCTATTAATGTATAAAAAATAGCTACATATTGTTGTGGGCAAAGGAGAATAATGGCAATATGCACATCTTG
Organism: Meles meles; assembly: GCF_922984935.1. Taxonomy (NCBI): domain Eukaryota; kingdom Metazoa; phylum Chordata; class Mammalia; order Carnivora; family Mustelidae; genus Meles; species Meles meles. Next base: position 122,040,052 of record NC_060066.1, read on the forward strand.
TAACCATTTGAGCTAGATGTCAAGGAATTTGAGTTTCATATGTCTATGCTTATTTTTTCTGACAATTTTTAATCCTTTTTTAAATTATAGGGGCGTGAATACTTTTTCTCCTGAGGGAAGATTATTTCAAGTGGAATATGCCATTGAAGCGATCAAGGTATAGTATCAAGTGGCAAGTTTTTGAAAATTCATGGCAACCTAATGCTTTGCTGGCAGAACATTTGGAATAAATGTGTTTTAGCTATTTTTTTTAGAAAACATTCTTTATCTCCCTCTAACCAAATACTAATGATTTTATTTTTGATTTTTTAAAAAAGATTTTGTTTATTTATTAAAGAGAGAGCACACACACAAGGTGGGGGAAGGGCAGAGGAAGAGGGAGGAGCAGACTCCCCACTGAGCAGGGAGCCCTACAATGGGACTTGATCCCAGGACCCTGAGATCATGACCTGAGCCACCCCGGCACCCCTACTAACTATTTTAATAGCAATTTCCATCTCATCCCTAAAACCTTTTGAACAGATAACTGCTTCATAATTATGTAGCTTTTTCTCAGTTGGGCTGGAAGGACATGCTTGTGTTCATAATCTTCTTGGCTATAAAGAGAAGAGTATAGAAGTCTAGAGTTAGGACCTGGGAGATATTTTGAACAAATCCTTTGACTGATCACCTGTGTTCTTCTTAGTAAAGTGGATTTGTATGGGACACTTTTAGGACTAAATAAAAGATGTATCTTGTTATCTAGTAACAAAATCAAATAGTTCCAACCAGTATTAAGAAAATTAGTAAGTAAGCTGTCTGTGCTTAAAGTTAGTTATCACATGGGATGTGCCTTTGTTGAATTATGGATAATCTAAATTCTGATACAGATTGTCCAGGGTAAGGTCCAGCATCAGTATTTTTAAGGACTCCTTCAGTGATTCTGATATCTAGCAAGGGTTGAGAATCCCTGATCTAGTCCAGCCCTTTATCCTGTGCTTCAATCACCTCTGCATCCCCATATAATTCTATTTGTAGAGTCCTTGTGATAGAACATTTTCTCACAAGGTGGCTCATTCTGTTAGAAAACAGTTCATAATGGTTAAGAAATTTATCCTTGTATTGAATGAAGAGTCTAGCTTACTGAAGTTTCCTTCATTTGGCCCTAGTTTTGCCCTTGAACCATACAGAATGTTGAAACCTCCAAAGACAGTTCCTTGCATAATTGAAGAGAGCTACTGTGTTTCTCTCTTAAGTTACCTGTTTTAGAAAGCGTGTATGGTTGTATAAGAGTCTGGAAAAGGGCAAAAGAGATTTTGATTAGTTGAAGACATAGAAATAAAAGTGGATGCACTATGATAGATGGTGGGACAGAAAATGGTGGGCCAGCTACAAGTGCCTGTCCCTGTTTCTGATCATGTTTGCCCTATATTGAAACCATACAGTACTGTGAAGTATGAAACAATCCTAATTCCAAGGTGTCGCATTTATTTCGAGCCTCTAAAGACAAGATTTCCACCCAGATGTGCAAACCAAGAATAATCCTCAGGTTATTAGGGTTTCTCTTTTAAGCTCCTTACTGCTAGTGATTTCCAGATTGCTTCAGGATAATTAGATGGCATCCGATCTCTAGCCCTCTGTTAGACTAAGATAGAAATAGCCATGTGGCCTTTAATAGATGTGACTTAACCTGTGTGAAAATTCAGGCTCTTTGGTATTTAAACAACCTGGTTGTTGCCTTGACAACTTCTGAGTTGCCAGTGAGAAAGCAATTTGATAACCTTAAGTATTCAGCAGTATGAAAGGAGCTGGAGAAAATGACTAAGAATGGCTGAGAAGTAGAAATTGTCATTGGAGGTACTGTATGGACGGCATGGGTGAGATACAGCCAGCAAAAGTGGAAAAAATTGCTTTAGTAGGTTTTTTGGGGGAAGGAAGGATAATCTGTGGCAGTATCAAAATTACCATATTATACGGAGCATCTGATCATTGGTTACTATGAGTTGTACTTAAAAAAGTACTACATAGAATCAGTTCAAATGTTCTCTCATCCTCTTCTCCGTTTTCCTCATCCCCACCTAGGGGCGGGATGAAATTTAGGCAAAACTGTAATACCGAAATATCTGGGGGTAAATGTTCAAAAAAAATTACCTTGATTTTGATATATTTTATAAAGTAGACTGTCTTGAAAGTATTAACCCTTTCTTGGAGCAGATGCTTAGGAAGTTATTTAAGTTGAAGGCCAAATTGAACAGGTTGAGAATTTATCCTCGTAATATGATAATGATTCATCCACAAAATAATTATAGTACCCAGGGACTACTGACTACTGAGTCTGGACTAGTTCTCTGGGCATATTACATAGCTGTATACTCAGGATATTCTGTCAACATCATCCTAGGGATTCCTTGTTTTGTTTTGTTTTTTTAAGATTTTATTTATTTATTTGACAGAGATTATAAGTAGGCAGAGAGGCAGGCAGAGAGAGGAGGGGGGGAAGCAGGCTCCCTGCTGAGCAGAGAGCCTGATGTGGGGCTTGATCCCAGGGCCCTGGATCATGACCTGAGCTGAAGGCAGAGGCTTAACCCACAGAGCCACCTAGGTACCCCCTGGGGATTTCTTTTAACTGCTTCTTGTGTTGGCTTCTGTGTGTCATCCTTTTTTCTTTTCATGTATTCCTTCAGTTTGCTAAAGGTTCTCCAGTAGTTTCAAGAGAAAGTATTTCCAAGCTCTTTTGTTTTTTCCTCTTTCTTATTAGTGTCCTATTATTATTTTACAGATGAAATATATTCCTTCCTTTTTTTTAAAAAAGATTTTATTTATTTATTTGACAGAGAGAAATCACAAGTAGGCAGAGAGGCAGGCAGAGAGAGAGGGGGAGGCAGGCTCCCCATTGAGCAGAGAGCCTGATGTGGCACTCGATCCCAGGACCCTGAGACCATGACCTGAGCGGAAGGCAGAGGCTTAACCCACTGAGACCCCTATATTCCTTTCTTTAAGGATTTTTTTTTTTTTGAAAGATTATTTATTTGAGAGAGGGGGAGAGAGAGTGAGCAGGGGGAGAGGGAGAGAATCTCAAGCAGACTCCCTGCTGAGTGTGGAGCCTGAGGCAGGGCTCACTCCCATGTGCTAAGATCCTGACCTGAGCTGAAATCAAGAAGTCAAGACACTTAACTGATTGAGCCACCCAGGCACCCCAAAGATTTTATTTTAAAAAATTATATTTATTTATTTGAGAGAGAGAGAGTGTGTGTGCGCGCACTAGTGGGGATAGGGGAAGGACAGAGAGAGAGGGAGATGCAGACTCCCCCACTGAGCAGGGATCCCAACATGGGGCTCAGTCCCAGGACCCCGATTTCAGGACCCGAGCCAAAGGCAGACTTAACCAACTGAGCCACCCAGGCGCCCCAAGGATTTTTAAGGTTTTTATTGTTTCATTTAAAATTTTTTTTCCTTCTTGTGCTGGTTAGATTCTTTCTTCCTTCCTTTCTATTTATTTAATCCCTACTACATCCAGTGTAGTGCTTGAACTCACAACCTTGAGATCCGGAGTTGCATGCTCTTCCAGCTGGGCCAGCCAGGTGCCCCAAACTGGTTAGAGTTTTTTAGAGCTGTGTTTTTCAAGCTGCAAGTGTTGACCCATTAGTGGTCATTGAAGTCAGTTTAGTAGGTCGTGGAAGCATTTCTTTTTGAGTGGAATAGAGCAGGAGATACCAGAATACCTTGCTCATAGTTTTGGTGAGTGTTTCATTGCGTTTTTTTTCTATGTTGTTTCTGTTATATTTATTTGTATCCTTTTGTGTGTTTTGATCATGATACGAAATGTATTTCTTAATGTAGATTTTGTAGATTTCAAAAAGTTTGAAAACCACTGCTCTAGAGAAAACTGCCCCTTCTCATTTCATGCCTAAAGGGTGTTTCAGCTACTAGCTTCTGAGAGCCAAATGGGGAAAGAAGGCTGAGGTTCTTAATATTAAGCTTGTCAATTTTTACTTAATGCCCCTGTTTCTACTCTAGTCTCCTGTTTTTGACTGTGCTTAGTGTCCTGCAATCCAAAGACTGTTTTACATTCTCCAGAGTCTTCTACAGGAGTTGGGGTGGAGGCCATCATCTAGCTTTATAGCATAGGGGAGGGGATCTGGAAATCTGTTTCTTAGGTAGGCATGGAACTGATGCTGCAGTTTTTAGTTCCTCTGTTTCTATTTCCACAGGTCCTTGTTACTACCATTTCCTTTTTGGGGGTTTCTGTGATACAAATTAGGTTTTTTCTTGATTTTCTTTACTGCTGGTTTAGGATTCAGAAATCTCAGGTCTGCTCAGTAAATTATCACCAACCAATCTTTTTTTGAAATTTTGTTGCTATGTCTTTGCCCATTTTCTTTGTCCTAGTATATTTTTTGTGCATCCCTCACCCCACCATCCTTTAATCTTGTACTCTTGCCAGGCTGGGGGAAGGAGTAGAGCTTATGTGTGTTTTCAGTCTACAACTTTAACTAGAAGTATGAACACTCATTTTTTTTTACAAAAAATTCCTTAACAGTTCATCTCCTATAGTTATGCATATAAACACCAATCAAGAAAATACATAATGGGCGCCTGGGTGGCTCAGTCAATTAAGCGTCTGTCTTCGGCTCAGGTCATGATCTAAGGGTCCTGGGATCCAGCCCCATATTGGGCTTCCTGCTCAGCAGGGAGCCTGCTTCTCCTTCTCCCTCTCCTGCTCCCCCTGCTTGTGTTCTCTCTTTGTGTGTCAAATAAGTAAATTAAAAAATCTTTAAAAAATTGAAATCTTAAAAAAACTGAACTTAAAAAAAAGAAAATATATAGTAAAAAGCTGCTATATACATTTAAAAACAGTTAAAAAGTCAAGACTTTATGTATTTGAAAAATAATACATCTATGTATGAGACATGATCAGTGTGCAGACATGTTAAATGTGTTATGCAATGATTCATGGAATTCTTTGGGCTCCTTGGCAGTAATAGGTTCCAGGAGTCTGATGATTGCACTGGCAGGCAATGCTTTGTAGAACTAACTAAATAATAATGGTAATTCAGAGGAAAGAGCGCATTTAGTCATCGAAGGCTTTATGAATGGTGGGTGGAATTTGGATAGGCAGAAGATTGTATTCCAAGGGAGAGAAGGCATGAGCAGAGTTGTGAAGGTAGTAGGGGATAATATGGCATGAGAAAATGGGTTGGGTTATACCTGGTGGATTTTGTTGGAGAATAATGAACAATAAAGTTGGGAGAGAAGGGGGGCTTCTGGGTGGCTCAGTGGGTTAAGCTTCTGCGTTCGGCTCGGGTAATGATCTTAGGATCCTGGGATTGAGCCCCGCATCGGGCTCTCTGCTCAGTGGGGAGTCTGCTTCCCCCTCTTTCTCTGCCTGCCTCTCTGCCTACTTGTGATCTCTCTCTGTTAAATAAATAAATAAAATCTTTAAAAAGAAAAAAAAAAGTTGGGAGAGAAAAGTGAGATTAGGTTTTGAGGGCTCTGGAAGCTTATGTGGAATTTATGTTACAGTCAATATAAGGAGACGTTAATTCTTCAGAGAAGAAGTAGAATGAAAAGAGCATTTTATTAAATCAGTAAAGCCATAACATGAAATATACATTAAGAGAGAGATTAAGTTGGGGAGCCTAAGTAGGAGGCTGTTGAAGTAATCCTGGCATAGAAGAAGAATGACTAAATTTGTTACTCCTTTATTATGTACCAAACACCATTTTAAGCCTTTTATATATTAATATATTTACTCTTCTTGATGTGTTTTACAGATAAAGAAACAGACATAAAGGGATGGTGATTAGGATAGTGTCATGGAGATGGGAGATGAAATTATCTATATTGTGAATTGCTAGTGACCTTAAAAGATTACTGGAGGTTATGTTGCACATTTGAGGAATACTACCTTTTGGGACAGGTCAAGATAGCAAAGCTGGAAAGAAAAATATTAGAATTTTATTACTTTTTCCCCACTATGTTTAGAACTTTAGAATCTGCTCCTTCAAAATACTGGCATTAAAGTTGATAATTTTCCAGATGTTTTAAAGAACTTGGTGACCTTTCTGTTTAGAAGAACAAAATTCTATAAATCAGTGCTCTCGCCATTGATAGGAATAGTACATTACTTATTAGGGTGCTGCTTATTCTCTGCATACTAGATATGGCTGATTGAAGCTTTTATCTTGTAAAGTTATTCAGAGAGATTCCTGGTGAGTATGTGAGAAGGTTCTTTGACCTGTATGTGATAACGTAATGCGTGTTTCTTTTTAGCTTGGTTCTACAGCCATTGGGATCCAGACATCAGAGGGTGTGTGCCTAGCTGTGGAGAAGAGAATTACCTCCCCACTCATGGAGCCAAGCAGCATTGAGAAAATTGTAGAGATCGATGCTCACATAGGTAAGGAGTAAGGGAAAGCTGATCTGTAGGCTCTGGCTTGGGTTAATTAGTCATCTTTGGTGTTCCAAGGGAGATGTATTAGATGAACATCTTATCTCCTTGTTAACTATTACTTTTCAGATAGTAGGCCAGTGTGCATAATATAAGAGTAGGAAGCAGTTGTAGAGCTCACTTACTCCCAGAATTAAGTCGGGGAGCCTTCAAATTTAGACTTGGCAAATGTGATGGCTCTTAAACTATGTCAAGGTTGAATCATAGGCCAGGTCCTTATGATGGTTGGGTCTTCAGTGATACATAATGTTAGTCCTGGTAAGAAACCACCAGGAGCAGAAAATTATGTGGAAAACTAGAGGTATCTGCTGAAAAGAGGAATTCTTAAAGATCTTTAGGGTGACTAAGGTTCAGAGAGCATAAGAATATTAGACTGAACAGATCAGTCCTCTTCCTCTATTTTGAGATTTATCTTTTAATCCCTGTCACCCCCTACTCTCCCACCCACTCCCCAGCACTAATTTTCTTGGTCTTTGTTTAAATTCCCCTGCCTTAGCTTCTGGCATCACTGTAGCACTGTAGCAGGGTGAGTAGTTCTGATTATTTATAGCATGGCATTTTAGTTGGCTGTCCAGATTTTCTTAACCTACCAGTCATCTTATTAATGAAACATCAGTAAAATAATGACTTGAAGGCCTCAGAACCAAATGCCATGGTGATTCTGGGAGTTCCACATTATTTCTTTCACAGATAGAGAAACAGATTTAGTCTTTTAAGATTAGAGCATTGTGGCTACTTTACTTCAAGTCACTTATCTTTTGGAGATAGATCAGTGTCACTTCATTCAGCAAATTGAGAACCTAACTATGTGCCAGATATATGCTAGTCAGCAGGGATACAGAGAGAAATGAGACTTAGTCCTTGTCTTTCAGAAGCATACAACCTAATAGTGGAGGTAAACATGTAAATAAGTAAATGCAACTGAGTGATATAGGTAGCATTAAGAAAGGCTATAGTATGTGTTTAGGGGGTACAGGGGAGGAAATAATGAGTTTTGTCTCGGGCCAGTGGTAGTGGGTATTCAGAAAAGGATTCTGTAATGGTGAAGATTGAGCTGAGCTGAATTGTAAAAGATCAGGAAGTGTTCACCAAGTGAACAAGTGTCTGGAGATAGAAGGGAGACACTCTGATTAGAGGGAATGGAAATGAGCAAACCCTTGATGGTGTAAAATGTGGAATACACTGGCACAAGCAGTTTGGTATGACTGGGAGGTGGACTGTAGCAAGAAGTGAGTCTGGGATCAGCTAGTTGGAGGTTCTTCTTACCATGCTAAAGAGATTGAACTTGATCCTTTTGCTCTGATGAGAAAGATTTTAAGCATTGAGGTAGTGTGATCAGATTAGTATTTTAGAAAGACCATTCTGATAACAAGGTTGCAGGTAGAGTGAAGAGGGCTGAGAGTAAATGTAAGGAGATCAGGTAAGAAATTTGCTTTAGTCCACATGGAGATGATGAGGGGTTTAACCAAAATAGTAGCCAGAGAATGGAGAAAGTAAGGATTAATGCCAGACATGCTGATTTGATAGACACTGATAGAATTTGAGATCTAATTGGTTGTGAGGGCCAAGGAGTTTAGAAGGGAACAAACTTGATTTGAGTTGGTGGTATATCCAAGTAGATATATTAAGGGAGTCATTTGGCTTTATGGAGTTTGAAATGTGGGAGCAAGGCTTAGGCTGGAAGTACAGATTTTTGAGTCATGGTATATGAAGTAAAAGCCATAACCTTGGTATCTTGAACCGTTAGACAAACTTTTCTCTAAATTACTTGGTTTCTATTTGGTCAGGGAGGTGAAAAAGCTTTTGATTTTATCCTAGGGTCTTCCACTATAGCTCATAGTAAGATGGCTTTTTAAATTTTAATTTCTTCTGTTGGGATGTTATTGTTTGCTTAGTTTGAAAGTGCAGTGAGGTCTACAAAGAGTGCTGAAGGGATGTTTAAGGATGCAATATGTGGAAATTCATGTTCGTTTGGCTATTCTTCTCTGTCTTCTATCTTAATAAATATTGGACTCCTGTGTTATTGTGGATGGTTTTAAAAATTTATTTGTAATATAATTATACTTGTGTTCAGTACAGATAATCAAATAATTTCCCATTTTATCTCTTGGGTATATTGCTGTGGGATTGCTAGGTGGCTGTTGTGGTTCCATTCCAGTATTTCAGTATTTCCTGAGTGGATGAAAGAGTCCTGCAAGGATTTGGTCCCCTAGGTCACTATTGCTTTTACATTGCAGGTTGTGCCATGAGTGGGCTAATTGCTGATGCTAAGACTTTAATTGATAAAGCCAGAGTGGAGACACAGGTAAAATTAGCATCATCTCTCCTTTTTCCCATGATGCTTGAGTTTCTTCTTTAATGATGATACAGCTGCCTAAGCTGTATTGCAGGTTATCTGTGTTAATATCAGATGTAGCTCTTGGGAATGATTTTGGGTAGAATCCCTAGTTTATAAGTTTCTGAGGCTTGGAGGCTAGCCATCCAACCATTGCGGCTTTAAGGAAGCCCTGGCAAATAGTGCTGACAGTCCTTTGCATCTTTTTTGATTTGCCTTATATAAGCAAGCTTTGCACTGCATTCTGTTCCCTAATTGACTTTCTATGGGAGCACCATAGCAGGAACTGAATGTAGCTAAGGGATATTCTACCCTTGCTGCCTTTAGTGCTGGGCTTGTAACAGCTCTGCTGTGGCAAGTAATATTATGTACCAGGTGACAAGTACTGGTCAGGAATACTGATACTCTGCTTGGAGAGTAGACCAGGAAGGAAAAAAAATACCTGATTTGTTAACATTTTTTACACTTATTTTCAACTTTGCTGTCAGTACTTATAGAAAAGTGAGTCATTAATTTAAATACCAGTACAATGATGACCTAGGGAAAGTGGCACTTAGCCGTTAGCATTCACTTTAGTGAAAAGACCAAGCTTGGTGCTGTGAGGGATTAACTCTGTTTTTCATTGGAATACTCCTCTAGTCTGTCGTTGCTTAGAGTGCTTTTGATCAGAGTTTATTTTCAGAGCTATTTCTCTTCCTTTTGTGTGGTCCCGAGCATTCAAGTTTAGTGTTAAGGAAAACACAATGGAGCTGAGCATTCAGTTTGCAACCATAGTTCACAGAGATGTGTGTAGTGAGATGGAGGGCTGCTTTAATGCTTCTCTTATTTAAAAGGTAGACCTAATTTAGGGGCACCCGGGTGGCTCTATCGGTGAAGCGTTCAATTCTTGATTTCAGCTCAGGTCTTGACCTCAGGGTTGTGGGACATCGTGCTGTGTGCTCAGTAGGGAGTCTGCTTGAGATTTTCTCTCCCCTTTTGTCCCCCACCGCACGTGCTCTCGTGCTCTCTCTCTCTCAAATAAATAAATCTTTAAAAAAAAAAAAAAAAAAAAGAAGAGGTAGACCATGTTTCGCTCTTCTTCTAGAACCATTGGTTCACCTACAATGAGACAATGACTGTGGAGAGTGTGACTCAGGCTGTGTCTAATCTAGCCCTTCAGTTTGGAGAAGAAGATGCAGATCCGGGTGCCATGGTGAGTGTGGTGTTTGTGTCATGTTTTCTTGCTGTTCTAAGGGGTCTGGGACATTTGTCCTCTAAACAAACCTTTCCCAGCGCCTCTCACCACTTACTTCAATAGCCAGTTATCTTAATACCTCTTGTTTTTTGGTTCTAGTCTCGTCCCTTTGGAGTAGCACTGTTATTTGGAGGAGTTGATGAGAAAGGACCCCAGCTGTAAGAATAATTTGCCATTTTTCCTGCTTCTTTTCTGGTAGAATTATTTTAATTTGGGAAGGGGATGGTTGTTCAAATCAACTGAGAAGATTATTGTAGAATTACAAAATTGAAGGGCTTCTAACTCTAAAGTTCAGTGATTGTGTGCTGTTTATACAAAGGCAAATTTGGGGATTCTACAAAGAACTCCCCCTGTTGGCACCACTGCTAATGCTGGAAAGAATTAAAAGTAACTTGGTTATTATAGTCAGGTAGTATTTTAGAGCTTTGATTTAGAATGTTGATTTGATCCTTATCCTCGGATATTTAGAAAGGCATACATGGGTGCCATATTTAGATCTCCTATACTGCTAAATCTCTGAGGAATTTATTAGTTTAAACACTTTTTAAAAGATCTGGTTTCCCCAGGCACAGAATGTCTTTTGGACCCGTGCCTCAGTATTTCAATGGTTTTCTGGCCGCAGGGCCAAGCATTTATATTCTTTAGCGAGATGTTTTTTTCTTAAAATGCCATCACTGTTCAGCATTTTAATCCCCTTCTCTTGGGGGGTTTTGCAGGTTTCACATGGACCCATCTGGGACCTTTGTACAGTGTGATGCTCGAGCAATTGGCTCTGCTTCAGAGGGCGCCCAGAGCTCCTTGCAAGAAGTTTACCACAAGGTAATTGAGCACCCACAACTTTTATTATTATTTTTTAAATCAAGGTATAATCTACATAAAATAAAATGGGCAGACCTTAAGAGTTCATTTCTAGGAGTGCAACAGTTCTATCTACCCTTATAACCACCACTTAAAACAAGATGTAGAACACTTCTCACTTCCTGAAATGTTTATCTCTTCAGTCACCCTCTTCCTCCCTGGTAACCATGTTTACCCACTAGAGATTAGTCTTGTCTGCTCTTGTCATTTTTATAAATGCAGTCTATACAGTTTGTATTTTGTGTTTGCCCTTTTTTGTTCAATATACTGTTCCGTTCATGTTTTTGCACTTATCAGTACTTAATGCTGAGTGATATACCATGGTATGGATGTACCACAGCTTGTTTATCCTTTATCTTTACAGCTTTACTTAACACTTACATTTCCTAGTCTGGCTCTTGAAGCAAGTAGGCATTTGGCACTTTTTATCTTGTGGGATGAGAGGGCTTGGTTTTGGGTAATTCATTGTGGTTGAAGACTGCCATACTTATTATTCACATGGTTTACGCATCTGTCAACCCCTGGTAGTTTTGATTTTATATGTAGAAAAAATTTATGTGTAGAAAAATTGGGTTTCGTGGGTTCAAAATGGTACAAGAACAGGTTTGCTAACCAATGAGCTACCTTTTTAGGTCATTTGGGAATTCTTTATTCATAGGGTATTCCCAATATTATCTTGCTTCGATTATTAAAAGAAGATGACTGCAGAAGTGTAGCCCTTGCTACTTCTTCAAAGATCACTTACATGAAAGTTGGTGACTTTGATCTGGTTCAAAATAGGACTTTTTCCCCCCCTGTGAATAAATGTATTGTACTTATTGACTGTTTACTTGAATTGTAGAGATTCTTATTAAGCTGCTTGATTTATTATTTGCTAAGTCATTTCTTCAGGGAACTATAGGGGAAATCTTTGAAGGAAAGCAGAATTATATTATAATGGTTATACTTCTTACCCATTTTGTTTCAAGTCCATGACACTGAAAGAAGCCATCAAGTCTTCACTCATCATCCTCAAACAAGTAATGGAGGAGAAGCTGAATGCAACTAATATAGAGGTATTTTTCTGTTCTGTTTTTTATATTTATATATTATAGTTCCCATTGCTGAAGTTTGAATGGATGGAGATAATCACATTTTTATATGCTTGGCCCTTTAGAAGTTATTGCTATCCTTTGAATAAATGGTAACAGGAGAAGCCAGAATTGGATGAGTTAAAGACTGGAAGAGAGGTGGATGAAACAAGGATGTCCTGCTTTCTCAAGGAGTTACTATCCACAGAAGGCAGTATTAAAGGATTTTTTGTCTTTTTAAGGATGATAAAAGACTTGAAAATACGTTCATAGACTGAGAAGAAACTAGTATATAGGAAAATGTTAAAAGAAACAAAAGCAGGGATGCCTGCGTGGCTCAGTTGGTTGAGCATCTGCCTTCGGCTCAGATCGAAGTCCCAGGGTCCTGGGATCAAGTCCCGCGTTGGGCTCCCTGCTAATCTTGGAGTCTGCTTCTCCCTCTGCCTTCCCCTCCCCCTGTTTGTACATGCGCTCGCACTCTCTCTCTCTGACAAAATCTTTAAAAAAAAAAAAGAAACAAAAGCAGAGGTTAGATAGTGATAGAAAAGTTCTAGAAGAGGGAAGCCTTAGTACAAATGAAGGAGTTGGTTCGAAAGAGTTGAACTCATTCAGCTTTCTATTGAATACCCATTATATGTCCAGTATTATGGATGCGCAGGGATACAGACACAGAAACTTCAGTTCCCATTCAGAGTAGTATACTGTGTAATCTAGGGAACATAGAGATAATAACAGCTTGTGGCAATTCTTCTATAATAGTGATCAGAATGTGTTGCCACAAGAACATGTAACTTACACTAGGACATTAGGAAAGCTGGCTGGAAGAGGTGATGCTAAAGAAAAGAAGACAGGTATTCTGGGAAGAGGGAACAGCCATGCACAAAGGCTCAAAGCTGTAAAATAACATTGTATGGAAAAGGAATTTTTTTTTTTTTTTTTTAAGATTTATGTGTTTATTTGAGAGAGCGCTTGCTCAAGTACAAGAGAACACCGTGTGGGGAGGGGCTGAGTGAAAGGAAGAATCCCAAGTGACTCCTTGCTGAGCAGGGAGCCCAGTGATGAGGGGCTCGATCTCACAACCCTGAGACCAAGACCTGAGCCAAAACCAAGAATTGGACACTTAACATACTGAGCCACTCAGGCGCCCCTGTAAAAGGGATCTTTGAGGGTTTTCTTACTGTTGGATGTGAGATAAATGTGAGGTGGTGAGATAGTAGGAGATGACATGACAGTTGTGGACCAGATTCTGAGTGCCCTTATTTAGGATGCTAAAAGTAGATGGGAGAAAAGGAGGTATAGTGGTGAGTAAGTTTGGGTAAGTTTGCAGGTGACTTGAGAGTAAGTTAGGGTAATTTTGCTGGTGACTTGGGAGAGAGGTCCTGTATTTCCCTTGTGATTGTTTACATCATCTGCTGAGGGTGGGTGAGTACAACAGTGAAATTAAGGGGAATGTGAACTGTTTGGAAGAGTCATTGTGGATAAGGAAAAAGGAAGATAGGGATGAGTAAAAGGGTTGTTGGGCTATATTAGAATACTAATGGAGAAAAATAATTTAAAAAATAATTAAAAAAAAAAAACTAGGGGTGCCTGGGTGGCTCAGTGGGTTAAAGCCTCTGCCTTCGGCTCAGGTCATGATCCCAGGGTCCTGGGATCGAGCCCTGCATCAGGCTCTCTGCTCCGCAGGGGGCCTGCTTCCTCCTCTCTCTGCCTGCCTCTCTGCCTGGTTGTGATTTCTCTCTATCAAATAAGTAAAATATTAAAAAAAAAAAAATAAACTAGTGGAGGCTGGAATCATCCAACAGATACTTATAAAAAGTCAGGATAGTAGGCATAGTATATATGTACATTATATTTCAATTAGACAGAATTTTTAAGGGCAATGCAGCTGTAATCACAAATCTGTAATTAAACCAATCAGCACTTACCAGGATATTTGTCAGCAGTACTTAGCATAGACTTAGATAATTTATGTTAGGGTTAATCCCTGGTAGAGGATTGCTGGTTCAGGGCCTATGAATGTCTCTCCAATGGAGCCAGCTTCTGCAGGCCTCAGTGGGAGGAACAAACTTGGATGCCAAAACAGGGGCTGGCCTAAAGGTCTGAGTGGAGTTGGAGAAAGGGGTGGGGGTAGGAGGGGTTGCTCTTTGAGCAGTAATGGGGAGAGGAGGGATTTGGAATGGAAATGGAAAAACTTACTACATAAATACTGTTTTTTCACTTTCTTAGCAGAGATGTTTAAATACTTTCCCTTGGCAATCTCTGAGACGACCAAGTGCAGCAAATGCAGTGATACCCCTTCCTGATCCTTAGGAGGGTTTTTGTCATTTCCTTTCTAGTACTTAGTGTTTCTTGGTACTTAATGAGTTAGGGTCTTGGCAATTTTCTAAGACTATCCCCTTCCCACCTCAGAGTAGTTCAGACGTAGCTCTGTTGATTTCACAATGAAGGTTCTGAGGCCTGTTTGGTTCACCTGAAACTGCAAAGATTTTTAGCTCATTCAATTTCAGTGTTTCTTTGAAAAGAACATCAAAAGTGTCTCCTTCATGTTTTATTATTAACTGTTCCCTAACTATAATCCCTGACTATAGGTTTTTCACATTAAAACAAAAGGGCACTTTGACTTGTCCAAGATAATTTACTCCACCAGTACTCTGATGTTTCTAAATCTGGCTGTCCATCAGTCTTCGGAAATGAGGCCCAGAAACCTGTAGTTTTGAAGTTTCCTTGGATGAGTCTAATGGTCAGTCATTTGGGAGCCACTGCTCTAGAGCCCATCTGCTTCATCTCTTTTAGGGCCCTTGGATCCCCAGCCTTTCCTTCTCTACAAAAAAATATTTCCAAGTGGCATCTTTTTCAGAAAACAAAACAGGGGCATCTGGGTGGCTCAGTTGGTTAAGCATCTGCAGCTCAGGTCATGATCCCAGGGTCCTGGGATTGAGCCCCTCATTGGGCTCCCTGCTCAGTGGGGAGCCTGCTTCTCCCTCTGCTCCTCCCCCTGCTTGTGCAGGAGCGCTCTCAAATAAATAAAATCTTAAAAACAAAACAAAATCCACTCGTTAACTCCTCTACCTAGTATCCTGTCTTTAAGAAAAACTCAACTTTCTTGAGATACAGTGTATATACTGTAAAATGCAGTACTATTTAAACTTTAAATGTACTATTTTTAAGTACACAGTTCAGTGAATTTTAACAAATACATAATCTGCCACCTCAATTAAGGTATAGAACATTTCTGTCATCCCAGAAATTTTTTCATGTCCCTTTTTTAGTCTATTCCTTTCTACTGATCTGCTTTTTGTCCCTATAGGTTTTGGGTGTTCTAGAGTTTCATATAAATGGGTCACACAGTATGTGTTCTTTTGTGTCTAACTTCTTTCACTCAGCTTAATGATTTGAGATTCAGCCTGTGTCTGTCAGTAGTCTGTCACATTTTACTGCTGAGGGCTAGTCCAGTCATCCTTTTTTGTAACCTTTATTGCTAGGTCTTTTCCCAGCAGAACCTTAGGTTCATTGTGCTCACTGCTTCCCCCCATTTATTCCTCAATCGCTATCATTTGTTTCTGTTCTTAATAGCTCCCTGAGACTGCTTTTTGCTAAGGTAACTCCTGTTTGTCATATTTCATGGTCACATTTTAGACCTATTATTTGACCTTTCTGAAGCAGACTTCTCAAATTTTTGACAATTCTAAAACTAAACATTCATTATCTTTCCTGAAAACCATTTCATCTTTTTGTCTTTCTAATCCTGGTTGATGACACCATCGGTGTACCTGCCATTCATAGAAGAAACCTAGAAGATTCTGGCTTTCTCTCTTTTACCTTTACTGAATTGTTCTCTTCACTGTTTTGGCCTACTTTTCAGTAACTCTCATGTCCATGCCCCCTCTTCATCCCTACTTCAGTGCCTACTTTTGTTCAGGCACTCAGTTTTCTCCTGCCTTGTGTATTTTCAGAGGTTTCCTAACTAGTCTTCCTTCCTGTAGTCTTGCCATCCTTCATTTCATTCCATTTCCCACCTCCCCCCATTGTGCTACTGAAGTTGATCTTCTAAACCACGTATCTAGTCTTGCTTGTTTTCCACTTAAAAACATCTTTTCTGACTCTTGTCCACAAGATGAATTCCAAACTTCTTTCATGGTGTAATGATTTACAGTTCTTAAGTCATAATGTGTAATCTGTTAGGCACCTTGCTAAGCATTTTGCATGCAGTTATCTTTTTTAATTTCCATAGCAACTCTCCAAGGTTGGTATTCCTATTTCCATTTTACAAAATAGGAAACTGAGACTTTGAGAGGGTAGAATCATGCCCTAAATAACAGAATTGGTAAATGGAAGAATCAGAATTTGAACCCAACTGTGATTTGAGGTCCTATACCAAACCAGTATATACCAGTATAATACATTGTCTTTCCTACTCCTCCTCCCCATTTTATCTCACCCCATATGCAATCTCTGCTCTAGCCATTCAGAATTAGTTTGTATTATAAATACATCATCTTGGAGGCGCCTGGGTGACTCAGTGGGTTAAGCCTCTGTCTTCCGCTCAGGTCATGATCCCAGCGTCCTGGGATTGAGTCCCCCATCGGACTCTCTGCTCAGCAGGGAGCCTGCTTCCCTTCCTCTCTCTCTC
Source organism: Meles meles (assembly GCF_922984935.1). Taxonomy (NCBI): domain Eukaryota; kingdom Metazoa; phylum Chordata; class Mammalia; order Carnivora; family Mustelidae; genus Meles; species Meles meles. Next base: position 122,056,609 of record NC_060066.1, read on the forward strand.
TCTGCCTGCCTCACTGCCTCCTTGTGGTCTCTCTCTGTCAAATAAATAAATAAATTCTTTAAAAATAAATAAATACATCATCTTGTTTCATGCTTTTATGCATTTACACATTGAACCTGCCCTTCTGCTCGTCCACTTTATTAAGACACAACTCAAGGGGGCACCTGGGTGACTCAGTTGGTTAAACATCTGACTCCTAATTTCAGCTCAGGTCATGATCTCAGGGTCATGAGATTGAGCCCCACTTTGGGCTACCTACTCAGCAGAGTCTGCTTAGAATTGTCTCTCACAAAAAAAAAAAAAAAAAATTGTCTCTCACTCTCTGCCCCTCCCTCCACTCGCTTGTGCAGGCGCTCTCCCCCATCCCACCCCCGCCAAAATGAATAAATAAATTAAAAAAAAAAAAAAAGACACACAACCTAAAAGCTGCTTCTCTTTGAAATCTTCCTTGACTTCCCCTAGGTCACTCCTTTGTGGCTCTACATATGCTTAGCTCTGTTATTAACACCTAACATTGAAAGCATTTGGCATCTAGCACCCTAAGTAAATAAGAAATTTTCTTCATCTTCGGATCCCTAGTGCCTAAGACAATTGTAACTAGTGCACAAGTGCTTAATAATTATTAATTGGATCAATGAAAGAAAATATGTTTTACCTGTCTCACAGAGGTTATGATTTTGTTTTGTTGGTGTTTTTTGTTTGGGATTGGTTTGTTTTGTTTTTATAGATTTATTTATTTGAAAGAGAGAAAGCATGTAGAGGGGATTGGAGGGAGAAGGGAGAGAGTCTTAAGCAGACTCCCAGCTGAGCACAGGCCCCCATGGGCCTTGATCCCACAACCCATGAGATCATGACCTGAAAATAATAAACATCATGTAATTGGATTGTGCTAATTCTGGCAATTTTCAAATTATATTAAATATCAATAATGAATATTACCAAAAATGCCCTAGTATGCTTAATTTTAAGGTCTAAAAAAAAGGCAACATGAGGAAATGACATTTAAAACGAATAAAACAGCTTTTTGGCAAATGTGAAGTGGTGCCTATTGCTCAGTATTGCCCCGAAACATGGGAACTGTGTTGTCAGCAGAGATGATGGAATTGTTGGTTGTTTTAGCTAAATTTGAAACTAACCATCTTCTAACCCTGGTCTTTTATTGCACAAACAGATTATATCTAAACTGTTGGTTATTATTACAATTTTTTAAAGATTTTATTTATTTATTTGACACAGAGAGAGATCACAAGTAAGCAGAGAGGCAGGGAGAAGGAGAAGCAGGCTCCCCGCTGAGCAGAGAGCCGGACATGGGGCTTGATCCCAGGACCCTGAGATCATGACCCGAGCCAAAGGCAGAGGCTCAACCCACGGAGCCACCCAGGCGCCCCATAAACTGTTGGTTATTATTAATATCGGTCAATCACAACTGATTTCCTGTTGTCAGTGTTACTGGAATCCTTTCATTTTCATGGCCATTCCTTTTATTTATTTTTATTTTTTTTCTTAAAGATTTTTTAATTTGATTTATTTGAGAGAGAGTGAGCAAGAGAGAGCAGGAGCTGGGGGAGGAATAGAGGGAGAAGCAGACTCCCTGCCTATCAGGGATCCCTGTACAGGGTTTGATCCCAGGACCTTGGGATCTAGACCTGAGCTGAAGGCAAATGCTTAACCGCCTAAGCACCCAGGCGACCCTCATGACCAGTCCTTTTAAAAAAACAAAAAGAACTTTGTTAAGTTGCCTTATGAACAATTTTAGAGAATACAACATACCTAATAACAATAGTTACTTAGTACTTACAATGTTCCTAGGCAGTAAGCACTTACGTATATTAACACATTTAATCTTTACAACTTCTGTATAAGTGCATTATTATCCCCATTTTTCTGTTGGAAATTGAAACAGAGTGTCCAAGAAACAAAGGTCTCACACACACAAGGTTCACTTGCAAGTGTGTAAACACACTTTAATATATTTCCAAAGAAATCATTAATGGAAAAAAGTAGTAACCCCGTGTAATTTGCTGCTGCTTTTCTGATCCTTATTGACGTAACTTGAAAAAATGACAATGACCAGGCATTTGGTTAACTATTATGTGGTAAGTTAACCTCAAAATAGAAAATTTGGTCAATAAGAATTTTTATTTGGGAGTCAGAGCGCTATTTTTGGAACCTACGGCTGGAAAGGATATCCCTGGGACAGCAGATCCCTTAGTTCCTAATGAACAGCTGTATCACTAACACAGCTTCTCCTGACCTGGTGCTATGTGCAGAGTAATCGAGCCCAGCTCTTTAACCCTTCTCTGCTTTCTTTCCAGCTGGCCACGGTGCAGCCCGGCCAGAATTTCCACATGTTCACAAAGGAAGAACTTGAAGAGGTTATCAAGGACATTTAAAGAAGCATGATCCTCAGAACTTCTCTGGGACAATTTCAGTTCTCCTAAATGCTTTTAACTTTTAATTTCAGCTCCTGTTCTCGGAAGATCTCCATTATATGTGCATTTTTTTTATGATGTCTGTACATAAAGGCAGTTCTGAAATAAAGAAAAATTTAAAATTTGTTAATAGACTATTCTCTTCTAATGCAGTCTTTTGTTTGAAATACTCATGTTAGGAGGCAAAAAGGATAGTGGTATTAATATCCCTATTCTATCAGAGTATCTATTCTAAAAGCTAATATCTGTCTGCAACAGAATCAACTGTCTCACGAATCCCTTGGTGTTGGCAAATGAATTCAAGCTAGTCCAGCTCCTCCCAGAGATATTAATACCACTGTGAACCCATTTCAGTCCTGTAGTTTCTCTTGATTAAATAGGTAGTTTTGCTGCTTTTCTTATATGAAGGAGATGTTAACAAATTGACCATGAAAAACATGTTTTGAGGGTTAGAGTTAATTAAGCCAACTGCAGTGTTGTCCCAGTTCTTGTGTATTAATAGATAATTTGAAAAAAGATTTTCATTTTTAATGAGGTTAACTATAAAAACTGCCATTTTATGACTCATTGAGATTATTATTATTTTTTTTAAAAAGATTTATTTATTTATTTGACAGAGAGATCACAAGTAGGCAGAGAGGCAGGCAGAGAGAGAGGAGGAAGCAGGCTCCCTGTGGAGCAGAGAGCCCAATGCGGGGCTCGATCCCAGGACCCTGAGATCATGACCTGAGCCGAAGGCAGCAGCTTAATCCACTGAGCCACCCAGGTGCCCCAACTCATTGAGATTATTTAAAGTATCAATCTATTGGAGCCCCCAAAGTGGCCATATGAAGTAGACATCATTATCATACTTTAACAGATGAAGAATCTAAGGGTATATGTCCATAGACACAAAATTAAGCTGTGGGACTTGAACTCAGATTTTCTGGTTTCATATCATCAACTCTTGATTTTACAATGCCAGGTCCTTGAAGCCTATACACCTAGTGAGTAATAGGGAAATCTCATTGAAATTTGAAATATACCAGCACTATCTACAACATGGCTAATCCATGCTTAATGACTGAGCCACCCAGGTGCCCCAAAACCATGTATGGTTAAGGCAGAATTGATTGCATATTATCTTCATTGACATTTGTAGAAAGTTGTAGTCCATGATGTCAAAATAAGTCAAGATTATTTGAATAGGTTGAATTGAATTCATACTAAATTTCATACTGTGTTTCCAGCAAAACAAAACAAACAAACAAAAACTTGTGTTTATATACATTTGGAAATTGTAAACATTTGGAAGAAAATAATTTTGCCCTAGATACACACATAAGGGAAGTAAAGAACCAGAATACACTGTCACCAATGTTCTGGAGACTGGTCTAGTGATTTTATCCCTGTTATTAAATACTACATGATAGGGGCACCTGGCTGGCTCGTCAGTAGAGCATGCAACTCTTGATTTCAGGGTCATGAGTTTGAGCCCCATATTAGGCTTAGAGATTACTTAAAAAATAAATAGAACACGATAATCATGAGATTCATTTCTCATGTTCAGCATTTATCAAATCCTGGTAGAAAATGCCACTGAAATCCTATCACAACTTCTATTTGTTCAAATCTAATACCTATCTACTATGTACTATGTGTTAAGCACTGAGGATGGAGCTGTGAAAATACTGGATATGGTCTGTGCTCCCATGAAGCTTCTGCTGGGAAGAACTAGACTAGCATTCCCTTTAACTCTGTAGGTTCATGGACAAAGTATGCTCCTTTAGGGAGAGATGAGAATTGTGTCTCTGAATTATGGATATAATGTGGGGGAAAAAACAGATCTTAACATATCTCCCTTAGCCTCAGCTTACACTACTTTGCCTTCTTGCTGCCTAGGCAGTGTTATTTGTACCTTGGACCCTACAACTGGTGAGACAGTAAATTTCACACCCTCCGTGTTTTTGGGAAAGAATAGGATTTCAGCATCCTTAAAAGAGAGGTTTGGTTTTCTGTACGTTTCCTACAACGCTTCTTGTGTCCAATTGAAATAGGATCAGAGGGGCTTATGGGTGGTTCAGTTGGTTATGCATCTGCCTTTGGCTCAGGTGGTGATATCAGGGTCCTGGGATCGAGGCCCGCATCGGGCACCCTGCTCAGCAGAAAGCCTCTTTTCCCCTCCCTCTACTGCTCCCTCTGCTTGTGCCCTCTCTCTGTCAAGTAATAAATAAGACTTCTTGTTTAAAAAAATAAATAGGATCAGAAATGATCTCACTAGGAAAAGTGATGGTTTTGTGATGTGTAACCACTTTTTATTCATATTTCTGCTATAGAATTTATCTTGGAGAAAGGTACAGTTTTTACTAATAAGTAATTTATGTATTTTAGTCCTGCAAGTGAGGTAAGATCTTATGTGCAGTATTTCACAAGGGAGATCTGACAGTGCAACTTTTGTATATAGTGCCTGTGTCAGACTAAAGTAAAATACTGAAACACTTGAGTTACACAAAACATTTTCTCAGGGCCATATGCAAAATACCATGTCCCTAGCAGCTAATACAGTTGATGAGGGAAATACATATTCTGTAAGCATATGGTTGGTAACAAAAAGTAATATATTCAAAAATGCAACAATAACGGCAACAATTTAATACTTGTTTAAAAGTGTATGTAGTCATTTCTCCAGGAGATGGCACTGTTGAGTTGTTTTTTTCTTTTCAAGCCCATAAGACAATAGACCATTCATCTTTGTGTCACCCAAACAAAGAAATATTCCTCTATAGCCTCTCTTCTTCCCCTAGCTAATCACATGCTACTGGAACTGACTGTCTTGTGATCTACTCCATAGTTGGCATAGATTAAAAATCTGTATTTAAAAAAAATAATCTGACACATGGTAATTAATGGAAAGGAACAAATTGTACACTAGTTTTCAAGCTTTGTCATTTCAGCAGCTGAGAACTTGGAAGACTGATTTAGTGATTTCACCACTCTGCTCAGATGCCATTCAAAAATATTTTTCACTTCTCAGGTCTTGTCGTGATTTTTCTGGGAAAAAATGTAAATTTATAAAGCTTTTTGTTTGCAAATTACTGTGAGTCGATGTATTTTAATGTAAACATTAGGTTGGGTGCATTGCACCATTTTGCTCTGCAATGGATAATATATTCTCATTTGGGTTTACCTCCAGTTTGTAGTTAAAAGTACTTATTAGTGGTCTTATTTGAGCGTAACGTTTGTGTGCTTAGTATCTTTCTATTTGCTACCTTTTCTACTGAACAACTTTGAGCATTCCGAAGGGATGGAGTCAGTAAAGATTCAAAACTGGTTTTACCTGAGCTGCTTGTTCTAAAAGTTAACTGTGCAGTTTCTGCGATAAAGGGAACCGCATGGGGTTTTGTTTTATTGATTAGAGGCAGGATGCTAATTTAGGGGGCATCATATACTCAAAACCAAACTTGTGCAATGCACTCATGGCAGGGTTAAGACACTTCGGTAAAGACAACATGCACCTACCTATGAAATGATCGTGTCTAAAGTAAGCACTGGGGAATTCTCTTGCCCCTTGCACCCACCCCTGAATTCTAAGCTACTTTGTAAGTCTAGGGAAACCAATAAGCAATTCTGCCTTTGGCCTAACTCCCTGCAGAAGAGGAAAGCGAGTGAGACCATACGTGGTGGAGTGGAGGACTCAAGCTTGCATGAGTCACGGATGTTCTGATGTCTATCTGCCTCCGTAGGACCAGCCCACACAGTTCGCATTTACCTTTTTGGCAGCGAGGCGGGCTGCCTCACCGGACAATGGGTGCTCCAGTACGCGAAGGTTAAAAACCTGAAGCACCGGTTCATGACGAAGCCCCCTTTTCCAGCTGAGCAAGCTGAGGGAGTCCCTTAGGAGATTTTCTAGGCGCTGCCGCAACCCAAGGAATTTTAGGGATGTCTGTGGGGGAGGCGCGCTGGCGGGGGGGGGGAATAATCCAGTCCCAACCTGAGGGTACCAGAGCGATCAGCGAGGGGTCTGGGGGTGCTTCGCGGGAGGCGCGGGAAGCTCCTACGCTAACTCTGGAAGTCCGGCCCCGGAGACGCCAGGCGATGGGGGGATGACCTCAGCGGTCTCTGCCACGTTCCAGCCAATCAGTCCCGCAACTTGGCATCCGAATCCAGGACCCCCGAAGCCGGAGGCGACGCGAGCCAATGAGGAGCGGACGGGGAAGAAGGACAGGCGGCCAGCCTATGGGGGCGGAGAGGCCCGGCTGCGCGTATCCAAGGAGCGCCCGGCTCGGGCTCGGGGGTGTGGCGCGGCGCCGGCGGGGGTGGGCGGGCGCGCCGGGCGGCAGGTGTCGGCGGCGTCGGCATTCGGCGGCGATGGAGCGGCCCCGGGGAGCTGCGGATGGCCTCTCGCGCTGGCCCCACGGCCTCGGCCTCCTCCTCCTCCTCCAGCTGCTGCCGCCGGAGACCCTCGGCCAGGACCGGCTGGACGCGCCGCCGCCGCCCGCTGCGCCGCTGTCGCGCTGGTCCGGCCCCGTCGGGGTGAGCTGGGGGCTGCGCGCGGCCGCGCCCGGGGGCCCGGTTCCCCGTGGCGGCCGTTGGCGCCGCAGCGCGCTCGAGGAGGACCAGGACTGCGGCCGGGTCCGGGACTTCGTCGCCAAGCTGGCCAACAACACGCACCAGGTGAGCGGGCGCCGGGCCCGGGCGCCGCCCGGACTGCGAGGTGCCGCCCCGGCCCCCCTCCCCCGGCGGCCGCCTGCCCCGCCCGCGCGGCCCGTCCCTCCTCCAGCGTCCCCGCGCCTCGCGGCTCCGCCGGGGAGACCCGGGCCGCTCGCCTGCCCCGCGCTGCCCGCGGCCCCGAAACTGCGGCGGGCAGGCGGGCGGAGTCCGGCCCGGGAGCGGCCCCCGGGACGCCGCGGCCCGCGCGGCTGTGTTTCGTCACAGGGGAGGCAGCCTTAGACTGTCACGGCATTCTTTTTTTTTTTTTTTTTCCTCCCTTTTTCTCTTTCTTTCTTTCTTTTTTTAAGTTGCCAGAATTTCTAGAGCGTCGTTGTTTTGCGTCTGTGTAAATAATCAGGACCCAGTAACGCTATAACCCACCAGGAGGCTGGAGGACTAATCACCTCTTTAAGTGCTGGAGAAGTTGGGCTGCGCAGAAGCAGAGGTGTGTCCTCGCTGGGTCAGTACTTTCAGGGTGGGTAGGCGGGTGTTCAGAAATCCCACAGCAGTTCTTAGGTTACTGTGTGTATTTTAGTAGGTGAACGGACAAGCTTGGAGATGGGCTGACAATGTATCTGTGATCTTCCGCCTTCAATTTGACCTTCTAGCCTGGCATTGGAGTCGGACCAGGTTGTCTTCATTCTGTTGTAACAAGATTTCCAACAGTTACGACGTACATTGCCAACATTCTCCTTTGTGCTCAGTCGTAGTCAGAAACTTTAAGAATTGCGACAGTTCTCTCCCTAGGGACAAGCCTCTCAACCTCTGCACACTACTGGCCTGACAAAGCCCATTGTTAAGAAGGTCCAGGCTCCTTGCTGCAGTGCAACGTGGACACCTTTCCTCCAGGCTCCCCGGGAGCTAATGGTTTAATTGTTGCTACCCATATTTGCCCAGGGTAGCCTTCATGTGATACATTCGCCATTACATCCCTTCCTCTTTCAACAAGAGTTGCACAGAGGGCCAGAGATGAGTGGCTGATTGCACTTGTCCGTGTATGACCACATTCCCCGTCAGCCAAATCTCAGTTTCCCCTTGAACTATCTTTCTCCCTTTGCCTGGACCCTACTTGATACCTGTGCTGAATTCTCAGATGTGGGGTCCCCGGGGGCAGTTGCTGTCAGGGCACAGGCAGTCAGGGAGAGCCCCACGGAAGGCCACACGGGCAGCAGCTATGTAACTAGTGCTGACTGGTGGAACCAAGCTGGATGCAACCAAGTTGGATGTGGACAGGGTGGAGTGAGTACTGGGAAGACTTCCTGTTTGCCAGGAAAAAATAATGGTGTAGACGGCTGTCTCACAGTGGGGAGTTGAGGAAGACTTTACAGCACTGATGCTGAACTTAAAACAGGACCCTTCCTTCCTGGAGTCAGCTGGACGTAGCCTTCTTACCCCACATTTTTGATTCTTCTCTTGCTGGTTGACCTACCTCAGGACCTGCTGCTACTCCTGGATGTATTCCCTGACTAGTCTGACTTGATACGAACTGTTGATTTCTAAAGCTAGAGGTTGAAAAAAATGGCTCAGGAGTTCCTTAGGCCAGATATACTCAAGAGCAGATCTGAAACCTTGTTCTTGAGAAAGAAGCTTCCCTCTATTTCTCTCATTTTATTTAGCTACGGATTTTTTTTTTTTTTTGGCTTTTTTCCCTCAGTCTTCTTTCAGTGACCTAATTTTAAATAGCTCTTTTTGCACTTGTTAATTGCGCATAGTCTCTTCTTCAGAGATCCCATCCTGTTTATAACATGTGAATGTGGTGAAAGTGAAGCCATTGTTAATAATCTTCACCTTAGAAATGGTTGAGTAAAGCAGTTCTTAGAGGTCCTTAACCCAGAATTGTTAGGTGGTAGTCTGTTCTGCTTTTCAGTTCTTTATTTTTAGAAATCCTGATAAGTCATCCTGAACAGTATTGAAGAGATCTAGTATTTAGGGACCCTTTATAAACGGTGTGAAATAAAAGGATCAGCATGGCCAAACAACTTTTTATCAGGGCTATTGTATACTTTTGTATACAATACTTTTTTTGTATACTTTTGTACACCTGGGAAAGTGCCACTAAGAGGAGTTTTTCCTAAGATGACAGGAGTCAATTCCCAAAGAAAATCAAAAGTTTTTGGTTCTCAATTGTTAAAACTTGCTGTTCATGTTAAGCCACATTGATTCATATAGTCAGTGCACAAAAACGCCATCCAAATGTCCAAGCTATGCTGGGACATGCTGGGGGTGCCAAGATACAAAGAAAAGATAGTTCAGACTGGACAGTGAAAAACCTCAGAAGGTTTTAGCAGATCTCCTAGACCACTGGCTTGTTTGGCTTGTGAGAACTTATTGGCATTTCTTCTTTAAAAAGCAAGGTAGAACTAAAGCATGATAGTGCTTTTATATTCTGGTATTAGGAGACGTGTGCCCTAATGACCTATACCTCGGGCTTCTTCCCTCATGAAATCCAGCAAGTGTGTCTGTGTATTTATAAATGCCCTTTTCTCAGACTCAAAAAATAACCTTCTTTTTGCCTTTAACCCAAAATTGTTTTCATGCCACACTTTTAACTCTTTTAAGTGCTTGGAGTATCCGTGACACATATAACCTTTGCACATGAGACAAATTGAGCAAGCACAGAAGATTTTATTAATGTTGGTTGCTAAGTTGGATTGCTTCAAAACATTCTTCCTATAAGTACCCCTTGGAGGTTCGGCATGAAAACTGTCTTAAAGAAACAGATGAAATGCTTTGGCCAGAGTTACGGTGGTTGCTGACATAATTTCCTTACTTCTCATTCTGTGTTCAGACCATTTGATAATTTCCTTAAAACTTTCAAAACTTATGATTAAAAGCCAGAAACTGTTGCTCACACTCTGTCCTCCCTCTGCTCCTGTCATTAACTACTTCTTTACACAGAACTTCCCAACTGCACCCCAACATCAAAGCATCTGGTTTCTTAAATAAACAGGCCCTGGAGAGAGACCGCATTGTATGGCATGTGGGCTCTGAGAAGAATGTGCGTGTTTGTTTGCTGGTGCTGGCAGGGCTGAGTCCAGGCTGACAGGACTGAATGTGCCTGTTGGAGGTTCAGGGAGCTCCTGCTCCTAGCCTGTTGTGGGTCTTTGTCACACCCGGAAATTGGAAGGTCAGTGCCTTTATCTGCCCCGGAACTTTCTAACTGCCTCATTTATTCCAACGGGCAGTCTCTCTCCATACTACCTTCCCCAGCACTCCCACCCTTACCCGAGTTAGTCTTCTCTTGAGCCCTGTTCCATCCGTTTGTTTTACAAAGAGGGGGAAGCATAGGAATTCCATAGGATTTCCTTCTTGATCCCAGTTGAGCAGAATGAGCAAAATCCCCATGATGACCCTATTCCCATGAAGTATACTAATCAGACCTTTAACTCTGACAGCTATAAAGTGACTTCTGCAGTGGGGAATTCAGTTACAAGTATCAGCAGATTTGATGACGTGTATTTGTCTGGGGAAAGGTTAGTCTTCATCTGTGGTTTGGTTGGGGTGAGGGTAGAGAGCTATCCAGGCAGGACAAATGGCTCAGGGGGAATGCAGTGTAACAATTAGGTAAGGTCTCTGCTGACTCAAGTATTTGGCTCTGTGCATAGTGATTTTTCATTAGAAATCTGAGTCTCCTGTTTGTGGAAATGATTGGAAGAAGGCTTATGTTCTGGTCAATTTCTAATGGTTAATTTCTTTCTGTAATGATAAAAATAATAGGCTTTCCATCCTGCTGTTTTGATCTGATTTTTCATGTCAGGTTCACAGAGGCTCTTAGCAGCTTCTTCTGCACTCTGCCGATTTCCAATCAGCTCTTGCCAACAAGCATTGGATTCTCAGTGGGTGACTGCAGAGACTGTGCTCCCCAACTTTATCCTAGTTGGCCTGTTATCCTTGTGTGATCCTCACAGGAAGGGCAGTGCTTAACACTGAGTGGTAATGGTTGGAGCAGGAGTGAGGTCTGCTCCTCTCCCTCCCTTTCTGTGCACTCTACCCCTTAAGTTCTTTTTTTTTTTTTTTTTCCTTTTAAGATTTATTTATTTTGGAGAGATAGCATCAGGAGGAGGAGCAGAGGGAGAGGGGGAGAAAGTCCCAAACAGACTCCACGCTGAGTGTGGAGTCCGACTTGGGGCCCTGATCCCACAACCCTATGACCTGATCTAGTATATGTGCTGCCGAAGCGAGCACCTTATGACCTGATCTAAAACCAAGAGTTGGACTTGGCATTAGATTTGGCCCAACTGACTTTGTCACCCAGGCATCCTTCAAGTTCTGCCCTTTCAGAAGTGAGCTGTGTTTTGAGACTGGAGAAATGATGCTTGGATGTTTTATATGATTAGAAGCTAATTTTATGGCAGGCAAAACTATCAAATTTGACATGTAATTAAAAATACAGCTTTTCTTACAAAAGGCACTGTGACAGTTGCTCTAAAAATATTATGAAATAGATATTGCATTTGTAAATTTCCAAAATTTTTTCAATTGCCTTCCTATCTCTTTGTAACTAGTGTTTCTTTGGCATTTTTTTTTCTTTTTAAAAATTTGGTGAAAATTTGTTCTTACCATTGTCTAGGTCGCCTCACTGATTTGTGTGTAGGTTGGTTTGAGGAGTAATGGGGCTTGAGGAACATGCTAGTCAATTTCAGGCTGTTCTGGACAGGTTTTTTGTTGTTCTAATAGTGACTGTAGTCAGAGTTGGGTTAGTCATATGTGGCTTTGAGTTAGCTGGGTTGAATGAATCTTCGTGACAGACCCTTCATATCTACAGAGGTTGTTAAGTGAATGCTGGAAACGTGGAGTTTTTTTTCTGTTTTTGTTTTGTTTTGTTTTGTTTTTAAAGATTGAGGCTATTTTCCCCACTCCACCCTGAATCCTAGTCTCAGGAAACCACAGCAAAAACAGAATCTTCCATTCAGAGCCTGTGGTGTTTTGCTGAGAAAGTTTTCTGTGTATGCAGTTTATTTTCTGTTTTACATTTCAGTATCAAGTTCTCAATTCCTCATATACAGCAGGAGAAATTTTGGATTAGATTTAAAATGTATAAAAAAATTGATTCATATGGAAGAGGGGGAGGCCAGGGGTTGTGATCACAAATGTTTATTGGTTGATTCCAAATTTAGAAGCAAATTGTGGCTGTTCTGCTTCCTAGTTGAACTTGAACATAGCAGGGATTTCACATCTGGGGGTAATTTGTTACCACCTCCAGAGCTTGCTTCACTGAAATATGAGTGTTCTTTAAGATAGCAGGAATATTTTTTTCCTATATAATTTTGAAAGACATTTGACTCGTTTACTTTTGGGGTAGTGCTTTGTCATCCTTTATTGCCTGAAAAATCTAATGCAAAACAAAGCTACTAGCTTGGATAGTCTAAAAGCAAACCCAGTAAACATATAACAATAAATTTGTTTTTTTCCTTTCCTACAGTACTTGGCCAAAATTGGGATTTTTTTTTTTTCCTCTTGTTCTGGCTGCTTGTGTTTTTAAAAATAGATGGTCAGCTTCCATTAATATACTCAGCCCTGTGCTAGTAAACATATGAGTGATTAATTGGCTTGATTTTTTTTTTTTTTTCCATCAGAAGAGAATGTATGAGGGATTTTTTGTTTGTTTTGTTCCCTCTTGGGCTTGAATACTATCTCTCTCATATTTGCTTTTGTTAAGAGTTTTATTCTTTTCTTCCTGTATGTTCTAAGAAACGAAGTACTGATACTGTACTTAAGCCAGTTTGCAAGTCTGGTTCAACAGCAGGATCATCACCCTGAAGGACTAAGAATTGAACTGGGAAGGAGAATTTTGATGAACTTTATACTTCCCAGACAAGATAGTTCGAAATAGACGTCTATCTGGTACCTACTCTTTGTCAAAGGGATTCAGATGTTGTATGCACAATTCAAAAGAGAGTCTCAATTTCCAGATTTGAGTCCTGGCTCTGCTGCTTTATAGCTATGTGATCATGGACAGTCACTTCACTCCTCTAGCCTTTATTACAGTTTTTTAAACTAGAGAAGCAGCTTTAGGATCATTTGGAAGGGGAAGTAAAAAGTTTTTTCAAAATGTTTTGTTAAATATATTGTGTCAATGTCATTCATTTAAGCACTTAGTAAGCTACATATAGTGGAGTCCAGGCCTTTGGACATCCAAGGCAAATGTTAAACATACCCACATTGGTGCTGCTTTAAGGATTAAATGTTCAAAGGTGTCTTGATGAAAGTTTGGAAGAATTTAAAAAAAAAATTTTTTTTTAAAGATTTTATTTATTTATTTGACAGAGAGAGATCACAAGTAGACAGAGAGGCAGGCAGAGAGAGAGGGAAGCAGGCTCCCCGCTGAGCAGAGAGCCCGATGTGGGACTCGATCCCAGGACCCTGAGATCATGACCTGAGCTGAAGGCAGCGGCTTAACCCACTGAGCCACCCAGGCGCCCCTGGAAGAATTTTTTAAAGAAGGCATTCCCACCACAGTGCAGTGGTTTGGGAAGGCCTCCTGGTTGAAGAGAGAATCAAGGTATGCAGGTAATTCTTAAGGAGATCTCTAAAGGCATGATGGTAGGGAAATCCAGGACAGGCTCAGGGAATGGTCAATGGAAAGTTTTCTGTGGGGTAGAAGTAGCTGATGAGGAGTATGTCTAAGGTTTCCAGAAAAACACATAGAGAAGTCAAAAAAGGTAGGTCTTAGGAGGCAGCAGGAGGAGGAAAGAGAGGGAGGGCTGGGCAGGGAGCTGTGCTTTGGGACTTCATGGGGACTGTCTTTTAATGGGTAGTGTTAGGCATGAGGCTACAGGTGGAGAAACCAGAGGTGGAAATGGGGAGCCAAGAAGAGTTGACCATTTAGAGGTTGACCATTGCTGTGGTATTGAAGAAAACGTCCAACAGGAGAGCAAAATAGAGAGCAGGGCAGACCACCTTTTATACTTAAAGTGCTAAAGGTTTTAAGGAACACTCTTAGACTCCTGGACTTTAATGGAGGAGAATGTGAGCCAAGGCATGAGATACCCAGGAGCTATAAGATGGTGAAGCCAATGAACAGATTTCTCTTTCTTTAATATTTGTGAACAGGATGAGGTTGAATTCTTGCTGATAATGTGCTTAACAGTTTGAATCATAGATTGTTAGGCTCATTAGCTGGTCAGATCTCTTACTTTTACTGATGAGTCTAAATGATTTTGCGTGTGGGCCAAGAACTGAGAGTAGAACACAGATGTCCCAGTGTGGTGCAGTGTTCTGAGTGTTTCATAGAGATGTGTGTGCGTGTGTGTTAAGATTTTTATTTATTTGAGAAAGAGAGAGAGGAGGAGAGCAGAAGTAAGGGGGGAGCAGCAGAGGGAGAGGGAGCAGCAGACTCTCTGCTGAGCAGAGATCCCGGGGTAGGGCTGGATCCAAGGACTCCAGGATCATGACCTGAGCCGAAGGCAGACACTTAACTGACTGAGCCACCCAGGCGCCCCTCATAGAGATATTTTAAGTCAATGCATTTGCTTTAGGGATAAGGCAAGGTTATAGACCCCAACTGTAAGTCCTACAGTTGTGACTTCTCTGCTTTTTTCCATCATTGAACCCTCAGCAGAGCTCAGTTAGCCTTTTTAAGCCTCAGTTTCCCATATAAAATGGAGCATTATCAGAGGCTTTGAAGAGAAAATGTTCTGAAAACCTTGGAGTACCGTATGTGTGATTTATGTCATTTCTTAACAAGCCTGTTGATCTGGCTACTGACTCCACAGGGCCCAGTTGTCAGCCAAATGATCCTGATAAATACCAACTCCAGAGGAACACAAGCAGAAAAGAAGATACAGGAGATGAAGTGGTTTTATCACTTGGCAGGGTTGGGTGACAGGCTTGGGTGGGGGTGGCAAGAAGGAGGGTGAGTCAAGATTGGCAGAAATGTGAGAAGCGTATGTGTTCTTTTTTTAACCTTCATGATTACATCAAAATTTTAACTTGTTAATATGATTGGCAGTTCTTTGAGGCAGTGGTTAGGAGGGAACATGATCTCAGGTCAGACCTGGCTAAATTCAAACTTCAGTGGTGACCATGGACAGATTAATTTCAATGGGTCTTGGTCTTTTCATCTATAAAATGGAGGTCCTAAGATCTATGTCTTAGGATCATTGTGAAGATTAAATGAGATGTAGGATTTAGTGTGTGTTCATCCTTTAGTAAATCTTACAATGATTATTTCCACAAAGCTTCTGATGCATTACGGGTTAGATGCCCAAATATCTGTGTATGCACTTGAATTGTTTTTTATAGCTGTAATATTCCTAGAGAATCATCATGAGCTGTCATAGAAGTCCGGATTAAGAAATGTGTACCACTTATGTCCTTGGACTTGGG
The DNA here is from genome assembly GCF_922984935.1 of Meles meles. Lineage (NCBI taxonomy): Eukaryota > Metazoa > Chordata > Mammalia > Carnivora > Mustelidae > Meles > Meles meles. The sequence goes on from NC_060066.1 coordinate 122,072,058, forward strand.
ACTTTAAGAACAAGGATATAAGGTGAGAGGGAGATTATCTAACCCAGGTGTCTTTCCTGAAGCTATGGGAGTTGACGGAGAAATAATAATCCCACCATCATCAGATCCCCCGTCATTTGGTTCTGGTAGTTTCAAGTAGATAAAGTTTACTTATGGTTTTAAAGAATTTACAATCATAAAAAATAAGGCTACTTATCGTTTAATCACGACTTCTGCTTCAGTAAGCTTTAGTTTATCGGAGTCAGTGCCTGTGGTTTTAAGTTGACAGGCTCTGCACCCGCACCTTGCCGGCTTCACCCTCATTTGTTAACGGAGCCGCCCCTGTGAGCCCTGCACCGCGCCAGTGTCTGGGAGGTTTGAAGAAGTAGTAACAAGATGTGATGGCTGCTTCTGAGGAACTTTGCTTGGAAGCGCAGCAGACCAGGATGCTAGTGGAGTTATTTTTCCTTATATGCATGTCTCTTTAGGCTAACATTTCACCACTTCCCGCCCCATGCCTACCCTCTGTTCCAGTTAGTGTGACCTTTCCACCAGGCCCTTGAGCTCGTCATGTGCTCTGTGCTTCTCTGTCCTTGTTCACATGGCTTTCCTCCTTTCTGCATGCTGTTCTAGCTTCAGTGGCTTTCTTCTTTTCTCTCCTACAACACTCAACGATGCTGTGTAAGCTAGCATTTAACTATAGTACTCTGTCTCATGTTTACTTTCATTTCTTCAATTTTCTACAATTGCTGATTATACAGTGCTGGATATTGGCCATTGTATTGGATCCTAAGCTGATGGTAGAACAGAGCGGACAAGACCACTGTTTTTATGAGCCAGTGGAAAACATGAACGTTAAACAACTATGTAGTTATAAATATGATTAGTACCCAGAAGAACATAAGTAACAACAGGGGAGTAATTGGCAGATGTCCTTTTAATCTGGGGGCATTAGGAAGGACTCACTGAGAAATTATTTAAACTGAGACTTGAAGATGAATAGAATTTAATCAGTAGGAGTATCACAGAACCACGTGTTCAAAGGCTTGGGGCTGGAGGGAGCTTGGCAAGCCCAAGGACCTGGAAGCAGGTGGGTGTGGTGGCCGCAGAGGCAGTGGGGGCTTTGTCCCCACCCTCAGTGGCTCAGTGGCTGGCAATGGGGACCTATCCCTTATCACTTTTCTTGAAGTGGGACTAAGGTGTAAAAAGTAAATGCTGTTTTGGAATTTAGCTCATTTATTGGTCATAATGAGAATTGAGTTATCCCAAGAAAGTGAATTTTTCAAAAACTAAGCCCACTCTTTTAAGTGCCAAAGATTTTTTTGTTTAATGAGAATCTTTCTAAAATATTTCTCTGCCTTCTTAGTCAATACTGTGACCCCACATCATTTAAGAAGAGATTAAACTATGCTCTGCCACCACTCACATTTTTTTTTTTAATTTTATTTATTTATTTGACAGACAGAGATCACAGGTAGGCAGAGAGGCAGGTAGAGAGAGAGGAAGGGAAGCAGGGTCCCCGCTGAGCAGAGAGCCCGATGCGGGGCTCGATCCCAGGACCCTGAGATCATGACCCGAGCCCAAGGCAGAGGCCTCAACTCACTGAGCTACCCAGGTGCCCCACACTCACATTATTTTAATGCTGTGTGGCATTCATGCCCTCAAGGGCTGTTGAGGTATGTGGGGCTGTTTTCTCCCCTTTCTTCAAACAGCCCATTGTCTGCTTGTTGAACCTTACTTTTTTGGTTCTGCTGAAATGATAGTCCCCTTGCAATATCCTCTTCTTTTTGCTGCTGACCCTGTCTTGAGACACACTATCCCCTAAATTTTAGCTGCTGCTTCTGTAAATTAGGAAAATGGATTACTAATTGTAGACAATTCTGACAAGTTTGGCAAGTTGATACAGAGTGATGGTCTGCAAGTTTGTCTCAGAGGTCAGATGCATAGATTTCTACCACGTGAATACTGCCATGAGAGGTCTCGGTTGCTTCCTTCCAGTGAGTGTTCAGGTCACTGGGGTTTCTGTCTAAGGCAGGGTGCTGGGCCCTCCCCCTTTCAGCACTAAGGGATTGCAGAGCCGGCAGCTGAGTTGGTTTTTGTTTGTTTGTTTAAACAAAGAGCTGTGGAAAAGCAAATGGAGTGGTTTAATTATTGATGAGTCATAGAATTTTAAAGCTTATAAGGACTAGAGGTGATGGCATTCCAGCCCCCCTCACGTTGGTGGTGAAGTTAGGTTGCACTGCTCAAGTTCCCAACGCTTTTCCGTGGAGCTGGAAAGAAAATTCAGATTGACTGTTAGCGCAGTGCTCTTCTCTGTCCGTCCTGCCTTGCAGAAAACGCTGAATAATTGAGTAGGTATGAAAACTTGTGTATTGTTTTGTGTTTAGCGGTTTCATTTCTAAGAATAGTCTCCCTGAGAACTGGAACATTTGTGATCTTATTTTTAGCTCATGTTTTATGATTCCAGCAGTGCCTTATTTAACAGAACTGAATTCTGTGAAGATTTTCTTCCTGCCTGCAGGAGCGTCATCCAGGCTGTGTCCCAGACCTCTTCTGCGCAGCACTGTGTTCTAGCTGTCCCTGTGTTCCCTAGCTGGGGTTTGGAAGCCTGAATCTTAAATTCCCAGCTTCTATGGGCTTACCAGGGCCTCACCTTTGTATGTTATTTCATTTGATTCTTATTATTCCAGTGAGCGAAGAAGCATAATTCAGTTTTATTTCTAAGGAAGTGGATTCCCAAGAGAGAAAATAATTTGAGCCTGTTTTTCCAACCAGCGAGTTACTGAACTGGGCTTTCACACCCGCTTTTGTAGTTGTATTTTTCACTGTGACAGGCTGTCGTCTCTAGATGAAAGGTCTAGCATGGTTAGCCTTCATTTTTAGACTTCTGTAGGAAGTGTGTTTTGGGTATAAATGCTCCATGAGCACAGACCTCGACTCTCACGGCTGTTTCCCCAGGGCTCCAAATAGGGCGTGGTGCATAGTAGACACACAGAGGTACTTGTCCAAAGAAGAAATGTGTGTGAAGGATGCCGTCATGGGATTCATTCCCTTGTTTACCTGCCAGAGAAGTGGTTCCTGATGGCAGGATGGTCAGGTCATCTGCAAGTGGCTTTTCACCTGGGGCCAACCCTGTAAACCTGACCCACGTTTGGTTCTTTCAGTAGTTTGCTTTCGATAAGATGTGTAACTAAGACAGGCAGAAGTTTCTCATTACCAGGTTTTCTTTCCAAGCTACAGCGAGTCTCATGACCAACTGTAAGTTCTCTGAGCTATAGCAACAGTAATTTAATTAGGCTCCTTGTTTAATTAGATGTGAAGACAAAGTTATCCCCATGAAGCGTGTTGTGTTTTGTGGCCTTTCTCTTTTTCCGGATGGAGCTAGCAATTGGCCACGGGTCCCCCAGAAATGGACATTAGTGTTCATTCATGGTCTCTAAAATGTGTGGACCTCAGACTTTAAAATGGTAGGCAGTAAATGTGTGGATAAATCTTGTCATCAGCTGTCAAGGTGGATGTATTTCAGAGAAGGTAGTACAAGCTGTCCCCTACTCCCAAACATAATGAGTCCCTGAAAACCAATTTGGTTATAAATGCCAGCCAAAGATTTCCTGCTGCCCAGAGCTTCCCTACTGGGGGCAGCAAATGGCTGTCAGTGCCATCTGGGATATTAGAAATCACTGTTCAACAGGTGATGTATGGAAGACTGTGAGTGTATTGGTGAATAATGACGTTGCGATGTGGTATTAGGAGGTCTGTCTTAAATCGAGACCACCGACGTTAGTGTGGCTTCGAGGCACAGGCTGTCTAACCTGTCCTGTAACCTTCTGTTGCATCCTGTTAGCCAGTATAATAGAAGAAACTGATGTCATCTGTGTATACTTTTTATACCACTCTTTTATATGTCCTTTTTTCAAAATAAAAATAACTTCTATAGTTTTATTTTTAAACATGATTCCTGCTAATGGAGGTGGGGTGGGGAGAAATTCATTCGTCCAGAAAAACTATAAAGAAGGAAAAGTATCCCCATGAATTCTATCATTTAGAGATAGTTGCTGTTGATTTTCTGAAGGACCTCCCTCCAGGTAACTTCAACCATAAGGACCCACACAGGATTTTACACACTATTAGGCAGCACGTTGCGAATGTCCTCCAGTGTCAGATGCTGGAACATCTCTCCAGCAGCACCGTCTGTTTTGTTGCCTGTCCTAGCATATGTAGCAAAGCTTTAATCCTTCACCTAGAATATACAGAGAGAGTGATATCTTACGGTGTTGTTACATGGATGAAATGAGGATGTGTTAAGCTGCTTTCACGCAGTAGATGGCCTAAAGGGAGTGCTCAGTAGTGGCTAGCCTCATCCAGGTGTGAACATCCTTTGTCAAGATGTGTAATTATCCCACCGTGATTAATTCCTAAGGGTGGGATTGCTGGGTCATATGGTGTGGACATTTTCAGTTCTGATTCACATCACTGTTGAGTCGCTCCCACCTACAGTGCACACAGGTGCCCGGGCTCCGTGTCCTTACTGGATACGTGCTGTCAGGCTTTTCTGGAGGTTGGAAATGTCATTACATTATTTGTCTGTGATTTTCTTGGGATTACTAGTGAAATTGAATAGCTTTTCCCATGTTATTAGTCATTTCCTTATCCTTTGTGAATTGCTTGTTTGTGTCTTTTGCCTATTTGGAGGTCTTTGTCCTTTTCTTATTGACTTGACAACTCTTTTTTATAGTGACCCTTTGTCTTGTTGCAAATAATTTTTCCATTTTTTTTTTCAACTTGATGTTTGGTGTTTTGCCATTAAATTTTTTTTATGCAGTCCAAATAATTCTTGTAGTATGTTATGGGTTCCAGTTTTTGCATCACTTTTTGAGATGGTCTTCTCATTTTAAGATTATAAAAATAGTCACTCATACTTTTAGGATTTTCAAGATTTGACTTTCTATATTTAAATCTTTCCTGTGTATGGAATTTATTTGTGAGTGGGGGTAAGAAAGGTTTTAGGAATCCAGCTTATTTTTTCCAGATAGCTAGTTTTTCTAACACTTCAATCCCTAACTTGAAATGCTAGCATGATCATACACTCTAAAAGAAGCCTTGCCCAGTCTTGGACTTTGTTTTGTTCCATTGATCTGTCTTGTCTATTCTTGTGCCAGTAACTGTGCTAGGAGATTAATAAATCTCTCTCTAGAAGTGACAAGTTTCATGCTCATCTGCTCCTGATTGAATCAAGCTGACATTTTTACATAGCTAGTCTTAAACTGCTTGGTTTCTGAACTTCCTACCATAGAGTATGATTAAGTAATCGGAATTACTGTATCTACTCCTTGGGCCCTGTGGGTACTGACTTTTGGACTGATCTTCACATAAATAGCATATTTACGTGGTTTCCCTTGATTCTGGCCTGCTTCTGCATTGTACATTTGGTTGACTGCTTAGCAATATGAAGTGGCCAGATCATGTTCTCTTTGTGCCGAATTATCTACCTCTTAGGCATACCACATTGGAGCAACACTGCTATTGTTTTCCAGAAATAAAACGTGCTTCAGCTCTCCCCACCTTCTCCATTTCAACTGTCGTCTATAGAGCTAGCACAGAACATCGCTTTTGCAACACTGCTTGAGGTAGGCATTCCCTATACCTTCTGTTGCCTGGACTCCTCAACTCCTACATAGCTACATGTTTTTGTATGTTCAGTATTTTAGTATTGTAGGCTATTCATTGGTAATATCATGCTGAAGGTCAGGGGTTTTCTCTTAAAAGGGATTATTCTGCCTTTCAGTTCTTTCTAGCCACATAGCCTTGTCCTCTGCTCATATTTCTTTCTTTCTTTTTTTTTTTTTTTTTTAAGATTTATTTAACAGAGAGATCACAAGCAGGCAGAGAGGCAGGCAGAGAGAGGGGGGGAAGCAGACACCCCGCCGAGCAGAGGGCCCAACATGGGGCTCAATCCCAGGACCCTGAGACCATGACCTGAGCTGAAGGCAGAGGCCTAACCCATTGAGCCACCCAGGCACCCTCATATTTCTTTCTTTTTTTTTTAAAGATTTTATTTTTATTTATTTATTTATCAGAGAGAGAGCGAGAGAGAGCTCAAGCACAGGGAGGCAGAGAGGCAGGCAGAGGCAGAGAGAGAAGCAGGCTCCCCACTGAGCAAGGAGCCTGATGCGGGACTCCATCCCAAGACCCTGGGATCATGACCTGAGCCAAAGGCAGCGGCTTAACCAACTGAGCCACCCAGACGCCCCACCATCATATTTCTTTTATTCGTCTTACTTTGCCTTGATTAGAACAATTGAACCATAACTTACTGGTTGATTATGTTCAGCTGTGTGTACCATTGGAAACCATGCCTATTTGCATAAGTGATCCTGTGGCCTCATCTCCGTTTTCTATGGGCATTCAAGCAGAAGTGCTTTTCTTTTCGAACACATTTCCTTTACTGTATTTTTATTTTCCTTCTATTCCTACCAAACTTGTCTATCCTGATCTTCAAATTCTTAGTCATTTGAGCAAGTGCTTAATAGCGTCTACTGTATACTCAGCACTTGACCGGTGGGTGACATTAATATGTTATTTGTGTTATCCTTTGACATTTTTCAGAAGGGTTGCATGTATCTTCATGTTTGTTTTACCTGCACAACAGCCTCCTCCCGCCACCTTGCTGTTGCTTGTGGCTACTCCCACCTCTGGAGTGGGAGTACTCATTCTCAGTACTCAGACCCCTGTTTCTTCGTACTCAGATGTGTGCATTTCTCTTCTGTATGGTCTGCCCCCCCGCCAGTGTCTCCAAACAGTATGATGCATGTGGGACACCCTTACCAGTTTGGGCCATATGGAGTTGACCGTAATTGTAGTGGGAAGGAGAGGAGTGAGGTCACTGTTATGTGTATGAGCACCCCAGAACACGTCCCAGTGTTAACAGTGTTCTGGCTGGCAGAAAGGGCCTAAGAAGAATCCTTGTTCATCCATTATTTACTGAAATGGTGGTAACCGTGCTAGAGGAGGATTACACACAGATTGATCACGCTGATAGCAGGGAGTTGCAAATAGACTTGTACGGAGATATTTGCGGAGCACTGAATACATAAAAGACGTTGTGCTAGGCCTGAAGGGTGACACCACATCACAGTGTCTGCCGTCGAAGAACATCCAATGTAATCTGAGAGGTAGCCAGGTGTGTAAATAGTTATAGTACCAGCAACATCCATACATGTTGTGAGAGTAATATCTAGGAGGAGATCACGTGAGCTGTGATCATGAGGAACTGGAATGGTTGGTTTTACATGGAAAGTTGGGATTTCAGCTGCCTTCCAGATCTTTTGCACTGGTGTAGTCCCTCCCGTGAGGCTGTCAGAAAGGAACATCCACCATATAATAGTGAGGGGCAACGAACAAGTTCAAAAGAACCAGAACCTTTCTTTTCTAAAGCCTGCATTTAAAAACTATTTTCATTGGGTATAGAATTTTATCTTTACAGTTTTCCCCCAGTTCTTTAAAAATCCTGATCCACTCACTAGTTTGCACTATGAATAAGGATAAGTCTCCAGTGATTCTTTGTTCTTCTGTATGTAATGTCATTTTTTTCTTCTGGGTGCTTTTAAGATTTTTATCACTGGTTTTAAACATTTTGAATATGATGTGCTTTGGTGTAGTTTTCATTGTGCTCCTTAAGCTTGGGATTTGTGAGCTTCTTGGCTCTCTCTGGGTTTATACTTTTAATTAAATCTGGGAAATTTTGGGCTCATATTTCTTTCCTTTTTTTTTTCTCTTTCTGTTCCCACCCCACCCCCCAATCTTCCAGAGACTCCTATTATATATATATATATATATATATATATATATATATTTTTTTTTTTTTTTTTTTTTGGACAGAGAGAAATCACAACTAGGCAGAGAGGCAGGCAGAGAGAGAGGAGGAAGCAGGCTCCCTGCGGAGCAGAGAGCCCGATGCGGGGCTCCATCCCAGGACCCTGGGATCATGACCTGAGCCAAAGGCAGAGGCTTTAACCCACTGAGCCACTCAGGCGCCCCTATATATATATATTAAGTAACTTGAAGCTCTATAGCTCAGTGATGCTCTGTTCATTTTCCTGTCTTTTTTCGCTGTGTCTCACTTGGATAGTTTCTATGGGTATAGCTTTGAGTCTATTAAAATGTCCCTTTCTGCAGTGCCTCCTCTCCTGTTAATGCTGTCCCATGTAATTTTCATCCCAGGCATTGTAATTCCCATCTCTGGAAGTCCAGTTTGAGTCTGTTTCATATCTTCTGTGCCTTTATTTAGCATGTTCAATCTACTCTCTAATTTCTTAAACCTGTGGAGTATAATTACAGCTGTCTTCATGTCTTTGTCTATTAGTTCTATTATCTGTGTTATTTCTGGGTCAGTTTGATTGATTTTTCTCCTCATTATGGTTCCTGTTTTCTTGCTTCTTTGCGTGCCTGGTTTTTTTGATTGAACGTTGGACGTTGTGAATTTTATCTTCTCGAGTGCTAGATATTTTTATATTCCTATAAATATCTTGAACTTTGATCTGGGACATAGTTGGGTTCCTTGGCAGTGGATTGGTCCTTTCTGTTCTTGGTTGGGTTCGTTTGTTCTTTCTTTCTTTCTTTCTTTCTTTCTTTCTTTCTTTCTTTCTTCTCTTTCTAAGCTTTTAAGGCAAATCCAGAATAGCATTTAGATGAGCGTTAATTTTTCTTTCCATATGACCTTTTCTTTCCACCTGAGGTTTGGTCTGTTGTTAGATCTGATTTCATTTTTCTCTTTTACTTTCAGTAGTATAAGAATGTTAAAGACTGGAGTATAAAAAGTTAGTTGCATTCGTCATAGACAGATGGGTTTTTTTCAGCCATTATTTACTGAAATGGGGGTAATCATGCTAGAAGGAGGATTACACACAGATCGATAACGCTGATAGCAGGGGGTTGCAAATAGACTTGTACGGAGATAGGAGATATTCACGGAGCCCTGAATGTATATGAGACCTTGTGCTAGGCCTGATGGGTGACACCGCATCACAGTGCCTGCTGTCAAAGAACACTCAGTACAATCTGAGTTATTGGGAAGGGAAGGGAGGAAGAGTTAAAGGTAGCAGAAGACCCCAATTGTAGTTCATAAATCTGGCCTACATTTCCAGAGGCACTCTTTGGATGATAAATGAGGTCAGCTATCCTTTGAGTTGTTCAGGTGAAGCTGGGTGTCACTAGTGGTATCTAATGACCCTCCTCTTTCTGTGACTGGGTGACAGGAAAATGTGAGTAATGCCGGTGTGCGCTGACTGGGTGTGGTGTATAGAGCTTAGTCTGAACAGTGAAAGTTGCAGATCCTGATTGGCTCAAGACCAACTACGTTGTGGCCTTATCAAGATTGCCAGGACTCCTGTGATAGAATTTGTCTTTTATCCTAGTCCATTGTGATGACCAGAGCCTTCCTTGGAAAGATAGTCTGTGTTTAAACGACTGTGAGCCCATGTGGTCTCTCTGGTGCCTGTGGTACCTCTGGGTATTCCTACTCCTCAAGGAGCTCATTGATGAAATTTCAGACACTATATCCTCACTCAAGAGAACAGGCGGTCTTGCTCTGCATGGAGTATCTTACAAGACCCATTGCTGTGTCAGTTTTTAAGCTGCTGGTTCCAGATGTCTCTAGCAGCCCTACTTTTTCTCAGATGCTTAGCCAGCTTACATGTATGAATGGCCTTTCTGTCCTGCAGAGGCTGTGAGAAGCTCTGCCTGAATGTCTGAGAGTTAACCGGCATTTAGCAAGCAAGCCTTCTGTGAGGCACTGATTGTACCGTTTTCAGAGATCGTACAAGAGCTTCTGCTGATCTCAAAGGTACTCACCGTCCAGGGGGCAAATAGCGTAGGTGAATTCAGAAACCCGTTCAGGAGGACCATGAACAAAAATGAGAAGATGAGCAGAGCAGTTAGTGTTCTGAGTCATATTTCTTCAGACTTCTCTGTTGGGGTAGTGGCTCGAGTGACCAAGTGGCTGGCATCCCACCATTTATAGACATGTTCTATTTTGAGACTGAGTTTGTGGTTTGGGAAGGATGTATAATCATTTTCAACAGACGCTTATTGAGGGTGTTAAGTATCATGTCAGGCACAGGGAATACCAAGAAGTATAGTTACAGCCTCTGCTTCTAAGGAACCGTTCATCCTTGGAAAGGCAGGGCTCGCTTATCGTTAAAGAACTTAGTAAAATGTAAGAAGTCTTTGTAAGTGAAAAGCATAATTGTCAACATTTAGCAGAAGTATATACTAAACTGTTAACTACTCAGGGGAGTGGGGCTTGAGGTGGTGGAGCACAAGGTGGGGAAGAGGAAAGCTCTTCACTTTTTATTATGCATTTGACCTGTGGACAACATGAGTTTGAAGGGCACGGATCCACTTACATGTGGTTTGTTGGTGTTTGATAAATACAGTGCAGTTCTGTAAATTATTCTCTCTTTATGATTTTCTTTATAACATTTTATTTTCTCTCGCTTTCTTGCAAGAATACAGCATATAGTAGATACAATATAAAAAAATATGTGTTAATCTTCTGTTGGAGATATTGGTAAGGTTTCCAGTCAGCAATAGCTTATTAGTAGTTAAGTGTTGAGGGACTCAAAAATTATATATGGCTCTTGACCATGCTGGGGGTCGGCATCCCCTTCTCCCACATTGCTCAAGGATCGACTATATACATTTGTGCGTGGTTGGAAATTTTTACCAAGTGCCAGTGTATTGCCTTTTTTGAATTCTTTATCAGTTAAAAAAAATGATGTGAGGGTGCGGGGGGGGGGTACCTGGGTGGTGGGCAGTAAGGAGGGCATGTGATGTGATGAGTACCGGGTGTTATACGCAACTAATGAATCATTGAGCACTACACCAAAATCTAATGAGGTACTGTATGTTAGATAATTGAATTTAAATTAAAAAAAATAACAAAAATTTAATTTTTTAAATGATACACTAGAAGATTATACCCATAGTGTTAGCCTTGAATATCTGTGTGATAGGATTATAAATAATTTATATTTTCTTTATTATACCTCCCTATTATTGCCCATTTCTATAATGGATATGTATTATTTGACAAATAGAAAAAGTATTTGAAAACCAAAACCCTAAAGGATCCGTGATGATTATTATAACTACATTCCAACATGATTCTGGTATCTTGGTTATAATATACCAGCTTTCCCTTTTCTTTTTCCTAACTCTTTTTTTTTTTTTTTAAGATTTTATTTATTTATTTGACAGAGAGAGATCACAAGTAGGCAGAGAGAGAAGGAAGCAGACTCCCACCAAGCAGAGAGCCCAATGCGGGGCTCGATTCCAGGACCCTGGGATCATGACCTGAGCCAAAGGCAGAGGCTTTAACTCACTGAGCCACCAGGCGCCCCTCTTTTTCCTAACTCTTACCACAACTGCCAAGACTTCTTCTATCTTAATTCATCATCATCACCACTATTTATTTATTTATTTTTAAAGATTTATTTTATTTATTATTTTAGAGAGAGAGTAGAAGGAGGGGTAGAGAGAGACTCTCAAGCGAACTCCACACTGAGCACAGAGCCTGACACGGGGGTCGATCTCACAATCCTGAGTTCATGACCTGAGCTGAAGTCAAGAGTCACACACTTATTGGTCTGAGCCACTCAGGTGTCCCCATCTTCACTATTTAAAGGTGAAACAGGGCATTGGCTCTTGCTTCTGTCCCTTGCCATTTTGAGTGAGTGAGTTAGCCTCGGAGCAAAAGGAATCTATTAACTGCTCAACTATACTGTGAAGGCTGCCTAGAAGAATTCAAATTATGCCGATTGGGTTACAATTATATCTGTCAATGTGGGCTGTGATCTCTTGTTTTAAAGCATCCTAAGAATACTTTCTATATCTTTATATTTAGTCCTGTTGGAGAAAGCAATTCGATTATTCCATCTCCCCATCTGGTGCAGTAAGAAAACTCATCTGCTTGGCTTACTTTATATGAGAGAGAATTAAAATGTCCAAGTTAAAAAAAAAATGTCCAAGTTATTTGTAATTTGGGTTAAGTAGTTCAATCCCAGCTTTCCTACATTTTTCTGGGAATTCATACTCCCTTATAATTATCAGCTTAATTACTTTGGAAGTAATAGTGTTCTGAATTATTTAAGGAAGCCAGAGATCGAAAGACAGATGTCATTTCTAAATGAATTTTTTTTTTCCCTTATAGCATGTGTTTGATGATCTCAGTGTCTCAGTATCCTTGTCCTGGGTTGGCGATGGCACTGGGGTAAGTAGTATTTTGAGTCTGTTAACTCAGTGTAGCAAGAAGAAGACGGGGGTTTTAGGAGTTTAAACACTGAATGTTGTTACTTTTTGAAATGGTCTCCAACCTCCGTTGCAGGCATGTTTGCTGTACAGATTTTTAGGAAGCTGTGATTGGTTTGGTTTTGCTTTAGAACTGGGAACATCTAGTGACTGCCTTCCGTAGTAGGAGGACAGACACCTTTTTAGTTTTTGATGGCTGCTTGGCATCAAGATGAGCAAGAAGAAGAAAGAGGAAGGAGAGTGTCATGTGCTCGGACGGAGCCTTAGAATACTTGGGAAAACCTCTGTGTAGCAGCAGAAAACTGCACGTTGCACATCTTGGCATTTTTCCTCCAAACTGTATTGTTCCGTGTCCTTTCCCACAGTTAGTGTTGAAGGACTGTGGCGCCCATGGGCTCGCTGTTGTTCAGCTCCTTCTGTTGACTCTTCCCCTACCACGGAGGAGCCCGTGCCAGGACTGGCATCATGGAAGCAGAGTCCTTCAGCTCCTCATCCCCATATAGACGGTCCCCCAGCAGGAGGCTGTGCTGAGGGTGGCGGCAGGGCTTGAGTCAGGGTGTGGCATTGCCTGGCTCTGTGTCCTTCTGTCTGAACAAGGGCAGGGGCCACCGCTCATACCCTCTGGTATTCTGGTAATGTGTATATCATAGCACTGAGGCCCATGACAGTGGCATCAGGAATCAAAAGAAATAGAATTTTGATGTTGAAAAGCAAGTTATACATTTCTTATTTATTTATTTTTAAAGGTTTTATTTATTTGACAGATAGAGATCACAAGTAGGCAGAGAGGCAGGCAGAGAGAGAGAAGTAAGCAGGCTCCCCGCTGAGCAGAGAGCCCAATGTGGGGCTCGATCCCAGGACCCCGGAATCACGACCCGAGCTGAAGGCAAAGGCTTTAACCCATTGAGCCACCCAGGCACCCCCATTTCTTATTTTAATTAATTTTTAACCATGTCTCAGTTCATTCTAAAATTTGAGTAGTGTACCAGTTTCCGTGATTTAACCATTTATCTAAGATGGCTGGTATCTCTAAGATTTCTTGTTATGTGGCTATTTGAGACTCCATAGCCTCTTGTACTAATCTACTATGAGAGTCTTTTCCTCATGAATATTTGTTTCTAGAAAAATACTTATTTGAAAAATTAATTTCACAGAGAACTAACAGCAAGGAGAGGAAGAAACGGACAAATATATATGATATAGTGACCTCTCTAAGAATACCCATACTATTCTAGCCTCTGTGAGCAGAAAGAGAGATGATCTTTGCCTGAGAATATCTTACAATAATAGAGATTCACCCTTCTTTATCATATAGTGTGTGGTTGATTATCTCTGCCTCGCTACTTGAAGTGTATGTGATGGGACCATTTGAACAAAATGAGTTGAGATCTTGAGTCATTGTGAGTCCTAGGAAGTGGTCCTTCTGGGTTTTCTGATATTACAGTAAAAGCTACCACAGGGCAGGACTCCTGGCAATCTATTACTTGTTGATTTAATCCCATCACATGCCAGCATGTAATTGGATGATCTTTCTTATTGACTGCATGCTTTTGTCTCTTCCCAGATCATTCTGGTCTTGACTACCTTCCATGTACCACTGGTAATTATGACTTTTGGACAGTCCAAGCTATATCGAAGGTGAGATGCATAATGTGTGGCTGGGGCATTGGCTGAGTAACACATTGTGAATATAAGTTCCCTATGATATAGACATGATGGAGTTTAAAGAATTTTCTAGCTATCTTAAGTTCTCATCAAACTCTCATACTTAGCATACTGCATATCTGCTCAGCAACCTGACGAAGTATGAGAAGGGATCTGGTTCCAAGGAGATTAGGCAGGCTGACTTCACTGAGTGGCAAAACAGTAAAGGAAGACAAAGGAAAAGTTCATAGCAGTCTGTATCTCTTCATTTAAATGGGTATTTATTTGTGAGAAGGTAGCATAGAGTTTAACCATCTTTCCATTTATTGTGAGTTTTTTTATATCTCTGAAATAACACAAAGTGGTTTTTATATCCTTGAAAGAGTCCTTACTATACCTTTTAGGTGAATGTGATTTATCTTACAATAAAATGGATATGTATTTTGAGCCCTAAACAGATTGTTTCCAGATCAGGAGGGAGTTCTGACCTAACCCACATGTGTCACAGTATTCAAGTTGGTAATGATGGGGACAGTATGTGTTCAGGAACCATAATCTATACTGTGACGTTCACAAAGTTTTAGAGTTGTCTTCTCAAAGGTACAGCTTGGTTAAATAGTAGGTTCTTTCCCTTAATTATAAGACTCAAGACCAACTTAATCTCAGAAATTGCTGATTGTCTTCTCTGTCATTTGTGTCTATCCCATTTTCCCCCCAAGGGACTTTAAAGAAAGATGGATGACACCCCAGCAGATGACATAGAAACGCCTCCCAGGGCCAAGGGATCTCCCAAGAGACATTGTACTCTCAGGGTTCCTTCTTTGAGTGTTGGTCTTGGTCCAGGAGGGGGTGAACCCATGTCGAAGCTCTGAGATGATGGATCAACCCAACCTTCCTTCCCTAGTAGGCGTGATCACTGGCGGCGGCTGCTGAGCCTGGAGCCAGTGCTCTCTGCCCTTCAGCACAGTGCTGTTGGCTTAAAAATTGACCAAGAAGGAATTGCCATCTTGAAATCCATGAAAGCACGGTTCTTGACTAACTCGGGGTTCTCCGCCAACTAGCCAAACAACTGACTCATAGCAGGCAAGCAGTACATACTAATTGAGTGAATGAATACCTTTGCCTCTGTATAATTTTCAGGCTTAATAGTATTTTTCATTTGTTTGATAAAGATTGACAATGCATTGTAGAATCCCAGTGCTGGAAAGGGCTATGATTTATAGGTGATTTTGTTTATTCAGATGGAACAGTAGTTGAAGCATTTCGGACAGATGAAAGGTATCCTGTTTGGGGAGGGAAAAATTTTTTTTAGGTTTGTTACTTCAGAAACTCTTCCCAGTATTTAAAAAAACCTGGCTCTCATAAAATCTTTCCTTATAGAAAACGACCATGTTATTAAACATTTGGAAGTTTTAAAAGAAAGAAAAAATTCATCCTAAAAAGTAAAGTGTGATCTTAATTTTCTTACACTTTATTATCTTGATTTTTCCCTTTCATATTATTCATATGACTACATAGTCTTAGGAAACAGCGTGGTCCAGGGTAAAATTGCCAGATTGTGTTGGCAGACAGGCCTGGGACTGAATCTCAGCTCTGTCATTTGTAAGCAGAATGAACTCGAACAAGTCATTTAACCTCCCTAAGTTTTTTGTCATCTGTAAAAGAAAGGTGGTAATAATAGCCAGCGCAGAGCCTCTGCACGTTGTGCTTTGCAGTGGCTGGTGTGGAATAAGAACAGAGTGGGGTTAGCCGCTGTCGTGCCAACAGCCAGGGATGGCTTGTAGCCAGCCTGTGCTGGCACTGCCCTACCAGTTATTATAATGAATCTGAGAGCCTTTGGTGCCAGCTGGTAAAGAGTGATTGCCTGCCCCCAGGTGCTTCCGTGGCTTCTACAACGCTCACATACCCTTGCCCCTGCCAGCATGCAAGTATTACTAACCCCTAATATTAACCTATGTCCATTCCACTTGGTGAGTGCTCATACCGTGGCATTTTTCATATCCTCTCTGCTAATAATTCACCATTTTTGTTAGATCGACAGAACTTATTTAATCACTATCATCATGGACACAGATTGTAGCTGATGTTTTCAGTATTACTAATGCTGCTGTGGTAAATACCACACATTTACATTAAAAAAGATGCTGCTTTCCAGTTCATTTTTAGTAGCAAATGAAAACTTCCTCTCCAGTGGATCCCTACCTGTTGTGAAAGCTGTTTACTAAACTCTTCCCTCACCGGGTTAAACTATCTTCTATACCTCTTGAGTTGGCCACTTTTTTGCTTGCCTTCTGAATTCACTGCTCTTGAAGTGTGTGGCTAGAACTGGACCTGACAGGTTCCTGAGTCATACCTAGGGGGCATGAAATGTGTTTTCATGACTCTTTTTCCCATCCTTTTACTTTTCAATTCTCTGCTTACTTAAAGACAGCCCAAAAAAGAAAAAAACAAACAAACAAACAAAAGCAGTATCACTAAGTGTTACTGTTAAAATACCAGGCAACATCTGACTCAGCCCTTCCCATCCTATATTTGCCTAATCTTGTGAGAAACCCCTAACACACACTTGACTAGAGAGCGACCCTGCTTGTTTCTCCAGTAGTCTCCTGTGACTGAGCTTCTGCTGCTTCCTGTTGCACAGCAGGGTTCTTGTTTGGGTGTTTTTTTGTTTTTGCCAAGGTCATTTTGAATATTAATTCTTTCCTCCCTGCTGTGAAGTGAGACCTTTTCCAGAGTTTAGGTGGAAACTGTAAATAGGCCTCGTTCCTTCTCCCACTGGCCTGGCCCTAGGAAGGGACTCCTGTTGTCCTGTTGTCCCTTTTTTGGGCAGGCCAGCTGAGGGGCACGTGTTGCTCAGAGGGGAGGGGGCAGGTTGATTAAGAGGAGTCCTAAACAGGCCACGGTTGCCCAACAGAAAAAACAAAAGCCTATTGAATTCATTCCGAAGTCCTTCTGTTTTTCACATCTCTCACGATCATATTATTTACCAGATTAGCTTCCTATACTAAATCTTATGTGGTCAAAGTTCATTTGGGAATCAAACAGACAGAACTTGATCACGTGCCAGCTGCTCTGAGTCTTACCGCCCAGAGGCTCACAGGATAGAAGGAAGTTGTGCCTGTTAACCTATGCCGTGTTAGAGGGAAATATACTTTGATCTTCAGGTTATAAAAAAGAATTGTGGGAAGATGAGGGAAATAATAAATAACCTCACTAGGCATTGCTGATTAGGTAAAATTGATTAATATATTAATATCTTCAATTTAAAGGAGTTATATTTGAATAGCTTAAATTTTGATCCCCTGGTAAGGAATAATTTACACAATAGATTGTAAAGTACACATGCCTCTTTCAAATGTGAAACTGAAAAGGAAATAAACTATACCTGTGATTAAGATGATAATTTGATGTTTGGCAACTGAAAGATGTTTTGTACACTTTTGTTTGTGGGCCTCTTGAGTCTAACTTTTCACTGTAAGATCAACTTAATGAAACACATGTTAGCATTACTCTACATCAAAATTCTGTACACACTCACCACGAAACTGCTGCTGTTTTGGGGCACCTGGGTGGCACAGTTGGTTAAGTGTCCAACTTTTGATTTTGGCACAGGTCCTGATCTCAGGGTTGTGAGGTGGAGCCCGACCTCGGGCTCCAGCCCCGTCTTAGGCTCCGCCATCTGCTTGAGATTTTCTCTCTCTCCCGCTGCCCCTACCCCCAATAAATAAATAGACCTTAAAAAAATAAAACTTCTGCTATTTTATTTGTGATTTTATTTACTATGAGAGTTGTTCAATCTTTGGAAATGAGTAAGGGCATCTTGAGATAAGTAAATTTCACTTTAAATTTTATTACATAGTCAATGTAAATTTTTAAGGGTCTTACCTGAGGTAAAAAAAAAAAGAAAAAGAAAAAGGTTAATGCGAAGATATCAACAGATATTAAAGCAAAGTGCACTAAACTGGCTTCTCCAGGACATCTTGTATGACAGCCTTTTTAATGATATGCTTGGTCCAGTTTTCACTACAGTAGATTATTAATAATGACTGCATATTTAGTTAAAATTTTAACTTAAATTTCATTACAAAACATATTTTATTGCTTTTTTTTCTTAAAGAAGTTTATTAAAATGTATGATGACTTTTTACTACAGCTTCACTCTTATGAACTTAGAGCATATAAAAATCATGAAACTAGGTGGTTTTCATCATTTAGGAGATATTCCCATGAAAATACATGTTACAATTGCCTTGTCAACCAAAGCCAAATAGGGACACCGGATACTACTCATGTTCCTTCTGATTACTCACAATATCTTACCTCCTTTATTTTCCCACTTGTATTTTCAGAATTTCTACAGAAAACATGCATCCTTTTTTCAGTAAGCATAAAACAATAAAATATTAAAAAGACATAAGGTAGCATTAGACAGTTGGGGGTAAAAAAAAAAAAGAGAGAGACTGAAGTATTGGGAGTTCAACTTAATGTGAATTCAAATTCTGCCCATTTTACTGGCTGGTCTGTGATTTCAGGTCTGCTGTTTTGTTGCCACATTTTAATAAGCTATATTCTCCCTGTTAATCTTTTAACTGGAAGTCTCAGTACCACTGGTTGTCATTTTTCTATAGAGTTCCCATGTATCCTGAATTGGGAGGTACAAAACCATTGCTCCCAGAGGAAAGAAAGATTTTAGCTCCCACAAACCTCTGCTCACACCATTCATTTTTTTTTTTTTAAGATTTTATTTATTTATTTGACAGACAGAGATCACAAGTAAGCAGAGAGGCAGGCAGAGAGAGGGGGAAGCAGGCTCCCTGCTGAGCAGATGCAGGGCTTGATCCCAGAACCCTGACTGAGATCACGACCTGATCCGAAGGCAGTGGCTTAACTCACTGAGCCAACCCAGGTGCCCCATCACACTGTTCATTTTTTGTTCATTGATCAGTACACGATCTTGTTTTATGTGCATTTCTGTTGAAAGAAGACACCTTTTTAATGTGTATTGTTGATTCATTAACGTTGAGCTTGTTACCAACTCATGCCGAGAAGATGCTTTTCTAACTCATGTATTTTCTCCATAAGGCACATCAAAACCTTCTCGTGCTGAGGAACACTAACTAGCCCTCGAACACTGTGCTTGGGTGCTGTTTGAAACAGCAGAATCACCAAGAAAAAGCACAGAAGTGCAAAATGCATGGCACTACTTATTGACAGTGTAAGAGCTGACACAAGAAGGCCAAGTGTCCCCTTCTCGGACCCCAGCTGGGAATGTGCATGCTGGGTTACTCACTCTGTGTTCCTCACTCTGCGCATGCCTGCTAATGACTGCAAAAGTGCCAGGAGCAAGCGTCACAAATACATTTGAGTGTGCAGTCAAATTTGTAAATAGAAACCTAGTAACAGTAAGGATCTACTGTGTAAGCTTCTGATAAGTGAAAACTAGAAAACAGTAGGTTGTTCCTTTTTTTTTTAAGTTTGTTGTCATCCTTGTTGCTTTTATGTTGCAATTTATAGCGACTTAATCACGGCAAAAATAAACTAAAGAAACAGAAATGTTTAGGCCTGAAAGCCAACAAAACAGGCATATCTATGCTTGTATGTGTTTGTTTGTTTGCTTGTTTGTGTGTTTTAAGAGAGAGAGAGTGCACGCGTATGTGCACACACACACGTGTTGTGCACATGTGAGGTAGGGGGGTGGGGGATGGAGGAGAATCTTAGGCAGGCTTCATGCTCAGGGTGGATCATGACCTGAGCTGAATTAAGAGTCATATGCTTAAGCGAGTGAGCCACCCAGGCACCCCAAATGCTTGTTTGATGGTCAAGAAAAATAAAATGTAAGATTATCTGAGATACTGTAGAATTCTCATACTGTTACTTTTCATTAAAGGTCTGTAGTTCAGATACCTGGTGTTAAAAGTTCCAATAGATTATAAATGAAACGTCCTCAAAAACAAGGATGTAATTTTTGAGTATTGACATTTGGGTTGAGTGTCAATATGAGTCTTATGGAAAAAAACCCTTTGAGTGCTTCATTCTACTAGGAATTTTGATGTCCTGTCTTACTCGAAGTCCAATATGATGATTACTTCTTTTTTTTTTCATTTATTTTAATAATATCTAGATCTTTCTTGTTCTTTGAAGGTATTGGGTTCTATTCTGAAAATATTTGTATTTTAACACTTTTCTTCAGCTGCAAGTATGTGCATGTTCTTACGCATGTTTACAGCACAGATATATGCGTAAGTGATCATTTATTTTTGGCGACCAGAAATTGGTTATTTTCTATTCAAAAGACTTGTTTCTAAAGCAGATGGTTTCACAGGATTTACTTATCATTTGACTGCTGTTTATGACACTATTAATTATCCTATGGATTTTGAAAAGTAGATTTATTTTTCAAGATGTTGCTTTGGTTTCCTCTTCATGATGTATGTTGTGTGCTGATAGAAAATAAAGCTACTTTATTATTTTTTAAAAATATTTTATTTATTTGACGGAGAGAAATCACAACTAGGCAGAGAGGCAGGCAGAGAGAGAGGAGGAAGCAGGCTCCCTGCGGAGCAGAGCCTGATGTGGGGCTCTATCCCAGGACCCTGGGATCATGACCTGAGCCGAAGGCAGAGGCTTTAACCCACTGAGCCACCCAGGCGCCCCTACTTTATTATTTTTTAAGATTTTATTTATTTATCTTAGCGAGAGAGCACCCAAGCAGCGGCAGGAGCAAAGGGAGAGGGATAAGGAGGGGGAAGGAATCTCAAGCAGGTGCAGAGCATGGAGCCTGATGCAGGGCTCAATCCCAAGACCATGACCTGAACTGAAACCAGAAGCTGGACTCGTAACCAGCTGAGCCACCCAGATGCCCCCAAATAAAGCTACTTTACTTTTTTAATTTTTAAATCATTTTTTAAAGATTTTATTTATTTATTTGACAGAGAGCACACAAGTAGGCAGAGAGGCAGGCAAAGTGAGAAGGAGAAGCAGGCTCTCTGCTGAGCAGGGAGCCCAATATGGGGCTCAATCCCAGGACCCTGGGATCATGAGCCAAGCGGAAGGCTGCACCTTAACCAACTGAGCCACCCAGGAAATCCCAGTAAAGCTACTTTAAAATAAAGTGTTATATTAAAATATATTCCTTGGCCTTGCATGGCCTCAACAGAACCCTGCATAAATCCTAGCCGGTCGATGCTAGTCCATTGTGCTCCAGTTGTTTTTTCCAGTGGCTCAAGTAGTGTAGTGTAGTCGCAGATGATTTTTTGTTTTGCTCATGTTGCTTTCTTTTTCTGAAGGGCAGGGTTGTGTTTGTTGTGCCAAGTTCTTAAAAAGCAAGCAGGCTTGCCAACAGGTTTGTGGAGGTTCCCTGGGGATGTCATGAAGGAGGGGAGATTCGTAAGCTGGTGATAAGCCGCTACAAACCCCTTTAGAGGGTTGTCTGAGCGACTAAGGATCTGTACCTTGTGGAGCGAGGAATTGTTTACGCACAATCCCTTTGACCTGCTATCCCGAAGATAAGAACACTTTTTGTGCTCCAAAGCCAAGGGTACGGTACTAAAGAATCAGTTGGGTGGTGCATAATCCCTGTTTTGTTGAGGTAGAGTCTTTCAAGCAACCTGAAGTTAGGTGTGGTTTGCTTTAGCTTGTAGTCAGGGACCTCCGGCGAACACTCGGAGACACTGCCTTCCTGTCTGGCTCAACTTCCTCTTAGCCTGTCTTTACTGTGGGGACACCAGCTCTGGCAAGATCGTGGAAGTCTACAGTTTGTAAGAGACTTTTATTTACAAATAAAATAATTCAAAGTTGCCTCTAGTATGGGGCTGAGAGTTAAGAGAATTGCATTGTAGTTTCAATTTTGCCCTTAATTAACTTCTGACAAATTGCCTCCTCGGGAACCTCCTCAGCTGTGAGATGAGGGAGTTGGACAAGATGTTCTTCTCAGTCCCTTGCATCTCTTGCGTTCTGTGTTCCACGGTTCTGTGATTCTTTATTTGTGGAGGCTTCTACCTGAACTGTACCATTTGTGAAGTCATATACCCTATCAGCGAAGAACACTGCATTTATCAGCGGGCAACTAACTGGCCACACACAGCCGTCTTCACTGATGAATGTCTAGATTTCCTGACTGCTGAGATGCCATGTTCTCTATCATGTTTTAGCAGACTGCACACCGTATGAAACCCAGCAGAGGTAGATAGCTACTGACTTTTTTGCTCTTAGTTTTCAAAATCGAGACACAAAGCTGAATACCTCTCAAAAATATTGTTGGAATGAACTTTTGGAAAAAGCTTTAACAACGCAAGAGATGAGATTAACTTTGTTTTCCCTAGCTGTTTTGTGCGAGGCACACTGTGGACACAGGTGCCGGTTCGGCAGCCTCTGGGAGTGGGGGGACCTCAGGACTCTTCCTGCTCCTTCATTTGCAACTTTATCGTTAGAGCTTTGCGTGACTAGATTAGTTTGAAGGCCTTTGGCTACATTTAACAGACATTCCAACCCAAACTAGCTTAAATAATAAGGGAATTAATGGTTCATAACTAAATACAGAAGGACGGGCTTCCATGTTATTTCAGTCCAGTGTCATGGGCTCTGCTTCTCTGGAATTCCAGAATTCCCTCAGCAGTTCACTTTTGTTGGCTTATTTTTCAAGTTGTGCTCTCATTGTGCCAAAATGTCTGTAGCAGTTTTTTGCTTTGTATTCACATATTACAGGGTTGGCGTTTCCCATCCTCTGGGTCACTGACACTTGGGGTCAGCTAATTTTTTCTTGTCGTGTAACTGTCCTGTGCATTGTAGGATGTGTGCCAGCACCCCTGGCCTTCACCCACTAGATGCCAGTAGCATCTCACCGCTGGGTTGTGATCATCATAAACGTCTCCTGACAAGCCAAATGTTTGCGGTTGTGGTGGGGGCTGGCGGGCAAGAATGCGCTGACTGAGAATTGCTCAGCAAAGGAAGACATCACTTTGTCGGGTGGCTGTCTTAAGGATAAAGAAACGTGTTTCCTCAAAGACCCCAAATTTCCCCCTTTTGTCTTACTGGTTCAACCTGGGTCACTCCCATTTCTGACCCCTCGCTGGTGAGGGGAAAGACTGTCCTTTAGACTAATCAGGCACACCACTGGAGCTAGAGATGAGATCCATCCCCCGAGGCAGGTGGTGAGTGCCTCCGCCAAGGCAGTGGGCAGGGATCATGCATGGAAGCCAGGCAGGACTCCTGGAAATGTCCTTGACCGCTGCATTCTAAATGTGTCTTGCTTTTCTTCCTCTCAGTGAGGACTATGGAAAGAACTTTAAGGATATTACAAATCTCATCAATAACACCTTCATTCGGACTGAGTTTGGCATGGCTATTGGTCCTGAGAATTCTGGAAAGGTGAGACTCATTCACACACATATGAAGCTGTGCTTGATGCCACACATAGGGTTGTCAGATAATGTTGGAATGGTCCAGTTGTATATAGCAATATATTTAGTTTGCTGTTAGTGCATTTTATTTTTTTTAAAGATTTTATTTATTTGACAGAGATATAACAAAAGAGGAAACACAAGCCAGAAGAGTGGGAGAGGGAGAAGCAAGTCTCCTGCCAAGCAGGGAGCCCAATGCAGGGCTCGATCCAGGACCCTGGGATCATGACCTGAGCCAAAGGCAGACACCTAATGACTGAGCCACCCAGGCACCCCATTAGTGCGTTTTAAAATTAAACATAATTTAGTGCTGTTCATCAAAGAATGGAATTCAGCACACAGGTTCTTTTTTTGGGTGGGGGTTCCTACCCAAGCTCTAGCCAAACTCTTTAAAATTATGTAGCGGCTGTTTGGCATCACAATGTATAATCCACAAAACAGCATTTTAGCTTTGGGCAACTAGCTAATCTCAAACTGAGCAAGCTAAATTCACAGTTATGATGCACTATTTCAATTTAGAATAATATTTGTTATAAGACTAATACTTGAGTATAGTATACCAATAATTTGTTTTTATAACTCTGTATTTTTGGAAATTTCTTAACAGATAGTTGGTGAAAATGGTGATAGAACTTCTGTGCTTTTATAGTATTATACTCTGAATCTGAACTTTTTTCTTCCTCATCAGGTGATTTTAACAGCAGAGGTGTCTGGAGGAAGTCACGGAGGAAGAATCTTCAGATCGTCAGATTTTGCAAAGAACTTTGTTCAGACCAATCTCCCTTTCCATCCTCTGACTCAGATGATGTATAGCCCTCAGAATTCTGATTATCTTTTAGCCCTCAGCACTGAAGTAAGTATAGTTGAGGAACTTTTGTTGCTTTTTTGCATTTTTATAAACTGAAAATATACTGTTTTAAAAGAACCCTATTGGAGATGACTTTATATTGGACTGCTTTCTAGTGATTTTTTAAGGCATGAATTTGTATTTTTTGCATTATTTTCCAGTTCGGTAAAGGGTATGATTTTCATGTACTATCTATTCCAGACAAGTATGATATCTAGCTGTCATTACACATTTTTTTTTAAAGATTTTATTATTTATTTATTTATTTGACAGAGAGAGATTGATCACAAGTAGACAGAGAGGCAGGCAGAGAGAGAGAGAGGGAAGTAGGCTCCCTGCTGAGCAAAGAGCCCGATGCGGGACTCGATCCCAGGACCCTGAGATCATGACCTGGGCCGAAGGCAGCGGCCTAACCCACTGAGCCACCCAGGCGCCCCCATTACACATTTTTTTAAGTGAGTAGATGCAGTGTGCTATCAGAGTAATGAACTAGAAAACAGTTTAATGTAATCATTCTTGTGCTTCAAGGGACAAGCATAAACTGTCAAAACTCCTGATGGTGTTATTCCTTTCCTATGGCCAAACCACATCTTCATAATTTTTTTTTGTTAGTTCCCAGTATATAAAGGATATTTATTTCTATCTTTGATACTCCTGTATTAAATATCCAGAGTTTTAAATCTCTGCATCCCCTACCATATTCCTATACTGTCCCCAGGAACCTGTGCCCCTCCCTGACCCTCCCACCTCTCTTCTGAAAGTTCTATGGGGAGTACCTTTCACTTTTCCTTTCCTGGAGGACCAGTCTCCTTTACCATCGACTTTAAGGGCCCAAAGCGGCTGAATTGCTAGACTGTGATAATCATAATTATACTTTTTGTTTACATGGGCTCTTTCTCATCTTATTTCTTAGAGTGTGGTCTCCTGACCTGCAATATCAGTTAGAAACCCCTGGGAGATTCTTTTAATATGCAGTTCTCTGGCCGTGGTCCAGACATAGTCCGCCAGTGACTTTTGTTTTTGAGGTGGCTAGTATTTTTAACAACCTTCCCAGCTGACTCTGCACACTAAAATTTGAGAGCCATTGCTGTGGGGACAGAAAGTGGGTCATCAATGTGGACAAGTCGGGCTGAGCAAAGGGGTAGCATGGGGAGGATGAAGAGCCGTCTGGGGTCTGGGCCTTCTGTGCAAATCTTTGAGCAGAGGGAAGGCTAGAAGACTCAAGAAGATCAAAGTTAAGTTTAGGCAAAGGAGGCTAGAGGAAGGAAATTGGCCTGCTGGGTAGGCTTCAGATCTTAAAGCAACAATTCCAGGAAGTCAGCCTCCAGCAGCTTGAGCTAGGCCCTTAAAGGGAGCACAGAGACCTCCAGAGGAATGGACAGAATCAGCAACCCCCCCCCCTTTTTTAAAGATTATTTATTTATTTGACAGGCAGAGATCACAAGTAGGCAGAGAGGCAGGCAGAGAGAGCAAGGTAGAAGCAGGCTCCCCGCTGAGCAGAGAGCCTGATGTGGGGCTCAATCCCAGGACCCTAGGATCACGACCCGAACTGAAGGCAGAGGCTTTAACCCACTGGAGCCACCCAGGCACCCCAGCAGCCCCCCTTTTGAATTCAACCCCATTGTCATTGCCAGTTGTCTTGAGATTATTGAAACACGCTGTCCTCAGGAAGAGGTAGCCACAGTCGTCTGCTTTTATATCTCAGTTTCTTCCAGTTAAGGGTAAGTTGGAGGTATAAATAATCAGGGTTGGGGTGCCTAGGTGGCACAGTCGGTTAAGCACCCAACTCTTGGTCTCGGCTCAGGTCATGATCTCAGGGCTCAGGGTTGTGTGATTGAGCCCTGTGTTAGGCTCTGCGCTGAGTGTGGAGTCTGCTTAAGATTCTCTCTCTTGAGGGCACCTGGGTGGCTCAGTGGGTTAAAGCCTCTGCCTTCGGCTCAGGTCATGATCCCAGGGTTCTGGGATTGAGCCCTGCTTCCGTCTCTCTGCTCAGCAGAGAGCCTGCTTCCCCCTGCCCCCCTCTCTCTCTGCCTCCTTGTAATCTCTGTCTGTCAAATAAATAAATAAAATCTTAAAAAAAAAAAAAAAAGATTCTCTCTCTTCCCCTTCCCCCCACTTGCTCTCTCTCTCAAATAAATAAATAAAATCTTAAAACAACAACAACAACAAAAACCCAGGGTTGAGAAGACAGACCAATGTGTACTAAGATATCTTTCCAAGTAGAATTTGGTAAATTAGAAGTGCTGGAAGGTGAAGGTTATCAGAGGAATAAAGAGTTACAGAAGGAAGAATGGTGGGTAAGAGTGGGGGAGCACTGTAGGTAAATTCTGCCTAGATGAGCCCCTTACAATTTCAGCTGTACCAGGACATCTCTGTCCCACCTCCACTGGGTCTGGGCCCAGTGGGCTTGTGTTGCCAATCTAACGGACATTGTCAGTCTTTATTTTACCCAGCCTTTGCTACGTTTAAAAATAAATGGCCAGGGGCGCCTGGGTGGCTCAGTGGGTTAAAGCCTCTGCCTTCGGCTCAGGTCATGATCCCAAGGTCCTGGGATCGAGCCCCGCATGGGGCTTTCTGCTCAGCAGGGAGCCTGCTTCCCTTCCTCTCTCTCTGGCTGCCTCTCTGCCTATCTGTGATCTCTGTCTGTCAAATAAACAAATTAAAAAAAAAAATTGCTGATCCTCTCATTAAAAATAAATAAATAAATAAATAAATGGCCAGTCTCTCCTTTTGGGAACTTGGCTTCCTTGGCTTCTTTCTTACCTTCTAACCATTCCTTCCTGGTCTCTTTCATAAACTCCTGTCAATCTACCCTCAAGTTGCTACTGCTCATTTCATTCTGAGCAATCTCCTCCCCTCTGACCATTGTAACTGCCCCTGTAATGTGTAAGATTCTTAAATCCATATTTCTGGCTTCCTCCTAGGACTTCAGATTTCTATCTTATTTCTCCCCTGTTACACACACACACACACACACACACACACACACCCACCCACCCATCCACCCCCCCCCCCCTACAGGAAAAAGCTACCAGTTCTACCGAATCTAGTTTCTAGATTCTTCCTGAGCCTATTCCTCACAGGTGTGGCTTAGGGCCTCAATAACTCTTTTTTTTTTTTTTTTTTTAACATTTTATTTGAGAGCAAGCGAGCATGAGCAGGGGGAACAGATGGCAGAGAAGTAGACTTCCTGCTGAACAGGGAGCCCGACACGGGGCTCAATCCCAAGACCCTGGGATCATGACCTGAACTGAAGTCAGACACTTAAGCAACTGAGCCCCTCAGGGGCCCTGGAACTTCACTGACTCTCAGTGAACTAATGGGGCACTACTTTTTTACTGTTTCTGGTCTGAAATCCATCTCTCCTGTTACCATGCAAGTATTATACCTTTACAAAAGGAAAACTGAGGGGTGCCTGGGTGGCTTAGTCAGTTAAGTGTCCGACTCATGATTTTTGGCTCAGGTTCTGTGATCTTGGGAATCTTGGGGTCGTGAGATCAAGCCCTGTGTCAGTCTCCATGCTAGGCATGGAGCCTGCCTAAGATTCTCTTTTTCCCTCTGCCCTTCCTCTACTCCCCACCCCCCCAACCCATCCCATATTCACGTGTGTGTGTGTGTACATACTCTTTCTCTCTCTCTCAAAAAAAAAAAGTAAAACCAAGGGCTCTCTGTGAGCTGGCCCTCACATCTCTCCCTAGCATGAGCCCCTTCTTTCCTCACCTTGGAATTTGTGTTCCATCAGTATCTGAAGGCTTTGAACTCGTTGCCTGCGCTGTGATTTTTTATCCCCTCTAGCCTTGGCTGGTACTACTGTGTATTTGTGCAATAACATCCCATCTCCCCATTTGCCTTCTTATGGTTACACTGCTCATTATTTAATACTAGTTCAGCTGTCTTCACAAACCGTCGCTCCCCTCCTTATTCTCACCCTGGACACGGTGTTTCCATAACTTACCACATTGTATCAAATTCTTATCCACACCCCTTGTTAAACCCTGAGCTCCTTAAGAACAGGGAATATATCTTATTTGTCTTTATGTCCCCAGTGCAACCTCGGGGACAGTGCCTGGCACACAGTAGGCACTCCATAAGCATTTGTTATTCTGAATTTCTAAAACCCTGAAGGGGCCCCCATCACCCAAGTGTGTATGGAGGGCAGGCTGCTTGATGGAACTTCAGTGTGTGTGTTTACCGTCCCAAATGATTAGATATGAATTATTAAAGGTCATATAAGCAGCTGCACAAGACAAAGCTGGAATTCTGATAAGTCATTTATAATCTTTCAGAATGGCCTGTGGGTGTCCAAGGATTTTGGGGGAAAATGGGAAGAAATCCACAAAGCAGTATGTTTGGCCAAATGGTGAGTAACAGAGACTCCATCTGTGCAGGGCCCTAACCCTATCCCGACAGTGCTGCCAGAAGTCACAGGACTAAGTACTGAGCACTGACTACGTGCCAAGTAGTCTTCAGGATGCTGTGCGGGGCATAAGGGGAGGGGCGTGACACAGATCTTGACCTGGAGGAACTTCTGATTCTGCTGGGAAAGAATCCTTAATCTCACAAGCATTAGGATATAAAGTGTAACAAGGGCACATGACTGAGTAGCTGCTGCTCGCAAAGGTTTGTTCTCCGTAAATGGTGACATCAGTCGGAATAGCATAACACACAGCTCTGACCTGGGGCTTACGTACTTCTCTGTGGCCAGATTTGTATTCCTTCACCTAGAGATCCATTCCGGCTGTGCGAAATGTAGCAAGGAGTCAGGAAGAAAGCCCGGAGAACCCCCAGAGCACTAGAGTCACCCTGTGCGTGCACCAAAAATCCTTCCCCTCTCTCGGTGGGACACTCCCCAGCACGCGCGTGCACGCGCGCACACACACGCACACACACACACACATACACACACATACACACACACCCCTCCCTGCTTAAGATGATGCAGCTGAGGAGCTCTTACTTGGGAATTGGGTCACCTTTGTTCAAAACTGGCTTAGTCAGTGGCTTAACCTCACTGGGCTCTAGTGTTTTCCTTTTGTGAAAGATGTACTGGGGGGAGTTTGGCAGATGGTGGAGCAAGAATTGAATTTAAGGGGCGCCTGGGTGGCTCAGTGGGTTAAAGCCTCTGCCTTTGGCTCGGGTCATGATCCCAGGGTCCTGGGTTCGAGCCCCACATCGGGCTTTCTGCTCAGCAGGGAGCCTGCTTCCTCCTCTCTCTCTGCCTGCCTCTCTGCCTGCTTGTGATCTCTGTCTGTCAAATAAATAAATAAAATCTTAAAAAAAAAAAAAGAATTTAAAACCTTCATACCACCAAAATTCTGATTCGGCTCCCACCCTTGTTTAGAGCCTTTTCTTTCTCTTTGACTAATTTCAGCAAATTTGTGCATCTCGTTTCCCTGTGGAGAGCAGATTGGTGCCCGAGGTCGGGGGTATGAGTGCTAGCAACCAGCATGGCCTCAAAGCTTGAGACGCTGCTGCTGAGAGCAGCACGGAGGCAGGAGAGCTGTAAAAGCAGCCCACCAGAGAGGCCGTGACAGGATGTGCTGCTTTAGTGCCGGTCAAGAGAGCCCACATAGCTCAGGAACTTCTAATGGGAACACTGTGTTACAGTGTCAGATGCTTGATGTTCATGAACATGACCCATAGTCCCAGGGAAGAATTTAATAGTTAATGTCCTCTACTTAGGGAGTCAGGGAGATATGTAATAGAGACATTGCCAAATACATCTACTGAAATTAAAATATTTAAAAAAAAATTGCTTCAAGTGGCTTTTTCCCAGAAACTGCTGATAAAATGAGGTCTGTGCTGCCCCGCTCTGGGACTCAGGCTACATCTGCATTCGGTCTGTGTATTTTCACAAATTGTGTTTGTGCCTTATATGGTCTTATCAGGAAGGAAGTAATTTTAAAGGAACTAAGTTAACAAGTTGCTTCACTCTCAGTGGACCTAAAGTATATAGGATGTGCTCAAGTAAGACTATCGTAAGTTTTGGTCATTAAAACTCACCATGATACATGTATATCAAATCATCACAGTGTGCACCTCCAATAGTATTTGGCAGATCTTAAAAAAAGCCAAAAGAAACAAACAGAAAACTCATCTTTAAAGCTAAACCTTTAGGGATTCCTGGCTAGCTTAGTTGGTAGAGCATGCAACTCTTGATCTCAGGGTCATGGGTTTGAGCCCCACGTTAGGTGTAGAGATTACTGAAAAATTTTTAAAAATCTGAAAAAAAAAACCTAAAATTCGGTGTGTTTTTTTTTTAAGATTTTATTTATTTATTTGACAGAGATCACAAGTAGGCAGAGAGAGAGAGAAGAGGAAGCAGGCTCCCTGCTGAGCAGAGAGTCCAATGCGGAACTCCTCCTGGGACCCTGAGATCATGCCTGAGCTGAAGGCAGAGACTTAACCTACTGAGCCACTCAGGCGCCCCTAAAATTTGTTTTTAAATGGTATTTTGTATCCTCTATAGGTTTGGTTTTTTTTTTACTTTTGTAACTCGTTTCTTCAATTAGTGTCTAAATACAAGATAATTGGACAGCTGATAACTATTTACACACCTTTTAGATTTTTTTTTTAAGATTTTATTTTATTTATTTGACAGAGAGATCACAAGTAGGCAGAGAGGTAGGCAGAGAGAGAGGAGGAAACAGGCTCCCTGCGGAGCAGAGAGCCCGACGTGGGGCTCGATCCCAGGACCCTGAGATCATGACCTGAGCTGAAGGCAGCGGCCTAATCCACTGAGCCACCCAGGCGCCCCTAGATCTTTGATTTCTAGGAGTTGACAGCCTGAAGTGCTGAAAGAACATGCTCAGAACCTACCCCTTGTGCTGGTGCTCAGCCAAAAGTACTGCCAGGTTCTGAACCTACTGTCCTGCAAACTTCCTTTCCAAGGTAGAATTTAAATAATTCAACCTCTGACCTAGCTTTCTATTTGAGATGAAAGAACTAAGTCATTTAGCACATGCAAAGCATTGAACTTGGTTCTGAGGGGAAACAACGAGGCATAAAACTTCATACCTGTCCTAAAGAACCCGATAATGTAGTAGGAGTGGGAGGTGTACACTGTTCGATTAAAATAATTAAATAGGGGGCGCCTGGGCGGCTCAGTGGGTTAAAGCCTCCGCCTTCGGCTCAGGTCATGATCCCAGGGTCCTGGGATCGAGCCCCGCATCGGGCTCTCTGCTAAGCAGGGAGTCTGCTTCTCCCTCTCTCTCTGCAGAGTGCCAGGTGGCTGGTACAGAATGGCATGGTGCTCTAGAACACAAGGTTTCTCAACCTTGGCACTCATGACGTTTTGGACTGGAAAGTTCTTTGCTGTGGGGCAGTCGTCCTAGCATTGCAGGATATTTAGCAGCACCCCTGGTCACTGCCATTGGTACTAGCAACAACTCCCCGTCCCTCAGTTGCAACAATCAGAAATGTCTCCTGGGAAGTAAAGTCACCCCTGGTTGAGAATCACTGCTCTAGAAATTTGCAGCAAGGAAGCTTTCCAGGTGGAGTGCCAAAAAAAGTTTCATGGAAGAGCTAGATTTTCATCTGGAGCCTAAAGACTGTGAGGTTAGATCTGATTATAGGAGAGAAAAAAGCATTTTAAGCCGGAAACAGGAACAGCAAATGCAAGAGGCAGATTTGGAGAGTGTAAACAGACCAGTCTGACCAGCTGGAAGAGTTCACGTGAAGTAGTGGACAGGCGAAATCCTGGGCCAGGCTGGGGTGCACCTTGACCAGTGTGGCTGGGAGAGTCTGGCATACAGCACCCCAGAAGACCGTTTCGCCTGGCACCCAGGGATGGAGCTTATCACTAGAAGCTTGCTTGGAGCTTGGTGACTGCCGTTGACAGCGGTCTTGAACCATGTCTTTTCTCTATCTTTGCCTCTCTTTAGGGGATCAGAAAACACCATCTTCTTTACCACCTATGCAAATGGCTCCTGCAGTAAGTATATTTTAGTTCCAAATAAGAGTGTCATGTGGTCCATTCACAGTAGAATGTTCTGGGTTGTAAGAGATAGAAACACCAGAGATTCTTCTATTCTCCTGTGATTTTAATAGCTAAGATAACTGTCAAGGATTTTAAAAATTTTGAAAGTACTGAGCCTAGATCGAATAAAAACATTAGCTATACAGAGAGGCAGTGTACTTAATTTTAGCAATGTATTTGCATAAAGTAATTATTAGGCTATAAACAATAACAAGTCGAAAGAGCATGGAGGTTGTGTTGTGATGTTGTCAGCTTTCCAATCCATGGCACCATTTCAAAGCAGAAAGCATGGTCTTTCATTTATTCATTCAACAAACTCATTTTTTCATTCACTGATTTGCACACCTGCTGTAATATGCCATTCACTGTTCTAAGGATGGAGAGAGCAAGACACCCAAGCTTCTCTTACGGGGCTTGAGTTCCAGTAGGGGGTATTAGGTGATCAGCAAGAAAACCAAAAACTCAAGACTACTTAAAATAGAAAAAGATAAGTGTGCCATGAAGAAAGCAAAACAGGATGCTGTGGCCGTGACATGTTTATGCAACACTGTATTTGAATTAAGTAAACTCTGTCATTCTGTCCAGTGCAGAACCTCACATGTACAATATTAAAACCCAAATGTGAATTCCCTATGTCTAATGCTGTGTCATTTTACTTTGTCACTTGATTAACAAGCATATAATTAAAAATCCTTTAGCTATAAAATTAACATTCTAAAACAATTGTTTTGGGCTGGAGGCTTACCAGTATGTGAAATTTTAATTAATATTTTGTCTTGTTTAAGAAGCTGACCTTGGGGCACTGGAATTATGGAGAACTTCAGACTTGGGGAAAAGCTTCAAAACCATTGGTGTGAAAATCTACTCATTTGGTCTTGGGGGACGTTTCCTTTTTGCCTCTGTGATGGCTGATAAGGTGAGTGTTGCCTCTTTTGGCGGTTCTGAAATTTCTGTAAATATGTCTCAAATGGATCCCTTTTACCACTAGTACTGGCAGAGTTTCTTGCCTTTTTTTTTTTTAAGATTTTATTTATTAATTTGACAGAGAGAGAGATCACAAGTTGGCAGAGAGGCAGGCAGAGAGAGAGGAGGAAGCAGGCTCCCTGCGGAGCAGAGAGCCTGATATGGGGCTCGATCCCAGGACCCTGAGATCATGACCTGAGCCGAAGGCAGTGGCTTAATCCACTGAGCCACCCAGGCGCCCCGAGTTTCTTGCCTTTTTGCAGCGTTTAGTATCACTAACATTTGGAGGTAATTCTTTCTAGAGGTTGATTGAGTCTTCTGGGCTCTGCGCACCAGCCTGTTGTCACCATATGAATACCCACACCCCAGCATTTGGACTTTACTCAGACACAGACACCTGAAAAAAAAGCAATCCACTTGCTCACTATCCAATAATGATAGTAGAAATAGGTAACATTAATTAAGTACCTCTCTATTCTAGATACTGTTCTAGACCCTAGGAATATAGCATTGAACAAAACAGATAAATGTCCTGCTCTCAGAGCTTATATTTAAGTAGGGAATTAGATAGATACTAAACTAATAAATATGACATAATATTAGGTAGTGATTAAAGCTACGTAGAAATATATAACAGAGTAAAGAACTAGAATGTGCTAGGAACTGGAGTAGTCCTGTTTTAGATCAGGTGGCTTGGATGGGCTGAGACCCAACTGAAGGGAGAGCGTAGTTCTGTGTACATCTGGGCTGAAGGAGCAGTAAGAACAAAGCCCCTCAGATTGGAACATGCCGGAAATATTGAAGAAAAGTGAGGATGGCCGCATGGCTGGAGCACAAAGAAGGGTGATCCAAAGAGGGGGAGCCAGTGGTCAAATGAGAGAAGACTTTTATGGGCCAAGACCTTGGGTTTTCTTCTTCGTGTGTTGGGAAGCTGTGAAAGGCTGTGAGTGGGGGAATGGCATAAGTTGGCTTCTGTTTCGACAGAGTAGGTAGGTGCAGAATAGCCTGACAGGGGCAGAAATGGAAGTACCAAGAGCAGCTAGGAGCCCATGACAGCAGTGAGAGAGATGGTAGGCTGTTTTAATGTGGACAAGTGAAGCAGTGGTAAGATCGTGGATGTCTTGTTAATGTATTGCCAGTAGGGTTTGCTGATGAATTAGATGTGGTTTGTGAAGGAATGAGAGGAACCAAAGATAACTTTAGAAGCTTTGCCGTGAGCAACTGGGTGAATGATGGTACCATTTCCTGAGATGGCAAGAGAACTAAGTTTGTAGCAGAAAAGTCAAGAATTCATTTTCGGGTATAACATACCCACTAGACACCTAAGTGGAAATGTCGAGTAACACTTGAGCATGAGTCTCCCCAAATTATATGGTATATGAAGCTGTGTGACTAGATAGTATCTTCTGGAGGACATGCTGGAGCACCCCAGTGACACTGAAGGGTTGGAAAGAGATGAGAATCCAGCAAAGAAGACCGAGAGGGAGGTGGGGAATCAGACAGGGATGCCACGAAATCCCAGTGGAGGAAGTATCTCAGGAAGGAGGAGTGATCAGCTGTGTGCAACTCAGCTGAGATGTAGGATTAGAGCAGTCCTTAGAATGATCACTTTAGTTGGCCAAGTGGAAGTTGTCGGTGACCTTGACAAGTGCAGTTTCTTTAGAGGACTGGGGTTAATGGACTGATTACAGTGGGTTCAAAGAGAACAGGAGTGGAGATGGGGAAGTAGACACAATGACTTCACATAACTTCCTCCAGCAGTTGCACAGAATCTTCCCAGCAACCTGGGAGCGGGTCCTCTTGCCTCAATTTGTATTTGAGGAAATTGAGTAACTTGCTCAGGGTCACCGAGAGACGGAACTGTGGTGGAAATCAGACTGGCCCACTCTGGAGGGGGCCTCCTGTGGTGCACTGCTAGTCTACCAGGTCACCACCCTACTGTACGCTTTTGAATTCTAGTTCTTACCTGCAACAGTAAGACTGAAAGTGAACTTCCAGGTGTGAGCTAGAGAAGTAAGTCAAATGCACTTGCCACTGAACTTTAAAGAGTGTTTAACATTAGGAGGCGCCGGGACTAATTCTTGTGCACTGGCCAACTATGTCTAGTAGGTACTTTAAGCTGTTCCTCAGACAGGAGGTATTACCTGCCTCCTTTACAGACTCCTTTTAGCATATAAATACCTCCTGATCAACTCCCTTATATTGGCCACTTCCCAGGCTGTGCGGGACCTTCCTTATGGCGATTCACAGACCTTTATTCCTTAAAGAGGAGGCGTGTCACATCTTGACTTCCCTGTGATCTCCCAAGCATGGGTTTCATCTCCCTTTTTTAGACTCTTAATTATCTAGTTCTTTGGATTATGCCAGGACTATCTCAAAGGAACCAAACTTCTGTGCAGCAGTCATCATTTTAAGAATTATCTGAGCAAGCATATGTGAATGCCTATAAAGCCAAACTAAGATGGCCCCATCATTCCTTTAGCTCCGTTGAAGGAAATGGGAATGTCAGAGGTTGAGAAGGTTATATCTTACAGGGCCATACCAGAATGAAGAAGCCAAAGAGGAAGCCAAGATAACCTTCGTTATAATAGAATGGATTGTTCTACGGCCTGGAACTTTGCTAGGGGTTGGAAATTGCTTTGCTAACTGGTACTGGGACCTGTCAATTATAGCAGTTATACCTAGTGAGGAAATGGTTAATGATACTCATATAAGGTTCCTATTCATGTCCCTGCGCAGGGCGTCTTGGCAGAAAATTAAAAAGATAAATATTGGCATTTGTTCCAGGATACAACAAGAAGGATTCATGTGTCAACAGATCAAGGGGACACATGGAGCATGGCCCAGCTACCTTCTGTGGGGCAGGAACAGTTCTATTCTATTCTAGCAGCTAATGATGACATGGTGTTCATGCATGTCGATGAACCCGGAGGTAAGAGCTCTTTCAGCAGCCCGCCCTTGCATGCTCAAGATGTAAGTTTCAAGTTCGACTTTGAACTTCCTTCTTACATGTTGACTTTTTCTCTTACCCCGAGGTATTTATTAGTGTCCTAGTGAATATACTGTCTTACAGGGAATATGTAGTCTCTTTTGGAAGGCCCCTTGCTTTGACTCTGTAGTGTGGTTTATGTGTATGCTCAAGTCTTCTGGAGCGCTGCTGCTCAAAGAACGGTCAGAGGACTGACACTGGTTTGCAAACTCTTTGTTACCAAGTAAGCACAGAAAACAATAGCAGGCATTGAGAAACTCCTGTAGCCTTTGACCAAGTCTTTTTATATCTGTTGAATCTAATCATTAGAAAATGGTGGATTATATTTTGTCTATCTTTTGTACTTCACTCTTCTTATGATTAATTTTTATTATACTTTACAAAGGATCAGTTTGTGCCATAGTAGAAATTTAAAAATTGATCCTTTACCAGGGCACTTGCCTGGCTCGGTCAGAAGATCATGTGACTCTTGATCTTGGGATTGTGAGTTCGAGCCCCACACTGGGTATAGAGATTCCTTAAATAAATAAAACTTCAAAAAAAATTGATCCTTCACCACAGATAGTTTGAGAGGCATTGTCCTGGAATATAAAAATGTAGAGATATGTATGATATGAATCCAAAGGCATTGCCTCTGCCACCAGAATATATCTAGGAAGGTCTTTTCTGTAGCATCTGATTAATCTATCCAACAAACAGTATCTGCCATACTCCAGGCAACAAGCGGGGTGCTGGAATTAAAGGTGGACATGAAAATCACGAGTATCAAACCATGATTAATTCTCAGGTCTGCATCTGCATCATGAAGAGAGACAGTTGGCTAATGAACACAGTCCATACTGCGGTCAGTCGTGTATATGGCTGGACTCTTGTTCCCTCCCAGACTTAGTGTTTTTGTTTGTTTGCCTATTTCAGATACCGGATTTGGCACAATCTTTACCTCAGACGATCGAGGCATTGTCTACTCCAAGTCCTTAGACCGACATCTCTACACCACCACAGGTGGTGAGACAGACTTTACCAATGTGACCTCCCTCCGTGGGGTCTACATAACAAGTGTGCTCTCAGAAGGTGAGTCTGGGTACAGCTGTCCTTCTCCTGAAGTTGTTGGGAGTTGAGGTTTTGGGGGAGAATAATGGTCCTGATCCTGTAGTAATGTTGCTTGCCTGGCCTGCAAACCTATCCATGTAAATCTGACTCTTTATGTTACATAAGTTACGGTAAACAGGATTAAAAAAAAAAAAAAAGTAAAGCAACAGCAGGTAAAAATAAAGACTTTTTGAGTTCTATGTTGTTTAGGGTAAGTGTTAAAAAAAAATAAGTTTTCTATATAGGGAGGTTCAGGACTAGGGGAATGAGCCTGAGTTTGAACCACTGCTTGCTTTTCTCCTGGTAGAGGGCACAGCTATAGCCAGCCAGCATTTCTCTTGTGTTCTACTCAGTACTTCTGCAGAGCTCACCTTGCTGAGGCTCAGTTGTACAAACACGCCACCCTAAAGTATAAAAAGGCTCTTAAAGTTTTGTCTAAATATGTATTTATTTTTTGGTAGGAGGTAGGGCATTGTTTGTTTTTATTTGTAAATTTTATGTACTTGCAGTGGTCTGCAAGGTCCTAATCAGTATTGGCCCCTGTTTCCTCCCTGACCTCAGCTGCCACCCCTTTCCCCTCTACTTACTGCATTCTGGTCACTCCAGCCCTCTGCACACACACATGGTTTAGAGATGTGCAGGCACTGTTCTCTGTTTCCCCAAAGAGCTGCAAGGCTAACGCCGTGCACCTTCCCATCTATGCTCATATGTTATTTTCTGATGAGAACTTGCCTGGGGTATCCCATTGGAAACTTGTCTGCCCTCCCCTACTCACAGATCTCTCTTTAGCAGGTTTTCCCCATACACTTATTGTCTCATGTACTATATAATTTACCTGTTTACAGTGTCTGGTGTCTGTCTGATCCTGTTGGGATGTATATTTCTGAAAGTGGTTTTTTTTTCCTGTTTTGTTCACTGACAGAGTCCCAAAGGTTTACAGCAGTTTTCATAGTAGGCATGCAATAAATGTTTATTGACTAAATGAATTGTCCTTCATTTGCCTTCTTGTTTGATTTTCCTTGGACATCTCAAAGCATATTGCCTCTGAATTTAAACCTGCAATAGTTTATGTCATTGAAAATAGAACAGGGAAGAGACTTGTAGAAAAAAGGAAAGAAAAAGTATAAGAGGTCAGATACAGAGTAGTAGTGGAGAGACAGAAACTAGGAATTATTATGCCAGACTCACACTCATACACTCAAATCCCATTCAGATCTTGAGAGTCCCTAAAACAAGCCTGGTATCCTGGCCTTCTCTGAGGAAAGAGTGGGATGCCTTCTCATTGTAGATTTTACTTCCAAGGCAAGCAAGCAAGCAAGCAAGGAGAATGGACATCAGCCTGTTTTGTTGGTGAGGAGATAAAAGGTATCTTTTCAAGAGTATCAGTCTAGATGATTCCTGTCATCAGCTGAGTCCTAGGCAGGTAGGAAGCCTTGCTCAGATACCATGGAGTGCTCTCTGGATCAGTTTTGCACCAGGACCAACCCGTTCCGTTGGATGTCACAGGCTTGTGGGCCTCCAGACTTGTAATAGTCTTGTGTAGTCTCAGGAGAGAGATATGCAATGATCAACTGAATTCCGTAAGATGCTTCCAGTGTATCAGATGTAGTGTCCTTCTTCTCCCATTCAGATAATTCCATCCAGACTATGATCACTTTTGATCAAGGAGGAAGATGGAAGCATCTGAGGAAGCCTGAAAACAGTGAATGCGATGCTACAGCAAAAAACAAGAATGAGGTTTGTTTTACCCCAAGTGTCCTATGTGCTTGGAGCAAGGCAGCCGTTCCATTCTGCTCTGATGGGTGCCAGGCCTTTGAATAATGAAGTTTTGTAAGTGATTAGGGTCTGCAGCTGCAAGCCGAAAGTTTAGAAATTAGAGTAATGAAAGGAACTTAGAATGCAGGAAAAGGAACTATAAAGAAAAGCCAAAAATACCATGGATTATTTGTCTTCTTAAAAAAAAACTGAAGGCTAAAATTTTGTGTCTTACTAAACTGCTGAATGCAGACAGAGCGGAAGGTGGGCCTGTGATCATTCAGGAGTCAGTATGGCGGCTCTGAGACTTTAGGAATCCTTCACGAAGCTATGGGCCGGCCATTCATGAGCAGTGCAAAGCCGTGCTGGCCAGAAACAAATGGAAGAGAACTTGGCCTTCTCTTCCCCTCTGCCTGGGCTCCATGTGGCTGGAGGGATGGATGGAGATGCTGTGCCATCGCAGGTGTGAAAGCCGGAGCTGACCCCTCTGAGGAGAGGCTAAGAATAGAGATACAAGGGCATTGTTCCGGGAGATCCCAGATTCCAGGAGTGACGGGTCTTGACAGGCAAGAAATAAAGAAAAGAAACAAGCTCCTAGGGAGTTTGAGAGAAGCGTGGGGAAACCCTGGGAGTTTACTTCAAAAAGTGACAGTGTTGGTGGTTCCCAAGGTCTCCTCAGAATACCTGTGGCTAATAGGCACTCTGCTGTTGTAGGTGGGATTTTTGTTTTTGAGAACCTCAGACAGTGTGAGGTAGGGTACCTGTACCCCCTCAACGCTCTCTCTCCTTCTCTGTACTTGTAAGTGCTGTGAGCCTCTCTCCCCTCTCCTTTTTCCCATCCGTCAGCAATGGCCTTGCCTTAACCTGGCTGGGGCAGTGGCCTCTCGACTGACGTGGCCCCCCTCATACTCCCACACCTCTCCCTCCTCAGTACACGTCAGGCTTCCCCTCTGCCTGTGAATAAATGCTGTGCCTCTGACCTGGTGAATGAAGGTCCTCTCCTCCCTGTCAGGCTCTCTCCTGCCTTTTCATTGTCATTGTCCATCTTATCATCACTGGTATTTTCCTTCTTGTAGCCCTCTGCTGCTCCCTGAACACCCTGCATGCACCCCTACCACTGTGGCCTTGCCCACAAGACTCCTGGGGAAATTGTGGCTGATTTTCCACCCTCAAGTCATTAGAATTAGTAGAAATCCTGACCATCCTCCTGCCCACCTTCAGTTAGAATTAATCCTTCCAGGAGCCTGGGTGGCTCCATTGGCTGAGCATCTGCCTTCGGCTCAGGTCATGATCCCAGCGTCCCATATCAGGTTCCTTGATCAGCGGGGAGCCTACTTCTCCCTCTCCCCCTGCTCATGTTCTCTTTTGCGCGTGCGCTTTCTTTCTCTGAAATAAATGAATAAAATCTTTTTTTAAAAATAGGATTAATCATCCTTCCTCTTCATTTCACCAGTAGTTTGCTTGGACCTCTTTTTTATTGCAGTAAAATATATGACATAATATGAACATTTTATCCAATGCAGACCTCTTTTAAAGCATTAACTTTCATGTAAAATCTCTCTTTTTTAAAAAAAGATTTATTTGTTTGTTTTAGAGAAAGAGTGTGTGCACACATGTGCGGGAAGGGGCAGAGGGAGAGAATCTTCAAGCAGACTCCCTGCTGAGCTCAGAGCCCAATGCAGGGCTCAGTCCCAGGACCCTGAGATCATGACCTGAGCTGAAACCAAGAGTCAGATGCTTAACCGACTGAGCCACCCCAGCGCTCCTCAGAAATCTCTCTTAAAGACAGGACTGGGTATTACTTTGAATCACTACCACATCTTGTACGGTACCTGAACTATTTCAGGCATTCATGAAGTTTATTTGTGTGGAATCATGCTTTAAATATTGATCACAGGCTTCAGTATAATGCAGGAATAATATAAATTAAGACATTGCACATGAGACAATAATTGCATAATTTGCTCCCAAATATACTAATGCATTTTGGGATCAAGAATATTCCACTGGGGGCACCTGGGTGGCTCAGTTGGTTAAGCAACTGCTTTCAGCTCAGGTCATGATTCTGGAGTCCCGGGATCAAGACCTGCATCAGGCTCTCAGCTCCATGGGGAGTCTGCTTCTCCCTCTGACCTTCTCCCCTCTTGTGCCTTCTCTCACTGTCTCTCTCTCAAATAAATAAAATCTTTAAAAAAAAAAAAAAAAGGAATATCCTACTGGGGCTATAACTCAACAACAACAACAAAACCCAAATTAAAAATGGTCAAAGGACTGGAATAGACATTTCTCTAAAGAAAATATACAAATGGCCAAGAAACACATGAAAAGATGCTTGACATCACTAATTATTAAGGAAATGCAAATCAAAAGCACAGGGAAAGATCACATCACACATTAGAATGGCTATGACTATCAAAAACAAAACAAAATAACGTGTTGCTAGGGATGTGGAGAAATTAGAACCCTTGTGCACTGTTGGTGGATATGAAAAATAGGGCAGTCTCTATGGGAAACAGTATGGTGGTTCTTCAAAAAATTAAACATAGAACTACCATATGATCCAGCAATCCTACTTCTGGGTATATATCCGAAAGAACTGAAAGCAGGGTCTTGAAGAGCTATTTGTATGCCCTTGTGCACAGCAACATTATCTGCAAGAGGCAAAAGGTGGAAGCAACCCAACTGTCCATAGACCACTAAATGGATAAGCCAAATGTTTTATATACATGCCATGGAATAATATTCTGCCCTGAAAAGGCAGGAAATCCTGACAACATGAAATTACTACAACATGGATGAACCCCAAGGACATAACGCCAAGTGAAATAAGCCAGTCGTAAAAAGACAATTACTGTTCCACTTCTGTAAGGTGCCTAGAATAGTCAGATTCATAGAACAAGAAAGTGGAATGGTGGTTCCCATTCTGGAAGGTTGGGGCACTGGGAGTTACTGGTTAATGGGTGTAGACTTTTAGTTTTGCAAGATGAAAAAGCTCTGGAGATGGCCAGTAGTGATGGTGGCACAACATTGTTAATGTGTTTAACCCTGCTGAGCTGCACATTTAAACATGCGTGGCTAAGATGGTAAATTTTATGGTATTTTAACCCCAACTTTTTTTGAAGAGTATCCCACTGAAGTCTGGGTTCAGTTCAGAGCTTCCTTAGAAGACTCTGTGAAATGAGTTAAAAATTACACCTTTGGTTTTAATCTAAGCTTTGGTTTCTTTTCACAGTGCAGCCTTCATATTCACGCTTCCTACAGCATCTCCCAGAAGCTAAACGTTCCAATGGCCCCACTTTCTGAGCCTAAGGCCGTCGGCATAGTCATTGCCCACGGTAAGCAGCCCTCCTCTCATCTCCCTGGGAAACATCAGCTGAGCACGCTGAGACTCAGTCCCAGTCTTGAATCCTGTAAGAAAACCACCAAATGTGACTCTTACCATCCTTTATAGAGTTTCTTACATGATAATGGTATTTTGGATTTTCCCTAGAGAGAGAAACATGATTTCTCCCTTTCCCAAATTTTGTGATCTTTTTTCCTAGTACAAGAGACATGATGGGAAATAGGGTAAATTCATTGAAAATCATTCTCTCAACACTAAATCCCCTCCATTCTGTGACTGGTTTTTGCTGATAAGATGGGTTGTGTTGCAGGTAGTGTAGGGGATGCCATCTCAGTGATGATCCCAGATGTATACATCTCAGATGATGGGGGTTACTCCTGGACGAAGATGCTGGAAGGACCCCACTATTACACCATCCTGGATTCCGGAGGCATCATTGTGGCCATTGAGCACAGCAGCCATCCTATCAATGTGATTAAGTATGCATGAGCTCCGCTCCACCCACGCTATCTCCACAGAGGGCGACTGTGGGACTTTTTAGTTATGGGGAGAACTGGGGGGGTGAGGGGCTGGTTACAGACCCTGACTCAAATGTGTACATTCTACAGAACTGTGGGGCTCGTTCTTGAAGGGATTGTAACCCACATTCAGTGGCTTTGCTTCTTCTTCTGACTTCCTCTAGCTAACACTTTTTGTCACTTTTTAAAAATACTCTTCTTTCTCTCCACAAGAATCTTACACAGCGTTTAAGCACTTTGGGTGGAACGTGACTCCTTAAGTATAAGTTACACAAAGTAATTTCTGTTTGTTAATTTAGAAGCCCATTCCTTCCTGTGAAAGAAATTTTATAAAGACATCTTCTTCTTTACTCTTTGAATGAATCCTTTTTACCCACCCTGTTAACTGTAGGCATTAAAAATTAATATAATCATCAGTGAGTAAGCCATCACCTAAATATGAGGGCTTTCTCTGGTTTGGGATCAAACCGCTAGAGTGGTTTCCTGAAACTCCCGTACAGGTTGATCCTCTGTCACAGTTGTTCTCTGGCTGTGGTTCCAGGTTCTCCACAGATGAAGGTCAGTGCTGGCAAACCTACATGTTCACCAGGGAGCCCATCTACTTTACCGGCCTCGCTTCAGAACCTGGAGCTCGGTCCATGAATATCAGCATTTGGGGTTTCACAGAATCTTTCCTGACTCGCCAATGGGTCTCCTACACCATTGATTTTAAAGATGTC
Organism: Meles meles; assembly: GCF_922984935.1. Lineage (NCBI taxonomy): Eukaryota > Metazoa > Chordata > Mammalia > Carnivora > Mustelidae > Meles > Meles meles. The sequence continues at coordinate 122,115,586 of NC_060066.1, forward strand.
CTTGAAAGGAATTGTGAGTACCTCCTTTGACGTTTTCCACCAGAAAAAAAAAAAGCCCATTTTCCTAAATAACCAATCCAGTTTCGTTTCTTTTAGCTGGAATAAGAAAATGCACAGGTAAGAAGATTGAAGAATGTGTGTAATCAGGCATCAGAAATGCAGTTTCCCTCTTTGGACTAGCACTGTCCGAGAGAAATAAAATGAAGACCATATGTGTGATTTAAATTATTCTGTCCCCTGAATTATAGGAGTAAAAGAGGTGAAATCCACTTTAATAATAATACAATCATCTCAACATATCCAAAATGTTATCATTTCAACATATAAGCAATAATAAGAGTTATGGATGAAATGTTTTGTTTTGTTTTGTTTAAAAATTTTATTTATTTATTTGACAGACAAAGATCACAGGCAGGCAGAGAGAGGAGAGGAAGCAGGCTCCCCGCGGAGCAGAGCGCCTGATGTGGGGCTCGATCCCAGGACCCTGGGATCACAACCTGAGTCGAAGGCAGAGGCTTTAACCCACTGAGCCACCCAGGTGCCCCTGTTTTGTATTTTATATTTCTCTTCTAAGACTTCAAAATCCAGTGTATATTTGACACTTAGTCTTATAGTAAATCTCAGTTCAGACCAGCAATAAGTGGATAAGGCTCTCATACAGGAGAAGGTAGCTTCACACTGTTAGAGCTCTGTAACATTTTGTGGGACGTAAGTCCCACAAAAGTTCTGCTCATAAGGATAATGCATGCTTGCATTTATCTAAAATTATTTCATGACATTTCAGGGGTTTTCACCCTTGATTGCAGCAGACCTATGAAGAGAAAGCTTTAGAGAAAAGCATGTTTCAAAGAGCATCTGACTGATTATGTCCCTTATCAAAATGTTGAAGTGAAGAAAAAAAAAAAAGCAACAACAAAAAACATTCAAGTGAGAAAGTTTTCACACAGAGTTTTGGCTTGAATGTCAGTCCCAGGTGAGGCTCTAGAATGATGACTGGGCTAGCATGGAGCCCATGTGGACCATTTCAGAGTTCTGTGACTTTAAGCTGGAAGGCATGTTAAAAAGGCACAGAAAATGGCTTCAGAAAAGGAGGTAAAAAGAATCCCGAGCAAACCCAGACTCCAGTACCAAAGATGCTGACATTGTACTGAAAAATATGGAAGATAAAAGAAAAAACTGGAAAAAAGTCCCCACTCTGTGAGCTGCAGTTTCTTGTTGGTGTGTTAGGAAAAAAGACTTCAGGTTTCAGGGGCACCTGGGTGACTTCATCTGTAAGTATCTGCCTTCAGCTCAGGTCATGATCTCGGGGTCCTGTAATCAAGCCCCGCATTGGGCTCCCTGCTCAGTGGGGAGCCTGCTTCTCCTTCTCCCTCTCCCCACTGCTTGTGCTCTCTCTCACTCTGAATTAAATAAAATCTTAAAAAAAAAAAAAAAAAAAGCCTTAAGGCTTCAAGTCACTGTGGTTGAATTTTGGTCCTGTTGTTTGATTGTAGGATGGGTCCCCTTCCTCCGAATGTTAGTTCAGTGACCCCTGGAGGAAGCAGAGCATTCTGTTTGGACCTTACTTTTCTACAGGGTGTTTAAATATGATTTAATGTCCGAGAGTCATTATTTTCCAGATTCGTTAAGTAGACTGTAAAGGAGCTGGCTTATGAGTTTTCCCCTCGTAAGGCGCTCTACAGTTATCCCTAAAGTTTAACACCGCTAAGAATTTGGTAAGCAATTGCTTCCCAGCAGGCTCTGTGCTGGTCTTCAGATCCCAAAGGATAAAAACCTAATCCACAGTCTTTAGGCCAGAGGCTTGGAGTCCTTTTTCCAGGAGTGGATGATATGACTTACGAAGCCAGATTGACTGTCCTCAATGGTCTACTTGAAAGCCAGTCAACTAGAGTAAAAAGTCTAGAAAGAAATGGTCTTCCCTTCTGTTTGAGGCAAGCCAACCCATGGTGAAACTGAACCCATGCTTTAGGCTAACTGGCATCTTGTCCTAAAAAGAACCACCTCGCTGCTTACCTGTGGCAGCTCCCGCTGACCAGGGGCACAGGTGCACACAGCAGGGAGACCGCAGCCTCCCCACCTGGAAGGAAGCTCAGAGGGGCTCCATGCAGCCACCCACCGTGAAACAAATGCTGTTTTTCCTAATACCCAAAAGGGGTGTGAGATGCAAAGAACCCTCCTTTGGCACGAGGGGATGCCAACCACTAGTAGGCACCAGGTCCTGCAACTTTTGTCTGCAGCTCCAAAATGCGGCAGTATCATGAGTCAGACATCCCCGTTTCCCTTCCTTATTCTGCTCTCCGCCTGGAAGCCGCCTCGCATGCATAGGTGTGGGGCCAGGTGGTGACCTGAAGAGCCTGTCTTCTCTTTAGGTGAGGAGAAGGACTATACCATATGGCTGGCTCATTCCGCAGACCCCGGAGATTACGCAGACGGCTGCATCTTGGGCTACAAGGAGCAGTACCTGCGGCTTCGCAAGTCATCCGTCTGCCAGAACGGTCGGGACTACGTTGTGACCAAGCAGCCATCTGTCTGTCCCTGCTCCCTGGAGGACTTCCTCTGGTATCAGCTTCCCTCAGATCCCTGTTAGCCACTTTGCTATGTGGGAGGAGGTGAGGGGCAGCTGTCCTATAGGGCTGGAAAGGATTCAAATCCTTTTTTCCCTGAGGGTGGAGAGCTGCTGCTGCTTACTGAGGAGATGGAAGCACAGAGAAGGGATCCAGAGTTGTTAGTAATGGCACAGGTGAGGTGTCACATCAGACAGTTGGACAACTGGCGACAACCCCTAGAATCCTGGCCCGACAGCAGGGGAGAGAGGTGTGTAAGGAGGAAGAGAGCTCAGAAACCCAGAGAGGGGACGATAGGACAGAGACCACCAGGAAAGGCAGTGCAGGAGCTGGGAGGGGGTTGGACTTCCGTGTGCTCACTGAACACTGGCAGCCTGAGTTCAGCAGATGGGGCGCTAGGTTTTGGATTGTTTGCAAGACTGAAGGCAGCAAGTGTGGTTCTGTCCTGAGACAGGAGGGGATATCAGGGTACTGATGGCCCAGATGTCCCATCAAGGTCTAAAGGCCATCAAGGTGGACTCCCGCGAGCTCAGGACCATCTGCACTGAAGGGTCAGTGACAGGGCCAGCATGGAGTTAGTTGATTGTCTAAGGGCAAGGCAGTCCCCAGGTCACCAAGCAAGGGTTACTGCTTCCTGAACTCATTTCCTTCAAATCATACTGGCAGGAAATAAAGGTGAATCCTGGAAGATCTGGAAAAGAGTGCAGACAGACAGCAGTCATGTCCCTCCCACATCACATTCTCTAGAACTGCAGGTGACCAAGAATATGGGACTGAGCGAACCCCCCAGTCTGACCGGTAAAGACCCCTTGCCTCGGTGTGGCTCCCATCTGCACATGGAGCGGGCCAGGGGTGCCCTTTCCATGTTTCCACAAGGAACGGGATCCCTCCAATGGCTGCGGTGTCAGTCTAGGGCCAGAGCATGTTGACTGTGACATTCTCATGGGCTGCCTTCATCCTAGAAGGCACACAGACTGGGATCTTAACTCCCCAGCCTTCTCCTTTCCAGATCTGCTGTGCCTCATCAGAGCTGCGTGCCATTGTCCATGGGGCTTCCTCTGGCCGGGAAGTCTCACCACATTGCCTGCTTGCCCCTCAGGCTTAGGGGATGCCTACTTGGCCTTTAGAACTTAGCTCACTTCTCTCCTCTGCAAAAGCCTTCCCAGGCTTTCCCTCATCTGCGCTCCAGCAGGACCCCTGCTGCTGGGTTTTGGTTGTCATAGAGAGGTTTGGGTCTGCCATCAAACTCTCGGCTCCTTGAAGGCGTGTTATGTTTGATAAGTATGGAGTAGTCAGCACAGCTCCTGGCACTTACCGAGCACTGACTCTGTAGCAGGCACTGTTCTGAGCCATTTACATTTGCCCCCCCCCGCCCCACAGCCCTCTGAGATAGGGACCGTTGCCATTTCCGTCTCACCAAGGGAGAAATGAAGGTTCAGAGAGGGCGTCACTGCCTTGCCCACAGAGGATCAGCCGGAAGTGGTAGAGCTGAAATGTGCGCCCACCAACTCGGCCCTGGAGCCTGCACCTGTCCCGCCTGTGCTTGAGAAGTGTGTAACTGTGAGGACAAAGGGTGCTTTCCCTGACGTGTGGGATTGCACACCTAAAATTCTCACCATAACTCTCCCCCTGTCGGAGGGGGTGTATCTTTGGCTTCTTTTGTTCTTCTTACCCTGCTCCCTAAATATTTGTCAGCATGACCTTGAAGTACCAGCAGCATCCGTGTATCTCCCGAGCATCTGTTGCATCCTTGCTGTGCGCAGGGCGGTGCAGAGTGACAATGAAAAGTTTGTTACTGACGCTCAGATGCACAGGATTATGCTGTGAAACAGTGCCTCGGGGATTGAGAGAAGGGAAAGCCCATTCCATCTACAGCTGAAGGGAGGTAGCGCAGAGAAGGCTTTGTTGAGGAGGAGCATTTGAGCTGAGCCCTGACAAGTGCTAGGACTTGACTTTGCACATCTGGGAAGAAACAGTCGTTAAAGCCAGTAGAGTGGTGCGAGCGTAGATGCCCACCAGCGTGCTCAGGAAGGGTGTGCTGGGAGATAGGCCATGAGGGCAAGTTGCACCCGACCTGATAAAGAAGCGCAGAGGGTGCAGATGGGGCAGGCTCGAGCTGAATTTGCAACTTAGATAATGGAAGGAAGGTAGTGCCCCGGACAAACCCTGGGAAATGGTGGGAGAGGCTGGCTCGAAGGAGAGAACATGATGTGTATTGAATGCTCTATTTATTTGAGGTTCTGTCAGCAGATTTAGGTGGTGATGTCCAGCAGGAACTTGGAAATGTAGGATCACAGGTCAAGAGAGGTAAAACGTGGAAGTTTTAGCTGCAACAAAGAGTTAAGCTCACAAAGGGAGAGCAGATACGGCATAAGAGAATGAATTACAGACCACAGGCGAGGGTCTGCGTTTCCGGGTTAGGAAGGCAGAGGCATAAACCGTGCAGAGAGAAGCAAATGAACCAACTTTGCGGGGGCGCGGGCAGGCGTGGGCAGCACATGGGGGGCGTGGCACAGGCCAGACCAGAGAAGGCTCCCCAAGATTGCCAGACTTGTGCATCCTGGGGGCCTCAGACATTTGCCTCCAAGGTATTAGGGGGGATTGAAGCCATAATGCACAGGATAAAAAAGTAAACAAGTATAACAGAACAAGTACAAAATATTCGTTGGAGAAGTTTGGCCAGTAAAGAAGAAGAGAGGGAAGGAAGAGGATACACACAGGTAAGGAGAAGCCCCCAGGTGAGTGGGCCTGATGGTCCCTCCACATGGTCAGCCAAGCAAGGTCCCAGGGCAGTTGGAGAGATGGACCATGGACACTTATGCGGGGGCTCAGTCTTGGAGAGGAGGCAGTATATTACTTCTTGGGGGAAGCAAAGAGAGCAGAGCAGATGGGAAGCACTGTGGAGAGATGGGATAGGATGAAAGGCAGGAAGGCATCCACATTGGAGACAAGGATCCTAAGAAGCTAAGAGGGACAGAAATGGGGCAGGCAGGCAGGATTTGACACACACCCTAGGGTACACACGCAGAGAACATAATGAGTGATTTGGTAAATAAATAAATAAAATGATAAAATGATGACTAAGCATCAAGGGTTTAGATCTTTCGCTGGTGCCACTGTTTCACAGTGTCTGAGTTCTCAAGTGAGTCCCCACCCTGCTTCAGGCAGTCCCTTCCTGGAGCGGCTGCTGCCTGGGCCAAGCTTCTAGCTACCGAGTCCCAAGTCCACCAGGCCTGCTCCATGAGCCACCGGTCCCCCAGCTGAGCGTTCTCCATGTCTGTCCTCCTCAGTGGGCCTTCTTCACGGATGGCAGGGCTACTCCTGTGCAGCCGCACACTGGGCTATCCATCTGCCTGCGCCACATAAAACCTTCATCGCTGGACCCTTCACTGCCGTTCCACAGCTCTGAAACATACTGTATTTGTGGACTCTTACAGTGATTTTGGCTACTTTCGTCCAGAAAATGACTCCAAATGTGTGGAACAGCCAGAGCTAAAGGGCCACGATCTGGAATTTTGTCTGTACGGCAGAGAGGAGCACCTGACAACAAATGGGTGAGGCGCCTCCCCTCCTGAGTCGTGACAGCCATGTCCCCATCATGCAGAGTGAGCCCCCACTCACCGTGCCCTGCACCTCTGTGCAGGCCGTGTTCTAGAGCATGCTAGGAAAATACTGTGCAACAGAACTTTCTGTGGCGCTGGAAATGCCCTCTCGTCTACTGTGTCCCTTACGGTAGCCATTAACCCTGTGTAGCAACTGAGGCCCTGAACAAATTTTTACTTAGTTTAAGTGTAAGTAGCCACTGTGTGAGGCAGTGCTGCCGCAGAAGAGACACAGTACTTCCCCCACCGTACATACCCCCCTTCCCATTTTTGTACCATGTGTTACTGTGCTTTCCTTAGGCCATGGTTCTTTGGCCCCATCTCGTGGCACAGAGAGGCAGGCATGCCTCTGCAGCAAGGCCAGGGATGCTTGGGCTGTTCAGGGCCTGAGACTACACAGAACATCCCCAAAACATTCCCGAGGCTCTCCCCTCAGGCCTGAAAGGGGGTGGAAGTTTGAGAAGCTTTTCTGCAGATTTTCAAATCTTGCTTTCAGGAACAAGGCAAGAATCCAGGAATACATCCTAATGGTCTGATAAGAAATTGTCTCTGCTTTTTCAGGTACCGAAAAATTCCAGGAGACAGATGCCAAGGTGGCGTGAATCCAGTCCGAGAAGTAAAAGACTTGAAAAAGAAATGCACAAGCAACTTCCTGAGTCCTGAAAAGCAGGTACAGTAAAGTAGATCTGGTTTAGGGACCAGTGGGCTTTTGTGTTCTGCTAGGAACAAAGCGACATTACTGAGAATTTTATGACTGAATGCAAAGAGGCAGGACTACTTCAGGTGGCCTGCACTGTGCACAGGAGACCATTAGGATGGAGGATGGGTCACACAGCATGATAAACTCCATGCTAAAAACTTTATTGTTGGAGGAACAAAGTAGAATTCCATACAGTTGTTCTGAATTCTTGGAAGCATCAGGTTGAGGACATTTCTGGGGGCTGAGAGTCATTTAGGGAAAATACTTGAAATCGGGCTGTAAAGGGCAGGAAGAGAGGAGCCCTGGCCCTCATTTAGGTGGGCTCTGTGCCGAGTCATGCCGAGTGTGCTCAGACTAGAAAACTGACCTTCAGTACTAGTGGGTTTGTGATGTAGGAGCAGGTTATGAGGCAGATTACGGCTCTATAGTGCTGAACCGTCTGGCGGGATGTGGGAAATTGTAAAGAGGAAGCCTTTTGATAAAGAAGCACTGGACCAGCAGTGTGACTAGGGCAGTCAGCTGTGGGCCCCAGTTCCCTAATCCATAAAATGGGAGGTAGACAATCCGCAGTCCCCTCCTCTCCGGGCTTCTGAGGGATGAGGGCCTGACACGGGCAGGATTAGGTAGGTAGCAGGAGCAGAATGTGGGTGTGTGTCCTTGTCAGGGGGTAAGTTCCCTCTTCTCTGCACCCTCACCCTGCATCCCTAGTAGCTATCCTCAGTGTGTGTGTGATTGGACAGGACTCCCGCCCCCAGGGACACAACATGTCCCAGAATCCAGTTCCGCCACCTCTTGTAATCACTGAAAAAACACGTTCCCTATCTCCTACCCTGAAACAGGTAGGGCCCACTACAGCAATAATATGAAAAGACTTATTTGCAAAAACATACCAAAAATGAAGTAAAAACAAGAGTCTTCATGTTACACAGTGTCCTGCCTGAGGCCGTATGGGCAGCTTCTTCCCAGGGACTGGCCATGTTCCAGATTCATCTGGCCCACTGTTGTCATTCTCCCCCTTTCCCGCTGTGCCCCTAAGTGTTCCACCACACTACGTGGCTAGTGGGGAACAGCCTCAGTTGCTATTTGACCTAGGTCATTGCCATAGTTCCCAGGGTAACTCGGATATTAGAGCCTGAGTTTGCACCATTCTGGCAGCTTCCGGGTAGCCGAAGTTCTGGTTCCCCTCTGCCATCAGTGATGCACTCCTGGTAGGATTGAGACAGTCTGGCGGGGAACGGGGGCAGGGAAAGCACAAAGGGCCTGGAGACTGCAGGTCATTCACAGAGAAACCAGGGGAAGGAGCAGCCTCGTTGAGTTCAGTCCTAGCATGTGCACACCTGAAATTGTCTGTGTTTTAATTTGTCAAGAACTCCAAGTCAAATTCTGTTCCAATCATCCTGGCCACCGTGGGATTGATGCTGGTCACAGTCGTAGCAGGGGTGCTCATTGTGAAGAAGTACGTCTGTGGGGGAAGGTAAGGAGCATGGCAGTCAGCCAGAGGTACCAAACTCCAGCCGCAGAGGCAGCCCAGGGCGTGTGGTTGAGCTGGCCCCTAGCAAAAACTGGCCAGTGGTAGTGGTGTTTCTGAAGCATCAGGCCCAGACCTTCTCAGAGCTTCTGTCTGCCACATGCTGACTGTGGGCTCTGCCTCCTGTATGTGCGACTCGTGCTGTGAGTGTGTAGGACTCGGAAAGTCCGCAGGCCTGTGGGAGGCATGTCTCATGTCCCATGTCCCTATGTCCCATGTTGCCATGGGACGGCTCACGGAGGTCTCCACCCCCAGGTTCCTGGTGCACCGCTATTCCGTGCTGCAGCAGCATGCCGAGGCCAATGGTGTGGATGGCGTGGATGCCCTGGATACGGCCTCCCACACTCACAAGAGTGGTTATCATGACGACTCAGATGAGGTAAGTCTTCTTGACGGGTGGCCCAGAGGCACAAAATCAGGATCTGACTGAGGCAGAGGGGGCGTAAGCCAGCAGCAGCCACTTAATGCCTGTAAGAGTTGGCCAGCCCAGAAACTAGGTCAGAACTTTTAAAATAGGAATTTTTTTTTTTAAGATTTTATTTATTTGACAGAGAGAGACACAGCAAGAGAGAGAACTCAAGCAGGGGGAGTGGGAGAGGGAGAAGCAGGCTTCCCGCCAAGCAGGGAGCCTGATCCGGGGCTCGATCCCAGAATCCTAGGATCATGACCTGAACCGAAGGGAGACGCTTAATGACTGAGTCAACCCAGGTGCCCCTCAAAATAGAAATTTTTTAATGTGCAAATAATATAGTCTCTGTTTCTCTTCTCAGGACCTCCTGGAATAGCTCTTCAAAGCGGCTGGGACCGAGCACAGATGATGGAACCGCAGTACCTCTCACACACCCTGTGGCTCCGACTTGGGGGGAATAAATTTCCCATTGCGAGGGACCCAGATCTGTTTCAGCTGCTTCCACCAAAGCCAAAAGGACCTGCGCTAAAGAAATGTGGGCGGGTGGGGACCCGAAACACTCTCACGATTGGCTCTGAGAAGCGGGGGGGACTAAATTCTTTAATTTTTTATTTCAAGTTCTGTCTTTTTGCAAAGTATGGGTTCTTTTGGTTTTGTTTCTGTTTGGTAAGGGAAATGGTATTGGAAGGGAATGCTTCACTAACCCCCCTCTTGCATGTTTTGCATGGCGCCTGCCCCCAGGCACCTGCCAACCCCAGCATCAGCCAACACCAAGTACTTGGTGTTGTCCCTGGGCTCTGCCGGCAACACAGAGCAGCTGCTGAGAGAGACTCAGGGGCTGCGATGACTGGCACGGCCTGGCGGCCTTTCCCCGGCCAGGGACAGCCCCACCCAGAGAGTGCTGCACACCAGCTCCTTACACACACCCTGCCTTTGTTTGCTTTGCTCTTTTGGGGACCATGGACCACAGTGGTGTCTCTTCCTCCCACCCCATTTAATTAGGCAATACCCTCGTTAATTGCCCTTTGGCAACTGACTTAACCATGTGCTTCCAAGACACTAAATCAGGAAAACTTAAAGGGCAATATTTTTAACTTGGGGCAGGAAGAAGGGAGCAGCAGGGAATTGACTAGGGTTAGCACCTATTAAAGGACAAATTCTTGCTTCTTCCAAGATCTTTCCAGCCGTGCTTCGTGTCTGTGCCTGTGAACTTGCTCAAGGACAGGGTGAGGGCTTGCCCTAGATGTCTGCCCAGGCTGTGGGGTGTCTCCGCTGGAGCCGAGGGAGGGTCCCTGGGGTGGCCCCTGAAGACTGGACATCACAGTCCTCCATGTCCTCTGCCACCTGTGGGTACGGTGGTGAGTCCTTAGGATGGCTGCTTACTTGCTTGCTTCCTCTTGGACTGCTGTTGTACATGGAGCCAGGATTAGACATGTTTTCAGATTTATAAACTATTTTTTAAAAATCAAGATTTTATTACCAGGCTCTCTTCCTCACCTATTTCCTCCAGCTTTGCCAACTAATTTGTTGGTATGAAACTTCTGGCCGAACCAACCGAAAACACATGTATAGTGTAGGTGATGTTTTACCTGATGCGTTAAGTTCGTATTTTAAATTTAAGGAAGTTTTCCACTGGACATTTTTTCAGATCAAGTTAACAGTAGAATGTGGTGAGGTGGAGTTTTGGGTGGCCACTCAGTAATGGAAAGCTATAATAATTCGTTTTAATAGAGCTTGAATATTTGCTCTCCAGGAATATAGTATAGTACATTTTTGGTCTTAGTGTCCCTACTGTGCTGGCCACAGTTTCTCCCAGTAATTACAGTTGGGACATTTCTTTGGTAACTGCCATTTTGCTGCTAGTTCATTTTATGGTGATAAAGTCATGAAAAAGTAGACGTGCCAAATCAACTTTTGTCAGAATGCGAGAGCAGATGGCTGTGTTCTCTCCTCCCCAGAATGGATTAACAGCAGCAGGGAAAGTGGGAGAGGGGGTGGATGGAGAAGGTTAGAGACTTTGAAGCTGCAGCAGAACTAAATGAGTCAGGGAGCTTCAGTTAGGAAATAAAGCTAGGGCATTTTTTGTGAAGAGAATTCGTATTTGTTTGAGCCATAGAGCACTGGTCTTTTAGGAAAAGCTCATTGATTTTGCATAGTTTTTAAATTTAAAAAAAATTCCAAAGATAGAGCATCTCACAAATGATAATGTGTCAGTCTTTCTCCTGGACACCCTCATCTCCTACCCAAAGTGATTCTGATGCCCAGAAAAGACCCACTCCTGCCGCACACCTTCTCCCTGCAGTTATACTCGCCTGGGCAGATGTGTGCGTATGTGGTAATTCTCCGATTTATTTTAGGATGTAGGAAAGTTTATCTTCTTCCCTAACCAAATAAGGTTAGAGCTCTGGGCTTCTAAGGGTATCTGGGACTTCTGTAGAACTTGGCGATTTTCAGAGCACTTTGACTTGGCATTATGTCATTGGAAACTTAGAACATTCTCGATGAGACTTTCTCTTTGAAGGCCAGGGGTTTGTCGTCTTTTTCAGGAGACGGAGCTGAGGTACAAAAAGTGAGTAAATTGTCCAGTGTCCCTGTGTGCATAGCAAGCTGTGCCGGTCGGTTGTCTTTAGAGCTTTTGAACGTTTTTATGTGTGCAGGGGCTGCATCCCCAGGGTGGGCAGGGTTCCTGCATATGGTCACCTCTCCATCCTTCAGGAGAGGGATGGGTGGCATCTCTGTGGGAGCAGTGTGTCGCTCCTTTTTGCCACTGTGACAGAAAATTTTATTCTCCTGTTTTACATGGCTGAAAAACAAAAATTAGTGGTAATTTTGAATGTGTATTTAGAAACTGCCCCTCATCTAGTTGCAGGTGTGGGTTCTCCCTTGATGAACTACCTTCTCCCTCTCCTTGTTTTCTCATCCTCATCTGGCTGGCTGGCTGGCTAGCTCGGTTGTTTGGAGAACTGCTAACAAGCCTGGCTCACCCCCTTCATTGGCTAGTTAGTTTCCCATCTCAGCCTACTCACTCACAAAGGTATGCCCTCAGCCAGCAAGTGTAACAGCCTATTATCCGTGATAGCTTCGAAGAGAGAACGATTTCTAATTTGTTCTACTGACGTTAGGTTAGGAGCATTATCATTGAAAGTAAAGTGTAGCTTATCATTGTATAAAATCTCAGGCTTGATGGTAGCAGAAGAGATGATTTCTGGAGGTTTCAGCGATAGGGTTGAGCACCGTAAGAAAGGTTGGACACATCAGACTGTCTACAGTGGTCTGAGCTTTTAAGTCCGGGTGGAGAACTCACCATCCCTCACCTGTGATCGGCACCTTGGCCCAAAGAGGGCTATGGGTTTCTAGTGACTCTAGAGGCCAAGGGTGCGTGCACCTGGGCTGGTATTTGAATGGGGACCCCACTTAGGAGAAGAAAAAAGTCTGGAGAGTTCTGGCAGTTCTAAGCTGGGCTCAGAAGATTCATAGATGAGCTATAACTGAAATTTAGAGTTTGCCATTTGCCTCTGAGTAGGCTTTCCAGTGTGTACCTCTCTAATTCCTAGGTTTGCCTCTGGGCCTCTCCATGTCCAAGCTGGCCTTTCATCCATGACACATTAGTAACAGGCTGGCCGCCCCCAGCCCCTGCACTGGCTCTCTACACTGCAGCTGGTTCTCCCATGGCCTGGGTCACAGGACCAGGATACAGAGGGGAGTATGGAGCCATCCACACCCACCCCAGGTGGCAGGGGCCGGAGTTTCAGTCAGTTCTCTCTGTTCTAGGCCAATCCTCCAAGTAGAGAGGTCCTCTTTCCCTTCAGGAGGCTCTAAGAACCCTGCCTCCAAGCGCAGGGGTGTGGAGCTCTCCCTGCTTATTGTTGGTATTTCCTTCTTGCCCCATCTGAAGCCCGGATGCTTGGAACTGCTAAAGTCAGAGCTTCAGCTTTTCGACTTTGCTACTACCTGGCCTCAAGCAGGGAGGTAAACAGGGACTTAAACGTCCTTTGAACAAAACCAAAGTGTAAGACGTGCCGCATGACGGAGTACTAGGGAGGGCCAGACCTTCAGCACTGGCCTTCAACAGGGGCCAGACGTTCGGATTCATCTGCCGCCCTTGTACCCAGCGGCTCTGGGAGCACCGTCCTGCCTGAGCAGAGCCGGGCCTTGCCCTCGCGGAGGCCGACCGACATGGCAGGAGCATGTTGGTTCCTTGGTTATGTTGCATTATAACAATAAGAGTCACAACATTAATTTGAAACTGTCTTCAACAACTGGCTGTATGCATTTTTTTCACACCAGTACATTCTTAAGCATCCTCGTTTATATAGAATAACATAAACTAATCTGTACCTTTATATATATATGTACATATATACATGTATAAACTGTATAGTGTACATGTTAATGATTTATTGACATGTCCCAAATCTTTCATGTAGTTCTCATCCTCTGCATGCCCTCAGTTTGTGGTCGGGTGACTTGAATGTTCCCCGATGATCCTGCCCACCTCCCGTGTTTGGACGTCTAGGGAAGGAGGGTTTTGGTCGTACCCTTCTTGTCCTCATGCACAGAAATGCTCAGGGTCCCCACGTGCCTGTTGTTCAACCCTCTCGTGTCTCCTTCCCTTTCTGAGCATGTGATCCCTCCCTGTCCTATAACTTCTCTGCCCCCTCCCCCAGCTGTGGGACAGCTGCCTTCCTACTAAAGTGTAAAGCAGTATTAACATCATTACTGCATGTGCGCTAAAAACCCAAGTCTTCTGTTCCCTTGGGACAGAAAATTGCATGTGGGGTGGGATAATCAAGTTTCAGTGACCCATGTCAGTTACCCAACAAAGCCAGACCCCATAGCAAAATTCCACAAAATGGAAATCAAAGTTAAATTTCTTTATTAGCATTGTGTAAATAAATCTGGATGTGTTTAACTTTGTACTGGTAATTTTCTGTATATTTGCAATATTTGGGTTAGAAATAAAACAGACTGGACTTTGTTACCTGACCTATGGAAATGACTAAGCTACAGTGTGTTACCGTGATTTCCCAGTTTTCTAGCTTCAGAAATCAAACTCCAGCAACCGGAGAATAAACCAGGTAAAGAGCCAGGCCTGCATTGGTAGCGTGAGAGGTACTAGGTAAGTTGTGGGGGGGGGGACTTAGTTTTTCTTGTCCTTTATGCCCCGTAACTACCTCCCATGGGTATTTGTAGGACCAGCTTTCCCATTCTTACCTTACATGCCCTCTGAGGGTGCGACTGCTAACCACTTCCTTCTGGATAGACGGCAGAGAACGACTGTCCCGCATTAGCTGTTCGTTCAGGCAGAGTTGACAAATGACGATACTGGAAGCTTAAGTTCAGTACTTCCCAGTGGCCTCTCTCAGATTTCTCTTGCTGCTCTTGCTCATAGTCCTGCCTGATTCATTTCATTTAAGGACCTTTCAAAGAGTTGCAGCTTTCCTTGCTCCCCAAATATTTCTTTTAGGAGAAGTTCCCATCCATCTCCCTTGAGACTTTAGCCCAGCCTTGAAGACTGCTTCTCAGCCTGCCATCCTGGGTGACATTTCCAGTGGATACTTACTCTGACACCATGATCTGAAGATGATGAGGCAGAAGACCTTCCTGTGAAGGAGCCGGCTATCTGGTGGAGGAGTTCCTCCCCTAGGAGATGGCGTATGGTAGTTTTATTTTCAGGAAGTCTAGCTAACCTAGTGTCCAAAGTCTTACCGCACCAGAATCGCTAGGTTGCTTTTTCTTTTCTTTTTTTCTTTTTTAAGATTTTATTTATTTATTTGACAGAATGAGAGATCACAAGTAGACAGAGAGGCAGGCAGAGGTGGGGGGCAGTAGGCTCCCCACTGAGCAGGGAGCCAGATGCCGGGCTCATCCCAGGACGCTGAGATCATGACCTGAGCTGAAGGCAGAGGCTTAACCCACTGAGCCGCCCAGGCGCCCCTAGGTTGCTTTTTCAAATGCAGATTCCTCGACCCCACCCAAACCCATTAAATTAGACTGTAATGGACAGACCCTAGGAGTCTACATATTCAACTTGATTCTCTTACACCTTTATTGCAACAAAGGGCTCAGACTGAAAGTCTAGGCCAATTTCATACCACCTGGTGTGGGGACTCTGTATTTATAGGGGCTTTGGCGGGGTCAGGCTGGAGAAATCGGCCAGAGGCCATCATACTAGGCCCAACGCAACAGGAGCAGCCTCAGAGGTCAAGCTCTGTAGCTCCGCCTCCGCTATCCTAGCTCCTGAGGAATAGGTTCCCGGGCCAGAAGTGCATCTGCAGGCTGTCCTGGCCCTCAGCCCCAATACCAGCTACAAAGAGTAGCAAAGGCTCCTGGGAAACTATCGACTCTGCCTCCATATTGAGGGTTATAGGGAAAAATGAGTGTAAAGAGTCCATTCATTCAACCACACCTTTTTTTTTTCCATAAAAGAAAAGGCTGGTGGGAAGGAGGAGGGGGATATGTGGGAACTCTGTACTTTCAACTTTACTGGGAACCTAAATCTGCTCTAAAGAGTAATGTGTACACACACACACACACAAGGGGATGCTGCTTTATAGAGCTGGTAAAGCAGGGGTGTGATAGGAAACTGTTTGGATGAGGTGGACAGGACATGAGGAATGGTGACTTGGTAAGCCTAGACATCACGCAGAACCTTTGGTGCGTCACTAACAGTGGTCTGGCCACTTCCTTCCACTTTCACTGTTTTCTCTTCAACATGGTCATGGTGTCAGCATCTCTGGTCTCAGAGCCCAAGGTCCTGCGGTTCAGAGTTCGTGATCTGCCCAGGGTCACCTAGATCCTGAGCGAGTAGCACAGCCAGAAGTGACACCCACACCCTCCGGCCTCTCGGCCCTGGCTCCCCTCCACCGTGGCCGCCTCTCACTCCGCTGGTGCTTTATCTCCGAGGCAAGGGAGCTCTCAGAGGGCCACATGCCGGCCTCACCTAAAAATAGCTCACATTTATGGAGCACTTAGTCAGCCACATTCTGCTAAGCACTTTACACAGATTGCCTCTTGTAATCCTCACAACCCTGTGGTCCTTATGTTCTCCGTTTTGCAGGTGAGGAAGCAGACCTGAGAGACAGTGACATGTGGCCAGTCACACAAGCTAGCTGGTGATGGAGCCAAAGGTGAGGCCAGCTGGTCTGGCTCCGGAGCACGGACTCGGCCTCCTCCTGCTACCACTAGGCGGTTAGGCAGAAGAGATGGGGACAGACCCCATAAAGGGCGAGTTGGTAAGAACTCAGAGCTCACCGACTGTGGAGCTGAGAGAGTAGGAGCCCTTAAAGGTGTGCCTGCGAACCCGCTAAGCCTGCTAAGCCTGGCCCCCTTTGTGCGATCTGTGCGTGCAGTCAGGGGAGCTGTTTGAAGCTCAAGCCCTCCCCGCCCTCCTCAGTGCTGTGCGAGGGCTGTCACTTCAGCCCTCCTGCGGCTATTCTGGGCTGCTGTCTGATCTCCCTGTCTTTCCCAGTCCCCGCTTCAGCCTTTCTGCTGAGAGTAGCTGGGTGGGAGAAGGCCAGGCCAGTTACATAAGCCTGTGGCTGGGACCCTGGGAGGCCAGGCTGAAGAGCAGGTGCTTAGCCCCTCCCTCACCACCAATAGTGAAAATCTCCCGCTGGAGCCCAGCCTTGGGGTGGCCCAGCATGGAGGCAGCCACAGCTCTGGAGATGCCCTCGGGATCCACACTGAAGGTGAAAGAAACGCACACCGCTGATGCTGAAGGACCCCCCGCTTCATCTCGACAAGAGTCCAGCAGCCCCATTCCCCAGCTCCTGCCCCATATAGAAGGTGACCCGTGGGGTTGGGAAGGGTGGGGGCGGCTGGGTCAGTAGGAGTTGGGGACGTCTCCCTAACACCCGGCTGCACCTCCTTAGCTTTGTGCAGAGGTGAACAGCTTCGTGGGACTGGTACCGGCTTCATGGGACTGGTACCCAGGACGGAGGAGCACATTCCACCAAGGAAAGCACCCCTTTCCTTGGTGGATTCTTATTTGCTGCTCAAGTGTGTCTGCTGGGTCTGTGCTTTTTGGGTGAGAAGTCAGTGAGTGGTTCTTACAGCCCTTTACAGTGACTAAAGATGATCTGTTTATATTTGTACCTGTAATAAAATGTCCCAGAGACTGAGGACCTGATATACTAATACCAGCCAGGAAGGGAATGAAGGGTGAGATGGTGGCCATCTGGATTAGGAGGGGGCAATGAAAAGTTTCTAGCAACCGAGAGACTGGGTGGTGAACAAATAGTGGGACGCTCTGCCTGTCGCTCGGGCAGTGCTGTGGGTCCAGGAGCTACACTAATGCTTCAGCTGGCTCCCAGGGAAATCCCCAGCCTCTTGGGGTCTGAGCTCCATGGAAGAAGAGCCCGTCCAGGAGAAGTATTGGCCTCCCTTCCACAGTGTTCTCTGTGAGCCTCTAAGCAGAGGCACTTTTGAGCCAGAAGGTGGTGGGTGGCCCTTCTAGTCCCGGGTGTCCCTGCCAGCGGCCCCACCGCCCACTCCCCAGCTGTCCCTGGCTGAGGCCTCTGCAGCTCACAGCTCTGTGAGCTCTGTGATGTTCACTTGGGGTGTCGCCCACTGGGCCTGGCTCAGCTGGCCAGACATGGAAGGCAGGAGCCAGGATTTTTCCTTCTGTGCATTAACCAGCAGGAGGGACCATGGGCACCTTACACATTTAAGACAGTTACCTGCACTAAGTCCCTGCTTTGAGCCTCTTGACATCTTGAGTGCAGGGGATGGGAAGACTGCAAACAAGAAGCTCATGGAACCCCAGGGTGGAGGGAAATAGGAGAAGATGATGTGATCTAGACTCTGCCTAGTGCCACCTCCGGCAGTTCTGTGCCCTTGGACAAGCCAACCAATTGCTCAGTTTCAATTTCCTCTCTGTAAAATGGTCATTAACAACATCTACCTAGTAGGGCGGCTGAAAGGATTGTGGAGATGATCCGAAGTGCCTCAAAAGAGGCAAGCTAAGATGTGAATAGATAATAAGGTACTTCCAAGTCAGGAGTGAAGACTAAGAGTTCTACCTGCAAATGGGGTTGACTAGGGGAAGTTGGCTACTCCCTGTCATCCTTATGGGAGACGCTGGGTTTTCGGGAGCTGTTTAGATGTCACAGGCAGAGAGCTGGCTGAGTTTGCTCCATGGAAAAGGAGTTTGAGGGAGCAGAAGTTACTGTGAGTACACTAAGGCTGGGATAGTCTTTTTTTTTTTTTTTTTTTTAAGATTTTATTTATTTACTTGAGAGAGAGAAAGCATGAGAGGGGAGAAGGTCAGAGGGAGAAGCAGACTCCCTGCAGAGCTGGGAGCCCGATGTGGGGCTCGATCCCAGGACTCCAGGATCACGACCTGAGCTGAAGGCAGTGGTTTAACCCACTGAGCCACCCAGGCGCCCCGAGGCTGGGATAGTCTTGAGACAGAAAACCAGTTGTTTCTTCCTAAAAAGGTCCAAGGAACAAGCCACAGAGTGAGAGTGATAGCTCGGACTGCTGACTCCAGACTTGGCGGGTCTTCCTAAGACCCTGGCAGATGGCATTCAACCCACCCACACTCCTCCCTCTGCTGTGAGTAGATGCTGTGGGCCGTGGGCTCCTGAGAGCCCCTGGCCATCTCCAACAAGTGCAGCCTCAAGAGCCCCAGGCCTCAGGGCCACCAGCGCCAGCAGCTCAACTCATTAGCTTCCCAGAGGTCAGAGGTAGTAGGCACTGCTTGTGATAGTTTGCAGAGTATGTTTGATTCTGTTGTCTGCTTAGGGAACACATGAGCTCAAATCCCAGCTCTGTACTGTGACCCCAGGCAAGTCAGTGAGTGCCTTTCTCTAGGCTTCCATTTTCTCATCTGTAAATTGAAGGGTAACCTTTTGATGGCTATGGACACCTAGGAAATTCTAATGACATCTGTGGAAGCTTGTTCCAGGAAAAAAAACTCAAAAAATTTCGGGGAACTCACAGAATCCCTGAAGCCCATTCAAAGGTCCTTCAGGGTACCATGGACCTGGCCTAGATGGTCCCTAAGTTCCTGTGAGCTCCAAGACCTTTTTTTCTCCTTTTAACACCTCCTCTACTTTATGGGGAGCACTGCGGGATCCAGAGGGGCCCTGCAGTAGGCGTGGAAAACAGAATAGGCACCAGAAGCAGAAATTCATTTGCAACATCAAATTAGCCTGCAACAGTCTAACACTGAGCTTTTAGTCAAGAAAGCCTGCTCTGTGGCTAAATAGGCAAAAGTAGGCAGCCGGCACTGGGAAACAATTTCCGTCTGCTTTCAGCACTACACAGAGGCACTGGGGCCTGGAGGCAGCAGCTCCAGGTGGGAGGTGGGGGACAGGTTTCTCCCCTGCTGTGGAGAAGAGGAGGCTCTGAGACCCAGAGGAAAGGCCCAGCTGCTGATTTCAGAATAACTGCGTCTCCTTTCAATCTGAATTGTTCTGTGTCTTACAGGCTTGCGAAACTGGAGCCCATGCCTGAGAGCAACCTTCCTTCCTTTTCTCCTTCCCTCCCTCCTTACTTTCCTATTCTCTTTCTTCCTTCTACAAATATTTCTTTTATGATTATTATGTGCCAAGCACTGCTATAGAAATGAACAAAATAGGCAAAAATAACGCCCCTTGTGGAGGTTCCATTCTAGTGTAAGGAGATTAACAATAAATAAACAAGTAAGATATATAATATGTCAGAAAAGGGCCGAAAAATGAAGCAGAGGAGGATAGAAAGTGCTGGGGGTGGGAAACATGTTTGCTATCTTAAACAGGATATTCAGTGAAGGTCTCATTAAAAAGATGCTATTTGAGCAGCAACTTAAAGGAGATGAGAGAACAATGCATGCAGATATTTGAGGGAAATGTTTTCCGTGTAGAGAAAATAGTCAGTGCAAAGGCCCTGAGGCAGGAGTGTGCCCTATGGATGGGGGCCACGGTGCCTGTAGAAGTTTGAAAGAGAGATTGATAGGTTTGGGGCGGAGAGGTAGCAATACCGTTGTGAAGACTGGCTCAACACAGACTGATGGGGCAGCCTGGGCAGGATTTTAAGTGAGATCTGACATGATCAGGTATAGGTTTTAAGGCTTATTCTGAATGCTGAGTTAAGCATAGGGTATAGGAAGGCCTGAAACACTAGCAAGGTCATCAACTAAGGATGAGGATGAGGGAGAAGGTATGGGACTTTTAGAAGAGGAAGGTATGCAGCAGTCACCCAAGAGAAGAGGAGGCTGAGTGGGAAGTCTGGAAGAATTGCAAGAGGGCTATTGGGAGTTCGTGGTCAGTGTTGGTCACAGTCAGCCTCTCTTGTATTTTTCCCCAGTGTGCAGATACGGGCACTGAGTGTCTGGAAAGCATTTAACTGGGGTTGGCCATGGCGAGGAGAGTGCAGTGGAGTACCAGAGGATTAAGGGAGCTGAGTGGGTACACAAGGGAATGAGTATAAGGACCGGACTGTAAGTTGGGTGGGAAAGAGCGTGGTAACCGGAGGGTAATGGGGAGTGCAGGGGTGGGAAGGTGTGGGTCAGAGGTCTCAGTGGTGCTGCAGGATCTAGTGCCAGAGAGCAGATCTCTAGCAGTGGAGACTGCGCTCGTCAGGGAATGCCTGTCGATGTAACAAATGGGCCTCAGAACCAAAGCCCCCCAAACAATAGATGTTTATTTCTATTAAAAAGTTTCTCTATTTCTATTAAAAATAGTTCTGCATGCAATAATTTCAGGCCCCAGGCCTTTTCCCTCTTGTGGCTCTGCCGCAAAACTCCTCAGACTAGTGTTACTGTTTTATGTTCCTCTGGTTTTTTCTGACCTTAGTTTCACAGTCTTCAAGGAGCTGACACTCTTGTCCTTCACAAGGTGCTTCAGAGGTCACTTTTCCTATGACACTACTCCAGACAAGTTTCTTTTCTTCTTTTAAAAAGCTTTTTTAGGATTTATTTTTGTGAGAACGAGAGAGAGAGCACAAGGAGGGAGAGGGGTTGACGGAGAGGGGCAGAGGGAGAGGCAGGCTCTCCACTGAGTAGGGAGCCCAATGTGGGACTTGATCCCAGGACCCTGAAGGCAGATGTTTACCCGACTGAGCCACCTAGGTGCCCTCCAGACAAGTTTCTGATAAGGCAAAGGCCACATCCTATTTCAAAGCCACAGCTTGCCTTGTGCATTTTTTCTTTCTGGGTAGCTGTTCACTCACGCAAACACATGCACGCGCACACACACGTGCTCACACTCTTGCACACTTACCTGAGTACATGCCCACACTGTTGCACACCTGCTCACACTCTTGCACAGGCACTCTCTCTCATTCATAGGTGCACGCACACACAGCCTTCATCCTTTCAATGTGTCTGTCTTATTCCTTCACGCTCCACACCATAAATAATAACATCAATGTGCACTTCTCAGCTCTAAAGAAATTGCTGGAGGAAAATCTTTAACAGTGCGAAGAGAAATTTTGAGAGAATAGGAACACCTATTTCCCGTGAGCATAGAATAAGGAAACAGGGATAAACTTCAGCAGAATGGAGGTAGGGTAGAATTAAGAGGAATTTTCTAATCCAGAGGAGTCAAGATCTTTGGACTTTAAGTCGTAGTCTCCTTCTCTACTAGTTTTCAAGAAAGAATTTGCATTCTGAGAGAAAGACTGCTCAGAAGTCAATGTCTCTCAAAGCACTTTTCAAAGTGCCTTTTCCCCAAGACTCTATGAATGGAAGAAAACCATGCTGTGGCTGTCTCAAACCTGGTCTCACAAGACCCGGCTGTGGCGCGGGGCTCTAGTCTCTGGCTCACAGCCGTGCTGGCATCTGAAGAGCAGAAAGACATTGGGTGTCAAGGAAAAGCCACGTTTCCCCAAGGTCGGTACAATTAACACCTCTCTTGACCACAGATGTGTGAAAAAAGGTGCCCCAAGTGAGCCCTCCGATTAACATTCTTAGCAAAGGGGCAGATTGCTTTCTTGCTCAGGCACACCAGAGGACCAGGCTGGAGCTGGGGAGAGCGTTCCACTGCCCAGGCACCTGCAGCTGCCAAGTACTCTCCTGCCACCTCCCTCACTCTGTCAGCTGCTTTGGCCTCAAGCTCACCCTCTTTCCCCCAGCTGGGGTCTGGGAGCCTGCTGAGCGCAGAATCCTCACCTACTAATCCTCAGACTCACAACATTCTGTAAGTTGTTCCCTGTCAGTTCATCATCTCCTCAGGGAATCCCACCTAGAAGCAAAGAATTACCAGGGGAGCCCCCCAGGGAGGAAGAGACTGCCATCCCAGTGGTCCCCTTCTCCTCCGTCTCTCTGCCCCCGCTGGTATCTCCTCTGCATCTCAGGGCTGTTCTGCTCATTCTCCTTCTAAGGTCACCCTCTTAATTTATGTTCCTCATAAACCTATTTCTCTGATCATTCTCTTCAGTTCAGGTGAAACAATGAGAACATCTTCCAAGGTAGTTGTCTAAGAAACACAAGAGGCACAAAGTGGGCACAAAACTATAACTCAGCTTGCACTTATCCATAGAAAAGCCCATTTCCCACCTGAGTTCCAAGCAGGGCTCAGACAACATGCCTTCCAGGCGTGACGACCTGGGTTCCTTTCCTCACCCCAACCTGTCCAACTCTGGAGGGTGTCCCCTCTGCCTTCTCTTCTTTGCCTCCTCTTCCTAAGGGCGAGGTCACGGGCAGGGCCCTAACTGTAGTGGCCGCAGGGGACAGCGGAGGGGACAGCAGAAGGCCCCAAGGGACAGCAGAGGCCCCAGAAGGGGGCAAAGACCCCGAGCTCAGAGAACGAGACCTTCAGGCACACAATTCTAGAGGAGGAGGCAGCCTAACTTCACCAATGTGTTTCTCGCTCCGAGCCCTTTCTCTCCTGTCTTCTTGTTCCTGGTGCTCGTCTGGGTCCTTCTGCGTCACGCAGGCCGAGCAGGAGACAGCAGAGCCGGCTTCTCTCCAGCAAGCATGAGGGGCTATTTCCCCACCCGACAGTGGGGAACCAAGCCCAGCAAGTTGAGGTTTTGACCCTCCTTTTCAATCTCCACCCTCCTTTTTCAGAAAACCCTTAAGTCGTATCCGCTTGTTCTCAACGACTTGGTTGCTCGCCAAGATGGCCACAGGAGGGGAACACATCACACAAACACTTCTTCTGTTTTTCATGCCCCACCCCCTTCCAAACCGCCAAAGTCGAATAGAGGGCAAGTGAAACAGTGTCGTTCTGCTGCCTGGGGCTCGGTCGCTGTGGTGTTCTTAGGTCGGCCCCAGCAGCACAGGCAGGACAGAGAGCGCAGAGGCCCTGCGTCATTCAGTTCCTGCTTTTGCCAGGGCCAGGGGTGAGATGTAGTCCAAGACTGCACCACCCAGGGGGGAACGTAAGCCACACAGTGAAAAGGGAGGAAAGATCAATGAGATGGACGGCGTGCGCTCAGTACCACGTTTATATTCATTTACAAAGGCTAAAAGTGATCTCAAGATGGTCATGGGGCTGGCCAGGGGAGGGAAGTTCCTGGTCTCTAAACAGTGGGCTACGCATTGAGGGGTAGGAAGAACACAGTGAAAACTCTCTTTCCTTGATTTTGAATTTGACCACTCGGAAATTTGCACTGCGTCATGTACATATTTAAACAGTCCAACTTATAAGTAAACACATATGCTGTGGTAGAAAGCTCAGGAATGTATTTGCAGGGAAGTGTTATCAGAAAGTTTGGAATCCTCTGTCAAACCGTTGTGCAGTTTGCCTCAGTTGTCAATGGGGTGAAGTTTTGACAGCTGCTCGAACGAATTGTGGGGAGAGGCCGGGGAGTTGGTGAGACCTGAGGCACTATCACATTCCACTTAAGGCAACAACAGCAGGAGACCATGTGTGCCCCTGGAGAGGACACCAGAGCCCTAGAAAGCTGGGAAATGGTGTCGTGTAAGCCAGGCTCCCAAGGGAACCCAGGTGGGATGTTTGCACTTTCTCAGCCAAGGCCGCCCGAGGCTTCCTGTGAGGGGAGAGGTCACAGCTGGTCGGCCTACATACCTTACACTCAGCCCTTTCCTGAGCATCTCCTGCCTCCATCCTGGAAGCCAAGGGACAGGAGCTAATCCCTCTTCTCACTGGAACACACCTGGCAGATCAAGGAATAGTGAGCAGTGGGCCTAGTCTTTCCCAGATCCTATTCATACAAAGCAATGGTCCATGAACTGGAAGAGCACTAGGCAAGTGCCCAAGCGGGACAGCGTGCAGACGAAGGGACCCAGGGCCAGCTCCCTGAGCGGTGATGTCGGTGCTGCCCTAGTGGATCTAGTGTGACTCTGCCCTCAGAGTGGAAAGCTTTCTCCTCAAGCTGAGAGGTAGGGCTGACCCTTGGACGTCAAGACTAACATTGAAAGTGGCTTTGATAAAAGAAGTACTGTTAAGGACAAACATAGGAAAGGGGCCGAGAGACAAACTACACATTCTAGACCATTCTGTGTGCAAACAGAAAAAAGAATCTCGGTTGATGAAAAGTCAGTAGTTTGAGAGTTACCCATTAAAAGAAGTAAGCATCAGGCTCACACTTCAGTGCTTTCTGCCAAGACTTGAATGCTCTCAAGGGGATCTTTCAGCCAATCACTTTTGCCTAAATCCCAGCAAGATGATGGGAGCAATCCTCCTGTTTCCTAGGAGAGGCTGGATTTGCTGAACACCTGGGTCATCTGCCCACGAGGTACAGCCGGATGGTGTCCACTTCCTCCGAGCTCTGCTCCTCCCACCCTAGGAGGCTCACCACCCACTCTTCTCTTTCCTTCCATCACTCAGAGCACCCCAAGATCTGGCTACCTCGGACCCTGAGGCAGACCTATATCCGGAAGGTCGGAGACACTGTGAACCTACTAATCCCATTCCAGGTGATCATGCTGGCCCCATGCTGGGTCCATGTTGGGTCCATGCTGGAACCAGGCCAGGGTTTTCATTTGGAAACGGATACTAAGAGTCTTGCTGGCACTGGGGCAGTCATGCTGGCCTGGAATGAAGGGGGCCATGTCACCATAAGTCTGAGGCAGAATGACCCTTCCAATTTGCACTCCTGATGTAGGGTTTGGGTTGGGCATGCCCCAGTGATGAACTGAGGCTACCCTATGTCCTTTAGTCAGCAAGAGTTCTGGGAGCTCTCAGTTTAGAGGGCTCTTGGGTGGTTAGGCAGCTCTAGTTAGTCTCAGCTGCCCCAGACGACCTAAACCCAGAGGGTGGGAAACTCAAAGCCGAATGTTCCCCCATGATCCTTAGGCTGTTGATGAAAGATGCCAGTCCCCTGGGACAGCCCACCAGTTTCTAACTCAAGGCATTTTCAGTTCAAGTCAAGTCACCATGGGGACCTGGGGTGGCTCTGACCACCCCCCATCACAACAGGGAGGGTCATAAGCTCTCTTGGGGTTCCTCACAGTCCTTTCCCTTTTCTTAGGGCAAACCCAAACCTCGAGTCACCTGGACACATGATGGCTGTGCCTTGGATGCCAGCCGTGTGAGTGTGAGGAATGGGGAGCAGGACTCCATCCTCTTCATCCGAGAAGCCCAACGTGTTGACTCAGGTCGCTACCAGCTCAGTGTGCAGCTGGGAGAGCTGGAGGCCACTGCCACCATTGACATCCTGGTGATCGGTACAGTGCGGGGAGTGGGAGAGAGGTGGTCCTCAGGGGCTCCCTCTCCAGGCTAAAGAGGAGCCATCACAGAGAGTTGGGGAAGCTGGGGTGACTCCTCACAGCGAGGGTGGGGCACAGTGGTGGGTGAGGGGAGGTGTGGCTGAGCAGAGAAGGGGAGAGGCACTCCCCAAGTGGTTCCCAGGCATATGTGAGTGGTACCATGCCCTCTGCCATGCTTGGCCCTTTCAGAGAGGCCAGGCCCTCCTCAGAGTATCAAGTTGGTGGACGTTTGGGGCTCCAATGCTACTCTGGAGTGGACACCTCCCCAAGACACAGGCAACGCGGCACTCCTGGGATACACCTTGCAGAAGGCTGACACAAAATCCGGGGTGAGGCCCAGCTGGGAGAAAGTGGGGAGAGAGGAATAGCGCATTCTGGAATGGGGCTCTGGTAGCTCGGTGCAGTGGGCTGAGGTGGAGTGAGTTCACAAAACAGGGGTCTCATTCACGGCATCTTCTTGGGACCCCTAAGCTGTGGTTCACGGTGCTGGAGCGTTATCACCGCACCAGCTTCACAGTCTCCAACCTCATTGTGGGCAACTCCTACGCCTTTCGAGTCTTTGCTGAGAACCAGTGTGGGCTCAGTGAGACAGCCCCCATCACGGCTCACCTTGCCCACATCCAGAAAGCAGGTAGGACCCGGGGCCTGGGAGCCGGGGAGAGTTGAGGATGAAGAGTAGAAGAGGGCTGGGGCTCTCAGGCACTACAGCATGGCCCTTCTTGGTCTCCTCAGCAACTGTCTACAAGATCGAGGGGTTTGTGCAGCGAGATTTCTCTGAAGCCCCGAAGTTCACCCAGCCTTTGGCGGACTGCACCACAGTCACCGGCTATGACACCCAGCTCTTCTGCTGTGTCCGCGCCTCTCCCAAGGTGAGCGGGAGTCCGGCCCGCGGGCCAGGCCACACCGCTCCCTGCTCCTGCCCTAATCTCCACCGTGTGGAAGAGCGTTCTAACCACATCGTTGTTCCCCCCACCTCCATCCTCTGCCCCTTCCACAGCGGCTCAGGCAGGTTATGAACAGTCAGGGCACTTAGAGTCCAAGACAGGCTGATGTGAATATGGATGTGGATGATGCTTTCCAATTTCCTTTCCTGTGTCTGTCCCTTGTATATGAAGATGTCACTTACTGATCTGCTGGTAGCAGGGCGTGAGTTCGAGTTGTCTCTCTGGCAAGGGCGATGGAGTCCCCCTGGTTTCTCCTTCATCACCCATTATGCCTCACCTGTTCAGGGCCATCTGTATGCCAGGTGTCTAGAGTTGAGGCCACAGCCCTGAGCAAGTCTATGTTCAATCTGGTCACTGTCCTTCTGGATACCACACTGCATAAAACAGCACTAACAACCTAAGTACCTTTCGCAAAGGAGTCCTGGGCCACGCTGCATGGAGATAGTCTCAGAAAGAGAATGTCAATAAGCATACTCTAGAAACTACTTTCTAACCAGAGGAGACAACAATGAGTCCCAAGTCAACAGTGGGAACAGAATATGAATGATTCAACAATGTATATACAAAAAGAGGAGATCTGAGGCCCAGTACTTAGGATCCATGAGGGGGCTGCTAGCGCAGGATGGGACAGAGATCCCACCTTTTTTCTAGTCAGGAGTACTTGAACAAGGCAAGGTTTCAGGTGCTTTTTTAAGCCAACAGAAGGAGCTTTGGAGGCTTTTGAGGGTACTGGAAAGGGAGCCCCTCCCCAAAGGTAAGGCATGGCGAGCTTTCCAGAAGACCATTATTTCTTCTAGATCCCGTGTCACCCCTTCTTTTTTTTTTTTTTTTAAAGATTTTATTTATTTATTTGACAGAGAGAGATCACAAGTAGGCAGAGAGAGAGGAGGAAGCAGGCTCCCCACGGAGCAGAGAGCCTGATGTGGGGCTCGATCCCAGGACCCTGAGATCATGACCTGAGCCGAAGGCAGCGGCCCAATCCACTGAGCCACCCAGGCGCCCCCCGTGTCACCCCTTCTTAAGGCACCCTACTCCTCCCACTTCTCTGGCCGGTGTGTCCCCAGACCTTGTACGTGAGGAGTCCCAGGGATTGAGCACAGAAAGAACAACTGGTTCTCATCACTCCAGTGCTGGCCCCTCATCTTTATCTTCCAGCCAAAGATCGTCTGGCTGAAGAACAAAATGGATATCCAAGGCAACCCCAAGTACAGAGCTCTCAGTCACCTGGGAATCTGTTCTTTAGAAATCCGCAAGCCTGGTCCCTTTGACGGGGGCATCTACACCTGCAAGGCGGTTAACCCCTTGGGGGAGGCGTCTGTGGACTGTCGGGTGGACGTGAAAGGTAAGGGCAGAACTCATCCCCTCTCCGCACAGCTGGAAAATTGTGGGGTGGAGCTACAAGCCTGCAGGGAGCAGGGCTTGGCTGGCTCCCCCTGCAGGTGCTCTCGGCCCTGTTAACAATAGGATGGATGTGAGGAGCCGTTTTTATCCTCCAATATCTTATTTCTCTCCAACATTATTCCGTAATACAGGAGAGCTAGTTCCATCCTGCAAAGGAGAAACCTGATGCACAGGGCAGGGATGGGTTTACCCAAGATCTCCAGCACTGCTTAAGTGAGGAGTCAGCACTGTGGTGGAAAGAGCATAAGCCTCCTGGCCTTCACTCAGATCGTTTGTTCTGAAACTATACAGTCTTTGACTGAGTCCAGGAAAGCTGCAGCTATCTGTTAGGACTTGCCCCTCTGGTTTGTTAAAAGGGAGAATTGCATATCCTCTCTTCCTCTTTTAAAGTATTCATTCATCCACCCATTCCTGTCCCCTTGTTCAGATCTCCGTCATCGCATTTAGCATATTGTTATATAAGTGCCTGTTTACTGATCTCTTTCTCCATTAAACCAAGAGCACTGTGAGGACAGGGACATTCTGACTTGGCTTTGTCATCATCGCCCACCCCCACCAGTGCTGAGCCCAGTTTCTGACATACAGTGGGCACTCTCTAAGTGTGCATAGCATGAATCAGGAATGAACGGGCCATTGCACGCCCTATTTTTCCCCATGCGGAGACTCCTAATTAGCACCATGGACTCTGGAGAGACCTATTCCTTCCCAGTGCTCCACAAGAAGATTTCCCAGAGATTTCTGAGATGTTAACTCTGAGAAATGTCTGAATTCTTGCAGCTCCTCATTGAGGCTCCCCAAGAGGATTAGGGCAACTCTGACAAAGGTAAGGAAAGAGGAACTGGGGTTCTGAAAGGAGTAGGTCATGTTTATGACTAGTGTTGAGTCTGAGACAGACATATATTCCCGAGTCTCTCAACCATGCAGCCAATGGTGACTACTTTCCTCTTAACCACTTTCTCTGGTAAGCCACGGCTATCATCTCCGTGAAAGGAATATAGTATAGATGGTACTGCTTGTGTCACATCCTCTATCTCTACTCAAGTTGATGACAGGTATTAAACCCAAGGGACCTCTGGAAAGGGATGACAGCATCTACCTAACTGTAAGCGGGTTCTGTGGGAGGGAGGCGGGCAGGCACTATACGAAAAGGCATCAAGGGAACGATCAGGAGTGGAGGATGGATGGTCACCACCAGCAAGTAGCAGCAGCATGGAAAAAGAGACAGGAAGCTGCTTCTAGCCATTGTTTCTACCTCAGAATCATGAGCATGGTGAGAAACAGATTAGTTTGCTTATCTTTTGCTTTGAAGTTTATGGATTCCCTCCCTTCTGAGAGAAGAAGCCACCATTATCATCATGCCAGTAATAATTGAACATGTGGGTATGTGGTCCCAAGCAGCACATCACTGGCAAAGGGCAACTCAGATCACCGTTTAAAATGGGATAGTGGGCGCCTGGGTGGCTCAGTGGGTTAAAGCCTCTGCCTTTGGCTCAGGTCATGATCCCAGGGTCCTGGGATCGAGCCCCACATCGGGCTCTCTGCTCTGCAGGGAGCCTGCTTCCTCCTCTCTCTCTCTCTCTCTCTGCCTGCCTCTCTGCCTACTTGTGATCTCTGTCTGTCAAATAAATAAATAAAATCTTTAAAAAAAAATAAAATAAAATGGGATAGCGTGTTCAGGTTCTGAATCACGCACAGTAGAAATGCTATGTACGAACTGATGAGTGGGGTGAAAAAGCAGCTCGTGGGAGAATCAAGGAGAACTGGTTCCCAGTGTCTCCTTGGACTTGCAGTTCTGGGCTGATGAAAATTGAGAGAGAATACCAACCTAGAAGCCAATTATTTGAGTCCATCATCAATAAAGAGCAAATAAAAACCCTCAGGGATGCATTAAAAGCACAGACTTCTCAGGAGAACTCTCTCTGCCGGTTGGCTTGCAAAGACAGTTCTCTGGCCACCCCTCAGTCCCCTCTCTGGGCTAATGTTAATGTCACGTTGGGGTTAGCCTTGTCAGGGGGACTTGCTCTGTTACCTCTCTCTCAGCCGGCACAGGCAACACAGCAGAGTAAGTAAAGAAGTGACAGCACAGGACCCAGGGACCAGGGAGAGGATTGCCTCAGCATCCTGGATGGACGCTGGGTGTTTGCTGTTACAGCCACAACATACCCTTTCTTTTCTGTGCCTCCAGGAAGCCCGACTGCGGTGAGACTGTGTTCTCAAGGAGCTCCAGCACAGCGTCTGCTTTGGACTAATCTAAATAAATGTGTGGATCCTCAGTGCCTCAGTGTCCATCCGTTTGAGCCACTCTCTATGGGAAAAACATTTAGAACACTGGAATCGTTTAGCCAGACTGTATGGAATCTGCAGACCCTCACACTCCTCTTTCTCCCCATACCCACATTCTCTTCCGCAGAGGTTTCTAACACTGTCCTTTTGTCTAGAGTCTATGCCAGAGCTGAATTCAACTCTATCCAGTGCCTGGTGCTAAAAGAGATGCCGAACATGACTTGTACTCTTCCTCTCTGCACTTTCCAGTATTAGTTGGAAAACAGGACGCACGTCCATCACAGAGACACAGACAGCAGAACACATAAACACGTACATAGCTAATTAAAGACAGAGCACTGAGACTTGAAGACTGGGAGATACTGAAGAAAGTAGAACAGTCTCATTAAGTCCTGGGGAAAGAACAAAGGTGAGGTACCCTTGCCTACATGTTTGTTTTCATTCTTATAACGAGTAAAATATTAAAGGCATTCTATGATGGAGTCTGCAAAAGATAGCAATTCCTCCCATCCTTGCTAGGATGGGCATAGTGCTCTTCCCACCAAGAGCTGGAGTCTATTTCTCCTCCCCTTGAACTTGGGCTGACCATGTGACCTCCTCTAACCAAAAGAATATAGCGGAAGTGATGCTGTGAAGGTCAGGGCCTAGACCTCAGGAAGTCTAGTAGTTTCTGCTTTTACTTCTGGAGGTCAGCTCCCATATAAAGAATCTCAGGACAGATTACCGAATTATGAGAGGCCACATGCAGGACAACCAAGCACCCCAGCCGACAGCCCACACCACAGCCTCTAGGCATGTGTGGCCACCTGATACCCTTCAGCCCTGGACAAGCCCAGCCTACTCCCAGTGGAGCAGAGACAGATGGTCCTT
Organism: Meles meles; assembly: GCF_922984935.1. Classification (NCBI taxonomy): domain Eukaryota; kingdom Metazoa; phylum Chordata; class Mammalia; order Carnivora; family Mustelidae; genus Meles; species Meles meles. The sequence continues at coordinate 122,146,490 of NC_060066.1, forward strand.
ACACAAGCCTGCCCAAATTGTAAAATCATGAGGTGAATGGTTGCTGTTGTTTCAAGCCATAAAATATTGGGCTGGTTTGTTACACAGTAATATGTGACTGGAGCAGCCTTCTCTGCATCAGATACTGGATGTCAGGCTTTATCTCTTTTAATCCTTATTTTTCACATGAGGCACTTGAAGCTTATAAATTGCTCCAAGTCATGCAGCTGGTAGTAGAATTTGAACCAGGTCTGCCTGACTTCAAGCCTTCCCTCTTTCCTCTCCCCTCTTTCACCCAGTGACCTTCACTGTAGTGGGTCTGGGTTGGGATCATGGGTTTAAGAAAGAAAAGATTCCTAGGAGATAGTAAATCTTAGACAAGGCTTTGAGGAGGGAGGGGGACTGTTTTGGCTGAGAAAAGTTTCTCAGCCAAAACAGTCCCCCTCCCTCCTCAAAGGGACTTTGAGGGCTTTTCTGTTCACAGCAAAGGTCTATTTTCAGTTGAGGCAAAGTGTCTGTTCCAGCTTTTCTCAACAGGAACACTATAAGAATGAAGTCCCGGTGCCCCCAAGGCATCCATTGTATGTCATAAATTAACTTCTTCTATGCATTCAGAACATTACTAATTATGTAGCAACTTGGGAAAGCTGAGAAAGTAACCACACAAATTATTTGTAGGGTCTAATGCCCTTGCTGAGAATGCTGGGGTGGGTAAAGAATGGGCCCAGAGTCTAGAGCCAGCTAATCATGCACGCATTGGCCAAGAAGCCTCTCTCCAGCTAGGCCAGGGCCTAGGTCAGGAAGGAGTAGAATACTCCCAGCTACTATCCCCTAAGAATCAGACCTAAGAATCAGTTCGGCCTCAGCCCACAGCCCCATGCCTCAGCTGTCTGTTGAGTACTCAAGGACCACCCCTTACAGTTCATCTATTCTGAACCTTCATGATAAAGGAATAAAATCTTCACACTGAACAAGACTTCCAGTCACAGTTAATCTTTCCACATTCAAGAAGGACTGTCCTGGAATCCTTAATTTTATCATTTATGCATTCAACACTATGGAGTTCCCTCTGAACTAAGGCCTACCACCTGCCTGGGAGGGTGCAATCTCTTTGTTAATTCATTTATTCACTATTTATCCAAAATCTTAAACATCTGTTCATCTATCTCATTTTGGGGTTGAGCTAATGTGGACAATTCCCAGAGTAATGGCCTTATGCTGAGTAAGAACTCTCATGCCTGAAATCTGTATTTTCTGATTTTATTGTTATTTTGACGGTGGAGAAATTTCAGTTGCTTTTTCTTTCTGGTACTGCAACAGCTTTCAAAATCATAATTTGGTGACAGGATTTTATTTATTTCAGAGAGAGAGCATGCGTGAAGGGAGAGAGAGAGAGGGAGAAGCAGACTCCCCGCTGGGCAGGAAACCCAATAGGGGGCTCCACCCCAGAACCCTGAAATCACTGCCTGAGCCAAACGGAGGGGGCCCCCCAGACACCCCTGGTGACAGGATATTGAGAGCGAGTTTCCTTAGGAGAAACAAACTGCCAATTTGCTAATTAATGAGCAGCTTCTCTCCTTACACTCTACTTCACCACCACCTGCCTGGAGAGAGGGAGGCACCCAGCTCCAGCCCTCCCACCTCCCACCCAAATGCTACAAGCTACTGCAATTCCACCTTCACCAGCAAGCCTACAGAAACCCAGGCAACCCTCTTCTCTCAGCTCTGCTGCCTGCAAGTCCAGGGCCTCCCCACCCGGCCCCTCAGCCCCCCACTGAATCCCAAGGCCTCTTTGCTGCCTGTGGCATTTACTTCAGGAACAGCTCACGCCTACAAACCTCACCACCTCAACCTCATGGCTAAAAACTAGGAAGGAAGCCCCCAAAAAGGCCTGTAAATAGCCCAGATAATCGTCATAAACTCAGGAGACCAAAGCTCTCCTGCCATTCCTCTCGATTTTTAAAACGTTTCTAAGAAGCCCTGGTAACTGGTGGCCCAGGCTAGTCACAGGCAACCGCTGGGAAACAACAAAAAGGGAATCTCTAATGAGTAGGCTTAAGCATTTTACAAACACAGCTTTTAGTCTGAAAGCGTTTACAGGCACGTTCAAAAGCCCCTGTGGCACGCGGCCGAAAACTCGATGGAACATAACTGACAGGATCCTCACTTCGCGGGGAAGCGAGGGGCCGAATATACTCAAGCCTGCCTGCCTGTGACGGAGGGGTCTCCGGTGAACTGGACCCACCCCTCCCTACCAGAAAAGCCCGTTTCGTTTTGTTTTTTTAAATTACACCTCAGCTACCTCACGTTCTGAAAGTTCTAGCTTAAAAAGATGATGGGAGATGTACTTCTTACGGACCCTCAATATACCTAAGACATAAATGTCTGGGTGCTCCCGCAACTTGAAAAAATCACAATTGAGGAAATCTGGCAAATGTGCTTGCAAACCCAGCAATCTTCCGGAACCGAATTCCCTCAAGCGCCGCGTTACTACCAGGCCTGCCCGGTGAGCCCTGGCTCCGCCCAGTTGGGGGAGGGGGCAGAAAGAGGCCGCGGGCCCGCCGGCCGCGAAACCTACATTCATTGGCCAGGTCCCTCGCGCCGCGCCACAAGACCCCGCCTGCTCCGTAGGGAGGTCTCCTGGGCACGCGCGCGCGCTCGCGGACTCCCCGCTTCAGCCCTCCGGATGGAGTCTTTCTTAGAGCCGCTCTCCGCACGGCCCCCACCTGGAGACTTCCGGCCGGCTGCCTGTCGCTGCCCCGCCCCCGAGGGGCGGGAAATGCTCGGATCCGCCAATCACTGGACGTCTGTAGTTGGGGTGGGTGGAGCCTAAGAGATTCGAAAGGAGCCCCACCCCTTCGGGGCTGATTCCCGGGACTAAGTAGTGGGAGGCAACCACCTTCCGCAAGAGGTGAGGCGGGGTGGAAAGTAAAAACCGAGGGTGGGCTGGAGGTGTGGTGTGGGTGTGGTGCCGTGGGAGTGGAAAGGTGATTTGGGTAGAGAAAGAACCGGAGGATGGTGGCGGGGAAGAAGATAGGGGGTGCACACTGCCCCCGGTGAGGAGAGAGCAGGTTGTAGGGGGGCCGCCGGGCAACCTGGGGAAGGGGGATGGTGCGCCCTCCGCACGGTCTCTGGAGGTAACAGGGCTGTTAACAAGGGCAGGGGCTACTCCTGGGATTCTTGCTTTACCTCCAGCGTGTTCCCCCACCCCTGGCTTGCACCCTGAGTCTAGCTGGGAGCCTTGGGCAGGGTGGAGACCTGAAGAAAGGGATATTTTCTCTCCAGCTCAGGTCTCATCTGACTCGTGCTCCTGCTGGCTGGAACATGGAAGATTTGGAGGAAGGTAAGGAAAGTAAAGAGGAAAGAATGAGGCGCTGCGGTTGAGAGCCCTGTTGGCAACCTGAGGCTGGCATTCATTCCCTTCTCCCTTACAGATGTGAAGTTTATAGTGGATGAGACCTTGGACTTTGGAGGGCTGTCACCATCTGACAGGTACCATCCTCTTTGACTTTCGTGCTTTCCTCCAACAATGCCTCTTTGTCTCTAACCCCTTACTGCTGAATTATTGTTCTGTGGGGTCTGGGTAATGTAGCAAGGCTGGGTGCCCTGCGGCTGCTGGGGGCATTGTTGACATGAGCCTCAATGACTCTACTGGGGGAAGGGAAAAGGGATAAAGCTGGAACGAGATTTCAGGATATTAAGAAGGGTAAGTGGATTTGCTGCATCTTCATCCTGGCATCATTTCCAATGTAAGGATTAAAGGCCTATTAGGCCTCATAGGACCTGGCGTCTCATCACGTAGAGGCCATATCTCACAGCAAGCATAGGCATTGGGGTTTGGGGTTGTATCCCTGGCTCTGTTGAGGGGGGTGCCCGGTCTCCTTTGCACAGTCTCCTGCTCTCTTCTTTGTGGGCATGGTGCCTGGTTTGTTTTCTGTCTCAGTCGTGAGGAGGAAGACATAGCAGTGTCGGTGACTCCAGAGAAACCCCTCCGAAGAGGACTTTCCAATCGAAGTGACCCAAATGCAGTGGCCCCAGCCCCCCAGGGGGTGAGGCTCAGCTTAGGCCCACTTAGTCCAGAGAAGCTGGAGGAGATTCTCCATGAGGCCAACCGACTGGCAGCCCAGCTGGAGCAGTGTGCCCTGCAGGAGCAGGAGAGCACAGGTGAGGGCCTGGGGCCTCGCAAGGTGAAGCCCAGCCCTCGGCGGGAGACCTTTGTGCTGAAGGACAGTCCCGTCCGAGACCTGCTGCCCACTGTGAGTTCTTTGACTCGGAGCACCCCCTCTCCAAGCAGCCTGACACCCCGACTCCGGAGCAGCGATAAGAAGGGGTCAGTCAAGGCTCTTCGGGCAGCATCTGGAAAGAGGCCCTCCAGTGTGAAGAGGGTAAGTTTGAAGGGTCTGGGTTGGATGTGTCCCTTCAGGCACAAGGTATGACTTGGTACAGCCATAGAGTGGTTTCCTTGTTGGTAAATGGGGTTAGTAAGATTCTACCTCAGAATTATTGGAAGTAAGCAAAATACTGTAAGCAAAGCACTCACCACAGTGTGCACATTTCTCTGTAGTGTCTATAATAAGCTTACGGTAAACATTATTGGTGAGGATGATGATGTTGGCAGCTAAGGTCTGCCCTTCCTTACTGGGATGTAGGCAACTCTCCACCTCTATTTCTCAAACAGCCATCAGAACAGATTCTTTTTCCATTCTAGTTCTATTTTTTCTCTCTTTGTATTTCAGGAGTCACCCACTTGCAATCTGTTCCCTGCATCCAAAAGCCCAGCATCTTCTCCTCTTACCCGGCCCACTCCTCCAATCCGGGGCAAAGCTGGACCCAGTGGGAGAGCAACAGCAAGTGAGAAGGCTTGGATAGCAAAGCTGTGGGTGAATGGGAGGGGGGAAGGATGTGGAGCTGACCCTCTTAATTCCTCTACTTCATTCCAGCAGGCCCACCTACTGCTGTCAGACCAGTCTTGGCCCCACAGCCTTCTACCAGCAACTCTCAGCGCCTCTCTCGGCCACAGGGAGCAGCTGCTAAGCCTTCCAGTCGACTGCCTGTTCCCTCAGCTATCCCCAAGCCTGCCAGCCGAATGCCACTCACCAGCCGGAGTGGACCACCCAGCAAAGGTGCCCTTCCTCCAGCTTCTCTGCCAACTCGGAAAGGAGTTCCACGACCAAGCGCTGCAGGGCACAGAGGTGAGGAAGAGTGGACATAACAGTTGGAAGTCAGGAGGAAAAATGCTTACCCTTGTCTAGCTTGAATGTACCCTTCCAGAGCTGGGAACAGTGACCACTCCCTCCATCTTCATTACCACTCAATTTGAAGATGGTGAGACTGAGTTAAAGAGAGGATGTGGGCCCAAGCAAAGAGTTTGAACTGTGGTTCTCAAATACCTCATGTTTTTTACCTTGGGTAGGAAGAAAGGCACTAATCCCAAACTCTGAGAAGGTCACTTGAACTCTGTGCTAACTCATTTCTCTTGTCAACCCCCATCAAGTTCCCATTTCTCAGCGACCAAATCTTCCCACCCCTGGTGCCACCCGCAGCAATCTTCAGCCCCCCAAGAAAGCTGCAGTCCCAGGACCTACCAGGTAAGATCAGTTGAGATGCTCTCTCCCCCATCCTCTGGGCTTCCAAACTGTTGTGGACACCAGCCCTGAGTATTGTGTAGCAAGGTGGGGATGAGGAGGAGAGCCTGGAGAGGCAGGGAATCCCATTCTTCCTTCCCTGAGAAACTTGAGCTCAGCAGGTGACAAATGGACTTGCAGAAGAAGGACAATTTAAAGCAGTTCTTCCTTCTGATTTTTTAGGTAAAGAGATTAGGACAGCAAGCAAGAATTCCGTAGCAAACCACTACAGTCACTGCCTGGACTCACCTCTGCTCGGCCTCCCAAGCCCTCTTGTGGAAGACAGGCCCTGACTCAAGCGAATCCTGGCCCAGGAGCAGGAGAAAGAGATCCCACCAGGGCTGGTGCCCCAGCAGTAAAGAGATGGGAGATGGGGTGAATTAGGGTTGAACTGGAGGGGAGTTAAACCCTGTGAGTTGAAAGAGGATTAGGGAAAAGAGGTCGCCTCCTGACAGTGAAATTAGCAAGCAGAAAATGAGAAAAGCCAGAGAGTAGTTTGTCCTCATCCACCCCCACTCTTGTGTTCAGTCCCAGAGTTTGATCTTCTTCCCAGGCATTGGTTCACTGGACATTTACATGTGAATGGCCTCTGTAGCTAACCGCCCCGCTCCCTGAGGAGCACCCTCAACTGGACTGCAGGCCTGTTTGGAGAGGCAGAGGCAGGCACCTGGTCTACAGAACGTTTCCTGCAAATTCTGTGACTCCTAAAGGGCCAGTTGATGATAAGCTTACATCGGGCTGCGTTTTTCTAAAACAAAATGAATGTATTTTTTTAATCTCTGTATATGTGAAAGTAAATTCTCCAATTTAAAACAAATTTGTAGTAAACTCCTGTGTTTTTCCTATGAGGGAGTCAGGACGAGCTTCCCAGGCTGGGCCTAAATAGGCCAAAGGGGATTGTGTTGCAAACTCATCAGACCGGGATCACCCGCCCTCACTTTGTTGGCATTAGATGGGAACGGGCTGCCTTCTTCCAGGATGCATATGTTACTGAAAGGTCCAGATCAATGGAAATATGTGAGTGAGGCTATCAAGGCAAGGTCTTGGTCAAATTGTTATTTATATCCTAAGCTTGGGTGACCTTTCCTGGCAAGAGCACGGAGCCTTCTGAGAATGCCTCAGCATCTAGTCTGCTGTGCTGATGAGATGAGGGGACCCTTTTGTGGGTATTCTAGTACTCAGTTTTGCTTACTGCTTTAGCAGAAGATACTGGAACACCTCATCGAATTCTACCTTATATCATTAGAATTGTTGGGCCTAGACTTGAGGGCTGACACTAGGTTTTATAAACCTCTGCCATGCCCGGTGTTATGATTTGTATGTGGCAGAGAATTTGATTCATTTGTTGGAAAAATAAATTTGACTGCACGATGGTGGGGGGTTGGTGAAAAAATGACAGAGACTCATTTAACAGATTTTACTAAGGGTCTCCCTTTTCCCACAGCCTTTGACTCTTGTAACCAGTACCAAATCAATTTCTTGTGAGGTTTGTTTTTTGTTTTTTTTTAAAGATTTATTTGTCTATTGTAGAGAGCAAGAGCCGGCGGAGGGGGCAGGTAGAGGCAGAGGGAGAGGGAAAGAGAGGCTTAATTAGACTGTGCCCTAAGCATGGAGCCCAAGGCAGGCCTCAACATAGGGCTTGATCTCACGACCCTGAGGTCATGACGGGAGCCAAAACCAAGAGTCAGACGCTAAAAAGACTGCACACCCAGGCACCCCTAATTCCTTGTGAGTTTTTGAGAGAACTCCCTCTTTAAAGGCTGGGCTATGACTTAAGGAGCAGAGGGAGTGGAGCATCAGCTAGTGCCCCCCACACATACATGCCCACCGGCACCCTACTTAGGCATTGAAATGTTCTTCCCCAGACAGAGGCCCCCCACTGCTGTCTTCTCCTTTTTATGACTGGTCTTCAGGTTCACCAAACATTCATCTGTGTGACAGCAGCAGCCGCCTAGGCCTTTGCCCCTTTCCCTGAGCCTCCTGCAGCAATTCCTACAGCCTCTGGGATTCTAAGAATTGAGCTGGGGTAGGGGATGTGGAAACACCGAGTGTTTGACTCTGGAGAAATTTGGCAGAGACAAGAAAACCTCAGGGGTGTTCTTCAGCTGAGTCCTGAGCTGCCATCTGGTGAGCAGGGCCCTTGGTCACCCCCGACAGAACAGACTGAGGTGTGGCCAGCAGATGGCACCTGTGTGTGGTTTGGGAGGCGAAAGGAGCTGCAGCCCGTGTGCTGTTGCCACCTGGTGACCAGAAAGGGTAAGGCATGTTCCCTGTGCCTCGGTCAGGCTTGAATTTCATAACCCCCACCTGCCCTGCCTCCATCCTGCAGCAAACCTGCTTAACGACATCCAAGAGACTTTGCCAGCTAGGGAAGAGGCCCACCTGCCACAGCTGCCCTTCTTGCTCAGCTGCCTGCTTCCTTCCCTTTGGGCTTGCTTTCTATTTTTCTCTGTATGCGCTCTACCCCTACCCCTCCCCAGGAGCAACAATGAGGGAAGCCAACATTTACTGGCCTCTTACTATGCACTGTGAACTGTTCTAAGCACTTTACATGTGTTAACTCATTTAATTCTCATAAAAGCTCAATTAGGCGGATGCTGTTATCATCCTCATTTTGCAGGCAGAGAAACTAAGGCTCAGAGAGCTTAAGTCACTGGGTCTGATTCCAAGGTTTGTGCTCTTCAACACTATCCTCTATGGCCCCCGTGTTAACTCCCCAGCTAGTCTGCTGACCAGAGCCTTGGAAAACAGAAAACTTGCAGACAAAAAAAATGTTGCAGAGCATGTAGGTGGCTTGAGTGTGAATCATTGTTTCATTTCTGATCGGAAAACACAATGACCCACAGGAGTGAAGTCAGAAGGTACGTTGTCACTGAGCCACTCAGCCACTCTGCCTTCCCTGTCTCCTGAATTTTGTCCCCAGGACTCAGCCCTAAGGGGCTGGACTGGAAACCTGCCTGCTCTTTTGCAGCCTCTCCACTGAAAACGTGTCCCTCCTGTCCTGATAATAGGATACTCTCCTGCCGCCTGCCATATCTTCCTTGGACACACCAGGACATGGGCTCTGTGCTGATGAGGCTATCTGGAGAGCACTGATGGGATGCTGGCGGCGAGGCTATCTCACTGGCCGTGACATCTGAGTCCCCTGACCTCCAGGCCCTCCCAGGGCCCTGCCTGCTCGTGTTTTCCAGAGCCTCGCTCCGGAAGCACAGGGCACCCCACAGAAACAAGATGATGGCGCTCAACCCGCACAGAACGACAGTTTATTCAGTGGTATGGGGAAATGAAAAAAAACACAAAACCCTACTGTATTTACAGTAACAATCAAACTGTACAATCTGATGGTTAGTATCAAGTTAGCATCCAGCATCTTTGTATTTTTTAAGTCAAGTCATCAGTAGTTAAAAACCAGTTAAATTTTTAACCCTTTGTAGGAATTGCTGAGGGGAGGGCTCAGGGAGAGAATCCATGGCAGAAAACCGAGCAACCAGCCTTACACGTGAGAAAATAGGAACATTTTTTTTTTCCACTCATAGCCTCTTTTTCTAGCCACCTGCTCCAGAAGAAAGTCAGTGACAAGTGGGGAATACATGCTCAGCATACACGGTAACTCAAATGAACAGTGGTTGGCAAAACTGGGGTGGCAGGAGGAGAGGAGGCAAGAGATGAGAGCCTGGAGTGAGGGAAAGGGCCTCAACCCCCCACACCAGGAATGCTGGGTACCCACCTGACCTGTCATGGCCACATCAGACCCCCTGGGACCGGACACGAACCCATCCCGACATAAAAAGCAAATAAATAAAAATATATATTAACTCTCTCTTCACAGGGAGCTGAAGATGGGTGTGGGAGAAGGGGAAGAAAGAGGAACAGGACCTGGTCCTTTGAAGAAGAGAGCCAATTCCGAAAAGGGGTTAAAAATAGAACACATCTCAGAGGCCACAGTAATCAGACAAAATAGGATTTGTCTGATCTTGCGGGGGTGGCTGCGTGGACACCAGAACCCGGACTTGAGACCTGTGCTTGAGACTTCTGGGGGCAACTGAGCCAGCCCTGGCCTTACTCTTCCTCTCTGTCCCACCCACACCACAGCAAAGAAGCGCAACTGAACACGTGACTGGCCTTCCCCGGGCGGGTCAGGCAGGGAAATGAAGCACTTTTGGGTCAGCGAACTGAGCAAACGCCTGGGCTGTAGCACGTGGCCAGAGTCCAGGGAAAGGAGAGGGGCTGGGGTGGCCCGGCCTCCACCCAGGGGCACGGGTTCCCCTCAAAATGTGTTCATGCAGCATTTGGGGGTCTGGGGGCGCGGAGTCCTTCTGCCCCCTCTCCGGACGGGGCTTTTTCAGTTCCTGGGAGAGGCAGCACAGGCAGGGTGAGGAGTGCCCTTGACCTTGACGCCCTCACCACACTGAGGCCCGCCGGGGTGCAGCCGGCAGGGCTCGATGCCCTGGGCGCATGTGGCTTTGTCCTTTCCTTTTGGTGATGGCAAATGAGGGGCAGGCCCCCCGAGAGTCCCTCTCCTCCCAGAGGCACAGCAGATGGGAAACTGAGGAGAGGCTGGGAAGTATCCTGGGAGGTCCTATCCTCTTTGGGAAGGGAAAGGGGAGTCAGTTTCCAGCATATAAAAAAAATTAATCCCTGAAGTCATGAAGAGTGGAGATCCTTTTTTAAATTCTTTTTTTCCTCTTTTCTGAAAAACTTTGTCTTGGAGATGTTGGCCCCAGGGGTCCAAAGTGCAGTGAAGGGGATGGTGGGGGAGGGAGTTGGCACTAGATGGCCTTGGGTGGGGTGGGTGCCCCTCCCGGCAAGGCCCAGGCTCCTCAGATGGACGTTTCGTCGCTGCTGGCGGGCAGGCGGTGGGGAGCAGGGGCAGGATAAAGCACAAGACAGGAGTGGGGCATGAGTGCAGCTGGGGAAGATAAGGGAGCCGCAGGGTGTAGGAACCACCGGCCCAGGGTTAATGCAGGAAGTTAAAGAAGAGAAATCTGGAGAGGCAGGAAAGGAAAGTGACAGAAAAGGCAGACAGGGGGTTAGTTGGAGCAGAGAAGACAGTGAGAAGCTTCCACCAGGAGAAGGAAACAGGAAAGCAACCCCCAGCTCCCCACCCTCCCTCACTTCGCCTGATGCAGGCTGAGCTGACCCCACGGGCCCCCATGGTTTGCGGGCATGTCACAGTAAGGGAGCTGGGCTACACCAACCCATTGGTTCCCCGACTGCTGGCCAGAGTCGACTGCTGCAGCCTGGGGAGGCCTGGAAGCAGCTCTGAGCCCAGCCAGGGCCTCTGTGGGGCTACCCCTGTCCCACCCAGCCAGCCCCACTCACTCGGAGCCTGACGAGTCCTCATCCACTGTGCCCGCCTTGATACTCATGGCGATGGGCATGACCCCGTTCAGCTGCTCCTGGAGACTCTGCCGGGGAGGAGGGCGGGGAGGGGGCCCTCCCCGGCTGCCCTCGCTGGCTGAGGAGCCCCTAGAAGACCCTGTGCCTTGCTCCAGGGGTAGCCGTAAAAGGCTGCTCTTCTCACTGATGGTGGGCAGACACTTCTTCTTGAGGATGCCTGTGGGCCGGGGTGGGGGGGCAGGCGCCATGAGGAGCAAGCGGTGGGTCAGGGAGCTGCCCTAGAGAGCCCTACCAGCCACAGGGCAAATGTGAGGTGGGAGGCTGCCAAATGGGGGTCCATGGCAGCCAGGCATGCCCCACTCACCTTTGTGAGGTTGGGCAGAGGGGCCTGGAAGGGGGCCAAGGGACCCCTCCCGAGGCAGGGCATCTCCATTCTCCCACGGGCGCTCCTCAGAGGCCCCATTGCCACTACTCTCCTTTGCTGTGGTCCCAAAGTCTCCTGGCCAGGGGGCCTTCCCGGGCACTGGGCCCCCATCTGGTGGAGAAAGGATGTAGATAAGGCCCAGAGAAGGCAGACAACTAGGAAAGTCACCACCCCGGGAGTCCCTGGCTCTCTGCCCTCCCACTGCCCCCTCAAAGGCCAAAGCCCTGGCGTTGGCCCACCCTTGGGGGTACTGTGCAAGGGCAGTCTCTCGGTGCCAGGCCCCAGCAGGCTGTCCCAGCCCGGCTCTCCAGGGAAGACGGCCCCTTCCTCCTCCTCTTCTTCCTCCTCCTCGCTGTCCGATGAGTGAGTAGAGGCATAGGAACCACTCTGGTCATCTTCCAGGGATAGGTCACTGTCAGAGTCTGTGTCAGGGTCTGGGAGACAGGGAAGAGATCAGAGCTGACCCACCCGCCTCTGCACGCCTTCTGAGAAAGCCAGGCAGCTGCCCCCCGACCGGCCAGCACGAGCTTCTTTTCTCACCATGTTGCTGGTCTTGACCTTCCAGGAATAGGCTGCCTGGGTCCCCCAGGCCGGGGGGCCCTTGGCCGGGGTTGAGTGTGGACTCTTCCCTGAGAAGACAAGACCACGCTGGAGGGCTCAGCCCAGCCCCTTGCCCAGTGTCCCATTCTTTTCTCTCTCCCCGGGTTCCCAGTTCCTGCCCTTGCCCCTCCTGCTTCTAATTTAAGTTGTCACCCGTGTCAGCCCCCTGTGTGCTATACAACTCCCAGCAGGTGGCTGGCCTGGCCTCCAGCGTGTGTGGTGCTCACCACGGTGCCGACGCCCCGAACCCCAGTGCTCACCTCAGCAAAAAGGGGATGTAGCTGGGCTGACTCTTGCCCGAGCGGCTGGCACTGTGCAGAGAGCCGGCTGAGTCTCCGTAGGGCTGGTACAGCCGCCCATCCGCATAGGGGCTGGGGCAGTTGTAGGACTAGGCAGGGAACGGAGCAGTCAGTAAGTGGGGGAACAGGATGTGGAGTGGAAGGGCCGAGGGGGCTTGCCCTAAGGTCTACCTCCCACATGCCCAGCTCTGGAGGAGAGAGGCCCCATATCTCAGTCACGCACGACCCCATATCAGGGCCTGGTAGTGAATGTAGCTCTGACCTAGCTGTGCCAGCCCTATGCACCCTAAGCACCCTGGACTCAGCTCCAGGAGACAGCTACCTGGTAAAAACTGTTACCAGCAATGACCCCCCAAGGGTGTGTTGGGAGACACAAAATTTACCAAGATGCGTCAGGGATTCTAGGATGTTGGGTACCCCTGACTGCATCACTTGTCTTGGCCCCTTCCTGGCCTTGTTCTTCCTAGCTTCACTCCCATCTCTCTTGAGTCAAACCCTCCTCGCCACCCCCAAATCCTGCTCTTCCTGGGCCACACATACCATTTCTCCAGCCCTTCCTCCTCCCGAGAAAGGATGTTGGAGTGAAGAAAGAGTGGGGCACAAAGCACAGAGAACGAGCTCTTTGGGGCTCCTGCCTCTTCCTCCCGGGCCCAGAGCCCTCCATGTCCCCGGCCCCCGGCCCCCTCACCGAGGTCAGGGTGGACTTGGTGGTCAGTGCAGGGTCAGGGCTGGCCTTGCGGCTGCAGGCAAACTTGAGCGCTTTCCGGACCTCCTTGCTAAGCACCACGTAGGAGAGGAGGATGAAGGGGCCCTGGCAGGCAACAGGCAGCAGCTAAGTGCCCGTCTGGGCCCCCCACAGCCAGGTCCCACCCCCCACCTCCACGGGGCGCGGCCAGGCACCTGGACGCAATTGCAGGCAGCAAAGAGGTAGTGGAAGAGAAGGGTGTCACTGTTGACAGACAGCAGCGCCAGCAGCCACGTGGCGCTCAGCAGCAGGAGGACGGCGAAGGAGGGCCGAAGGCCTGAGCTGGAGAGGAGGGACTGTGAGCCCGGCCCAGAGGCCCCCTGCACCGCCACCAGCCCACTGCTCACTGCCCAGGCACACACACCCCATACTCACACGGGGCCTTTCTTCTCGAAGCCCTGCCGCTGGGCAGCACAGGAGGCCCGGGCCGCCAGGATGTACAGAAAGACACTCATCTAGCGGGGCAGGAGATTGGGGAGGGGCATCATCAGGGGACACAGCTCCTACCCCACCCCACGGGGGCCCAGCAATGCACCACTCCTGAAGGGGACCCTGAGGACACACACAGCCTACTGGCCCTCAGCCCACTCTCTGACACCTACTGAGACTGCGAAGGCCACAGGACCAGCAAAACTCCAGATGAGCGTGTCGTAGATGGACAGCCAACAGAAGTCCGGGTTCCCATAGCCCTCAGGGTCCAGGCCCACAGCTAGACCTGGGGGTACGGTGACAATAGCAGGGGAAGCAGTGGTAGGGCCTCAGGAATCAGTCGGGGTCACGTGGGCTCATGGGACCAGATGCAGGGGATGAAGGGCTCCACCACCCTGTGTCCCTGCCGACCTCTCCAGGATGGAGGACCCAGCCCCTGGTGGGGAGCATCAGGGGCTGAGAGGAGGACTTGGCCTGGGGCACAGGGGAGTGGGTGGAGAGAACATGGCACAAAGGTGGACCCCGGGCTTGGAAATGTAGAGCCTCAGACCGGGAAGGGGGTGGGGGTACCTGTGATAAAGGCGGGCACGCCCCAGCCCAGCATGTAGTAGAAGCGCATAGGGCCAGCGTTGACGTCGCGCACCTCGGTGAGCGCCCGGTACAGGTGCAGGGCCTCCAGCAAGGCCCAGGAGAAGGTGCAGAGGTACAGGAAGTGCAGCAGGATGGCAATGACTGTGCAAGCAAACTGGGGGCCCAGCCACGCCAGGTCAGTGACCAGGGCCCCTTCAGGGCACGGATTCAGACTTACTAGGCAGACAGGGAGGGCCGGGGTGTTGGGTGGTGCTTCGGGAAGTGTGGGCCAGAGAGAGGTACTTCTAGGGTTCCAGGGAAGTGAGGGGGCGCTCGAGAACAGGAAACCGTGGGCTGGGTGTGGGGCTGAGCTCATCGGAGCTGCTGCTGCCGAAGCAGGGACTGGGGCAGACAGCCAGGGAGGACTCCTAGGGAGCTGGGGAGGATTGCGAGCTGTGGATGGTTTCTGGTAAGGAAAGAGGTCTTACAGGGAGGTCAGCCTGGTTGATTCCTAGGAGGAAGACCAGCTGCGCCAGGCCCAGGGCAGCAGTCAGGTTCCGTCGGATGCCATGCTGATTGGAGCGGAGGGCACGCAGGACCGTGAGGAAGAGGAAGGCGAGCAGCAGGGCAGCCAAGGTGACCCCTAGGGCTACGTAGGTCAGTGTCTTCAGCGGCAAGATCTCCCCATTCTGCGGGGCAGGGGAGCCAGGACAGTTAGGAAGGGCTGGGCCTGAGCATCCAGCCCAGAGCCCTGGGCTCCACCCCTAGCTCCACGCATGCCCCTGGCCCCCCAACCCCCCACTGGGTCTAACTGGGTCTAACCTCCCGCCGGGACACATCCATGAGCACGGCGAAGCTCGTCATGTGGTTGCACTGGCAGCTGACATGGCTCTCGTTGCGGAAGACGACCTCACAGCCTCGGGCTGACCAGCCACCAGTGCCGCTGACCCTGCGGGAGGGGAGGCAGGGTCAGGAGATGAAGAGGGGAAGGCACCCAGGGGCCTGGCTCTCTGCCCAAAGTCCAGTGCAGGCTCACAGGATGGAATGGTTCCAGAAGACACAGATGGGCTTGGTGCGTTCTTCTGTCTCCAGCAGCCGGAACTGCACAGTGACCGGCTTGTCCAGGGCCCGGGGCAGCAGCTCCTCGTCATCATGGACGCTGATACTCACCACCGGCGTGTTGATGACCGGCCGTTTGGGGACTCTGATGAGGAACAGGTAGGCATACGGTCACTAGCGCCGTCTGGTGGCTGAGGGGACACCTCGCAATTCTGGGGGATGCCCCGGCCTCTCTCCATGCTCCCGCACTCACCCGCCCTGCCTCCCCACCCCATCCTCATCTCCTCAGCAGCTCACCTCAGGCTGCGCTTGTCTGGGTCGTAGTTATGGGGCAGCAGCCCAGCCAGGGTGCGGTAGATGATGACACTGGCCACAGCCTCACCCTGGCTCAGTTCCGGGTGCCGCCGCTGACGCCGGGCCAGCTCCTCAGGCTCCTGGGCCTCTCCAGGGCCCGCGGGCCGGACCAAAGTTGGTGTTTCTAGGATCGGGACACTGTCCACTCAGCTGGGCCCTGCACAGACGCCCCAGCCAGGCTCCCGACCCCCCCTGCAGCTCCCCACTGACCTCGAAAGACAGAATCAGGCAGAATGACCGTCGTCTCAAGGTCTGGGGGTCGTTCCCCACGCAGCGCCTCATAGCGGGGCAGCTTGGCCCCAGCAAAGTTCCCCTTGTCCAAGCGAACCACAGAGATGACTGGGGAGAGGGTCACAGTTCAGACCCTCGGCCAGGCGGGTGGGCACCCAGCCCAGCAGGCTGTGCCCGGGGTTCTGTGCACAAGCCCTGCCCTGACCCAGGCTCACCAATGTTGGGCGTGACGATGGTGAAGGGGTTCAGGTAGGTGTGCCGCATGTTCTGGGCCAGCGCACTGGCGTAGGCCTCATAGTGCTGGAGCAGCCAGGCCGTGCCGCCCTCCGTCTGCTGGATCAGCTCCCAGTGTCGCTTGTTGGCTGCGTCCAGGAGGGCGCTGCCCACCCGCAGCAGGTTCTAGGGTGGGCGTGGTCACGGTGCTATAACCCAGGGCCTTCGCATCTCCGCCACCTGCCACACCTGTGCCTAGACCAGCCAGGGCGACCCATCCGAACCATGCCCCTCCCTCAGACTTTCTCTCCTCCTTCTGTAGCTAAGGGCTTCTAGGCCCTGGGCCTGGACTCCCACCCAGGTATTAGAGGCTGACCTCTCCCCACCGTGGCACAGTGGGCAGAGCCTCTGCTCCGAGGAGCCTGGTCACACCAGGCCCCAATACAAACATTAGTTTCTATCAGCGCCTTACTAGAAAAAGGGCTGGAAAGAGATATTCTAAATTCCACGGCTCAAGGGAGCTCTTGGAGGCCTCAAGCCGGCGGGGAGGTCCCTCCCCAAAGGCAGGGATGGCCCCCAAGTTGCCCCAGGGACAGGCTCACTCACCATGACCCCCATCTAACCAGCCAGCCCTGCCCCATCCAAGCCCCACCTCAGTGAAGTGCACATCTTGTGTGGCGGACAGCCCAAAGCCCCGCTGGGCGCTCTCGTGCGCCAGCAGCCGTGTGGCCAGCTGGTAGGCCACCTTGACGTCGCTGCCGAAGTAGCCCGCCGTGTGCTGCGTGGCATTTCGCAGAAGCAGGGCCAGTCGCTGGGAGCGCCCAGAGTCCAGGCCCGATTCGTTCCGCTGTAGCCGCTCAGCCTAGGATGGAGCCAGACAGGACAGGGAGCAAGGGAGGTCAGCACAGGACAGAGCTGGAACTCAGGAATAAAAGGGTCTCAGGAAAGGGGAGAAGTGGCCACTCCATGTGGAGGCCCCGGGAGGCAGGGCCTGGAGTTTCAGAAGCCCCTCTCTCAAAGCCGGCAGCAGGGAGAGGAGAGAGGAGCTAGCGATGAAGAGATTCACTTACAAAGCCCTTCAGCTCTGAGAAGGTGACCGACGTGCAGTTGAAAAGGCTTGGGGGGAGCCACCCCCTGTGCTCATCACAGTGGCGCACGGCGGTCCCTGCGGGGAGGAAGCCCAGAGGGCAGGCCTCAGGAGAGATACAGGAGGCTTCCAGGACCTGCCTGAGTCCCTGGGGTCCAGCACCTCATGCGCCAAAGACAGGAACAAGCCAACAAGGGTCCTGCCCTCCTGCAGCCCAGCTCAGAAGAGGAAGACAACTCTGGAGAACACTAGAGCCCAGACCTCTACCAGATTGGCCCGAGGGAAGACTCCAGGAGCACAGGGTGTGTTCTCAAGACCCCAGCATCGCCGCCCCTATGCTGCCATCAGTCTGGGCTCCCTGCCGCTCTCTGTTTATGAACTCTGATCATCATCAATCCAAGGACCAGCACCAACCCCCATCCTGGGGGGATCTTACACCCGACAGCTCTAACCCCCAGACTGCCTTCCTTGTGAGTGGCAAGACTCCCATTCCAGGGTATGAGCTGCAGATGGGAACGCTGTGTGATTCCTCTTCAAATCTCTAGAATCCATCCCCATGGCAGGCACGCTGCAGCTTTGTCAGCATTTTTGATAAGAGTTCAAGATAGACGTGCCCCTTATCCTGGCAACTTTGGGAGCAGAGGAACAGAGCACCAAGGAAGGAAGGGACATGGAGTCTCCAGGACCTGGAGACCAGAGAGAGGTCCTGGGATTTGCAGCCAGGGGCTTCCCACCCTCATCCCAGGGATGAGAGACTGAGTCCACAATATCACATTCTAGGCTTCTAGCACCTACCAAAGGAGCCTTTGGGGCAGGGGGCAGCAGCAGGCAGCCCGAAGCGGGTACGGGGCCACCAGATCCCAGCCTCAATGGCCCGTGGGCAGCTGTCGTAATTCACTGCAAGGAAGCACACAGGGTCACCCAGAAGCAGCTGCCCCCCCTGGAGCTGTGCTTGGGCTTCCGGCCCTCCCTCAGCAGCCTCAGGCCTGCAACCAGCCCCTGCTCCTGGCCTCCCTGGCATGCCGGGACCTGGTGCACAGCAGGAGAGCTACCAACCCATCGTGGGAATCCCACCTTCGCAGCCATTGGTGGTGACCTCAGCAAAGGGGTTGTCACAACGGTCACACTGGCGCCCAATGACGCCTGGCTTGCATGGACACTGGCCATCCTCAGGGTCACAGACGCGGGACAAAGAGCCCGTGGGGTAGCAGTCGCAGAGGAGGCAGGTGGAGCTGCCCGGGGGCCGATAGTGGTTCTCCTGAGAGGGAGGGCAGACAACATGGATCACTGGCTCAGGCTCTGTCTCTCTGGGATGCTCACAGGTCTTTTAGGCTGTGGCCCCTCTAGAGAGAGGCTTGCTGACTTTAGGTCCCTCCAGGAGTGGTATTCAAAATATTTAGGGGCCCCTCGGTGGCTCAGTCAGTTAAGTGTCTGCCTTCAGCTCACGTTATGATCCCAGGGTCCCGGAATCAAGCCCCACATCGGGCTCCCTGCTCAGCAGCAACCTGCTTCTCCCTCTGCCCCTACCCCTACTCCTGTGCACACGGGCTCACTCTCACACACTCGCGCTCTCTCTTGCAAAAACAAAATCATAAAAAAAAAAAATTAACTAGTAAAAATTTGCAGGGTAGCCCATCAATAAGACACCAACCAGTCAGAGTGGGCTGCAAACAGCCGGTACAGCTGGCCTAGAGCTCCACGGTAAAGTACAGGTCTTGGGTCCCCCCAAACAGCAAACACAGAAGAGCGCGTGGCCGCCTGTATCCCCCATCATAGCAAGAGCACATAGCCCTGAGCTCTCTGGGGGAAGGCTTTCCCCACTGCCTCCCCTCACAGGCCCGGACGGCCATGTGGAGGCCCAGGTCAGGGCAGTCACCTTGCAGTGGCACTCGCCACTTGTCTTGTTGCAGTCTGGGTCGAAGCCTTTGCTGACGTCACAGTTGCACGGGCCGCACGTGGGGTGTCCCCACCAGCCTCGGGGGCAAGGTTGGTCAATCCTGCAGAGGGGCCCAGGCAGACATGAGCTCCCTCTGCCATGCCCCCCTGCTGCAGCCTCCTGTGACCCTTCTGACGGTGGCTGTAGCTCAACCCAGTTCCTGGTGCTCTGAGGGATCCCCCACCCCACCCCAGGGACAGGCTGCTGCACTTCCGGGTCCACTCACCTGGTCTCACAATATGGCCCAAGATAATTTTGGGGACACTCGCAGGTGTAGCCATGAGGGGCGCTGGGCTTTCGGATACACACAGACTGATGCTCACATGGGTTCAGGTCACACACATTAGTACAGTTGTCACCATAGTAACCTGGGACCGTAAAGATGACAGAGGGTCAATCCCTACCCTTCCCTGGCACTTTGTTTAAACCTGCCCTCACTCTGCCACCTTCCACCTGAGAACCCTACAGGCTGGCCACAGCTTTGTAGTGCAGGAGACACGCTCAGAGAGGTCATGTGATTGGCCCTGGGTTACACAGCAGAGCTGAAGTGAGACCCCGGGACGCGCCCACCTGCTCATTTCCCCGGGCCCCTGGCACACCTGGATCACAGCTGCAGGAATAGCTGTCCCAGTCATCACTGCAGTAGCTGTTGGCAGGACACGGGTTCGAGTCACAAGGGTCTGGCAGGCTGCAGCCCGGCTCCACATTGATGCTCTCCCCGCGGCTAGGGTCCAGACCGCTAACCCCCTCGGGCGTCTCGCTTACCCTCACACCCTGGGAGGGACACAAGCAACGTTGGCCCTCCGTGAAGCGGGCCTCCTGATGGAGAGGAGGGGAAGGGAGAGGAGGCTGCCTACCTGCAAACAGCCCCGGAAGCCGCGGGTCACACCACCAGCCGGCCCTGGCACTCCCCCGACGGTAATGTTGCTCAGGTGCAGCCCATGCAGCCGGGGCCCGAGGTTGCCCTCCGCCCGCTGCTGCCCATAGTCAAAGGACAGGATGGCATGGCCGGGGCCCCCACTGGCTCCTAGTGCCAGCTGTGCATGGTGCCAGTCGCCGTCATTGGCCCGGCCTGGCTCCAGTCGGAGAGATGAGGCCTGGAGCCCTGTGCCCTCCACACTCAGCACCACGTGGCCTTCCCTTAGCTTCACCAGAAGAGAAGAAAAAAGGGTCAGCAGACTGCCTTCATGGGCTCTTCCAGCGCACTGCCCTTTCCCTGGACCACCAAACCCATCCTCTGGCACCGCTGAGGCCCCAGAGGAAAGGGTATTATTTCCCTTGCGGCCAATAGATGGCAGCAGTGATCCAACAAGTGGACGGAGATGCTTCTGGCTTGGGGAAAGGAAAGAACCTGCCCAGCCCTCTAAGACGGGCAGGGAGGCTACCGTGGCCCAGCTCAGGGCCCGCCTGCCCCCTACCCCTTCCTGCTTCACCTGCAGGGTGATGGTGCTGCGCCCCCTGGTGACAGCCTGCAGCAGGACACCGTTGGCCTGACGTGTGCGGAACATGAGGCTGAGGTGCCAGGGCTGGGAGATGGGCAGCGAGAGGCCGTGCCAGGCCACCAGGCTGCTGCCCAGGAAGCGCTGCGGGTTGGCCATTTCTGGGGAGGCAGATAAAGGCAGACTCTGAGGGTGGAGTGGCCAAGTGCCCCAGGGGGTGTGATGCTCAGAGGGGCAGACTCCACAGGAGGTAGGGCACTGCCTCTCCCAGTGCCCACACCCCGAGCCGGCCCCGCCCACCAGAATATTTACCTGTCCTGGGCCCGCCCCACACTGTGCCCAGGCCTGCCTCTGACTGGGCCCTTTGTCTCCAGAGCTACCTTCTCAGGGCTCTGCCCAGACACGCTTTTCCGCCCACAGCCCAGCTTGGCTGGGCCCTGCCCAGTGCCTTCCCCAACCCTGCCAGGGATCCCAGCATTGTCGACAACTCTCCGGCCTTGGCCGCTGCTGGCGGCCTCTCCTACCCTGGGCACAGCTCTTGCCCCCGAAGCCCAGAGGACACTCGCAGCTGAATGCGTCCCACTGGTTCACACAGGTGCCCCCGTTGTTGCAAGTACTGCTGTCACACACATTCTTCTTGGCAGGGCAGCCTAGAAGGGAGAGAAAGGGGCTCCCTCGGGGCTCCAAACTGGAAACCTGCGGCTGGAGGGGCCTCTGAAACCCCCACCATGTCCCCATACCAGCACAGCCCTCCTTTCCACCCCAGGCTCCGGGCCTGGCCCCTGCCCCAGGCTCCCATACCAGGCACAGTGCCATTGTTGGCAATGAAGTCGGCCATGTCCACATGTCGGCTGTCCACCTGCAGGTTCCTCATGCAGCCCACAAAGTACCGAGTGCGGACCGGGAAGCTCTCAGGCAGGTCGGGGACCCCGCCCAGCAGCAGGGGCCCTGTCAGGTCCAGAGACCTGGAGGAGCAAAAATGGGGGGGGGGTCTTCCGGCTCTTCCTTCTTCCCTCTCTTTGCCACCAGGCCAGGGAGACCAAGAGCCCAAGGGTCCCTGAAGAACAGCACAGGGGAAAGGAGGCACCCCAACCTGGAGCTGCTCTCACCTCACCTCATACCCACCCTCCAGACCCTGCTCTAATCCCCTATTCTTGCCGCTTCCACTCCCCTCCCCAAACCCCTGTAGAAGGCTGAGCAGGGGCTAAGGGAAGCAAGGGGAGGAAGGGCCTTCACCTGGATTGGTTTCCATTTCCAGGCCCCCTCAGGCCCACCATCTCAACCTGCCCTCCCTACCTGGTCCCACGCTGCACCCCATGCCCCAGCCCTCCCCCCACCCCACTCACTTTTTGCTGCCCCCCTGGGTGCCCTGGGCAGCACAGGAGTAGTTGCCCAGGACAGCTCCAAAGCGCAGGGCCACCCCCGTGTCACAGCCATCCACGGTCACCACAGCCACCTTCTGTTCCGATGGGCCCTGTGGTAGCCCCGTCTGCCCTAACAGTGGCTGTGGACAGAGATGGCAGACAAGGGGAACCATGAACAAGGAGCTCACAAGGTTCACGGGCCAGGCACAGAGACACCAGCACCTGCAAACACCCCTTCGTACACACGTGTGTGAGTGTATATACACATGCACATTCAGTGTGCTCACAGGACCTACGTGCTTACCTGCCTTCCTCAACAGTAACTGGAGCCCATGCCTGTCTAATAGGACATGGAGCATCGAGTACCACACAGCGGTAAAAGGGGAACGGCCTAGCCCACCCCCCTCCCTCCCTCTCAGCCAGAAGTGCCGTGACCAGCCCCCCGCCCCTGGATAAAGCACCACCTCAGTCTGAACACCTGAGGCAAGGACAGAAGCCACTGACTCCCTGACCCCCTCCGACACCCACCTTATTGTAGTATTTCAGCTGCACTGTGTGCCACTGGCCATCACTGACCCCTCCAGGCACGAATGGGGACACGGTGGTTGTCGACTCCCCTGGGGAAAGGACCCAGGTGAGCTGGGACAGCAGATGAGGGCTGGGAATGGGTGTGCTCATGGTTGGGACCAGACCCAGGTTTGGCTGGGGGGAGGTGTGTGTGTGACTTGGGATTAGGGGCCAAGACACCTAGGGCCTTTGGGAGATGGACAAGGACATGTGGCAAACGGGGTCACCTGCAGAGAAGGTGAGCTGGACCTGCTCCTGGATCACCTCAAGGGCCACAAAATCATGCTTCTCATTGAAGCGTCCGTTGTATAACAGCAGCCCGTCACGCTCCTTGGTGGCGAACCTGAGCGGGAGTTGAGGGTAGGGGGCAGAGAATGGGACACCTACCTAATCCCAAATACCCCAGCCACCTAACTAGCCCATGATCCTATGCAGAACCCTCCAAAGGGCTGACACCGTGGCCCTTGGCTCCATGGGCCATGGAGCTCAAGTGTGGACGATGAGCCCACACCGGATCTGAAACCAGACCCCTGGCCCCATGGCTCCCCACCCTTGAAAGTGGGTAGGAAGAGTGGTCAGTGATCCTAGTGGGTGAGGAAGGGCTGCTGGCACAGTGCACAGGCAACTCGAAGTGCCGACCTGGCTCTGCCAACAACCTGCTCCCAGCACTTTCGCTGCCTGACCTCTCACTCTGTAGAAGGGGAGACACCCCAGGCTCCCACTGCCCTCCCTCACCCCTCCCCACCCAGTGTCCAGCCACTCACGAGAGGGCCAGGGTGAAGTGGAAGCGCTGGCGCAGGCCACGGAAGGTGATGAAGGAGTGGGCAGGGAAGCTGCGTGTGGTCACCTGGCAGTAGGGCTTCTCGAAGTCTCCAGACGGGCAGTCACACTTGAAGCCACCCACCAGCAGGTTGACGCAGGTGCCCCCATTCTTGCAGACACCTGGTGTGCAACGGCCTGAGCGGGCACTCACCTCACAGTGCTCACCTGGACAGGGGGAAAGGCAGGGTAATAACCAAGTGCCTGAGAAGATGGAGGGGAACTGGGATGCCTCCCCAGGGCCCAGCCATACCTCCGTCAACACTCCCGAGTTCTCCCAAGCATCCTCACCACCCTCCCCTATACTGCCGCCCTGCAAGTTCTTGGAGCTCCCAGGCCCTTCTGTACTCCTATTTGGGCCTCAAGCGCACAGGTCTGTCGGGTCCCCCGGTTAGAAGGCCTAAGTCCTAGTAAGCCTCTGGTGTCACAGCTATGGAGCAAGCTGGGGGGTGTTCTGTTCCCACAGGGGTGAATGTGCCTGGAGGAAAGAGCCTCCAGGACACCAGGGCTGGCGCCGAACCCTATTCCTCCCTCCCTCGCACTGGTGCTTTTGTCCCTGTCAGGCGCCAAGATCAGTTTCCCTCACTGCGGATGAGACTAGGCTTCCACTTGGATTGTCAGAGCTCTGGGTGGAGAGAGGGGGATAGTTGGGGAGGGGGGTGTGAAGCTGGGGACTCTCAGGAATGTGGCAGAGATCTCCCACCCTGAGCCCTGGGGTCCAGACTGAGGCACTCTGTGCACTTGGGAGATACGACAGAGCGGGGAACGGAGCCTTGGGAGCAGACCACGATTTTAGTGGAGGAGCTGAAAATTCCAACAACATCAGATGGAAAATCCACCCCTTTCTCTCCCTCCCCATTCCCAGATTCTAGAGATAGGTTCTCAGCTCCTGTGCCTAGTGACTGGCTCTTGTTTCCATGGCAACTGTTGTTCGCCTACTCTAAGCCCCCCTCCCCATCCTCTTGGACAAAGACTCCCCTCCCATCCCCCAAGCCCTCCCCTCCCTTCCACCCCCACCCACAGCAGCAGCTGAGAGGAGTCAAGTCTGGCAAGTTCTGGGCAGGAAGATGCAGCAGGGAAGGCGGTGGGGTCTGCCTGCTACTGCTGGCAGAGCCAGTGGGCATGGCTGTGAAGGAGAAAGAATAAGACCTAACCATCTGGGAAGGAAGGGCCCAAGGAGGAGAGGAGAAGGGGGTGTCCTGAGAAGAAGCAGTATCCTGCAGGGGCAGGAGCAGGAGCACAAAGCAGAGGCAGTGAGCCTCCCGCGGAGAGGCTGGGGAGAGGATGTGTAAAGACCCAGGTCACAGGCCCACAGGAAGGCCTCACCCTTCTTCCAGCACCTGGGCAGGAGTGGAGCTCTTCTGCTCAGGGTCACTCAGGTACAATTACCTCCTGAAACAATCCTGCCCCGCACCCAAACCCCTCCAGTTTCTTCTATGCCATCCCCTCAATGCCTGGGAAGGAAACCATTGCTTATAGCCCAAAAGGGGACTCTCAGCAATGGCGGAGACCAGGTCCCAGGCCCCACTTCAGGGCTAGTTAAGCTGTGGGATGAGACTCAGAACAAGTCACCTGATGCCAGGGGTCTCTTGAATCACAGCCAACACCTTCCAAAGACTACCTCTTTACATGTATTAAGTTAATTAAATTAAACCTTACAACCATGTTATGATGTTGATTATCTCCATTTGAAAATAACTGAGACACAGACAGATTCAGTAATTTGCCCAAGGTCACGCAACTAACTACTCGTGGCAAAGCTGGAATACAAACCCACGCGGGCTGCGTCTAGAGCCAGTGCTGAACTCACTTGCACTGCCTGAGATGGGGGGTGGAGGGCGAACTCTGAGAAGAAGGGCTCCCCTCTCCTTTCTCCCGAACAGGTGTAGAAAAGCAATACAGATCTGCCTAGGGCCAGGGTAACCTCTACCTTACTCTGGAAGGAAAGAGGCTGCCCCAGCCCTTGGCCAGGTCTGCGCCTGCGCTGTGGTGTCAGCCCTGCAGGCCCCGCCCCCAGCTCACCTGTGTAGCCGTCGCGGCAGAGGCAGGTGTAGCCGCCCTCGCGGCTGCGGCAGCGCCCGTGGGGGCCGCAGGGCCGTGAGTAGCAGAGGTCCACCTCAGTCTCGCAGTAGTCTCCCGTGAAGCCAGGCGGGCAGCGGCACCGCAGACCTCCGACGGGGTGGATGGGCCGGAAGAGCACGGAGGAGGAGGCGATGAAGGGCGCGGAGGAGTCAAAGCGCAGCACCGACACGCAGCGCATGTAGTTCTCGCAGGGCTCGCGCAGGCAGATGTTGTCGTCGAAGGGCAGCACGCGCTGCGCCGAGATGGCCGTGAGCAGGCTGCGGTTGAGGTACAGGCGCTCCTGCAGGTCCTCAGAGGGCAGGAAGGGCGGCCCGCCCCCAGGCCCCGGCGGCTGGCCCACCGACAGGCTCACATTGAGGATGTGTCCACCAGGGGCGTCGGTGTCCCGCTGCACGTTGAAGACCACCACGTGGTCTGGGGGGGTGGCCAGCGTGGCCGCCACCGCCTGGATAAAGAGCCCCAGTAGGGGCGAGAGGAAGCGCTCTGGCGACATGTCCTCCAGGCGCAGTGTGATGCTGTGCGTGAGCATCTCATCCGTGATGATGGTGACACGCAGTGCGCACTGGGCGGTCACACTGTGCACGCCATCTGCAGAGAAACGACATGGGTCAGTACCTGACGTGGAGCTGGGGAGGGCCATAGACCTAGCACTGGGCAGGAGCACCCCGAAAAGGGAGGGGGAGCTAAGATCTAGCCCACACACCCCTGCATTGCTCAGTTGCCACAATGGACTCTCTTTCCTAATTGGCAAAAGGGGCCCAAGAAACTACATGTATGTCACCTGTAGACAAGTCACACCTTGAGGGATCAGCCCCCACAGACACTTAGAGGAAGTTGATTTTCAGAAGTTCTCTTTGCATACTTTCCCAAAACCCTCCATTGTGAAGAATGGTACATTTTTTAATGTTTGTGCCCCTTCTCCCTGACCAAGCTGTGAGTCTGGCTCCGTTATACCAGACTGGGCTTCCCTGGACAAGAACCCAATTTTGCCTATGTCTTACCTTTCTATACTGCCCAGAGCACCACGAGATACCCACAAAAACAACCATCCTGCCCTCTCCGCCTCTGTATCTCAACACTACCATACCCCTGACCCTGGCTCCCTCCTCCCCCACCAAAGCAGAGTGGGGGGTGAACTGGGTCAGTGGGCCACCCAGTCCCCCTCCCACTGAGCCCCAGAGCTGCTTGGGCGCAGGCCTACTATCCCCATAGCAACGCCCCACACAAAGCATTCTTCCTGCCCAACTCTCCAGGCTGCCAAAGATGGCCCGGGGGGGCCTCACCCCAGGAAATCCAGCTGAGCCACCCTACCAGAGGCTGCAGCACCTGTTGCCTGATGCTGTGAGGGATCTGGGGGGCAGTGATGACAGGGTTGGGCGGCTCTCCAATCTGAGAGCCCAGAAGAGCCCCACTAGGCTGATCCCTCCTCTGGCCTTGGGCCTCCAGCTATTCATCGCCCACTTGGCTCACACATTGTACCCGAATGCCTGCCACACCTGTGGGCCACACACTCACTTATAAACAGCCAGGTGCTAACACACTCTAGTGTCTCACTCCACCCACACTCTAAGCCCAGAAATTCCGTACACACCTGAATGCACATATACATGGCAGTGGATTTTGTTTAACTCTGAAATGAAAGCGGGAGGTCAGTGGGGAGGGGGAAATGGCTTGGCAGGGCTCTAAAAGGCATTCATGTGTTTATTTATTACAATGTCCTACACATAGTAGGTGTTTAGGAAATAATGAGATGTTGATGGCTCCATAGTGAAGAAATGGTCTTTAAAACACAGTGGGGTGGGGGCAGGGGGGAGCCTGGGTGGCTCAGTCATTAGCGTCTGCCTTCGGTTCAGGTCATGGTCCCGAGATCCTGGGATTGAGCCCCACATCGGACTCCTTGCTCAGAGGGAAGTGTGCTTCTCCCTCTACCTCTCCCCACAACTTGTGCTCCCTCTCTCTCATTCTCTCTCAAATAAATAAAATCTTTTTAAAAAATAAAAAATAAAAGACAGCAGGGGTCCCGAGTTGATGTTGAAAAGGACTCCCTGGCAGGAACGGGTCAGGAGATGGTGTTTCTGGGGTGGGGTGGGAGTAGGAGAGGAACCTGGGAATAGATTCTGCTTCTGTGCCACACCTATTTGAGGTGGCTAACTACCCCAGGCAGCTCAGCTGAGCCTGGGAAGGCTGAAGGCATAGACCCATCTAAGCCCCGTTCTCAGTCCACCCACCTGCCCTCCAGCCTCATCACCTGAGACTGCCGAAGCCCGCCAGCTCTCACCAGCAAGCTTGCTTGTCATTACCCACTCCTGCTCCTCCCATTCCTGTCTGAAGCCACCGAACATTCTGTGCCTTCCCACCTGGCCTACCCAGACACCACGTCACAGTCCTCCTACTTCTCTCACCTCCCCAAGCTCACCTACTACAGGAAGCCTGCCCAGATCGATGACCTCAGGCTCTGCTTTCCTCTCTTTCAGACTACCCTGCACTGGGGTATGGAGCTGGCACAAGCCTCTTGTGTACTTGGTGCCTCTGCCCATTGATTCCTTGATGGGATAGTCCCTCCAGGCAGAAAGTGGTTCAAGAGTCCACACAGTGCCCCTAACTGATTAGGGAAGGGAGGAGGCAGTCAAAGCCCATGAATGAGAGAAACCTCACCAGCACTCAGCCCTGAGAACAAACCCTCCTCTCTGTGCCTCCCCTCGGCAGTCCCAGGCCCCGCCCATGCCCCTCACCCAGTGTGTCTCGTTGCTTCCCATCTGGTCTACCATCTGTGGCCACCTGCCCCCTCCTCTTTGGTCCCCCATCCCCAGCAATCAACATACTGCTCAATCCTTGCTCTTTGTTCCTCTCCCCTGCCTTGACCTGGGTCACCCCTCAGGTGCCCAGGCAAGGTGGGAACAGGGGTCCCAGGTCCCAGACTGTGGCAGAATCAGACTCCAAGCCCCTCTCCCCTGGCAGATGTGCCAGTGGAAGCCGTAGGCCTGGATAGGTTCTGCCACTCTGGGAGCTGACCGGACCATGCACAGGAGCTCCTTTGTGTCCCAGGAGAGTAAGAAAGAGGCAGGGAGAACTGGGGCTTCAGGAGAGCCATCCAGCCAGAGCTGGGGCAGCTTCAGCCCCAGGGAACAAGAGAGGGGGAAGGCAGAAAGGCACAAACGTGGAGACTGAACAGGGGAAAACAAGATCCAGGAAAAAAGCCAGCAATGGAGAAACTGGGAAAGGAGGAGAGAGCCGCACAGGAGATCAGGAGAGGGCCACAGAGAGGGGCAGAGCAGGAGGTCCCCCATGGGCAGGGGCAGGGGCAGGGGCAGGGGCGGGGGAAAAAAAGAGAGACAAAGAACAAGAGAAGGGAAACAAAGGGGCAGTGGGAGTCAATTCCCCCTCACCCCAGCCTCCCTGAACTTTGGGGTTGCCGTGGTGACTGCCTCCAAGGGTCAGGGCCGAGGGGACAGGATGGGGCCAGGGCTAGAGGGCCAGCCTGAGGACTTCTCTCCTGTTCTAGGGGAGCTGTCGTCAGGACGTCAGGGGCTCTGTCCTGGTAGGAGCCTGCAGGCTGGGCGGGGCCTCCTCAGTGTCCCGCTACTCTCACCTAGGACAGGTTGTGGGGAGGACAAGAGGAAAACCCCTTCTTTTCCATCCTTCCCCGCTGCTTGCTTCTCCCAGCACAGAGAAGGATGAAAGATCCAGGAACTCCAGCCCTTTCTGGAGGGAAACTGAAGCTTCAAGAGGCACAGAACCTTGTCATGACCTCTAAAAGCTCACATGCCTGGGTTCCCAGGGCCACCTGAGGAGTGGGGCAGGGGAGGCACCTGTCGGGGAAGGACCCAGAGCGGGGAGGGGGCTGAACCACACCCTGCATCCCACATGCCTCTCAATCCCCTCCAGGCCCAGACTCTCTGGGGTGAAAGGAGTGCCAGATTCTTCTCTTCTATCCCTCCCTGATGTGTCTGGAGTGGGGTACCCTGGCCCATTCATCTGCGGGGTGCCCCTAAGAAGGGGCCCTCATGGGGGTGCCAGTGGTTCCCAAGCTTGGGGAAGGGACTCAGCAACCTGGGGCTGGGCCCCTCCTTGCCACTCCCCATAACTGACGGAGAAGACAGAATGCCGCCCCCACTCAACTCTCCTCCCCCAGCCTTCTGTCCAGGGAGTCTGCAGGCTGAGCGCTTGGCCAAGCAGCAGGAATGCCCAGCCTGGGTCCTGGCCAGGCTCCCACGCCCCAGGACTCTGTTCTTTCCCCACCAGAGCAGTGGGCTCTACCCTCAAAGGCCACCAGTCCCCTGGCTCATCCTGGTCCCACACCCCATTCCCTGAGCCCAGACTGGTCACAGCCAGCAAAAAAGGCCCAGCATCCCCAAAATAGCTCGTTGGGGTGGCAAGGGGGCCCAGGAGGCCTCAGCCTGCCCCTGGCTTCACTGCAGCCCCTCCCCCAAGCTGGACCCCAAACGGTGGCCTCTGACAGTGGGGTCTGTTTGGACAGAGACAATGAGCTCTGGCTTCACTTCCTGCTGGAGCTCTGAAGGGGTAGCCAGGCCAGGCTCTTTCTGCCTGGAGGGAAAAGAATGCACTAGACAAAGTCCCCCTCAGCCAGTCTGGGGCTCAGCCGGGAGCCAGAAGGGGCCAGAAGAGGCCCGACTGCAGGGTCCTGACCCCTTGGCGGCAACCCTGTGCCCCAGTGCCCTCCGCTCTGTCAGAAGGCTGTTATGAGATCACAGGAATACCCTGCCGGGCATGAAGGGGTGCGGAGGGGGCGGCTCACCTCCCCCTCCCACACACACCACACCACAGCCGTCTCTACCCCTCCCCCAGCTCTCCTGGCCCCCCAGTTCTCCACGCGCCTTTTTTCACAATCTTGGCAGCCATAGCTGGGGCAGCCTCGCAACACTTCCCTGCCACGTCACACGGTGGTAGGCAGGGGGCAGCCAACCAAAGCAGCCCAGCCCAGCCAGGGGCGGCAGGCGGGGCCCCAGGATTCCTAGGGCTCCTTCCCAAGCTGCTCTGGCCCCTCAACCTCTGTGCCAGGCACTGGGCAGAGAGGCGGGTTAGCAGTTCCTCCTTGGACGGCTGCCCAGGCCCTCCCCCAGGGGCCACCCTCACCCGATGCCACCTGGGCCCTTCCTTACCTGACACCAGCACGCTCATGATGGCCTCCAGAGGACGGTTGTTGTCCAGTGCCCGGCTCAGCCTCAGCTCGCCTGTGGAGGCATTGAGCAGGACCAGGCTGAGTTCATTCCCCCGCTCAAAACTGTAGGTCAGGCTATCTGAAATGTCAGGGTCATGGGCAGGCACGCGGCCAATGGCACCCCCAGGGAAACTGCTTGAGCGGTTGGTGACATAGTTGTTGAAAAGGATCTCAAAGTTGCCCAGCACGGGTGGGTTGTCATTGCGGTCAAGCAGGCGGACGTGGACTGTGGCCCGGCTCACCAGGGGAGCCGACGTGGCCTGGATGACCAGGATGTATTCAGGCCGGTCCTCATAGTCCAAGTCCACCAAGGCAGTCAACTCCCCAGAGAAGATGTCCAGCTGGAAGACCTCAGGGATGTTTCCCTCCACGATCTGGTACATGATCTGGGCATTGGTGCCTTCGTCGGGGTCAGTGGCTGTGACGCGGGCCACAGCCAGGCCAATGGGGCTATTCTCTTCCACAAACACGTCAAACTCATCCTGCTCGAAGACAGGTGGATTGTCATTCACATCCAACACGGTGACCGTCACTTCCATGGGTGTGCGGGCTGGAGGCATCCCCTTGTCTACTGCATATGCCCGCAAAACGTACTGAGCCACGTTCTCACGGTCTAGCCTCCGAAGCGTTCTCACGATGCCTGATGTGGACTCTACGATGAAGTCACCATCTCCATCATCACCCCCTTGGAAGGTGTAGAAGACCCTGCCATTAAGGCCAGAGTCACGGTCAGTGGCTGAGATCTGCAGGACACTGGTGAAGGGGGGTACATCCTCATAGACGCTGCCCTGATAGGAGTCACGCAGGAACTGCGGGGCGTTGTCATTCACATCATTCACCAGGATCTCCAGGTAGGTGGTGTCAGACTTCTGGGGAATGCCATTGTCACGGGCGGTGATGGCCAGGGTATAGGACACTTGGTCCTCATAGTCTAGCTCAGCCTGGGTGGTGACAGCTCCTGTGTCGGCATCAATGCGGAACTGGGGGATGCTATCCTCCATAAAGTAGGTGATGCGGGCATTCTCACCTGTGTCCTCATCCGTGGCACTGATGAGCACCACCGTGGTGCCAGCGGGCCGGTCCTCATTGACGTTCACCGTATAGTGGGAGCTCTGAAAGACCGGACGATGGGTGTTGGCATCCGTGACGTTCACTACCACCTGTGCTGTGTCCTGCCGCGTGCCATCAGAGGCGGTGACTGCTAGTACATATTGCCGCTCAAGTTTGTAGTCCAACGGCAGGGCAAGTGACACCAGACCACCACCACTCTGGCTGGTGATGGAAAAGCGGTTGCGGGTGTTGCCGCTGGTGATCTGGTAGGTGATGACACTGTGGGCATCACGGTCCACAGCCGACACCGTCACCACGCTGGTGCCCACGGCCGCATCCTCATTGAGTCTCACCGTGTACTCTGGTTGGGTGAAGGTGGGGTTGTTGTCGTTGACGTCTAGGATGGTCACGCTGACACTGGCTGAAGCAGTGAGCATTGGGGTGCCATGGTCCCGGGCTTCTACCCCAAAGCTATAGAAATCCACCTCTTCCCGGTCCAGCTCAGCTGCCACAGAGATCCAGCCTGTGCCATTGTTGATGGCAAAGGGGAAGTCCTGTCCAACCCCAGCAAGGCGGTATTCCAGGCGGGCATTGTCACCTGCGTCAGCGTCGATGGCCTGGACATGGAGAACCAGGTAGCCTAAGGGGACACTCTCTAGCACAGTAGCCTGGAAGGGCGTGCTGACAAAGATAGGGGTATTGTCATTGATATCCAGGACTTGCACTGTCACTAGGCCAGAGACGTTTGAGAGCGGGGGACGGCCGCCATCCTGTGCCCGAACCCGGAGGGTATACTCCTTGGTCGTCTCATAGTCAAGAGGGCTCACCACGTCCAGAGCCCCAGTCTGGGCATCCAGATAGAACTGTCCCCGAGCATTGCCACTCATGATGCTATAGTGCACCAGAGCATTACTGCCCTTGTCTCTATCCGAGGCTGTGACGCGGAGCACTGGGGCCCCCGGAGTCACATCCTCGCGCACCTGCACCACATAGCGCTTCTCACTGAACTGAGGGGCATTGTCATTGTCATCCTCCACAGACAGGAACACAGCAGCCGTGGCGCTCCGTGGACCCGGGTCCCGACCCTGGTCGCTTGCCTCCACTGTCAACTGATAGGATTCTACCTCTTCCCTATCCACAGGGCCACGGGTTCGGATCACCCCGGAGCGAGGGTCAATCTCAAAGACTTCTGAGGGGCTGCCGCCAGGCCCCTCCAACAAGCGGTACAGAATATTGGCATTGGGAGGGGCATCGCCGTCTGTAGCTCTGACAGTGAGCACCTCATAGCCAACCTCCAGGTTCTCCCTGAGGCTCTCCTTATATTCCTGCTGCTCGAAAACAGGGTCATGATCATTGGTGTCTGTCACCAAAATGGTGAGTGTGGCCAGGGCACTGCGTCGGGGCATGCCATGATCCTGCGCCGTGACCCTGAAGACGTGGGTGCTCTTGGTCTCCCGATCCAGCTCTTCTGCTGTGGTTACAGCGCCGGTGATTGGGTCCAGAGAGAAGAAATGTTTGGAGCGGCTATCAAAGAGGGCATCCATGGTGTACTCAAGCCGGCCTGCCTCACCCTCATCTGGGTCAATGGCCCGTAGGGATGCCACTGGGGTTCCAGCTGGCTGGTTCTCAGGCACTGTGGCCTGGTAGCTGGGGGGCTGGAACTGGGGGGCTGTATTCACATTCCTTTTCCGACGCCCGCCCATGGACTCTTCTGTTGACCTTTCCCCTGCCCTGAGCCCTGGGGTCTGCACCAGCTTGCAGGACTGGCATCTCAGCCGTGGCGCCTTTAAGCACGGGTGTTCCTGGGGCAGGGTGAGCTTGCCCTGTGGGGAGAGGTGGCCTCCAATGCCCAAGAGGCGACAGCTCCATGGACAGCCTTCAGGCGCTGGCGGCAGAGGGATGTGAGCTCCGGATTCTGGACACCAGACCCTGAGACCGTCGTGGTGGGGCACCAGGTGGCCAGTCAGCTCTGTCCCTGCATCCCTGCAGCGGCTGGTGTAGAGCCAGAGGTTGGAAGCTGAGGCTGGACAGAGCCAGCCCACGGGGGCACAGGCCCCTGAGGAGCCACGTCCCCCCGGCCCCAGAGAACGACAGGGCCCCACTTGGTCTCCCAGCAGTGGCGGCAGCAGCAGCAGCAGTAGCAGCAACAGCGGCGGCGGCAGCGGCGGCGGCAGTGGCGTTGCAAGGGGGGCGCGGGCTGCCCGGCTCTGCATCTCTCCCTGCTCCCGGCCGGCCGGGTCAGCGGCGGCGGCGGCTCCTCCTCCGGCTCCGGCCGGCCCCGCCGCGCCTCATGCCCGGGCCGGGGCGCCGGTCCCCGGGGGCCACTCGAGCGTCCCTCGGGGCCTGCGCCTCGCTGCCTCGTTGGGGCCCGGCGCTGAGCCCTCCGACGCACCCGGGCTCGCGCCGCTCCCGGCCCGCGCCCGGGTCACCCCGACCACCGCGGGCTGGCGCTGCGCCTCCACTTGCGCTCCCGGCTCTCGCCACCTGCGCCCGCGGGCCCCGCGCGCCCCTGGCCCTGCCGACTCCCCGAGCCCCGAGATGCCTCCTTCGCCCCCACGGGATGGCCCACCTGCGTCCGCGTAGCTACGCACCCGGACCCCGGCCCTCCTCGACGGCCCCGCGCCGCCCGCTCGCGCCCCGCGTCCCCGCCGCGACTGCTGCTGTCGCCGCGGCCAAGGGCCCAGCCCCACGATCCCTCGCCTCCCCGGCGGGCGGGCGAGCTCTGCAGAGCAGCGGCGGCAGCCGCGGTGGCGGCGGCTCATTACCATAGACCTGCTCTCGCCGCCGCCGCCTTAAAGCGGCGACGCCAGCCGCACCGAAGGAGGTGGGCCCCACCCAGCGCCCTCCTCCGCACCGATGTTCTAGGATTCCCGCTGGCCAGACCTCCATTCCCAATACCTCCCCAGGCCTGCCACTGGGTGGGTGACAGATCCCTACCACAGGTTCGAGAGGAATTAACAGTCAAAAGACAAACAACGAATGAGAATAATGGTGATAGTATCTTAAATATGCTTAGAGGTTTTCTAAAACATTTGGAAGGGCTCTCAGAGGCCAAGGGCCGACCTCACACAGCCTGCACCTAGGATGGTTGGCGGCTGATAAAAGCCCTTGGGGTCACGATAAGACTGAGCTAAAAGGGCCCTGCTCAACAGTATAAAGCCTCCCCCATATTCCAGAAAGATACCCCATCTCTGTGGCAACACCCAGTGAAGTCCTAAGACCCCCATCCCCTCACCTAATCCAGGTTGTGATCTAACTAGGACGCCCCTTGGGGTCCAGCTGCTGGGCAGAATGACCCCAGTCTCAACTGGGACAGCACTCAGACTTTTCAGGAGGAGCTAAGTTGGGAGTGTCGAAGCCAGAGTTAGCTGGTATAAACTAAAATACTATTATTACTGGTCTCTGAAGCCCAGAAACGCTGAAACCTGTACAGGGTCACAAGGTGGTTGAGGGATGAAGCCAAGCTTTAGGACCCAGGTTTCCTGGATCCAGACTGGTGGATTTCACCAGGCTGGTGCCTGGAGAGTTGACCTCTTGCCCCCTCCCTCCTTTCCCATCAGTGTCCAGCTGCTGTTCCCCTCTTTCCACTCACAGCTTTGTGATTACCAACCAGTTCTGCCCAGTGTACAATATAGGCCTGCAGCCTGAACCTTCCACTTGAAAGGGGTGTGCGGGATTCCAGGAGTCCTGGGAGTGGCCCAGGCAAGAAAACTGGAACATGAAGAAGAGCCAGGAAGGGCTGGTGGACAGTGATCCCGAAGGAACTGCCCTCTTTCATACCCGACCCCAGGACCCATATCCAGGAACAGTAGGGCCACCTGGGTGCGGTGCCAGGGGTCTGGTCAGGCAGTATGAGGCCTGGCCTGGGGAGGGGGCTGGCGGATTAGTCTCAGACCCCACCCCATCCTCTGGCTGTGTGATCTTGGTCAGAGTCCTGTACCTCAGTTTCCCTTTAGTAAAATGAGGGGATTGAATAAGGGTGCATGGTTTCCAAAAGTTAATTTAGCGGGAGAATCTGTTTTTCCGATGAAATTTGAAGTGGAAGTCCAAACTAAAACACAGATAGCAGTGGTGTTCCTGGGATGAAGTGCAGGTCAAGGCCTTGCCCTGTCCCCGCGGCTCTACCCACCAGTACATCCCTGGGCCACCTAATGGGGCTTATGCTCTGGAGGAACCCAGTTTGAAAAGCCCTGAAGCAGATGCTCCCTTCCAACAATGCGTTGTGGTTGCAGTGGAGGGGGCATGAATCCCTTCTCCAGGACCCCGGCCCCAGGGTCACAGTGTGACTGCGGCGCAGTGAGGTCTAGGATAAGATGCCGGCTTTTCACTTTTTCCCCAGGAGAAAGGAAAGGAGATGGGCCTTGGGGACAGCTAGAGGGATTAAGGTTAGACTGCATTTCTGGCAATGGCAGTGGAAAGGATGGAGAGAAGGAAGTGGGAGGAGGACCCATGCCTCATGGGAATGCTCTTGCTTGATTGAAGATGAGCTTTCTTCCCCTGGGCAAGGCCAAGGGCAGCTCTGGGAACAGTACGATGGCTTAAGCGGTCTCTGCAGGGCTTGCCTCTCTGGACTTGCTTTGACTCTGGTTTGGGAGGATCTAGGGGTTGCGTGGGCATATTCTCTTCACCTAATAGCCATGTGGTGCGGAGAATGCTTGGAAATTATACCATCTGTTAATTATCCTTTGAATCAGGGTTGGGTAATGAGACTCTCATTTCTGCTGAAGGCCAAAGCCAGCACATGAGGAAACTGCAGGCTCTCCATTCATCTCTCTCCCTTTGTACCAAAATAAGCTTTCTGGTTGGGAGAGAGAGGCAGCCTTGGCTCTGGATCATGTGCGGATCATGGTTCTGGAGCCTAGCACTGAGGCAGGGGCTGCCGTGGAAGACACAGGAACAGGAAGCCCTCCTCTGGGTCAGTGGCCTTTCTCCCCAAGGACAGACAAGTTGGAGTATGCGAGGAACCCCTTCTTTCATCTCCAAACACATTTGGCAAATGGTCCTTCCTCTTCTCCCCGCCCTGACCTTAGGGCACAGGACAGAGCTGCTTGTCCATGCCCCCGTCCCTTCCTCAGCTGCTTCCACCTCCCAAAAGCTAGAAGGAAACTTGCAGATCTTCTATGCATCAGAATGTCTCAGTCTAGGGCTTGCCCTAGTGGTGTCCTTCTTGACACCTAGAGGAAGGGCCACCTACTTCATGGAAACTCTCCAGCTATAAGGCGCCTTCAGACCTGCCTCCTACATGGGAGAAAATCAGGGTGCACCAAGATCCTGGAGTCTGTTCAAAGGGAATTTACTGCTCTTCTTGGCCAAACCTCCTGTTTTATGTCCTTTGAGGGTGGGAAGGGAAAGTGACCTGCTGGGATAGCCCCAGGCTCCCCTCCCCCACTGGGTCTTCCTCACCCAGGCTGCTTTCTGAGGGCCCCCCAGGGAGACGGAGAATACATCTTTTTTTTGAGGATTTTTTTTTTTTTTATTCATTTGACAGACAGACATCACAAGTAGGCAGAGAGGCAGGCAGAGAGAGAGGAGGAAGCAGGCTCCCCACAGAGCAGAGAGCCTGATGCGGGGCTCGATCCCAGGACCCTGGGACCATGACCTGAGCCAAAGGCAGAGGTTTTAACCCACTGAGCCACCCAGGCACCCCAGTGGAGAATACCTTTTTGCATAAGGCCTGGCCCTGGCTCTCAGCTGAACAGGGTAGCACAGGTGAAATGCTCCAGGAGCAACTGAGACAGAAAAGGCTAACAGATTCAGAGGAGAGGACAGTGAGAGTGGAGGAAATCCTCCAGGTCTTCCTGGAGGAGGTGGGTTGCATCTTGAATCAAAACGGCACTCTTGGCAAGAGGAATTCATAAGCAAACTCATTTGGATAAGGGTCTTCTCCAAGGTGACACAGCTTGGAAATGGCAGCTCTGGGATATGAACCCAGGCAGTCTGGCTCTGGAGTCCATGTTCTTAATGAATAAATGAGATGTGTCGCCTTGGCTGAAGCCAAGATCGGGGTGAGTGTGTTGTGGCCCAGCACAGCGGAGGGGCACATTTGGGAAGAATCAGGTGACCCCTGTCATGGGCTTGTGGGCTAAATTCTAGGACCAATATCCTGCTTGAACGGAGGGGTGTGGATGGAGACAGTGGAAGGGAAGGGTCCCCGTGACCTTTGCTGGGCAGGCAGGGGGTTTCTCTGACAAGGGAGATCCTGATTCCCCTGGGGCCTGATCCTGTTTCTGGGCTCAGTGTTGCTTTATTAAGGGCACAGAAATGGGTGGGGAGAGGCTGTCCCTGTGGAGCTTCAGACACTGCAGCTCTAGGACTGTGGCGTGGGGTAGGATGGAAGGGACCAGGAGCCAAAAGTTGGAGCAGGCCAAGACCTGAGTGTCTCCTGTCTACACTTGCCTCGTGTGCCCAGTCCGCTTCCCTGCACTCTTCTCCACAGCTGAGGGTGTTGCTCCCAGAGGGTGGACACTGTCCTTGCTAGGCTCCCGACTCCGTGCTTGGCACTGAGGGGCACCTGGTCAGAGTTGTGAGGATACTTGGATTCTTCGTGTGGTTGCTTTCCCTCCAAACCAGCCTCCACACAGCAGCCCAAGTCATTGTTTTGAAATCAATGAACATTTTTTAGATTAAAAAAAATCTCTCCCAATTTTTTATTTTGGAAAATGGCAAGTGTTCAGAAAAATTGCCAGAATGGTACAACACATCCCTAGATACCCCCACCTAGATTCACTAATTGTTGACACTGTTTTTTTTTTCCTTTGGCACAATTTTTAGAGAACGAAGTGAAAGTGAGGAGCAAACATCATGGCGCCTCAAGCCCCTGTCCCTCAGCAAGCAGCTCCTGCATGTCAGAGCCCTCCCACATCCTCACAGGGTGGCCGCCACACCTGGAACACAAGTGAGGAGTCCTGGTATCATCTAATATCCAGTCTCATCCAAATTCCTTGCTGTCCCTCAGGGGTCGTTGATAGCTGCTACTTTCAAACCAGAGGTTTATGCATTACGTTTGGTTGTGTCATTTTACTTTCCTTCCCCCTCTCCTTCCTGTCCTCCTTCCCTCCCTTCTTTCCTTCTTTCCCTCTTTCCTTGTGACAGTGACGGTTTGAAGAGTCCAGGCCAGTTTTCTTTCCCCCTCCTCCTCCTCCTCCATCTTCTTCTTTTTGATTTTATTTATTTATTTAAGAGAGAGAGAGATCGTGTGAGCAAGCATGGGGGGTAGGGGCAGAGAGGGAGAAGCAGACACCCCTCTGAGCAAGGAGCCCAATACTGGGCTTGATCTTAGGACTCTGGGATCATGACCCGAGCCAAAACAAAGCAGACGCTTAACCGACTGAGCCACCCAGGCGCCCCTAGACCAGTTTTCTTATTGGATATGCCACATGCTGGATTTATCCGATGGACAGACTCCTCATGACATCTTTTGCAGAGTAATACTGCAAAGTCTGAATCTGAGCATGTCGTTTCCTTCCTGAAAACCTTGCACTAGGGCTTTTGGATGTACTTGAATAAAAGCCAACTTCCTCATATTGGTCCACAAAGCCCTGAGGGGCCCAGCCTCCGCCCCCTTCTCTCTGTTCTGGGCACCTTGGCTTCCTTCCAGCTGTTGAATATGGTAGCCTTAAATATCCCCTTTTTGATGGCACATGTTACAAGTTATAATTACATAAAGTATTTATTTGTTAATTTATCTGGTTGACATCTGTCTTTGCCACTAGCAACAAGCTCCAAAGGAGCAGAGAGAACACGTGTGTCTTGAATACTAGCACTTAGCATGGTACTTGACACATAGTAGGCGCTCAGTAAATCCTGGTTAAGTGAATGGGTGGATGGCAGGCAGGCAGGCATAGAGGAGTAACCAGGAGTTTGTCCATTCTTGGGGCTACCTCTGGGAGGCCAGCTCATTCTCTGGGCTCCTCTGTGGACAGCCCTGAACTCATTCACTTTAACCAGAAAGCTAATGTATTCTCAATGCCAGGTGCAGCCAGGAGCTGTAGGCCTGATGCCCCAGCCAAGTTACAGACTTCATTTGAGGCTCATGAAAAGATGGCACTGAATGCCTTAACCTAGCAACAGGTACAGCCCACACTACAGTGCCACACTGTTTGCTGGGGGTGGCTCAGTAGGCCTAGCATTCCATATGGCTGATGTACAGTCCATCAGAGATCCAGCTGAGATCATTTTTGGCCCTGAGCACAGAGGGGAAGAGATGGAGCCTGGGGCTGAGCTATGAGCAGCATATCCCAAAGCAACATCTACAATAAGTTCATTGTCAAATGTATCAGAGCAGACCCAGGAGAGAGCCCTGGCTGGCCCTAGCCATGCTCCAGGCACCAAGCTACATGTGAGAGGAACACAAATGAACAAGACTCCGGCTCTGGCCTCAAGGAGCCACCAGTCTAATGTGGACAGAGACAGATGCAGTGGGAGAGTTGTATTTGTTAATATTTCTGTGTGGGGCTGGAGGATTTAGGGATGGCTTTGGAAAAGAGGTGGGGAAGGAGGAATTCCACAGAGTGGCAGGAGGAAAAAAGCCAGAGTGGTGGCTGAGGAACAGGTTGCCCAGGGGGTAGCTCTGAGTGACCAAGATACTCAGTGGGACTGTGTGAGGCAGGCCGCTGGGGATGAGGACAGAGTGGTCCAGTGGGAGTCCCAGGTGTTTGTTCTGGATGCCTGCACACCCAGAGGAGGGAGGGAGCAGAGGATCAGCTAGGGAATTAGACTTTGAGATCCTGGTGGGGAAGTCTACATGTTTGTTGTGGGGGGGAGAGGAGTAAAGCTGGAGATGCACGGTGGGGGGATGGCAGATGGGGATGTGAAGTAGGAAGAGCAGGGAGGAAACCCAGGGGAGCCAGCATTTAGGGGCAGGTACAGTCTCCTGATCCTACTTGCTCCTCTACCCTCGACTCAACATAGCCTTGTTCCCAGCAATCCAGATGTTCAGGCCTTCTTCCTGCTCCCTCATGTGGTTCCCTCAGTCTGGAATGTTCCACCTTCTCTCTGAGGGGGTGGGGACTAGGAGGGCCTGGAATGTTGATGAGGTAGCAGAGCCTACAAGTGTCTGCTGTTTATTTATCTTTGAGGGAAAGGAGCCAGATGGGATCTGAATTTGACAGTAGAGGCAGGGCAGCAGCAAGATGGTGAAATAAGCAGGTCGGTACTGAGGGGAGTAGGTAAGGAGGGGAGAGACTGGAGAGGAGAGGGAGGTTCAGGAGAGAGCTAGCTGATGAGCAGGGGCTCAGGGATAGCAAAGGGCGATGGGATCCCGGGACCAAGTAGACAAGGGGTGGTTTTGGAGAAAGAGTAGAAAGGGAGAGAGAAACAGAGAAGGAAGGAAGGAAGAAAGAGAGAGAGAGAGAGAGAGAAAGAAAGAGGAAAGGAAAGGAAGAAATTTATATATATTATATATATATATATATATATATATATTTTTTTTTTTTTTTTTTTTTTTTCCCTCTGAAACAAGATGGAAGGAGGTAAGGATGAACACTACTCTAAAGGGAAGCTAAATTCTTCCCTTTCTTCAGGGTTTAAAAAACAAGCCTCCCTGAAGGGTCACACTATCTTATTAGCAATTTACACCGCAATGAAAATAATTTTCCAGACCATTTCTTACAGCAGTTTAAGTCGGGGGAGGGAAGTCAAAGTCTTGAGAAGGGACCCAGACTGCTCTCCAAAACGCAGGGCTTGTCCGCCAACCAATCAGAGCAGCGAAAGAGAGGAACTTCTCCTCCAAAAAGGGGGCTTTCCCCAAATTGGCAGTGACTGGGGCCCCGGGGTCTTAGAGGTTGGGACCCCGCGAGGTTGGCGTGCCAGTCTCCTTTCCGGCAGGTCTGTGGGGAGCAGCACTGCACCGGCTCCAGCAAGGAGAACCAGCCTGCAGCACCCGCCGCCCCCAAAGGGGGTGCTCTTAAAAGGGCAACATCAGAGGCAGTGGTGTCAGCTCCACCAGGACCTCCCCCCCAGGCAATGCAGGGTTGCACCCTTTTGCGTGCATCTGGGAGGAGCTTTTGGGGAACCCCATGCCGGGAGGTGATGGGGGAGTGGTGCAGGCCCCTCATTCTGGCACAGGCTCTGACATGCAGCACATTTCTCTGGGGCCCATCCCAACTCTGCCTGTCAGACTCATCCTGGGAGTGCAGCCAGGGCCGCCCCGGGCCCCCAGTGGGAGGTATGGGGGAGGTCGAGGGGAGGGAAGGCCTTCTTAGGAGCC
Organism: Meles meles; assembly: GCF_922984935.1. Lineage (NCBI taxonomy): Eukaryota > Metazoa > Chordata > Mammalia > Carnivora > Mustelidae > Meles > Meles meles. Next base: position 122,188,087 of record NC_060066.1, read on the forward strand.
TGGGTAATCCAGGAAAGCTTCAGTGAAGGAAAAGCGGGACAATTCGCAGGGAAAGTGTCCATTTCCAGGAGGGGCTTTGCCATTGCAGTGGCTCCTTGGTGGCTGATAAACTGAACTTCGCAGCAGTCCCTGAGCTCAGGCAACCCCCCACCCCCAACCTGCCCCCAACGTTGGGTCCCCACACAGTTGCCTGGTTCTTTAGAATTTCTTTCTGGAAGGCTGGCTTCTGGTTGTCTGTCTCTCGGTGCCTCCTCTCTTGCCTGGAGCACTGGACCTGCTTCTTGGGCCCTGAATTCCTGGGTGTGGGAACTAAAGGTTGGTGAGGGACCCAGGGCTCTGACTCACTCCACCAGGCCTGTGGGGTTGTTTGCTAACTGAGGTAGTAAGCTGGGTAGCTGAGGTTGGAGATGGAGCAGGTCAGAGTGCCAGGGATGAGGGCATCAGCTGTGGGTTGAGGAGGCAACAGCCAGGGTGGAGTCAAGGTTATCTGGGACTGTTCCCAAGGGCTCAGCGTCTAGGCCAGCCTTCCCATCCTAAACAAGGCTTGCATCAGCCCCATCCCACTGCTTCAGGGAGGGCAGGAGTCTGGTTTTCAGCTCACTCTGGAGGAAGGCAAGCCACACCTTTCCCAAGGACTGTGAGTTCTTTGAGAGCAAGGACTGTGTCCTATTCTTTCTAGAAGCCCTGCTCCTCCTGCCTACTGGCGTGTTCTTGTGTGAGCTGTAGGGAAGGACCTCAGCCACAGGTCATCCTTTCCCTCATGATTTTTTTCCTCCTCTGCCTCCATCAGTAAAAAAGGGGTGCAGACCTTCTGCTAACAGACCAGTTGGGCCACACATCAGCTACTTTCCAGCCTCCACTCATTCCTTTTCACTAGGCAGGCTCTCAGGCCTGTCCACACACTCACACAGCCACAGGGCAGGTAGGGGAGGGTTAGCACAGGAGCTGGGCTGCCAGCAACACAGGGCAGGAGGCTCTGCATAAAGCAGTAGGGAGTCTTGGTTCCAGGGGCCAAAGGCTCCAGAAAACTGGTCAGGTGAGAAGGTATTTCAGCCAGTGCAAGCAGGGGGAAGGGCCAGGGGAAATCTGGAGCCAGGCCAGGCCCCTACAGGCTCAGAACCCCAGCTTTTACCCTCCCACGGTGCTGAGGGCCACGGAGAAAAGCAGTGCCTCCTGGTGGAAGGAAGGTCACAGGCACAAAGAGCAGAAGAGGCTCACAGTAGGGAGCAGAGGAGGCAGGCAGAGGGACCTCTAAGGTGAGTTGGGGGTGTTCAGAGCCACTTGAAAGTTTCTAACACTAAAGCCCAATGGGCTTTTCAAAGGGGGAAGAAGGGTGTGTGGTGGTAACCCAAACCATCCTCCTGACACCGTATAACTGCCTTTCTTCAAACCGAATAGCATAAGGCTATAGGAATGTCCCCATCTGGTCCTTCTGAGTACCGGGGAGCAGCTTGTTCTTTTGTCCTCTTGCCCTGGCTTGGTCAACCCAGAGCTGAGGGCAACAGATTACAGTAGAGGCAGACTGCTTGAGCCTACCTGTGTCAAGAGAGCCACTATGGTCACTCTTTCAGGCGGCCCAGTTTTGACAGGGTTTCCAGTAGCAAGACTAACAGGATCACCTTCAAGTCTCTGTGGAAGACCAAGCACACAGCCTCCTCCCTGGGTGCCAAGCTCCAGCAGGCCTGGCAAAGTTGCAGCTTAGGGACTAAGGAAGCAGAAATGAAATGAAGTGCCTAAGTGACAGGCTGGTTCAGAGCCCTGCCCTCATCTCCCTAAGAAACGCAAGCCCTGAGCGCTGCTGAGGAGCGGGGACTCCTGGCTCCCTGGCTTTGCTGTCTCATCTTCCTTACCTGCCTTGTACCCTGTCTTATGTGCGATGGGAGAGGTATAATCACGTCCCCACCCTCTCATCTGGGACTGTCACAAAGATAAAAGAGATCAGCTATAGGAAGTATTTTAGGCTCCTAGAAGAGAAGCACTGTGCTAACATAAGGTGTTATTAAAGTGAAGTGTTTGTAGATTGCAGATGAAAGGCAGCAAGAGCCTAACCATCACCCTCCACAAAGAAAGGGTGAACTGGCCATTAGGGCAACAGGGGGAGTGACAGAGAAGGGAGAGAAGAGTTTTCCTCTGCTCTGCTGGTTGGTTTCCCACTTGGGGATGACCAGGCAAGAGAAGAAGCTGTTAATAAGGCCCCAACTTATGCTCCTGAGTCTGGGGTCTCTGTGGGATTAAACACAGTCTCATCTTCCGTGAGGTCCCACAGACTCCTGCCCTTCCCTTAGAGCCCTTCCTAGGGAACGAAAGCATCAGGAGGCTTTTTATGTCAACTCTGGCCTCTGAGCTAGTCCTACCTACCTGCTTTTTTTTTTTTTTTTTTTAAGATTTTTCCATTTATTCTAGAGAGAGCATGCATTTGAGGGCAAAATGCAGGAGGGAAGGGAAGAGAGAAAGAGGGGGAGCAGACTCCCTGTTGAGCAAGGAGCCCAACATGGGGCATCTCAATCCCAGGACCCCAGGATCATGACGGGAGCTGAAGGCAGACACTCAACCGACTAAACCACCCAGGCGCCCCTTCCCCACTGCTTTTAAGCAGGGGTGAATTTACAGAGGAGGGTGTGGCCCTTATCCTGCAAGCTTGTGTGTCTAAGATTCAAAGTTTTCACTTTCTCCTTAAGCCTTTCCTAAATCTACCCCTGCCTTCACTGACCCTGTCAAAGGCTATCTGACTTGCTAAATGGAACAGCCTTCTTTAGAAGGAAAAGCAGATATGAGTGTGGTTTCCGGGAGAATTGTCAGAGACAGGGTTTGAGCCCTGGGCAGAAGACTGTGGAAGAGTCCTAGCCTTCCCCCAGAGATGCTTTATTACATGGTTTCATCGGTCTTCAGTGAATGGATCCTGTGCCCATGCAAGGAGACGGGGACGTCGCGCTGTACGTGGCAGACTGTTCCCCTTTAGCAATGCAGTCAGATGGGGCGGGTGATGAGTGGGTGCTTGGCTTCCCTGCCCGTGGGCAGGCTCTAAGATCCCAGCTGACAGAAACAAAAGCCCGACAAACTGGGAGGAAGGAATGTTCAGGAATTGGTGACTTCCATGTTCTGCAGCCGGTTTTCTAGGGGGACGTCTCTGGCTGCCCCTTTCTTTTTGCTGCCCTCATGTTGCTTCTTCTGCTTCTTTGATGGCTCCTGGTCAATGGGTGCGGGCTTCACAAAGGGGATCAGTTCTTGGAGACCTGAAGGGACAGAGTCAACCAAATAACCGACCGATTCTCAGGAGTCAAACCCCAAGGACTTCTTGGGGAGAGTTCCACAAGAGGATGATCCCTATGAACAAAAGGGCACCCGCGATGGGAACTCGTTTCATTAATTCTTTTCCAGTCTGAATTTTAGCTGCGCTTAAACAGGATGTCATACTTGTAGTGGCTGCTTTCTCAGCTTTGCCCCATCATGCCCAGCACCGGGGACAGGCAGAGTTCTGGGGACTGGTATCTTCTGAAAGGGGGTTTGCTCTTCAGGAGAGCGGGAAGACAGAAGAGGAAGAAGGGCTGGGCAGCGAGTCTTACCCGGCGGCATGAACTCCTTCAACTTCTCAGGCACGACGATGCCCTCCTCTGTCTGGTAGTTCTCCAGGATGGCGCAGATGGTGCGGGTGGTGGCACACATCGTAGCGTTGAGCATATGGACAAATTCCACCTGCAAAGCCAGGGCCCCAGAGGAAGCACGAAACTCAACCTAGTCTTCCTCGTGACCAGGAACCAGCCACTTAGCCAGACTCCCCCAACGGTAACTATCCAAATCCAAAGCATTATTGATCTTTTGCTAGACTAGAACTGTGTTTAGTACTTATTCCCTATAATAATAATTCCAGGAAGATTCCTCATATCTCCGTCAGTGTCAAGTGATAGGTCCCAGCAAATGGAAAGGAGTTGGGCCCTTTGAAGGATGGAGGGAACTGCCACTGCGGCCTCTCCTTTTAACCCCTTTCAAGTCCGACTTGGAAAAGATTAAGGCCAAAAACTGGGTTTGAAGAGAGAAACTTACAAACCCAGACCTTCTTGGGGGAGAGGAGAGAAACTGTCTTCAGTGTGTCTTCTGCACACAAATGGGGGATTTTTCTTTATCTGGAGTCACAGAGAAAAAAGCCCAAAAGAGAAGAGCTAGAAATACCTTGTAGAATAGAGCTCAATTCAGGATTCTATCTAAAAGGATTCTGTCCTGATTTAGTAGAAATCATTTTCAGATTCACTTTTTGGTCTAGATTGAGCAGCACAGATTTTCCCACGATGCTGGGACATAACGTCCTCCAAGGACTGAGAAATAAGATGGACCTGTTCTGCACAAGGCTCTATTTCCTGCCTCCCGAGGGGCCACCTACCTTGTCCATCATCTTCTTGGTTTGCCCATATCGGATTCGGAGCCGGCGAGCCTGATAGTCTGTGCAGTTAGAACAGGAGACTAACTCACGGAAGGCTCCCGAGCCCGGAAACCAGGCCTCCAGGTCAAGCTTCTTACTGGCAGCATGATTCAAAGAACCTGAAAGGGAAAACCCCTAGAATTCATGAAGGAGGGATGGTATTTCAGGAGACTGACCTTTAGCAAACCTAACGAATTCTTTAATTTACACCTTATCCCCAGAAGTGAAATCATGCCCAGATATTCTCATCACCAAACACTCCCAAGTGAGAAGAGTGTGATGTTTTAATTAATGTGGGCAATTAATTGGACTGTGAACTATTTCTTTGTGTGGCAGTTCACCTGGCGAGGGTGGTGGTTGTGGGCTGTGGGAAAGGGAGGCGGATACCTGAGACAATATTCACAATGTGGTAAGGGATCCCCAAAGACTGGTAGAAGTCTTCTGCGGTACTAATCATCTCTTCAAACATCTCCCATGACTTGTTGTCGTGTGGCGATGAGTAGACAAACTGTTCGATCTGCAGAGAGGGACCCAAGGAGACCGTGACAATGGGACAGGGAGAATAAACAAAAGGACTGAAGTGGGAGATATCCTTGTGATGGAGACCAAATCCTACACCACTGGGAGTCAGGAGAGGCTGGGGCCCCCGCGGGATATGGGTGCTGAACTGGACTGGGGCTCCAAGAACAAACACTCAGTGGAGCTCTTATTATCACACGCCAGGTACCGTTCTAAGCACTTTGCCCCTACCAACCAGCTGAATCCTCACAGCAGGCCAAAGGAGGTTGATACTATTATACTGCTTTTGTAGAGGAGGAAACTGAGCATGGAGAGGTCAAGCAACTTGTTCAAGGTTACACAGTTGCTAAGTGGCCGAGCTGGCACCGGGACCCAAGCAGCCTGGTTCCAAGGCTCTGTGCTCACAGCCGCTCCAGCATGTGCTTCTTAGACAGAAACTGATGGGAGACGGCGAGAGGGAAGACCGGAGCTAAGGCGGGTCTGAGCACCACAGAGCCTGCCTCCCCTCTAACCACCCCAGAGAGATCGAGAGAAGGCTCCTACTCCTCACCCTAACCTGTCCACTCACCTTCTCAAACTGATGGACTCGGAAGATGCCGCGGGTGTCTCGGCCGTGGGAGCCCACCTCCTGGCGAAAGCAGGTGGACAGGCCGGCATATTTGATTGGCAAATCCTCGGGCCGCAGCCACTCGTCCCGGTGCAGAGCAGCAATGGGCTGCTCAGAGGTGGCAATCAGATATTTCTCATCATAGGAGTTGTCATCAGACTTTTCACTGCCTTTGCCAATCACCTGGAGGAGGAGGGACCCCTACTAGTTAAGAGTGAGGGATGGGGACCTCAGCTAGAGCAAGAAACCACAGGGAATGCTAAGAAGGCAAAGGAGGGAATGGGTCACTCCAAAATGGGATCTCTCCTAGAGATCGAAAAAAATGCTAATTAAAAGGAGAGAAAATATTCTGGTAATTTTTTTTTTTTTTACTGACCTAATAAATAAAACATTTATAAATAATGTATAGTAGCCAATGACGGCAGTGCAATAAAACCTGAGCTGGTAGCAATATACGTCAATCTACTCAACAAACGTTTGTTAGGCATTTGTAAGGGCCAAGTTTGCCAGTGCTGGCCAAGAGGAGACACAGTCTCTGCTCTCTTGGTGCTTATAAGTTAGTGAAGGATTACACTCCTTCAAGAATCACTTTGGTGTTCTGCTGAAGAACGTAACACAGAAGGAAAAAAGGTATAAACAGGACAAAGTTCATTGTAACATTACTTATGGATGGCAAAGAAGGAAGCCCCCCGAATATTTCCACAAGGGAAGAGTCGGCTATCCTATATCCAGACCAATTATATTATGTAACCATTTGAAAATGTTGGTGATGAAGACCATAAAGGAACACTGAAATATGCTTCTGATGTATTGCTAAGGCAATCTATAGACATTGTGATTAGAAGATTGAGAAAATGACGGCTGTATGAAAAAAGCCCCCAAAAGTGTATTAAAAATGACAATTGTGGGGCACCTGGGTGGCTCAGTGGGTTAAGCCTCTACTTTCGGCTCACGTCATGATCTCAGGGTCCTGGGACCGAACCCTGCGTTGGGCTCTCTGCTCAGCAGGGAGCCTGCTTCCCCCTCTCTCTCTGCCTGCCTCTCTGCCTACTTGTGATCTCTCTGTCAAATAAATAAAATTTTTTTAAAAAGACAATTATAGGGGCGCCTGGGTGGCTCAGTGGTTTAAGCCTCTGCCTTCGGCTCAGGTCATGATCTCAGGGTCCTGGGATCGAGCCCCGCATCGGGCTCTCTGCTCAGTGGGGAGCCTGTTTCTCCCTCTCTCTCTGCCTGCCTCTCTGCCTACTTGTGACTTCTCTCTCTGTCAAATAAATAAATAAAATATTAAAAAAATAATAAAATAAAATAAAAATAAAAAGACAATTATATGAGGTAATGAGAAAGAAGATGGTATCCCCTATCATTTCCAAATTTTCTGTCACGTGGTATTATTTTAATTTTAAAAAGAGGAGGGTGGAAACTTGCTCTGGGCCAGCATTTGGGGATCTGGAAGACGACATTGCTACTCGACAGTGGGAACTTAGCCACTAGCCACAAGTGGCTATTTAAATTAAACTAAAATGTAGTTCCTTGGCTTGCACTAGCCACATTTCAAGTGCTCACCAGCTATGTGGCTGATGCTGTAAAACTGGACAGTAGCTACAGAACATTCCCATCACTGCAGAGAGTTCTACTGGAGAGCATGGTTCCAGAGAATTCATAAACTGAGGTTATTTGGTAAGATGGGCCAGCCCAAACTGTCACTATGGGGACTCTCACTATGTGAGTCTCCCTGCACAGGGATCCAAGAAGCATCTGCAGAGAGATAGAGAATGCAGGAAACACAGCAGGGACACCTGCTACCTAGTGTCTCTTTCATAACCCTCATATAAGCTTCTCCTTGACGTTACCTAAGGGGCACCCTTCTAAAGCTCTGTGATGATCCAATCTGGGGGTTGAGATGAGGAAGAGAAGAAAAGAGAAAACAGCTTTTGACCGATACATGAACACATTTTTCTCCACATTAAAATAAAGGGGAAAGAAAGAAAGAAAGAACGCACGCACGCATGCACGCCTGGGTGGCTCAGTCAGTTAAGCGTCCGACTCTTGATTTTGGCTCTGGTCAAGATCTCAGGGTCGTGGGATCCAGCCCTACGTTGGGCTCCATACTCAATGCAGAGTCTGTTTGAGACTCTCTCTCTGCCCCTCCCCGCCTTGCTCTTGCTTGCTCTCTCTAAATAAATAAATACATAAAATCTTTAAAAGGAAGAAGTGGGGGAGAACATCAAGGTTAGAATAGTCCTTAGGATTTAGAGAACATTTTGCTTCCCACTGCATTCTGAATGAAAACATAACTTGAACTCATCAACAGGACCCAATGGGAAGAAGTTCTATTAAATTCCTCTCTAAGGGGCACCTGGGTGGCTCAGCGGGTTAAGCCGTTGCCTTCGGCTCAGGTCATGAGCTCCAGGTCCTGGAATCCAGGCCCACATCACGCTCCTTGCTCAGTGGGGAGCCTGCTTCGCTCTCTGCCTCTCCCTGCCACTCTGCCTGCTAGTGTGCGTGTGCTCTCTCTCTCTCTCTGACAAATAAATAAAATCTTAAAAAAAAAAAAAAAATTCCTCTCTAAGGTAAGTCATGTGAGTCCAGGAACACTGTCTAACTCCTCCCCAGTAAGAGCCAAGTCATCCCCTTCTCACAGAACAGTCTTGGAGGGGAAGGACAGGTGGAAAGTAGATTATGCTGTGAGGGGCAGCCGGTAGCAGAACCTTTAGAAATTCTGAGTGCTACAGCTGGTGGTTAAGCTAGCTCATCAGAATGAGCTTCTGACTCTGAACGTGAATCCTCTCATTCTCCCTGAGATGCTCCGGGGTTGAGAAAAAGCCCTAGACTGGAAGCCACATCCATCCCAAGGGAAATATGTCTTGCCTTCTAGCTTCTAGTCTGGGGTTAGGAGTAGGAGGACATGGGAAGATCAACCGCTTCTACAATTTTCTTTCGTCCAAGCACTCAAAAAATCTGCTTTTTTCTGAAGCTCATGGTGTTAAAAGTATGCTTTAGATAAGTCATATAGATTATCTGGGGAAAGATAAAACAGGCTCTATATCTGCACTGCCCAGTATGGTAGCTACTAGCCACATGTGGCTACTTAAGTTAGAATTAATAAAAATGAAAATTTTATTTCCTCAGTTGCACTAGCTACATTTTAAGCGCTCAACAGTCATGATACAAGGAATCTCCACACCACAGAAGTTCTCCTGGACAGCACCGCTCTGTATCTTTGAAGTTAAACTTTATAACTTAAGTCATTCTGTCACACTGCCCCAGGCTACTCACCTTATAAAGTTCTTCATCAAACTGGCTGAGCTGCGCCACTTCCTGCATGACCTCCTTCCTCATGAAAAAGGGGGTATAAATGGGGGTGTAGCCCCGACTCCCCAAGGTGCGAAGGGCATACTGGATGAGTGCCTGTTCCAGGAATACCAGGACACCCTACAGGAGCAGAGACAAAGCACTGTGTGACTGGGTTCTGTCGCTATCACATTCCCGTTACAATTTACACTCAGAGGCAACTGGGGGCCCAAGGGAGGCCAGCAAAGACCATGAACCTCAACACCTGACTCAAGAGATTCTTTCTTAATACCAATGCCCAGCCAGGCACACTGTCAGGAGAAGTAAAGCGAGGCAGAAAGGATGATTTGCTCAGGGTGCACAGGAGAGCTTTCTTGCGCTAATTTTAAAACAGCATACACGTGTGTGTATGTAGAACATACTCTGTATATATGTATCCCCAAAATTATTTTGGGGGATGCCCTCCCGGAAGTCTTCTTTGAATTCATCTGCCCTCTGTCCCAACTACTCCGGGTCTGCTGCCTCTGCTTACCTGTTCTCATAGCTCTCTGGGCCCACCCACCCTGCAGCACTCATCAGTGGGTTTCAACTCTTCATTACTTGTCTGACGGTCCAGTTCCACTCAGCCCCTTAAAGGCAGACTGTTCTGATCCAGACAGCAAAACACGTCTCCATAATGGAGGATCACATAGGGGCTCTGGTTCTAGGGAATTCGAAGCAGCATTCTCCTGCCTCAGAAAGAGAACTGCATCTGACTGCCAATCCGTTTGCAGGAGAAAGGCAAGAACAAGTGGTGGATTTGTGGGCCTCTTTAAGTAGGTTATGTTTTCTGCACATAGTTTTTTTTAGCTCCTTCTTTAGAATCCCATCGCCACGGGTTCCTGACTCTTACCTTCAGGAAGTAGCCTCGACTTCCAGCCACCACAGCCCCCTTTTCGCCTTCAAAGCCATCTACCATCACCACCAGGTCCACGTGAGAGTACTTCTTCCTGACTGTACAATCGCCCCAGATCCTCTCTACTTTGTTGTCGGCATCCTAAGGAAAGAAGACTGGTGACCCCTGAACTGCACAACCTCCAGCTTTCCAAACCCCATTCCAAAAACAGCTTAGAGCTTTGCAAAACTACTGCTTAACTCAAACACTAGGTTTTGGTCGTTGTGTCCAGAGACTAAGAAAAAGAATTTGCTAGAGAACTTGTGTTCAATGGAGAAATAAACATTTACAAATTCCTAGAAGTGATTCTAGCCATGGAACTGAAATCATGAATTTTCAAGAGATCTGTCCTATTCTCACATTTGCTTTTTTTTTTTTTTTTTTACCCTTTTAAATGACTCCTTGAAAATCCTGCTACAGGACATCCACCCCCCCACCCCCATCAGCATCGCCTGGGGTGCAGAGGAGAATGTAGACTTTTTTTTTTTTCCAGGCTCTCATTGGTTCTGGGGCCATATGAGGGCGGGCTCAGAGCCCTGACCTCCCGAGTCTCCCACCCCAGCCTGCAGTGAGTTTAAGGGCTCGTTCACTAGGGAATGAATGAAAGAGGCACAGATGGGCCCAGCCACGGCTGGGGTGTCAGGGAACAAAGGCTGGGCTCAGAGCAGCTTTGTGCTGGGGAAGCTCCCACTCAGCAGGAAACTTTTATCATGCAGATTTCCCTGCAACCTGCAGCTTCTCAGCGGGGTGTGGGTGAGGGGTGAGGTTGATTTCGCAGATCCCTCCCACAGGACTCACTGCTACCACGGGCAACACGCAGTGGAGGACAGCAGCCCGATTTAGAAGAGATTTCTGGGCCAGGAGTCTCCTCCTACCTGCTGTCTCTGCTACTTCCCAATCAGGCAAGGATCTGACTCTTTCAATTCTCAATTGGTGGGCAGAGCGAATATATACAAAGAGCCTGCTTCTGACACAAGGCCTATTATACAGAGAATGCCAGCGTTTCCCAGTGCCCCTCCTGCCCCCGCCCCCTCCCCAGCAGAGAAGAGCGCCAGGCAGGCTGCCGCCCGCTGGGGCACAGACACCTACCTCATCATTGCTGATGGGTACGGAGGGATGCAGGAGGTTCCCGATCTCTCGGAGGCTCTCAAACCGCTCTGCTTCCAGCTTTATCCGCTCGGCATCACATTTTAGGATGGCCTCATCGATGAGGAGTCGGACTTTTTTGATTTGTGAGACTTTCAGGTTCTGTAGATAAACAGGCCAGGCCAGCACCCAAGTCACAGCAGGTCAAGGTACAGAGGAAGAGTAAGATTCTGTTGCCCTCACCTTGTTGTGCTCGAACCACAACCCTTGCGATAGCATTTTAAAAATCAACAATGAAGGCTTTCAAAGAACTGAGATTTATTTCAAACGCACGCACACAGCTTTGCCCTGACAAATTCATTGGCATTTTCTTCAGGGGTACCTAAGGAAGAGTTGGATTAATTCTGGCCATTCTTCTTAACCCTATATATCTCAGGGGTTTTAATACTGTATCTCTTTAAAGAGCTCTTTCTCTTAACGCGTACTTTCTGATATTCCTGATGAAATCAATTTAGCACTCTTATGTACTACATTTAACCGTTCTCTAGGGAGATTACAAATTTATTAGAAGCAAGAGACCCTGTTCTAAGCTTCTTTTGTATTCCTTTTTGCAAGTGTTTCAAACTACTGATTTCGTGGTGATGGGAGAGCCCTTAGCAAGTGGGGCTGCGCGGGAGTGAAGACCCCAAGCCAGCCCTTCTAGCCCCCGCAACTCTGCTTTTCTGTATTTATGCTCTTGCCATGCTTTTGTGCTGTAGGTTTACAAAAAGGTTCGGTGACTAAAAAACTTGAAAATTACTTCTCTAGGTTCACTGTTGTGAACATTAACTGAATTACGGCAAACTGAAAAAAAATCCTTGACTTTGTGAAAATGAAATTCTATGAACCGAAGGTAACTGGCTCCTTTTTCCTCTTCTTCCTACTCTTGACTTTTCTACTCCATCTGACCCCGTCTCTGCGATCTAATAAACACTCAAGGATAGAAACCAACAAGAGTGGAGGGGGACATTTCCCAGCTGCACACATTCAAGGAGGCTGCAATGCTGTGTGGAGCAGAGTGTCAGCACTTGCTTGTCTAGGAACAAGGTCACGATGAAAGAACAGAAATCCAGTCTAGAAAACGGAAGGACAATAACTTACAGCTAAAGTGTCTACAGTGAGGTCATCGAGATTTAATACATCCTCCGGAATGGACTCATCTCCCACTGGCTCTTTTTTCTGCAGGGGAAACAAAACCAAAAAAACCCCCAATACTATTAAATAAAAGAAAACTTCTGACCTAGTTTTATAAGGGCACAACAAATTAATATATAAACTAACCACAGAATTTTCTATACAACTATATCTAAGAGCTGCAACCTGTGAGAGAAAAATTTAGTGAGAAAATTTTAACTCCTTATCCTGCCATTTTCTGGCTTTTTGGATCCTGGACAGATCAATTAATACGTCAGGGTTAGAGGGCTGACATCAACAGGAATGTAAGAAGAATGTCCCCTCTGGACATAGAATAGTTATGGGCACCAAGAAGGTGTGAAAATGGTTGTATCACTGCCCAGCTCCAGGGCAGGTGCCTAGATGTGAATCTGTGAATCCCTGTCCACTCCCTAAGAATAATCCCAGCACTGAGGCCAAGGGGAAAAAAAAAATGGATGGGATGATAGAATCGTAGGACACTGAGGAAAACAAAATTTTTGAGGAAAAGTCACCAAATCTAGAACCAAGTTTAGAGCAATCAATGCAACTTAGCAAAACTGCAGAACATAAGCAGGGCTAGATTTTCTGCCCTGGTTCTCTTCTCACCCATCTTTGTGATATTCTGTCAGATCATTTCCAATCCTCGCCCAGAGCCATGGAGAAGATAAATTGAGTCAAATTCTTCCCAAATTAAAAGGAGTTAAAGAAAATTATCACAGGCCATTATAACAAGATACGTACAACCTCAGCAAAACTTGCATAAAAGTAAGTTGAGGAGATTCAGGGTCTGCTTTGCAAGTATAATCATGTCGTGTTCTAAAGATTTTTTTTAAAAATTCTATACATATAACAATAGGCAATTATGTTTCTACAACCTCATCTACCACTGCACAAAACTGAGTCATAAGAAAGAACTAAATCTTCTGGGGGTAAAACATAGAAATCCTTTGGATTTATTACACAATCGCATATACTAAAGTGAGAAGTCAGGATGCTAGCCATAACCAAACTCACACCTTTCAATGACTCAAGTAAAATCATCTTAAAAAGTTGCAAACGTCTGAAAATCTCAGAGTGAGTCTTATTAAGAATAAGCAGAGACTAGGGGCGCCTGGGTGGCTCAATGGGTTAAAGCCTCTGCCTTCGGCTCAGGTCATGATCCCAGGGTCCTGGGATTGAGCCCCACATCGGGCTCTCTGCTCGGCAGGGAGACTGCTTCCCACCCCCCTCTCTGCCTGCCTCTCTGCCTACTTGTGATCTCTATCAAATAAATAAATAAAAAATCTTATATAAAAAAAAAAAAGAATAAGCAGAGACTACTGAGATAGAAAGAAATGGCCTAAACCTCCAGATTTTCCATTTAGTAGCCAAGAGAGCTGAGGTCCCTTTGCTATCTGATAATCTCAGGGCAGCAAATTCAAGTTCTGAGTTCAAGTTCTGACTCTGCAACTAACTTACAATGTGATTTTAGGCAGGCTCCTTAATTTCCTAAGCCTATTCTCTTGCCCTTTTAATAAGGTTGACAAAGGTACTACCTACACTCCAGGTTTGCAGCAAAGATGAAAACCAAAATGAATACTTTCAAGTGCTATACATATTAAAGCACTTTTTAAGACCATTCTAATGGATAGGAAGGGAGAACACTCCTTGTGGGGCTACAGTGAAGGGATCTAACAAGCTACTGCAAATTAAAACACTTCCATCTTCTTGCTAGGAAAACACTAGGCTGGCACTATCTGTATGTGCCCCAAAGAATACACAGGCACGAGTGCACACTGGAATTTACATAATTATGGGGCCTCTGACATGCAAATGATTAAGCATCATGAGTCCCAAAGGAAGAAAACTATATTATTGTCAGTATCAATCTCCACAGCCAGTGACAAGCTGAAAGTGTAACAAAATACTGGTAGAGAATGATTCAGACTATCATGAAGTGTACTGGAATCCAGAGGGAGTCTTTTTGTTATGTTCTTTCCTGGTTCAGGTTCCAAAATTTTATAATTTTTTTGGTTTAGTTGAGAAGTTTACAACTTAAAAATGAGACAGATTTGAGGGAGCATTTAGTATGTTTTTTATAAATGACTAAGGAGCTAAGAGGATATTTTTGAGAAAAGATTAAAAGCATGAACTATTCTGGATAGCAAAGCCAGGCCAAGCGAAAACTTAACATTCTTCACGCACAGGAAGGATTTTTTGGATGAAGGCCAGTAACGACTTGCCCTCTGCAGTTACTTGCAATTGCTGAATAACTACAGGGTTCTAGGCATTGTGCCAGCTTCTCTACATTTAAAAACATTAGTACTCACAATTCTGTTCTATAGGTGAATGTTAGTATTGTCATTTCACAGATGAGAAAATTGAAGTTCAGAAATTAACTTGACTAAAGTCACATAGCCAACAATCCGGGATTTGGACTCCGTATCTGTGCCCTTTTCATTGAACAGCACAACTACAGTGAGACAAAGAATCTCAAGACCACCCTTAGAAAACCTTTTTGTCACTGTAGGTTGGGCTCAAGAGATAATTAGATAAGATTACTGGTGGAATTTATATTACTATAAGCACAAAACGGACAATGAATGAGCAACATTGCAAGAATCTTATCTTGCTACAGACTGAGTATTTGTGTGTCCCTCCAAACTTGTATGTTGAAACCTAATCCCCAAAGTGATGGTGTTTGGAGGTGGGGTCTTTCAGAGGAGATTAGGTCAGGAGGGCAGAGCTCTCAGAAATGGGATTAGTGCCCTTCTAAGAGACCCCAGAGAGCTCCCTTCTATCAATGTGAGGACACAATGAGATGACGGCTATCTATGAATTGGGAAGTGGGCCCTCACCAACACAGAATCTGCCAGCACCTCGATTTTAGACTTCCCAGTCTTCTGAACTGTGAAAAATAAACTGCTCTTGTTTAAAAGCCACCCAACCTATGGTATTCTGTTACAGCAGCTTGAAGGGACTAAGACTTATCCGACAGAAGACAGACTCACCCATCCCTGAAAATGCCTCTTAGTCCCCTTTCCCACTTCCTTCCTTTCTTTTTAAAATATCTGTCCCTTTGGTAAGAAATTCAGTATCTCACAGAATTAGACACTAGATTAGAAATTATGTGAGCACTAAGAGTGAGATGAAATACCTCTGCTCAACTCTCAAGGCTGTTACCCAGTTCTCTTACCTTCATTTTCTCTCCAATTGTCTTGCTGCACAGGTTCTTCAGCTTGTTCAAGTTGTCCGCCCGAAATCTGCCTGAAGAATAAAGAATCCAAGAATCTCCTTAGGCAGAGCTAAAGGATCTCATGAAATTGTGAAATCTTACAGCTTTAGAGGCCCAAATTTAGTTGGCATATATTGGTGACAGTGGGGTTCTCCCTGCATTTGGTGACAAGGAAAAGGCCCTTCTGAGACTGAAATTGGAAATTATCATAATCTGGACAATGCCACGGTCAAGTAAGAGATCTGAGGAACCTAGAAAAAACTTAAATAACCATAACCTGCTCAATTTTCTTAAAATCCATTGAAAGAAACTATGTGATACGCACTGGGATCTGGAAAGAGAGCAATCCTGTTTCAAGTCCTATGAATGTGGTTGCAGCATCTTTGTGCATCTCTGTGCTAGAAATAGTTAATGCTACTCCCTTTGCTCGGACAAAATCTCACCTGGCAGCCTGGAGAATAAGTTTCTTGTGCTTTAATTTCTTTGGGGGAAGATAGTGCACTAATCAGCCTACATGGGTATTTGGGCCCAAACTATTATATCAGTACTGTGGTTCATTAAGCTAAGTCTAATTAGCAAAAATCAGACCTCTTGAATCCAGGCTCAAGGACCACATGGTAAACAGCAAGTTTTTGACAGGTGAAATGACAACTAGAAATGAGACAGCTCCTTGGCAGCTATTTTTTTTAAGGTTTTGCCAAACTTGAACTAAATATCAGTACAAAATGATCTAACTACTTTCTCATTCACTTACTTGGATTAAATAAAGAGATGGGAACAGAAGAGCGGTCACCAGGGGTTGGAGGGGAGAGGGGAACGAGAATGGATTACAAAGAGACAGTGAGAGGGATCTCTGTGATGATCTCTATGTCCTGTCCTGAGTGTGACAGTGGTTATACAAATGGGAGAAGGTTGCAGAGAACTACACACACACACACACACAAGTGCATGTAAAACTAGTGAAATCTGAATAAGGTCTGTGAATTATAGCAATGTTAATTTCTTGGCTTTGAAACTGTACCAGTTGTGTTAGATGTCATCTGTGGGAGAAACTGGGTAAAGGGTACATTGGAACTCCTTTTACTATTTTTGCAATTTTGTGGGAATTTTTAAGTATTTTAAAATAAAAAAGTCTTTAAAAATTTTATTTAGTCCCTCCTATTTGCAAGGCCCTGTATTAAGTGCTGGGAATACAAAAGAAAATAGCATGCTAGATGCTGAAAGTAAAAGAAAATAAGACAATTAAAAAAATAACAGTGCTGGGACGCCTGGGTGGCTCAGTTGGTTAAGCGGCTGCCTTTGGCTCAGGTCACGATCCCAGCGTCCTGGGATCGGGTCCCATACTGGGCTCCTTGCTTGGCAGGGAGCCTGCTTCTCCCTCTGCCTCTGCCTACCTCTCTGCCTACTTGTGATCTTTCTCTCTCTGTCTCTCTCTCTCTCTGACAAATAAATAAATAAAATTAAAAAAAAAAAAACAGTGCTGAATGTTTCAATCAATGAATATAGCATAGCCCATCACTATCTTTGATTTTTCTCAGCAATGCTTTTACAGTTTTCAGTGCAGAGATCTTGAATGTCACTTATTAAATGTATTCTAGGCATCAGATGCTTTTTGTTATTTATAGAAATATTTTGTGATCTCTGTCAAATGAATAAATAAAATCTTTAAAAAAAGAAATATCATTGATTCTGTTTATTGTATATAGTGATCTTGCTAAAGTTAATTTTATTGGTTTATTTATCCTTAATATTTTATTTATTTAATTTGAGAGAGCACACAAGTAGGGAGAGGGGGAGGGGCAGGACCGTGGGATCGTGACCTGAGCCAAAGGCAGACACTTAAGTGACTGAGCCACCCATGCGTCCCAAATTTACGTTATTTTATTCTTTTAAGATTTATTTATTTGACATAGAGAGAGATCATAAGTAGGCAGAAAGGCAGGCAGAGAGAGAAGAAGCTGGTTCCCTGCCGAGCAAGGAGCCTGATGTGGGGCTCGATCCCAGGACCCCTGAGATCATGACCTGAGCCAAATACAGAGGCTTAACCCACTGAGCCATCCAGGCACCTCCCAAATTTACTTAATTTTAAGAGTTCAGTTCTAAATACATAATCTAGTCATCTACAAATAATGACAGCTTTACTTCCATACCAGTCTTTTTTTTTTCTTAGATATAACTGATATATAACATTGTATTACTTTCAGGTATACAACATAATGATTTGATATTTGTATACAATGCAAATGATCACCACAGCAAATCTAGTTACCATCTGTCATCACACTCTAATTTTTTCTTCTTTTTAAAAGTAGGCTTCACGCCCACTGTGGGGCTTTAACTGACAAGCCTGAGATTAAGAGTCCCATGCTCTACTGACTGAGCCGTCAGGCACCCCCCCTTTTTTTTTGTCTTATATCAAACTCTCTAGAACCTTTAGCATGATGTCGATTAGAAGTGGTGGTAGCAGATGTCCTTGTCTTGTTCCCAACCTCAGGGGGAAAGCATTTGGTACTTCATCATTAAGAATATTAGCTATAGGGTGCCTGGGTGGCTCAGCTGGTTAAGCAACTGCCTTCAGCTCAGGTCATGACCCTGGAGTCCCGCGATTGAGTCCCACACTGAGCTCCCTGCTCAGCAAGGAGTCTGCTTCTCTCTCTAACCCTCTCCCCTCTCATGCTCTCTCTCTTTCACGCTCTCAAATAAATACATAAAATCTTAAAAAAAAAAAAAAAAAGAATGTAAGCTTTAGGGGACGCCTGGGTGACTCAGTCAGTTAAGCATCTGCCTTCTGCTAAGGTCATGACCCCAGAGTCCTGAGATCAAGTCCCACCTTGGGCTCTCTGCTCTGCCAGGAACCTGCTTCTCCCCTTACCTGCTGCTTCCCCACTTGTACTTTTTCTCTGTCAAATAAATAAATAAAACCTTAAAAAAAATGTTAGCTATAGGTTTTTTAATATCTATTATTAGATTAAGGCAGTTCCCGTCTATTCCTAGCTTCCTGCATTTTACCATGAGCAACTGGAGCAACACAGGAAAAAATGAACTTGATCCCTATCTCACACCATACACCAAAATCAATGTGGGATGAGTCATCCACCTAAATGTGAAAGGTAAAGTAATAAAACTTCTAGAAAAAATATTGGAAAATCTCTTCAGGAACTTGAGATATGGAAAGATTTTGTAAACAACACAGGAAGCACAAACTACAAAGAGGAGATCTATAAATTAGACTTCATTAAAATTAATATATTTTTTAAAGATTTATCTATTCATTTTAGAAAGAGAACGAGAGTGCATGAATGGGAGGAGGGGCAGAAGGAGAGGGAGAGAATTCTCAAGCAGACTCCCTGCTGAGCATGGAGCCCCCTAGAACCCTGAGATCATGACCTGAGCTAAAATCAAGAGTTGGACACTTAACTAACTGAGTCATCCAGGTGTCCCTAAAATTAGTAATTTCTGTTCCTTAAAAGAATGAAAGAGCAAGAGGCAAGTTACAGACTGGGAGAAAATACATGCAATATACATATCTGACAAGGCCTTCTATCCAGAAGGGATAAAGAATTCCTACAAATCAATAAGAAAAAGACAAACCACCAAATAAAAATTGGTCAACATTCTTTTTTTTTTTTTAAAGATTTTATTTATTTGATATATATAGAGAGATCACAAGTAGATAGAGAGGCAAGCAGAGAGAGAGGGGGAAGCAGGCTCCCTTCTGAGCACAGAGCCCGATGTGGGGCTCGATCCCAGGACCCCGAGATCATGACCTGAGCCGAAGGCAGAGGCTTAACCCACTGAGCCACCCAGGCGCCCCAAAATTGGTCAACATTCTTGAACAGACACTTCTCAAAACAGGCTATCCAAATACTAACAGGGACATGAACAGGCATTCAGTATCTTTAGTCACCAGGAAAATGCAAATTAAAACCAACAATGAGATGCCACTATATACCCATCAGAATGGCTAAAACGAAATTAAATTAAAATCAAATTTAAAAGACTGCTAATATTAAGGGCAAGGAGGTAGAACAACTAGAATTCTTATTTTGCTGGTGGGAGTGTTGACTGCTTAACTACTTTGGATAACTATTTAGAAATATCTACTAAATCTAAGCATGTACCTACCTTATTATCCAGCAACTCCACTTGTATATACCAAACAGAAAGAAGTGCTTATGTCTACCAATAGACACACAAAACAATGTTCATAGCACTTTATTCATAATACCCTCAAACTGTAACAAACCAAATGGTTATCAACAGAATTGCCTGATATAGCTATATGATAACTGGTATATTGACATAATGCAATACTGTGCAGCAATGAAAAAGAACAAGCCACCGCTTCACATGAAAAGATGGAATAATCTTACAGACATAATTTTGAGAGAAGCCCAAATCAGGCAAATTAATTTTGCCTGATTTTGAACTCAATGTTAATGGGAAAATATATGCTTTATAAGTCCATTTACATTAATTTCAAAATCAGGCAAAATTAACTGATGGTGACAGAGGGCAGATAAGGGCATGAGGGAGCCTCTATTTGGGTGCTACAAATGTCTTTGATCTTGACCTGGGTGGTGGTTAGATAGGTATACAGCTTTGTAAAATCCATCAAGCTACACATTAAAATCTGTATACTTCGCTGAATACATCTCAGTAAAAAAATAAGTTTAAAAACTTTGTATATAGGGGCGCCTGGGTGGCTCAGTGGATTAAGCCGCTGCCTTCGGCTCGGGTCATGATCTCAGGGTCCTGGGATCGAGCCCCGCATCGGGCTCTCTGCTCCGCAGGGAGCCTGCTTCCTCCTCTCCCTCTGCCTGCCTCTCTGCCTACTTGTGATCCCTCTGTCTGTCAAATAAATAAATAAAATCTTTAAAAAAAAAAAACTTTGTATATAAAAATACTATAAGTGTCACAATTAGACATACAAGATAATATATGGAGAACACACAAATAAGGGAGTGCTATGGGAGCAGAGTTGGTCTGGCAAGGAAGGCTGATGGGAGCAGGGGAAGCAGACTGATAAGGAATATTCCAAGAAGCAGCAACAATCATGGATGTGTGAAAGACCGTACAGGTAGGGTAACACGGCTAGAACAAAGACTGGAGGGGATATGTGGGAGAGTGACAGGAGAAGAGGCTAGGAAGACATGTGGGGCTTTGTAAATTGTGTTAAGTAATTTGTATTTTCATGCTTTAGCGCACACTGTCTGATATGGTAGCCAATAGCTATGTGAGCCTATTGAGCATTTGAAACACGGCAAGCCCAAACTGAGATACACTGTACGTGTAAAATATACACCAAATTTTGAAGACTTGTAAAAAAGAAAAAGAATGTAGGGGTGCCTGGGTGGCTCAGTCAGGTAAGGGTCTGCCTTTGGCTCAGGTCACCATCCTGTGGCCCTGGGATCGAGCCCCATGTTGGGCTTTCTGCTCCATGGGGAGTCTGCTTCTGCCTATTCCCCTTCTTCCTGTTCACTCTCTGGCCCACTCTCTCTCTCTAGCTCTGTCTCTGTCAAAAAACAAAAAACAAACAAACAAAAAAACCCAATGTAAAATATCTCCATTTTTATACTGATCATATGTTGAACATACAATTTTTGATATACTGAGGTAGTTATAGTATCTTACTAAATGAACTTCTTGTTTTCCTTTCCCTAATTGGCCACCAGAAAGTTTACAAATTTATTTATTTGAGAAAGAGAGAGAGAGAGCATAGGTGCACGCATGAGCAGGGGGAAGGGGAAGGGGATAGGGAGAAGCAGACTCCCTGCTCAGTGTGATGCAGGGCTCCACACAACTCAGGGCTCGATCCAAGGACCCTGAAATCATGACCTGACCTGAAGTCAGAAGTCAGACACTTAACCAACTGAGCCAGGCAGGTGCCCTCAGACGGCACTGCTTTAAGGTAAGAATGTCACAGCAAGACTTAAATCCAGATATAAAATGATTCGATTTCCATTTGAAACAGATCACATGTCCTGGATGTGGCTCTGCACTAGGTGAGAATGAGGTAAAACTGAAAGCTGTTAGAAAATTCTCCCAAAGAGAAGGACCTGGCTTAAGGCATGTGCAGTAAGACGGTAAAGAGAAATTTCATTCAGTATAGCACAGGCTAGATAGAATTCCTGTAATTACCACAGATTTCAAGATACACTAGCAGTTTTGGAAACAGTTGAGAAATCTAGCAGCTTTGGAAATAGTTGAGACAAATCCTTATTGTATGTTCAAATGCACTATATCACTCTAAATTTAAAAAGAAGAAATCACAGTTTGAATCCTTGGAGTTAGAAGAGTTGTGGTAAACACTGATGTGATACTACAATCCCACGTTCTATCAGATACCTGTGTTCTGCACAGAGCCTTAGTGGCACCTTGAATGTTCATAGGCAGACAAATAGGTGTACATGTGGAGCCTACTAGGTCCTCAGTCAGGGAACATGATGTGAGTTGTTTTTTTTTTTAAAGATTTTATTTATTTATTTGACAGAGAGAGATCACAAGTAGATAGAGAGGCAGGCAGAGAGAGAGAGAGGGAAGCAGGCTCCCTGCGGAGCAGAGAGCCCGATGCGGGACTCGATCCCAGGACCCTGAGATCATGACCTGAGCCGAAGGCAGCGGCTTAACCCACTGAGCCATCCAGGCGCCCATGATGTGAGTTTTTAATGTGGCTCTGGGTTACACATCCTTGTTGCAGTCAATGACAGAAGAACGTTGATATAAAATATAAGATCGGTCAATGTCCAACTTGGGCTGCCAGTGACCTGGGAAAAATCATTAATTCCTTTTATCTGGCAAGAGAATATTGGGAAGGGATGTTAGGTAGAATAGAATCAAATCAACAGATGTGTTAAAAATGAACTACACATAAACGGTTTTTCATACAGAAGGGCAAAGTGCCCTGAACACAGAAGATATTCACGAATTCAGTAAACCTTTGTCAAGTCCTTACCAAGAACCAGGTGCAGGGATTATATGTAGGTAACCTGATAGATACTGGGATTATATGTATACATGTGTATATGCATATCCTGTGTGTGTATGTATACCCCAGCTACTGGGACATACACGTAAATAAAATACAAACTTGTCCCGGAAGAACTTATCCCCTCACCACATATCCACTCATCAAGTAAGGAACAGAACTTTCTGCGGAAGTGTACATTATACACAAAAGACTACCTAACACAGTCAAAGTCACTTAACAGTTGTACAATAACCAGACTGACACAAAATCTGATACTTCTGACTTCTAATTCAGTAAAGCAGCGTCTAGGCTAGTTTTTTTTCTTCCACTTAATTTAATTCCACTGCAACTCAAAAATTCAGATTTAGATTCACGAGGTGGGATCTCACAGTCAAGCAAATACCACATCCGAATGAATGAGAACGCAGAATCAGCAGACAACAGAAGTTAAACCAATACTCTTTTCCTATCCAATGCACTGATAAATTTAGGAAAATCAATTTTTCTAACAGAAATCCACCACACTTTTGGACAGAGAGGGCCTTTGCAGTGTGCTGTCATAAAACCTGCCTCTCAGCTGGTTACAGACCTATTGCATCAGACAAAAAAAAAAAAAAAAAAAAAAAAATCACGTGTGCTTGACAGCTTCCGGCCAATCAGTGACTACCCCAGTTAATCCAGGCACAAGTTGATAGGCAGACGGTCCTCTGGTTTTATTCAGCTTCATGAAAGATGTCCGGATCAGATCCTAGACCAACTCTGCTAATGTCTTTTCTCGGAAATTTGCACAAATCACAAACAGGCTCAATAATTACAAGCTTGTTCTTGCCTCACGGCACTCCTCTTCCCATGTTTGTTCTACTACGGTAAAGTCTTTCCTCGATTTTTAAAGATATGCCTGCAAGTCATGGGGATGACCTCTTCCAAAGCTTCGGGATCATTGCTTTTTAGTCATGAGCGGCTTCCGAAGTCCCCAAACACTTGCAATATGGGTGGACTGAACTATTACGCTGCAGATGTGACTCAGTCTCAGGCTGGAGCCTTTGGTCCTACCAAATTAGAGGGAGACCACTCGGGCCTTGCTGAAGATGAAAAGGGACCGAAGGAGACCAAAGATGAGTGTTCGGAAACTCCCGAACCTCCCGCCCTAGCTTTCTTTTGGCTACCCTTGCTGCAGGAAGACTTGACAGCTCTCGCTGCGCACGCGCCATTGCTCCTTCCCAGACAGCCCAGGGATCCGCACCGAGCACGCGTGGAAGGGAGCACCCAGGGCCCGGGCAGAGGGAAAAGGTAGGATGGTCCCGGTTCGCACAGTGCGTTTTAGGGGACAGTGAGAGCCTCGGAGTCACCGCAACCAGGGAGGGGACTGACGAGGGATGGAAGCTGTGGCCTCAGGAGCAGTAACGAGATCGGAGAGATGAAGTTGGGATTAGGACCCGGGGATACCCGGCGCGTCCCGGTACTTACATCGTCGCCACTCTCCGTCTGCCTTCACCAGCTGATCTACTAGTCCCGGGTCTTTGAAGCGCTTCTCCTGAGTCTCTCGGATGAGAGCTGGGTCCCCTCCTTTATCTACCCGAAACAAATCCAGATCCAGCACCATCTTCCCTTCTCCCCGACCAACGCTAAGGGACGTAAGGAACGTAGCACAGCGTCCAGTGACTACCGCACTGCGCCGGCGCGCTGACCCGCCCTCCCCGCGCAGGCGCAGCCAGAGTGCGCAGGCACCCCCGCTCGGCTGGAAGGAGTTGCGTCGGAGGCAGGGTTGCGGGGAGGAGGCACTTGGAGTGGTGGGGCGTGGGTTGTGTGCAGGTCTGGCCAGGCTAGTGGGTTGTCCCGGTCTTGTGCATCCTCCCCAGCCCTGGCCTCTCTGTAGCATCTCTGATTATCCTATAGAAGCGAGTGCCTCAGTTTTCTCCAGTTTTCTCCTTATGTTAAAGGGCATCTCTCGGGTTAGGCAGAGGCCTGCCGGTATGATCTCTGGCTTGGAAGCTAGGGCTTCCAATAGTTGCCAGGTGTTTTGTTTTGTTTTTTTTAAAGATTTTATTTATTTATTTGACAGAGAGAGAGATCACAAGCAGGCAGAGAGGCAGGCAGAGAGAGAGGAGGAAGCAGGCTCCCTGCCGAGCGGAGATGCGGATGCGGGGCTCGTTCCCAGGACCCTGAGATCATGATCTGAGCCGAAGGCAGAGGCTTTAACCCACTGAGCCACCCAGGCGCCCCAGTTGCCAGGTTTTGTCTTACAAGCATGGTTCCTAAGCCTGGACCCTCTCCCTGGACCTCTGTTCTCTCCATCATCTTGAGACGAGAATATATGGCTACATGTTTTAGTCCCTGCGTTACCTCAACTCAAGATTCCTGCTCTCCTGCCTCAGAGCTAGGATACCTTTCTTTTCTTTTCCTTTTTTTTTTTTTTTTTTAAGATTCTAATTATATATCTGACAGATCACAAGTAGGCAGAGAGGCAGGCAGAGAGAGAGGAGGAAGCGGGCTCCTGCTGAGCAGAGACCCCCCCCCCCCCCAGGACCCCGGGATCATGACCAGGGTGGAAGGCAGAGGCTTTAACCCACTGAGCCACCCAGGTGCCCCTAGGATACCGTTCTTATCTTTTTTTTTTTTTAAATATTTTATTTATTTGACAGAGAGAAATCACAACTAGGCAGAGAGGCAGGCAGAGAGAGAGGAGGAAGCAGGCTCCCTGCGGAGCAGAGAGCCTGATGGATCCCAGGACCCTGAGATCATGACCTGAGCTGAAGGCAGAGGCTTTAACCCTCTGAGCCACCCAGGCGCCCCTAGGATACCGTTCTTAACGTGATTACTGAGTAAATCAGGTTGTCCTATTACCAGCCTTTTGGATCACAGGATTGGAAAAGTGAGATTGAAATATTTTAGAGAGAGGCATGAGGAGACTTTCCCACGGGGTAAGTATTCAGCGGATTTGAAGGCAGTACAAGGTATTGAAGTCACTTCTTGGGTCTGTTTAAAACTCCTAGAAGGAAGACTTCACCATATTTTCATTTTATAATGTTCAGGCCCTTACAGTGAAATATTTTTATATGTAATTAAAAAAAAAGATTTTATTTATTTGACAGAGGTGACGAGTAGGCAGGGAGGCAGGCAGAGAGAGAGGAGGAAGCAGGCTCCCTGCTGAGCCTGATATGGCGCTCAATCCCAGGACCCTGGGATCATGACCTGAGCAGAAGGCAGAGCCTTAAACCCACTGAGCCACCCAGGCGCCCCTTACTGTGAAATATTATGGCTGTTGACTGGAGCCAAAGTTATCAAAAAGTACTGATGATAATGAGATTATTTAGAACCCCACCCTCAATGCCCCCTGCTAGCTGTGCTAAATCTGTCTTGGCTTACAGCTCTTGCATGGGCTCCTGTGATGAGGATATGGCATTGCTATCCCTGCTTTCCAACAATGTCTGCCAAGCCAACTTAGATGTAGTGTAGGGCAAAAGACAGTGGTGAAGCTGACAAGTAGAGATCCGGAGGGGGGCTTTGGTAAGGGAGTTGTCTGGGTTTGCCTCCATAGGTTCATTTTGCCTAGGATGCTAGACTTAAAACCAGTGGAAAGGACATGTAGGCAGCTGCAGTCTCCCGAGAAAACATGTAAGAAAACTGTCTTCATAATGTTAGGTTCCCTGAAACCTTCTGAGGGCGAGGTCTGATAGGAGATGACTCTTCCGTGTCAGTGAAGGAACAGCCAGAGTGTGTTCTTTGCTAAGTTTCAAGACAGTGATGGGTGTTCTTGAGGCTGCACTGGGGCCCAGGCCCAGTGGAGGAGGTCCACAGAGCTAATCCTATAAGGAGGTCATCAGTATAATTGGATGGATGGCCTTAAAATTCCAGCCTCTACAAATTTCCTTAGGGATTTTCACCATTAGTCTTATCATTATATTATAGTCATTTTCCTTTAAAATGCTCATGTTAGGGGGCGCCTGGGTGGCTCAGTGGATTGAGCCACTGCCTTCGGCTCAGGTCATGATCTCAGGGTCCTGGGATCGAGCCCCGCATCGGGCTCTCTGCTCCGCAGGGAGCCTGCTTCCTCCTCTCTCTCTGCCTGCCTCCCTGCCTACTTGTGATCTCTCTCTCTCTCAAATAAATAAATAAAATCTTAAAATAAAATAAAATGCTCATGTTAGGGGCGCCTGGATGGTTCAGTGGGTTAAAGCCTCTGCCTTCGGCTCAGGTCATGATCCCAGGGTCGATCCAGCCCCACATCGGGCTCTCTGCTCCGCGGGGAGCCTGCTTCCCCCTCTCTCTCTGCCTGCCTCTTGGCCTACTTGTGATCTCTGTCAAACAAATAAATAAAAATATTTTAAAAATACAATAAAATGCTCATGTTACCTGATAAATATAACAATTACCATAATGGCATACTTCATCAACTTAGGAATCATAGAATTTTTAGAGCTGGAGGTGAATCTTAGCTAATTGCTAGCCTAATAATTCCTAATCTTTTCATCACCTTGTCCCCCATGTTTTAAAATGTTTAACAAACGTGATTTTAAAAAATTCATTTTCCCTTCTTATTCATCAGATATATACAGCCACCAATTAGAATTTCCAATCAGCAGAAAATAAAGTGTTATTACACTGCCAGAAACTAACACAAAAACAAATCCACAATAATACTTCAGTTAGGGAGTGATACCACTTTTGGATGTGTGCTTTCCATTGGCGCTTAATACTGAGAACAGCTATTGGGTGCTGCATCTGAGGACCCAGGGATTCGAGGGTTCAAGGAAAACAGCTACGTCAACCCCTTCCTCTTCTATACAAGAACACTGAGGCCCAGGGAAATTAAGCAATAGAGCCAAACCTGAATACTGGTAAGTCTCTTAGTCTCATTTGAGCTTGTTTCTCTGTTAGCATTCCATAGCAGAAAACAGAGCCGTCAGGAACTTGGCTAGAAGATGTGGCTTTTTCTTATAGGGCCAGACCCTTTATTGCATCTTTATCCCCACAGGACCTAGCATAGTGGCCTTACACGTGGCCAGTGCTTATTATATCCTTACTGGGGATGTGAGTTGCAGGGAGTAGGCTGGGAGGTTAGAAGCTTTTTGCAGGTTCAGGGCCTTAGGGGTCCTGGGCAGCTGGTGGGCAGCCTACAGAGAATGACTACCTACAGGGAGAGAGCAAGAAAAGAGGGAGGATCATGCAGCCCCAGATGCCATTCTCAGTTTTTAACAGTTCAGTGCTGGCTAATGTAGGAGGGCTCTCCTGGGCCTTGTTTCAGTACCTCTTTGCATTCCTCTTTTTGTCTTGGATCTGAAGGAGGATTTCTCAGTGTTGGACAAGCAGGCTCTACCCTCTCACTCCCCTGCTAGAAACCCTCAGTGGCTACCTGTTACCCTTAGAATGTCCAGATATGCCTTGCAAAGCCCTTCATGATCCGTCTCTACCAAATTCTCTCAAATGTTCCCCTTATCTCTTGACATTCCTCCTCACATTCCCCATGCTGCACTACCTGTAGCACACCTTTTTGTCTCTGAACCTTTATACAAACCCTTTCTACCTGGAAACCCCCTTCCCTCCCCTGTTCCTCCAAACTGGCCAATTCCTTCATTCAGGAAGCTCTCTGTGCTACACTATTCACCCTTCCCCCCAGATCAATGCAGCACCCACCCTTCTAGGTCCCCAGAGTACAGTAACATTATCATACTGTTTCAGGAGAAACTGACAACCCAACTTCCAGCTGGAGGCTGCCCACTCCCTTCTATCAGAGAGAGACAGTAACAAAGGAAGTTAATGTTGCTATCCTTGGATGATGTAGGAGGAACCATCTAAAAATAACATGGGTCAGAGAAAGTTGCCAGGATTGGGGGGTGGGGAGGACTCTGATCCTGCCTCTCCCTGTTAGAGTTGGAAGGAGGTGTCCATTCTCCTACCACACTGTATGGTTTGGGCTATTACGTTTTATGTGGGATTGTTAGCTTCAGTGCTAATATGGAGTTAATATGCCAAATTCCCCTTGAAGAGCTCCTAAATTATCGATGAATTTTGTATATGCAACCTACATCAATTTCTTTGTCTCTTCAATAAGGCTTGTTGCTCTGTGGTTTTCAACTAATTGTCTTCTTTAAGATTTAGATCAGTATCTTCTTGCCTGGTCACCTGACAGTGTATTTCACTTCTTTGTCATTGATTGGGAAACCCTTAAAATCGTTCACATATCCATCCCACACACACATACCAGTTTCTTTTTTCTTTTTCTAAGATTTTATTTTTAAGTAATCTCTGCATCCAACCTGTTACCCTTAGATATAATAAATAAATATAAATAAATAAATATAAAACTCACAGCCCTAACTAAGATCAAGAGCTGCATGCTCCATTGTCTGACCCGACCAGGTGCCCCTCCCACAGTTTCAAGCTTGGTCATGTCTGCTGCTTGTTTGATGCACTGGGACACTGCACAGTGTATGATTGAATTCATGTAAATTAACTGTAGTACTCCCATGTCAGTGTTTCTTCACTATTGTGTCCCCTGTGGGTGAGCCAGGGAAAGATTTACAGTGGGGTGATTTTTTTTTTTAAAGATGTTTTTATTTGTCAGAGAGAGAGAATGTGCACACACAAGCAGGGGAGCAGCAGGCAGAGGGAGGACCAAACTCCCTGCTGATCAAGAAGCCGGATGTTGGACTGGATCCCAGGATCCTGAGATCATGACCTGAGCCGAAGGCAGATGCTTAACCAACTGAGCCACGAAGGCATCCCCATAGTGGGGTGATTTTGAAGGCTGGGTGGGGGTCAATCAGGTGAAAAGGAAGGGGAGGGGCAAAGGCAGAGGCATAGGCCAATGCTGGGAGGTGCAAAAGAGCTTGTGAGGGAGAGTCCAAAGTTGTGTGAATAGTGAGGTGTCTGGCTGGCTCAGTAGAACGTGTGACTCGATCTCAATCTTGTGAGTTCAAGCCCTACATTTAATGTGGAGATGACTTAAAAATAAAATCTTTTTTTTTTTTTAAAGTGTAGCTGGAGTAGAACCAATGTGGGCAGAGAGGGGGCACGTAGGCTGTTAGGGACCTTACACGCCACAACACTAACTGTGTTGCAGATGCACTTTCTTCATCCATTACAGTGGAGATAGTCCTTGCCTCTAGTTTAGATTTTATACCATAAACTGGACTGATATTTAGTTAACCATCAGTACAACCAGGTACAATTCAGTCTGAGGAAGACAACCAGCTGAGGAAGATCTTTCTGGGGGGTTAAATGCCTCAACCAGAGTGAAGGAAAGTACTGAGGCAGGAAAATCCAGCTAACCCTGGAAATGGTAGGTCCTGATGTCCTCTGTGATTTTCTCCGCATATAGTCTGTAAGAATCCACTTCGTATCCAAAGCAGCAAATTTTACTTGTCTTTGTAGATACTTTGTTCTGTGGCTGGCCTCAGTGACACACGAGAGAAAACTAAACTGGAAAGGAAGGGAGGGAAGATGCGAAGTGTTTTATGTATTCTCTCTCTGATCCTCACCTGATCTGGAGAAGTAAGGCATCATTAGATGCATTTTATTACCGTGGAAACAGGCTTTGGTTGTTGGCTGATTCAACAGGTGGTGAGAGGCTTTCCATCCTAGGTCCCTATTGCTCTGAAGCATGCTCTTTTCTCTGTCACTCTGGGGTTCCAATGCTCTTTGCCTTCAGCTTAAGCTTCAAGAACACTTCCATTTCTCACTCCCCCATCCAGCCACCCAACCCATGTTCAAGAAAAACAACTTGAAACATATGTTTTATTTCACAAAAAAAAAGAAAAGGGGAAAAATGTGATAAGCCATAGCCATCCCCTAATAAACTACAAACTCTTGGAATACAAAATAAAAAGGAAATCCAAGCAGTCTTGATGGGACAAAAATTTGGTTTCACAAAGCTGAAAAATCTGTCACACTCTGTTGTATAAATATAGTCAATCCTAGCTTTAATGCAGAGTCAGACCAAAAAAAAAAAAAAAAGCCTTGGCATAAGAAATTGCCTGGCCCTTGAATATACCACAATGTTTGTTTGTCTTCCCAGCCAAATCAGGTGATGCTTACATGATGAGAATTACTTGTGTCTTCCAGCACTCTAGGTGACCAAATGGGGTTTAAGTATTCTGTCCTCTGAGCCCACACTACCTCCTCCAGTAGCCAGTAGCACTATAGCCTCAATTTAAGAGTTAAAGGCTTTTCCCATATACAAGTCTAACATGTGTCTGTCCTAAAATTGAGCATGGTGATGACTGCACAGTTCTGTGAATATATTCAAATCCATTGACTTGTACATTTTCAATGAGCCAATTGTATGGTATGTGAATTATATCTCAATGCTGTTAAAAAAAATACTGAATATGTCTGAGCAACAGGTGACCCCAATACCACAACTCAGGAGCTCCTGGCAAGACGCAGGGAAGATCCGTAGAAGTTGATACACCAAGGGATAGATAAGGGAGATGCTTAAAACGTTGTGACTCAATCAGTGGAGTTTGAGGTTGCTCTGGGGGCACTGAGGTTCAAAATGTCAGAATAAAGAAGTCAACAGGGTAGATATTTTTTCCTACTGCTTCCAGGGTAGTAAGGACCATGTATGGCTCTTGCCACAAAGAAAGTTATTCAGTGGGAAAGCAGATGCTTTCTGGGTGTTGCTGAGGCCACAGAAAACTTTCCGCTGGAGTTCTGGAGCGAGGTATCTGCATCCGTCGGGAGAAATTCCAACATTGCTACAGGGTCTGAGAGCCTGACTCCCCCGAGAGGAGCATGTCCCCCACCCAGCAAAGCTCCTAGATTTATTGAACTAAAGGGATTACCTGCCTTCAGTGATCCTGCTGATGACCAGAAGTTCACAGTGGGGCCCAGTTCTCACTGACCCTTTTATAAGGGCACTTCTGGGGGAGCAGTGCCTAATCAGAACAGCAGACCATCTTGGTGGCAGACAAACCACTCTGAAAGACCATTCTCATTCTATACCTACCCTCTGGGGACCAGGTGGCCACTCAGAAAAAAAAAAAAATAGGCACAACCAAGGTTGAGTGGGCCCTCACCCAGGGATGGTCATGCCAGCCTGATAGCCAGGGAGGGAGAACCATCAGGACTAAGAGAACAAGAATTTAAACTCTTGCGCTGATTTTGCCATTGCAGTTACTTGAAGTCCATCAGTTACACGAGGTGCCAAAGTGGGGAGAAGGGGCACAGAGGACACTCACTTTACTCACCTTTCAGAAGGGGATCCACCAGAAATTGGGACCAGAAGTCTTTTTTGTTTTTAGCACATAGAAGAAATGAGAACAGGAAAAAGAGAAAGCTAGGGGCTTGGGAGGGTGAAGGGTGACAGTTTGCTAAATATCTTTTTCGATTCCCCTAGTCTTTCCTCCAAGAAGACTGATCTGGTCCTCTGGCTGGATTATGGGCTAGGAGTCAATTCCATTTTTGGCCAGCCCAGAAAATGTTTATTCTGGAGCTGAGCAGATGAGTTAAGCTTAGAAGCAGATATTCTGGCCACCTTGGGTCCATCCCATTGTGGGCCAGATCCCCCAGTACAGCCCCACTAAAACCTTGGCCTCCTTGTGTTCTTTCAAAATAAGATAGCCCTGGTCCATGATATGCTCAAGCCTGTACAAATGGGGACCTCAAGTGCAGGACATTCTCCTTGCTGGTAAGGTT